>NC_141668.1:168645571-169873071 GCF_028749965.1 Puma concolor
GGCCCCCGTGGGACCATCACACACCGCTGTTTCGTTGTGGCCAGCGGGGAGCACGCGCAGAGGCTTGGCGTTGCCGGGGTGACCCGGGAGGGGGCTGGGGCAGGAGCTTCGGGCAGCCTCTGAACAGGGCCCGGGGCGGGAGGCCCGGAGCAAACGGCCCTATTCGTTTTCGATCTCCCCCTCCGGCCCCCGTCCCTCCCCCAAACCCTCTGGGACACGCGTTTTCAAGGATCTGCTGGAGTCACTCAAGCAGACGGTCTCTGCTGCTCTCGCATCAGCTCCCCAAGTTAGCGGCCCCCCGTCGGCGCCGGCGACAGAGAGAGCGTGCTTGCTGTCACACGGCTGTCACGGGCTGGCCGTGTCGTTAGTTTCCGATGAGAAATGGGGCGCCGATGCGGGGGAGGAGGTCTGAGGGGCCCCCTCCGGGTCCGAGGCCCCGCCCCAGGGCCTCCCGTACCACGGTCAGGGCCCACAGCCCTCAGCCCCCAGAACCGGGCGTGGAGGGGCTCTGTGCGGAGCAGGGCTCAGTCACTAGCTCGCTGAGTGGCACCTGTCCTGCCCTAATCAGCCAAGGCAGTGTGGCTGGGGATTGCATCAGTGCCAGGCGGGGCCATCTGGGATCCGAGGAGGAAGCAAAGGCAAGAGGCGGGAATTGGGGTGGGGGAGGCGGGCAGAGACTCACTGTGGCACGGGGTCCCCCCCACTGCCAGCCTCCACCAACGGTCTGTTCCCAGACAGCTGCCTGACCTGCAGGTCCCCACCCTGGACCTGCCTGCCTTGGGGTCGGCCTCCCGTCCACGCACAGGCTGCCGCGCCTCGCCCCGATCCTGGGCTCCCTGCCCCGCACTGGGCCCGGCACCCGTGGCTTCGGCCTGTGCCCTCATACCCTCCATCGGCCCGCAGGCAGCCAAGAGGCACAGTGTGGGCTGGGGCAGGGTGGACACCGCCCATACCCGCGGGCGGAACCTGGTTCCCTGACGACGCCTCACATCGAGAGGGGCCCGACAGCCTGCCTCCCAGAGCCGGGTTGTAGCTAATTCACGCGGTACGTGCGGTGGCCCTCCCGCAACGCAGGCAAAATGCGTGCTGCGAAACGACAGCAGAGGAGAGACAGTGCCCCCCCCCTCGCAAAACCAGAACCCCTCCGAGGACAGGCCTGCCCAGCCTGCCCTGACCAAGGCCAGGCTGGTGGGGACAGCAGCCGCCAGCCCCACCTCCTACCCCCGAGGGATCTCACCCAAGGAAGTGAGAAATCCAGACAGAGCCGGGCTCGACTCCAGAACTGTAAGCAGGCTGGTCAACAGTCCTGGGCAACGAGATAGGGCCGCCCGTCGGGCCAGGACACCATTTAAGTGGCAGAACCATCCTCAGGAGAGATCCGTCATCTCAAGAGTCACGCTACGCGCAATCCCAAGCACACTGAAGCCGCCATCACGACCAAAAATCTTCAGAACAAGCCAAGGACGTTCGTCAAACACCTACCGGGGCCCTTTCAACCGTGGGGCCCAACGACCCGCCGACCAAGCTGCTTAGTTTCCTAAATCTCTTTATTGGGCAGGTGTGTCCCTTAAGGCGAGGGTGGGCAAACGCAGCCCCCCACCTGTGCGTGAATAAAGTTTTCCTGGCACGCGGCTGCGGCCACGGCTGTGCGGGCGCTCTGACGGCAGGGTGGGGCCGTCCCACACAGACCTTGTGGGGCCCTTTACAGGAAGCGTGCCGTCCCTTGATGTAGGGGGCAGGGCGACCTTTATAGGTAGCCTGAGGCCGAAGGACCCGCGGGGGAGCCACCACAGACTCCGTGCTATGGACAGAGTTGTGTCCCCCCCGCCCCCGCCCCAAGTTCTCGTGTTGAAGCCCCAACCCCTAACGCGACTGCAAGCAGAGACGGGGACGTCAGCAGGTAACTACAGTGAAACGGAGTCCCCTACTCCCCGCCCCGTCCTGTCCCCACCTCTTCCGCGCGAGGGTCCGGCGAGAAGGCAGCTGTCCACAATCTGCCAGACGGCTCTCACCCGAGCCCAGCCCCGCTGGTCCCTGGTCTCAGACGTCCAGTCTCCCCAAGTGTGGGGAACCCGTTCCCACTGTTTATAACCTCCCCCCCGCCCCGCCCACGGTACTTCATTACAGCAGCTCGAGCTGACCAAGACGGACGTCCTCGTGAGGACTTACTGCGGTCCTGGTCTTCATACCGAGGAGAGCAGGCTGCACACCCCCTTCCATCTGCTTCCGGAATCCAGCTCTCGCCGGGTGCCAGGAAGCGCCCAGAGCCTGGTGCGCACAGGCCTGGCCTCAGGCTCCGTCTTCTCTGGGCCCCCTGCCCTCCATATCTGTCACCCGAGCTGGCCATTCACCGGGGAAACATACCCGCCAGAGACCGAAAGGGCCTCGGAGGGCCTGGCAGGACCCGCCCCGTGCTGTCTGGGGGCTCTGAGTCCCCTCCTAGTACAGACAAATGGCAGAAAATGAGAGGAAGGGAGCCCTCGGGGCGGGTCTCTCTCCTCTCCTCTGGGGTGGTGGGCGTGCGGGTGGGGTTTTGTTCCCGAATCAGTCCCAAGGTGCCACACCTACCAGCAGAGACATCACACGAGGCCCAAGTCGCGGGAGTGGCTTCCCCAAGGGACTCCCGTCACCCCAGGGCTGGCGGCAAGCCGCCTGCAGCCTTCAGAACAGCTGACCCGGTGTGGACCTGTGCTTTACGGGCCTTTAACTTCCTAAGGCTTTAGGATGTTTAAAAAGAGAGGCACCAAGGTTCGAATCTGCAACGCAAGCCATCAGAAGAACCCAGAGCAAAAGGGTCTCGGACTCACAGCTCAGAGAGAGCCCCATCTCCTGCGTGCGGACTACTGTGTGCTCTGAGCTACAGGGACGAAGTGGTCAGGTGTCGCCGCACGCTGGTACCTGGCCTCAGCAGCTCTGGCTACGATGGGGTGGGGATAAAAACGCGTGAGGAGACAGGTGCACAGAGGGCACAGCAGGGCCCCATCCCCCCTCCCTGGTCGCTGGGAGCACTCACCTACTGTGCCCTCTCCTCATCCGGCCCCTCCACATAAGCACCCTGGGGGAGGGCCAGGCCGCGATGCCTCTGCGCCCACCCGGGGACTGAGTCTCACGGACATCTCGCCAAGGTCCCCGAGAGCACCGGTGGGGGAGGGGAGAGGGTGGGGGGAGAGGAGAGAGAGAAGGCAGGAGGGGCAGCAGGAGCCCAGCCAGGGCCCCAGCTGGTCCCCAGACACAGTGCCCCCCGACATGGAGCCTTCTGTCCCATAAGCACAGGCCTCTGTCACCCCCAGGGGATGACTTCTGTCACAGAAGGCCGGGGATCTTGAGAGCACCAGCCAGAGGCTCAACAAGAAGCACTCTTGTCACTTCCAGATGACAAATGACAAGAGTCACGACCGTGGAGTTTAGGGGCCCCGGGCCTAATCTGAGCACCGAGCCGGGAGCAGGGAGGCTGTCACCCCAGGCTGGAAGCCTGACACATCAAACAGCCTGACGTTCACGCGTAGGTCTCCCAGGATCTGCTGCGGGGTCCGAGGAAAATGAGAAAACAGGACAGGGAGGAGGTCTGCCGCCGCTTATCAGAGCAGGGGCCACAAGCGGGGACGAACAGGCTTCTTCTCCCCAGAGCGTGACAAAATAGAAACTGGCATATCGTCAGGCTCAGCGCGGGTGGCCCTCGGGGCCCAGCAGCACTCGGCTTGGGCTGTGTGGGCCGGGGGAGGACAGGGGACAAGCCCCTGGCACTCAGGGCACACGTGGCGGCAGGGACTCCCAGAACCACCAGCAACACGAGACCCTGATGATAACCGAGCTCTACAACCTTGACGCCGGGTCTCCCTCTCTGGGCCGTAAAGCGGAGTAAACTCAACCTTTTCACAGGAACGAACGTTAACGCCCGACACGACTTAGAGGATCTCATGACGTGGCCCTCCCGACGGCCTTCGCCAGAGCGCACAGAATGCTGCCCAGCCACGTGGGAGGGCGGGCTCAGGTCTGAGTCAGCAGGTGGCAGGCGGCCAGCGACCCGTGGCTCCTCTGGGACTGGGCGCCACACAGGCCACCCCCCCCCCCCCCGCTCCCCATCACCGCCAAGGACACAGCCAGCTAGGGAGCGCGCTGGAGTGTGTGCGGCCGGGTGCAGGGTCTCCTCTGCAAGCATTTTGCCAACTGTAGAGAAAGCGTCAGCCCGCAGGCCCAGAAGTACACCCCTACATCTTCCTCGGGAGGCTGGCGCCACGTCTGGGCCACAGAGACGGGGAGGGGGCAGAATGTCATTACAGCAAACCCTTCTGGGGGGAGGCCGGCCGCGCGCCGCAGGGGTGTCAGATGAGCTGACGCACGCAGGGCCCCCGGCCCGGGCTGGCAGAGCAGTCGGCGCATTTCCGCTCCTGGAGCGAGACCCCCGCCTAGTCCTCCCGCCCCTCCCCACGCCGCTCATCTGGCAGGAGCCGGGCCACCCAACTGTTTCTCTGCATCTGAGTCCTAGGCCTGGTGCTCTGTTCCCGCCATCCGAGGACTCACCCTTTCCCAGCCACACCGATCCCGTGCAGAATGACTGAAAGCAAGCAAACCGCTGTGCTTTTGTAAACTGCAACAATAAAAACACCAAAAGCGAGACCTTCCTCGGACGCTGTTTTTGCGAAAGGAGAGCTCTCTCCTGTGCTGACTCCACCAGCGGCCCCGCCACACGCCTCCGCAGCCTGTCCTCAGTGACCTCAAAGCCACTGTGGCTCCTGGCCTGCGGGAGCCCCATGGTCCGCACCCCCCTCCGCCTCTAAGCCTGGGCCACGCGTTGCCGGTCTCTGTGGGCCGGGCTCCAGACGCGACCTCCCAAAGCTGCTTCCGAGGGCTCCACCGGGAGCAAACACACAAAACTCGTGCGCGGAGCTTGACCGCTCCCGACGGACACGGGGCCCTGAATGCCTGCAATTGGAAGGGCCGGGGACCTGCCGTGTCCAGGTTGTTTCCAATCTTCTCCATACTTAGGAATCCCCATATACTGGGGTGTCTGGGGGGCTCTGTCGGTTAAGCGTCCGACTTTAGCTCAGGTCATGATGTCACGGCTCTTGAGTTTGAGCCCCGCGTCAGGCTCGGGGCTGACTCCGGAGCCCAGAGTCTGCTTAGGATTCTCTACCCCTCGCCTGCTCTGTCTCTGTCTCTCTCTCTCTCTCAAAAATAAGTAAACGCTAAAAAACCCCAGAATCGGCCCCTTAAAAAAAAAAAGAATCCCCCACATACTAAACTAATGGGATGACAGCGTGAGTGAGCGTGAAGTTCGCTTCCCTCAGCTGACTCTGCTAACGGAAACCACCTCCGTGTTTCTGGAGGACGGGATGTGATGCCACTCCTCTCGTCCGGCTCTCCTCACCCCACGTGTGTGCAAGTCCACGTTCTTTAAGAGGCGGATTCTGACTGATTTTTAATGTGTCTTTATTTCTGAGACACAGAGAGACAGAGAACGAGCAGGGGAGGGGCAGAGAAAGAGAGGAAGACACAGAACCCGAAGCGGGCTCCAGGCTCCGAGCTGTCAGCACAGAGCCCGACGCGGGGCTCGAACCCACGAACCGCGAGATCGTGACCTGAGCCGAAGTCCGACGCCCGACCGATGGAGCCACCCAGGCGCCCCGATGCAGATTCTGATTTAAACCAACCGCTCAGCATGCCCCTCCTGGCCCTCCCACCACAGAACGTCTCGGCTTGTCCCCAGGTAGCAGGGAGGTCACGGAAGTAAAGAGGGTCACCTGCGGGGATGGACGCCCGACAACACGTGAGACCAAAGTCACCACCACACTAATACGGGAACGTCCGTTTCGCAGAGGAGGGGAAATGGGGACTGAGGCTGCCACGGTCAGGGCACGAGGCCAGCAGGCGCCCAGGTCCCCTGAGGACCTCCCCGCTGAGCGGGAAGACCATGCTGGCGGAAGTCGGGTGGGGGAGGGCCTGGGGGGGGGGCACTTGGCAAAGGCTTGCAGGGCTGCATACGCTCCATTCGGACCCGAGGGTCCCGCCCCAGGCCGACAGGGCTGGTAGCCTCAGGGGAGGGCCTGTGTTATGACCCCAGCTCCTCTGGCCCCCCAGCTGCCCCATTCGCTCCCAGCATCCCTGGCCCGCCTCACGCTCTGATCTGTGCTGGGCTCCCCGTGGCACGACCGCGGCCACAGAAAAGGTGGACACGTCACAGCAGGGCCGCCAGCAATCAGAAGAATGCCGGGCGCCCTTGTTGGCGGCTCCAGCAGTGGGCGGTCTGGGCCGGGGCTGCCCCAGGACACCCGGGCGGCCCTGGAAATGACCGGAGTGCGCGAGACAGTAATGAGGCCAGGCTGCCTCGGGGCCCGCCGAGTCCCGTTTGCCGCGTTTCCCCCAATTTAAATAGCACTGAGCTTTAATCGGAGGCCACCTCTTCTGAAAAATTGAACAGACATTAAAGTCTGCTCGTGTGAAAGAGCCAAACGGGACAGAGAGGATGCGCTGCTGGCCTAGAGGGGAAAATTATTAAACACGGTTCGATGAAATCATCGACCCAAACAGCATGCGTGCACGGGGACCCTCGCACTTTCCCGCCACAGGAGCAGGAGCAGCACCAGCTCCCGGGCCTCCTGACGTCAGGAACCGGGGCGGAGCTTCGCCAGGGCCCGGCGGGCGGGTCAGCAGCCAACGGCCACAGACAGACCAGCGGCCCGCACGGTCCCTGGCGCGCACGAGGACGGGGCACCCTCAGAAGCAGCAAACCCCAGGTGGTGAGGCCGGGCCAGCGAGGGCCGTCTTCCGGCCGACGGCTCCCCGTCCCTGCAGAGCCGGGTGCCCGAACCCACACGCCGCCTCCGCCCTCTGCCCTCTGCCTGGCCAGGCGAGGGCCAGGCACGCTCCTTCCAGAGCACTCGGGCTACTAGGCACTTGGGACCACAAAGCGTTAAACGCCCACCGACGGGGGCAGAAACCCAGCCACGGAGCCCACATCTGCTCGCGACGGCTCACAGACGCCGCGGCCCCCTGTTTCTGATGTAATTACCAGCGCTGCAGCAACAGACATAACAAACCAGTTCATTAGGAAATCCACTGGAAGCTCTCAGAAGCACTTCATAAACAAAACAATTAGGTGCACGGCTCCCGGGGCTCCCCTCGGTCCTCAACCGGGGGCTGCTTCCTGCACGCCCCACAGCCAGCCGGGCCGGCAAGGTCGCTGGCCTTGGACCCGGCACAACGCGGCCCCGGCAAGGCCGGGGCTCCAGTGGCACACCTCGTCCCCTTTCTCTATAAAGGAAACCTCACCTGTCACTGTCCTCTCTGGGGCCCACCTGGGTGACCTTGGCCCACCAGGACGGCCCGGAGAGTCTTCCTGTCTGTCTGCAGCCCGGGGCCTCCCGTCTCCCATTCCAGCCTGCTAATGCCAACGACAACGCGGTGATACTAACAGACTGGGCGCTCAGTGCCAGGCATGCTTCCCCAGAACACTCCCACCACACTGACAAAGGCCACGGAGGACACCACATGCGGTCGAATCTGAAACGAGATAACCGAGAGGCCTGGGGGCCGTCCCGAGCTACCTCGCGACTCTAACACCCAGAACTTCTGCACCGGGAGGAGGAGAGAGTGACAGGAAGCCCCGGGGAAAGAGCGAGGGAAAAACGTCTCTCGCACAGCACTTTTCCTCGAGGCCCGCGCACCTGCCTGTCTGGGGCCATAAATCACAGGGGCAGCGGGGCGCAGAAGGGCAGGTGCCCGGCCCCACCTCCAGCCCGGGCGGGTCGCGGCTGCCCGCTCCGGCCCTCTTCCTCGCTCCCCCACCCTCACCCCGGCCCGGCCTCCTGCCACCTCCCCTCGGGCCCCTGGATAATCGCTGCAGCAGGCCGCATGCTCCCCACACAGAAGGCACCCAATCCGCGCAAGGTGGGTCACGGCTGACGGTAACGCAGACAAAGGCGCCCCCGGCTGGGGCTTCGGAAGAGGCCCCGCCCCCTGTACGCAGTGCATCTGGGGGGCCCGGGGGCCCTCTCCCCTCTTCCACACTCCGCAGAAGCCGCTCCCCCGCTAGATGCTTCTGGGGGGAGCCGACAGTTCCCGGGGAAGCTGAGCTCTCGGCAGGCGGGTGGCCCAGACAGCTGGCGGAGACCCAGTTCACGCACCCAGGCTCCCGGCCGTTCAAAACGGGTTCCAAATCTCTCTCGCTCTGTTTCATCTGAAGTCAACTTGTGCACCTGCCTCGTGGGGCGGTCTGCGATGCCGGCACCACCTCAGAGGGGGAGAGAGCCCCTTGCCAGGCCCCGCCCAGTGCCGCCCACCGCGGGGGCAGTTGGGGCTGCACTCAGCTAATCCAACGTGGCGTGCGGCCCCGTGGGGCTCATTCGAGCTCAGGCCTAGAAGGGCTGGTGCGGGCGCGTTTATCTTCTCCGAGTGAAGCTGGCGCACCCCTCTGATCTCCCCCGACAGCAATCCCACTACAAAGCCTGCCCGTCTGAGCACGTGCCCAGGGAATTGCGTCCTTAGAAATGGAGCACAGGCCTCGGGAGGCAACTCTGCCGCCCCCGCCGAGCCCCGGACCCCAGCCAGGAGGAGGCCACCAGCCTGTAGAGACGCCCTCGGGTGGGGAGGGGGTCCCTCAACAGGCGCACGCCTCCAAGCGGGGGGAGGGAGACGGGAAGGGAGCGGGCGTTCTGGGCCCGGCCCTCTTGCTGCCGTGACCTTGGCAAAGTCACTTCACCTCTCTGGTCCTCGCGAGGTCGCGAGGTTCAGAGTCACCTTGAGGCAGGGTGGTGCCATCGGTAAAGCTGGAGATGGAGACAGAAAAGAAGAGAGACGGAAGGAAAGGGGAGACAGTGCTACCTCCGAGGAGGGGTCCGGCCGAGGAAGGGCAGGGCTCAAAACAGACGCGGCAAGGGCTGCGTGTGACCCGGGAAGGGTGGGGGTGGGGGGTGGGGTGGGGGACAGGCCCCACACTCACTCCGCGCACAGGCCCCATAGTGTCCTGGGGTCCCCGGGGCCCACCGCCCACCTGTCACCCTCTCCCTGTAGGTGCAGCTCCCTCCAGGACCCTCAGCACAGCAGCGCTCAGGATGCTGAGTCTGGCACATACCTTTCCACACTCCCCTTGTTTCGGATCTGGCAGGGGAGAGAGGGAGCTGGGGCTCGAGCAACCCTGTTTGGTGTCTAATTCCCCTTTATGAAACAGACCAAGAGAACCACCGGGAACACGAAGACAAACAGCCCAACCTGGAAGCGGCTGCAGGGCGTTTACGGAGGAAGCACCCAGGAAAGGCAAGACCACTCCCCCCTCCCCTGGAAAGCTACGCTTGTTTTTCCAAAGAAAAAGAGTTGTAAAAAAAAGAAGAGAAGAGAAGAGAAAAGAAGAGAAGGGAAGAGAAGAGAAGAGAAGAAAAGAAAGAAAAAAGAAACACGTTGAGAGCATACGTTTTCCAGGGACCCGAACTCCACCACGTCGAGCTAACATCTAGCAACGTTCGGGCAACCCCCGCCGCCACCCCGCCCGTCCATCCATAGAGCGGGGTTCCGAATGCTTCCCTCAAAGTGCCCGGCCCCGTCCTCCCGCCTCGCCGGGGCGGGTGGAGCGGGCAGGAAGTCCCCCCGGCCCTGTCCCTGTCACCGCTGCTCCCTCCTCGCAGTCCCGGCCCTGGCCCCTAGGGACTCAGCGGTCTCCGCTCGCCCTGGCCCCCCAGCTGCGTTCTCCTTAATTACACAAAACCCTGGCCGCTCGTGGCTGGCAGTGCGGTGGGTGGGGGCCATCCCCTTCTACCCTCCGGCCCAGGAGGAGCCCCCGTCCTGCGCCCGTGAGACCGGAAGCCAGGGAAGCGAGGGGCCTCGGTGACGGGGCTGCGCGATCCACAAACTGGCAGGAGGGTGGGACACAGAGGCAGGCGGCGTCTTCCTGCCCGTCCCCCCACAGCGCGGGCCCGGGAGGGTCCCGGCAGCCCTCGCGGCTCTCCTCCCGGAGGCCGATGGGTGGGAAACGTTAGCGCCGGCCAAGCGGCTCAGGAAGGAAGACCACGGAGGACGGCAGACACTGAAACACCGCGTCGACTCGAACCCGGACCTTGGCCGCGAGGCCCGGGGGAGCTCCCTCCTAGAGCTCTCTGGCAAGAGGCTGCAAAGCCTGGGCTTCCTCTGGGGTTTTCCCGCCCGGAGGAACCTGGGAGCCCGTCTGGCCCGCGGGGGCCGACCGGCACCCGAGGCCTGGGCCTCCTGCTCCACCACGGGAGGTCCGGTCAGTGACGCTCTTCCGGAGGACATCTCCCCGGCCCATCCGGAAGCTCTCGAGGCAGAGGCAGCCGCCGCGGTGCTGGGTGTGGTGCTCGGGGCCGGGAGGCCAGCCTGCCTGAGAGGGGAGCCCCTCTGACGCCAGAGACCCCGGGGGCTGGGAAAGGGCGCGGGAGGCAACGGGTCAGCCCTGACCGGCCGGAGCCGGCGCTGGCAGGAAAGGCTAGGGCCCGCCCGCACCATCGATCCTCGAGACCAGGGACAGCTCACTGCTCTTCAACGGCCGGGAGGCGACGGCCTTCAGTTCTGCAGGCCAGGTGGTCTCGGTCACAACTGCCCAACTCTGCCGTCACAGACGGAAGCAGCCAGAGACAACGTGTCAATGAATGGGCGTGGCTGGGTGCCAATAACACTTTATTTATAAACCGGAAATCTGGGTTTCACCGAACTGCTGTGCTGTATGTTCTTCTTGTGACTTTTTTTGTTTTTTGGGTTTGTTGTTTTGTTTTGTTTTGTTTTGTTTTTTTTTGCACGACTCTCTAGAAAAATGTAAAAACCGTTCTCAGGTTGCAGACCACGCAAAAACAGCCTGCCAAATTTGGCCTGTGGGCCCGGGTTTGCAGACCCCTCTTCTAGAAGGAGAAAGCACATGAATTCCTGACATTGACAGAGGCCAGCCAAGCCCGAGAGCTGGGTTTCTCGTGCACCAGCATGGAGGGAGCCTGGGAGAAGAGGAACAACCTGAGAACCGAGTGAAAAGTCTCTAAAATCTGGAAGATGGGAACGCTTCTCCCTGGGGTCTGAGGAAGGTGTTGGAAGGAACTGGCCCAAGCAGAGATGGGGGTGGGCAGCTCAGGCTGGCAGGGAGAAGCCCTGGCTGAGGAAAATCATGCTAGAACCCTCCCCCAGCCCCACGCTCCATTCCCTAAAGTGCGGCCAAGGACGTAGCAGGTCCCCGAGAACCATCTGACCCGAACAACCTCCCTGCCCCTCCCAGGTCCTGCCTCGGACATGCCTCGGCGGTCATCCGTACAGCCAGCCGCCTCTCCTGCCTGGACTGGACTCTTTACGGGGCCGCGAGGCTTGCAGGAGGCCGAAACTGCCACCCCCATCCCCTGGCTGGGAGCTGACGTCCCGGACCGCAGGGCCTGCCGCGCCACGGCCAAGGGCTGCTCCCCCCCCCCCCCCCGCCTTCCCGCCACAGGACCAGGCAGCTGGGGTGGCCCCGCGAGGGAGCCCGGCACGGGGCCCGGCCGCCCGCCCGAACCCCGGCTTGCGCGGAGCACCGCGCTCCACTTGTTCGGTAATTTCACGCTACGCCGCCCGGCAATGTAAGCGTGGAGGCCCAATCTAAGACGGCACTTCCCAAATGTCACTTGTTTGTGAACACACGGCTGAACCCAAGATTGCTTTTAATATCCGGGCAGTCCCTGCCGGCCCCACTGTGGCTTCGGCTCCGACAGCACCTCCAGAGGACAAGCCTGCGATCTCGTCCAGACCTTACGACTTAATCGCGGCTCACGCCGCGGCAGGGGCTCTGCGCAAGGGCCCCTGGAATTCTCCGAGCTTCCTCTCACCACCCACAGCGGCCTGCGGTCGTCCACGCAGAACCACACCCCCACCCGGGACGTTTGATGGCTCCTTTACACGTCTCTCTTTGAGCGAAGCCAGTGTCTCTGCCAGAGACACCCTCCCCCGCCGCTAAAAATCCCGACACTTAAACCCCCAGAGCGCCTCTCCAGCCTCCTTCCAACAAAGCCCGCGTCCTTTTCTAAACCGCACTCCAACCGCGGAGCTAGAGACACGGGGGGTTAGAAGAACAAAGGTTAGCCAGTTCGTCGAGGCCCGAGCTGCCCGCCAGAAACAGAACGCAGCCACCTGCGCGATCTTCGTTTGTCTGGTCTCCACGGTCAAACGGTAAAAAGGAACAGGTGACGTTCACTTTAACATTTCGTTTCACCCAATCTATCTAAAAACACAGCCTACATAAGCAGCACTACCGAGTACTTGTGCAACATCTCACGCCCCTCGTTATGCAGAACCTCGGACAGCGTGCGTGTTACGCTCTCAGCTCGCGGCCAAGACACCCACACGCGGCCAGCCGCCACGCACTCATCACCACCGGGTCCCTACTTCTGGATCTGGTGGGAAACGCACCGTCTGCCCTGGTCCCGGGCCCTGACTTGGAAGCAACCAAAAGCAATTCCTCGGGGGAGCCCCCAGGCTCCCACTTGGGAGCCTGGCGGGAGGCACCCCATTTTCACGCCGCGTTGGCCTCGCCGGAGGGGACTCTCCTGTGCCGGGTGCCCCCAGCACTAGGGAGCCGTGAGTAACCGGGTCTGTCTGCAGCGGGCAGAGGCCGGAGGGGCCAAGACCCTGGGCCAGAGCCCGAGCCCAGCCTGACGGGAAGACTGCCATCTTGTGCTGAGGCCGGGACAGGGGCCTCGGGCCTCGGTGGCAGTCCTGGGAGGAAGGCCCTTGGTCCAAGCAGCTGTGCACCCACCACCAGCCCCTCCTTGCTGCCTCCTAGGCTCCAACCCCCCACTAACTAGGGGTCCGGGATGTGTACATCCCGTTGCTGGGCTCCCAGAGCCGTCTCGGGCTCCAGAGGGAGCCGAGGGAGCGAGTGGAGGGAGGGAGGCAGGTAGACACGAGCCCACCTGTGCCTAGCAGCTCCCAGGAACCTGCCACCCTTCGAGCTGTCAATGAAAACCACACAGACGGGTACGTGTGGAGCCAAGGGCATTTGGGAACAAGAACTCAGTTCAGATGTCAAATCTGTCGGCCAGTAACCGGCCCTCTTAGAACAGAGCAGGAAATTCTCGGGAGGAGAATCAGAGGAGTGTGTTCCTGTCCCCCAGTGACCTCCATGCACAGCCCAGACCACCAGGAAGTCCTCGGGCCCAGACAGTAGAGTCTGCCAGGAGGGAAAGCCCTCGGCCACAGGTCCCAGGCTCCAGGCGGACACCCACCCACCCGCCCACCTGCCCCCTGCTGCCTCCCTGTCCGTTCCAGGCGAGGAACGTGCTGGGGAGGAGTTCCCGGAGGATCCCGGAAACAGACCCGGATGGAGAGGCCAGGCCCCCGCCGAGTAGAAACAGAGGCTGCAGGGGCCCCGGTCCGAGGGGGTAGGCTGAGGGGGGCCGACCGCCACGGGGGCCCTGTCACGGGGCCTGCGGGCACTTACCTGAGTGGCCACCTTGCCGTAATCGATCCACCGCAGGGTGGCGAAGTTCGTAGATTCCGCGCAGTTGAACCCGTGATTGAACCCGGCGTGGTAGCCGTAGGGGAACGTGATCATGAACTCCCCGGCCTCCTGCGTGATCTGAGGGGGGAAAGGGACAGGTGAGTGGGGAGCCAGCAGCTGAGGGGCGAGGCCAAGTTAGGAATGGCATTCGCTGCTCGGCTCACCTACCAGAAGCAACGCCGGCCCAGGCCAGGCTGGTGGCCAAGGCCACCAGGAGCCACCGCCAAGTACAGCAGGGGCACGTGGGATCAAGGACTTCCCAGCAAGGGCCAGGGAGCCCCGACGTCGGGAGCGAGTGGAGGTCTGCCCGGTGGAGGGTAGCCCCACTGCACGGGCCCCAGCCGATCTCCCACACGGTTTATACAGCAGGCACGGCCGTGGCCAGGAGGAGAGCTCTGCCGTGGCCCGCCGCGCACCGGAGCCCAGGGTGGCGTACCCCAAGGTGATAGACGCTCTGTTTTTTTGCGGGGCGGACGCCTGGGGGGCTCAGTCGGTTGAGTGTCCGACTCTTGGTTTCAGCTCAGGTCATGATCTCAAGGTCCGCGGGATCGAGCCCTGTGCTGGGCTCTGTGCTGACAGTGTGGAGCCTGCCTGGGATTCTTTCTCCCTCCCTCTCTCTCTGCCCCTCCCCCACTAGCACTCTCTCTCAAAATAAATAAAGAGTCTTAAAAAAAAAAAGACACCCTCTAGACACACGGGGCTATTCAATGCTATGCCTCTGGGCGCTCTCGGCTGCAGGGACGGAAGGGGTCTCCTGGTCTGGAGGTAGGTGGCCCTGTCCCGTCTGCCGTCCACGTTCTGATACGGCATCGGGGGCTGGTGAGGAGGTGCAGACAGCACTGGCCGCAGCCGCAGAACCCTTCGGGCGCAGGACAGGGTGTGCTCAAAGTACAGGGTCTTTCTAGCCCTTGTGAGGAAAAAACATCCAGCTGCATAAAAACATTCCTGGAAAATGACCCGGGTCTTCTGGCCGTCATAAGACAGGGTCCGTCCCTCATATCCCGGGAGGTGGCTCCTTCCCAGTGAGAAACATGTTATATGACACGTTATAAGCATGTTGTAAGGACACAATGTCAAGGTCGGAACTCTGTCACATGAGCTGACGTCTCTAGACTATTCAAACGGTCTGATCCGATCTCTCAAACAGACCCCAAACCAAGGAGGTGGGTGTGAGTGACGGGGGAGAGGGCCCACAATGAGCCCAGACAGGCTTCTGGAACCTCCACTCCCAGGCCTGGAGGAAAAAGGTGGAGGCTGCAGCCGCACCCCTGGCCTCGCTCCGTGAGCACTATTCTCTCTCCCTGTCCAGGAACACGACAGGCGGGGCTGGTGGCCCAATCCACGGATGTGGAAACCGAGGCTGGCGGCGAGGGAGTGACAATGTAGAGTCCGAGTGGTTACAGGTCGTCTGGAGTTCTGAGTAACCAGCGCCCCACACAGGAACGGACCACGCCGGGCAGCCAGCCCCCTGCCGCCCACGATCCCCAACCTGGGAGATGTGCCTCTGTTACCGGGGGGTACGTCTCTTTCTAGGGTTTCATTCAACGGCCTCGCTCGGACTGCGCTCCTGTGTCTGATTCTGTCCTCGGTGCGTCTTCGAGGCCCTCGGACCCTCCCGGTCCCCAAGGGTATTCCGTCGTGTGGCCGCGTCGCTGTCTGCTCATCGGCTCCCCTTGCTGGGCTGTTTCTGGTGCGGGGCTCTGGCGAGGACGGCTGCAGGGGGCGCTGTGCTCCAGGCTGCGCACACGGACGGACGGACGGACGGACGTGTGCTTGCGTTCCTGCGGGGTCTCCGGGGGGCAGGAGGTGGAGGTTCCCAGGCAGCTGCCCGGCGGGTTTTCTGCAGCGGCCGCCCGTTCTGCGTCCCTGCTGCCGGTGGTGGGGGTGTGGATTTTCGCCGCGCCTGCGGGTGGGCCGCAGCATCTCCCGGCTTCGGTCGCCTCTCCCCGAGGTGGACGGGTGCGTGTGTCCCCTTCTGCCCCACTTACCCGGCTGTTCATCTTTCTACTGTGGCTTTGGAGGAGTGCTCGAGCTTGCTAATCTTTATTTATTCCTCCAGAGAGATGAATAGTAAAACTTGCTGAATTCGTTTAAGTAGCCCGTAAGAAGTCGAACCCTGAGGGGGTGGGGGCAGGCGGGAGATGGGGGGGCGGGAGACTTCCAGAAGCCAACCACAGCGTCAAAAATCAATCAAAGCCGACACAGCCTGGAGAAAAGCCAGTCCTTAAGAACACGAAGATATTTTTCTTTTCAAGTAATGAATTGCACCAATCAAGGGAAGTCAGTGTGCATTAAGTTATATTTTTAAATTCCTGTCCAAGTGACAGGCGTGTGGGGGATGGAGCGCACACACGGCGGGAGACGGGGGCGGAGAGAGAACACCCAGGGTCCCCAGGGCCCCAGCAACCCCCGTCCACAGCAAGGATGCTCTGGGCCGGCTCCTGTCACAGGATCGCGTGAAACGGGTTGCAAATAAAATCATAATGTAGAATTTTTTTTTCTTTTAGAATGTGATTACTGATTTTCTTATCGTTTTTGAGCTGACCTTGGACGGCACCATCCCCCTCTTCCTCCAAGCGTCCTCGCCTGCCCTCCTCCCTCCCTCCGGCAGGAGGCATGGGGCCTGGCACAGGCTGGGAGCCCCATGGTGGGGCGGGGGGGGGGGGGGGGCTCACTGCAGGGTCCCTGGGAGGCAGGGCTCTGGGAGCCCGGCGCGGGCAGGTGCCTCAGGCAGACTTTAGAGCCCGCTCTCCCTGCCGACCCCTCCACAGACCAAGGCCCAGAACAAATGCACTCCGTGAGGATGGCAAGGAAATCATGTTCCTGTCACCCAACTCTACATCCTGGTGGCTTCATCTCGAGCCTGCAGTGTCTGTCCTCCATGTCACAGCCGTCAACGTTATCCCGACGATAAATTAGAAGGCACTTGGGATGACGGATGCAAGCCGTGAAGGGAATGCCAGCCCCAGACGCCAGTCATGGAGAAAGCCTGAATTCAGCTGCTTCCTCGAGCTCTCGCAGAATAAATGAGGAAGTCCGTGGCAGATTACAGAAATACACACTTTTAATTATTAAAAAGCTCTGCTATTGATCTGCTTTTTCTTCCAGAAGTAAATACCATTACGAAGATTTATAAGCGGAGAGCGGGAGGCCCTCCCCCCCAGGGCTGCCAGGAATTCAGATGAGGACCCAGACGGGGCATTCATCTGGAGCCCGACGCCGCTACCTGCTGGCCCGGCCGCGGCCTTCGCCCCGCAGGCCCCGCAGACGGCCGGGCAGGGGTGAGGGGAGCGGGGCCTCTGAGGCCAGCGGCCCCGCCTTCCGTACACAAAGTGCAGTGCCCACGTGGGCAGCGACACGGGAGACGGGAGGGTGCCCCCGCCAGCCCACCCCTCCGGCCGGCATCTCCCTCTAGGAAGCGGCGCCCGGGAGGACGTTCTCCACAGAGCGCGGGAAAGCACGTCCTTCTCACTTCCGCCAGCAGGGCTGTGTCCGTTCTCCTGACAGCCGGGGCGCTGGAACCAGGAGGGGAGGAGCGGAAGGCACGGAAGCCCTGTGTCTCTCACGGCAGAACGTCCCGCTGTCTGATGGACGAGCCCGACAGCGAGAGCGAATCCCCGACCTGAGCACCACGGCTGCAGGCGGTTTGATCGAAATGTCAGAAGCGATTTCCGACTCGCTGACGCTCGCGGCAAGAATGCGGCGCGAGGGTCCCGATCGCGCAACTTGCCCCCGCGCCTGACAAACGCTCTCGTAGGGAGGCCTTCAGGAATCAGACCCTCGGGAGCCTCTTCCTCTCTGGCTGGCCCTCGGTGCCCAGCCCAGAGGCTGCCCGGAAGGTTGCAGGCACGTCCCCCTCGGGGAGCCGGGCCCGGCCGATCCTGTCCACGAGGCCTGTCTGTGGGGAAGCGCCCCACCCCCGGGCAGAGCCCCGGACAAAGGCCCAGCCTCCCCCTTCCCCCACCCCTCCCCCGCAGGGTCCCCGCCAGCCACCCAGATTCCCCAGCCTCAGGCCTCATGCATCACAGGCTTTCCCCGGACGAGCGGAGCGGCCCCTGGAGCAGTAAATTGAATGAGTTCGCAGTCTTCGTGCTGCGGGAGAGCCAGATAGATCATTTCCAAACAGGTATTCCTTCTCTCAAAGGATGTGTGCAGTGGGCCACGGGGTGGGGCCAGAGATCGGGGCCAAGTTGGGGCGTCTGGGGGCGCGGAGAGGCCTGCCCGGTTCTCCGGGGGCTTCCTGGGAAGCTGGCAGGAGCTGCCCCTCCCCTGCCACCCTGACCCTGCAGGGCCCTGCTGGCAGCTGCCAGCCCCACCAGACAAGGGACTGGGTCTGCGAGGGGCTGGGAGGCAAGGCGAGGCCCCACTCGACTCCCCCCTCTTCTATCCTCACCCCCCACCACAGCCCAGCCCAGCCAACCCACTCTCCTCTGGCTTGCCAGTGCTCTAGAACCTTCTTGAGGGGTGAGAAACCAGTTTCCCGGGACGTTGGTGGTTCCCTGAGCCGCAGCCCCAGCAGCCCCAGCAGCACCTACGTACCCGGCTGAACGGGATCCCGTACTTCTTGAGGATGATGGGCGAGATGAGGGTCATCTTGTGCCGCAGGAAGGCGTCACAGCCCTGGGAGCTCCCGGGGAAGAACCCTAGAGCAGAAAAGATGGGTGTCAGCCTGACGGGTGGCGCTGGGAAGGCCTCTCTGTGGGCGGCGCCTTCCCCCAATCAGGCACGGGGTGTGGTGCCCCCGGCTCCGAGGGAATGAAACGCACAGGACCTCGTCGCAAAGCCACGTGCTCTGCTGGTGGCCGGGAAGGCAGCCCCTCAGACCCCCAGTCAGCGAGCCCAGAGCCCAGCTGTGCAACACAGTGTGCCCCCCAAGTCACAGATGGGGTGCGGGCCTCCCCCCTGAGCACCCCCCAAATAAAACCCGTGCCGCGTCGCACGGGCGCAGTCGCTCAGCCAGTGCGTTGGTGTAGCCGGGGAGATGGGACGCAGGAAGGACGCGCTCACACCGGAAGTCACGGGCCGTGCCCCCCACACAAGCAAGTCACGGACAAAGAGGAAGGAAGGCCTCAGCGCGGGCACGGGCTCTGCCTGGGCTCTTCGCACACACGGTCCCCACGGCAGGCGAGGAGACAGCGGCTCCAGCTGCCAACTGGCCCTCTGAGGCCCTCAGTCTGGCGGGCAAAGGGCCAAACAACCCGACCCGGCCTAAGGCTGCGTCCACCCCTGACCGTCTGTGACACACGAGGGGGTCTGAGTTCCCGCCCGGGGACGCTTTCTGTCTCCCCGAATGCCACACAACCGGTTTATAACAACGTGTGCAGGGGCACCTGGGCGGCTCCGTCGGTTAACCACCCGACGACTCTTGGTTTCCGCTCAGGCCACGATCTCCCGGTTTAGTAGTTTGAGCCCCGCGTCAGGCTCTGTGCCGACAGCGCAAAGCCTGCTGGGGACTCTCTCTCTCTCTCTCCTTCTCTCTCGGCCCCTCCAACCCCTTCTCAAAATAAATAAACTTAAAAACACGTAAAGCGACGTTTGTAAACGTACAGAAGTCAGACTGTCAGTTCTACTTGCTCAGAACCGTGTTTAACACAGTTCGGAGACCTTTCCAAGTCACCAGTGGGCCCAAATCAATGACACGTAGGTCTAGCAGTTAAAGAAAAGCCGGCCCCGGGATCCCACGCAAAGGTCCTGGGCCTCTCACCCAAACCACGACCGAGAGACGGCACAGTCTCGGTGAGGTGCAGGACGGGTTCTCAAGGTCCCGCTCCCTCCAGGACTGTCCCCCAGGCACAGCCGGCCCGCCCAGGGATCCTGCCAGGAGCCGACCCAGACCTCGGGCCCCCGGCCTCCAGGCCAGCGCACGTCCCCATGGGTCGCCAAAGAGGGCACACTCCCACGTGCGTGCATGCTGTGAGCCAGCGCTCAGCCCCACCCCCACCACCCACACACACCTGCTGGGGCAGGAGGGCTTCCAAGTGACAGAGTCACGGTGTCGGGGGTGGGGGGTGGGGCGCCCGCCAGCCAGGACACGACTGCCAGGTTCTGGAAAGTGCGAGGGATTACTGAATCCAGCAACTTTCCTCTGTGCTAAAAGCGTTTCAATTAGAGTTATGGCCCCTGCCGCCCGGCCCGCGGCCTCTCTGCAGTTCTTTTTAATGCACAGTTTAAGTGGCTCTCATTAAAGCTCTAATAAAGGCGCACATTTTAAGTGATTAGCACCAATAACGCGCCAACACATTAAAGCTCTCTCCATGGGCTCCACGACTCTCCCAGCGAGCCCATTTGGAGCTCGGCTATTCATTTTCCATATTCATCGCAAACTCATTCCATCCATCTCAATAATGGAGCCTGTGACGCGCGCCCCCAAAAAAGTTTGGAAGGGACACCGAGGAGGGCAGTGACTCACTTGCCCTAGAACCTCTCCCGCCCTCCCTCTGCGGAGGGGTGCAGGGGAAGCGCGAAGCCAGCCCTCCCCCAGGCCAGACCAGTCCACACCGGTCACAACGCAACGTGGGGAGGCTCCCAGGGGCCTCCGGCTCCTGGCCGACCTGTCCCACCAGCCACCGTGCCTCCCGCACGCCCCGAGACAGGTTCCCGGGCAGCAGGGCCCCAGCGTGAGAAGGACGTGGGGAGCCGGCCGGGCTCCAGGGAGAGTGGCCATGGTCCCACGGGATCCCGTGTCTAGCTTTTCTGGGGGGCATTCAGATCACCCAAAACTTGTCTAGTGGAAAAGGCACAGAGAGGAAGAAGGGGCCGGGCACGACTGCAGAATCCAGCGGAAAACCGGGCCGGGCTGTGGTCACCGGAGGCCGCCCGTGCGGATCACTCCATGGCGGCTTCTTCCATGGCTGTGTAGGTGTGGGAGGCCCCGCGGTGGCCCCCCGAGATGTCTACGTCCTGCTCCCCAGTACCTGTGACCATGTTGCCTTCCGCGTGGCAGGGGCTCCACAGAAGGGATTACGTGCAGGAGCCCAGGATGGGGGCGACCCCCGGGTCACCACAGGGTCTCCACGGGAGGGAGGCAGAGGGAGGCCCTGACCGCAGAGGGGAGAGCACGTGACCACAGACAGGGACACAGGCTGACGCCGGCATCTCTGGAGGCAGGAGCCCGGGCAGCCCGAGCCCGAGACCCGGGTCAGACAGACCCCTGAGCCCCAAACGTGAGGGAGTAACTGTGTGCGTTTAACTAGGGCTGTTTTAGAGCAATTCCAGGTTCACAGCAAAGCTGAGAGAATCGTGCTGCTTGGAGCCACTGACTCGGGAGTGATTTGTCACAACAGCAACGGCAGAGGAAAATAAGAAAGACATTTCTCGACTTGTATTTCCCAATTAGTATTTGTGTTTCCAACTTATGTTTAAAACAGTGCGTGGGGAAAGCATTTCCATTTGGGTGTCACCTGAGATGTTACGAAGGAAGAGAAATCGCTCTTTGCCAGGGCGGTAACTGGCATTTCTAGGGTGACAAGCGTGTTCCCGACAGCAGGCTCCAGCCCGGGAAGGCCGGGTCCGGGTCTCCAACGGAAACGTGAGCCTGGCTGCACGCTCGGCCGCGGGGCCAGCCTCACTCCCGGGACAAGCCTCCCCGTGTCCTCGTCCTCGGGGGAAACCGTGCAGCAGGCGTTTGCTGAACAGACGTGCGGCTCCGAGTGCGGCCAGTTCTCAGAAGTTCTCGGAAACAGCGACCGTTTCCGTCTCCCAAGCCAAACGGGGCAGGGGAAGAGGGTGGCGGGCACTCTCTGAGGGAGGCAAGAGGAGGGGTCAAAGGACCCAGCAGGAAGTTGGGGAGGCTGTGCCAATGCTGAACGATGGCTTCTGGAAGATTCCCCTGGCTGCCAGGGGAGGGCGGGCAGGCTGCTGCCACAGCCACCCAGAGGGACGGCCCTGCACTGTCCCGAGGGGGCTCCTGAACCACAGGGCCATCACCCCAACCGCCCCGACTACCGGGTGCTGCCTGCCGGCGAGGCCCAGACGCTTTGGGCCAACGGGGTCTGTTAACGTTCTCGGAGGCACTCAGGGCCACCCGACGTGAGAACAGAGCAGGGCGCCGTGACGGGGAGCAGCGAGAAACCTCACCAGCCCCTTTGTCGCAGTGGCCGGGGGCCTCAGCGTCACCCAGCCCGGTGTCTGGCTTGTCTCCAAGGATCCCGTGTCCCGAGGGCCTGCCTTTACCCCGAGGCGTCAGTGCCCTCTCTCTGGACACAGCTGGGGACTCACCGTGACAAATCCCGTCCTCCCAGGAAGCCCCCTCGGGCCCAGGCCAGCACATGCAGGCGGACACCCTCACGGTCACCATGCGGCTGCGGGGCACAGGGCAGGGGCTCCTAACTGGACGTCTCACTTTCCAGACTGAACACAGACCCGAAGGCCCAGAGGAGGGCGCGATGTAGTACCAGGCGCCAGGGGGGGACGAAAGACCACGGCCGCCCTCCCTGGCCCGCGGGAGCCTGCAGTCACGTCCCGCAGCTCCGTGCTAACACGCCGGGAAAGAGCGCTCCAAGCAATGGCATCTGTGCGTCACTCACAGAGCGACAAACCCCAGCGCAGGGTCTGTGGTCACGAGAGGGAAAGGGAATGGAAAACCAGACAGGGACACCTTATAGCACGCCAGCCCCCCCAGAGATGGACACTCACACAAGGAGCACGACCCGAGACGCTGGGGCCAGCCCCCACCCCCACCCCACCCCCGCCCTCGGCCCAGGTCCCCGCCCGAGGGGGCAGACACCTACCGATGGCCAGCCGCTCCAGGCGCTTGCCGTGCTCCGGTGGGATGGCGTACCTACGAGAGAAGGGAGGCACGTCAGAGGTGAGGTCACGGGCCACCACGCGTTTGAGGGACCTGGGGCTGCGGCCACGGCCTCGGGGAGACATGCGGGCCGTGCACAGAGCAGAACTGGGTGCCGTGAGAAGGGTGAAGAGCAGCAGGGAGGGTGCCGGGGGAGGGACCCACACAGAAGTGAGGAGGGGTGGGGCGGGAGGGCCCCTCCACGGCGGTGACGGCACCCGCCCCACGCCGGCACTGGTCAGAGCCACCAAAGCCTCCACGAGGCTCAGAGAGCGGAACACGAGAAAGCAAGCAGGGGGCCTGAGGGGGGAACAGGAAGGTTCCCAGCCTCCCTCTGTCGCCTCCCTGCCTCCCGCTCCCCCAGCCCCGGGACCAGGAGCCGACGGGGAAGGAGCTTCAGGAACGAGACTCCGTTTGTCACCACTTGTAAGTTTTAGCTTCACACGTTCTACGTTTGAAAGATTGCTGAGTCCCCGTCACAAACAAGAAAGACGTGAGGTGCAAGTTTGCCAACAGATGAAACGAGAGTGACACTCGCTAATGCTGTGTGCGGAGGCTGGCGCCGGGGGCCCGCCTGGGACCCGTTCCCGGCAGGCAGTGGCCACGGGGGGGGGGGGGGGGGGGGCTGGCGGGGGTGCGAGGAGCCCGCCCCAGCTGACACGGCACCCTGGCCACCCCGGCAAGACGAAAAGCTCCGCGTTCAACAGAGGCAGGCAGAACCGGGACGTCGGTCCTTCACGCCACAAAAGTGCTGAGCACAGGCCGTCTGTCCCGCGGAGGAGGAGGCGGGGAGCACATGAGTCCCCAGGACAGTGGCGACCCCGCCCCCAGGGGTCACGGGGCCACGTGTGGGGACATCCGTGGTTGTCACACTGGGGGGGGGGGGGCTCCTAGCATTGAGCGTGGGGGGGGCCAGGGATCCCACTCAGCGCGCCCAGTGCCCGGGATGCCCTGGGGACAACAACCCGCCCCGTGTCCACAGTGCCGAGGGGAGAGACGCTGCGTCCGCACGCCTCTCGTTCTAGAACGAGTCGGATGTGGGGGGCGCAGGGCGCGGCACGCCCTCCGCCCACACTCACAGTGGGGGACGCAGGATAGGAACAACACAGGACACAGAAGCCGGCCCGGACTCCGTGGCGGGCTAAGTCCACTCCAACCGAGACATTTATTATTGCTTTTTAACAAAATAAAAGGGGGCGGGGGTAGGAGATAACGCCGTCTCTGATCCGACGGACAGAAATAATCAATTTCTGGGCACGGCGCACGGCCCTTGCGGAGACAGCACAGGACCTGCAAGTCTGCTGCTGCTGCTGGAGAACTTTCCAGGGTCTGGACAAAGATGAGGTGACTCTTTTTTAAACAGCCTCGTATCACGTACGTAAAGATGATAAAAGTTAATCCCAATCCAAAGCACCTTTGTGGGATTAACGTCCCCCCCAAACAAGGAAATGAAACATTCCAGTCCTTCTGGGAACTTGCCGGAGGACGGGAGGAACTAATTTATGACTCCAAGGCTGTGATGATTAATGCAATATCCCCAGTCTACAATGCTGCTTTCACTTAATTACCGCCTGTAATTGGGAGTTGTAAAGATAAGATTAATTGAATCTGGTGGATGTTAAAAGTTTAATACATTGGAACGTGGCTCCTCTGTTATCGGAAAGTACAGACCGCAAGACGCTGGGCTGAGCACTGAGAAGCGCAGCCCCTGGAGGGATTAGAAAGGACTGGCGGACGGGAAGCCGACAGCCTCGGGGACTTCTGGACTCCAGTGGCCAAGGGAGAGCTGCCCTCCCGCCGCCTGGAACAACGCTCGACAGCCTCAGCATGCTGAGAAGACCCGGCGCCAGCGGCGCGCGCCCCCTGCGCACCCTCAGGGGCTCGGCAAGACGCAAGCCTCAGATTTTGAGGGGAGACGAGCAGAACTGGGGTGTGGGTGCTTTACGACACACGGCTCTGAGTGAGGGGCGGGTGCGCGTCTGTTAAAACACTGGGGTCTTCCGACGGCCGGGAGAATCCCGGCACTGTGGGCGGCAGGGTCCCCCGGAGCCCTCTCTCCATGCCAGCGCCCTGGGGAGCCCTCCACGGTGGGGGCCCAGGTGAGCTGGCTACAGACCTGGCCTCCCAACAGCAACGGTCACGTGTCCCCGGAGGGAAGCCCCCAGGCCCCACGGGGCCCCCAGAGCAGAGCCGTGTCACCCTCGTCACGGCCACATGTGGGGGCCTCGCTGCCCCTCGGCCCGGCTCTGGGAGGGAAAGGAGGAGGGAAGAAACACAGCTATCTGGGTTGAGCGTGTTTGTTCGCTAACCCCCGAGGCAGGAGCATCTGTCTGGCCATTAGCGAGCCAGTTCTCGGGGCCATAAAACAGAGTCGGTTTTATTGGTCACCAACATGGGGGCAATTTGTCTCGCTCCCCAGGACCTCCGTCCCCATCACAAGGTCAAACTTCACGGCCAACAGCAATCCACTCTGCCGGCCTGCAAGCCCAGCGGCCAGTCTCTGGACGCGGCGGCCCGTCGCCCGGTGGCAAAGCGTTCCTGCACGGTGTCCTCAGACAGACAGCCTCCCCGGGCCCAGTCCAGTCCGGGTGGCCAGGTGTAGGGCCCGGAGGGTGCGAGGCCCAGGGGCACACCTGTCATGGTGGAAGAATCTGGAGAAGCCGGGATCAAACATGGGGGCAGAGCAATCCCCAGAACCCAGTGAGGTGGGAGGGGGCGAGCCGACTGGGGCCCGGCGAGCAGAACCAGACACGGGGAGTGCGGGGGCCAGGGGAGCCCCGGGGAAGGCCGCAGGAGGTACGGCGGCCCGCGTGGGGTCGCTCGGGCGCCTCTGGCTGCAGCCCCCGTTTGCCTGGGACGGTCTGGCAGCTGCCGTGGGCCTGTCTGAGGGGGGCGCTGGCCGAGCCTCGGGCCCACAGTGAGTCCTGCACCTGAAGTCAGCCAGGCAGGCGTCTGAACTTTCTCCACAGTGTCCCACGGGGTGTTTTTATCTCCGTGTTTCCCCAGCCCTCCCCCCTCCACACACTCTCTCTGCTCTGGAACCTTCCCCACAAAGTCCTCCTGGACAACACTAAACCGTAAAGTCACGGAAAAGTCGGTGCTGTCGGAGCGGTATCCCTGGCAACCACCCCAGGTGACCCTGAAGCAGGACTCGACAGGCTCCATAACTCCAGGCTTAATGCCGCGGAATTACCGAGAAGGCCGAATTCAGGCCTCGTTTGCCAGACGCCCTTTTCGGAGAGGCAGCCGTCTGCAAACATCAGGGGCTTCGGTGGGAAAAGAAGACATTTCTAGACTAGGAAAAAGGCACGCGGGAGAGACCAGGGCCCCGGGAACCAGGCCCCCAGGTGAGCAGGGAAGACGCGTGATGTGCATCGGTTGAAAGGCCATTACAGTCCCGCCGTTTCACGGTTCAAACAACCGACCAAACAGAAGGAACACACTTCAGGCACGATGGTGAGGGGCCAGCCCGACGTCCAGAGAGCGAATTTCAGAAGGAAGCGATGCCTGGGTCCGAGGAGGGGCGGGATGGGTCACTCTGGGAAGGCGGGCGTCCCCCAGTCTTCCCGGGGTTTCCTGGTCCTCCGTTTACCCTTTGAGGTGCTTGTGGACAACACACCCCCGTCAATCACGGCCGCCCCAAAAGGCCAAGCTGAAACCCACAAATCTGCCCACAGGGCTGGGTCCAGGGCGGTGAGCAGTCACATCCAGGACCCACAGCCTGGTGTTGGGGAGGATCTGACCTGTCTACAGGGGGGTCAGGAACACGCGTGCTGGAGAGGGGCAGCGCGTGGCTCTTGTTCTGACGGTGAGGCCAGAGGACAGGATGTCTTGCCAGCCCCAGTGAGGCCAGGCCGGGTCCAAGGCGGGACACCGCACGGCCCCAGACGTCAGGAGGCTTCTGCCGGCACAGGTCACGACAGACTCCGTGGGCCTGATAAAGACACTCCAGGGCTTGTGACACTGGGCAGGTCGGGGGTGCTGGGGCGGGCAGAGGCCTCCGCCTGGCAGCCAGGCAGCTCTCGGGGCCAGACAGAGCTGGGCAATTAAAAGGCGATGTGTCCTCCGCGGGCAGGCCCGCCGGCCGGCCCAGGGACAGGCCGCTTCCATTTGACTGACTCACCGGCCCGGGAAAGTCTTCCTGTCCGCCGCGGAGGATGCTATTAATAGTGTCATTTTCTTGGTGTTTTGTTTATTCCCCTGGAATGGCTTGATGGATGTGAATAATTATCAGACTATAAAAGCCAGCAAATGTGCTATTTTCTATCGCTCTAAATCATCAAACAAATAAAGTGTGAAACAGCATTTTTGAATATAATTTTCCCCTCTAATGGCTTAGAATTATTATCAAGAACAATGAAAATAAATAAGCAAATGCCTTGTGAGTTAAAAATTAAACGAGCGTGTCACGAAGAGGAACACAGACTGTCTTGGAGAGCGGGGACCTGTTCGGGAGCCATTAGTTACGATGAGGACAAGTAGCAGGGCTCTGGGCCGTGCAGGCCCCTCCGGCCAGAGAGGCGAGCGCCTGCGCCCGCCCGCCAGCCACCCCGCGTCTCCTCGAACGCGCCGGCTGCCCCAGGCCGCAGGGTCTGTTACAGGTGGACAGGGGTCCCTTGCCAGGAGGGCAGCATTTCCATGGTAATGAGGCAACTCCCAGCATGCTCTCCTGCAAGGATAAAAGGCTCACTGGGCCCGAGGCTCTCAAGTCCCCGGCCGCCCTTCCCTCCGGGCCCCTCAGCACCTGCTGGCGGCCCCGCGCTGCCCGCAGCCGTCTGGCTCTGGAGTCAGGACATGCGACGCCGTGATGCTTTCTTTCTTCCCCAAGACTCTGGTGACTCTGCCGGTGACGAGCGCCCAGCCTGACAGCTTCCACTGCGCGAGGCTCCCGGCCATTAGGTGCCGTGACGAGAAAGCTCATCTCCCCACCCTCCTTCCTCGCTGTTGAAGAACGTGTGCCCAGAGCAGGGGTCCAGCCAGGAGCCCTTTGGAAATGTCAGCTCGGCCTGACGCGTGTTGGAGGGCGAGGAAGTTAATTTCACAGTGTGTGCACAAGGCCTGGGGAGACAGGCCCCTGGCCGTTTAACATGCCATAATTATGGAAACAGAAACAAGAAGGCAGGGGCCACTAGAAGTGCTGAGACCGCGTGTCAAGTCGGAGGCCACCTGGCACGAGCAAGCCGTCCACACAAGCCCCGGAGGCCACGGCGGCTCCAAATGCCAGCAGCCCTGCTAGGGCCCCGCGTGCTGGGCGTGTGGAAAGGCCATCGTTACTGCCGTCCTCACACACAAGGGCCCGTCTTGGCCCACAGCCCGCGCCCTCTCTGGCCACGCGTTGGCCGGGCAGTTCCAGTATACCGCCCCGCACTCTGGGCAGGCCGAGCAGAACGACCCGGTCACAGAACGGGCTTCCCCACAAGCCTCCCGGCCGATGGGGCACCGTCTTTGAGCTGGTTAGTGGAGCAGGAGGGCCCAGACAAACACAGTCATGGTGGTCACCCCTCATCTGATGTCCAAGCGCATCAGGTGACTTCTGTGTCTAGTATTTCACGTGTGGCACGTAAGTTATGCCTCGATACAGCTATTAACAATGCCTCAGCCCTGTGGACATGGGAGTGGTGAGTCCCAGTCCCTGCCCCAGTTTCTGGGCTCAGGACCACAGATGCATTTGGCTCTTCAGGGTCTTCTGGGCCCAGAACCAAAGCATCCAACAGGGTAAGATGAGCCCATCTCAGAGGAACCAGAAGCCTACAGATACCACCTCTGGAAAAGGCACCAGGCCCTGACAGCTTTACTGAGAGCCTCACAAAACTTCCACACTAAAGGGCCAGTGCCCACCTACACTTACGGTTACCAAGCAGACAAGAAGTTCAGATGGCACGTAACTCCTCCTATGAATCCAGCATATTTTCGAAAGAATGAATGAATGGGGAATGCAGTCACCGACACAGGACAAAGACACACAGGAAAATGATAGGCCGGTGTCACATAGCTGCCAAGTCCTAGGTAAAATATTAGAAAATCAGACACAGAAGTGTATTATGAGACTAACCTTTTACCCCAAGGCTTGCAAAAACAGCCCAACAAATAAAAATCTACATAAAATTCCAAAGCATTCAGTATTAAAGCTCTTAGCCAGCTAGGATTAAGAGGGACCTCCCCATGGTCACAGTGCACGATGAGGCAGGAGAGGCATTCCGGAAAGGGCAAGTTGTCCATTCCCAAAGCAGACGCCAGCCTATGCCGTAGGTCAAGAAAAAGACGCAAGGACAGTAAACGGAAGGGAAGAGACAAACTCTTTTCTCTGAAACAACACGGTCTTCTCCTTGGGAGAGCGGAGAGCAGCTGGTGAACAACGGAGTGAGGCGGTCCAGCCAGGGAGCAGAATGAATGCTCAGCGTGAGGACAGCCAGCCGTCCTCCACACCAGAAAGGCATTCGCAGCACGGCGTGCAACCCACCAGGTACACCCTGCCCCTTGTCTGTGGTCCCGAGGCAGGAGCTCCCCCCCGCCACGGAGGAGGTTGAAGGCAAACCCGGGTGAGTGCTCACCACTGACGGACTCGCAGAGTCTGACCCAGGGGAGCCGACGCGCATCTCTGCGAAGCTGGCGCTGCGGGGTAACGGGACCGCTCGCAGCTTCCGTCCGGGGCAGGAGAGCCACAAACACCCATCAGGATGCTCCCTCACCCACGAGCTAGTTCCTCAGTAAACGAGGTAAGAGACCACGCTGTGGTCTGACAGCACCGACTGACTTCGCGACACAAGCGTGGCGGGGTCGCTATGCCGGGTGGGAGCAAGGTGGCCTTATCGTGATGGTTGGAATGTGAAAACAGCATTAATGATAGTCACGCCAGGGGCACCCGGGAGGCTCAGTCAGCTAAGCGTCCGACTTCTGGTTTCGGCTCAGGTCACGATCTCACGGTTCGTGGGATCGAGCCCCACGTTGGGCTCTGTGCCGACAGCGTGGAGCCTGCCTGGATTCTCTCTCTCCCTCTGTCTATTCCTCCCCTCCCCTGCTCACTCGCTCCCTCTCTCGCGCGCGCTCTCTCTCTCTCTCTCTCTCAAAATAAATAAATTAATTAAAAAAAAATAATCACGCCAGATGGCAGGGGTCACCCCACACATCAGTCTAGAGAAATAAAAGACGTTAGAAAAAGCACTCGGCATGGGGCGCCTGGGTGGCTCAGTCGGTTGAGTGTCCAACTTCGGCTCAGGTCATGATCTCACAGTCTGTGGGTTCGAGCCCCACGTCGGGCTCTGTGCTGACAGCTCACAGCCTGGAGCCTGTTTCCAATCCTGTGTCTCCCTCTCTCTCTGCCCCTCCCCCAGTCTCACTTTGTCTCACTCTGTCTATCAAAAATAAATAAATATTTTAAAAAATTAAAAAAAAAAAAAAAAGCACTCGGCAGACAGACTTGCCCTTAAAACAGGCGGAAGACGTGCAAAGGGCCTTTAGGGACGGATAGTCTGGGGTCCCCGTGCCTGCTAGGATGGGAGGGAGACGCCCTGGTAGCGGCCCAGGCTACCTGGACGGGGACACTGCTTGCAGGGGGCTGACGCAGGGACGGAGGGGCACGAGGACCCTGTCCCGGACACTCAGGACAGAAAGGGTACACGTGCAAGCCCCTGAGCAGCCCCTGAGCGGGGGCTCCGGGCCCGGGGGGGCTCCCGTGCAGCCCCAGCTGGTCTCCGCTGCACCAGGGAGCTCAGCCCGGACTGCGCAGCCCCTCCCTGAGCGAGCGGCTGGAACTGTCCCATCTCGACTTCCAAGGAGCCTCGTTCGGCAGCGAGGCAGCCTCCCTCATTTGTCCTGGCGCTGCAGCCCCTTTGTAGGACGAACACAAACACGTGCCGGGGAGACAGGATCAGCAGAGGACCAGGGTGGCTTGTTCCCAGGAAAGAACCTCATCGAGTCACGGTGGGTTTATCTTTAATGGATCGTTTTATGGGACAAAAGGCGATGGAATTCGGTACCTGGTGCGAGCAGTGTCAAGGATTTCAAATAATGACGTTTTTATTGAGACGCACGCAGGAGACAGAGAAAACAGGGCGTCTCCGATGGGATGCCCGCGGCGCCGATGCGGGAGACAAGGGTGTGCTGCAGGCGGGAGGGCTCGCCGAGGCCTCTCCCGGGGCCGTGGGCCCCCAGATGCTCCCAGCCCACCCCGGGGGAGCCAGAGAAGCCGAGACCCCGGCCGGCTCACACACGGCCAGCCCACGTTAACCAGGGAACCGACTTCTGAGGCGAGTGGTGTCGAGCCTGCCGTTAAATGCTGAAGTGGAGGCATCTGATCCCAAGCCCCGGTTCATTTTAGACCCGGGAATTATTTTTGTCGTATGACAGGACTGAAACTGCCAAGGCACGTGCGTGTTTTTGATGTTTTAAAGGGGGTGGGGGCTTCTCAGGTGAGGCTCTGAACGGCAGGCCGGAGAGTGGAGCCCAGAAGGGAGACTGAGGTGCGGGGACGCGGGGCCAACGCGGAGCACCCCCGGCTCCCCCTCGGAGCACCGCTCTGAACATCCGCTCGTAAAGTGAGCCGAGCCGGAGGTGGCCTCCCGCTGTACCCACACCCACGGCCCCCAAACTCCTCCGGCCGGAGGCGCGTCGGCAGTGGGGAGGCCCCCCAACGCGCTGGTGTTTGCACACGGGCAGTTTGAAGCGAGGGAACAAGGACAGGACGCGGAGGGACGCGGCCGAGGGGAATGAGGCCGATGTCGGCCGCCCCGGCCCCGTACCGGCACGAGCCCAGGACACAGCGACAAGCTGGGTTGGACCTGGGAAGGTGGCTGGGAGTCTGGCTCTCTCCACGGGCCGCGAGCAGCTGGGACATCACCAACGCGGGGAGGCTGAGGTCTGTCGAAGTGATTTCCGACGCCCTGGACGTGTGTGCCTTCGTCAAACACACACCCGCAGACGGCGGGGCCCCTGGCGACCGCAGGACGGGCCACAGGGGGCCCTGAGCTCCCCACCTCCTGCTGCCGTGCCGGGAAGGGGGAGCACGCTCCTAGCCGGAGTTTTGAGCAAAGTTGACAAAGACTCTCTCTCTCCTTGTCCGCAGATTTGCAGGAATCTCCCTTTCAGAGGAGCTGAAATCTGCCCACTGCAACCCTGCTGGCATGATAGAAATTTGCCATGGAAACCAGCCCCTGTGTGCAGACCCCGAATCTCTGATGGCTCGTCTAGCTAACAGGCGGGGAAAGCGAATCCTGGCCAGGAAGGCCGTCCCCCCTCCCGCCCCGGTGGGGGGAGGGGACCCCGCCCACAGTCACAGGCTCAGTGGGCTCCTGATCCGAACACTGCGGGGTGGGAGGCGCTCAGCAACGACAGTTTGAAGAGAAGAACTGACGGTTTCCTGGAGTGGTGGGCAGAGAGGGGACTCACCTGGCACTCCGGCCCGGGAGCCAGAACTCAGGCCGCCTACGGCAGAAATCCCGCCTCCCTCAGCACAAGCCGGCCGCTGCTGTTTGCGACCCTGAACAAAAGACTCTGAAGTGAGTGAAGGCCCATCTGCTCCTGCCAGACCAAGCCAGTGGGGACGTGGGACAGGCCAGCGACGTCTGGGCCCTCGAGCGGCCAGCAGACAGAAGACGGGGACACCCAGTGGGGACACCTGCCGGCCCAAAGCCCCCACGTCGCGGCCTGGGCCTGCCCCCCAGCTGATGCGTCCTCTGGGCCAGAGGAACCTTGCTGGGATGTGGCTGCCTGGACGAACCCTCTCGCCCGCCTGTCCTCCAGCCACACGCACCTGGCCCAGCCGCCCACCCTCCAGTGGGGCCCTCTCCACGGGTTGCCGGGCTGCGTCTCTTCCTACAGGCCTCAGCCCTCAGTCCTGCGGACTTCCTGCCACCGCCACGCCTGGCCCTGCTCTGGGGGCGTGGGGCCACGCCATCAGCTCCTGTCCTGACGGGTGGCGTCGATCCCGGGTTCATGCTGGACCCAGAGCAGGCACTCGGTGAGGATGTGAACTGACTCATCTAGCCCTCTCCTTTCCCCACCGTCCTCCCCCAGACCACCCCCCTCCCCCACCGGACAGGGACCTGAACGATGTTTCTCAGGCTTCCTGGCCGAAAGTGCAGCCACGTGGCCAGGCGCCAGCCAGTGAGACGGGAGAAGCCGTGGCATCCTGTGGCCACCCATCGACGTTTCTGGAATACACCCCCCACACCCCCACGCCCCACCCGGACAGCTGCGTGACCTCTGCGGAAGCCACGCGTCGGCCAGCCTGGGTCCCCGCCATCCTGTCTCCGTCTCCCACGGGAACCTGACAGGTTCCGCTTCGGCTCAGGTTGATTCAGTGACAGTGCTGGGGACTACCGTCAGAGTCCTTCCCCTCCCACACCTTCAGGTCCAGGCCACCTTTGCCACCCGGGACACACCCTGTCCCCAAGGCCGAGCGACCGCCCGGCCACCTGCTCCCAGAACCCGCCACCCCTCCCAATTCTCAAGGAGACACTCTGAGGGGCGAGGGGAGCAGCGGTGAGGAAAGGGGGCTCGACCACAGCCCCTCCATCTGGGAGCTCCGCGGCCCTGAGCTGGAGCCCGGCCAGCCTGGGCCTCACCCGCGAGGAGGGCAGCTCAGGGCTGCAGCAAGACGGGCAGGCTCTCGGAGCGCAGCCTGGCACACGGAAAGCATCGCCCACGGCCACTGCCGTCGGGATGTCTCAGGACGTCCTCGTGTGCAGTCACGGACACCGTGCCCAGGCATCAGGTAACAGCACTAACGCAGTGGGTGCAGCTGGCCAGGGTGGAAACAGCCCCAACGCCCGTCGACAGTGAACCGATGGACGGACAGACAGGTGGAGGCGGAGTCCCACAGCAGATAAAAACGAATAAGCCACCGTTCAGGTAACGGGGGTGTCTTCCTCACAAACCCCGAGCACAAACACAAGGACAGATAGGTCCATCTGTGTGGAGTTCAAATGCAGCCAACACCCGGCACGCTGCCCGGGGCCACAGACACACGTAGGGAAAGGACCCATCAGGTCGGGAGGAGGACGGTCCTGAGGGCAGTCATCTGCTCTGGGTGGGGAGGGGGCTGCAAAGGGTGGGGTAGGGGGTGGGCAGTGGGGGGGAGGTTACACAGGGGCAGGCCGCACAGTCATTCGGTACACGGCACGTAAATACGCATCTTCGGGTCGCATACACATTTTGCACGCTTTTGTACTGCGTTATATTTCACAACAAATTCTTTATAGCAGACGCAGTTCTCAGATGCCCCTAAGTCTTCTGCCCCCTGCTTGCAATTAATTGCCCTTGGTCCTAGTGTGCCAGATTTTTGCTGTTCTAATTAAGGTCCCACATCAGGACACCCTAAAATAGGGAGATTACCTTGGGTGGGCCTGACCTAAGCAGATGAGCCCTCACAAGGGGCAGGGCCCTTCTTCAGGAGAGGATCCCATGCTAGCCTGAAGATGGGGGCCGCGGGTGGGGGGGGGGGGACACATGGCAAGTTCTGAGTGACATCTAGATGCCGACAGCCCAGAGCTAGCAGCCGGCAAGGACTCCAGCCTCTGTGACCTTGAACCGAGGACCCAGCTGGTCCACAGAACCTACAGAACCGTGAGCAAATCCATGCAGGCCATGAGCCCACTCGTGCAGCAACAGAAAACCAAAGCCACCTCGACTTGAGGGAAGGAGGGAAAAGAGATGAAAACTCCCCGACAGGAGTGTGCCAGGACGCTCACGTCCGTCCACTGCGTGCACGGGGCACGAGGCTGTTCTGCTCACTCTTCCCTTTTTTTCTTTTTTAACATTTATTTATTTCTTAGAGACAGAGGAAGACAGAGCATGGGCAGGGGAGGGGCAGAGAGAGAGGGAGACACAGACTCCCAAGCAGCTTCAGGCTCCGAGCCGTCAGCACAGAGCCTGACGCGGGGCTCGAACTCACTGGCGGCAAGATCACGACCCGAGCTGAAGTCAGACACTTAACTGACTGAGTCACCCAGGCGCCCCCCCATTCCCTTTCCCGATATTGGAGACTTCCTCCCTCCCTGCGTCCCTCCTTCCTTCCTTCCAAGAGTATACTTCAGATAGGACATCATGGAAACAGGGAAGGGAGGGCACTTACACTGGAGACACTGGACGGCCCACCTCAGCCGGGGGACCAAGGCCAACACCGCGGTGACAGCACGCAGCCCCGGGGTGGTGTCAGGGGGAGGGCGCTTCACTCGGGGGGTCCTCCTCCCTAAACCCATCACCCCAGTCTCACTACCAGAAAAGCCGCAGACACACCCAAGGAAGGGCCTTCTAGAAAACCCTGCCCGGGGCCTCCTCGAAACTGTCACAGGGCATCAAAACCGAGGGAAGTCGGAGAAGCCTCCACAGCCCAGAGGAGCCCAAGGAGACGGGCCGAGTCCACGTCACGTGGGCGCCTGGGACGCTTAGGACCTAAGCGTGGGCTTTACTTATGAAGAACGGATCAACGTTGGTCCATTAACCGTGACCAATGCTCCAGCCTGACGGGAGGTCCCAGCGGGGGAACAGCGCGGGGCGGGGGGAGCGCTTGGACTTTCTCCTCGGTGTCTCCATAAAGCCGGAACGGTTCTAAAAGCTGGTCTTTTTCTAACAAAATATGCCACCGAAAGAGGAAAACAGGCAGAGAGCGCCCCGCAGTGGCACGTTCGCCCAGGGGCGGGGGCTCCGACACGGGGCCTCCCGCCGCCTCCACCAGGGGCCCCGTTCCGCAACGTCGCCCGCTGCCCAGGGGCTCGCGGCGATGCGTCAGGCCGTCCGCCGAACCGGCAGAGCCCCCGCTGGCTCTCACCGGCTTTTCGAGGAGAGCGTGTGGCGAGATTTTTCCTTGGCGGAAGGCCGACCCTCCTCTGCTTCGCGCGACGTTAAAATCGCCGCGCGATCGCTGCGCAACGCCGACCGTGCCCGTCCCCGCCGGCGGGCCGCGAGACGCAGGGGCCGGGCCGCGGGCGTGGGTCCCGCCGCAGGCCGAGTGCAGCCCCCGGGAGGGCGCCCCGAAACGCGCCGGGCCTCCCGCGTCCCCTGGTCCAGCCCGAGCGACACGCTGTCAGGTGCTGCCGGAGCCGCGACAGGCCGTGAGGCTTCAGGGCGAGTGAGGCTGCGAGTCGGAAGCGAGTCGGAAGCGAGTCGGACAAACGCCGCGCCGTGGGAGTCGCAGTGCGCTGCGCCACGCCGGGCAAACTCCTCCAGAAGCGCCCCCGGTACTCGCTGTGGTCGTCAACAGCGCGCTCCTGTCCTCGCAGCCTGACGCCACCCGGCGCCCCGGCTTGAGACGCACGGCTCTCCGCGGCCTCAGGGGTCAACGTGCCGACGCCGAGATCAGCTCTCGGTTTTAGGTTCGCAGCACACCCGGGCGAACAGAAAGCCTGGGCCGGCGGCGTCGTGGACGAAAGCGTGGTTCTGACCGAGCTGGGCCGAGGGCTCCCTAAAGCCGGGGCGGGGACCCAGGCGGGGCCTAACACGGCTCTCCTCCCACAAGCTCTCCCTCGCACAGGCCCTCCTGGTCATGGGGCCAAACCACCGGTCCCAACGCCGTGCCGGCGGCCTGATGCCAGGCTCCAGCCCAGACCCCCCTCCCCGTGGCTGTGGGTGAGGTGGCCCTTAGTGACCTCCTGGGGCTCCAGGTCCTCCGGCCACACGCACACACATCTGCACGCCCTAGGGTGACCGGACACGGCAGGCTGCCCACTCGGGGGGGGGGGGGAAGAGTCCGGGAGGCGGGACTTTTGGCTCTGAAGCCCAGCACACGCGAGTGCATCGTGCAAGGACACAGAGGGCACACGGCTCAGGCACAAACGGAACGAAGGGCGATCAGTGCCGTTGCCCTGGTCGTGGTCACCATTCAAAGAGGAGCTTCTGGAAGGGGGACCAAGAAGGCTCTCCCCGCCTGCCCAAGGCCCCGTGCCTCCAACAGGGAAGCCGAGGGCCGCGGCAAGCCCAGCGAGAGGCAGCAGAGGTTCTGACCCAGAACCCACGGGCCGGGAAGATGGGCCTCAGTTGGTCCCACTCAGCACTCTCGGGGCCTCACTCGGCCACCTGGGACAGCAGCCACGTTCTGGCAGAAGGGGGCCCCGTCGTGAAACTTCCCCAGTGGCCTGTTTGGGGCAAGGCCGTGTGGGCCACGGACGGACTCCGGCTGCAGGCCCGGGCCGCGCTGCATCAGATTTAGGCATGCTGGGGGGGCAGCCGCTCCCCACCCCGGCATGTTGACACGCTCAGGGACCCGCCCGCCACCTCATCTATTACCTTTTCATCAACGGGGCTCTGATGCCTCCAGCCTCGGTGGGGATCTGCTCTCGGGGGAACTTCCTGCTCTAAAACCCTCCTTCTGTGGCTGTTTCTGTCACTCTCACACACGCGGGACCCGGGGCTAGGGAAAGAGGAGCCTGGCGGGCTCCCCAGCTGCTAACAAGGCACAGACAGAGCTGCCTTCCTTCCGGCATCCTGGTGGCTCTTTTCCATCCAGCCCCCCCTCCCCCGCTCCCACCCCCTGCCCTGCCCCGCACCGCAGTCACACTGAGCTGCCCGTGGGGGGAGGGGGAAGGGGCTATGTCCCCAGATGCCCAAATGGGGGTTTGGCCCGGGGTGAGGGAGGGGGGATGGAGAGCATCTATTTCACTTCTGCTACACGTCCGGGTGACAGGACACAGCGTTGGGAAGCTGAGTTATTAAAACCAATCTGTGAAGCCGTCAGGCTCCTACCAATTTCCATCCACGTTGGCGGCAGGCCGAGCCCTCCCTGCCACCACGGAGCCTCTCGTGGGCCAGAGCCAGGCGGCTGGGAGGAGTTACTCCTGTTGCCGGATGAGGGCTGCGCCTGAGTCAGGGAACGGGGACCCCCGGTCCCCACTGAGCCAGGCTCTCAGAAGCCATGAAGCCTCTAAGGCCCCTCCAGGCGCCCCCCCGCACCCAGGGGCCAGCACTCTCCACCATCGGCCACCAAGGCTGCTGCCCACGGCAGCTTCCTGAGGCTCCATCAACCACCCCACGCCCCCAACTTCCCAGTCCCGCTCCCTGGGGACCAGGCAGGGGGCGCACTTGCCGGGCACCGTGGTCCAGCAGCGCCACCTGCAGCCAGGTCCGGGGACAGCCGGGAGGGAGGCAGGGAGGCACACAGCCAGAGGGCAAGGGAGCAGCCCAGCGGCCCCCTTCCCCCAAGAGCCTTGCCCCGCCTCCCTGGGCAACAGAGCCACCAACCTGGGACCCCGCACCTCCGCCCTGCCTCTCACCCAAGCCGCAGCCACAGAGCAGGTAACGTGGAAGCCGACCCGCACCCGCGCCCACAATGCCCTCCCCCCCCTTGTGCCCCCTCGTGCAGGGAGCACGTGTCCTCAAATGTACACACGTGCACACACTCACGCACGAACGCGCACGCGGGCAGCCTCAGCCGTGCCCGCTGGGACCCAAGCTTCCCCGTGGCAGAAGGAGAGCTGCACAGTCCCTCTCTTGAGAAACCTCCCTGAGGGAAAATCCCAAAGGAAAACTCTAGGGGCAGCTGCTCAACAGGAAAAATTCTCAGCGGGCCCGGTGCCCCGCTCACTCGGGCTTCTGAAAGGTCAGAGAAGAAGTGGAGTTCTGGCCCCGCCCCCCCCACTCCTCCCCACACGCTACTTAGAAGGATCCACTCGTGGCACCCAGGGCCGTGCATGAGCCAGCGGGGCTCCGTGCCCTTTGCGGGAGCACAATCCGAGGGACCCTCTCCCCAGCCCCCGGGGCAGGGAGGCCGCACGGGCGCGCGTACACGTGCACGAGAGAACGCGTGTGAGCACAGCACGTGCGTGTGCAGACGTGCGTGAACGCGACACGCGTACGGCTCTGAGGACGCGTGCTCCCCGCCGGGGCGCGTGAGGATGACCCGAAAGACCGCATCCCGGGCAAAGAGAGCAGGAGGGAGGCGCTGGGGAAGCAGTGGGGAAACTGCGGCAGCGCCCCGCGCTCGGGGGGGGGGGGGGGGGGGGGGGGGGGGGGGCTGCTGAGTCACGGGCCGGAAGGCCACGGTCGGGGCCCAAACACTGGGGCTAACGCTAGCTGTCCCCGCCCAGGGGCCCTGAGTAGGCCTCTGGGAGGCACATCCTCCACCTACTCCCCCCCCCCCCACCCCGCCCCACAGGCGCAGGGGAGTGGCGGGAGGCAGTGCTGTCGGAAACGCTGTGCCCCGCGCAGGCCTGCATCTGCGAAACAGAAACGGGCCAGCTGGGTGTATCACAGGGCCCCTCCCGCAAGCCGACGAGCCTCGGGACCCACAGGGGCCAGATCATTCGGGGAATGGCTGCGGGGGCCCATCTGGTGCAGGGGCCCCGGGACAGGCCGTGGGACGTCACCTCCAGCTAAACGGCCACCAGGGGCTCCGGGAAGGCCCGGGTCCAGGGCAGGCGTCCGGCTCCCCTCTCTGGACACCGAGCCCCCGGGCCGCCCCACCCCCCGGGCACGGGCCGAGCCACCCGAATCGGGGCCGAATGGCCCAGCCGTCCCCCGCGGGCTCGTGCCCGCCCCTGCTGGCCTCGCTGACTGACCGGGCCCCGGGGAGGCCGGCGGGCGGGAGGGGGTTGCAAGTGCCGGGTCTATTTAAATCCCATCTCAAAAGGGGTTTTGAGGCACTCGAACGCGGCGGATGTTCTCAGCCCTCTGCCTGACGGCACTACCTGATGCCGGCCTCTTGAAGCAATTCCGTGCTTTTACCGACACCAGGCTGTTCCCGCCGCGGTGACACACAAATCACTACCGAAGTAGCAACAGACCCAGAAAAGCCTCATAAGACGCCGTAAACCTGAGGACGGCGACACTTACAAGAGATGCCACCGGAATACTCAGAAACGGTTGCAATTAAGCTGCTGCTGACGCGAGCGGGGTGGCTCAATCAGGGAGACAGGTGCTTGGGAGCCACGTGCCAGGGAGCAGCCCCCGCCCCCCCACTCCCCACCACCCTCGTGCTCCGGGCAGGGGCGCCGCCCTCCTGGGGGCCGATGAGCTCCGTGACCACCAGCCCGGGGACCAGAGGCACGGCGCCCACCCCCCGGGCTGGTGTCTGGGGTGGCCTAGAGGAATCTCGCCGGGAAGACCGGTTCCCATGGGGGCCGCGCCGCACTCCCAAGAGGCTAAGGGGCCACCGTGGCCCCAACACCGAGCCCCCTCTCTGTGCCAGGCTCCGGCTGGGGGCTGGGGACCCAGAGGAGACAGAGGGCCCTGCCCTCACGGGGTCCCCCATCTGGCGGGGAGATGCACCGGCAGACGTAGCTGGTATGAGTGTGGGGCGCCCTGCCGGCATCTGGGGCCGGCACCCTGGTCTTGGGGGGAGGGCGGGAAGGCTGCCAGCATGGTGACTGAGCAGAGCTGCCCCGGCTGGGGGAGCAGGGAGCTTGGCAGAGGACGGGGTGCGGGAGCCGGCTCCCACACGGCCCGCCAGCCACGCCTAGTCAGCATGAGGGACCTCCACGTGCAATCTATCCGCCTTCAGGACCAGAACCAAGACCAAGGTCAAGCTGCCTTCCGGAACATTCTTTCCCTGAGATAAACTCCTGCTGTGCCCAATGCCTGCCTCGCTGACTGCTGCCTAGGGCTGTCAGGACTGGGTTGTGGCGAAGGGGTGGCAACGGGGCGGGGAGGGGTTGGGGGGGGTGGACAGCAGGGGATGGAATGCTGGGCTGTGGCCTGGAGAACACCAAGCCGCTAGAGACAGGGGGCGAGCGTGCAGGGCCGGGTGTCCGTCAGTCCTGCCTGTCAGCTGCCCATCGGCCGGGGGCTGCTACCCTCCATGTTCCAGGGCCGGCTCCCACCCACCGACAGCTCGCGGAGCCCCCTCGTCTCCCTCGAAGCCAGCCCCCGCCTCTCGAGACTGGCCCGGCCCAGCCGCCTCCCTGGGCTCCCCCGGCCACTTCCCAAGTCAACCGCCCTGTGACCCGCGCTGTCCACCCCACGCTTCGCCCCACGTCAGGCAAGGCCACCCCATCCTCAGGCAGGGCCACGGCTCAGCGCTCAACCTGCCTCTGGCCAGCTCGTGCCAGGACTCAGCAGTGGCTCCTTTTATTGGTTTCGTTCCGGGCTTTAAAGGCTTTTTTCTCCCTTTCTGATCCCTCTCGCTAGTAGCCCCGGGCCAAAACCCAGGCGTCTGCTGGGGGGCTGAGCATTGCCACTGCCCACCCCGCAGTCCTCGCTCTCCTCCTGCTGCTGGTCCCAGGGGGCCTCTGGGGCGCTCAGGGCCGGGGTCGGGAGTCCATAAAAAGGATGAAAGAACCTGGGAAATTTCCATGGCAGGAAGCAGCAGCCAGTGCGGAAGGGTGGGGGCGCCATCTAGTGGCGCTTGGGGGAGCCACGCGGGGTCAGGACCGAGACCCCCCCCCCCCCCCCCCGCCCCCCGCAGCACCAGGAACCATCCTGTCAGCGAGCCGGGCCGCGGCACACACACACTCATACGCCACAAATACACGACCGCACACTTACACATACACACGCTCACACACGGAACTCATGCACACGCACGTACACACCCATGCTCACGCACACGTATGCTCGTGTACCTTCACACACACACACGTACGCACAAACACAGATACACTTTCACGTACACGTACGCACGCTCACAAACACCACTCGCACATCCTCACACTCACATGCGAACACACACACGTACACGCGCACACAGCCCCAGCCTGTGGATCTGTACGGGGAGCCAGAAGGCTGCTCGTCTGCACTCAGCCTGCCACGGCCCATGCGGAGGACGCCGGCTGCCGGGCAGAGGCTCTGGGGGAGGAGCACCTCACACCCCATGCCACGGTGGGGGCAGAGCGCAGCCCCTCTCCAAGGGGGGCCTGGGCTGGGGCCTCCACGGGGGGCGGGGGAGTGGGGATGGAGGGGAGAAGACAAGGTAACGCCCTGGGCAGCCCAGGGGTGACGCCGCCCTCCAGGAAATGCCTCCACTAACACGCTCAGGACCGCGTGGGGTGTGAGATCCAGGCCTTTGTGAAATGGACATCACCAACCCCACCCATCTCTCTGCAAGTTTTCCCTGAAAGGTAAATGCCTCCCAGCTAGAGGCTGCAATGCTCAACAGCGGATTCGAAGCCACGGAATGCCACAGAGATAAATGGATCGAAAACAAGAAGCCCGTGGAGTCATAACAGGATCCCAGCAAATCCCCGAGGTAACACAATGCAGCACGAGGCACAGGTCAGAGGGCCCGTGGCCCGCAGGACGGCGGCCCCGAAGATGTCCACGCCTTAATCACCACAACTGCGCGCACATCGCCTCACACAGGACAGGGACTCAGCAGACGGGATTAAGCCGAGGCCCCAGAGGCAGGGGTGACCCTGAGTTCCCAGGGGGCCAGCGTCCTCACGAGTCCTCACGGGACGGAGGCAGAGGGTCAGAGGCAGACAGACGGGCAGACCCCACGCTGCTGGCCGTGAGGACAGAGGAGGGGCTGCGGGGCCAGGGATCGGTGCCACCAGAAGCCGGCAAAGGCGGGAGACGGGCCTCCCTGGGGCACGGGGGTGGGAACTGCCCTGCCCACGCCCGGGTGTAGCCCGGTGAGACCAGGGTCATACTCCCGGCCTCCAAAAGTGTCAGAGAACACACGTGTGTCGTGATAAGCTCCTAGCGGTCATCGGTTAGAGCCGCCCCGGGAAACTCACACAGAGCCCAGGCCACGTTCAGCCCTAACGCTTCCTCATCCTTCCCTGTCGGGGCAGGAGCCCATGGCTGGACAGCACGGCCGGGGTTCCACCGTGCCAGCATCAGAGGTCAGGAGAGGGTGGTCACACGGCCAACACCTGGACCCGGGAGGCCTGGCTTCCACCTGGGGCCTCCTGCCAGAGTCTGAGCCTTCTGCTCAGAGCGCCTGCGCCCACCCGCCTTGGCAAGGGCTCCGGGGCGTCCCTGACACTTAAAAGGACCGGGGGTGGCCTCCCCCCATGCCTCTGGGCACAGGCCCAGCCGCTCAGGGCTCAGCTGTCAGCTGGGACACCAAGTTAAGGGGTACCTCGGCCAGGGTCTGCCTGGGTCCCCAGCCGGGCTGTGCACCCCCCCCCACCCCTGCCGTCTCCACACACAAAAGCACTCGGCTGAGCTCCAGAGTGCCACGCTCTGCTCCCGGGGGGCTCCCCCCCCCTCCGCCCCCAGCTCCCTCTGAGCTGTGATGATTACTGTAACAGAATAACAGAACCTTCTGGACAGCTGGGAAGAGGCAGGGAGGTGCAAAGCCCGGCTCAGAAATCTCTGCTGGAAACAGCAGTGAACAAAGACAGCCTTGCACAGAAGGCGGCTCCGGCTGTCCTGCAGCAGAGGCTGTGGGTGCGAAGGGGGCGCTCGGCTCGGAGATTCCGGAACACGGGTCGCGCTGGATATTCGGCCCAGCCTGCAGGGCCCACGGCCCACAGAGTGGCCCGCGGGGCGCACGCCCACACCAGCCCGGCAAACCAGTGGGTGTACCGCGCCCCTGACCGCAGGGGGCCTGGAGCCGCTGTGGGGAGGCCAGGGGAGGCTCAGTGCTCACAGCCGCCCACCCCAGGCCTGCGGCCCCAGGGAGAGCCCCCAGCACAGCAGACACTTCGCGGATGCCGCCCCCATAGTCTCCACGGGTAGCAAACCACAGGCTCTGGGGGGGGGAGGGGGGCAGGAAGCTCGTTTCTGGGGACACACATCCCCTCATCACCAACCGAGACTGTCCCTGGAGCCAACAGGGCCAGATGCCCCTCAGCTTCCGCCTGCCCGGCCACGGGTCCAGCCGTGTCCCCGAGGGGTCGTCCAAAGGCACCCCTGCCCCGTGTGCCCCGGACGAGCCGATCCGCAGCCCCTCCCGCAGCCCCGGCCGCCGCGGACGCTCACCAGGACTTGGGCTCCCCGAAGTGCAGGTAGTTGATGCTGTAAAGGTCCATGTCCTCCGTGTGCCAGGCGAAGGTGGTCTTCCACATGCCGAAGTACAGGTAGGGGGTGTTGACGCCCTCGATGATGGTGCCGCACTCGCGCTCCACCATGTCCAGGATGGTCCGCAGGCTCCCGATGTTCCACTGGGCCACGTCCTGCGGGCGACCCGCACACGGTTGAGCGTGCGGTTGGCGGCCAGCCACCCCCGGGCCCCGGCCACCCCCAGACGCCAGCGGCAGCACAGGGAGGCTACGGCGTGGCCCCGCAGAGGGCCCGAGCGCCAGCGGTCGGCCCTAAACCCGCCCCAGGGTCTGCAACCCCCCTGAGACACCGGCCCCAGGCCAGGCAGTCAGGCAGGACTTTCTCCGGATTCCACACTGAGCTGTGTGTTAATCATGGGAGGTGACGGGGCGCCTGAGTGGCTCAGTTGGTTGAGCGTCTGACTTCAGCTCAGGTCATGATCTCACGGTTTGTGGGTTCGAGCCCCACATCGGGCTCTGTGCTGACAGCTCAGAGCCTGGAGTCTGCTTTGGATTCTGTGTCTGCCTCTCTCTATGCCCCTTCCTGCACTCTGTCTGTGTCTCTCTCTCTCTCAAAAATAAACAAACATTAAAAATATTAAAAAAAAAAAAAAATCATGGGAGGTGAAAGCTGTGCTGAGAATAGACACTTCTCCAAAGAAGACATCCAAATTGTGAACACACACGTGAAAAAATGCTCCATGTCACTCATCAGGGAAATACAATCAAAACCACAATGAGATACCACCTCACACCTGTCAAAACGGCTAAAATCAACAACTCAGGCAACAACATGCTGGCGAGGATGCGGAGAGAGAGGCTCTCTTTTGCATTGTTGGTGGCAATGCAAGCTGGTGCAGCCACTCTGGAAACCAGTCTGGAGGTTCCTCAAAAAACTAAAAATAGAACTACCCTACGACCCAGCAATCACACTTCTAGGCATTTACCCACGGGATACAGGGGTGCTGTTTCGAAGGGACACATGCTCCCCATGTTTATAAACATCAACAACAGCCAAACAAACAGCCCAAATGTCCATCGATGGATGAACGGACAAAGAAGACGTGGTACACACACATGCACACACACACACGCACGCACACACACACAGAATGGAATACTACTCAGCAATCAAAAAGAATGAATTCTTGCCATTTGCAACAACGTGGATGCAACCAGAGAGTATTATGCTAAGTGAAATTAGAGAAACACAAATATCATACGACCTCACTCATATAAGGAATATAAGATACCAAACAGATAAACCTAAGGCAAGGGAAGCAAAAATAATATTAAAACAGAGAGGGGGACAAAACATAAGAGACTCTTAAATATACAGAACTGAGGGCTGCTGGAGGGGTCATGGGCAGGGGGATGGGCTAAATGGATGAGGGGCATTAAGGAAGACGCTTGTTGGCATGAGCACTGGGTGTTATACGTAGAGGACGAATCACGGGATTCTACTCCTGAAACCGTTACTGCGCTATATGCTAAGTAACCTGGATGTAAATGTAAAAAATAATGGGGCGCCTGGGTGGCGCAGTCGGTTAAGCGTCTGACTTCAGCCAGGTCACGATCTCACGGTCCGTGAGTTCGAGCCCCGCGTCGGGCTCTGGGCTGATGGCTCAGAGCCTGGAGTCTGTTTCCGATTCTGTGTCTCCCTCTCTCTCTGCCCCTCCCCCGTTCATGCTTTGTCTCTCTCTGTCCCAAAAATAAATAAACGTTGAAAAAAAAAAATTAAAAAAAAATAATAATAATAATGATAATTTTTTTAAATGTGTGTGTGCCCCACAGGGCCCCTGGGATCCCCGTCCTCCGGCCCTCGCCACACCCAAGGGTGCATGCAACTCTGCCCTCAGGCCTGGCCACGTGGCCTCACAAGCTTGCCAATGCTTTGGGGTCCGGGCCAAGTGGATGAGCTCAGGGTCCCAGGGAGAGGGACCCTCCTTGTCCAGGACTCCCTTGCCACAGGACCAGCCACTGGATGTGGGAAACCGAGGTCCAAGAAGGGGGAACCAGGACCAGGGGCAAGCTCGGTCCCTGACCTCCCAGGGCGAGGGCCTCTCCCTCAGGTTCCCAGGGGTGAGCTCACTTCAAGCCTGACACGCCCTTGGTGCCCAGCTTGGGAGAGCAGACCCACCCACGCTGCACAGTGGGACCCTCTAGCTGGAAGGCCAGCGGGCCACAGGTCAGACAGGCTCCCCAAGGTGGGCAGACTGCTGGGACCCACCCAACAGTCACACCTCTTGGGAACCACAAGTCACGGCCTGTCCTGATGGGTTCGGGGGCGGGGGGGGTCCTGGCCCTTCTCAGGAGGGGGCTTTACTCCCACCCACGCCAGCTGGGACCCCAGCCCAGATCTCAGGGGGCACCCCCAGCTGCCGTCATGAGGAGCACGGCTGAGCGGATAAAGTGTGTTCCAGCAAGAAGGGACCTTCACGGTGACGATCTGGGGCGGGGGGCAGACATGGCAGCTGAGGGGCCACCCAGGGCAGAACTCCAGGGCAGAGCACACCCAGGGGAGAGTCAGGCTTAGGAGCTTGGACATCAACCCCAGTAGATCCTTCCCAGGGTTACCGGAAGTCCCATAAGTGTTAATAAACTGTCCCCTAGAAAAGGGTACGTCCCACTCAAGCCCCCGCGTGCTGAACAGCAGCACCTCTGCAGGGCCTCTGCACCACGTTTCCACCAATGCCTGGTCTACACCCCTGGACGGGCAAGGCCAGCATCAGGTCCGAGGGCTGAGGAGCCAGCAGAGGCCCCTCCGTTGCCCCAGGCACCCCCAGGGTCCTCCCGGCCCGGCACGGGGGCTAGAACATCCCCAGGTTTCCCGGATGATGGAGCACTAGGAATTCAAGAGGAAAACCACGAGACTAACTGGGGATTAGGAGGCCCCTGGCAGAAGGAAGGAAATGCTCCGTGTGGCCTCCGGAAGACCACTTTGTGACGGGGCTGCTTTGGTCCAGCCGCAGGGACATGGCGAATGATCAGGGCAGGAGGGGCTGATGATTTCGTAGGAAAGATTCTGCAAATCAGAACGCGCCTGAATTCCTTCTCTCCTCCCCCCGCCCCCGCCCCCCAAAGACTTGGCATGTGGACGCGCACGGAGCCCGGACAGAAAGCCCAGCTGAGCTTGCCGGGGCGTCTTAGCGCCCACATTTCAAGATCGAGTCCCACGCTTGCGCCTTTCCCTCCACGGTTCAGCAGGACACGGCGTCCGTCACACCCCCGGAGCGTCTCGGGGGCCCCGGTACTCACGTCATCGTACAGGGAGCCGCTGATGTCGGCCCCGTAGATGGGGGAGACGAAGGTGAGGTTCTTCCAGTACTTGCGCTCCAGATCGTCGAAGTCCTGGTGCCGCGGGGTGCAATACCTGTGGGAGGAGCAGCACCCTGAACGTGGCCGTGGGGCCCACCCCCATCCCCGGGGCGTGGAGAACACGGGCGCGGCCCCATGGCCACCGGGAGGCTGAGTGCATAAGGGATGGGGCTGCCCCGCCTGGGACGCCCCCCCCGCCCCCCCCCCCCCCCCCCCCCGCTCGTCCCGCCCCGTCAACCACCCGGGACAGCAGGGGCTCGGAGGGTCCTCTCGATCCTCAACTCTGCAATCACGAGAGGCCAGGCCGGGAGGCCGGTGCTGTGTGGGGGCCGCAGGAGGAGGCGGCTGCCGCCCTGCCCTCGAGGGCCGCTTGGGCTGGGGAGCAGAGAGACCGCCCTCGGAAACGGAAACGGAAACAGAAATGCACAAAGCGCGCAGGGAGCGAGGGAGGGGACGCAGTGCAGGTGTGCGTGCGTGTGCCGTGGACACCACAAGTGCAGGGCCGGGGCCACGGAGGCCCCTCAAGGTGTGTGGCTCCCCCTCGGAGGCCGGGTGTCGGGGGCCCGTCCCCACAGTGGCCTCAGCCCCAGCCACGTACTTCTCGCTGTTGGCCAGGCGGCGGTACTCCCCGACCGTCATGGCCTTCTTCTGGATGTTGTACTGTGTGAAGAGGCCCGACTGGCCCGTCACCACCTGCTGGATGGGGGCCGGGATGACCACGTCGTCGATGTCATCGTACGTCTGCCTCGGCTTCCACTCCTTTGGGGGGATGATCTGCAAGACGGAGAGGGGCGACTCAGCGGCGCCTCGGACGCAAGGCCCTGCCCCGGAGACCAGCGGCGGCCCCCTGGGGGCGTGTCCGGGCCACACGCCTCGGGCACCGAGAACCTTTTACGCGCTTCATCAAACTCCCAGGTGGTCTGTGCGGGGCCGCGGGCACCACTGCCCCGGCCTCCCGACACTGCCCCTCAGGCCCCCTGCAGCTCAGGACCAGCCGGGCCAGGACCCTGGAAGACACAAGGAGACTGGAGAGAGGCGACAAGGCCCACGTGCAAAGACACAGAAGAGTGAGTGAGGCGCCGAAGGCAGGAGGGTGACGATGACACAAACCCGGGGGGACGAGACCTGGGAGGGCCGCCTCAGGAAAAGCACGCGCACTGCAGCTCTGGGCCAAGCCCTCGCCGCCCCTCTCCAGGAGGGACACGAGGGCTGCGGGAAGTGTCGCCCCAGGCGGAAGGGGGCCCAGGTCTGTGCTGAGCTTGCTTCTGGCCCTCCTCCTACCCCTCCTGGGCCGGGCGAGGCCTCCAGGCCGGGCAGGGGCCTCCTGGGTGCCAGGCGCACTTCTGTGAAGGCCCTTGTCCTGGGCAGGTGTTTGTAAATGACCAATCTCCTTCCCAGGCACCCAGCGGGCCACCCAACAGCTCTGGGAAAAGAACTAAACCAACCTGCCTTCAGTGCGCCAGCCAAGACCTCTGGGGAGGCCCGAGCCTCGCCCAGCTGAGGGCCAGGGAGGACCATCGCCACACCGATGCTGAGTTTGCAGAGGGCTTCCAGAACGGCTGCAGTTCATTCACCATCCCCAAGGACTCCCCTATACACATCGGTGTTAGAAAACGTTTTGCTTGGCAACGAAAACACTTACTCTCCAGTCACCTATTAACAGCAGAAAGGCTCACCTCCACCGTCCACACTGCTGGAGTTATTGACAGACCAAGAGTCAATAACAACAGCCATTAGAAGAAGGCAATGGGGGGGGCGCCTGGGTGGCGCAGTCGGTTAAGCGTCCGACTTCAGCCAGGTCACGATCTCACGGTCCGTGAGTTCGAGCCCCGCGTCAGGCTCTGGGCTGATGGCTCAGAGCCTGGAGCCTGTTTCCGATTCTGTGTCTCCCTCTCTCTCTACCCCTCCCCCGTTCATGCTCTGTCTCTCTCTGTCCCAAAAATAAATAAACGTTGAAAAAAAAAAAAAAAATTTTAGAAGAAGGCAATGGGTCCCGCCCAGGGGGATCCTGCCCCCAAGTGACATTGGGCGATTTCTGGGGACACCCATGGCCGTCACGACCTCCTGGCGTGGATGCGGGATGCTGCTTAGGCCCCGGAAGTGCCCAGGACGCCCCCAGAGGGAATGACCCACCTCGAGGTCAGCAGTGCCCAAGCTGGGAACCCTGATTTTCATTAAATAGGGACACGGCTGCTCAATCGAGGCCTTTTCTGGGGACGTCCCCCCTCCTACTCTGTGCCCAGAGTTGCGGTAAGTGCCCTGGGTGCCCATGTCTGGTGTGAGGCCTCATGACAACGGGGTGCGGGGCTCAGCCTGCCAGTCCATGGTTTTCTTAGATTTCAAGTGAAAAACCAGACGAGTCAGGTGATAACGAGTAGCTAACACGCTGGAGGCTGGAAATGCCACAAATACAAACGAAAGGGCCTGTGGTTCGGGCACCCGAGACGCTCTCCCGGAGAACGGGTCCTGGGACGAAGGGCTGTGAGCCTGAGTGGCTCTTGAACCATGGAGGTTGCGCCCCCTCTTATAAAGAAGCCTGGACTTACTTCCTCCTGTGGGAAAAGGGCCCTGGATCTGGTCCAAAATGTGTTCACCGAGGGGAACTGGGGAGTCTACCCATTCAGTTCCTTTGGAGGAAGCCGGTCCGTCAATTAAGGCTCTAAAATGAACCAAACGCGGGGCGCCTGGGTGGCTCAGTCGGTTAGGGGTCCAACTTTGGCTCAGGTCATGATCTCACGGTCCGTGGGTTCGGGCCCCGCGTCGGGCTCTGTGCTGACAGCTCGGAGCCTGGAGCCTGCTTCCGATTCTGTGTCTCCCGCTCTCTCTCTGCCCCCCACCCCCACTTGTGCTCAGTCTCTCTCTACCAAAAATAAATAAATGTAAAAAAAAATTAAAATGAACCAAATGCATCACTCCCAAATTTTCGACTGCCGTGGAAAACATCAGGAAACCAGAGAGGGATGCTTCGGGCCCTCATGAGCTACACTGGCCTGGCCACACGCTAAGAAGGTTCTGGAAAAGGCATGTGATGGAGCGGGCCTAACGTGCTGTGGCCTGACACCCTCAAATCTCTGTGAGACCAGGATCTGAAAGGAGGCTCCCGGCTGCACAACCGCTCACGGGTATCATCTGCTGAAACAGGAGCACCGTGACTCCTCCCCTCGGTGCCTGGCGGGCCAGTGGACGGACCCCTCCTCGAAGCTCCTGAGGCCGAGCTGCAGCCGAGGCCGAGAGGGACAGAAAGGTCCCACTCCCCAGGCGAACAAGGCAGTGCCAGGGTGGCTCCGGGTGTCTGGGCAGCCGGGGCAGAAGGTGCGCAGCGGGGGGAGCCCCCATAAGAGGAAACGAAATGAGGGGCCAGCCTCTGTCCCGACCCCTCGTGTTCCCGGGGCCGTTTTGCAGGCTGCGGGCCTGGGTGGAGGGGCCACCGCACCGTAGGGACAGTCCCCAGGGGCGTGCCCGAGCGCGGAAGCCCCTGCCCCCTCCCACAGGACCCGACACTATGACCCGTCCTCATGCCCCGCCCTGGTCCCCCCGCCCCACGCTCCCCAAGGAGCCCGGGGAGGCCCAGCGCTGGCCTGAGAGGGCAGGGGCCCAGCTGGGCACTGGCCCCAGAGCACAGGGCAGCCAGGGAACGTGACAGGGGCACCCCGACAGCCCCAGAGCCTCTTCTGGTCCTGGGCCCGGGCTCCAGCTGTATCTACTGAACGTACACCCCCAGCCCGTTCCCCCGGGCCCTACAGAGCCTTGCGGGAGAGACAGATACAGCTCTGATGAAACAGAAACGTCCCGGCACCCCACACGGACAACAAAGAAGGACGGACAACAGAGAAGGGCGGTCAAGGCCGATGCGACCAGGGTGAGGGGACACGGGCATCAGCAGAACGCTCTCAGGCCAGGAGGACACCAGGTCCCTTCTCCAAAGAGGCCAGCAGCCAACTGGGGTGCCCGGGGGGCTCAGTCGGCTAAGCACCCGACTCTTGATTTCAGCTCACGTCATGATCTCACGGGTCGTGAGTTCGAGCCCCACGTCGGGCTCTGTGCTGACCGTGTGAGCCTGCTTGGGATTCTCTCTTTCTCTCTCTGACCCTCCCTGGATCACACTCTATCTCAAAAATAAAATAAACGGACAGTAAAAAACAACAACAACACCAACAACACCAACAAAAAGCCAGCAGCCCTGAGAGCCTAGGTAGGGCCCCCCTGTGAAAGAAGAAGGGGTTGCCCAAGGACGCCTCCCGGTCCCCGCCTGTCCCCACGGAGTGGCAGGGAGGCCCCTGAGGGACTCGAGGCCCCGGCACGCGGTCCCTGGCAGGCAGGCAGCAGGGACGCGTGTGCACGTGTGGAGGGCGCGATGCCGCCGTCTCTCAGGACGTGCCCGGGTCCGCCCCGCGCTGCCCTCACCTCCCCGCACACGTAGGTGACCACCCGTCAGAGGAAGCAGCAAACAAACTCCCTGGAAGGAGCACGGAACACAGGAGGCAGAGGGAAAACGGACTCGAGAAACACCTGCCTCGCGAAACATCCGGTCCCAACAGTTTCCTTCCGTCTAAATCAGCAAAAACGGACTCCGCCGGTACGTGAGCTTACCACAGGGTCCCGGGGTACCAGGGCACAAAGGGGAAGCTCAGGGGCCGAGGAGTCAAGAGCGAAGGAAGGCAGAGGCGCAGACACGGTCCACACAGCGGACACAGAGCCCGCAGCCGCCACGGCACCAGGCACAGAAAGCTCAGGAAGTGTCCAGGCCAGGGGTCCAGCCAGGAAAGCAGAGCCCGAGACAGTGAGGCAGAAGCAACAAGCAGGGATGACAGCCGCGGAGGCCTGACGGGGCTCCGGGCAGAGCTGTGCCGGACGGCACCTCGCCACGCCTCCCGGCACGAGGGACACCTTGAACCAGAAGGGCTGCCGTCCCAGGAAAGTACATGTAGGCCAAGGACAGGGGCAAGGCAGAGGAGGCCCACGCCCACCGCCCGGGGCCCCCGCGACAGGGCGCCTCGATGGGGCAGAGCAGGCAAGAAACCGTCCCCTGACGGTGGCCCGCTGGGCAGAAGGCCCCCGGACCTGCAAGAACCCAGGACCCAGGGTTTCCGGCTGAAGGAGGCTACAGGGAGAAGCGAAGCTAACGGGACAGCAGGGGCTCGGTCCCCAACCCGGAGGAAACGCCGTGTCCACACCGTCTCGCGTACGATGAACAAAATCAAGGAGGAGGGCGGGAAGGAGACACGGCGAGCCCGCTGCCCTCGGCGCGTCCTTAGGCTGAGATCAAAGGCGCGACCCTCACCGCGAGAGGGACCGACACTTGCAACAAAGCCACCCAGAACCAGGCAGGGGCGGGAAGGCAAAGGCATCACTCTCCTCGCCGCAGCCAGGGGGCAGCACACCCTGGGCCAAATCCCGCCCGCCGCCTGCTTTCGCACAGCCCGAGAATCAAGAATGCTGACCGCTTCTTGTTGGGGTTTCTGCGCTTTTAAATGGAAAAAATAACAAAAGAAGATTTCAGGACAAGTGAAAATTCCACGGCCTTCCTGTTTCAGTGCCCCCAAGTACTGTTTTTACTGGCACGTGGCCACGCCTCTCGGTTTACAGGTTCCCAAGGCGACAGAGCCGGGTGATGGGACAGAGACTGCCCCCCCCACCAAGGCTGCCCCACCGCCTGGCTCTCTGTGGAGGTTTACAGACCCCTGGGTTGCAAGAACAGAGAAGCGGGTGTCCTAGATGGAGAGGCAGTCGTACGGGCAGCGACGGGAACTCCAGGCAGACAGGTTACAAATCCTCCAAACTACCGGGTGACCCGAACACGAAGAAACCATGGTTTTTATGGTAAAACACAACGCAGACCGTCCTCGTGTGTTTGCTGTCACGCACAGCACGCCCACACACATATGTGCGCGCAGGTGTGACCTGCGCGGAAAGGGACGCGGCGCCCGGCGCCGGCTCTCATCGCCCGCCCTCGGCCAAGCGCCGCCGCCCCCGGGGCTCGTCCCCTCCACCGGGTCCCACAGGGACAGGGGCTGCGGAACTCATTTGTGACGCCGGGCCCACAGGAAGAACTCCGTAACGCTGGCTGAAAATGAGGTCAGAGCGGCCCCGCGGACCCACGAACGGGTGCCCGCCGCCCCCAGACACGGTCACGCCAGACCCGGGGCCGCGGGGCACACGCGGGGCCGAGGCTGGTGGAAAGCGGCGCCGGGCCCAGGGCGTCACCCACCTTGGCCAGGCCCGCCCGGTGGGCTCCCTGGGACTCGATGTAGGCCACGTATTTGTTGAAGTCCTTAAATTCTTCCATGGTTGGGCGGAACGTCATGATTTTACAGCTCGGGTTCTGGGCCCCGTGATCCTCAGACCCCATGGCTGCAGCTGAGGGACCGTCACACCTGCGAGGGAAGGACAAGAGAGCGTGAGCGTGTCAGTGCCGCCACCGTTCCCAACACGCTAAAGATACCGCGACCCCGGGAAGACAAAGGCAGGGCCCGCGCAGGGAAGCCAGGGCCAGAGAGGAGCCTGGGAACAGACTCCATCTCCACACTGGCACAAAAAATCAAAATGACTTCAACTAATTAAAAACAGAGGCGCCCTAGTTCTCAAAGCCAACGCACCACTGGCGGCCAGAGCACTAATTTCAAAGCAAGGGCCCTGAGAAAGCAAGGCTGCCCTTCTGGGGGATTTTGGATCCAGGTTCGCCAGCATGAGCTTCGAATCGACGCGTCTACCTCGGAGCCGATACCCACGCCCGCGGCAGCCCGCGGCAGAGGCCCTCGGAGGTGAGTGAGGCCGTGTGTGGGTGTGCCCTTCACGGTGTGCACCCCCGAGCCAGCAGGAGAACCCCTCCCCCGGGCGGCCCCACTGTGAGCGGCGCATGGAACACTCGAGCGTTCCAGGGGTTAAGGGGACCCAGCGAGGCAGCCGGTGGCCCATCCCAAGCAGGGAGGGGCTTGGTGACAGACTCTGGGGAAGGGTCCCTATTGTCAGATTAAGTTCTCCAAACTTGAGGGACAAAGACCAGCCTCCCTCCAGGATCTGAGAAAGGTCGGAACCCAAGTGCACACAGACCTGAGAACTTGGAAAGCAATTAGCCAGACCCCCCACGTAAGGAGGGGCAATGAGAAAGAGGGGCAGGAAGCCCGCCGATCCTGGAAGGACACGACACAGCCTCCCCAAAGGCACTCCCCTCCGCAGGCACTAGAGGGCAGCACGAGCCCAGGAATCTCTGCTCGGCCCTCGGAACCGGCTGGGTAGGTTCTGGGGCCCTGAGCACCCCGTCACGTGGCCGGGGGGGGGGGGGGGGGGAGGTCATCACTGTCGCCCCGTGTGCATAGCAAGGTCCAAAGCTTTTCCCTGAGGGGCGGCCACAAAGCTGAAGTGTGCATGGCAGGCCACAGACACCTGTGACAATAGGTGACAGCAGTCCTGGGTGGGATCACAGGGAACCACCATGAAAACGTGGCTGTATAAAGGGAGAGGGGTTGTCACCAACCTTCCTCCAGGGCAGCTATAGGGCTCCAGCCACAGCCGGGCTGCCTGCCCAGGAGACCGCCCCCTGGAGCCCTGACCAGCCCCATCCCGGGGACTGAGCAGCACGCAACCCCAACCCAGCCCAGTCGCCTGCAGCCAGGGCCTGGGACCCGAATCCCCACCCAACCCCCGCCCTCTCCCCTCCAGCCCAGAGGCCACGGTGCAGGGCTCGCTTACACTTACGACTTCTGTTGCTGCACAGAAACACAGGGTGTGTCTGTCCTGCGGGAGCCCGTGGCCCTGGGGGTGGGGGCGGGGGTTGGGGAGACCTTGACCGGACCCTCTTGGAACGTCGGCACGGACTGAGCTGTGCAGGGAGCCGCAGAACGGGAGACTGAGGAGACCGCCCTGTGCGGGGACCTCACCCCAGACACCAGCTCTAACACCACGAGGACAGGCTGCAGCTGAGGCTCATGGGCCTTTGTCTGCCCTCAGCCCACAGGCCACCCCCTACCCTGCCGCCCCCCACCCGTCTCCCACCACCCTGCCACCCCCACCGCGTGGCGCGGTGAGACCTGGGGATCCTGCTGACCACCCAGCTTGTACGGATAAGCAACCCCGCCCCCCGCTGGACACGACCACCCGGCCACGGCCGCGGGTCCTGAGCCCCCAGCCCGCCGTGGACAGGGCCCAGGCTGGCTGCCAGCGGGCACATTAGCACCCAACAGTCCCCAGCCCTGCTGTTCGTGACGGACGTGGGTGACCCATCCGCTCCACACACTAAACTCGTTTTTCGTCGTTCACCGAGGCCACACGCAGGTAGGTGGCAGGGCCCGGGTTCCCACACCCGACAGCTCCCGCTGGTGGCTTGGCCGGTGCTGGCCGGCAGCTCCTCTTCCTGCCGGGCCAGCTCGCGGGTGGCCTGCGGGGGTGGGCGCACCGGTCACCGTCAGCCGTGTCCCCTCCAGCGGAGGCCGCCTCCGGCCCCGTCCGCCAGCCGGCACCGACGGTGGGAGAGGACACCGGGCGGTACGCCCGCCATCTCGCCGCGACCGGCCTGCCGCGGGCAGGGCGGGGGCCGCCTCGGGTCCTGCCCGCACGAGCTCCCTCGCGCTTCGGAAATCACGTCGCGGAGACGAGCTTCCCGTCCGGGAGGCGGAAAAAGCAGATGACAAGACGGCAGGCGGGTTTTCGGCACGCCCTACTCCAACCACCACCGTCCTCTCGATTCAGCCCGGCGGTGGATTACGTGTGATTTTTCTTCTGTCTTATTTGTGCCTTTCGAAATGAAGGTTTTGAGTAGGTAAATATAAAGAGGAAAATTAAAACGGTCTCTAATCCCAACACTCCATACCCTTGACACGTTCTTTGAAGGCAGGCAAATAAAAATCATACGTGTACGTACTTACGAAACGGAAAAGGAATCTCACCGAACAGCAGCCCTGGGCCAACCTTCCAGTTTATTGGAAACATGGGCCGGTGGGGAGGGGGAAGGACCACCCTGAGGGAACTTGCAGAACGGTCCAGAAAGAGCGGTGGACTCTTTACAAGTCGGCGCCAAGCCGAAAAGCAGGCACGCTGACAATGAACTACTAAAAAGACACAGCCCAGTAAAAAAATGCACAAAGGACATTTCTTCAAAGAAAATACACGCACAGCCAACGATCCCATGAAACGCTGCTCAGCATGATTAGCCATCAGGGAAACGTAAACCAAAACCACAGCGAGACATGCTACACCCCCACCAGGACGGCCGTGAGAAAAAGGACGGACGATAACAAGTGTTGGCAAGGGGGTGGACAAAGTAGAACTCCGACACACGGCTGGTGGGAACAGAAAGCGGGGCAGCCGCCGTGGAAAAGTCCGGCGGTTCCTCAACAAGTGACTGTAGAATTTCCCAGGTGACCCAGCAATTCAGCTCATAGACGTATGCCCAGGGGACGGGAAAACGCGTGTCCACGCAAAAACTCTTACATCCGTGTTCAGAGCAGCGTTACTCACATTGGCCAGAAGGTGGAAACCACACAAGTGCCCGCTGACCGTTGCACAGATACGCACAACGTGTCCCCCGCGCACAGCACGTCCCTCGGCCACGAGCAGGAGCGACGCGCCGACACCCAGTGCTCCGCGGACGGACCCCGAACACACGACGCTCAGGGAGGGAACCGGACAAGAGGCCACGTGGGGTGTGGGTCCATGTGCGTGAAACATCCAGAACAGGCTCCTCCACGGACAGGGAGCAGATTAATGGGTTTCGGGGGCCCGTGGAGGGGGTGGGATGACTATTGATGGGGATGGAGCTTCTTTTCTGGGGCGATGGAATGTTCTGGAATTATTGTGGCCTGGTGATGGTCACACAACTCTGAATACGGTAGAAACCGTGGAACTGTATGCTCTAAGTGGGTGCGCTTTATGTGTGAATTACGGCTCAATAAGGCTGTTACTACCCCCCACTAAAAATAAAGTAGAGGCGAGCGGAGGGTGGCAAGAAGGAAAGGGGAGGAAAGTTCTGCCCTTGGAGAAACCACTGCAACGGGCTCAGAGACGTCGGCGTGCCGTGACGGAGGAGCCAGGCTTCAGGAAGACGTCCGGGGACCATTGCGGAAATCCGGACAAGGGCTGGATGTCAGGCGGCACGAGGGAACAGCGGTTCGTCTGGGGGTGCGGTCATGATGCCGGTGACACTTCAAGACGCTTTGTTAAAATCAAACGGGCGTGGCAAGTGCGACCGCTCGCTGCCCACTGGGCCCTTCTCACGCTGTTTCCCGTCAGGGCTCACACACCTGCCTTGCTGGCCTGGGCCGCGGCCGGGCACGCCCCTCGATGGGGACCCCCCCTTGTCCCGGTCTCCCGTGCTGGGACGCGGAGGGCCGTTCCTCTGGGGGACACGGGGCAGGGAGGGGATCTGACTTGCAGCCGTCTTCAGATTTGCTTCCCTTCCATGCTCACAAAACCACACAAAACTTCTCATGCTCATCAACTCCAAAGGCACGAAGCTGTCATGTTTCCACTCACTCTGTACAGCCCTCACGGACGCAGCCCGGGGCCACCCACCTGCCGCTGGGGCCCGGGCGCCGGGCATCCTCCTTGGCCGACCGGGGAACAGGTAGTTTTAGGTCCTGGAGCTGGAAGTGGCCGAGTCGGGGACAGACAGACAACAGCACAGACTGGTGAGCGAGGACTCTGAAGACAAAGCCAGCGTGTGACAGGACAGCACCGGGAGGCGGGGGTCTGTCTGGCCAAAACCGAATGTCCAATTCAATCAGGGTGCAAATCACACGGAGGTCAGGGGCGAGAGAAAATTCCAGGCAGAGGGAAGAATCTTGGCGATGGCAGGGAAAAGGTGAGTGGACGGCGAGCCGGGAGGGCCACGTGGTGGGGCGCATGCTATGTTGGGTTGACCGGGAAGCCCCTGGGAGTTTAGGGCAAGGGCACTAAGGGGTTAAAGACCCCATTAACATCCTGAGAAAGCCCTCTCTGGCCGTGGGAAATGGACTACAGCCAAGGCCGGCCTCGTGGGCTCAAGACCCAGGCAGTCACCCCTGGCCCGGGTTTAACACTCGGCCGTTGCCCACTTGAAATTATTCCATTTTACATTTTTTTAAAGTTTACTTACTGAGAGAGAGAGAGAGAGAGCAGGGCAGGGTCAGAGAGAGAGAGGAAGAGAGAGAATCCCAAGCCGGCCCTGCCACCATCAGCCCGATGTGGGGCTCAAACTCATGAACGGTGAGATGGTGACCCAAGCTGGGATCAAGAGTCAGATGCTTAACCGACTGAGCCACCCAAGTGCCCGAAATCCTTCCATTTTAGACCGAGAGGCCTAAGGGTCTCACTTCGTCCTGGGCCCGACAGGCACTACAGTCAGGCCCGGCTGCAGGGGGCCAGCGTGGAAGCCGGCAGACAAGGCAGAGCCAGGGACAACAGTAGAGTCGAGGGGGCTGGATGATTTCAAGGGCAGAGGCAAGGGTGGGGAAGGAGGAACCAAGGGCAGGGGAGACCACTGGCCCGGCCGGCAGAAGGTGGGGGGGAGAGGCAGGTGGGAGAGGTTTGGGTAAGATTGTGGTGGGCAGCAGAATGCCCCCCAGACGGCCACGTCCTAGTCCCCGGGACTAGGACTGTGTCCCCTTCCACCATAAAAGGGACACTACGGAGCCTGACCTGGGGATGATCCTGGATCCTCATGAGAGAAGAGACAATGCAGGGGCAGAGGCTGCACGGATCCAAAGAAGGGCCCGCGCCAGGGAAAGCACCCAGTCCTCTGAAGCTGAACAAGATCAAGAAAATCACTTCCGGGGGTGGGGGGGGGGCAGTGGGTATCTGGGTGGCTCAGTAGGTTAAGCGTCCGACTTCGGCTCAGGTCATGATCTCACAGTCCGTGAGTTCGAGCCCCGCGTCGGGCCCTGTGCTGACAGCTCGGAGCCTGGAGCCTGCTTCAAATTCTGTGTCTCCCTCTCTGTCTGCCCCTCCCCCGCTCACACTCTGTCTCTCCCTCTCTCTCTCAAAAATAACTAATCTTAAAAAAAATTAAACTTTATAGCAGCGCTTTCAACAATAGCCAGATTATGCAAAGAGCCTAAATGTCCATCAACTGACGAACGGATAAAGAAGATGTGGTTTACAGATACAACGGAATAGTACTTGGCAATGAGAAAGAATGAAATCCTGCCATTTGCAACAACGTGGATGGAACCGGAGGGTATTATGCTGAGTGAGATAAGTCGGTCCGGAAAGGACAGATACCATATGTTTTCACTCCTATGTGGATCGTGAGAAACTTGACAGAAGACCGTGGGGGAGGGGAGGGGAGGGGAATAAATAGGTACAAACAGAGAGGGAGGGAGGCAAACCGTTAGAGACGCTTAAATACAGAGAACCGGGGGGTTGATGGGGTTGGGGGGAGGGGAGGGTGGGTGGTGGGCATGGAGGCGGGCACCTGTTGGGATGAGCCCTGGGTGTTGCTGTATGGAAACCAATTTGACAGCGAGTATTTTCGTTAAAAAAATTAAAAAAAAAAAAAAAAAAGAATCATTCCCTTAAAAATTAATTAATTAATTAAAGTACGTTAAAATAAGTTTTTAAGGGGCGCCTGGGTGGCGCAGTCGGTTAAGCGTCCGACTTCAGCCAGGTCACGATCTCGCGGTCCGTGGGTTCGAGCCCCGCGTCGGGCTCTGGGCTGATGGCTCAGAGCCTGGAGCCTGTTTCCGATTCTGTGTCTCCCTCTCTCTCTGACCCTCCCCCGTTCATGCTCTGTCTCTCTCTGTCCCCAAAATAAATAAACGTTGAAAAAAAAAATTTTTTTTAATAAATAAATAAATAAATAAATAAATAAATAAATAAATAAAATAAGTTTTTAAAAAACAGGAAAGAAAATCACTTCTGCTCCGACGTCTCCCGAAGGAGCCACCTGCCGACGGCTTGATTTCTGCCTGTGAGACTCACCCAGAAGTGTGGCCTCCCAGGCATGGGAGAGAATCAAGTCACCGCGAATCCCTCAGGATTTCCACTCGTGTGACACCCCCACCCCCCGTGAGGCTCCCTCGGCTGTGGGAGCCACGGCCGCCTCACAGGAGGGACACCCTGGAACCCCCGTCCCCTCCGCCCGTCCAAGCACAGCCCGACTTCTGGCTGGGGGCGCCCACCTCCCGTCCCGGCGGCCCCCCCAGACCCGAGCCAGGCCCCGCCACCCGTGCAGAGGCAGGGCGACACCGTGAAGCCAGAGCCAGCTGGGCTGTGCACCGGGTTTTTTTCCCTAACAGGCAGGGCGGCCCCGAGCCTCCTGGTGGGTTCCCTGGCTGCGACCCGCCTGACCTCTCACAGAAAGGAGAGTGTCCTCACTGCGAGGCCCAGAGCAGAGAGGCACATATGCCGACCATCGCGGGGACACACGCCCCCATGGGCGAATTCCAAGTACGTGAAGTTTATCTCCGTCAGGTTATTAACGTCTTTCAAGTCGTTTGCTCGGGACCCCGCATGCCGCGGGCCTTCCTGGCCTGATGCCCTCCCGGCCACCCGGGACCAACGATCGCAGTACGTAAGGGCAGCGCCCGGCTGTCGGGGGCAACCCCAGGTAGCTCCTCCCCACACCCCACACCCGGAAGAGGAACAAGCATCGTCAGCCCAGGGATGTGTCGCAAGAGGGCGACGTTGGGCAGGGCTGCCCGGGGCTGCCTGTTTGGGTCGGGGCCTTTCTCTGAGTCATGGTCACCTGGGCCCGGGGAAGGCCTGGCACCCCACCCGGGGGTCTTTCAACGCAGGGACTCGTGAGCTGTGGGGGGAGACACCGGCCGACCCCGAGGAGTCCTCGGCCACCACGGGCCCTACACGGCCTGGCGCCCTCGTCCGCCCGCAACCCCCACCCCCCCCCGCCCCCCCCCCGCCCCGCCCCAGCTGCCACCTGGTCAGGAGCAGAAGGCTGTCCCCACATCTGGAATCCAGCCCCAGGACAGAAGCCCCCTGGATCCTGATAAAGGGGCGCACTGAGCCCCGGAGGCCTCCCCGCAGAGTGGGAACAAACACGTGAGGGGTGGGGCCCCCACAGCCAGTGAGCAATCCGCAAACCGGAACCAGAGGGGAGAGGATTGCTCCGGCCCAGGACGCAGCCTCAGGTTTTCTGACTGAAGGGCTCAGAGACTGACCCTGACGGGTTATGAGGTCGGATGGCAGACGTTTTCCAGGATGTGGATGGGGGGAATCTGCACCTCTGAGGTTGTGATATGTAACATGCCTGAAAGTATGTCCTCTGAGCAAATGTGACCTTACGATGAAGGTTAACTGTGAGGAAATATAACCTTGAGAAATACTTAACTACCCTTGTCTTGGGAAGTAGCTGGGGCTCCATGAACATGATGTCTGAAAGTTCCCTGGGAACCCCAGTCCTTCTCGGGGAGGCCCATCCCCTGCCCCAAAGGGGCCTCTCTCCCCCCAACCCCTCACCTCTACCTGCCCCTGCCAGGCTCCGGGCCAGGAGGTCTGGCCATCGGATGAAACGCCCAGTGACCCCCAGCCAGCCTGCCCCCACCTCGGCACAGCTCCTGCTGGCAGAGGACAGCTCCCGAAAGGGGGCGACGGCAGTCAGGTCCTGGAGCGCAATCGCTCCCCAGGAGGGGCCTCTGCGTCACCAGGACTCGAGGGGGAACCTACCGCAGAGGTGACACAAGAGCCCCCTCAACCCCCCTCATCTGGTCCCCCGTGTGGGCCCGGTGCTGTGTCACTGTGTCCCACAAGCGGCTGCAGAGAGGGCCAGGTGCCTGTGCCTGTGGTCAGGGTCCGGCAAGGAAGAGAGACTAGAAAGTCCTCCACATCCTCCTCCTCCTCCTCGGGGAGCGTCAACTAGGCCCCAGGTTCTCCGCGAGGCACGGGCACGATCCCTGACCTCACAGAGCCCGCAAGCTGGGGACCCGGCCGACCCCCGTGTCACAGAACCCTCACCCTGCCTGCCCTCGGGCCCACGGCACCACACGTGGGGAGGGCTCTACGTGCGGGCCTCCAAGCAGCAGGAGAGCACTGGCCGGCGGGAGCATGGGGCCCAGGAGGACGGCTGACCAGGGCGGACAGCGGGCAGAAGTGCTGGGCACAGCCCGGGACGACACGGACTCCACAGAGGATGCCAGACTCGATCGGCCTTGGTGCCACAGAACCGGCCCGTCCAAGATGGCCACAGAGACAGAAGGGGACCGAGCGGGCAGAGCGCCTCCCAGAGGCAGGACGCCAGGAGGCCGGGGCGTCCCCTCTGGAGTTCCCTGCCTTTTCCGGCATCCAGGAGCAGCGCATCCCTGGCCGGCGGCCCGTCCTCCACCCTCATAGCCAGTGGCACAGGGTCCGCCCACGGCTCTGCCTCCGGCCCTCCGGCCCCCCTCGTACAACGACCCTGGTCGTTGGCACCAGGGACCCCAGATAATCCAGTAACATCTCCCATCTCGGGGGCCTTCAGGTAACCCCGTCTGCCAAGCAAGTCCCTCTTACCACGCGGGGGAGCACACACACTGCCAGGCTCCCGCGAGCGGGCTGCGTGCGCCTTCGGGAGGCACTACTCAGGCCGCTCAGGTGCCGTGTGAAAAGTCCATCGTGCAAAGAAAGAAACAGTCCCCGTGTCCCTCCAACCTGGGTGCTTTCTGCTGTGGGGCACATCTCGGGAAGACCAGCACATCCGCCTACGTTCACCCAGACAGGAGCACAGTTTCTAGAACGCCGGAAACAGGACCGGGCTACCAACGGTGGTCCGCAGGCCCTGTTGTCCCCGAACCTAAGCAGACGTGGACAGCGGCCCGGGGCCACGGAGCAGAAAGAGCCGCTCTTACGCGGCAGGGTTAAGATCCCCAGGGACAGCCAGCGGCGGGGGCCGTGCAGGCGACCCCCGCTGACAACCTCGGCCTGCAAGTTCACGGTGGCGCTAGCAGGCCCGGGTATGGTGGCGGCTGTCCCAAGAGGAGCTCTTGCGCACGGCTGGGGGGGGGGGGGGGGGGAGATGGGAAGTGGCACGGCCACTGTGGAATGCAGCGTGGCAGTAACTGAAAAGGTGACACAAGGGCTGGGACCACGTGACCCAGCAACCCCATGCCTGGTGTCCACCCAAGAAAAACAAAACACACGTCGGCACAGAAACCTGTAGTGAACGTTCACAGCAGCATCGTTCGTAACACCCCCAAAGGGGAAAGAACCAAAATACCCATCGACTGATGAACAGCTACACACGGTGTGTCCCCCACGCGTGGGAACGCGATCAGCCAGGAGCCGGAGTGAGGCGCCGCCAGCCCCACCCCCCCCAAGGACGGACCCCAGACACGCGACGCTCAGGGAGGGAACCAGACCCGAGAGGCCAAGCGGGGTGTGAGTCTGCGTGGGTGAGACGTCCAGAACGGGCCCATCCAGGGACAGGAAGGGGACTCGTGGGGGCCAGGGGAGGGGGAGGGACAGTGACTGCTTCACGCACGGGTTTACATTATAGGAGGGGTTTCTTTCTGGGGGGATACAACACCCTAGAATCAGATGGTTGCATAGCTCTGCATACATACTAAAAAATCACTGTACTGGGGCGCCTGGGTGGCTCAGGCAGTTAAGTGTCTGACTTCGGCTCAGGTCATGATCTCAGGTCTCATGGGTTCGAGCCCCACGTCAGGCTCTGTGCTGACGGCTCAGAGCCTGGCGTCTGCTTCGGATGCTGAGTCGCCCCTTCTCTCAGCCACTCCCCCACTTGTGCTCTCTCTCAAAAATAAGTAACATTTAAAAATATATAATAAAATTTAAAAATTTAAATAAAAATCCCTGTACCGTACACTTTAAAGGGTGACTGTTACGGTATGCGAATTCTGTCTCCCTAAGGACGAATTTTTGCAAAGCCCAAGGTAGCCTGCTGGGGACCTGCCAGACCACAGGGAACTGGTCTGCTTTCTCTCAAGGATTCTAATCTCCCTGAACGCCCCAGGCCTTTTGGAAGAAGGAACCAGGAGTCTAAATTCACGTCTCCCCCTCCGCCAGAGAACCTTTTCAGTCGTGGCGCTCAGTTTCTTCAACTACAAAATGGGCTGATCGAGGGAGAGGGCACGTCAGGATGACCGCAGCGAGGGACCACTAAAGGTTAATCTAACCGCACGGAACGAGGTACGCACACAGAACATGCCCCACTGATCTGGGTACAAAGAGATGGCCACGTTTTGGAGATGTGGCCGTCTTCCGACAAAGCACAAGCTTTAAGAGTAAAAGCAATGCCGTCGGGAGACACAGAGGAGATCGTTTCCGAACCCGTCCACGAAGGCCTGGCCCATCCGGCCCCGGCAAGCGACAAACTAACCCAGACCAAGGCCGACACACCTTTTCTGTACAGGATCACACGGTAAATATTCCCACCTACATCCTCGAGCTCGACTCTCCATTCTCAAGCTCGAGCTGACAGAGGCGATCTGTCCAGGCATGCCGCACTCTGCGTGCCGATAAAACTTTACTTGCAAAAACAGGCAGAGGGCCAGATCGGTCCACCGGCCAGTTAGCTGACCCCACCCCCAGATGCCTGAAGTCCACCCCTTAAGCAACAAAACCTTTTCTTCACCTCTCCTACGGGGGACCTGAGTTCCACTGCCCACCTCCCTGATTTCCTAAATCACGACAGAGCAAAAAAAGCCACACTCCAGACCACGCTTGGCCCAATTAGCTACACGGCCTGGGAGCCCAACACTGAACACGAGGTAGCCATTCTCGGGGCACCAGGGAAAGCCACCGTGGGATGGCCAGGAGCACACAGGGCTGTTCGCCCCACACTGGCCAACCCCCTGCCGCCGGTCACCCCTCACAGGCCACGCCCGCTCTGTAGATGTGAGCCGGGAGATGATGAGGTTGTTCAATCTCTTATGAGCCCACCATTGGCCCACCATCTGAGGCCACCTCTTTAAAACCCTCTGTCCCGGGTTTATTAGAAAAGTACAGGAGTAGGCAGAATGCCCGGAGTGAACACCCGCAGCAGCTGGGCAACGCGATTCTTTTCAAGGTATTTTATCGTATTGTATTCGTAATTTTTTAATGTTTATGTATTTCTTGAGAGAGGGGGAGGAGAGAGACAGACAGACAGACAGACAGTGTGAGTGGGGGAGGGGCAGAGAGAGAGGGAGACCCAGAATCGGAAGCAGGCTCCAGGCTCCAGGCTCCGAGCTGTTGGCACAGAGCCCGACGTGGGGCTCGAACCCACAAACGGCGAGATCGTGACCTGTGTCCAAGTTGGACACTTAACCGACGGAGCCACCTAGGTATACAACAGCCCAAAAGGTATTTTAAAGGGGCACCTGGGTAGCTCCGTCATTAGGCATCTGACTATTGATTTCGGTTCAGCTCATGAGCTCACAGTTTGTGGGATCGAGCCCCATGTCAGGCTCTGTGCTGACAGTGAGGAGCCCGCTTGGGATTCTCTCTCTCCCTCTGTGTCTCGCACATGTAGGTATGTGCACACTCTCTCTCAAAATAAATCAAGAAACGTTTTTTCCTAAAAACAGCATTTTAAGGGGCACCTGGGTGGCTCAGTCAGTTAGGCACCCGACTCTCGATTTCAGCTCAGGGCGTGATCTTGCGGTTGGGGAGTTTGAGCCCCACGTCGGGCTCTGCACGGACAGCACAGATTCTCTCTCTCCTTTTCTCTCTGTCCTTCCCCCCCTCCTCTCTCCCTCTCTCTCAAAAATAAATAAACTTAAAAAAAAAAGTATTTTAAAGCAATTCTCCATTTTTAGAGCCCCCCCCCCCCCCCCCCACTTCTCCACTGTGACTGGTCACCATTTCCTGCAGGGAGTGGTTTGCGGTGAACGTGCCCCTGGATGAGCCAGGTCCTGATCCACATGACGCAGATGGGGCAGCTCAAGCGGGGCGATGCCGGCATCCCCCGAAATGCGCCATGGCGAGGCGCAGCACTGTCACTCGGACGCCGAAGGACGGGAGCGCAAACGTGAGCGCCGGACTAGAGGAGGAGCGGCCAGCAGAGCCACCCCGAGGGTTCTGGGCTCCTCTGTGCAAAGGCTCCCGGGCCCCGGACAGCCCTGAACTCAGGGCCAAACAGCAGCCGCCTTCTCCCAGCGTGCGTGCAGGCCTGATGGGCTGCCCCGAGGGGAGCCGCGGCCTTCCGTGCCTCGCTCTCCTGTGGCCACCTGGGCCTAGGGCCCGAGCACTTACTTCAGAGTCCCGGTCGTACTGGAGAGCCAAGGCCGCGGAGGACAGGTGCCCCGTAGCTGGCAGGGGTTTCTATCAGGTCCCGGCAAGGGTGATGGTTCCTACGGTGCACAAAATAAAAGCACGATGAGCTAAACGGATCGCATGCTTAAATCTCAATTCCAGACTCTACTCCTAACAGCTGCGTGTAGCCCAAGGATACTGCCTTTACCCAGACATTTCCAAATCCTTGCCAATTTGCAAGAACAGTAAAATCATAGCTGTAAGCACTTTCCCCACTGAAGTCCTGCAACAACTGCCCGTTTTAGGCTCAGCCCCTAAAAATCAGTAGCTGACGAAGTGAGGGCTCCATGAGACAATCAAATTAAACCAAAGGAGCTTCTGGAAACCTTAAGATTCAGGCAGTTCCTCAGAGGTTTATAAGAAGTTCTGCCTCCTCCAAAGCCCCCCAGTCAGAAAGGCACCCCTCCAAGGAGGAGAGTCACAGGGACAACACGTATGTCTGGCGACCAGTGATGACACCCCCGGCAGGCGGAGAGCACAGGCAGAGGACAGAGCAGGGGCTGTACGGGGCCAAGACCCTTGGAGGGCAGGGTCCGAGCCAGTGAATGCACCGCTGGGCACAGAGACACCCCAACACTATTGAGTGGACACAGGACAAGACTCCCAACCTTCGGTGTAGCCCCGGCACCTTGGACAACCCGGGCTATCAGCTCTCCCGGATGCTCCCACGTTTTCTCTTATTTTTGTCGGGTTTTTTAAATTCCTGAGCACGACCCCATTAAACAGATCACACCGTCTCTTCCCAGGTCAGACCCCCGGGTTGAAAGCGTCAAGCTGTGGGACTGCCCGACCTCGGCTGCGCCCCTCTTCTGGGCAAGGTAAATAAACTCCCGAGGCCTCCCCGGCCTGCCCCTGCGCCCCGCGCAGCTGCCTCCCCCTCCACAGCCCCGCTAGCACCTGCCGGAGGCAAGGCTCAAGTCTGAGGACCCCTCCCTGGAGGTGTGGCTGGCAGAGCGCAGCCCCCAGGATGTCCACGCCCTCAAGCCCTCATCCCTGCAACCTGAGGCCCCGCTCCCTTCCGCAGCAGAGGGGACTCTGCAGGTTAAGGACCTTCAGGCGGGAAGATGACCCTGGGTCACGGGCGGAGCAGGAGGGTCAGAGAAGGCGACACGACAACAGGAGCAGAGGCCGCACCGTCACACTGGGAAGGAGGAAGGTGGTGCCCCTCGAAGCCGCACAGGCAAAGAACGGACTCCCGCCGGAGCCACCGGACGGAGCCGCCCTACCCACGCCTCGGCGGCAGCCCCGTGACACCCGTGCCCGCGTCCTGGCCTCCCGATCGGGGGCATCGGTGTGTGCGGTTTTCAGTCACGAAGCGTGGTTCCCCGTTACAGCGGCCCAGGGACACTCACACGGTGGCTTCTGTGTGCATTTCACGGATTTCAGGGGCGTGGAGAGATCTCTTCACTTCCACTGACGGAGCGGACTCTAGGCCGCGAGCTGCTGGCCTCGGGCTTTTTTGCTCCTGTGTCGAGGGGATCACATGTCTCCCTCCTCGCTCCTGACCGTCTCTGCACGGGCTGTTCCCACGTTGGACATGGGCCACACCCACCAGCACGTGGTCTGAAAGGCAGAGACCACCAGGGCCCGTGGTTCTCAGCTGGACAGACCCAGCGCTGCCGGGCCACCAAGACCATGGGTCCTACTACCCTCCTGCTCTGGGGGACAACGGCACTGACCCCCGAGCTGGGAGGCCGGGGTCGGGCCCCAGTTCTGTGGCCACAGCCCAAAGACAGCCTCTGTCCACCCTGACCCATGTCCACAGTGACCAAGGGGCCAGGCCCACCTGCCTCCACTCCTCCTTCAGGGGCCGCGTCCCCTACCCACCCCCCCCCCGCCCCCACATGGCTGGCCAGCAGCCACCCTGGAGGTGCTGGGATGCCAGAGCCTGGCCTCAGGGCCCTGAAGCGTGGGCTGGGCACAGTGACAGCCTCCCAAACAGGACAGCATGGGAACAGGGAAGGGGGTGAGCTTACAGTGGAGACACTGGACGGCCCACCTCAGCCGGGGGACCGAGGCCAACACCGCGGTGACAGCACGCACCCCCGGGGTGGTGTCAGGGGGAGGGCGCTTCACTCGGGGGGTTCTCCTCCCTAAACCCATCGCCCCAGTCTCACTACGAGAAAAGCCGCAGACGCACCCAAGGAAGGGCCTTCTAGAAAACCCCTGCCCGGGCCTCTCAAAACTGTCACGGAGCATGGAGCTGAACAGAGTGCGGACTTTACTTACTAAGAATGTATCAACATTGGTTCATTAACTGCAACAAATGCTCCAGCCTGAGAGGAGGTCCCAGTGGGGAGACCATGTGGGGTGCGGGGAGCACTCTCAATTTCTCTGTCCCAGCAAGATGCTTTAAAAAAAGAAAGTCTAAGTAACGTTTTTAAAGAAAAACAAAACAGAAAGGCCCAGGCAAGGCAGGCTGGGTTTGATGCTTCCTGTTGCCCAGGCTGGCCCGGCCCAGCCGCTGACCTCACTGTGGGCCCCGGGAAATCTGGGGCGCTAAGAATAGAACCCGGGAAGGGAGTCCGGTTGCAACAAGGTAAGAGCCTGCAGTGGCGACCTGAGACATCAGACATCGATGTCCCTAAAAGGCACCGTCTGACCATCCCTCCTTTAAAAAGGCACAATCTGACCACTGGAAGAGGCTGTTACTCTGACCGCGGGCATGCAGGGGCTGAAGCAGCAGGCTGGGTGGTGTTCGCTTCACCCCCCGCCCCCCCCCCCCGACCCTGCAAAGGGCAGGCAGGCGGGGCCAGGAAGCAGCAGCAGCAGGAAACGGGGAAAGAGCCAGCTGCACCTCAAGGCTGAGGCATTAGGGACTGCCACCACCTGGTGGCCTCTCTGGGGAACCCCCTGCTTGGCTGGGTAAGGAACCCCTGAGTCCCCTGGTCCTACCAGCTCTCAGCTGTCCAGGGCTGACCCTCAGGGTAGGTCTGGAGGGCTGGCCCACACCAGACCACACTGCCCATTCGTGCCCTGGAGCTGGGCCCGGCTTTTGGGAGGCAGAGCGCTGACTGGGCAGCCTCGGGGCCAGATGGGAAGGGAGCCCTCACCTACTCATTCGGCTACCTGGCCAGGAGGACCAGACGCCCAACTCTGCCTGCCCGTCCATGGCCACAAGCCCCAGGTGGCCCTCAAAAGGGGCCTGGCATCCCCTGCTCTCCACCCAAGCCTACAGGGGCTGTTCGTGACCCTCACAAGGCAGGGAGACCCCCAAAGCCTCAGAAGGTCCACCGACCTGAACACACTATCGTCAGATCAGTATGAACTCCGGCTTTCTGAAAAACGTACATATACAGACAGGTGGACGCAGAAATAAACACAGACGCGCACGGAGGCATGCGTGGGTTCGGATTCCCATTTCCAAGCTCTGTCGACTGACAGGAGAGGCCCCGACACCCAGCTCACCGTTCTCAAATACCATCCTCCAACGTGGAGAGGTGTCCTATTCTGGGGCTGAGGCAGGAAATATACAAGGTGAGCCGAGAGAGCATCTCCAGCACTTCGGAGGAGCAGGAAGGAAGGCAACCCTCCCTAGAGGGTGTGGTCACGAAGGAAGGACACAGGACCCCAGTCGAGGAGCGCCCGATGGCCAAAGCCAAGGGCAACTGAGGCGACAGAATGGTGACGGTGCCAGACTACCACGCGCAGGACAGAATAAATGCTCCTAAATCTTCACTGGCGCAAAATTCGAAACATACCATAAATGAGGGAGAAGGGGCCACCCTCTTCCACAAAAGAATTCCAATTCACAGATGGAGAAGCAGCCAGACTAATACGAAGTCACAGTAAAAACCAGCGCAGGGAGATGCCCAGCAGGTGCTGCAACGGACGGGCACAGGTGTGAGAGGAAACAAGGCATCTGCACAGTCTCAAAGTCCCGAAGGGAAAAGCAGCACCTTTCCCTGCAGACTCCCGGGCGGCGGCACCACCGTAACCGTGGGATGGGGGCTGACATCACCCACCGGCAAAGAGACACAGCGGCTGGCGGCGCAGAGAACTCAGCGTGTCCCACACCGCGTGACTTGCATCCGAACCCCAGAGAACACCGGGCACGAGGCAAGTTGAGGGATGTCCGGCAGGATCCCCGACCAGCGTTCTCCAAAAGCATCGAGGTCACAAGAGATCAGCAAAGACGGAAACGGTCCCAGCCCCGAAGAGCCGGAGGTGTGATGGCTAAACGCAATACAGGGTCCCGGGTGGGGCTCTGGGGCAGAACGGGGACATGCGTGTGACAGCTGGCGGAATCCAAATAAAGGCTGTGGTTTGGTAAATACTCTCGCTCTGTGCTGCCTGCTTCGTGTGGGTTATTCTGCAGTTATGTTCCATGCTAGCAGCGGGGAGGTGGCTGAAAAGTACCCAAGAACTCTCGATGCTGTCTTTGTAACATTTCAATCCATCTAAAATTGTTTCCAAATAAAAACTCAAAAAAAAAAAAAAAAAAAAAAAGCCAACCTTTACCTCTGTCCTCTGAAGCTCCCTGCACAGCAGGTTTTAGCTGGAAGAAGAGAATGGCTGTAAAAAGATCCAGACCGATAAGCGAAGAAAAGCAAGCTGACGCCACACTGCAAGCTAGTTTCAGGACCCACGGAAGACCCAGCCTGCCGAACCCAAGTTTCAGCTCCTTCCTGTCTGCAAGAGGCCAGGAAGCGACACGTCTCATCGATCTTCCCATACTGGCCAAAGACCCTCTTACTCACAGCCTCGCACCAAACCCTCCGTATCCTGAGGGACACTGAAACCCAACTGTGGACGTCGTGATGGCTCAGTCAGGGACGTGGCGGGCACCCCAGGCTGTGTGGATCCCGACGAAGAAGGGTCTGGTCTCGTTACGTGGAGACGTAAGAACCACATTACCTTCCTTACTGCCCACCGCCAACAGCAGACACAACTCAGGATGACAAAACTTACAGTAAACTAGACAGTGTGGCACCAGCACGAGGACAGACACAAGAGATCAACAGTCCAGAAATAAATCCACACTTGTGTCTTAATTGTTTATTTCTTGTGCGACAGAGAGAGAGTGCTCGAGCATGAGCAGCGGAGGGGCAGAGAGACAGGGGGGACAGAGGATCCAAAGCAGGCTCCGGGCGGTCAGCCCAGAGCCCGATGGGGGCTTGATCTCATAAACCGCGAGATCATGACCTGAGCCGTCGAGAGGCGGACACTCAACCGACTGAGGCACCCAGCCGCCCCCGGAAATAAATCTGCACTTGTAAAGCCAGCTGATTTTCCAGGAGCTGCAAGACCAGTCGAAGGGGAAAGAACACTCTTTTCAACAACTGGACACCCGTGCGAGAAAGAATGAAGGTGAACCCGTACCTCACACCACATGCAAAACTCACCTCAAAATGGATCCTAGGTCGAAACGCAAGAGCTCAATCTATAAAACGCTTAGAAGACGACACATGAATTAATCTCTGTGACCACGGATTAGGCAATGGTTTCTAGACGCGACACCAACACCACAGCCACAGAGCAAGGGAGGAAAAAGGAGGCCAAAACCCCAGAGAAAGTGGTAACAGGGCAGTCGGGGCCTGTTCCTGAAGTGATGACACTTTTCACACTATGTCCTCTGTTTTCACGAACTTTCTCCCTGGAGAGCATGGTGGTGTCGTGGGGACAACCACAGGCTCCAGAGGCCTGGGTCAAGCTCCAGTCATGTGAGCTGGGGCAAGTTCCTAACTGGGCCTCAGTTTCCTCATCTGTAAAGTGGGGTCACCATGTTAATGCCCTACTCGTGCAGTTGTGGGGGCTTAAATAAGGCAACCGACATAAGCACTTGAAGGAGTCCCTGGCACACTGTAAGCCCTCTACAAACGGCAGTTGTTACGGGCTCACTCCGCCTGGGGCACCTGGGTGGCTCAGTCGTTAAGCGTCAACTTCAGCTCAGGTCATAATCTCATGGTTTGTGGGTTCGGGCTCCGCACTGGGCTTTCTGCCGTCAGCGCTGGATCTCTGCCCTCACTTCTCTCTGCCCCTTCCCTGCTTGTGCTCGCTCTCTCAAAAATAAACATTTTTACAAAACAGTATTTATTTCCAAAAAAACAAAAAGCATCCAACTCTTGATTTCGGCTCAGGGCATGATCTCGCTGTCTGGGGTTCGAGCCCCGAGTCAGGCTCTGTGCTGACAATCAGGCTCGAGCCTGCTTGGGACTCTCTCTCTCCCTCTCTCTCTCTGCCCCTCTCCCACGCGCTCTCGCTCTCTCTCAAAATAAACTTAAAAAAAAGGAAAACAGAGGCTCCCTCGGGGAAAGCAGGCAGATCTGATGACACGTGGGGTGGCAAGACACCCTCACCGACCTGTGCTCCCGGTGGCCACGCGGGGGGTCTCTGAAGGGGAACCTGGCCACACCTCTTTTTTAGAAGACGTCCACCTCCTACCAGCCAGCTGCCTTTAAGTTCAGGACACACGGTCTCCCCGTCCGCCCAGACGCCTCTACAGGACCCTCCTCTGCAGGGTCTGGAGCATGAAAGGCGGCCAACACCTTGGCACCTGGCGGGGGGGGGGGGGGGGGTTGCTAAATACAGACTTCTGAGGGAGCGCCAGGGCCTGGGAAGTTTCTGGCTTGGTGCCCCGAGCTGTGAGATGCCTGGAGGTGATCGGCCCTGTTCTGCGGGACCCACGGCACGCACTTCACATGTTGGAAAGGAGCGAGCGTGCTCGTACGTGTCTTTCTCAACGGTGACCTCCTCCGGCAGCTAGGGGCCACAGATCAGGGAGACAAAAGTAACATCTCGAAGCACTGGGTAAGGAGGGACTTTCAATCAACGGTGCTGGGTCAACTGGGCAGCCCTTTAGGAAAAAGGCAGTCAGACCGTACATCCCAATGGATGAGGGGTCTGCATGAAAAGCAGGTGACCACACGAGTGCTGGAAAAAACCACGCGGAGTCCCCCTCCAACTCAGCACCGAAAAGCCTTTCCAATTAGGACTCCAAATCCAGACACGATAGAAAAAGAAAGATCCGTAAACTCTACTATATCAAAAATTATTTCAAAACACACATACTGCTTCAGGGCAAATAAACAAAAACAAAAAACCCCCCATTAAAAGGTCAAAACGCATGCTCTCTCTGTGCCCCAACCCACTCACATTTCGTCTCTGTCTCTCTCAAAAATAAATAAACATTAAATTTTTTTTTTTTTTTTTTTAATTAAAAAGGGGCACCTGAGGGACTCAGTCAGTTAAGCGTCCAACTTTTTGGCTCAGGTCACGATCTCACGGTTTGTGAGTTCGAGCCTCGTGTCAGGCTCTGTGCTGACAGCTGGGAGCCTGGAGCCTGCTTCCGATTGTGTCTCCCGCTCTCTCTCTGCCCGTCCCCTGCTCACGCTCTGTCTCTCTCTCTCAAAAATAAACAAACATTAAAAAAAATTTTTTTAATAAAAAAATAAAAAGTCAAAATGCAACTGGTGAAACTCAGAACAAATATTTATAAAAACACCACAAAGGGCACATGGCTAACCTCCCTAATGTACGTGAGAGTTTTACAAGGGATGAAAAGCAAGAAATCCCACTTAAAAAGGGGTGGAAAAGGTACACCTGGGGGGCTCAGCTGGTCGAGCATCCGACTTCGGCTCGGACATGATCTCACACTTGACCAGTTCGAGACTCACGTCGGGCTCTGTGCTGACAGCTCGGAGCCCGGAGCCTGCTTTGGATTCTGTGTCTCCCTCTCTCTCCGCCCCTCCCCGACTCATGCTCTGTCTCCCTCTGTCTCCAAAATAAACAAACATTAAAAATAAATAAATAAAAATTTAAAACATTTTAAAAAGGGGTTAAAAGTACGAACAGGCAGTTCACAGAAAAGATGTAAAAACGGTCTCTGACATATTAAATACTGCTCAGCCTCCCTCATCATTCCCGAAATGCTAATTAAAACCACACGGCACATCCTGCTGGTAAGGCTGGGGGGACCAGACCCGTCATCCCACAGGGCCGATGGGAGTAAACCCATACCACCCTCTGGAAGCGAACTGGGCAGAAGCTGACGACACACATCTACGCTTCACTTCTGGCCCAGCGATCTCGCTGCTAGAAATTCACCCCGAAGATGCTCTCCCACGAATACAAAAGTACCTACATGCCAGGGCTTTCGCCGCAGCGCCGTTTACAACTGTGAGACACTGGAAACGACCTAAACGCCCAGACACAGGGGAGGCTGAAATAACCGTGCCGCGCCCCACGGTGGACACCACGTGGCTGCGCAGAAGAGGACGTCGCCATGGCCAGGTGAAGAGGCTTCCAGGATACGCCCTTCAGTGAAAAGCGCAGAGTTCAAGTTTACTGTGCCACGCTTAACGTGAAAAAGGCGGGGACAGGAGACGACACACACGTCTGCTCTTTTGAGGGGCAGTGGAAAGATAAGCCGGAGACGACTGAGATCATTCCCTGCAAGGAGGGGTGGCATCTGTCTCCAGACGTCTTTCTGCACAGTCCTGCTAATGTCCCGCCTCCTGGATGAATGAATGAAATCAACAAGAGTTGGGGAGGGGGAGGAATTCTCTAACAAATACTACAAATAAATACAAGCCAGATCTCAGGTAAATAACAGAACCACAGTAAAGAAAAAAGGAAGACTAACCCAGGCCACTTTTAAACACAATTTTGGGGGCGCCTGGGTGGTTCAGTCAGTTAAACGTCCAACTATTGGTTTCGGCTCAGGTCACGATCTCGCGGTTTGTGGGTTCGAGCCCCGCGTCAGGCTCTGTGCTGACAGCTCGGAGCCTGGAGCCTGCTTCAGATTCTGTGTCTCCCTCTCTCTCTGCCCCTCCCTAGCTTGCACTATGTCTGTCTGTCTCTCTCTCTCTTTTCTCTCTCAAAAACAAACATTAAAAAAAAAAAATTTAAGGGGCGCCTGGGTGGCTCAGTGGGTTAAGTGTCCGACTTCAGCTCAGGTCATAATCTCACGGTTCGTGGGTTCGTGCCCCGCGTCAGGCTCTGTGCTGACGGTGCAGAACCTGCTTGGGATTTTCTCTCTCTCCCTCTCTCTCTCTCTGACCCTCCCCACTCGTGCTCTCTCTCTCCTTCTCAAAATAAACAAACATTTTCAAAAAACCACAATTTTGCAACCATATGCCTTGGAAATAAAAGATCCAACAAATTATTAACTTCTACTCCACAGGCTTCTTTTACAGCTGGTGATGAGGCCGAGTTCTTGCTGACAGAGAGGGGGTTATAACATAGGAACGCAGAAGACAGCAAGGAGCCTGTGGGGGGGGGCACTGGGCCTGGAAATCTCAACATGAACCCCCGGGCACCGGCGCGGATATGTGCGTGTGCCAGGAGCAGAAACGTCTGTGTGTGTGATATACACGTACATGTCACAGGAACACCAATACACACACATGGGTAATTATTCCCAGCTTTGGCCAGCGAGAGGGCCGAGAAGCACAGACACCCCATTGACAATGAGCACAGGAAACACCCAGATCTTGGTTTCTGAACGGCACTGTCCACAAGAAGAACAAGGCTCCGTGGAGAAGTGGTCGACCCCAGAGGAGGGGCAGGGAGACCACAGGACAGGCCTGGGACACCCACTGTGTCCCAAAGTTAGGAAGCACGCACGGAACGGCGAGGACATGCCAAAGGACACAACGAGCCACCTCGAGGCGCTCTTCCTCTGGATAAATTTGGGACCGCTGGGGCAACCAAAAACATAATGACGGCACCGGATCACAACCTACTGAATCGGGTAAGAATCCATGAGCCCACACGGACATAAACAAACAAACAGGGAAGAAGAGACAGCTTGTCCTTACAGCGGAAAACCAATCAACGAATGCGAAAGGAATGATGGAATCAATCCTCCTTTAGCCAGAGTCAACAAGGGCCGCTAAGACCGACAGTGGACGCTGGAGGAGTGACAGGCGTCCACATGGTCTCAGACTATCTCCCCGCAAGAAACTTACCAAGTGCGAATTGGGAAAGTAGTAACTTTAGGACAGAGATCCCTCCTTACCCCAGAGATGGAGGTGAATATCACCAGACATGGAACACACTGACCCCAGAGGCCTCCGGATACAACGTACAAAGAAGGACAGAAGGTCACTTCTGGGATGTTCCTGACAAAAGTACGTAATGGGGAGGAAGCGTCAGACAAACCCACACTGAGGGACATCCCACAGGATAACCAGCCTGTCTTCTCCCAAAGGTCAAAGTCATGAACTCCAAACACACTCAGGAACGGTTCCAGGTTAAAGGAAACAAAACCAGTCTGACAACTGAACACGATGTGGGATCCCAGACTCTCTCTTGAGAATTTCGAGAATTAATTTCCTGATTTTGACAAGTTGTCGGGAAGACAGATTGTCTTGTCTGGAAGAACTGAACACGGAAGTATTTCGAGGTAAAGGGGCATCTCTCTGAAACAGCTCAGGGAAAGTGCAGAGGGAGAGGGAGAGGGAGAGGGAGAGGGAGAGGGAGAGGGGGAGAGGGGGAGAGGGGGAGAGGGGGAGAGAGAGAGAGGGAGGGAGAGAGAGAGAGAGAGAGGAGGAACAGAGCAGACGAGTGAAACGTTCACACTCGGGAGAAACGCATCCCGGAATTCTTTGTGTTATTCTCGCAACTTTTCCGTAAATCTGAAAATCTGCCTCTAAAAACGTTCACGGCAAGAATTAAAGAGGAAGCACCCGGGTTGGAAAAGTAACCACAGGCGGGAGTGCTTGGGCAGGAGGCCTGGAGCTGGGAGTGCCGCGGACTCGGCTGCAGGCACCTGCTTGGCGCGTCAGGAGCAAACACGGGGTCTGCCAGCCCACCTACATCTCCACTCGGCTCCACGGGGTCCGGGAAGCAGCGCGGGCAAAGGCCACCTGTCCGCCCGGCCCACGGCCACGGGCAAGGGGCTGGAGCCACGCAGAGAGAGGGCCGGATGCCAGCTTCCTCGGGGACCCCCGAGCAAGCTCCCTGCACAGCCAGAGAGGCCTAGCAGAGGCTCGGAACACCAGCCCTTTCTTTATTCACACGCAGAGGTCTCAGGTGTTCCGTAAGTCACCACGTAAAACCATAATCATTAACCAAACAACCTTCCTAGGTCTCCACAAACGTGCCCTGTGACTCTGCGTGGGCAGCGGGTGGGGCCGGGGCTGGGCCACGCGCAGGTACACGAGTCACGTGCCCAGAGAGGCCCTGTTCCTCCCTTCCGGCCCCGGTGAGTCTGGACAGGTTCGCTGGCCTCCCCGAGCCCCACCCTCCTTCTGGAGTCCGCTCTGGGCCGTCCCTCGGAGCCCACGGTGGGGTGAGATGACAGCAGGGGGGAAGGGCCGACGCAGAGGGCACAGTTAACCCCGAACACAGTTAGAGCCGGCACGGCTCTAAACGCCTGGCACGTCTGACCGGCCCCGACCCTGGGAAGCAGGTACTGCGACCGCAGCCCGTTTCACGGAGGAGGAAACTGAGGCACGGGGAGGTGGAGTGACTTGTCTGAGGCCACGCCGCAAGCAAAAGGGGGGCCGAGCCCACCAGCAGGGAGACGCGTGAAAGCCCCGGTGCTCCCCTGCCCCGTAGCCTCCAGACTGCGGGCCTTCGTGAACGTCCCAAGAGTCCAAGGAGGGAGACGCTGGCCAACATTTTTATAATCTTAGTGAGGGGCGGGGAGAGGGGGAGACCTCTCCAAGCAGGTCACAAGACCAGGAACTTTAGAGGAAAAGACAAATGTGGCAATAAACTTGCAAAGATTCTATGTACCAACACATCAAAAATAAAGCTGAAAGATAAATGGGAAGCTGAGAAAAAAACAAAAAAAAATGTGTGACACAAAATGGTGCTAACAGCCCTAATGCAGGAAAGGTTATTATAAGATGCTTTTCTCAACCGGAGGCGATCCTGCCCCCAGACGACATCTGGGGACATCTGTGGCTGCCACACTGGGGGGCTCCTGGCATCCAGCGGGTGGGGCCAGGAATGCTGCTCAGACCCCACGGTGCCCGGGACACCCCCTCCCCACCCCACCCGAGAATGGCCCGGTTCAAAGATATCAAACGGTTTGAGAACTCCCGTTGCGAGTCAAGAAAAAACACAAGCGCGCCAGTTTAACAGGTGGGCAGCGGCTACGAACCGGTAATTCAAAAAAGAGGCGACTGGGAGGTGACAGATGACAAGGACAGACGGAAGCTGGGGCTGCCGTCCGTATGACGAGAACCTCCAGCCACCGTGGGAGCACCAACCCCAACCGCCTTCCTGGGGACAAACGAGCAACCCACCTCAAGATATGAAAGGCGTCCACGCTCTGAGCGCCCGCAGTCACAAGCCCACCTCGAAGAACCAGCAGCCAGGACGCTCACTGCAGTGACGCTTAAAGAGAAAAGAATCCACGGAATCCAAGGAGAAAAGCACACACGCCCCAACAAAAACGAAGGCGCATGCGGTCAGGGAAACGGAAAGACACAGTCCACCGGACACGGCAATGACCCGGAGAGCCGGGGCCAAGATCCAGGGTGGTAGGATCCGGGGGAATTCGTAACCCACCCAGACTTGTGCCTCCAGTGGGAATACTTGCGCTGACCTTTGTAAGACCAAAGCGTACTTGGAGCCCAAGTGCAGAGCTGTGCCTGGGACCCAGAGGACCCCGCCCTCCAGCAGCTCAACTGGCTGCTCCATCCAGGGAGACAAGAACCAAGTCCTGGGAGTAAGCCTTCAGCAAAACCATTAGAGTACCCGCTCTACCTAATTCACATTTAAAGTACCGCGAGCCTGGGGCGCCCGGGGGGCTCAGTCACAGAAGTGTCCCGCTTCGGCTCAGGTCATGATCTCGCGGTTTGTGAGTTCGAGCCCCGCGTCGGGCTCTCTGCTGCCAGCACAGAGCCTGCGTCAGCTTCTCCGTCCCCTCTCTCTCTGCGCCTCCCCTGCTCGCGCACGCTCACTCTCTCTCCCAAAAATACACATTCTGTCGATTTAATTTTTGTGTAAGTTTCTTTCTCTTGAGAGAGGCAGAGAGAGAGAGCAGGGGACGAGCCTTGAGAAGGGGGAGAGAGAGCATCCCAGGCAGGCTCCGCAGCGGCAGCGCAGAGCCTGATACGGGGCTCAAACCCGCAAACCGTAAGACCGTGTTCTGAGGCCACACCAAGAGCCGGAGGCCTAACTGACTGAGCCCCCCAGGGGCCTCGGAATTATGCGCTTTCAAAGGGTGAGCGGACGGCCCGGGAATTCTACTTCATAAAGGTGCCGTTTAAAAAACCCAGCACCCTGGAAAATGAACACATCAGAGCTCGCCCACCACTTCGGAGCCCCGCCTGAATGTATCCAGAACGCTGGGACCGCCCGCGTCGCCTGCCGCAGACCGGTCTCCGGGTTCACCGCCGGGCCCGCCTTACACCCAAGACCTGCCTGCCTGCCTGCCTGCCTGCGAGTGGGAGTGACGGGTGACCCAGATCTGGAACCCTGGGACAGCATCAGAGCCACAAACCAGTCAGCTTAGACGGGGCGACAGAGAAGAGGCCAAAACCACAGAGAGGGTGATGACGCAGCATCGGGGCCTCCCAAGCCCGGACCGGAGGGGGCAGGACCTCGCAGACACTTTCCCATGCGACGGTCCCGCGAGGGCTCTGTCACGCTCGTCTCACCGAGGGCGAGGAGGAACGGACGAACGACGGACACCACGCGGGCAGACGGACGGGCACAGGAGCGCCCCTGAGCCCCCCGGGCTCTTTCACGGACCGAGTGAGCTTAATCCTAAGGACGCTCAGTGCGAAAGAAATCACCATCGATTTGCTTCAAATCCTACCGGGAATTCTGATAAGACGTATCTGAGAAGAGCGACAGCCAACAGCGGAACATGCTTCAAAACGTAAAGTGAGAAAAACCGTTCTGGGCATTAAAACATCACACTGGAAAACATTCACTTCACACCAAAGAAGGCAGTAAAGGAGAGGAACCAAAGACGAGACAGAAAACAAAAGGAAAGTAACAGACGGGAACTCCAACCACATCAATAATGACATTAAACGTGGATGGATTAGGGGCGCCTGGCGGGCTCAGTCAGGAGGGCGTGTGGCTCTTAATCTCGGGGTTGTGAACTCAAGCCTCACGCTGGGCGGGGAGCCTATTTTAAAAACAGATAGATAGAGGGGACGCCTGGGTGGCTCAGCCAGTCGAACGTCTGACAAGGTAGGCTCAGGTCATGTCACAGTTCGGGAGATCAAGCCCTGCATCAGGCTCTGTGCTGAGAACAAGAAGCCTGCTTGGGATTCTCTCTCTCCCTCTCTCTCTGCCCCTCCCCTGCTCACGCTTTCTCTCTCTCTCTCTCAAAATAAATAAACTTTAAAAAAAAGATAGTTTTAAAAAACGACGACAGAGAGATGAATGAATGAACGAACGAATGTGGACGGATTAAACAGTTCCAATAAACAGACACCGTCCTACGGTCAGGAACGAGACAGGGATGTCCACTCCCATCACTGTGATTCAACGCAGCACCAGAGGCCCAAGCCTCAGCAATCAGACAACAAAAAGAGATAAGACACATCCAAATCAGCAAGGAAGAAGTCAAACTCGCGCCAGCTGCAGATGACACGACGCTCTATAGAAAACCTGAAAGACTCCACCAAAAAACTGCCAGAACTCATACATGAGTTCAGCAAGGTCACAGGATGCAAAATCAACGTACAGAAATCTGTTGCATTTCTATACACCAATGATGAAGCAGCAGGAACGGGAATTAAGCAATAAATCCCATTTACGATTGTACCAAAAACCGTAAGATATGTAGGAGGAAACCCAACCAACCAACCAACCAACCAACTAACCAACAGGTAAAAGACCTGTGCTCTGGAAACTATAAAACACTGAGGAAAGAAACTGAAGTCGACGCAACAGAAATGGAAAGACAGCCCATGCTCATGGGTTGGAAGAATAAATATTGTTAACATGTCAATACTACCCAAAGCCATCTACGCATTCACTGCAGGCCCTATCAAAATACCACCGGCGTTCTTCACAGAGCTAGAATAAACAATCCTAGAATTTATACGGGACCACAAAAGACCCCGAAAAGCCAAAGCAACCTTGACAAAGCAAAGCAAAGCTGGAGGCATCACCTGAGTACAAAGCTGTAGTGATCAAAACAGTATGGTTCTGGCATGAAACACTGGATCAGCGGAACAGAACTGAGAACCCAGAAATAGACCCACAAACACATGGCCGACTAATCTTCGACAAAGCAGAAAAGAACAGCCAATGGAAAAAAGACAGTCTCTTCAACAAATGGTGTGGGGAAAACTGGACAGCAACACGCAGAAGAATGAACCTGGACCACTTTCTTACAGCACACACAAAAATGAATTCAAAATGGATAAAAGACCCAAGTGTGAGACGGGAAACCACCAAAATCCTCGAGGAGAAAACAGGCAAAAATCTCTTTGACTTTGGCCACAGCAACTTCTTACTCAACACGTCTCCAGAGGCAAGGGAAACCAAAGCAAAAATGAACTATTTGGGGCCTCGTCGAGATAAAAAGGCATCTTCACAGCAAAGGGAACAATTAGCAAAACTAAAAGGCAACGGATAGAATGGGAGAAGGTATTTGCAAATGACGTATCAGATAAAGGGTTAGTATCCAAAATCTATAACGCATTTATTAAACTCAACACCCCAACAATGAAACCAAACTAAAAAACGGGCAGAAAGCATGAACAGACACTTCTCCAAAGAAAGACATCCAGATGGCGAACAGACACCTTAAAAAAGTGCTCAACATCACTCATCATCAGGGAAATACCAATCAAAACCACAATGAGATACCACCTCACACCTGTCAGAATGGCTAAAAACAAAAAATCAAAAACACAAGAGGGACGCCTGGGTGGCTCAGTTGGTTAAGCGTCCGACTTCGGCTCAGGTCCTGATGTCACGGTCCGTGAGTTCGAGCCCCACGTCGGGCTCTGTGCTGACAGCTCAGAGCCTGAAGCCTGCTTCAGATTCTGTGTCTCCCTCTCTCTCTGCCCCCTCCCCAGCTTGCGCGCGCTCTCTCTCTCTCTCTCTCTCTCTCTCTCTCTGTCAAAAATAAATGAATGTTAAAAAAAAATTTTTGGGGGGGGCGCCTGGGTGTCTCAGTCGGTTGGGTGTCCGACTTCGGTTCAGGTCACGATCTCAGTTGGTGGGTTCGAGCCCCGCGTCGGGCTCTATGCTGACAGCTCAGAGCCTGGACCCTGCTTCAGATTCTGTGTCTCCTTCTCTCTCTGTCCCTCCCATGCTCATGCTCTGTCTCGCTCTCTCACTAATAAAGAACGTTTAAAAAAAAAAACACACACACACAAGAAACAACAGGTATGGGCGAAGATGCAGAGAAAGGGGAGCCCTCATGCACTGTTGGTGGGAACGCAAACTGGTGCAGCCACTTCGGAAAACAGTGTGGAGGTGCCTCAAAAAGTTAAAAATAGAACCACCCCACGACGCAGCAATTGCACTACTAGGTATTTACCCAAAGAAAACAAAAATGCTAATTCAAAGGGGCACGTGCACCCCGATGTTTGTCGCAGCATTAGCTACGACAACCAAACTACGGAAACAGCCCAAGTATCTGTCAACTGATGAACGGACGAACGTGTGGGACATACACGCAATGGAATATTACTGGGTCATAAAAAAGTCATAAAATCTGGCAACAACATTGGAGCCAGAGTGGATTATGCTAAGGGAGATAGGTCAGTCAGAGAAAGACAAATATCGTATGATCTCACCCATATGTGGAACTTAAGAAACAAAACAAATGAGCAAAGGGGGCAAAAAAAAAAAAGAGAGCGGCAAATCAACACAGACTCTTAACTATAGAGAACAAGCTCCAGTCACCGGGGGCGGGGGAATGGGTTCCCAGATTATGGGGATTAAGGGGCGCATCTGTTGTGATGAACCCCAGGTGGTGGTTGGTGTATGGAAGGGTCGAATCACTAAATTCTGAGCCTAAAACCGATATTACACTGGATGCTAACTAACTGGGATTTAAATTAAAACTTAAAAAAAAAAAAAAAAGACCCAACTAGATGCTGTCTATAGAAGACGCTCTTTAGATGCGAAGATACTAGTAGGTTGCACCTAAGAGGATGGAAAATAAAATAGCAACTATAAGGAAACCGGACTGGCTGCCCTCATATCCCCCAAAACAGGCTTTAAAACAAAAATGTTAGGGATGAACGTTTTATAACAATATAACAATTATAAGCTCACATGCATCTACTAATAAGACCCAAAGTACACGAAGCGAAAACTGATGGAAAAAAAGGGAGAAACGGAAAATTCAATTAACAGTAGTTGGAGACAGCAATACCCCACTATCAACGATGGATACAACCACCAGGCAGAAACAACAAAAAAAGAAAACCCTTGAGCAACACTGCAAACCAACAGACGTGTGGAGAGAACCCCACCTAAGAGCAGTAAAACAGACTTTCTTCTCAGTACATGGGAATCATCCTCCAGGACAGACCATATGTTAGGCTGTAAAACAAGCCTCATTAAATTAACAGGAATTTCAAATCATACAAAGTAGGTTCTCTGACCACAAGAAAAATTAGAAATCAGTAACGGAAGGAAATTTGGGGATTTACAAATATGTGGAAATTTAAAAGCATACTTTTTTTGAAGCCTGTTTATTTAAAAAAAATTTTTTTTAATGTTTTTTTTTTTATTTTTATTTTTTTTTTTAATTTTTTTAACGTTTATTTATTTTTGAGACAGAGACAGAGCATGAACGGGGGAGGGGCAGAGAGAGAGGGAGACACAGAATCGGAAGCAGGCTCCAGGCTCTGAGCCATCAGCCCAGAGCCCGACGCGGGGCTCGAACTCACGGACCGTGAGATCGTGACCTGAGCCGAAGTCGGACGCTCAACCGACTGAGCCACCCAGGCGCCCCTTTAATGTTTATTTTTGAGAGAAAGAGACACAGATCATGAGCAGAGGACAGGCAGAGAAGGGGAGAAGACACAGAATCCAAAGCAGGCTCCAGGCTCTGAGCTGTCAGCACAGAGCCTGGCGTGGGGCTCAAACCCATGAACAGTGAGATCATGACCTGACCCGAAGTCGGATGCTTAACTGACTGAGCCACCCGGGTGCCCCAAGTTTATTTATTTAAGAGAGACAAGAGAGAGCATGAATGGGGGGGGGGGGGGCGCGGTGAGGGGTGGGGTGGGGCAGAGCGGGAGACAGAATCTTAAGCAGGCTCTGAGCTGTCAGCACAGATTCAAGCCATGGGGCTTGAACTCCCAGACTGAGAGAGACATCATGACCTGATCCAAAGTCAGATGCTTAACCGACTGAGCCACCCAGGCGCCCCCTAAAAATCATACTGTGAAATAACCAATGGGTAAGAAAATATCACAAGCGAAACTAGAAAACACTTTGAGGTTAATGAAAACTAAGTCACGATAAACCAAAACTTACAGGATGCAGCGAAGCAATACTTAGAGGGACTTCACAGCTGCCTATGTTGAAAGAAGACAGCTCGCAAACCAATAATCTAAACTTCTACCCGAAGGCACTGGAGAGAGAGCAAACTAAATCCAAAGCAATCAATAAGAAGGAAATAATAAAGACCAGAGCAGAAATTAACAGAATAAAAGAAAACCAACCAAAGCCAAGAGTCGTTTCCATGAAAAGATCAACAAAACTAGTAAGTCCCTAGGTAGACCGATCAAGGAAAAAAAGGGAGGAAAGATTCAGGCTGCTAAAATCAGGAATGCAAGACACTACCACTATGCACCTTATAGAAATACAGAGGATTATAAAATGACGCAAGGATACCGAGCAATAAAAAGCAAAGAGCGACTGATACGGCCGACAAACTAGATGGAGGGACTAAAAGTGAACGAAGCCAATCCCCGAAGGCTACGCGTGGTGTCTGATTCCGTAACATCCTCAAAATGACTAGATTATAGAGAACAGAGTGGTTGCGGGGACCTGGGGGCAGGAGCAGCCGGTCACCCTGAGGGGGAAGCACAAGGAAACTCGCCCGTGTTGACGGGACAGCTGCGTATCTCGAGTGCGAGGGGGGGTGACACAAACCCACGCGGGCGACGTCACAAAGACATACCAGCAGGTGAGCGCAAGGATTCCCGGGAAGGCCGGCGATGCTCTGTGCCAATGTCAATCTCCCAGCCTTGATGGCGGACTGCGGTTACGTAAGACGTCACCACTGGGGGAAGACGGGTGAGGAGCACACGGGACCTGACCTCTTTGTACTATTTCTGCAACTTCTTGGGAGTCTGCAATTCTCGGACAATACAAAGTTTAAAAAGGTAACGTGGGGGATATTTCACCGTGGAGGTGAGGAAGGGTAGACCGTTATGCGGACTGATGCTTTGGGGGCTGGGTGATGGGTACACACAGGTTCTTCACCCTGTCCTGTCTCCCTCTGCGTGTGCTCCAACTCTCCACAATAAAAAGCTTACAAAGAATGAATAAGCGGAACCATCCAGACTTACAAACACCCTTCAAACGTTCCCATCAAGACCGCAGGCCCTCTGGTCTCCTATGCACCCCGCGACAGCGGCCAGAGAGGCGACCAGGGCTGCCCCGGTGTCTTCCCATCACAGACCCTAACGAGACAGGGGGCGGTCTGAGTGCCACCTGGAATGATGACAGCATTCCAAACAGCATCTGAGATTTGCCTAAAAGCACAATCTCTAAAACTGAGCCCTTCCCGGCGCCAGGAGCTTGCTTCCCATGCAGAATTTCTCCTTCAGCTGCCGCGAAGTCCCGCGGGGACCGACCCACCCCCAAGCCCTCATTCCAGAGCGGAAAGCTGAACGGCTGAGATCGGGGGTTCCTGCAAATCCTCAGGAGACCAGATTTCGAAGTCCTCACTTCCAGGTGAAAACGATCGGCTCCGACACCAAGGTCCCGACTCTGTAAACAAGAACGTTTAAAAGGGAGAACAGGGGCGCCTGGGTGGCGCAGTCGGTTAAGCGTCCGACTTCAGCCAGGTCACGATCTCGCAGTCCGTGAGTTCGAGCCCCGCGTCGGGCTCTGGGCTGATGGCTCGGAGCCTGGAGCCTGTTTCCGATTCTGTGTCTCCCTCTCTCTCTGCCCCTCCCCCGTTCATGCTCTGTCTCTCTCTGTCCCCAAAATAAATAAACGTTGAAAAAAAAAATTAAAAAAAAAAAAAATAAATAAATAAAATAAAATAAAAGGGAGAACAACTGGGGCGCCGGGGGGCTCGGCGGGTTAAGCGACAGTGTGGGCTCAGGTCAGGATCTCACGGTTTGTGAGCCCGAGCCCCGTGCTGGGCTCTGCACAGACAGCACGGAGCCTGCTTGGGATTCTCTCTCCCTGTCTCTCTGCCCGTCCCCCCCCCCGCCAAATAAATACACAGACAAACAAAAATAAGGAGAAGAGTAAAGGAAAGGAAGACTGGCTGACACAACCAACAGGGTGCGTTCACGTGGCCCCACCTTGCCCGGCCGTCCAAGCATCCCCCAGTACCTTCCGCACTGGGCCCAGCACCCAGAGACAGGCCCCCTCGCGGAGAACCGTGCCAACCGCCCACGTTCCAGCTTCCCCAGTCACGACAACGCTCTCAGGCTGTCAACCTAGCATCGTCCATCGCCAGTAAGGGAGAGGGGGCTCCGAGAGGTTGAGCAACTTGCCCCAGGTCACAGAGCTGGGAGGAGTGGTGGGGCCCGGGTTCGAAACCAGCCGTTCCAACCTGGGAGTCAGCACTGGCTCGTCTTTCCCACACGTACAATCCCCCAAGTCCGGTCCTGCTGGCCCCCAGCCCAGACCACCTTCTTCTGAGCCACCGTCATGACCGGCCTGGATGACGGCCGAAGACAGCCCCCAGTTTGTACTCCCACCACCAAAGGGGTCTCTGCAAACACATAAATCTCTTATTTCATCATCACCTCCCCAGGCTTCTCCCTGCCTGGAACGGGGTCCGGCTCACCGCAGCCTAAGCGACAGAGCCACTCGCTCTGGCCTCTGCAAACCCCAGCCTTACTGGTCTCCCGCCAGCTCATCACGTTCCAGCTACACGGGATGCCTCCCAATCCTCAAATGTGCCAAGCTCATCTCCGCCTCAGGGCCTTTGCATGTACTATTTGTTCTTCCACTTGGAACTTCTTGTTCCAGGTGTCCTCGTGGTTGGCACCTCCTCGTCATTCAGATCTCTGCCCAGGTGTCATCTCCTGGGAGAGGATTCCTGTCCACCCCTTGTTTTCCCGCTCACAGGGCTCCCTCACTTCAGCACCCAGGGGCTACTCAGCACCTCGCCTGGCACCTTAAGCTTGGAGATGTCTAATGATGGGCTCCCAGGCCAGCAGGGCTGTGGTGAGACTCTGTTTTCTTCCACAAAGTGGGGGCTGGTAGAGTCCGCTGGTCGTAAACCCCAAAGTTCCCACGTGGCGGCCAGGGATAAGAGTCCCTGTGCCAAGCACTTTTTTTTTTTTTTTTTTTTGGAATGATTATTTTTGAGAGAGAGAACACTAGCTGGGGGGAGAGACAGAGAGGGCAGAGAGAGAATCCCAAGCAGGCCCTGTGCCATCGGCACAGAGCCCGATGTGGGACTCAAACCCACGACTGCGAGATCATGCCCTGAGCCGAAACCAAGAGCTGGACGCTTAACCGACTGAGCCACCCAGGCGCCCCCAAGCGCTTATTAACGGACATCGCCCCGTTTGCGGCTTGCCGTCCCCTAGTGAGGGGAGCATGCGAGGCTGCCGAGGCCCAGAGAGGCTGTGCTGTTCGTCCCAGGTCAGTGGCAGAGCAGATTTGGGAGCTGGGGTCCCATTCTCGGTGCTGGCTCCACACTCAAACCAAGTCGTGAGGACCAGTTGCTGATCCCCCCAAAAATCCCCCAGAGAGGTCTTCCCGAGCCCCTGTACGTGGAGGCAGCTCCGGGAGCCCTGCCCGGCCCCCCACCCCCACCCCTGTCCAGGCCAGGCTCACCGGAGGGCCAAGCAAGGGAGTGCGTGCACCTCAGGGCGCAAGGCCAGCATTTAAGGCACCAACCAGAGCCGGGGAGCCTTTGGTGTCTCGGGGCTGTTCCGCATCCGGGGTGGAAATCCCAAACGCAGACACACGGAGGCAAAGGGCGGAGGGTTCTGGCAGTTTCCAGAGAACCCCCGGCAGGCCCCACTGGTGCCCTCGCCGGCGAGGGGGAGCGCGGGACTCTATCAGGCCCGGTTCACCCGAGCAGCCCAGGGGCCTGGGGCAGCCCGGTCCTCTGGAGCGCCCACTCCGACCTCCCGTCTCCCCGGCGCTGGGGGCCAGGCCCCCGCCCCATCCTGACCACGCTGAGCTCCAGGCCTCCCGGGCAATCAGGCTGTGTGACAGGACCCCTGCCTGCCGGTCACAGGGCCACGTGGCCAGCCCCCAACCAGGGATCCTTGCCTCCCCAGCTACCGCATCGGCCCTCAGGGCAAGGAGCACGTCCCATCGCCCCCAAACCGACCGCCGGACCCCAGGAGCACACAGACGGACCCTCGCCAAGTCCACACTGACTGAACACACGTGAGATGCTCACAGGAACGCAGAAGGCCTTTCCTGGTTTGGTTTCGTCTCACCGGCACTGCCGATTTTTATATCGTGAGGGTAAGTTACGTTGGTAACGAAGACCCGTCCAGGAGGCTCGTGAGGGAAGCAGCCATCGTGACTTGGCTGACCCCAAAGTCTCCAGACCTTCTTCTGGCTGAAGGCCAAGTTAATTAACACGCAGAGAGCTGGGACTTCAAGGACCAGGTGCTGGAACCCCGAGGCGGCAGCTCCCGGAAGCGGGTGTCACAGTGGCGGCACCAAGGACGCCTGAGCCAGGGCGGCCGAGGGGCACAATACCCAACGCAGGGCTTTTCACACTCAGAGCTGGTCTGCAAAAGCCACAGGCTCACCCCGAACCCGCCGGCAGGCCCGAGCGGCACCAGCCGGCCCAGGACACAGGTTCTCCAGGTGGGCGGCTCCAAGTTCACAAAACCCCAGGTTCACCGGAGGAGAAAACCCAATGAGGCATGTGGAACAGGCCACGGGACTCCGCGTTCTGGCCTGGCCTCCCCGGGGAACAGCGCCCATGCTTCCTGGCCCGTAAATCCCTGGCCAAACCCTCCTACCTGCCCCATTCAAATAAAGAAGCTCCAGAGGGAGGAAAAGCAAACCGATTTTCAAGGTGCCTTCGAATAACCTCGATTGTTTCTTAACTTCTTTCCCAGCACAAATACAGAACAGAGGTGTAAAAACCACAGGCGATTCTGGAATGGAAAGTGGTTTTAGAAACCGCTGTAACAGGGGCGTCTGGGGGACTCAGTCAGTTAAGCGTCCGACTTCGGCTCGGGTCATGATCTCACAATTCACGAGTTCGAGCCCCGCGTCGGGCTCTGTGTTGACAGCTCGGAGCCGGGAGCCCGCTTCCGATTCTGTGTCTCCCTCTCTCTCTCTCTGCCCCTCCCCACTCCTGCTCACACTCTGTCTCTGTCTCAAAAATAAACACACTTTTAAAAAAAGAAACTTCTGTTCCAACACCTTGATTCACAGCAAGGAAACACAGCAGCAGAATCCCAGACAAACACTGTCACTGTGATCCACTGAAGGCTCACCCTGGACCAGGTGTGCCTGAAACTGGGACATTTGGGGCCGCCCTCGGCACTGTGGGACACTGAGCAGCATCCCGGATGTCAAGAGCACCCCCACTCACGATGACCACGGAAGTCACCAGGTGCCACCCAGCGTCCCCTGGGAGCACAGCGGCCCCTGGGGTGGGAACTAGTTCCCTAATGGATTTTCACGTATTGACTGCGCGCACCTCAGCTCCCTGGAAGCGGAGACTTTCCCTGTCATCCCCGTTTTGGAGATAAGGGCAGAGACGGAAAACAGAGGTAGGAGCTCAGGTGCGTGGGGAACAAGCCTCCAGCCGTCCGTCCCCCTCGGCCATCCTGCCTTGAGACCTCGGGCCATTTAAGACCGGCTGCAGCTGGGGAAGGCTATTTCCAAGCCATACTCGTACACGGGTCTCTCTCCCGGGTTTTCCCACGGCCAAAGAAGCATTCCAAGTTCCTGCAACTCCTTCCGGGAAACGTCTCGAGCTCTAAGTTCACAGCCCCCCAGCATGGCCAGCATCCAGGCCGCAAACACACAGCCCCGGGCTTAGCCTCCAGGACTCATCAGCCTTCCTTCACAGCTGGTACGAGGTTCGGCACTCCCGTCAAAGATGAAACGTATTGCAAGGTGCACGGGTGGGATCGAGACCCGGCCCTGGAGCCCAACACCCCAGAGGGAGGGGCAGCACTGCAGGCGGGGACTTCAGCTTTTTCCACTTCCCCACAGCACCCCAATACAGGGCCCTCTGGGGGTCAGCCCCTGCCCTCCCCGAGGCAGGCTGTCCTGACCTCCTCCTCCTCCAAATGCTGGCTTGAATCCTACCTCCGTGAAAGGCTCAGGACCTCCCCTGGACTCTCCCCCAAGGGCTCTCCCTTGGCCGCACCCCGCCTGCAGTGGGTCAACGCCCTCCCCTCTCGCCCCTCAGTGGCCAGAGCTGGTTTGTGTTGGATCTGTCTCGTGTCTCCAGCTAGAGGCGGATAGCTCCAGAAATTCTGATGGCCCAGGAAGGGGGACAGGAACGGGAGGCAGATGGAAGGGGCCAGTCTCCGCTAAGCGCCAGGCACCCCCACGGCCGGCTCAGCCCATCCAGGGCCTGGGGTCCCTCCCCAAGGACCGGCCTGGGGGTGGGGGGGACAGCATGGAGTGTGAAATACACAAAGCATGTTGGAGACTCAGTACCAACAAAACAAAAACCAAAAGAGCGTGAGACAACTCGGGGACTGTTTTGATGGCGATTACAGGCTGAAACGTTAACATTCGGGGGACGTCAGGTTCAGCAGAAATACATTAATCAAATTAATTTCATCTGCTTTTTTTACCTTCTACTGTGGCGACGAGAAAAACTCCAGTGACACAAGGGGCTTGCTTTGCGTCTTTACCTGCCGGCACTCCCTTAGGAAAGGCGTCTGCGTCCTTGTTTCCTGCTAAGGGTGTTGTAGCCTCAGCTCCCACATTTAGGTCACCGGTCCTTTCCGAGTTAGTTTCTGTATACGGCATGAGGCGGGGGACCAACTGTGTCACCAGGCACTCGGTTAGCATCCACGCGTGGACCCGTGGGGCGTCTTCCCACGAGCGCTACACTCGGGACACCCCGGCTCATCCGTATCCTCTGCCAGAGGGACGGAAAGTCACCCACACACGGGCACGTGTCCTGTGCCCACAGGGAAGACGCCAGCCGAGCACACGGGGGGAGGCGGGGCTGTCGGCACACCCCTCGTGGCCCTCAGCCCTCCCTGATCTGCCCAGATGCATCTCTGACTCACCCGGTATGGGGGTGCCACTACCCCTTGGGGGCAAGGGGGCATCCGCTTACCTCTTTAACCACGCAGGGTAGGGGACACCCGAGCAGGAGCCGTGGCCCGCGTGCAACTCCATTGCTGGTGGGCTTCACGGGGCTCTGTGAGGGCTGCGGGGACGCTCCAAACCCAGTGACTGCCATCTAAGAGACAACTCCCAACCCCAGCAGGGCTGGGGCCAGGCAGTCCGGGAAAGGGAAGCGGCCCAAGGAGGCAGCTCACTTTTAAAAGGCACTGGCCGGGGGCACCTGGGTGGCTCAGTCGGTTGAGCGCCCGACTTCGGCTCAGGTCACGATCTCACAGTTCGTGGGTTCGAGCCCCGCGTCGGGCTCTGTGCTGACGGCTTGGAGCCTGGAGCCTGGAGTCTGCTTCGGATTCTGTGTCTCCCTCTCTCTCTGCCCCTCCCCAGCCTGTGCTCTGTCTATCTCAAAAATAAGTAAATAAACCTTTAAAAAATAGATAAAGGAAGCTCTCCAGGAGGCCCACTCAGGCCCTGGACGACGCACGGCCAACCGCGTCAGCAGGAACCAGGACACCCGTTCCTGACTCAGGCCATGGAGGATTCCAGGCAGGGAGGTCCCAGACCTACCGACCAGGGGGTGATCCCACAGAACACAGGATACGGACAAGCCAGGGTGGCGGGGGCCAGGGCCACACGGTTCCGTGTGGCAGACGCAGGGAGGCCCTGCTCTGCATACAGAGCTCCCGCAGGGGACCCCCTGGGCCGGCTTGGGCTGGAGGAAGAGGGCAGACAGGTGAAGACTCATCACGGAGGACAGGAGTCTGGAACCGTGCACGCAAAGGGCGGCCTGAGCACCTCCTCCAGGTGAGCTGGGTCAGCACGCCTGATGTTCTAGAACTCTCTCATCCTCCAAACCTATCCCCAGACCCACAGGCCAAGTCTCCCCACACAGATGCTCAGTGAGAGAACCAGACACAAAAGGTCACATTTTGTATGATTCCATTTATGTAAAACGCTCAGAACGGACACATCCACAGACAGGATGGGGGTTTGTGGCTGCCCAGGGGGCTGGGAGGCAGGGGGGAGCGACTATTTAATAGGCACCGTGTCTCCTTTAGAGATGATAATAATGTTCTGGAATTTGTTGGTTGTGATGGCCGCGCGGCTCTATAAATGCTCTAAAGCCAATGAATTGTTCCCTGAAAAGGGAGAATGTTACAGTATGTGACTATCTCCACAAAAATATATTTAAGGGGCACCTGGCCTGGCTAGGTTGGTAAAACACGCGACTCTTGGTCTTGGGGTCGTGAGTTTGAGCCCCACATTGGGCACGGAGTCTACCTGAAATACGTATATGTGTACTTATTATGTATATTGTAGATATTTTTAAAAAACACCACAGGGCAGGAGTACTTTACGAGGGGCTGCTCCACAAATTCAGGGTCTGGGCATCACACCAGAGCCAGTTGCTGGGGAGCTGTCCCCTGGCCCTCCCTGGTGACCTGAATGGCTCTGGTCTTAGCCCCCTTTCTCTTAGCCCCTCGGAACTTCGGGCAAACACACCCGAGAGGTTCAGGCTTCCCTGCCTCCCCCGAGCTCTTCTCCCTACAGGCCCGCCAGGCCACGGCCCCCAGCGCCCCCCCCCCCCCCGTTCCTTGCCTGCCGGCTCGCCGTCACCCACGAGGACAAGGCTCAGCTCACGTGGTGACTCTTCTGTCACCTCCCTGGCCGCCACCCAAGCCAGCAGACGCTGCCCCGGCCCCGTGCTTCCACTGGCCCGGTTTGCATGTTACCTTGGCAGCCCCGGCCCCCCGGCCCCTCTGCCTTCCGCCGTGCGCCACGACCCCTGTGGGCAGGAGACGCCGCTCATCCGGCCGCCACAAACACCCAGCCGGGCACAAGCGGGGTTGACGATACTGTCACACGCAATGGACGCCGGCAGACGCCCTCAGATGGAGCCAGGGCCCCCGTGGCCGGGACCGTGAACGCGAGCCACTGGTCAGCAGGCCAGGAGCCACGGGTGAGAGGCCTTCTGTGACTCTCGGTTTCGTGCCTTCGCCTCGAGGTCGGCAGACCGCACGGCTTGGGCATTTGCAGAGGCCGCGGGACGTGTCACCGAGGCCACTGTGCCCACTCTGCCTGTGACTGTCGGCCTCGACCCGACAGCGCCCAGCGGCCGCAGCTCTCTCAGTGGTGGGCGAGCTCCGTCCGTCCGTCCGTCCGTCCAAGCACCCACACTCCCTTCTGCGGGGCCCAGCGAGAGGCGCTCCCTGCGCGGAGTGGCCGGTTTCCCAGTGAACGACACTGCCGGGGCGGGGGGGGGGGGGGGGGGGCTGCCTCTGGTGCAAGCAGGACACGGCAGACGGGAGCGGCCGAGACCGCTCTGTGGCTTCCACACGCGGCCGCCCGGGAAGGCAGCGAGAACGGGACGCCTTCTTTTCCAGAAGGGGTCAGCTGAACTAGCCTCTCCTGACTCCCTACTCTTCCTCGGGGAGGAGGACTTGGAATAACGTGGCGAATCAAGAGTTTAAATTCCAGGGGCTTTACTCACACGCAAGCGAGACACGAGCAATCCTCTCAACTCGTGACCAAGATAATCAGATCCATGCAGCCCGCCGACCTGAGATAGGAAGCCCACTGTGCCGAGGGCCGACGCTGATAGATGGGATTTTGACAGAAACAGGGGCGGGGGGGGGGGGGGGGGGGAGGGGGTGGACAGCGGGTATCTGATTCGAAGGGGCCAGCGGCAAAATGATGGAATCTTCCGGTCAGGCCGCCCGGCCAGGGTCGCGCTCATTCGGGTGCCCAAGTGGAGACCACACCAGCCGGCTCCCAGGCTGCCGTCTGAGCTGCCCAGAAATGCCGGGGCGTGCGGCCCATCTCCAACCCCGCTTAGGGGCCGGCGATCCCGGGCCCACCCCTGTCGTCACACCGTCACGGTGCCTGCTGGTGGCTGCAGGCTGGCTCTCGGTCAAACGGGGCCTCGGGGATCCAGCCCCTGGCTTCTTCCGCACAAAGCACATCTCCAGATGCACCGCCAGCTCGTCTTACACACATCGTCTCTCTCCACGTCCTCTCCCTGGAGCCCGGAGCGAGCGGCCACGAAGCCACAAAGGCGGGCCCACCTCCGCCCCTACCTGCCCGGAAGGTGCCACCATCTGGGGCGAGAGTCTGGACTGCCCCGCCCAGAGATCCCCTCTTCGCCACTCGCCGTACAGGCCCATCTGAGAAATGCAACTGGGATCACGGGCCGGCAACCAGGGCCAAATCCTACGTTAGTCCTTGTTCTGCTCTGTACCTGGGGACCCACCGGGGGGCTTGCTTTCTGACTACTCGCTTTCTCCACCGAGCAAAAGCACTCGAGGCCGCCACCCCCTGGAGTCACAGCCCAGAGCCGCAGGACAGCTTTGCGCTCCTCTGCTGCTAAAAGGCACGGCCGGCCGGCCAGCCGGCCGGCCGTGGGGCCAAGGCGGCTTCACACACCCTGTCCGGCAATGCCCTCACTTTCCCCCAGCGCCCTCGCATTCACCAGAACCGCCGACGCAGGGCAAGGAAAGAGGGGACGGAACGAAAGAAGGAAGGGAGAAACGGAGAGGCAGAGGGAAAAGAAAGAAACAAAAAAAAAAAAAAAGACAGGCAACTTTGGAAAGCCAAGAAGCTCTGAGTAACCCTCTCCAGATTGTTTACTTCCATCAACTAAAGAAAGCATGACTGTAAATTAACGGTACGCTCTCTTGACAAGTCAGAACGGTCCTGGGAAGTTACCAGATCTGAGACACTGAAGACGTCCTTGGCTCGGGAATCACACGTCAGCCGCTCTGCACACCCAGCAGCCGTGGTCGAAGAGAAAGGCAGGACAAATGCTGCCAGGCGCAGTCCCGCACCCGACACGTGCCATCTGGCAGCCACCTGGCTGTCCAGGAGCCCCACAAAGCTCAGCGTCCACACCCGTGAAAGCCACCTCTTCAGCGAGTCCCCGTGGAGACCCTGCGGCTGGTGACTATAAAAGCCACCTCCCAGAATGCCTGGGTGGCTCAGTCGGCTACGCAGCCAACGTCGTCTCAGGTCACGATCTCACAGTTCGTGAGTTCGAGCCCCCATCGGGCCCTCCGCCGCCAGCACGGAGCCTGCTTCGGATCCTCTGTCCCCCTCTCTCTGCCTCTCCCCGACTTGGGCTCTCTCTCAAAAATAAATAAAAACTTTAAAAAACAAAAACATAAGGCGCCCAGGTGGCTCGGTCGGTTGAGCGTCCGACTTCGGCTCAGGTCATGATCTCATGGTCCGTGATTTCGAGCCCCACGTCAGGCTCTGTGCTGACAGCTCAGCGCCTGGAGCCTGATTCGGATTTTATGTCTCTCTCTCTCTCTCTCTCTCTCTGCCCCTCCCCCGCTCCCTCTCTTTCTCTCTCTCTCTCTCTCTCTCTCCTTCTCAAAAATAAACAATCAAAATTTTTTTAAATAAAAATTAAAATAAATAAAAAACAAAAAACAAAAACACAAAACCACCTCCCAGGACTCCACCGCCCCTTCCGACGCAGGCGCTGGTGGGTAAAGAGAATGGGTCAGATGCTTACAAAACAAAGTGATTGGGAAACGCGTCTTCCTTTTAAACCCTCAGCCTCTGCTAGACCAAAACAAACTCCTTAGGCCGAGAGGACTCCTTCCCAATCTTCTGAGAATATTTCTTCCCAATTTTCCGGGGTACAGTACAAAAGGGGGGAGCATGAGAAAGTCAGGCATCACAAATAGCAAAGTATTTGCCCCTGCTCACAGCTACTTTTTTTCTTCCTTCATTTTGGGGTTGTTTTGGTGGATGAAATCGTAACATTTTCTGTATTTCTGTATTTCCAGCAGTGTTAATTTCCCTTGAAACAAACCAGGACCCCCCTTTTTTTAATCTAGAGTGCTTCGATGTAAAAAAAGATAGAAATTCATTCATTCAACAAAAGAGCGTTCACTGAACACCCACCGTGTGCCAGGCTGCCCTAGGTGCTAGGGAGACACGCGGCAGCCAAGACAGATGTCATTTCTATAGCGTGGACCTCACACCCTGGTGCAGGTGTCCCCAAACCACAGCCCACAGCTCAAGCCCCACTCACTACCTGTTTCTGCACAGCCTCCGAGCGAAGAATGGTTCTGACATTTTTAAGTGATGAGGTGAGAAAAAAAAAAAATCAAAAGAAGAAAAATAGTTCGTCACATGCAAAAAGTATGTGAAATTCACAATTCTGTGACCATGAATAAAGTTTTATTGGAAAACAGACACACTCGTTTATTTCCATACTTTCGTGCTACAATGGCAGAGCAGTGGGGACAGAGACTGGCCTGTAAAGCCAACACTATCTACTCTCTGACCCTTCACAAAAGGAGCTTCTGTCCTCTGAACGAGATGGACCATAAACACATAAACAGCTTAATATGTATTTACAGCAGGGCTAAATGCAAAGATGAAAAGGCAGGGTGGGGAGAGAGGGTGGTCGCAAGGGTGAGTTTAGGCAGTGTGGTCAGGGACGGCCTCTGAGCAGAGACCTGAATGACAAGGAGCCAGCTGGCTAGAAGAGTGCAGGGACAGCAAGTGCAAAGGCCCTGAGGCAGGGAAGCTGGTTAGGACTGAGGGAGCAGGCACGGGAGGGGGAGGGGGAGGAGGAGGGCGGGGAGAAAGGACAGATCACACAGGACAGAGCAGGGAGGCCACGGGAAAGAGTCTCGAGTTTTTTCCAGGGACAACAGGAAGCCACCAGAGGGTTCTGAGGAGAGGAAGACCGTTTTTACAGTTTCCAAAAGCTCCCTGAGGGAACAAGACTGAAAAGTGACAGACCAGATGCCAGGGATACCCTCTCTAACCAACGAGACCCTCAAAATCCAATTCATCCAACAACAGAATCAATTCCTCAATCCACCCCGCCCTTGCTAATGGCGTGACACAAACTTCTCTTGTTAACGTCCTGGTTAAATCCATTTCGTCGTAGATCTGCAACCAGCTTATTAACAGACCCACGACTTCGGGGACATTTCTGTTCAGGAGGAGGCGAGATTAAGGACGTGAGTCACCTTCAAGTCGACTCAGAGAGAGCTGTTAAGCAAAGTGACAGGAAGGGGTATGGCGGGGGGCTGGGGGGAGCAGGAGAGGTGAAAGCCTGGGCAGGGCGCCCAGGGGGGCTCGTGACGGCAACAGCCCTTGAAGGTCCCTGCACCATGGCGGCGGGGGGGCCCGGGGGAGTCTGTGGGTGTGTGCCTCTCCTGGAGTGGAAGCTACGGGCTGGGAAGGCCAGAGCGACAGTCGGGAAGAACCCGGACAGCCAGGCTGCATACGGCCGGCACCATCTACAAACACGGGCCCCTCCCTATTCAAGAACGGAGGGGAGGAGGGGGACAAAGGAAACCAGAACTTGAGGCAGATCGGGGTCACAACCAAATATCAGGGTTAAAGGCTAAGTGACAGGCTCTCAGGGCGACCGCGTGCCCCAGGGGACATCTGTGGTTGTCACACTGGGGGTGGCTCCTGACATCAAGTGGCTGGGGCCAGGGATGCTGCTCAGCCTCCTACGGTGCCCAGGACGGTCCCATGGAGAACAATCCGGCGAACGGTGACAGGCAGAGGGAGCCCCGGAAAGAAGCAGATGGTTGCAGCAGCAGTCAACCCAGTCCCGCTCAGAGCTCCTGGTGCCACACGAGACACTCAGTGCCTCTCATCTCCTCCGATCCCCACAATGACCTACGAGGGGCTCTCGCTGTACCCATTTTACAGATGAGAAATGCAAGGCCCAGGGAAGGAAAGTGACTGACTCCAGAGGAGGGATTTGAACCCAGGTCCCTCAGACTCGGAAGCCTCTCTGGGGACAGGAATCCAGAGACACCGCCAAGAACAGCAGGTCAGAACGGGGTCCCGGTTCGGCACTCTCCTCCGCCGCCCGGCACCCTCAGCCAGAAGCAGAGGCACGGGGGGCGGGGCAGGAAAGAGCTGGGGCACTGAGGCGCCACAGAGCAGCCCCGGGGACAAGTCTCTGGGGCAGAACCAGGAACCCTGGCCGGCCCGGGCTGCGGATGAGGCATGGTGGGGACCGAGGGGGTTTGCGGGGCCCTCCCAGTCGTGCCCTCTGCCAGGAGTTCATTTGTTCTCCACCCCCGCCCCCCCCCCCCCCAGCTTGGTTCTTGAGCAAGCGACTGGCCCGAGGTCACACACACAGCTCTGAACCGCACACGCTTCCAGATCCCGGGAAAAAAGCCACCCAGAAAGGCCCGTCAGCCAGCGCCTGGGTCCATGAGCACGCATCCCCTGGTGCTGCCTGTTCCTGAACCAGGCCCCACGGATGGTGGACTTCACACCCCAGGGCGCCCACCTGTCCCTTCCCCCGCTAACACCGAGGCCCCCTGAAGTTAGGAATTCTCCATAACCTGCTCCAGCGCTCAAACGTGCCCACTGTCACAGGTGTCAGATAGAACCCAGGAACAGATGGCCGAGCCCCTCCAGGGGAAGGGGGCGGGGCGCTGGAGGGCAGGGGCGAGAAACCAGCAGAGAAGGCGGCCAAACGAAATGCAGGATCAAGTACAGAGTCGCCCGGGTGGGGGAAAGGGGCATAGTGGGGGGCGGGAGGGGGTCGCTGTCCACCCCAGAGCCCAGAGGACTCCTGCAGGATGGCACAGGGACAGGGAAACTACAACAAAGGCCGGGCGGGTCCTAAGTGACCCATCAGCAACACCTTTGGACTCCAGGAGTTAACATTTCCTCAGCAGCCCACCCACAAAGAGGAAAGGATTCGAAAACGCGAGAAAATCAATCGTTCCGACACCCGTGTGTATCTATTTCGGGTCAGTGGCTACACGCTCACGCGAATGGACACACGGCTCACCGGCGGGGACGGACACAGCGCCCGCGTGCATCCGCCACAACACCTGGGCGCTCGTGTGCAACCGCACCCCCGCCACCCCCTCTGCTCCCCAGCGGTGACGTCCCCCAGGGCAGGGCAGTCTGACCTGCACGGTGTCCCCAGCACAAATGGAAGAACACCGGGGTTGGCCAAGCATCCAATCAGAAACACGGAAAAAGGGCCAGCGAGTTTCAGAAACCCTGGACTCAGACAATCACAAGTTGACTCCGCGCCTTTCCCACTCTGTCCTTCAGGGTTCCAGAAAACAAACTGCAGGGAGGAGAGAGGCCATCCTCGGCTCTCCCAGAGGTGGCAAGAAAAGGCTGACCAGCGAATTGACAATCCCTCCCCAAGCCTCATAAGGAAGCTATTATTTGAGAATTAGGGGAGTCATTAGCTCTCGGATGGCACCGATAAAAGCCCGCAGAGTCGTCTAATGAGCCCGTCTTAGGGGCTTTCTGCCGCCTGGAGACAGCCACGTAAATGGTTGTGCAGAGCCGTGGGGCAGGGCACCCAAGCCTTAAATGCAATCCCAGTATCCTCAGACCCCACGGCAGAGCCAGCACCCAACGGGACCCAAGGGAGCTTGCTGAATAAATGCCACTGGCAGAAACACACGGAAAAGAACACACACCGCGCGTGTTACAGGATTACTGGACCCACCTTCCCGCTAGTTTCCTAACTCGGGAAACAGTTCCCCAGGTGCACCCGAATTAGGAAAACAAAAGCCTCCTCCCCCAACCAAACAGCCGGGGACGCACCAGAGCGCAGTCCAGGCCTCCCGCACCCCCAGAGGGGGGCAGAACAATCTCGTGGAAAGCCTTCCACCGCGCCCAGGTGGACACGCACCCCACGGCACCCGGTGTCATCGCGCCCACCGCGCGCACACCCAGGCCCTCGCACACTGCCGGGCCGGGGCCGGTCCCTTTCAGAACGAAGCCGAGCCCCGGCTCCCACGGGGAAGGGACGAGATGGGACGGCCCAACGGGGTCGCCGCGGGGAGCGACTCCACAGTCTATTTCTACAGAGACGGGGGTCTTCGGGACGACGACGGGGCTCGGAGGGGGAGGCACTGAGGGGACGCGTCCGGAAGCTGCGAGGTGCATACCAAGTGGACACGGTTTTTAGTTTAAAAAATCCAGACTGCACGCCTCTCTTCGGGGGCAGGTGTGGAAGCCGCGACGGCGCGGCGGGCTGCCTCGGGGCGGGGGTGGGGGGCAGCGACGGCCACGGCGGGGGGCGCCACCGGGCAGCGCCCCGGCGGCACCACCGGGGCGCGCAGAGCGGCGGACGCGCAGGCGGGCGCTGGCCGGGGCCTGGGATCGCCGGCGCTCGCGAGCTCTCCGTCTCGGCCTCTCTCCTCATTTTGTTTAATTATCAGGATTGTTGTGAATAATAAAGAGGGGCCCAGCCGGGCAGGGCCGGGCCGGGCCGGGCCACCCACGCTGTCATCTTTTGTGCAGGGCCGGCGGGGACGCCCCGGCCCAGCCCCCGCGCGCCCCCGGCCCCGGCCCGGACGCCCCCGCCTCCCGCCCCCGGGCCCGCCATTGTCCGGCCGCGGCCGCCCCCGCCCGAGGCCCCGCCGGGCGCCCCCCCCACCCCGGGCCGGGCGGTTAACGCCCCCAACCGCCTCGCGGGCCGGGACAAAGCGCGGCGGCCGCGGCCCGAGCAGGCCGCGCCCGAGGCCTGGGCCTCGAGTCCCGGGCGCCCGCCCGCAGCCCGGGGCGCGGCGCGGGGGCGGCGGCGGCGGCGGCTGCGGCGGCGGCTGCGGCGGGGCCCGAGCTCCGACGCGGCGGCCGCCTCCCCGCGGGCTCACCTGAGGCGGCGCGCGCGGCCCGGTCCGGAGCAGCGGCGCGCGCTCCCCCGCCCTCGGCGTCGCACCCCCAGGCCCCGCTCGGGCCGGGCCCCGCTCGGTCGCTGGCGGCCGAGCCCTCCGCGAGCGCCCCGGGCGGGGCTTATGAGGCCGCGCGCCAGCTCCGCCCTGGCTGCCATTGGGCCCCGAGCCCACGCCCGCGCGCCCATTGGCTGTCGCTGACAGCTCCGCCCCTCCCCTCCGCCGGGCCCATCAACATCGCACGACCCGCCCCCCGCGCGCCTCGATTGGGCGGGTGCAGGCCCCGGCCTCGTCTCCCCATTGGCTGGCCGGACGGGACACGCCGGCGCCCACCCACGTGCCCGCTGACCGGCTCCGTTTTCATTGGAAGCGGTGCACGCCAGTCAAGGCAGCAGCCACCAACCCGACGGTGGCTGGGCCTCGGATTGACAAGGGCGCCTCGGGGACCGCCCAACGACCGCACCGGGGCAAGTGAGCATTGGCTTACGGGGTGAGCCCGAGGCGCGGACTGGCTGAGGCGAATGCCAATCAGGGCCCGGGCCCCGCCCCGGTTATCAGGCTGCAACTGAGTACGTGAGACCTAGCACAACATCAGCACCAGGCCGGGGTGGCACGGCGACGGGGTTCGAGACTCGCGGCCGGAACTTGGACGCAGAGTTTCCCACTCCTTTAAATCCCGACGGGGGGAGACAGCTCCGGTGTAATCCATGTAACAAAAGAACTGGAGAAATATAAAGTCAAGCAGCAAGCGCCCCTCCTCTGCCCCCCAAAAAGCCAAATTTATTTCCATCACAATCAACAAACCTTTGCAAACCCGCAAGGCCCTCGGGGTAGTTAGGTGCGCTTCCCGGAGTTCCCTAACACAAGACAGGCCCTAACACCAAGGTTCGAAGGTCCGCCGGTCTCCACGCCTCACTGGGACCTCTCTGGGCCTCGGTTACCCCTGTGAAGTCGCTAACGATGGTAACAGCTCCCTCCACCGCCTGCCCCTCCTCCAGGGATGTTGCAAGAACCGAGTGGGACCAGACACACAAAGGGCTTGCGTGGGTGGCTTCTCATGAGTGGGTTTACCACTGTCATTGCTGTTACCACTTGCGCAGTAGACAGCAGTGGGGCGCGCACCGGGCCACAGGCAGGCATGCAGATCAGCCGCAGGAGTTTCTCCAGTAACATTGTAAATATTATCCACCCTGGACCCCGGGAGGTCAGGTACTTCATGCAACGCCTTCAGCGGTTACAGGCTGCAGCGCAGGGTGCAGCCGTTTCCAAGGCGGTGCTCTACACCAGAACTAGGCAGGTAACTTAGGGCACTAGGGAACTAGGCAGGGAACTAGGCAGGGAACTGAGGGCACGGGGCGCTCTACAGGACTTTCAACCGTGTAGCAGTTTAACAAGAGGTGGGTCTACATGCCCAGCCCTGGATCCATCCCCTACCCACGTTGGTGAGCAAGCTGCAGAATGGTCCAGAACTCTGTATCCAGCAACCGACGTTATGGACACAAACACAGAGACCAGTGTCGTGTGGTTTCTAAGGGCACGCATCCGTGTCAAGGCACACAGAAAGGCCGCCCTGAAATGGAGAAAAGGAAACCTTTGGAAAGGGGATAGATCCGCACTGCTAAAAAGAGTAGTCAGTGGGAATGTGAATCTGTTCAGGGAGGTTTTCAATTCTCATGGGACTATATTCATACATACCTCGTGTAGTTTAAATTTAATTTTAAAGATGCCAAGTAGTAACTGCCCCCAAGGAACTCCCGAACCAGTGGGAAAGACAAACGCATCTGATCATGGCAACACAGCATCCACGATGCAATAATGGAGGGGATCCCCCCCACTCACCACCACCCCCCCCCTTATTCTACTTCAAAGTTTATCCTCTAAGACCGTAAATATCAGGTGTTTGGATTTCACAGACTCTGAAATCTTTTTTTTTTTTTTTAATTAGAGCACCTAAATAGGTTGCCAACTTTCTTATCTTGTGTAGGGAGACTTTAAAACACCACCTATTATGTAAAAATCTGAACGACTGTAGAATCCAGATGGGAGGAATATTCTAGGGTTCACCATAACTTTCTGTTTGAAAGTTTGTATAATAAAAGGTTAGGAAAAAAGCATGATCATTGCCATTTAATTAAAAAAGTGTCCTGTGCAAAGTAGGAAGGAAACACTCAGAATTTTCAAAGGGACAAATTCGCATGGGGATAAATCACCTGGGTTTTCTCCAAGTCTTTGCAGACAGGTGCGAATCTCAGGCAAGGCTGGTACTGGGAGCCACCCTGGATCTCTCCCTGAACAAGCCAGGGGGCCTTCTGCACCAGCCCCGGGGGGTTGGGGGGGGGGGGCTGAGAGAGAGGGAGACAGAATCCCAAGCAGGCTCCGCAGCATGGAGCGTCACGCATGGAGCGTCACGTGGGGCTCAAACCCATGAACCAGAAGATCGTGACCTGAGCCAAAACCAAGAGTCAGACACCTGACCGACTGAGCCACCCAGGTGGCCCTGGAGGGGGCTCATTTCTAACTGGTCTTCATCTTCCCCAAAAGGGCAAGGTACAGGGCTGGGACTCCCCTCCCACACACAGGCCAGTCTAATGCAGAAGTACAGATGGTTGGAAAGGCATCTCCTTTGTGTTTAAAAAAAAAAAAAAATTCCTTTTTAGAAGTACATTCAGAGGAGGAATCCCAACGTTCCATTTCACTCCAAGTATGTATCACTGGACATCCGTGTAGATTTCACATTTTTGAACACACACACGAATATGCACACGCCAGACCACCGCTCACATCTGTTCGTTTCCTAAGGTGCTAGACAGAGTGGTAACTCGGGAAATGAACGGAAATGAAGAGAAAACCGACACAAGGCAGTAGGTCTTCTGACTTTTTTTTTCCCCCGCATATATCCAGTTTTCAAATGTTCCAAAGGGATCACGAGCCGATTTTATAACCCAGAGTAGAATAAAGGAAGGGAGGTTTACGTTAAAAACTCAACTAGGGGGGCGCCTGGGTGGCGCAGTCGGTTAAGCGTCCGACTTCAGCCAGGTCACGAACTTGCGGTCCGTGAGTTCGAGCCCCGCGTCAGGCTCTGGGCCGATGGCTCGGAGACTGGAGCCTGTTTCTGATTCTGTGTCTCCCTCTCTCTCTGCCCCTCCCCCGTTCATGCTCTGTCTCTCTCTGTTCCAAAAATAAATAAACGTTGAAAAAAAAAAATTAAAAAAAAAAAAAAACTCAACTAGGGATGCCTGGGTGGCCCGGTCCGTAAAGCATCGGACTCCGTTTCCGCCCAGGTCATGATCTCGAGGTTCGTGGGTTTGAGCCCCAACATCGGGCTCTGTGCTGACAGCTCGGAGCCTGCCTGGGATTCTCTCTCTCTCTCTCTCTCTTTCGCTCTCTCAAAATAAATAAACTGAGAAAAAAAGTATTAGGAAAAATGAAGTCAACCAGGTGGGGGTAGTCAGTTAAGCGTCTGACTCTTCATCTCAGCTCAGGCCATGGTCTCGTCATTCATGGGTTCGAGCCCGGGTCAGGGCTTTGTGCTGACAGCGATGCAAGGCCTGCTTCTCTCTCTCCTCTCTCGGCCCCTCCCCTCGCTTTCACATAAACTTTCTCTTAAAGTGAATAAAAAACTTAAAAAAAGATCACAACAAAGTCAACCGGGTGGATTTAAAAACGGGTGGTTAATCCATATAATGGAATATTATTCAGCCTTTAAAAGGAGTGAAACAGTGACACGTGTTCCCATGTGAAGACCCCCGAACGCACGACGCTCAGGGGGGGAACCAGACACGAGAGGCCACGCGGGGTGTGAGTTCACGCGTGTGAAACGTCCCAAACAGGCTCATCCACGGATGGGAAGGGGGCTCGTGGGGGCCGGGAGAGGGGGATGGGATTCCTTTTTAGGGTGAGAACGTTCCGGAACTAAAGGTGATGGTCGCGGGACTCTGAACATACTAAAAACGAGTTAACTTTACACTCTAAACGGGTGAACTTGAGGGGCGCCTGGGTGGCGCAGTCGGTTAAGCGTCCGACTTCAGCCAGGTCACGATCTCGCGGTCCGTGAGTTCGAGCCCCGCGTCGGGCTCTGGGCTGATGGCTCAGAGCCTGGAGCCTGTTTCTGATTCTGTGTCTCCCTCTCTCTCTGCCCCTCCCCCGTTCATGCTCTGTCTCTCTCTGTCCCAAAAAAATAAACGTTAAAAAAATTTTTTTAAAAAAATAAACGGGTGAACTTGAGGGCAACGCGAAATGTATCTCGATAAAGCGGTTACATAACCATAAAAACCAAAGCAAACCAGGAAAGAAATACGCCTAATATTGTGATCGCTTCTGCCCGGCATTTCCAGTTTCCTGGGTTTCGCTAATTTTTAACAAGAGACGTTGTTCGTAACTTTTACTTATTTTTTTTTTATTTTTTTTTTCAACGTTTATTTATTTTTGGGACAGAGAGAGACAGAGCATGAACGGGCGAGGGGCAGAGAGAGGGAGACACAGAATCGGAAACAGGCTCCAGGCTCTGAGCCATCAGCCCAGAGCCCGACGCGGGGCTCGAACTCATGGACCGTGAGATCGTGACCTGGTTGAAGTCGGACGCTTAACCGACTGCGCCACCCAGGCGCCCCTATTCGTAACTTCTAAAATGAGAGGAACGTCCAAAAAGCCAACAGTCTCGACAGCGAACCCACCTCCGTGTGCTCTGCCCCTGGGGGCTGGGGGGCCGGCCTGGGGCACGTCTGGGGCACTTCCTCTGCGCGTTCACAGTTGACATTTGACACACCACGAAAATGACCCATGCAAGAAGTGTTGCAACGAAGGACTTGAGTGTTTCCGCAGAGGAGCACAACCATCAGCAAACCTAGAACATTCCCCTCGCCCCGCGAGGCAGCCCGGGCCCCTTTAGCTCTCTGCCCCGCCCCCACCCAGCATGCTTTCAAGGGCACACGTGATGCATCGCGAGGACCAAACGGGGCAGAACGTCTTCCTGGCTATCAAGTCAGCGCGGCCCGCGTCAAGGAAAGGTGTGGGGACCAGGTGGGCGGAAACTCTTCCCTCTGCAGGATTCAGCTGCGCCCTTCCCTGCAGTTGATGGTTAACCCGTCACCATCCTTGACCTCCAACTTCTGCTGGAGCCAAGAGAGCGTGTCAGTAGCCCCCTGGCCCGCAGAGACCTCTCTAGGATCATGTGACTTCAGGCCGAGCTCCTAATGGAGGGGGTGGCTGTCCGTTTCCTCACACGTAAACGGGAACAGTACCACTGACCTTGGGGAGCAGGAAGTGAGCCCTGGTTCCAAGCCGGAAGGCTGGATGTGGCCCCTTGGCTCGGGCTGGTGGGCCCTGTAAAAGTCCCAGCCCAGTCACGGCACACCGCCTTGTCGTCAGTCCGTCCTCTCCTCTGGAGGGGACGGATGCCACCTGCCAGGCCTGTCTTCCTGGGGCTTTCGTGAACAGAACGCGAAATACGGGGAACCGAAGAGGTCCCCGCCTGGCAGACCACAAAACCATTCGCCGACAGAAGACACAACCCAATGCATCTGTAAAAGGCATTTATTCCAAGAATCTAAAATTTGGACAAAGAATATTGAACTGTTTAGAAAAAGCCTACACAGGATTTCGCTGTTTCTTCCTAATACATTAACAACCTAATAATAAGGAAAAAAGAAAGACTTTTTAAAACGACACCACTCCAGTTTGTCTGCAGTTATGGGATTTAAAATATTCCTGTTCTATTGAGGTAAAAGCTGCAAACTTTGGTAAAGTTAGAAAAATTAACAAATCATTCCAAAAAAATACAAAACCAAAAAAGAAAACAAAACAAAACAAAACCAGAAACACAACCAAACCCTAAGTTATAGTTTTCTTGGTACATATACAATAACTACAAAAAAATTTCATTCAGAAAAAAAGTACTTAAAAAAAATTCCCTCTTAGAATTCTCGATCGGGGAGTTGAAGATTCAGTGGAAAGGATGGACAAAAAAGAAATCTCCCCCAAACACTCACCCGCTATCGGGAAGAACAGGTTAACCACAGTTTTAGGATCTCGTTGGCATTTTCGGCAATTCAGTGCTAAAAAGAGAGCCCCACGTTTCCAACAGAAGAAAAGACCCAAAGGCACTTGAACATGGCTTCGAACGTCCGCTTCCGTGGCGCGGCAGACGAGACAGCGGGCACTCGGCCGCCCGCCCAGCCCCGTGCGGAGGTCCGGGGGCGGCGGCTTCGGGGCGACTCCTGTCCGCTCACCCCGGGGGAGGAGGGCTCTGCGTGGGGCGGCTGCCACGTGAAAGCAAACTTGGGGGATGGCTTCGGGGCCGGAGGGGGCTCCTCGCTTCTTGTCACCCTCCCCGTGGGTGACGGTGGGGCCGGCCACCCCCGGGCCGCCAGCAGGCGCTGCCTTGCTGGCTTCTAGGCGGCAGGACGCGCGGTCAGGGAGATGCGCTCGCTTTCAACTTCGGAGGCCGAAGCCACGCACCTTGAAAAAGATTGTTCTGGGCGGCCGGGCGCCTTCTGGCTCGGCGGCGGCGGGAACTTCTGGGAACTTGGCGCCGGGAACACGAGCAGCCTTCGCGCCAAGGCGTTTTGAATTCCATCTTCGGAAAAAATTGTTTGTGTTTGTTGTTCTGCTGATAAACTGCAGGCTTTGTATTTTTCTAAAACCAAAACACAACACTGAGAAGTCCAACTTTCTTTCCTTCTTTCTTCGAGCCGTAATACAAACTCCGGGAAATGTGTAGGTTAAAACAAAACAAAACAAAACAAAACAAAAAACCAGGAAGACGAGGCTTTTTAGGGAGTGGAGGAAAAGCTACCTGTTTAAGTTAAGCCCACTAAAAACAAAAGAGGGGGCCAAGACCCCTGTGACACGTTTTTTTTGTTTTTTTGTTTTTTTTTTTTCCCAAAAAAAACACTACCGGCGAGAAGCGTTTGAGGATCACCGCCCGCTGCCATAGCCGGGGAAGAGCTGGTTGAGGACGGCCTGTAGCGGCTGGTTCACCTGCATGGCATAGCTCCGGCCCAGGTCGTAGCGGCAGGCCGGGCAGCTGAACACCTGCGCCCGGAAGGATCTGTCCAGGCAATCCTGCAAGACAGCGGGGGGTGAGCGGCACCGTCCGAGCCAGCCGCCCGCGTCCCCAGGACGGAGCCAGCGACAATTACCGACGTCTCACAGGGTCCGGAGGCCCCTCCTGACCGTCGGTCTCGCTTTCTACCTCTAGCCTGGCCTCCCCGGGGGGGCTCCTCACGGACTCCAAGCTCGTCCTGGCCTCCAGGCCTCGGTACTGAGGTCGCGCTGCCCCTCAGCTCTGTCCTCTGGCTCTCCTGGTACTCACGCCTCGGCTTGGGCCGCCTCCTCAGAGGGCCCTTCCTTGATGACCCTCGAATGTCAGAAGCGGCCCTCACCCTACCTGTCTTTTTTTTTTTTTTTTTTTTTTTTTTTTTGAGAGAGCACAAGGTGGTGGGGGCAGGGGGTGGGCAGAGAGGGGGAGACAGGATCCGAAGTGGGCTCTGCACGGTCAGCACTGAGCCCGATGCTGGGCTCAAACTCACAAACGTGAGATCAGGATCTGAGCTGAAGCCAGACCCTCCGCCCCCCCCCCGCCCCCGTCTTAAAATGGCACCTTCCACCTTCCGGAAATCATCTTCCACGAATGTCCTTGTGGGACACGGACCAGACAGTCCCCACCAGCACCAAGCACAGGACCCCCACGTGTAGTACGTGCTCCATAAACGTGTGCTGGTGGGGAGACAGGGAGGAAGGGAAGGAAGGATCTCTGGCCCTGAGCCAGATTTCCGTCTGGGTTCCAACTCGATTCTCAACCGAGCGACCGCTGGAGAAGAAAGCCGGGTGGGGAGAGCGGAGCAGCGGACCAGCCTGGGAGAGCCAGTCGCCCGCTCTCACAAGCGGAGCCGCCAGGCACCCGGCCGGGACCCCGCACACAGGGATGCGAGCACTGGTGGGCGTGCACCCCTGACGGATGGCGTCGGGCGCCTGGGGGAAAGGACAAACTCGACACAGGAGAAAGCCTGCTGGTGCCACGGCACATCCGACCGCCGTGCGCAGCCCGTGGCTTCCCGTCTTAGTCGCAAAACTCCCGCATCCTTGCCAGTAAGGTCTACGGCCCTGATTCCGGGGACGAAAAACACGACTAAGATTCGGGTCCACGCTCAAAATTCCGGCCGTGGACTGCTGCGTTGCTCACGACGGCCACAAGATGGAAACACCCCAAGCGTCCATCCGCACGCTGGGATATCATCCAGCCTCAGGGAGGAAGGACGTCCTGCCGCCTGCCGCCGCGTGGACGGACCCGGAGGACACCGTGCGCAGTGACAGGAGCCGGACACAGAAGGACACGTCCCGCGTGACCCCACGCACAGGGGGTCCCCAGAGGAGTCCCGTCCACAGGGACAGAGAGCGGACGGTGGGAGCCAGGGGAGGGGCAGGGGGCAGGGAGTCCGTGTTTCATGGGGAAAGAGTCTCAGTCTGGGGAGGTGGAAAGTTCTGGAGATGGAGGGTGGGGGTGGCTGCATGACAGCGTGGGTGTGCCTGATGTCAGAGAGCTGTGCGCTTGGAGATGGTGAATAAGGCAAGTTTTACATGGTGGGCATTTTACGACAATAAGATAATTTTTCAATCAAGTACCAAAGTTAGGGGCACCTGGGTGGCTCAGTCGGTGGACTGACTTTGTGGCTCAGGTCATGATCTCACGGTTTGTAAGTTCAGGCCCCGCCATCGAGCCCACGTTGGATCCGGGGTCTCCCCCCTCTCTGCCCCTCCCCCGCTTGCTCACGCGCACTCTCTCTCTCTCTCAAAAACGAGTAGATGTCAAAGAAAACAAAATAAACCAAAATCAGATGCTAGGACGTGGGGGCCAAGGCCGCCTTCCTGTAGCACCCCTCCCCCCACCCCCCCCCCCCCCGGCCGAGGCTGAGTTCTTGCCAGGGATCAGCAGCGGGGACAGACCCACGTACCAGCAGCCCGTCCGTCCACGGCACCCGCACCCGCTCCACGGCGAGGCTCGCTGCCAGACCCCCCACCATCCGCTCCTTCTCTGTGGCCTGACCCGGAGCCCACCGCAGCACCTGTCACCTGGAGTCTGAAGGTGTCACTCCATTCCTCTGCACCGAGTCAACTGAGGCTCAGAGGGGCCGGGTGGCTCTCCAAGGCCACACAGCTGGGAGGGGCAGAGCCTTGCTTGGGGCACACGGGGCATCTCTCCCCGGCCACACGGCTGAAGGCACTGATCGGGCCACGAGGCAGGGCAGCGGGGCCCAAGGATGGAAAAGTGAAGGGCCTGACCCGCCACACTGCTTGGCGGTCTGAGCCCCCCCCTGGCATGACAGCTAACACTGAGGCCTGCACAGAGATGGCCCGAAGGCGAGAAAGGAGGCCTGCAACTCAGCCAGCCAGGGCAGGGCGCTCGGGAGGCGGGGACAGCCTGTTCTCAAACTGCCTGCCCGCGCCGCACAGAAGTCCCTACCAAGCGACTCTGACCAGAAGACGCGGCAGAACGACCACACTCACCGGTGCACCCCACCGAGCGACTCTGCCTCCGGGGGACGCTGGGTGGTGTCGGGGACAGCTGTGGCTGTCAGGACTGGGGGTGCCTCGGGGAACCGACTGGGCGGGGCCGGGGATGCCGGTAGGCTCCCCCCCCCCCCCCACAGTGCCTGGGACGCCCCCGCCCACCCTGTCTCAGCCCTTCCCAGGCTCCCCTCCCGCCCACCCTCCTAAGACGGACTACCCTCCGGGCCCACCTCCCACCCCTCGTCCCCTCGAGGCCCCCGCTGCCTGCCCGTCCAGGCTCCTGCCCCTGCCGCTCTGCCTACCTGGGATGCTGCCTCCACTAGGAAGCCCTCCCTCCTGCCCGCCCTTCCCGCCCCGGACCCACAGCCATGGTGGGGGTTGGGGGAGAATGTTCCAGGGGAGGGGGGACCAGAGAACACTCCCAAGGCAGGCAGGCGAGGGCCTGCTGGAGAGACAGGCACAGGGCCCCTATGGCTTCAGGTCACAGGGAGGTGGGCAGCGGCGGCCTAGGTCCCCGGTTTTACTCTGCAGCACGCCGGAGGCACGGGAGGATGAGGTGCAGGGCAGGGGGGTGACGGGAGCCCAGGACAAAGGCCGGGAGGCCACCTGGACAGCCATGACCAGGCCCTGGGCAGCCTGGGCGCCCGGAGCACGTGGCAGCAAAGCCCCCGTGCCAGGGGGTGGCAGCAGGCGCGGGGCAGTGGGAGGTCACGCCGTCCCTTCGACAACTTCCGGCCCGGCCCGCGGCCGCCCCTCTCACCTTGCACACGTTGTGCTGGCACACGGTCGTGATGGGGCGAAACACCAGCTCTTGGCAGCAAATGCACTGGAACGTCTCCTCCACTTTACTCAGGAACTTCTGGAACTGGAGGAAGGAGAGTGTGTGAGCCGAGCCCACCTCTGAGCGGCACGCCCACACAGGGCGGAGGCACCTGTTGCCCGCCCCCGGTCAACACAAGAAAACAGCGGCCCCGAGAGGCCCCGAGTCCGAGGTGGGCTCGTCAGCAGCTGCTTGGGCGTCGGGGTCCACCGCTAGGGGCCGCAGAAGAAGGCCTGTCAACGTGGAGCTCAGAGGCCGGGGGAGGGGGACCAAAGATGGGACAGGCGGGACCGGGACGCCGCAGCAGAGCTGGGAGGGCGGCGGGCAGCCGGGGAGGGGCTGCCCCGGGACGCTGCGAGGAGAAAGGCGACCGGGAGGACGACACACGGCCGGCTGGGTCACGGCCCCCAAGACGCCACATCTGAATCCCAGGACTTGTGGTGTCACCTCGTGAAGCTAATGGGACTTTGCAGACGGGGTTAAGGACGCTGAGACGGGACACTGCCCTGAGTTACCCAGGTGGCCCACGTCATCACAAGGGTCCCTGTGAGAGGGAGGCGGAGCCCGGAGCGACGTGCGGGGCCCAAGGATGCGGGCCCAAGGATGCGACACTTGCAGACGCCGGGGAAGCACGGGAAATGGGTCCGGCCCTGGAGCTTCTGGAAGGAGCCGGCCCTGCCCGCACCTGGCTTTGGCCCCTAGGCACTCATCCGGGCTTCTGCCCTCCAGAACTGCGAGAGAATGAGGGTTTGTGTTGCCATGAGCTCCCAAGTCCGTGGTCATTCGTCACGGCTGCTGCAGGAGTCCTGAGCAGGAGCACTGCGGGGGAAGATCCTCACGGCCGAGGGACCGTGAGGGCGAAGGCCCCGAGACAGGATGACCGGGACCAATAGCCGGGGTGGCTCAGTCGGTGAAACACCTGGCTCCCGCTCACAATCTCACGGTTCGTGAGCTCAACCCCCACATCGAGCTCTGCACTGACAGCGTGGAGTCTGCGTGGGATTCTCTCTTTCACGGTCTCCCTGTCCTTCGTCTGCTCGCTCACTCTCTCCCCAAACAAAGAAACTCAAAAAAGCAAAACAAACGAAAAGAGGACATCAGAGTCGACAGGCAGGCCCTGAGCATACATAATGGACTCTGGAGAGCGAGGCACGGGCCGCGGTCAGGGGCCACTGGGCTGCTCACTTTCAGTGACCCGTCCACGTCATTTACTACGCTCAGAGCAAGAGGACCGAAAAAAGACAGGCCTGGTTTGGCGGTTCCTTAGAAAGCCGAGCACAGACTGACCTGACGATCCGGCGCCTGGGACTACGCCCGAGAGGGGAAAGCTGGGGACGTGCCCCCTCGGCGGGGGCGTATTTTCTGTGCAGGGACAGAAGCCAGACACAGAAAGAATATGCCGCGTGACCCCACGCACAGGGGGTCCCTAGAGGAATCCTGTCCACAGAGAGAGAATAGATGGTGGGAGCCGGGGGTGGGGGGCGGGGGAGTCAGCACTTCATGGGAATAGAGGCTCAGTCTGGGGAGATGGAAAGTTCTGGAGACGGGTGGCGGGGGCGGCTGCACGACAGCGTGCATGTGCCTGAGGCCGCTGAGCCGTGCGCTGAACGCAGTGATGATGCTGAACTATCTCTACCCGTCGCGGAAACAAGGGTGAGGGGAGAGGCCACCCAGGCCGGGAGGGCGGGGGGGGGGGGGGCGGTGGGCGGGGGGGGGGGTGGCGCTCACCGGCCCGTCTTTGAGCGACTTCAGGATCTCGCTCCACAGCTTAGTGTTGTTCTCGTCCTCCTTGATGAGGCTGCTCTGCTGGGCCGTGAGGCTATAGGGCTCCACCTTGCTTTTCTTAGGTGTCCCTCGCGGGGACCCAGCACCAGCCTTGCCCCCTGCCGGCACAGAGCGGAGTGGGTGAGGGCGGGCGGCTGAGCGCGCACGTGGGCGCCGCCCGCAGAGACACCTACCTCCGGACTTGCACTTCCGCTTGCCCTTGCCCTTCTTGGGGGAGGTGAAGCCCCCCTCCTCGTCCTCGTCCTCGTCCTCGTCCTCCTCCTTGGCCTCCCTCTTGCTGTTCTCCTTCTCCTTCTCCCTCCTGGCCCGGGCTTCCAGGTAGCCTTCCGGGTACTGCAAGGGGTCAAGTCGGGCGGTGAGAAGCACAGGGTCCGGGGACCGGGGGCCGCCCCGGCCGGCGCCCTTTCTGCCACCTCACCCCATCGACATTCCGTCCCCGGTCCCCGCTCTGGCCTCCAAGCCTTGGACTCCCTCTCCCGGCTCAGCCTCCAGGGAGCCTCGGGCAAACGCACCTCCAACTGTCCAACTTCTCAGGAATAAGAGGGCTGAGGGAGCAGCGTGGCCCTGACGGGGTGGAGGGGAAGCGGTCGGACGAGGGGACGCCTGGAAAACGCTGCGCAGCAGCTCCAGCAAGTGAGCGTCTAATTATCACCCTCGCTATTTACTTTTGTTAAATGTTTATTTCTTTTTGAGAGAGAGAGAGCGTGCAAGCAAGTGGGAGAGGGACAAAGAGAGAGAGCACACACGAGCAAGCGGGGGAGGGGCAGAGCAAGGGAGGATTCAAAGCAGGCTCCACACTGAGGACGCGGGGCTCGAACCCAAGAACCGTGGGATAATGACCCGAACAGAAGTTGGACGCTCGGCCAGCTGAGCCACCCAGGCACCCCTATTTCATTCAGAGGTGGGCAAACTCCTCCCCTCCCCAGGCACCAGGCAGGATTTCTGCCTTCGGAGCCCCGCTGAGGCCCCGGAACGAAAGGGGGCGCCCCGGGAGAACTTCATTTACAAACAAGTGTCCTCAAGGCCCTTGCTCGCCAACCCAATTTAGAGGAGTCTGGGGCTCCTCTGGGGTCTGACAGGCATTACTGAGTTAGAACCCCATCTCCAAGGCACCTCCAGTCCCGTGGGACTTTCTGGGGTTTCATCAAGAGATCGACAAGCTTCTTTAGGAACACAATCGTTAAGTCGTGAATATTCCGGGAGCTGGTGTTCCCGTCGTCCCCTGGCTGTTTCCCTCTCCCGTTCCTTAGCCTCTGAAATTCTCCGAGGTACAAACATCATGTTCAGAAGACGACTCTTTGGTGACCCTCGGCGGGGGGGGGTATCTGATTCTCAGTGGCAATTAAGATTCCTTAAATAGTCCCACACCGACTTATCAGCTGTAGAGACTCGCCGTAATGAACAGAAAAGCCATAATTATGGTGCAGCAAAGGCGCGCCCCGCACCGGGTGAGCCCTGGGAGATGGGATCGGGAGGTGGGCGCCCCGGCCGCGGGGCGGAGGTGAGCGAGTGCTCGGAGGGCGTACCCCTCCCCACGTCACACCGGTTTTGTGGGTTTGCCCGGAGGCGCCGTGGAGCCTGGCGAAAAGGAGGAAACCGGATTCCGCGCAGATTTCACACAAACCCCTCTCGGAACACAGCTCTCACAAGGAAGTGTGGTTCTCCACCCTCGAACCACGAACACAAACACCACCCGCCCACCCCCAAAATCCACGGGCTGAACGATCCAAAGGGTACAGCCCGCGAGGTGCAACCAGGTGCCCAGAAATCACTTAAGATCACAGGAACCTGGGGGAGCTTCCGGCCGGGAAGGCGGGCCCCCCCTGGCCGGGCCCTCGCTGCCCAAACCTCCCTGAGGCAGGCTCTGCCCCGATCCCCAGCGACCGGCCGGGAAGACGAGGCACGTCGCGGGGCAGCTCCTGGCTCCGCGGGCATCAGGCCAGAGGAGTCCAGAGCGGGGCTCCCAGGCGGGAGACGGCAGGCCCGGCCTGGACGCACCTGCATGGTCAGCCCCAGCTTCTTGATCCGGTCCTTCCCCTCCTTCGTCCAGGGACCAGGTTCCGCATCGTCCCGCCGGAGCAGGTAGCGCCACACCAGGAAGCCGGACTTGCCCTTCTCCGGCCAGTACCTCACGACCTGCGGGAGGCGGCCGGCGTCAGCAACGTGTGGGGTCTGGGGCCGCACGGGGCCGGCGGGGGCAGGCGGGGCCGCTCACCTTGTAGATGCCGTCGTACCGGTTGCCCTCGGCGGGGGCGTACTTGCTGTGCTTCCGACCCTTGACGTTCCGCACGACCCGCACCGGCTTCCCCGACCGCCAGTCCTTGGCCTCGGCCCCTTTGCGGTCGTTGATGGGGGCGCTGCAGTTCAGGGCCAGCGCCCTGGTCGGGGGGGGGAGAGCGAGGCCCCGTGAGGGAGAGGCCAGCTGGTGTCCCCCAGAAAGAGAGGCTCACGCTCTCGCCACTAGGGCGCGGGCCTGACCTTCTCTGGAAAGAGGGTGTGGCAGATGGGGGTCAGGTTCAAAAGAGATCAGAGCGGGCTAGTGTGGCCCTGACTGTCCTTATGGGAAAAGGGTATGGGGGCGGGGGGGTGTCTGGGTGGCTCAGTCGGTTCAGCATCCGACTCTTGGTCTCAGCTCAAGGTCACGAATGATCTCGGGGTTCGCGAGGTCGAGCCCCGGGTCCGGCTCTGGGCTGAGCGTGCAGAGCCCCACTTGGGATTCGGTCTCTCTCTGTCTCTCCGCCCCTCCCCCGCTTGCTGTCTCTCTCAAAAGAAGTTTTAAAAGCTTTAAAAACATTAGTTAAAAAAAAAAGGAACGGGGCGCCTGGGTGGCGCAGTCGGTTAAGCATCCGACTTCAGCCAGGTCACGATCTCGCGGTTCGTGAGTTCGAGCCCCGCGTCGGGCTCTGGGCTGATGGCTCAGAGCCTGGAGCCTGTTTCCGATTCTGTGTCTCCCTCCCTCTCTGCCCCTCCCCCACTCATGCTCTGTCTCTCTCTGTCCCAAAAATAAATAAACGTTGAAAAAAAAAAAATTAAAAAAAAAAAAGGAACAAGGAACAGAGGCACGGCACCTGGGGGAGAAACCCACGTGAAGGAGGCAAAGGCTGGAGGGACGCACCCACGAGCCACGGGACGCCAGAGACCGCCGGCGGCTGCCAGCAGCTGGAAGGGGGGGGGGATGCTCCCCCACAGGCTTCATAGGAAGCACAGCCCCGCCAACCCCGGGATTTCAGGGTCTGGGCTCCAGAATTACGCAAGAATGAATTCCTGTTGTTTTACGAACCACCCGCTCGTGGTGTTTTATGACAGGAGGAGCCACAGGACACGAACACACCACGCGGAGGTGTGCGAACCCACGTGGGGCTGGGAGGCCCATCCCACCGAGGGGCACGGAGGCCCCGGGACAGGCAGACGGGGGGTCAGGCTCAGCACAGACGCACTGGCAGCGTCTTCGTGGCTCAGAAGGAGAGACGAGCTGCTGTGGACACACGCTTCCCGAGGATGACTACAGACACGTGGGTCCAGCTCTTGTCCCGAAAGTGAGCTCAGGGCAGTCCCCGCATCGTCCAGGCTTTCCTGAACACGGGCCCCCAACAGCCACTGAAACTAAGATACTCCACTAGACAAATAACTGTGTAACAAAGCACGCCCCCCCCCCCCCCCGTATTTAGTTGCTTGTTCTGCGATTTTGTTTACTTACTTAAGTTTATTTATCTGAGAGAGAGGGGGAGAGGGGGAGAAAGCGCACGCGCACGAGCAGGGGAGGGACAGAGAGGATCCCCAGCAGGCTCCGCATCACCAGCGCAGAGCCCAACTCGGGGCTCGAACCCACCAACCTCGAGATCGTGACCTGAGCTGAAATTGGATGCTTCACCGAATGAGCCACCCAGGCCCCCTGAATTCTGCGATTTTAGACAACGGTATGATAAATATCACTACGTATAGAGGTGCAGGGGGGAGGGGAGGGGCTCAGTCGGCTAGGTATCTGACTCTTGATTTCGGCTTAGGTCATGATCTTGCGGTTCGTGAATTCAAGCCCCACATCGGGCTCTGCACTGACATCACGAAGCCTGCTTGGAGTTCTGTCTCCCCCTCTCCACCCCATCCCCACTCATGCACGCGTGCACGCTCTCTCTCCCCAAAAAATAAACTTTAAAAATAAAATCTTAAAAATATACACAGGTCACTACACATAAGATTTTCATGCTCTCGTGTCTCACAAACACACTTCCGAAGTAGAATTACGCGGTCACAGATAAGAACGTTTTCAAGGCTCTCTATACATATAGATAACTTTCCGAGAAGGTGGCACCCACCTGTGTTTCTTTTTTCTTTTATTTTTGAGAGAGCGCAAGTGAGCGAGGGGCAGAGAGAGAGACAGAGAGAGAGGGAGGGAAGGAGAATCCCAAAGCAGGGCTTAAGTTCACCCAATATGGGGCTCGAACTCACGAACCCTGAGACCATGACCTGAGCCAAAGTCAGATGCTTAACCAACAGAGCCACCCCAGGCGCCCCCGCATCTGTATTTCTACCAACGGTGGAACACTAGTCTAGGTCTTGACATTTCTCAACATTTTAGAGGTTTTGGCCAATTTTACAGGGGAAAAAAACAGGAGTTTACCATCGCTTCAATCTGTATTCTCTGATTACCAACACGGAGTAAGCTTCCGTGGTCATTAAGGATGTGCGTTTCCTTTGTGAACGATCTGTGTGTCTTTTGCTATTCCCTATTAGTTTTTCTTATTGATCTGCAACAGCTCTTTATATACGAGAACACAGCCATCACGTACCATGTCCGTAGCAGACTTGTCCCCCAAATAGTCATCTGCCTTTTCATTCTACATATGGGTTTTATTGATGCAATGTGTAACATTTAGGTCATCGCATCTCTTGTCATTTTCTCGGTTTCAAGATGCTTTTTGTGCTTATAAGATCCGTTGCCAATCTGCAGTGCGGGGTCGGCAATCACTGGCCCGCCACTTGGTTCTGCAGATAAAGTTTTGCTGAAACACAACCGTGCTTATTCATTTACGTGGGCTCTGAGGCTGCTTTTGTGCCACGATGACAGCACTGAATGGTTACAACAGAGACCATGCGGCCCACAAAGCCAAAAATATCCATAACCTGGCCTTTTAGGGAAAAAGTTTGCTTTAACACATCTGAAGGACTTTAGCAAAAGGAAGGTAAAAAAAAATGGATGTTCGTCATCCCTACGTTCTACCACTGTTTCTTTTTTTTAAATGGCAGACTTTTTTTAATGTTTACTTTTGAGAGAGAGAGAGAGAGCACACGTGAGCAGGGGAGGGGCAGAGAGGGAGGGAGACAGGACCCGAAGCAGGCTCTGTGCTGACAGCACAGAGCCCGACTGAGGCGGGGCTAGAACTCACGAACCGCGAGATCATGACCTGAGTTGAGGTTGGACACTTAACCCACTGAGCCACCCAGGCGCCCCTCCACCGCACTCTTAATGGGACTCTAACTTCCTGGACAGGACACCCCAAAACAGAACCAACCCCACCCCTGTGCAGCTGCCACAGGACGAGGCAGAGGCACGGCTGCAGAAGAAATAAGAAAACCCGCTTCGGCAAACCTGTTGGTGTTGGTGAGCTTCTGATCACAAGACTGCTCCGCGGTCCGCTTGTTGCCAGAAAGATCTCGACCACCGCTGCCCGTGTACGTGAAAGAATTCCCGTGGTCCTGAAACAGAGAAGGACAGGCTGAGCCCTCCACACACAGGAGCACAGACTCCACCGAAAACAAACCCACACACGCCCGTTAGGATGTCAACAGAGACACGGAACGTGACAAGTGCAGACAAGGACGTGGACAAATCGGGACGCCGTGAGGGACAAGTAAGAACGCAAACTGGCACAGCCACGATGGAAAATGGTACGAAGGTTCCTTGAAAAGTTAAACAAAACTGCCATACAAAGCGGCAGGTCCCACTTCTGGGTCTACGCCCCAAAGAATTGAAAACGGGGCCTTGAGAAGGTGTTTGCACACCCACGCTCAGGGAAGCATGGTCCACAATAGCTAAACGTGCAAACAACCCCGGCGTCCGTTGGTGGATGAACGATTAACAGTGTGTCCATCCACACGCTGGAGGATTACCCAGCCTCAGGAAGGACGTCCTGCCGCCTGCCACCGCGTGGACGGACCCGGAGGACACCGTGCGCAGTGACAGGAGCCGGACAGAGAAGGACACGTCCCGCATGACCCCATGCACAGGGGGTCCCCAGAGTAGTCCCATCCACAGACTCAGAGAGTGGATGGTGGGAGCCAGCGGGGGGAGTCCGTGCTTCATGGGGACAGAGTCCCAGATTGGGACATGGAAGGATCTGGAGACAGATGGCAGGGGAGGCTGTAGAAAAGCGTGCGTGTGCCTGATGCCGTTGAGCTGTGCGCTTAGAGATGGTGACGATGATGAATTTTATGTGCATTTCCCACAGTTTTGTTTTATAACTCCAGACCATCTCCCCCCCACTCACCACGTCGTCCTCGTATCCCCCGGCCAGGACCAGGGAGTAAGCCCCGTCGTTGCTCCGGCCGTGGATGCCCGCCACGTGAGGTCGATGGACCCCCGACTCGCTGACCTACAATGATCACCGAGAAATAAGTGGAGCCCTCGGGACTGGCTGCAACAGAAACACTCAACCCCACAGCCCTGGCTCCCTCCCACTTTCAAAGCCAGCGGCGGGACTCTTCTGCCAAAGGCGTCATCACCCCTGTTACAAGAGCCCCTCCCCCAGACACCCCGAGTCTGAGCCACACCCTGGAAGGAACCGGCCTGAAGCCCAGCCCTGCCGCCTTCCCTCGGGGTGGCCCTCGCCCAGGAGCGGGGGCCTCTGAGGCCCCAGAGCCCAGGAAGTCGGGGGTACCTGGACTCTGAACCTCCACATGGTGCCCACGGGGATCCCCGGGATGGGTCCGTAGTGGTTGGACGGGACGATGGTGCACTCCTTGGTACGGCCCACGCACGCCATGCCCTGTCCGTCCGTCCGTCCGGAAACAGAGGCAAGAGCAGTTTGAGCGCCGGCGGGCCAGGAAGGGCGGCAGGGGGCGGGGCGCGGGGGCGGGGCTCAGTGGTGCGGGGGCGGAGCCGGGGCGCGGGGGCGGGGACAGGGCGCGGGGGCGGGGCCGCCTCACCTTGCCCCAGTCCCGCTGGGAGGAGGACGTGGCCGATGCCATCTTCGCCTTCTTCTTGCTCTCTTTCAGCTTCTCCCCGGCCAGCACCACCTCGCTGGCGTCGTTCCGACACTCGGGGCAATACCTGCGACGGCAGGGGCGTCACCTCCGGCCCGCGCCCGGCCCCTCCCTCGGGCCCCACACCGCAGACTCCCTGCCTTCCTGCGCTGGGGGAGGGGGGGCGTTTCCATTTCGATGGACGCCGGCGCGTTAAACGAGAAGCCCAGCTCACGCGTGGCGAGCGACCCCACCGGGCAGGGCAGGGTAGGGCGAGAACGTTCCCCTCGCCCCGGAACGTTCTACTGGACGGCAGACGCTCGTCCCTCCCCCACGGGAATTCCCCGGGCCTCCCGACGAGGTCGGCAAATCCGACTGGGATACGGGACACACACGGGGACGCTCGACGGGCACCTGCTCGCGGCCGCGGACTCGGTTTCCCCACCCCGGCGAGGGCGCTCGGTTTCCCCACCCCGGCGAGGGCGAGGTGTGCGAACGACAGCCACGAGGAGCGGCGGCAACGAGCCCGAACAGGTTGGAGGGGGGGGGGGGTCCCCGGCCCGGAGCCGAGCCCGTCGCCACCGACCGCCCCGTCCGCGTCGACGCGAGCGTGGTGGCCGAGAGGCCGCGCTTCAGACGTGCCGTGACGCTGCCCCCCCCGCCCCAGCCCCGGCCCGCCCGCTCACCACTCGTCCTCCTTGGGGATGCTGCTGAGGGGCGGGCGCAGGCAGTAGGTGTGGAAGGCCATGTCGCACTCGTCGCACATGAGCTGCTTGTCCGGGTCCTGCTTGCCCCCGCACAGGTGGCAGGCGCACACGCGGCAGGCCTTGTTCTCGTCGTCTCTGCAGTGCCTGCAGGAGGGCCCGCTCTTCCCTGCGCACGGGACGGCGGGCTCAGCGCGGGCGGCGCCAGCCGGGCACGGTCGGGACGGGAGCCGCCCCCCACCCCACGCCCGACGCGGAACACACGGTGGGGCGGGACCCGAACGCACTTCTCATCGGGTTTTCCACCACGGGGCTCCCCTCGCCCGGGCGCTCGATCTTGAACACCTCGTCCACGAAGATGATCCGACAGTCATTGAGAGAATCGTCCCTGCGACGCAGAAGCCGTTAGTTAGACCGTTCCAGCTGGCCGACCCGCCCCGGGGGCCTCGGCGGGGACCCTGCCACCTAACGCGGCTCGCAGAGCGCACGGGCAGCTCTGGTCCGAATGCTACGGGGGCCGCGAGCGTCCACGGAGCTCCTCCCCTCGCCAGGTCAAGTCCTACTGGCTCAGAAACCAGACGAAAACGACACGCACACCGGGGTTTCACCACGTGATGCGTCTGAGAGAATAATGTCTAACCTTGCGGCAGGCAAGACCGATGGAATTAGGCATACAAAACCTACAGGTAAAGTCTGATTCAATTTCCTGATCTCAGACTATGAAAACTCTGATAGCTTAAAGGGACCCCCAGTGAGGGGCGCCAGGGTGGTTTAGTTAAGCGTCTGGCTCTTTTATTTTTTTTCCAGAGACAGAGCAGGAGCAGGGGAGGGGCAGAGAGAGAGGGAGACACAGAATCCGAAGCGGGCTCCAGGCTCTGAGCTGTCAGCACAGAGCCCGAGGCAGGGCTCGAACCCACAAGCTGTGAGATCATGCCCTGAACCAAAGTCAGATGCTCAACCGGTTGAGCCACCCAGGCGTCCCCAAGCGTCCCAGTCTTGATTCCAGTTCATGTCATAATCTCACGGTTCTCAAGATCAAACATCAGGCTCCACGCTCAAAATGAAACACACATTTAAAAGAAAACAATGACCTCCAGGCATCAATCCAACAACTCCATCAACAACGTCCCCAATGGCAACCGAATGTGGTCACCAACATGGGCCACCTGTGGAATTCTACCTTTGCTAACAACCATCCTGGAAAAGTAAAAACGGATGGAACTTGGGGTGCCTGGGGCCTCAGTTGGTTAAGCATCTCACTTTGGCTCAGGTCAGGAGCCTGTGGTTCATGAGTTCAAGCCCTGCATCCGGCTCTGTGCCGACAGTACAGAGCCTGCTTGGGATTCTCTCTCTCCCTCTCTCTCTGCCCCTCCCCCACTTGCACTCTTTCTCTCAAAATAATAAATATATAAGCTTTAAACAACAACAACAACAACAACGAACCGGGGGCATCTTGGTGGCTCAGTTGGTTGAGCGTCCAACTTCGGCTCAGGTCATGATCTCGTGGTTCACGAGTTCAAGCCCCACATTGGGCTCCGTGCCGACAGCTCAGAGCTGGAGTCTGCTTTGGATTCTGTCTCCCTCTCTCCGCCCCTCCCCCGCTCATGCTCTGTCTCTCTCTCAAAAATAAATAAACATTAAAAAAAAAAAAAAAAAAAAAGCAAGGGGTGCCTGGGTGGCTCAGTCGGTTGAGCATCTGACTTTGGTTCAGGGCATGATCTCTCTATCCGTGGGTTCAAGCCCCACGTCAGGCTCTGTGCTGACAGATCGGAGCCTGGAGCTGCTTCGGATTCTGTGTCTCCCTCTCTCTCTGTCCTTCCCCTGCTCGTACTGTCTCTCTCTGTCTCTCAAAAAACGAATAAATGTTAAAAAAAAAAAATTTTTTTTTTAAAGCAACGGAATTGATGGGAATGCGTTCCATGTAACCCAACGTACACAGAATATTATTTCAACCCGTGAGGACCGTTACGGCACTGTTAACAAGCTACTTGGTGTTCTTTTCCAGCACGAAGTCCTGACGCCCCGTGTGTGTCTCACACTCCCGGCACGTCTCAGCTCGTGCTGGCCACGTTTTGGTGCTCGACAGCACGAGTGGCCACAGACACGGCCCTGGGCCACATAGGCCCAGGTCGCCCCACCAGTTCACAGGAGGCCCGGGGGAAAAGGCGCGTAGGAGGTGGCGCTGGGAGATGCGCAAGGCAAAACCCCGCTGCGGGGATGCTTTGGCACAAACAACCCGGCTTCTGCAACAGAGAGCCCGGCCAGGAAAGGGGGACAGCAAAGGACCGGAGACTGAAAGGGAACGGCAGCTTGAACGATACACGGCAACCTAACCGAAGCCCACGCACGTTACACAGATCCCGACCAAACGGATGGCCGAGGAAAAAAAGGGGACATAGCTGGAAGACGGACCAACGACCGAACACGTTACTCAGAAATTAGGACCGGGGCGCCGGGCTGGCTCAGGCGGTGGAGCATGTGACCCTCGATCTTGGGGTCGTGGGCTCGAGCCCCGCGTTAGGCATAGAGGCCAGTTAACGTGAATCAGTTAAAAAGTGAAAAAAAATTGCGATTCATCTTTGCGTTGTGATGATACTGTTACAACTAAGTTTCTTAGGAAGAGTCACCTTACGGAAGTAACCCGCCAAGAGACGCATGGATGCGACGGCTCAACGCCTGGGCGTTACCTCACTACGCTGGGGGCAGTGGCATTGTCAGAGGAAGGTAAGTGACAAGAATCCATTGCTAGTGGACACTCCCTTGCAGGAAGGTGAAGGAAGTTCCTCCGACAGGTAGGATATTATACAGGAAGGCATCTGAGGAACACAAGGAGGAGAGAAAAACAGAAAGGGCACAAGTGTGGGCACATACGACAGATTAGCCTCCGTGCGCGTCCTCAAGGCCATAGGGGAGGACTGAAACACAGATCCTGACACCGTCCGCTTCTCGGGGACTATGAAGGGACAGAAACGAAGACAGGTTTCCACTCTTCACCCCAAGTGGCAAAAGTGACCACCAGTATGTCACGTGTTTACAGTGAAATCCAGAGAAACCACTAGGAAAACCACGCACAGCGATACACTCGGGAGACCACATGCAAATCTGCACAGAATCCTGTAACACGTTTTAAGTGACCCACGGGAAACGGAGGACACAGAGGGAACAAAGTCCCAGCACAGCATGATTACCGGAAGCGTGAATAGTCTAAACGTGCCAATTAAGAGGCAAGATGGCAAAGTGGATTAAAAAACAACCCAGTTGTAACCTGTGTATGGGAACGTCGCTTCCAATTCAACCACATTGGTTGAAAAGTCAAAGGGAAGAAAAGGACACAGCATGCAAATGGTAACTTGCAAAAGCCAAGCAGGTATGTCATACCCTCCCCGCGGAGCCAGGAAAACTAACACAACGGAAAGATCTTTGACCAGGAGGACGGAACTGCCCTAAAGGTGTGTGCACCAGACAAGAGCCTCCCAACTGTGCAAGAGAGGCAGACACACCCCACAGCGAGAGCAGGCCTTCGGGCCTTCTGGTCGCAGGGCCGCACGGGGCACCTGACGGAGAACCAGACAGACAAGCAGCAAGGATCAGTAGTGAGCACCACCAGAGAACAGACTCTCACAGACTTAAGAGGACATTCTGCCCACCAACAGAATATACTTTTTTTTAAGGAACCCCAGAATATTCACCAAGTTAGACCCTCCCTAGCAGGGGCCATAAAACAAACCTCAACATATTTGGAAGTGAAATCACACAGAGTATGTTTTCTGACCACAATAAAGTCCAGTTAGAAATCAGCAACAGAAGGACAGCTCAAAAGTCTCTGAATACCTGGGAATGAAACTCAATACTTCTAAAGAAGCCAGGAGCCAAAGGGGGAGTCTCAAAGGAAATAAAAAAAAAAAAAAAATTTGAATGGTGAAAAGAAAAAACACAACATAGCAAAATATGTGGAAAGCAGTTAAGGCAGTGCTCAGAGGGAAACGTATAGCACTGAGTGCTGATGTTAGGAAAGAAAACGGCTCAGATCAATAGTGTAAGTTGCTACCTCAAGAAACTAGAAAAGGAAGAGAACCCAAAGAAAGAAGAAGGAAGCAAATTTAAAAGATGAAAGCAGTAATCAATGACATTGAAAACAAGAAAACATAGGGGCGCCCGGGTGGCTCAGTCGGTTAAGCGCCCGACTTCAGCTCAGGTCACGATCTGGGGTGGGTTCAAGCCCGACGTCAAGCTCTGTGCTCACAGCTCAGAGCCTGGAACCTGCTTCTGATTCTGTGTCTGCCTCTCTCTCTGCCCCTCCCCTGCTCACGCTCCCTCTCCCTCTTTCTCTCTCAAAAACAAACATTAAAAAAAAGAAAACAAGAAAACAGAGACCAGCAATGAAATAACACACTGGTTCTTTGTTAGTAATGACATAGCTGCAGCCTGGCCTGAGCCCCAGGACCTTGCTCCTAAATGCCAGCATCAGCCTCTGCCCTGGTGTCCCTGCTCCCACACTGCCCCCTACGGTCCATTCCCCTCTCGGCCACCAGAGCTAGGATTCTTAACTGTAGGTGAAAGCGTGTCACTCCTGTGCTTAAACGCTCCAATGGCTGGCCACAACAGACAATGAACACCAGTTCCGTACCTCTCCATGATGCCTGGAGGCTCCCACAGTCTTGGTTCCTCCCACCTTCTTTCCCTCCACTCCACCCCACTGGCTTTCTCCCCAGACTACAAATGCGCCAGGTATGGCCCTGCCCCAGGACCTTTGCACTTGTCGTGCCTGTGCTCAGGACACTGTTACCCAAATACTTGTGTACGTATACATGATACGTATGATGGAATATTATTCAACCACAAGAAGGAAATCCTGACACCTGCTACAACGTGGATGGACCCGGAGGACGCTGTGCGCAGTGACAGAAACCAGACACAGAAGGACACGTCCTATGTGACCCCACTCACTGGAGGTCCCTAGAAGAGTCCCGTCCACAGAGACAAAGAGTAGATGGTGGGACCCAGGGGTGGGGCAGGGGGCAGGCAGTCAGTGTTTCATAGGGACAGAGTCTCAATTTGGGGAGATGGAAAGTTCTGGAGACAGATGGTGGGAGTAGCTACACAACAGTGTAAGTATGTTTGATGCCCCTGAGCTGTGTGCTTGGGAAGGTTTAAGATAGTAAGTTTTCCGTTATATATATTTTCCCTCTCTCTCTCTCTCTCTCTCACATACACACACACACACACACACACACACACACACAGAGGCAAGGTAGGGTAGGGCTTGGCAAACACTTCCTGCAAAGGGCCAGACGGTAACTATTTTTGGCTTTGCAGGCCACACACTCTCTTTCCCAACTAATCAACTCTGCCCTTGTGACACCAAAGCAGCCACAGATAACCGTTGAAGAGATGGGCGTGGCTGTGTGCCAATAAAACTTTATTTGCCGAAACAGGCAGACGGCCGGATCTGGTCTGTGGACTGCAGTTTGCCGAGCCCTGATGCGGAGTACATCCCTACGTGCGCTTTGCTTCTGTGCGTGTCTATGCCTGCTTATGCGCAGAATATCCCTGGCAGGTTACAAGAGGACAGGTCTCCAGAAGGGACAAGCGGGTGACCAAGGGAAAGAGAAGAAGGGAGAATATTCCTTCGGTACTGTCCGGACTTTGACCCATTTGAGATTATGACTATTCACCAAACTCAAAACGGCACAAAAAAGAGAGAAAGGCAACTTGAAATCTCCACTGTCGGGGCTCAGAGACGGTCCCCCGAGTGAGCGTGTGGCAGAGACCGAGGGCCTCACCCAGACGGCGCCGGCCGGACAGCCGCAGGGCCCGGCATGTCACTCACCCGAGCCTGACGTTGGCATACAGCTCCCGTGCCGTCCGCGTCTCACGCTTGCGCAGGATTTCCGCATCATACCAGAAGCCACGCTCCTTGGGGTTGTCGGGGTTATAGTTGAGCATGACCACCTGGCCGACCTCTATCTCCTGCCACTGCAGAATGGTTCGGGCACGGGCCCGCACGTCGCGGGGACTCATCTGGACCACTCCATTCTCCGGGTAGCTAGGAGGAAAACCCCATGCTCAGATCCCGGGGGGAACACCCGACTTCACTCCCCGGGGAAGGAGATAGAAGCCGACGCAGAAAAGGCTGTGCCAGCATGGGTTTGGGTCACTTTGATCACGGTGGCCTGTGAAGTCCCCTCCCCAACAATCTCCTTGGCGGGTATGGAAAATACACAGCCAGAGAAGACACACCCCGATTACAGAAGGTGTTGTGGGTTCAGCTGTGTGTCCCCCAAAAAGACTTGTTGGGAGTAGTAATCCCTGGTACCTGGAAAAGAGAGCTCACTTGGAAATAGGGTCTCTGCAGATGTCATCAAGTTAAGAGGAGGTCAGCACTGGGGGGGGGACCCTAAATGCATTGACCGGTGTCCTTTTTTTTTTTTTAATTTTTTTTTTCAACATTTTTATTTATTTTTGGGACAGAGAGAGACAGAGCGTGAACGGGGGAGGGGCAGAGAGAGAGGGAGACACAGAATCGGAAACAGGCTCCAGGCTCCGAGCCATCAGCCCAGAGCCTGACGCGGGGCTCGAACTCACGGACCGCGAGATCGTGACCTGGTTGAAGTCGGACGCTTAACCGACTGCGCCACCCAGGCGCCCCGTATTTCCTCTTCTTAATAAGGACACCGGTAGGGGCGCCTGGGTGGCGCAGTCGGTTAAGCGTCCGACTTCAACCAGGTCACGATCTCGCGGTCCGTGAGTTCGAGCCCCGCGTCAGGCTCTGGGCTGATGGCTCGGAGCCTGGAGCCTGTTTCCGATTCTGTGTCTCCCTCTCTCTCTGCCCCTCCCCCGTTCACGCTCTGTCTCTCTCTGTCCCAAAAAAATAAATAAACATTGAAAAAAAAGAAATTTAAGAAGAGGAAATACAACACGGGGCGCCTGGGTGGCTCAGTTAAGCAACCAACTTTGGCTCAGGTCATGATCTCACGTTCGTGGGTTCGAGCCCTGCGTCGGGCTCTGTGCTGACAGCTCTGAGCCTGGAGCCTGCTTTGGATTCTGTGTCTCCCTCTCTCTCTGCCCAACTTCCCCCATCTCCTCAAAAATAAATAAACATTTAAAATTAAAAAAAAAAAAAAAAAAAAAATAGGGCGCCTGGGTGGCTCAGTCAGGTAAGCGTCCGACTTCAGCTCAGGTCACGATCTCACGGTTTGTGGGTTCGAGCCCCGCGTCGGGCTCTGTGCTGGCAGCTAGGAGCCCAGAGCCTCGTTTGGATTCTGTGTCTCCCTCTCTCCCTGCTCCTGTTTTTCTCTCTCTCTCTCAAAAATAAACAAACATTTGAAAAAGGGGGGGGGAGGGCACCCGGATGGCTCAGTCAGTTAAGCAACCAACTTAGGCTCAGGTCCTGATCTTGTGACTTTTGAGTTCGAACCCCGTGTCAAGCCCTGTGCTGACAGCTCAGAGCCTAGAGCCTGCCTGGGATTTTGTGTCTCCCTCTCTCTCCCTGTCTCTCCCTGTCTCTCTCTCTGCCCCTCCCCTGCTCACGCTCTGTCTCCCTGTCTCTCTCAAAACTAAATAAAACATTAAAAAATTAAAAACAGGGGCGCCTGGGTGGCTCTGTCGGTTAAGCGTCCGACTTCCACTCAGGTCATGATCTCGCGGGTTGTGGGTTCGAGCCCCGCGTCGGGCTCTGTGCTGACAGCTTGGAGCCTGGGGCCTGTTTCGGATTCTGCGTCTCCCTCTGTCTCTGCCCCTGCCCCACTCGCATTCTGTCTCTCTCTCTCTCTCAAAAGTAAATAAACATTAAAAAAAAAAGAAAAAAACAAAACAACAAGAAGAGGAACTTTGACAGACAGGAGAGTGACGCGTGAAGACAGAGCCAAAGACTGGAGGGACGCGGACACAGGCCAAGGACTGCCAGCCGCCACCAGAAGCTCTAAGAAGCAAAGAGGGACCCTTCCCTAGAGCCTCCGGAGGGAGCGCCGCCCTGCCGGCCCCGTGATTTTGATTGTGGACTTCTGGAGTCCAGAGCGGGGAGAGCACCAACTCCTGTTACTAGAAGCCACTCAGCAGTGCCACGTACTTTGCTGGGGCAGCACCCCCCGCCCCAGGGCTTACTACAGACGACATCTGTGGAGGCAAAAGACTGCTGCCTGCCTCCCCGTGCCTCTACCGGGAGGGGTTTATGGAGAGGGGCTTACCTCGTTACAATAGGAAGGCATTATTCCCAACATGCGAGAATATTGTAGCAGCCTCGAATAAGGCATAAAGTAATTGGGCTGAAAGAAACATTCTACCAACAACGAGGTTACACCTCAGCCGAAGGGGAATCCCTAGACCCATCACGACCGCCCGCAGCGCCTCGTGCCCCCTTTTCTCCAGCAGACGTTCGAGAACGAGGGTTGCCCAACTTTCCCCGAGGGTCAGACAGTGAATGTTCTAAGGTTTATAACTACCCAACTCTACACAAGCAAAACAGCCACAGCCAATATATAAAGAAACGGGCGTTGATGTGCTCTGATAAAGCTTTCTTCACAAATCCGGGCGGCACAGGGCTGGGGACGCGGCCCGAAGGCCGCAGTGTGTAACCCCCTCCGAGAGGCCGCGGGTCCTGCAGGGACGGACTCCTTCCTCCAACTCTCCCAGTGGGTTTTTGCAGAGTGAAGGGAGGATGTGCCAGAAACCGGCAGGGAAGCCGATGGGGCCCCTACACCACCCCCCCCCCCGGAATGTAAACTCCCTGGGGAGGCACACGCCCTCTGTTACAGAAGGAGGCATGTCCCCCAAAGTCCCCAGGTCGGAGCCCTAAGCCCTGATGTGACTGCACGTGGAGGTGGGGTCTCCAGTGAGGGGAGCAGCGTTAAGAGAGGCCATAAAGGTGGGGCTCTAGTCCGACGGGACTGGAGTCCTTCGAGAAGGAGACACCAGGGCTCTCTCTTGGCCCCACAAAGGACCGGCCGCCTGAGGACACAGTGGGAAGGTGGCCATCCAAAAGCCAGGAAGACCCTGCCAGCCCCGTGATCTGGGGATCTGCAGCCTCCAGAACTGTGACATGTAGCCGTCCAGCCTGTGCGGTCTCGTGACGGCCACTCAAGACACCCGAGGAGCACATCCGAGGTCCTCTCCGTGACAGACGGGGACTCCCCGTGCCTCGCACACAGTAAGCGCTCACTAAGTACTTGTGCACTCCGGTGAGGGACAGACGAGAGAGCCGGGAACCGGTTCATGCGGTGGCGACACAAGGCACGAACAGAATAAAACAGGAAGCGGGGTGGGCGGGGCACCTTTCCAACTAGATGACCCGAGGAGGAGGGGGTCCGCCTGGCTGTGGGTCCCCGAGACGTGGCTCCTCGAGGGGTGGCCTCCTGTGTGGTTTGCTGGCGTGGGTGGTGCCAACCTCCAGGCCCCACATACACGGAGCCAACGCCCCGGCCCGGCCACCCTCGGTGCCACTCACTCGTCATATTTGACGTGGTAAATGATGTCGTCTTCGGGCGTCACACTGGAGGTAGAGCTGCAGGGCTCGTCTTGCGAAGGCGCCTTCCTGGTCACCCTGACAACCTGCGCCTCGAACCACGCCCCCATGTTCGTGTCCCGAGCATCCACATAGTCGTTGACCTGCCAGGGGCGAGAAACCGAGGACACTGGTCCGATCGGCAACGCCGACCACAGACGCCGCAGGCTCTCGGGCGCCCGGGACTTCGGGACCGGGATCAGACCCAAGCGCCCACACAGGATTCCTTGGCTGCGGCACCGCCGCCATTGGGGCCCGGTCGCCCTCCGGGCGGGGGTGTCCCAGGTGCTGTCGGGGACTGAGCAGCATCCCCGGCCCCCCGCTTGCCGATGCCAGGAGCACCCGGAGTGGGGACAGCCACAGACGTCCCCGGGTGTCGCCAAGTGTCCCCTGGGGGCAGAACCGCCTCTGCTTTGCAGTCCCGGGGAGGCCAGAACGCCCGTCTCTCAAGATAAGCTGGGAACCCAGATCTTTACGTGACGCTGGCTGACCTCAAGGGTGGCAGCGAATTCAGGGGTTTCGCGGCCCCTGGGAAGGGCACAGAAGACCCCCGCACAACCCGGACACAACACTCACCACGCAGGATCACAAGGGAATGCTGGAATATTCTGTTCCCACAGGGATGCTCCAGGAGCCCACCCGCTGGCGATTTTCACAGCAGGACCGGGGGCCCAGCCCAGGGAATGAGCAGCCTGCCCGCCCTCCTGGGACCGCAGGTGGGCGCCGGGGAAGCCAGGGACGATGGAGGGGCGGAGGGGCAGGGGGGGCAGGCTGCCCGGCGGCCTGGGGGCGGAGAGACTGGCCGGGCGGGGGGCGGGGAGCACACTCAGCCCCAAACCTTCTGCGCGAGACCCACCTTGTACAGACCCAGCTCCGTCTCGTCCCACGCGTCTTCATCCGCTAAGCCCGCCTTCCCGTCCGCCTCCGAGGCCGCCTCGCCGCTGTTGGAGGACTTGTCCGACTCGCTCTGGCCCAGGCAGCAGCCAGAATCGGTATCTGACAGTTCAGAGTCTTTCTCCTTGCTGCCGCTGGGGGGGAGCACCAGGCTTTGGCGGACCAGGAGCTGGATGGTGTCGTTCAGGCGGACGTCATAGTCGAAGAGAGTGTGGCCGTCCTCCATCTGCAGAGACACGGAGGCCAAGGTCACCGGCCCGCCAGACACCTGCCCTCGCCCTCCCGGTGCCAGGCAGGACTCCGCCACGAGCACAGTGCCCCACCTGCCCTCGCGGAGGCCAGGATCTAGCTGAGGTTACGGGACGACACGACCTAACAACTCCCGGGGGGTGCACGCTGTCACGCCTTCCCTCGGGGCCCTTACGCCTCCAAAGAGATTCCCTGTGTCATACGGCGAACATTCCGTGAACACACAGCATAACCTCCCATGTCAGGAGAGGTTTTCTTTCTTTCTTTCTGAACGTTTATTTATTATGAGAGAGGGAGCCGGAGAGAGGCAGGGAGAGAGGAGAGAGAGAGACTCCCAAGCAGGCTCTGGACCATCAGCGCAGAGCCCAAGGCGGGGCTCGAACTCACGAACCGTGAGATCACGACCTGAGCTGAAATCACGGGTCGGGTGGTTAACCGACCGAGCCACCCAGGAGCCCCAGGGAGGTTTTCTTAATATTCTGTCTTTCGGGGGCGCCTGGGTGGCGCAGTCGGTTAAGCGTCCGACTTCAGCCAGGTCACGATCTCGCAGTCTGTGAGTTCGAGCCCCGCGTCGGGCTCTGGGCTGATGGCTCAGAGCCTGGAGCCTGTTTCCGATTCTGTGTCTCCCTCTCTCTCTGCCCCTCGCCCGTTCAAGCTCTGTCTCTCTCTGTCCCAAAAATAAATAAACGTTGAAAAAAAAAAAAAAAATTTAAATGTGTGCAGCGTCCCAGGACATCAGAAGGTCAGGCTGTTACAGAACGCAGAGACTCCTGGGGGTGAATGGAACCCCCTAACCAAGGGGGTCTCGCTCAGGGTGATCCTGTCCCCAGGGGACACTCGACGAGACCTGGGATCGTTTCGGTTGTCACAACCGGGGTGCTCCCAGCATGAGCGGGCGGGGCCGGGGAGGCCCCCACAACAGGGAGCGACCCAGCCCCCGTGTCCCCGGTGCTGAGGAGACCCTGTCCTAGATGCACCGATGCACACACCCAACAGTCACCAGTCCCTTTGGAGGCTCTGGCTCTCGCTCGGCCCCTCTGCCCACCGGAGTCCCTGCTAGCAAACCCTCCCTGCCAGCCAACTCCCGTGGGCCACCCTGGGCGCGTCCCGGCAAGGGCGCGTGAAGGAGTTTTACCTTCTGAGCCGCATCCCGGTGGCTCAAAAGGCCAAGGAGTTGTCTTTTGCTAGAAACTGTCCCGGGGCGCTCCGCCAGCTCCCAGCAAGGACCCTCAGTGCATCTAGGACTATCCCGATGCCCCAAGGCAGGTTTCTGCACTGCGGACACATGGGGCCGGACTGTTCCCTGCAGGACCCTCCTGGGCACCACGGGGGAGCGGCAGTCCCGACCCCACACGCTCCCTGCCGACCACAGACGTCCCCAGACACCGCCCACCGTGCCCTGAGGGCAGAACTCGCAGGTTCAGAGGCAGTGTCCTAAAGAAGAAGAAGGAGAGAAAGGACAGCAGACACGAATCAACTTTCTTTCCTTCCTTCCCGATGTGCCGGAAGTGGTGGTTCCAAGGCCAGGTGGCGGGCGATGTCTCACACCAAAGCGCGGCTCAGGGCCCAAAGCCCCTGCTGCACTGGCTGCTAGTCTTTTCTTTACTGGTCACAGGCCGGAGAATCTGATGAATGATCACCCCGCTCCCCCGGGAGGATGCACCTGGACACATTAACGCTTGCCTACGGCCACAGGGAATTCCGCGACCCCGCTCCCCCCACCTGTTCACCTGGCACGAGGGTGCAGCCTCCGATGTTCCCAGCCCTGCCCACGTGCCACGGGAAGGCCAGGGTCAGGGAGACATGATGCCGGCCCTCCATCACAGGGCCAGCACAGGACAATGCGTACAGGGGACACAGATGGGAAGGAAGAGACCAGACTGGTCAACCTGCACACCCATATGCACCGCCAGGCTCACAGCAGCCTCAGGGCGGAAACAGCCCAGCGTCCATCAACGGGGGGCGGGGGATACACACAACGTGTCTGCCGCGCACGAACACGTCACTCGGCCTGAGCAGGAGCGAGGCGCCCACACCCGCTGCCCCGCGGACAGACCCTGAACACCTGATGCTCAGAGAGGGAACCAGAGACGAGAGTCCACACGGGGTGTGAGTCCAGAACAGGCTCCTCCAGGGACAGGAAGGGGACTCCTGGGTGCCGGGGGGGAGGGGGGGGAAGGAGCGACAGCTAGTAGGGATGGGGCTTCTTTTTTTTTTTTTTGGAGGTTTTTTATTTTTGAGAGAAAGAACGAGAATGAGGGGGGGAGGGGCAGAGAGAGGGAGACAGAATCCGAAGCTGGCTCCAGGCTCTGAACTATCAGCACAGAGCCCGACGCGGGGCTCGAACCCACAAACCGTGAGATCATGACCTGAGTGGAAGTCGAATGCCTAACCGACAGAGCCACCCAGGCAACCCAAGGACGGGGCTTCTGTCTGGGGCGTTGGAATGTTCTAACCTTGACTGTGGTGACGGATGCACCATGCTGTGAATATAGTCAAAAGCACTAGACTGTGCACTTTAGGGGGTGAACGGTGTGGTACGTGAATCACATCTCAATAAAGCTGTCATTTATTTACTTGTGCTTTTTTTTAAGGGAGAAAGGGAGTCCAAGAAAGGCGGGTACTGTATGATTCCAGCTCTGGCACACTGTGGAAAAGGCAAAGCCACGGAGACAGCAGGGGCTGGGGGAGGAGGGACTGAGCAGGTGTGACACCAAGTTCAATTTCAGGGCAGCGAGGCCCCTCTGATCCACAGTGGCGGGTACGTATCGCCACACCTGTCCAAACCCGCAGAACGCACGCCAGGAAAGAACCCTGACGTCACCCATGCGTTGAACGTAACAGACATGTCACCCTAGCAGGGATGCCGACAGCTGGCGGGGGGGGGGGGTGTACGTGGGAGGCAAGGTGTACTAGAAATCTCTGAACCTTCCTTTTAATGGTGCAGAGAACCTAAGATCCAGGTCATGTCCTCACAGCCATGAGATCAAGCCTCATGCTGGGCTCCGGACAAGGGAGAGCCGGTGGGAGAGAGCTGGAACCAGGGAGAGCACAACCGGGCCCCGAGGGTCCACAAGGGGTCAGGAAGCCCTGACCGTGCAGGAGCAAGGACAGAGACAGAGGCACAAATAGGACAGGGAAAGGGGCATTCGGGCTGCAGGCGGGGGGTGGCAGGGCGCATAATTCACAAGCTGGTCTGGCTGCTTCCTGAGGCCACTTCTGGAACCTTCCAGCAGGGCCCCCGCAGTCCGCAGGAAGCTTGCGCAAGTATCTGCTGTAAGAGAAGGTATGCGTTGTGTGCCCCTCTCCCTCCACCTTGCCTGCCCAAAGCTGTGCACAAACGTTCTGTTCAGGAACCATGGGGCAGAGAGGCTGGGCCCAGGCCTGCCTCATGCCAACGTGTTCGGCATCAGGTGCTGGAACATTCCACGTTTGGATTCATTTTCAAGATCCTAAAATTCCAGAGCCTCTGGCCAGCTCAGTGGGTGGAGCGTGCGACTCTTGATCTCAGGGTTGTGAGTTTGAGCCCCACACTGGATATAGAGATTACTTAAAAATAAAATGGCAAAAAAAGAAAAAAAAAGGGGGGGATCCTAAAGTTCCAGCGGAGGCTAATGGCATGAATAAAAAGTACAGAAGCCGAACGACAGGTGATCTGCACCTCATGGTAGCAGTCCTAACGTTAAAATTAAACTTGAAGTCAACATCTCGTGGAACCAAACTCTGCACTGAAAAATCCCTCGAACTTGGTTTGGGGCCGATAATTCCATAAGTGACAATCCAGGTCTAGGCAAAACTACCCACAGTATTTATGTCTGTCTGTCTCTCTCTCTCTCTTTTTTTAGAGGGAGAGAGAGCAAAAGCAAGCAGGACAAAGAGGCTGAGAGGGAGAGAGAGAGAATCTCAAGCAGGCTCCACACTGACAGCATAGAGCCTAACTTGGGGCTCGATCCCACAACCGTGAGAGCAGGACCTAAGCCAACAAGACTCAGACACCCAGCCAAGCCACCCAGGCGCCACTGTCTTTCTTTTTTAATCCAAGTATGCTTCCTGGACATTTGGAATTTTCGGCCACGCATGCCGTGCAAGGGCGAAATAAACACGTACGCGATTTGACATCTAAACACGCTGGTTCCCGTTGGAAACTGGGATTAAAAACTTGCCACGCCTACCACTGCTGCCCACTCTCTGCCCCCTCATGACAATCTCAAGGGCTACTTTTCAGGGTGCAGGGTGCTGCCCAGAGGCACGAGAGGTCAGGAAATACACGCCCCAGGGCCTGACAAGATGTGGTTCTTCAGTCTGCTCGGAGCAGCCATTTCAGCGAGAGGTGGGGGCGACAGACGCCAGAAGGGGCTTACCGTGGGCCTTGAGCCTCATACCAAGAGGGAGGGACCCACAGCTGGACCCACAGCTGGACCCACAGCTGGAGGAGGGAAGGGAGCACTGACCGGGACTGTGGGTGAGCTGGGAGAGGGAGGAAGCAGGAAACTGCTCTGCAGCCCTTCCCGGGAGCGCAGCCCTGGCCCCTCACCTGCCCTGCTTGGCCTCCAGGCTCTGCAGCAACCCGACATGCAGACAGGACACACGGACAGAGATGGGAGAGAAGAAAACACGTGAAGCCGGAGCCCAGATGCGGCAGAGGGGACAGGGCTCCCCGGTTCAGCGGGGAGAGCAAGGACAGCAGATGAGCACCTCAAGGCCACACACGACCCCTCCTCATCACCAGTAGCTCCGTGGGGTCTTCAACAGGGTCCAAGGGACTCCTGAGACCACACAGTTTGCGCACCCCTCCCCGGGAAAACCTCTCTGCAACACGGTGTCCTAGGGGACCTGTTCTAGTACATTCCGCGGCAATGCTGTTCCTGACAGAAACCCTGGACCCCGAATGGAGGCGGGAAGGGGTGTAACTGGCAGGCTACAGCCAGTGTGACAGTCTAGCCTGCACCTGTTTTTGTAAATAAAGTTTTATTGGGCTCCTCCTGAGACACGCCCATTCATTTGCATACTATCTCCCAGGGCAGGGGCGAGCAGTCCTCACAGAGACAAATATTTACATAAGGGGTTTGCTGACCTGGCTTAGCGGGAATGCCCTCCAGCTGGGAGCTGGGGGGAGGGGGGGGACCCTGCCTCGAACAGGCTGAAGGGCAGGACTCTGCTGCCCGACTCTGACTCTGCCCTTCAGGAAATCGGGGACAGCGTTCAGGAAGAGCCAATTTGAGCTGGTGGGGTGCGAGGACACGAATGACCCTCGCAAGGCTGTTCTCAGGGCGCCATTCAGACTGATCCTTCAGACTGTCCTTAGCACAGCTTTTGAGGCCCGTGAGGCCGATTTAGCTGTTTTCCTAAAGTAAATTATCTACTAAATCAGTACTTCCCAAGTGGCGGCAAATGCAGGGAACGAGCCGCCCCCCCCCCCCCCCCCCCCCCCCCCCCGGCGTCAGCAAGGCCAAGGGGGAGAAACCCAGAGCCCACGGATTCATTGCACCTTTACCGCTAACCGGCCGGACCTGGCCATGACCGCCCTGCTTTCTCACCAGGCCGCACGACACCCACTTCCTTGGGCAGGGAACGTGGGGAGATTATGTGAAGAGCACAGCACTGCACCTGAGCTCAAGTCACCACGAAGGACAGCCATTGTCATTTTCATGGGCAGCCAAAAAAAAAAAAAGGGCGCCAGATGCCTCTCGCCCTTGCCCAGGCTGGGCCTGCCGCCCGAGTCCCTGCCCCCATTCCGCCTTCTTGCATTTCCGCCAATCAAGCGACATAACCGCCAACCTATTCAGCCTAAACAACCCGGCCACGAAACCCTCCCATATCCTGGAGAAAGACTCAGCTAGGTTCTGCTTTATCGGCTCAATCAACCTCCCTGCAGCCCTTGGACTACTACATGTTTCTTTTGGGGGGGGGGGGCGAGGAAGGATTACAAAGACTCTAGAACATTCTGTGGAAACAGCCTCTTGCCCCCACTGGAAACTGCACAGCTTTCTATCACCTGTTAGCTTGGTCTGTTTGCAGACTTGACTCACTGAGGTGCTGCTATATAGGCCTTTGTCCCCGTCCTCCCCCCCCCCCCCCACCCCGTCGCTGTCCACACCTCCCGGCAGCCAGGCCAGGGCCTCGCCCTGCATCCTTGGGGAAGTTGCATCACGCTCCAGGCTCGGCTTCCTTATCCGGAAGCCAGAAGTGACGACACATTCCCTCACAAAGCTGCCGAGTGGGGCCCGTCTCTCATCGCTGACATCCTGAAAATTAAAGGTACAACATACGTGTCTAACGCCTGCAGGTGTTCGTGTTAGCGTCCCGCTTTATAACTTACACAGGAGTTGTAAGGACTTCTGTGTGGATCAGATATCACATTACGAATGAAGGGTGATGGGGGTTTGATTACGTGGGCGTAGACATTGGTCAAAACTGCAAAGGGTCCGTCTGCTTTTGGTGCGTCTATCTCACTGTATACAAATGCCACCTTAAAAAAAAACACACACACACACAACCACACACAAACTGATATTGAACTCTCATGACAGGCGTGCTCAACTATTTAGAGAGAGCGTGAACTAGCGTCTGCAACTTAGTTTGAAACGAGTTCCAAAACATACAGTGGCTTGGTGGACAGAGAGGAGGGCAGAGCAAACTGCAATGACGCGAATATGGAGACGCAAATGCAGAGAAGCGTCCGTGGGAAGGCCCAGGGGTGGGTGCTTAGGTGTTCATGGCTCTTGTGACTTTTCTGCAGGCTTGAAATGTAACAACTGTAACACGCGCCACCTGGGAGAAGCTCACAGCTATTCAAACTTGAGGACAGGATCCAGCCCACCTCTGAATTACACTGTGACCTGTTTCAGAGGTTCTCAGAAACTCCGCTCCACGAAGAGACTGAGTGGCTAATAGAAGTCAGCCTGGATGCCACAGAAATGAGCCGTTGTTGGAGGCGGAAGACAGCACCTCGGCAGAGGTTACTCACAGCCCTGCCTTTTTTCGAAGTCGCAGGCGACCAAACAGTCAAAGCCCCCAGTTCGCGGGACCGGCTTCCCCTCCCCAGGCAGGGCGGGCTAACTCAGATTCTTAAGACATTGAAGTCATCCTGCCTGTCGCAGGAAGGAGGTGAAAGGTCTCCCAAGGGCACCACAAGCCCAAGAAATTAATCATCAGGTCTCATTTCGTGGTAAGCACGCTGGATCCTCCCAGCCCCCAAAAATCCTGGCGGGCCAGGCGCAGTGTTGATTTCTCAATCGAGACACCAGATGGCGGCAGTACCCACTTCAAATGCAACAACAAAGTCAGGCACGCGCACCCCAACTGAAGACTTTTAATCCGGTACAGTCGCTACACCGCTGTCCCTACCGCGCACCCAACTCTGCGATGGCCCCTGCAGATGGGACTGGCGCTTGGTGTCGTGCTATCTTATCCCACGCCCAGGGAAATCCCACTCACAGGACGTGCCATCTCCCCAGAGATAGCGACAAAAACGGAAACCCCCCTGCTGCCCCTGGAGAAAGCGTCCCAAGTGTGGGCAGCTGGGAAAGCAAGGGTGGCCATTTTAAACGCCACCAGGGGCCCAGGGAGAGAGCGAGAAGAAAGGAGACGGAAAAGCGGGGCCCGCAGACCCGTGGAAAGCACAACGTCCCGCTCGCTCTGCACAGCGGGCCCAGAGCGGCGGAAATTCCTGGCGAGCAAGCGCCATCTCCGGACTCTGAACAAGCGGATCCAAATTTCCAGAAAACAGATTCTGTGGGGTCAAACTCTAAATAGGTACAGGCCGTGGGCCAGCAGCGTGTGTTTCAAAGAAAAAACCTGCTCCCCTCCATCCCAGTGTCTGAGTAAGCGATTCGAGGCTCTTCCTCGAAATTCATCCGTCCTCCATTGGCCACCTCCAACTTCTTTCTCTAGAAATCATTGGGAGGGGAGCTTCAAAAAACCGGGCAGGCAGAGTTAAAAGCCCAAACGCTACGGACTGGAGTGCCAGCTTCCTGCCCGGTATGTCGATCTGCGAGTGGAGCCTTTGTTCCTGGCTCAGGCATTTGAGGTTTCTGTGGAGACGTGAAGCGGGACCGGACGAGGGGCGGGGAGAGTATATGTACTACGCCTGGACCAGGCAAGAACAAAGGTGCTGGGCGGGCGGCAGCCGGCGGGGCGGGTTTACCTGCTTGCCCCTGTAGAAAAGCCTCTGCAGGCCTGGCTCCACGTGGAACAGCCCCTGGATCTTCCTCCTCAGCTCCTCCACCTTGGTCAGCCTGGACAGCGAGTCCACAGTGTGGGCCACCTTGCCGTCCATGGTGCGAACCTGGATCCACATGGCGTCTGCTGGTGCTGAGGGGGAGAGAGCGGGACCCCTAGGTCAGTTCCGTTGCTGCTGCCACCACCAGACCGTGCCATTCTCAGGTCACCTTGGCCTTTGTCCACCCTGAGTACACTAGGAAACTCCTCGAACGCCCTCCCGGCGCGTGAGTCCCCGAACTAGCCACAGCTGACCAGGGCCCGGCAGAGGAAGTGAAGGAATTAATGCATTAATGACCAGCAAGGGCGGAGAGGCGAGGAGGGAGAGTAAATTAGGGGAAGGCAATCGGCGTCTCGGACCACTCACTCCAACCCACTCCGCCTTTCACAGAGGGAAGACAATCATGTCCAGAGGAGGAAGGAGGACACGGCCGAACGGTGAGGGGCCAGGTTCGTTCGTTTATTTCTTCATTCATTCATTCATTCATTCATTCATTCTCTGAATTAATACTGACGCAAAGGGAAAACCCAAAAGTCCGGCGCGGATTAGAACTTCAGAAGTCCCAGTAACTCAACTAAGTGTGACCCAAGGGGGACGATCCCCCCCACGCCCAAACCCCCGAGCCCCCGACCCCTGGCGCGCGCGCGACCCCCCCCCCGCGCGCGTGCGCGCGACGCGGCCGGCCCCGCGGTGGCCATGGCAACCGGCCGCCCCGTCCCGGCCGCCCCCGCGCGCGCCGCGCGACTCACCGCGGCCCCGCGGGCAGTCTCGCGCTCCCGGCACTCCGACCCACGGACTCTGAGCCTCTCTTATTCTCCCGCCCGTCCGCTCGGGCCACGCCAACTAGCCCACGCCCACCCCCACCGCCGGGACCGGCCGAGGGGCCCCGCGCGCCAAGTCCCTCCCCCCTTCACTTGAGCCGCCTCGCTCATTGGCTCCGCCGCGCCCGGCTGCCCCGCCCCGCTCGTTCCCCATTGGCCCAGGCGCGCCCGGGGAACTAAGGGCGCGCGAAATCGGGCTCGGGCGCGACAATTGAATCGCGGGGCGCCCCGCGCGCAGGCGCGGAGCCTGACATCCTCCCCTGCGGCTCACCAGGCCCTCCCCCACCCAGCGGGCGCGACCCCCGCGGGGCTTTGGGGACGTTCCCCTCGCCCCGGGCAGCGCCCGGGCTGCCAAGGACGACTCCCGAGGGCCGGCGGGGCGGGGGAAGAGCCCCAGACGGCGTGCACAGCAGCCACGCCGCGGGGCACGCGTGCGCCCGTGCTGGCCGCACGTCCCCGGGCCGCTCGGGAAAGTTTTCCAAAGTCTCCGCGCCCGGTGCACCGAGCCCTTCCCCCCACCCCCCGGCCCGGGCTGGCACGCCGATCCGTCCGGAGGCTCACCTCTCCGGCCGCCCCGATCCGCTCTCCTGCTTGCGCGCCTGGCCCGGCTGGGGATGGCGATGGAGATGCGTGTGTGGCCCCGGACCCCGCGCCGACCTGCCCGTAACCCGGAGCGCCCTGGACGGTCACCACTGCCCGCCGCGCTGCCAGCTGCTCTGATTTTTTTTCCCGCGAAAACTCAGCGTTTGGGAGTTGCGGGGCCGCGGGAGGCCGCGCCAGGGGCGGGCGCCTGCCTGGTGATTGGCCGCTGCAGTGGCGGGAAGCGAGAAAGGGGGTGGGGGGCGCCCCCTCCCCGATCCAGCCCCACTCCGCCCAGCCGGCCACGGCCCCGCCCAGCCCTGCGCGCTCTGCTGGGCGCGCCCAGTGTGCAACCCGGCCCGGTGGCGGGAGCTGGGCCCCCCTAACTACGTGCGTCCCTCAGGAGCCCTAGGGAGGGACCCCGGGTAAAGACCCCCTGACCTTTTAATTCCTTTCCCACAGCCCGTCTCCCCGGGCACGGGCACTCACTGACAGTAGGGCAAGGAAGGCCGGAATCAATGTTTAAACACCGCAGTGGGATGTTGGGGCCCCTCTGGAGACCGCCTGCACCCCGATGGCCAGCCTGATCGCCCCAAGCTCTATTTCCTGGCGTCAGGGCCTGCTGGAGCTCCCCACCCGCAGGGCTTGTTTGCTGGGTTTTCCCGCTTCGTTTTCCCGCCTTCTCCGGCTGTCCAGGCGGGCAGGACTGCCCTGCCCCCTCCGCCCTGCTTGCTCTGCTCTGGCCAGTCTTGGCGGGCACACAGTGACCCATGCTGGGCACCTACAAAGCGCCTGGACACGGTGTTCAGAGCTGGGGGGCCCAACAATGGGCAAGGCCGACCCCCGTTGGTGGTCTCCAGACGGGTAAATTCTTGTCTGGAGAGACAGGCAACAAACAAACAAACAAACAAATAAATAAATAAATCAAGCTAATCATTTCAGATTCTATTTGCAGCAAAGCCAGGACAGTGGCTGGAGAGGCATGTGGGAGTGGGCAGGGAGGACATTCCGGTTGAGGTGGAGAGGTGGCCTCTCTGAACAGATGACATTTGAGCTGCGATCTGAGATAGAAACCAAGGACAGATGGGTCGAGGAGGCACGGCCAAGCTCAGAGGCGGGAAAAGGCTTAGAAATGTGGGGGGGGGAGCGTAGCCAAGAGGCCAGCATAGCTGGGCAGAGAGGGGATGAGGTCAGAGAGATGTCACCTGGGGCCTCAAGGGCCACCAGGAGGACTTTGGTCTTCGTGTCTTGAGCGGCATGGGAAGGCAGTGAGCAGAGTCCCTTCTGTTATGTCCCCAGGTGGCAGACAGAATCATGTCCCCCACAAAGATATCCCTGGAGCCTGTGAATACGGTAGCTTCCATGCCAAAAGGAAGTTTGCAGATTAAATTACATTAAAGGTCTTTAGGTGAGGGAGATTATTCTAGATTGTGCAGGCTGGGCCCAAATCATCGCAAGGGTCCTAATAAGTGAAAGAGAGTGGCAGAAGGGCCAAGTCAGAGGAGAAGTGACCGGGGAAGGAGAGGTTGGAATGATGAGGTCAACAGGCAAGGAATAGGGCAAGAGTCTCCCCCAGAATCCCAGAACACCTTGATTTTAGCCGAGCATCTCCAAGAGCTGACAAACCGCTTAGGAGACAAGACGGCAACGTCTACAGAAGACATCGTGTAAAATAAAGCAAGACACAGCAAAGACCATGAATGAGGCCTGCCGGAGTCTGCAGAACGGACCTCTCGTGGCAACTCTCGTGCTCCAGCGGCCCTCCCACTTAGGCATCAGCCCACGCGCAGATCAGGCACCAAGAAAACCGTTAGGGGGGGCACAAGTTCTCGGTCTCCTTTTTTGCAAAATCATATATTCTTGAAGGTCATTAAGTCGCTCGACAAACTTTTACTGACACCCCTCTTGTCTGAACCAGGCCTGGAGCCAAGCCGACGTGGGTGTGCACAAAGTTCCTCCCGCCCTGGAGGGACTTTCCCATTCGATGGGGGAGACACGGGTGTAAAGGGAAGTGTCAGATGGGTGAGAGGGTGTTCGTGCAAAGTGGAGCACACAACACTCTAAGCGTCTTCGATCGGGACACACCAGACTTCGTACCCTGGCCATATCCATAATTTTTTTCCGACTGGGGTAAATAGCCATTAAAATGACAACGGAAGCGGGTGAGCCTAACCAGCGTATGAACCCTGAGAAGCGCGCGTACCGCACATGGGGGCCATCTGACAGAGCAGAAAATCCCTTGGGGCTCGTTCCTCGTTCCTCTCCATCTCTAAGCAGAGCTCATGATGCCTACCTTACCGGAATGTTGTGAGAACTCTTCCCACCCAGGCCTCTGGCCTCCTGGCACGATGACAGGCGTTCCCAGTGTGGCAGGAATGTTAGGGTCTGTGGCTGTTTTTGCGTATTCATTTGTTATTTCCTAGGAAAAAGTGGTCAGGTTGTCATTTCCCCAACCAGTGAGGACTTTGGAATTCCCAAGCCGTCCCACCTCCCCCCCCCCCCCCCCCGAACAACAGCCTCGTCTCCCCTCCCGGCCACTGGAGGCCCCTTCCCAGAACCCTGGCTGGATGATGTCACAGACAGGTGACCTCACCGCGGCAAAGGAACCGGGGATCTCAGTGTCATGGGGGAGGGGCGAGGATGTTCCTCCACCACCCCAACCCCCCATGTCTGTGGTGAAGTCGATCGAATTAGTGTTGCCCAAGGATGTGGTCTACCCGGCCGGCTCCAGCATAGAAGGGCAGGTGGTTCTCATACTGAACAGCACCCTGGTGAACCCCATGGTGAAGGTGGAGCTCGTGGGAAGGGGTTACGTGGAGTGGAATGAAGAAATCGGGGCATCCCGTGATTATAGCAGGGATGTTATTTGCAACAACAAGGCCGACTATGTGCACAAGACGAAGACATTCCCAGTAGAGGGTAAGGACCAAGCCAGCAGCCGACTCTAGCCATGATAGGAAGCTGGGTCTGGAAGGTAAACACATGTGTTAGTTGATCAACAAACCCCCAGGGATACCAGACAGGGGCAGAGGCCTGGTTCCTCCCCAGGAAGGAGGCTATGTATAACAATGACCATCAGATACTCACAACACGAAAATAACAAGACAGGAAGAGCCGAGCAGGACCCAGCTATTCGAAATGAACTATCAAAGTCGTTCCCCTGGAAAATGCTATCCTTAGCCCCATGACCACTTTGGGAGGCCAGTAAAAAAATCTTTCTTGTGATTTTACAGATGAATCTCCCTCTAGCAGTGAACTCCGAGGAGACAAAGATAAGGAGTCCTATGGTCAACCGGGAAAGAGAGAGGGGCAGGGAAGACATTCTAGGGAAAGAATAACTCGGCCCCGACTCCACGAGGTTCAGATCCAAAGTCTGGACAGACACCAGGGAGGCTGAGCTGCCCTGGAGCTACATGTCCTTTCCAAAATGTGTTCACGGGGGTGTTCCCGGGTGTTCCACAACTCTTGGCCAATGCTCAGCTAGACAAAGTTTCATTCTAGAATTTTAAAAGTTTTAGATAGGGAGGTCACGGAGGTCCCTTCAAAGAGGTGACTACTGAGCGATGGGAGGGACACCAGCTGTGCAGATTTCTAGGGGTCGGAATGGTAGGGGCGGGCGCCTGGATGGCTCGGTCAGTTAAGCGTCCGACTTCAGCTCAGGTCACGACCTTGTGGTTCGTGGGTTCGAGCCCCGCATCGGGCTCTGTGCTGACAGCTCAGGGCCTGGAGCCTGCTTTGGATTCTGTGTCTCTTTCTCTCTCTCTGCCCCTCCCCCGCTCACACTCTACTTCTCTCTCAAAAAATACACAAACTTTAAAAACATTTTTTTAATTAAAAAAAGGAAAAAGAAGGTTCTGGGGCAGGAACGGCCCCATGCCAGGCCTTACTGGCCAGCAGCCGTGTTGCCTCTCCGTGTCTCAGTTAACCTATCTGGAAAATGGGAGACAGAAAGTCTTGCCTCATAAGATTGTTTTGGGGACTTAGTGACCTAATGGTATACGAAGGGCTTAGACTAGCGTGGGGCACACAGGAAGGCGTCATAAGTGTTACTTTTTGCAAGCAAACAGTCCCCACCCAGACCTCCCCCAGCGTCAGATACCAGCCTTTCTGATTGCCCAGCATTCCCCCCCCCCCCCCACCAAAGCATGAGCCCAAGCGTGTTTGTTGAACGAATGAATGCGTGTCTGAAGGCAGGACCTCCAATTTTGCAGATCCAGAGTAGCGGTGAGCACATCCCCGTGGGTAGCTTGGGGTGACCACCGCAGCCACATCACCCGCCCGGGGCCATCCCCCTCCAGCCCGGCTGAGGCCTAGGCCTGAGATCTGTAGACCATGCAGAGCCCTAAAAGCACAGAGCTCAGCCTAGCTCGGGGATGGGCGGGCCAGGCCCAGAACAAAGCCCTTGCCAAAATAATAAATAAAAAGTGGGGGAAGAAAAAAAAAAAAAGATTCTAGAACCTTCTGATGGCATTGGTGTGTTTTGCTTTCAGATAATTGGTTAAGTGCAGGCAGCCACACCTTTGACTTCCATTTCAACTTACCTCCCAGGCTTCCTTCTACCTTCGCCAGCAAAATTGGCCACGTCTCCTACTTCGTGCAAGCCTCCTGCATGGGTCGGGAGCACGTTCTAGCGAAGAAGAGAATGTACTTGTTGATTCAAGGGACTTCAGACTTCCATCAAGAAAACGCACTGCAGGTAGTGATAGGAGAGGAGCAGGGGTCGGACTTGTCCTCAAAGCTCACGGGAGGCAGGGGGAGGTGGGAAGGCAGGGGACAGAGGTGGCCCCCACCAGGAAGGAGGAAAAGGCACGGATGGTTCCCCAGGCCAAGTTCACAAAAGGTGAATCAGAAACCAGGGCAGGCGCAAGGCTGGGGCTCTCAGCCCGGACAATTCTGCCTCCCCAGGGGGCACTGGGTGGTGTCCAGGGACATTTGTGGCTGTCACAGCTGGGGGGAGGGGAGCTACTGGCATTGAGTAGGTAGGGCCAGGGCAGCTGTTCAATACCTCCCAGTGCCCTGGACGCCCCCTACAGAGAATGAGTGGTCCCCAATGCCCTTGACCCTGCAACAAGTCAAGACTAAGCAGAGACCTCCCTGTGACCCACGGGTGAAAAAGGTGCCTGGATGCTCGGTGACTCTCCAGGGTCTTTGAGCCCTCAGACAGCAGAGATGGTGCCCCCACAAAAAGAGGCATGGAAGGGGGTGGCCTCTGGCCCTGGAAAAGGAAAGGCCATGTGATGTTGGTCTGGCTAAGCAAAGGAGGTTTTCTAGATGGTTCCTGGAGGGCCAGGTGCAGAGAAGTCAAGGTAGAAGTCAAGGTGGGTGGAGTGACGTTGGGCCAAGTAACTTCCCTGGGGACTCCTATCAGATCATAGTGGCTCAGATGGCTGGCATTTTAGTTTTCGAGATCCAGGTAGGAATCCCAGAGCCCACCCCCCCCCCACCTCCATTTCATGTTTCATGTAAATCCCGAACTTCCCACAGTGCCCGGCGCAGGTTGGAGGATGTGTCCCAGAATCTTGTCCCAGCCGCCAACTCCAGTATTATTATGTGTGTGACAAGAATCACCTGGAGCCCAGCCAACCTCTTGCGATGGTCCTGGAGGGTCTCAGGAAGGGTAGATGCTTGGAGGGGTGGACCAGCCCTGGGATGATCAGGCCTGAGCTCAAGGCCGCTTGACCATCTGCCCCCTGTGTCAGCCCTGAGCGAACTATGGCCCTCCTCTGGCCTTCCCTTTGGAAATGTCGGTGCTGGGTCAGACCCAGCCTGTGATTCCGTTGGCGGCAGATATGCTATTAGCTGGGTGGCCTTGGGCAATTAACACCTCCCAGGGGGCCCCCCCGGGCGGCGGGGGGGGGGGGGGGGGAATCGGTTGAGCAGCTGACTCTTGATTTCAGCCCAGGTCACGATCTCTCGCATGTTTGTGAGTTCAGGTTCCGCCTTGGGCTCTGCACTGACAGAGCAGAGCCTGCTTAGGATTCTCTCTCTCTCTCTCTCTCTCTCTCTCTCTCCACCCCTCCCCCACTCGCTCTCTGTCTGTCCCTCTCTCTCTCTCTCTCTCTCAAAAACAAAACAAAACAAAATACCCCGGCTCCCGGAGCCTTGACTTGACTGTCCTGATCTGCGCAATGAGAAGAAGAAAACTACTTCCCTTGACGGGTGCCTATGAAGACCGCAGAGTGTTCAGCATAAAGTCTGCACACCCAGGAGGTGCCCAGTAAGTGGGAAGATCTAAAATCAAGATCATAGCAGCAAAGGGAGTTATCACACATGCGTTTTGAGGATATGAAAATACTGGGTTTTTCTGACTACTCAGTACTGTCTTAACCAGACTGGTCAAGGGAGGCCTTTTTGAGGAGGTGACATTTTAGCAGAGAATTGAAAGAGAAGAGGGGGAAAGCCATGTGGACATCTGGGGTAGAGGGTTCCGGGCAGAGGGAGCAGTCCGTGCAAAGGCCCTGGGGCACAAGGCCCACCTCTGATGGAGGTGGGAGCCCTGGTGGGCAGAGGGTCGTCATTTCATTCCCTTCAGCTGCTTTGGGGAGGATAGACAAGAGGCGGCAGGGTGAGGGCAGGAGCTGGGGCACCGGGGCAGAGGTTACCTCTCTGGTGCAGTGAGCAGTGATGGGGCTCAACCAGGTACAGGCAGATTCTTGACCCCAGTCTGCCCTCAGAGCAGCCAGAGGCAGTCAGGTGATGACCTTCCTCTGCCCACGGCCCTCCCCGTCTCCCATCTCATTCAGGGTAAAGGCCAAAGTCCCTGCTGCCCACAAGGCCCTGAGTGACCTGCCCCATCCCCACCCTGCCCTCCCCTCTGCCCTCCCTCCCCTTTGCTCCCTCTGCTCCAGCCAAATGGGCCTCCTCAATGTTCGGCCCACACGCCAGGCCTGGGCCTGCCCCAGGGCCTTTGCACGGGCTGTGCCTTCTGCCTGGAACACTATGATATGGTCTTCCTCTCCTTCCTCCTCATCCTTCGGATCTCTGCTCCGAGGCCACGTAGTCACTGAATAAACTGTCGCAACCCCAACAGAGGGCACTTTAGCTGCATCTATCCAAATGAAAGTGAACATGCACTTTGTCCCAGCCACTGCCCTTCTAGAAATTTCTCCTACTGATATTCTTTCACGCGTGACGTGACCTCCTACAGCAATGTTTTGGTGGCAAAAAAAAAAATTGGAATCAGCCTAAATGCTCATTGCTAGGAGAATGAAACCGGCAGGGTGCTGTCCAAGGTATACTCTACGGAAAAGTTAAAGAGAAACAAAGACCGGACAAGGACACGTCAGTCCCGGGGTGGCGTGAGCGCTGCGCAGCTCAGAACCCCGAGCCCCGCCGCAGCCCGGTGGTGAGAGCGTGAAATATACTTCCTTGCAGGTGTAGCAAACGACTCTCCGGAAGGAGGCCAGAGAAACTGACAAAACAGCCACTGCCCCCCTGGGAGGGGAGCTGGGCAGGGGGGGAGGGGCAGACATTTTCCCCTTCCACTTAAAAAAAAAAAAACAAAACAGCTTTATTGAGATACACTTCACATACTTTATAATCGCCCTCCTCCAGTGCGCAAATTCAATGACTTTTAGTGTGTTCACAGAGTTGGGCAGCCGGCCCCTCTGTCGATTTTAGCACGTTCTAGTCACCCCAGAATGAAATCTTACATCCCTTAGCTGTCACCCCTCAAACTCCCCACATCCCCTCCCCCAGCCCCTGGCGACCACTAATCGATCCGCTTCCTCTCTCCCTGGGTTTGCCAGTGCTGGACATTCCATGAAAATGGAATCGTAGGGTCCAGAGCCTTTGTGTGTCAGCTATCTCCCACCCGCTCGCCTTTGTGCGGGCTCCGTCTGTGATGTATCCTTTTTTATGGCTGAGTAATATTCCACGGCACAGATGGGACCCGATTTTGTGTATCCATTCCTGCACTAATGGATACTTGGGTTGTCTCCTCCACCTCTCGGCTGCATAGAGTCAAGGTACTGCACAGGTCGTACAAAGTTTTGCATGTTTCTCTTGGCCTGATACCTCTAGGGGCATTGCTGGGTCAGATGACGAGTCTGTTTAACATTTGAGGAACCGCCAGCCTGTTTTTCCACAGTGGCTGCCCTGTTTTCCCGTTCCCTTTAGCCAGGCTCGAGGGCTCTGATCTCTTCACCTCCTCTCCATTCTTTGTACCTTTAAGAGTCTTGAAAGATGGGACCCCGTTGCCTCTTCCAGGAGTCAGTACCGTTTGGAAAAGGAACTTGTCCTGGAGACATTTCCTAACCACTGACTCTAAGCGAGCCCCCACCCCCCCTCTCCTTCACTCCTGCCCCCCCCCCCGCCATTTTGCATCCCACCACAGCCTCATCGGAAATGACCTGGTTCATTTTCAATGTGCCAGTTATGCGTTCGTGCCCCGCCCCTCCCCCCGCCGCCTCCACCAGAGCAGGGACTGGGCTGGTCTTACTTCTTTTTTAGGTTTTTTAAGTTTTGTTTTGTTTTTTTTTTTAATTTAAGTAATCTCTGCACCCAACCTGGGGCTCGGACCCACAATCCCAAGATCGAGAGGCACACGCTCCTCTGGCTGAGCCAGCCAGGCGCCCTGGGACTAGGCTTGTCTTAACTGCTATGGGTTTTCCTTGAACTTGGCACTAAATCGATGCAAACAAATACTGGTTGGATGAATCCCCCCACCCCCCACCCCCAGAGGCTCACCTATGCCAAAGGGATGCGGGGCCCTAAGACACTCCCAGATCCGGGAAATCCAATGTGGAGCTTGTACCCTCAACATTATTGGGTATCAGAGGGCTTTGGCCACCCTGCCTGACCCAGCGTGGGAGGCCACTGGGCCATCGTTGGTACTTCTTGGCCCCTCTCTCAGCCACAGGCCAGAGGTACAGGCTTGGCCTTGAGTTAGGGCAGCCACTTCCTTAACACCTGCAGGGTTCTAACGCATGCGAGGAATTTTCCGAATGAATGACTGGAGGGATTTAGAATAAAACTGCCTGCAATTAGCCTCCTGGAGGAGAGGGAGGCGGGAGAGGGAGGAGGAGGCAGGGGGTCAGAGGCTGAGGGTAGAGGTGAGGTCACCTGGGGTCAGGGGTCAGCCCTAGGTCTCCAAGGGAAAGCAATCCTCTCCGGACGGGTGTTTTCCAAACCTCAGACCACACCCATTCATGGGTTGGAAAATCAATTTAATGGGATGCCAGTTCATTTGTATAAAATGCAAGAATACATAAGGCCAAAATGGAAAGTATTAGAAAAAAGCCAATTTGGGGGGTTGCAAACATTGTGTGTGTGTGTTTTAAATAGAAGAAGAAAACAACAGAGAATAAAATAAGTAGAATAGGAAATGAAGAAAATATGGTTGGTGGGTGGCGATTAATTTTTTTTTTATGTTTATTTATTTCTGAGGCGGAGAGAGACAGAGCACGAGTTGGGGAGGGGCAGAGAGAGAGGGAGACACAGAATCCGAAGCAGGCTCCGGGCTCTGAGCCATCAGCCCAGAGCCCGGCGCGGGGCTCGAACTCACGGACCGCGAGATCGTGACCTGAGCCAAAGTCGGTCGCTCAACTGACTGAGCCAACCAGGCGCCCCAATTAATTTTTTTTTTTAACGTTTATTTATTTTTGAGACAGAGAGAGACACAGCATGAACGGGGGAGGGGCAGAGAGACAGGGAGACACAGAATCGGAAACAGGCTCCAGGCTCTGAGCCATCAGCCCAGAGCCTGATGTGGGGCTCGAACTCACGGACCGCGAGATCACGAGATCCCGCGAGATCGCGAGATCGTGACCTGGCTGAAGTCGGACGCTTAACCGACTGCGCCACCCAGGCGCCCCAATTTTTTTTTTTTAATGAAAGAATAAGGGCGCCTCAGTGGGTTAAGTGTCTGACTCTTGATTTCGGCTCAGGTCATGATCTCACAGTTCGTGAGTTTGAGCCCCACATCGGGCTCTTCACTGACAGAGCGGAGCCTGCTTGGCATTGTTTCTCTCTCTGCCCCTCCCCTGCCTGCTCTCTCTCTCTCTCTCTCTCTCTCTCTCTCTCTCTCACAAAATTTAAAAAAAACCCTCAAATATATACTAAAACATGAAAGAATAGAATAAAATAGGTCAGAAAATATAAATGTGGTGGGTTGTAACAAGCTTTGTTTTTACAACATCAATGTGTTGGACAGAATATAATAGCTTTGAATAGGTAGACTCCAGAATTTACCAGAAAAAAATTAATCTGGTGGGTTACGACCAGCTAATGTTTTATAAATTTTGTTTTTATATGAAGCAAAATAATAGAATAAAGTAAGTCCACTAAGCGTAACGGGAAAATGAATTCAGAAGGTTGCGATGAAATATATTTTTGAAAAAATATATTTTTTAACATTTTCATTTATTTTTGAGAGATAGAGACAGAGGGTGAGCGGGGGAGGGGCAGAGAGAGAGGGAGGCACAGAATCCGAAGCAGGCTCCAGGTTCTGAGCTGTCGGCACAGAGCCCGACGCGGGGCTCGAATTCATGAACCGAGAGATCACGACCTGAGCCGAAGTCGGACGCTCCACCGACTGAGCCCCCCAGGCGCCCCTGTGACGAACATTTTTAAACGAATACAGTAAGTAGAATACAGTAAGACAGAAAGTACCAGCAGGCATGTGTCATGGGTAAGTATTAGTTCATGACACGATGTCTCTTTCACAGACCTAGACGTAGATGCAAACACAGGTTGTATTCTCTGTCACGATATTAAAATCTATGTGTTTGTGACACGCTCTTCCAAAGGAGCCAGCCAGGCGCCCCTGAAATCTACGATTTGACCATGAGTTATGGTTTAAAAAACAAAAGAAGAAGAAGAAAGTATATATGACAGGTACTGTACGTGGCCCACAAAGCCTAAAATATTTGTTACCAGTTTCTTTATGGAAAACGTTTGCCAGCTGGTGGCGGAGAGCGACTCTCCTGTGTAAGTCCAAGAAGAAAGGTCGTCCGGATGTCTGGATGTTCCTTCTAGCCCTTTTCTGACACCTAACACATAGAAACTATGTAAACATCCATCTTGTAAAGGGGGGCTGCCTGAAGAAATAAACTATAAACTATTTTGCGACACGCTCAGTGGCCATGGTGAAAACAAACCAGAGCAGCAGGTGTGTTGATACGAATGCATCTTGAGCCCCGAATGCTGAGCTAGAAAAGCCAGTTGCTGGAGAACGTGGACAGCTTGATTTATTTAAAGCACTAAGATATGTAAAACAGGATTGTATACTTCTCCCACAAGCAGATGCATTTCTACGTAATATGAAAGTTGACATGAGGGGCACCTGGGTGGCTCGGTTGGTTGAGCATCTGACTCTTGCTATCAGCTCAGGTCTTGATTTCAGGGTTGTGAGTTCAAGCCCCGTGCTGGGTATGAAGCCTGCCTAAAAAAAAGAGAAGAGAAGAGAAGAGAAGAGAAGAGAAGAGAAGAGAAGAAAAAGAAAAGAAAACTTCATACGAAAATGCGAGATGCCAGTCTGGAAAAGAAGGGGAGAGGAAAATGGGGCAAAACACCCAAAAGTCACTCAATTTCAGTCAAATCAGTAAAGTTTCCTTTCTTCCACTGGTTAGAAGACACACTTGTGCTTGTTACATTATTCTTTCTAAAAAAAATACTTTTTAAGTTTATTTATTTATTTTTGAGACAGAGAGAGAGAGAGAGAGAGAGAGAACGCAGGGGAGAGGGAGGGAGAGAATCCCAAGCAGGCTGTGTGCTCTCAGCGCAGAGCCCAGTGCGGGCCTTGAACTCATGAACCGTGAAATCATGACCTGGGCTGAAACCAAGAGCTGGACACTTAACCAGTTGAACTGCCCAGGCGCCCCGCTATGTGATTCTTTACACACTTTTTTCTGAGACAATAATCTGGCGTAGGTCCCTCTGTGTATGTCGTAGGAGAACAAATGTGTAGGTACAACAAACTGATCACCGTGAAATTCAGGATATTGCCCTTTGCAGGTGGGGTTGCCGCCTGGGCAAGTGTGAGGGACTTTGGGGAAAAAACTAGCAAATTCCTTCTTCTTCTTGGAGGGAGGTTACAAGCGAGTTGACTTGATATTAATTCACAGTTGCATATTTGCTTTGTGGGGTGTTCTGTGTCTGAGTGTTTTTTTAATCTGCAGATATGGGGTGCCTGGGTAGCTTGGTCGGTTAAGCACCCGACTTCAGCGCTTTCTCTCTCTGCCCTTCCCCCATTCACACTGTCTCTCTCTCTCTCAAAAATGAATAAATGTTTTAAAAAATTAAGATAGGGGCCCCTGGGTGGCTCGGTCGGTTGGGCGTCCGACTTCGGCTCAGGTCATGATCTCACGGTTCGTGGGTTCGAGTCCCGCATCGGGCTCTGTGCTGACAGCTCAGAGCCTGGAGCCTGTTTCCGATTCTGTGTCTCCCTCTCTCTCTGACCCTCCCCCGCTCATGCTCTGTCTCTCCCTGTCTCAAACATAAATGAACGTTAAAAAAAAAATTTTTTTTAAGTTTGTTAATTTGAGAGAGAAAGAGTGTGTACTCAAGCAGGAGAGAGAGAGAGAGAGAGAGAGAGAGAGAGAGAGAGAGAGTTCCAAGCAGGCCCCACACTCAGCACGGAGCCCAACACGGGGCACGAACCCACAAACTGTGAAATCGTGACCTGAGCCGAAATCGAGGGTCAGGTGCTCAACCGACTGAGCCACCCAAGCGCCCCCTGGTATTTTATTCCTTAAATGAGCAGCGATCTGGAACAAATCAGGAGAATTTGTAAACGCTGATGTGGCAGCGGGGCGACCAGGGGGGCAGCCCTGATGTGTAATGTTTACCAACTTCCCTGGTGAAAATACTCCCGTCAGAGCCAGCTTCAAGCGACCAACTCGATGTCACTAATGCGGAGTGGGAGGGGCGTCTGCAAGTATTTTTTGCACGATTTTTTTCCTCTCTCTCTGTTTGGTATGCTGAAGGGGAACACACACACACACACACACACACACACACACACACACACACACTTGTAAAAGTATCAAGTTCCTCTGCAAGAAGATACCGGAAGCCAGCAAAAGTGGAGAGCGATTATTCTAAGCCCACCCCACATCACGTTGAATCCTTTAGAATATTGTTCACAAATAAAAAGTAAAACGTCACCCAAGCCACGCAGTAAATATAATGTGTGACTTTATCTGCAACCCAGCAGCTAAGTTGATAGAACGGCTGCCTTTTGAGGCATTTATTGAAACACGTTACATAATTTCAACTCTACAGTTTTCTTTTCGTGATTCAGAGCCCGGAATATTTTCTCCTAAAGTCTGAACTACTTGGGTAAACCCTAGGTCTCTGGCAAGACATCTTCTGTCGTCTAGAAATCCAATGACCAGGGGCGACTGGGTGGCTCAGGTGGTTGAGCACCTGCCTCAGCTCAGGTCATGATCTCACGGTTTGAAACTTCAAGCCCCACATCGGGCTCTCTGCAGTCAGCACGGAGACTGCTTGGGATCCTCTGTCCCCCTCTCTGTCTGCCCCTCCCCTGCTCACATGGGCGTGCTCTCTCTCTCTCTCTCAAAAATAAACATTAAAAGAAGAAACAAAGTGGGGCTCCTGGGTGGCTCAGTCAGTTAAGTGTCCGACTTCAGCTCAGGTCATGCTCTCACAGTTCATCGGTTCGAGCCCCGCGTCAGGCTCTGTGCTGACACCTCGGAACCTGGAGCCTGCTTCCGATTCTGTGTCTCCCTCTCTCTCTGCTCCTCCCCTGCTCACGCTCTGTCTTCTCTCCCTCTCAAAAATAAATAAACATTAAAAAAGAGAGAAGGAAGAAAGAAAGAAAGAATCCAAGGTCCAGAGAAGTCAAGCCACTTACTCAGGGTCACACAGCAAGTAAGCAATGGAGGTGGGGGTAAACCAGGGTCTTGTGGATTTCAAAGGCTTCTTTTGCAGAGGAGGAAACTGATAGTCAGAAAGGCAAAGGGAATTGAGTAAAGGAAGCTGGGAGGCGATGCCAGGCTTTTGGCTGCTAAATCCCCAAGGCTCCAGATCCTACCTCGGGGCCTCCTAGTTAGGAGAGTCCCAGCGGTTCCAGGCTTGCAGGAGCTATGGTGGGGGAACGTTAGGCAGGCGAGCGGATCCCGTGGCCGTGACCCCTCACGGTTGCCCATCCTCCCCAATTCCAGAACCCTCTGTTCGTGGAGGCTGAGAAGAAAGTCTCGTACAATTGCTGCATCCAGGGTACCATCCACCTTCAGATCCAGATGGAAAAGAACACCTTCGCACCGGGGGAGGGAATTGTCTTCACCACGGAGATCGGCAACCACACCGGCAAGCGCATCAAGACGGTCGTCTTCGCCCTCTACGCCCACGTGCGGTACGAGGGCTTCACCCCCAAGGCGGAGCGGCGGTCGCGGGAGGACAGCAGTGAGCTGCTCCGGCAGGAGGCCAACACCCAGATCGCACCCTTCGACACCACCAAGATCGTCAGCACCCTCAACCTCCCACAGGTGCTGTCCGTGAGCAGCAGCACCCGGGGCGGCGAGATCATGAGCACCCGCTATGAGCTGGTCAGCACGGTCCATCTGCCGTGGTCCCTGACCTGTGTGAAGGCCAAGGTTCCCATCATCGTCACCGGTGCGCCTGTGGATACCGCCGGCTGCCAGCCGCTGGAGGGGGCAGCGTTACCCGTGAGCCAGGAGTGCCAGAATTAAGCGCCCAAACTTCTAAATATTAAAAGTTTTATTGGACGGTATGAGCAGCCCTTTCTTTGTCTCATAAGACAGGCTTCAGATGAGTCACGGTGGATGGGGGGGGACATGCCTGAACCTCCTTCTCACACCGCAGCCACTTAGGTATCGCTTTCTCCCGATGGCCAGAAGACCAGGGGAAGGGACAAGACTCGGCAGTCGTCCCCGCCCCGGTTGGCGCTCCAGACCCATTTCCTTGCTGGGCTCTTAGAGTGCCTAGACCTGGGGTCCGCGGCTGGGGTGGTTCAGCCCTCTGGGCAACCAGCAGTCGTAACGGCTGTCCCCAAGGAGGGGAACAGGGGCTACTCCGAGCATGGCGGGGGGAAAGGGGGGCCAGAGATGCGGCTCATTGTCCTGCAATGCCCAGGATGGCCTCACCCCAGAGGATGACCCAGCCCCAACGGTCCACAGTGCCAAGGGGGAGAAACCTTGCGTTCATCATTTGGGCGTAAAATTGAGTTTCATCCGTAGCTCACACTGGACGCCAGAATAAATCCCCGATGGGTCAGGCGGTGCAAATCAGGGTGACCCCTCCAGTGTTTGCGAGTTACCTCCTCTCTCCCTCCCGCTTGTTGTGTGTATTTAAATGTTTACTTATTAATTTATTTATTTATTGACAGAGAAAGAGAGAGAGAGAGAGCAGGGGAGGAGCAGAGAGAGAGGGAGACAGAGTCCCAAGCACGCTCCTCACCGTCAGCACAGAGCCCAATGCGGGGCTCGAACCCACGAACCATGAGATCATGACCTGAGCTGAAACCAAGCGTTGGACACTTTAACCGACTGAGCCACCCAGGTGTCCCTTGAGCCACCCAGGTGCCCCTTGATGCGTGTGTATAAATGTGTGCGGTATCCCAGGACCTCAGTAGGTCAGATGATTATGGGATGCAGAGTCTCCTGGAGGTCAATGGAATCCCCTAACCCAGTGAGTCTCACCCAGCGTGGCTCTGCCCCCAGGGGACACTGGGCGAGGTCTGGGGGCATTTGTGGTTGTCATGACTACGAGCGCTCCCGGCAGCCTTGAGTGGGCGGGGGTCAGGAATGCGGCTCAACATCCCTAGTGAACGGGGTTGCCCCCCCCAATCAGGAAAATCTGGCCCCAACAGACTCTTAACTACAGACAACAAACTGCTGATTACCACGGGGTAGGGGTGGGGGGATGGGTGAGACAGGTGATGGGGACAAAGGACTTGTCGTGATGAGCACTGGGTGATGTACAAGAGTGTGGAATCACTATCCTGTGCACCTGAAACTCATATCACACTGTATGTTAACTAAGTGAAATTTAAATAAAAACTTAAAAAAAAAAAAATGATCTGGCCCCAAATGTCAGCCCTGCTGAAGAGGAAAGGCCCTCGGCTGGGGAAATCCATGGGGGCAGGTGGCTGCCAAGCCCCGGGGTTGGGTCTGAGGGCCCCTTACCCAAGTCAGGGCCTGTCCCTCCTACACTCACAGCCTTCCAGGGCAGACGTCAAAGTCCTCCGGGCATATGGCCTGCACATCGGGCCCATGTCACATCCATGACCATCAGTCACCAGCACCTGACCTCCCCTACATTCTGTCCTCCCCGCAAATAAAACTCCAGGATGCCTCGTTAAATTTGAATTCCAGAAGGACAGTAATAGTTTAGCATAAGTACGTCCCATTGCCGTATTTGGGATATACTTAGGCTTAAAAAAAATCATGCGTTGTTTATCTGATATTCTGGTTTAACTGGGTGTCCTGTATCTTATCTGGCAATCTGCTTCCTCAAGCAACCAGGAGACTCTGAATACAAATCAGGCACTTCGGTCCCTTGGGTCCCCTTGGCACTCACCCTGGCCCACCAGGCTCCGCGCGGCCAGGAACGAAGGAACGACTTCCCTGATGTCACGCCAGATTCTTATTCTTCTCCCCCTTCTCAGATCTTTGGCTTCTGTCTTCTTCAAAGCCACATCATCCATACCTCCTCTTTCAGGAAGCCTTCCAGACATACCAGGCAGCACCTCTCACCCTCCTCGGGTCCTGAAATATGGGTGACCGTCAAGCGTCATTTCTGCAGGCGATAAGTGCAAATAATAACAGAAATGATGGGGACAATAATAAGACCCTGGCAAGGACTGGCTCATTTTCCATCAGGGTTTCCTACTTCCTCCTGGGCACATGGCTGGACTACATTTCCCAGTACCCCTTGCAGTTAGGTGTGGCCACGTGATTGGCCTGGCCAATGGGAGGTAAGATGATCATGGCCAATGGCCCTGTGACTGATCTGGTTAAGCGACGGAAGTCACTTCAGGGCCAGATCCACGCTACAAACTTGCCATGGAACCTTGTTCTCTCTCTCCCCTTTTGCCAGCTGCTTGCAGAGGAGTGTTTGGAGGGGTGCTGCCCCAGGACACTTGATTCGCGCTTGATTGGTGCAAACGCAAGGAATAAAACTTTATGGAATAAACAACAAATAACAATAAATACATAACAAGTAGAAATTTGCTTATTCCAGCCATTGGTGTACCCTAGGATTTCTCCGCGTCTGCTACTCTGATTTTTTTTGTAATGTTTAGTTTTTGAGAGAGAGAGAGAGAACAAGCAGGGGAGGTGCAGGGGGGGTGGGGACAGAGAATCAGAGGCAGGCTCCGCGCTGTGTCGGCACAGAGCCTGATGCAGGGTTCAAACTCACAAACCCGTGAGATTGTGACCTGAGCCGAGGTCGGCCGCTCCACCGACCGAGCCGCCCAGGCGCCCCTAGTCTACTCTTATCATACAAGTAGCTATATTTATGGAGGCCTTTGGACATTTGGGGGGCATGGACTCAATGTGGCCACAGCCAAACCTGTCACGTCACCTTCTCCCCACCCTGCACCGCCGGTTCAGTCCTCAGCTCCCACGTGGATGAAGTTACCTGAGTCGCTTCTTCCCCCAAATTCTGTTTGTTTTACTTCTTCAGCAACTCTGTTAACCTGCCCACTTCTCTCCATCTCCCCTGTCACCACCCGAATCCAGGCCACCATCAGTGCTTACGTGGATGACTGCAGTGGCTGCTTCCCAAGGGGGCGTACGTTCACCTCTGCCGTTTCGTCCATTGTCCACACGGCAGGCAGAGAGAGAGCCTCTCAAAACGGAATTGTGATGACCGGAGAAGCCCCGCCCACATGGCTCTCGGCTGGAGGCTTTAGTTCCTCGCCACCTGGGCTCCTTGGGTGTTCTCGAAACACGGCAGCTGGCTTCCTCCAGAGTGAGTGATCTGAGAGAGAGCAGGGAGGCCACGGTGACTTTTGTGACCGAGTCTCAGAGTGTTGGACACAATCGCTTCTGCCACATTTTGTTTGTAAGAAACAGCGCACTCGGTCCAGCCCACACTCACAGGGAAGAGAATTAGGCTCCACTTTTGTAAAGGAGTGTCGGGGTGCCTGGGGGGCTCAGTCGGTTAAGCATCCGATTTTGGCTCAGGTCATGATCTCGCGGTCCGTGAGTTCGAGCCCCGCGTCGGGCTCTGTGCTGACGGCTCCGAGCCTGGAGCCCGCTTCCGATTCTGTGTCTCCCTCTCTCTCTGACCCCTCACTGCTCATGTTCTCTCTCTCTCTCAAAAATAAACATAAAAAAAAATTTTTTTTAAATAAAGGAGTGTCAAAACACTATGGAGGGGCGCTTGGGTGGCTCAGTTGGCTAAGTGCCTGACTCTATTTCAGCTCAGGTCATGATCTCACGGTTTGTGAGTCTGAATCCCAAGTCGGGCTCCATGCTGACAGTACGGAGCCTGCTTGGGATTCTCTCTCCCACTCTCTCAAAATAAATAAATAAATAAACTTAAAAAAAGAAAACATTTGTGGATGTTTTTTGTTTGTTTGCTTCTTTTTTTTTTTTTTAACTTTAAAATTTTTTTTTTCAATGTTTTTATTTATTTATGGGACAGAGAGAGACAGAGCATGAACGGGGGAGGGGCAGAGAGAGAGGGAGACACAGAATCCGAAACAGGCTCCAGGCTCCGAGCCATCAGCCCAGAGCCTGACGCGGGGCTCGAACTCGCGGACCGCGAGATCGTGATCTGGCTGAAGTCGGACGCTTAACCGACTGCGCCACCCAGGCGCCCCTAACTTTAAACTCTACACCCGACACGGGACCTGAACTCATGACCTGGAGAGGAAGAGTCACATGCTCTACAGCCTGAGCCAGCCAGGCATCCCTTTGGGCGTGTTTTTAAAAACCACATTCCTCTGGGGCGCCTGGGTGGCTCAGCCGGTTAAGCGTCTGACTTTGGCTCAGGTCATGATCTCACAGTTCGTGAGTTCAAGCCCCACGTCGGGCTCTGTGCTGACAGCTCAGAGCCTGGAGCCTGCTTCAGATTCTGTCTCCCTCTCTCTCTCTGCCTCTCCCCCACTCGCACTCTGTCTCTCTCTCTCTCAAAAATAAATAAAAACATTAAAAAAAAATTTAAAAACCACATTCCTCAACCAATCGCTTGACCAATTCCATTGGGTCCACCTTTAATATCCTTCTAGACTCTTCCTCTTTCCATGATCACACCCTGGCACAGCAGCTGGAGGGTCCACCGATGGATGAACTGATAAACAGGTGTGGTCCATTCATACAATGGAATATTACTCAGCCTTAAAGAGAAAGGAAATCCTGAAACATGATGCACCATCAATAAACACGGAGAACGTTATGCTAAGTGAAGTAAGTCAATCAAAAAGGACAAGTCCTGGGGCGCCTGGGTGGCTCAGTCAGTTAAGCGTCCGACTCTTGATCTCAGCTCAGGGCATGATCTCGAGGTTTGTGAGTTCGAGCCCCGAGTCGGACTCTGTGATAAAGGCACAGAGACTGTTTGGGATTCTCTCTCTGTCCCTCTCTCACTTGCACACGCGCGTTCTCTCTCTCTCAAAGAGAGAGATTAAAAAATTTCAAAAAAGGACAAATCCTGCATGATCCCACTCACGGGGGTCCCTAGAGGAGCCCAGTCCACAGAGACAGAGAGTAGATGGTAGGAGCCCAGGGTGGGGCAGGGGGCGGGGAGTCAGTGTTTCATGGGGACAGAGTCTCAGTTTGGGGAGATGAGAAAGTTCTGGAGAGATATGGTGGGGGGTGGTTGCACAATAGTGTGAATACACTTAATGCCACTGAGCTGTGCACGAGCTGCGCACTTAAAATGGCTAGGATAAATTACAGTAAATTTTATGTTGTGTGTATTTTACTACCATTGAATTTTTTGTAATAATAACAATGCCCAAGGGGCACCTGGGTGGCTCAGTCAGTTGAGGGTCCAACTTTTGATCTCAGCTCAGGTCTTGATCTCGGGCTTGTGAGTTCGATCCCCGTGCTGGGTTTTGCACGGGGCATGAAGCCTACTTAAAAATAATGGGACACCTGGGTGGCTCAGTCGGTTAAACGTCTGACTTCAGCTTGGGTCATGATCTCATGCTCCATGGGTTCAAGCACCGCATCGGGCTCTGTGCTAACAGCTCAGAGCCTGGAGCCTGCTTCAGATTCTGTGTCTCCCTCTCTCTCTGCCTTGCCCCCGCTCACACTTTGTCTCTCTCTCTCTCTCTCTCTCTCAAAAATAAAATAAACATTAAAAATTTTAAATAATACTCAAGCCTTTTTTTTTTTTTTTTTAGGGTTTATTTTTGAGACAGAGACAGAGAATGAGCAGGGGAGGGGCAGAGAGCGAGGGAGACACAGAATCCGAAGCAGGCTCCAAGCTCCAAGCTATCGGCACAGAGCCCAACGCGGGGCTCGAACCCATGAACTTTGAGATCACGACCTGAGCCGAAGTTGGACACCCAACCGACTGAACCCCCCAGGCGCCCCTATAATACCCAAGCTTTACATGGTCCTCACTGTGCCCCAGGCACCAAGCCGAGCTGTGGACTGCTTCGCTTAATCCTCTCCATCATCTGTGAATCAGGACAACAGCCATCAAGGGTCATCACTGCCCCCATTTCACAGACCAGGCAGCAGAGGCTCAGAGAAGGGCAGGGGGGCGCCCAGGCTCACAAAACCAGGATGAGATCCCCTAACCACCGCTCAGCAGCGCGTCGGCTTAGGAGGAAGGGACGCATCTCAGAGATGCAGAGCTGAGGCAGGTGACCGGCTGGCCAGCGGCCCTCAGCATCAGTGAGTGGCCAAGCCGAGATGGGGACCCAGGGTGGTCTGAGCCCGTCCTGGGGGCTGGGGGTGTGAGTCCTCATTTACATCTCCCCTGGGCACCAGCGCCCTTTCCTGTAAAGCTTACAGGGCATCATGGAAGCAGCCAGGAATGGCGGTGCCCGAGCAGGGCTGGGAGTCTGAACCACAGGCTCTCCGGACGTGGGCTTTCTCATCTGTACAATCTGTAAGGAATTATCACACTTAAAATAATGTGACTACTGATGATCGCCATGACGGCTTTTAAATGTGAATTGTTATCACTCACCGTGGCACAACTTGACACGTGGGGCTGGATCACTCTCTGTGGGGGCTTCCCTGGGGACTGTGGGGGCTGGGCAGCATCCCTGGCCCCACCCCCTCCACGCCGGGAGCACCCCGAGTAGGAACAACTGCAAATGTCTCCAGACACCCCAAGTGGAGGCAGAATCCCTGAGAGTTCTGAAGGCAGCATTGCCCCAGGTGGCAAAGCCCCTGTCCGCGTTATAGGGTCGGAAGTCTATGTGGAGTTCGTGTATCTGATACAGTCAATGCTAATGAGGTTCCCAGCTCTGCTATTTATATGCTGTGTGACCTTGGCTGAGTCACTTCCGTCTCTGAGCCGCAGTATCCCCACCTGTAAAACTCGAGTTCATCATTCGTCCCTCCTTCCCAAAGGTGCAGGATTAAACAGCCTACGTCTATAAACGCGTCGGCCGAAGTAAGCACTCACCCCCCCAGATACTGTTGTCACCGCAGCTGGGGGCTTCTGGAAGATTCTGATGCACAATGGCGGCGGGGCTCCTGCCCCCTCCCCGCCGCCATCGGCTGCCTCCCCTCTGGGCCCCAGATTCAGGAGACCACACAGGCGGGCGTTGGGAACACTTCCTGTGCGGTGGCCTGTGGTACCCACTGGGACAGGTGGGCCAACGGGAGAACACAGCTGGGACCGCCCCACTTCCTGCCCCGGGGGGAGGTGCTTCTCACGTTCCTTCGCCCCCACCCCCAAAATAACACCCCCCACCCCCCAGGAACCCAAGCCACTGCACCAGCTGCAGCCTCCAACTCAGGGGACATAGGACAGGCGGGGCCCGGCAGCTGCCACCACGGAGCCTGCCCCGCTGGGAATGTCCTCCCCCCCTGCTGCTGCCACCTCCGGCATTCCGATCCCAAGGGGGTGACCTGGCCTCCCCCGTGTCCAGGACATGTGAGCCCTGAGCGGGCAGGGGGGCTGGGGGGGGTTGCTCTTTTGCCGTCCTGGGTGACAGGAGACCCTCTCTGGCCGGAACCCCCAGATCCCAGGTGCCTCCACTCCTCACCTCAAGGGACTGTTCGAGGGGGAAGGGGCCGGTTGCCAGGACAACAGCCCCCCACCTCTGCCTGTGGACAAAGGGGCAGCCGGGAGAGCCAAGAACGGGGTGTTCTTTCCCCACCAACGTGACTGGCACATCCTGGCAGCTGACGCTTGGCGGGCCAGGCCCTGAGCTGCTGGGCCTGGCCACCCCAGACAAGGCCACTCAGTGTAGGGGCAGCAGGGGGTGGCTGTGGCCCTGAGGGATCTAGTTCCTGGTCAACCGCCCCTAGGCCTCCGTCCTTCCGGCACATTCTGACGAGGAAGTCAGCCCGCTCTGCCTGCAGGACTTCACAGAAAGGCCAGGGGGCCTCAGATGTCTGGCTCTGAGCTGGACGGGCCACCAGAGCTGGGTGCAAAGAGGCCACACGGAGCCCTTCCCTCTGCTGGGACCCCTGGCCTGGCATTCTGGGGTTGGCGGTGCCCAGTGGGACCCGACCGGCCCGGGAGGGGCCGGCCCAGGGGACAGTGGCTCTCAGAGCTGCTCCCCTCCCCCCAAGCCCGTACCTCCGTGCAGGGGACAGCGGGCAGCTGGCGCCATGAGGGCGGGGGGGGGGGGGGGGGCGGGGACAGGCCAGGGCCTGCATGTTAAAAGACCCCCGGTTTCCCGCGGCGAGCCGGCACAAGGAGACAAAACCTTGCCTTCTGGCCATCGGGCCACAGTTGGTCAGACCGTCCAGCCACTGGCTGGAGCTGCGTCGCTGGGGAAGACGTAGGCAGGGCTGCTGCGGCTGGGGTGTGGCTCCCAGGAAAAATACAGGACGCGCAGCGAAACTAACATTTCTTAGCATGAGTATGTCCCTTACGATATTGGGGTCATACTTATGCTAAAAACTATTCATTGCGTATGTGGAATTCACATTTAACTGGGTATCCTGTAATTTTACTCGATAAATCTGCAACCCACGGGCTCTCAAAGAGGCAAAACTAAACTCCCCAACGCCCTCCCAAACTCATTCCTCCGCTGGTCCCAGCCCCGGGGAGGGCCTAGGTGGCCTCCGCCCCCCTGGGTCCCTCGCCACAGGCGCGAGTCAACCTCACCTTCTGAACCATGGCCTGTCCACTCCCTGCCGTGGTCTCTCCCACCTACCCCCACCCTCCCCGCAGGCCTGGTCATGGGCCATCAGCTCCCGCCTGCCCTGCCCTCACCCCTGCCTTTCTCTGCCTCTTGAAGACTCCACCCCCCTCCCCAGAGACCTAAACAGGGCCTCCCTCCTCTCAATCCTCCGTTTCAACGATAAAGGCCAAAAGCTTCTGCTTGATGAAGCCCCTTCCTCAGCAGGGCTCCAAGCAACCCCTACTCCTGGTTCCCAGCCCCCTCTCCCAGAAGGCGCCGTGGTTGCCCAAAAGCTTCCTGCTTGTTCAAGACCCCAGCTATGCCCCCACCTGAGTCAGGTGCCCCTCTTCTCCGCCCACAGCCCTCCAGGGCTCCCACCTCCGCCTCTCCCCACCCCACCGGGGTGTAAGCCCAGGTCCTCCCCTAGCCTACCTGCCTCGTCCCCTCCCTCTCTCCCCGCCCTGGATTGCTGTGCTCTGGCCACTTGGGCGGGCCTCTTCACCCTTCTTCCAACACAGCAGTCCAGTGCGGCCCCAGGACCTTTGCACAGGAATTCCTGTTGCCTGGAGTACACCTCATCCGGACGGCCGTTTTCTGTTTCACCACTGTTCAGCAAAGCACACAAGAGGTGTTTAATACACACTTCCTGAATGAGTAATTCATCACGGTGCCTGGAATGTCCTCCTGTATTGCCCTTTCCTCCTTTCTATGACTTCCACCTTTTCTGTAAGACTTCCCTCAAGCAGGTGAGCTCGTCTTCCCCTTCCTGATTTCCTTTATCCATAAGGTGGCCCAAGACATTTTCCAATGCTCCCTCCCACCCGCCCTTGCTGACCATGCTTCAGAACCTTCTGTGGCTCCCTAATGTCCTCAGGGCTCCTATCAGCCTGGCCCTGACCGAACTGTCGGACTTGGTCTCTCTTCCCCGACACCCTGCCCCCACCACATTCTACCCTCCAGCCTCTCGCTCTGCACCTTCACACTCTCTGTTCCCTGTGCCTGGAATACCTCTCCAGTGCCTTCACCTGCCTGACGCTGATTCCTCCTCTCTCTCAGGACTCGGCCTAGACGTTACTTCCTCCTGGAGGCTTCCCAGGACCACCCACAGCCTGGGTCCAGCCCTCCTCTGGGCTCCACTGTGCCTGTGTAGCTCCAACGCGGCCCAATCGCCTCTATTTTTGACCCTTGGGCACCAGAGCCAACTTACTCGTCAGACCCAGGAGACCCAGGACCCATGACACTTTTAAGGGCCCGTGGAAATGGTTCTTTTCAACTTATCTTAAATTCAGAAGAAAAGAATGAATGCAATACCAGTGCAGTTGTAAAAGGTCATTTGCAATATTTTTTTCATGGAGGGAGGGACTCCAAAGTGCCTTAGGGCTGTGAAAGTCTTTTTTTTTTTTTTTAAGTTTATTTATTTTGAGAGAGAGAGAGAAAGAAAGCGTGAGCAGGGGAGGGAGGGGCAGAGAGAGAGAGAGGGAGAGACAGAAGCCCAAGTAGGATCTGCACTATCAGTGCAAAGCCCGATGCGGATGGGGCTCAAACTCATGAACCGCGAGATCAAGACCTGAGCGGAAATCAAGGGTTAGACGCTTAACCCACTGCGCCACGCAAGTGCCCCAGTGCTGTGAAAATCTTAATGCAGCCCTTCTAGTCCCTGGCAAGTGTCTCCCTACTGGGTTACAAGTGCCTTGAAGGCGGTAGAGGCTGAATCCCCAGGGCTGCCGAGCACGAGCCTGGTACACAGCAGGTGCTTCATAATTGTTTGCTGAATGACTGAATATGCAGTGAATCACTAGGTCCTCGCAGCCAGGCCTGACCTGGCTCACACATAATAAGAGATGCTTGATAAATGGATGGATGGATGGATGGATGGATGGATGGATGGAAGGAGGGAAGGGTCAGACTGTGGATGGAGGGGACACCTGGGCCAAGCAGAGACCAATCTGGGACCAGCAGCGCCACCTAGTGGCACAACGCTGGTCTGTCTCTCCTTCCTCTAGACTCGGCGCAAACGAATGGGAGTTTTCCGAGCTTTTCCACTGGAAAGTGTGCCTAGAGAAGAGGAAGGGGAAGCCGGGAGGAGGGGGAGGAGGAGGGGGAGGGGGAGGAGGGGGAGGAGGAGGGGGAGGAGGAGGGGGAGGAGGGGGGAGGAGGGGGAGGGGGAGGAGGAGGGGGGAGGGGGGAAGGAGGGGGAGGCGGGGGAGGCGGGGGGAGGGGGGAGGGGGAGGAGGAGGGGGAGGGGGAGGGGGAGGCGGAGGGGGGAGGGGGAGGGGGAGGCGGAGGGGGGAGGGGGAGGCAGGGGGAGGGGGAGGAGGGGGAGGCGGAGGGGGGAGGGGGAGGCAGGGGGAGGGGGGAGGAGGGGGAGGAGGGGGAGGCGGGGGGAGGAGGGGGGAGGGGGAGGGGGAGGGGAGGGGAGGGGGGAGGGGAGGGGGGAGGGGGAGGAGGAGGGTACATTGAGATCTCAAACAAATTCCGACTACCCATTTCTGGTTTTTCGACCTGGAACATCACCTCTGTGACCCTCAGCTTCCTCATCCAGAAAATGGGGGAAATTAAAGGCAGGCCTTTGAATAATGTAATAAAATAGCTCAGAAAACAGTATGTTTCTCACCTCCCACCCTGGGAATAATCCTGGACAGGTGTTGCCCTCAAGGAGCCCACCCAGGCGAGGAGGTGACAGAGGGAGGACGTGGCTGGGGCAGAGAGAGGGAAGTGAGTTTGGGGGTAGAGTTGTCGCATTTAGCAAAAACAAAAACAGAAAAATAAAAAGGATGCCCAGCTCAGTTTGAATTTCCGGTCAGCAAGGAATCATTTTTGAACGCTGAGTATATCCCAAATAGTGCACGGGATATACTTATACCCCCCAAATGTATTCCTGGTTGCCCAGAAATTCAAATTGAAGTGGACATCCTCTATTTTGTCCGGGAGCCTTCGCCTGGGGGAGACTGAGGAGGTGGGCAGGAAGACTTCCAGGAGGAGGAGGCAGTGGTGCCGAAAAGCGAGCACTAAGCCTCTGGTCGTGTAGCCGCTGCTGGTGGTGCGGTCCCCTCCCCCACCCACATACGCACATGCGCAATGGCCAACGCCCCGACTGCACTGGCGGAGAGCTGAACGTGGGGGTTGAGCACCACACTAGGGAAGAAGGTGGGCATGGCTGTTCTCCTTTCCTTCAAAAGTTGTGCTACCAGACATTACTCCCAGTGACTCTTGAGCTGTGTGACCTTAGACAACTCACTTAACCTCTGTGAGCTTTATCCATCCCAGGACTCTTATCCTGCATTACCCCCTCATCAACTTCCTGGCAGGGCGTCCAACTTACCAAGCATGGTCTGCCTCAGGGCCTTTGAACGTGCTGTTTTCCCGGATCTCTAGGGGGTCTCTCCTTTTCTCCCTCGCTTCTGCATTAAGAGGCCAATCTGGGAGGCCTCCCTTGCCCACCTTATTAAAAATCACACCCCCATTCTCCCATCTTCAGTCCTTTGCTTTTCTCAGTAACACCACCACCCGACCTACTATGTATTTCACTCATTTCTCGTTTATTGTCTGTCTCTGCCACTGGGTGGTGAGTACAATGCTGGGATCTGGATCTGCAGCTCCAGAAAAATGGCTGAGTTAATGAGTAGGAACGCGAATGGGTAGGAAACAAAGGCCAGCAGCCGATGTGAAACATGTAACTGTTGTGGCTGGTTGCTTTAACCCTCGTGGGGTCTCAGACTCACTTGAGAATCTGACGAGCGGCACTTGGTTACTTAGATGCGAACATTCAGTTTCCTGATGTGCAAAAGCCATATGGCGCTGGTGGCCACCATATTGAATGCCACGGAATTCCAGAGCATTCCCAGCGTCCCAGAAAGCTCTACTGCATGGTGCTAGTGTGGTCACTGTTGAAAAACCACAGTCACAGATGCCGATTTGTTTTCTTGTTCTTTCCGAGGCTTCAGAGACGCCACCCCACCCGATGTAGCAAACTTGTGGCTCCTGAGGTGAACACAGCCCCAGTTGGGTTTTGTTTGGTCCAGTGGTTTTTGTAAAAGGCAGAGCACTTTCTTTAGTCTAAAATCTTGGTGGATGTGGGAATCTCTGGGTGGGTGTCCCATAGGGCCACTCTCTGCCATGCTGCCAACGCTTCAGCGGAGGCACTTACTTCCTTCTGGCCCTTGGGACCACGTGAGTTTGAGACTTTGGTTTATAGACCAAGAGGATAAATGATTGGGGGGTGGGGGGGTGGGGTGCAAACAAATCCAAGTGGTTGCTGCTTTAGGGAGGGGTTGATCCAGGAGTCAGAGATCTGGAAGTTGGTCCCTGCACTACCCTTGACCGACCGTTTCTGGGCCTCAGTTTTCTCATCTGTAAAATGGGGATGATAAAGGAACCGTTTGGGAGGATTAAGTGGTACCATGCAGGTCAAGACCGGCAGAAGGCACTCTTTATCTGTTCACCTATGTGGCGAAGGCTCTGTTCACATTGCTGGGTCGAGCTTGGCTCCATCACCTTCTCAGGGTTGGGACTCGGTTCCTGACGCGACGGGGCATCAAACAACGATCTCTGGGGTTCTCACGGCTCCTGGAGAAAAGGGGGGACTGGGGGAGGGGGTGGGGATCCCAGAACCCGGATCGCACCTCCCTGCGCCGAGTTCATAGGATCCCGAGGTCGGGAGGGGCGCCCTTTGCTGGATCAGGCGTCTTCCAAGGGTCGCCCGACTCAGACAGAGGGCGGATCGCGCGCGCGCCCAGCAGCAGTCCGGGCCTTCCCGGACTTCACTTGTGGCTCCAACGTCCCGGACCGAGCGGGGCCGAGGCCTGACGGCGGGCAGCCTCCCGATACGATTGGTCCTCCGGCCCGTCACTCCTGAGCGCCCGCCCCCTTGACTATAAAAGCCTCCCCAGGGGGTCAGCCCCAGACGGTTTCCGAGCTGGCTGTCGCGCCCTGCACGTCCCGCTGACCGCGGTGAGAGGCGGGGGGCCCCATGGAGGCGGGGGGCGAGGTCCGCGGAGTCCCGGGGCGTCCCAGGGGAGGAAGGAGAGGGGAGGACCTTCCTGGGGCCTCGGCTGCTCTCTTCGGCCTGGGGAGGGGTCTCCAGCCCTGGCTGAGCTTTCTTGTCTCTTTCAGTGCCCCACCCCCCACCCCCCACCCAAAAAAAAACCCAATTTCTGGAACACAGTCAGACTTTCAAACTCTCTCCTCTCAGTTCCTGAGACTTTTTTAGGGGGAGGCAGAAAGAGCCCCTAGAAGTGGCAGTATTAAGGCGGGGGGAGGGGCGGTAAAGTCCCCATTATAAAACACATCCTCTCTAAACAAAAACAAAAACTGTGCTTGCTTTGCAAACGCAGTTTGGAGGCGAGCAGCGGCAGCCTGTCCTGCACAGGAAATCGGCCCTCCCGGGGCTTTAGGGCGCGCCTACCCCTCCTCCTCCGCCCCCAACCAGGGGACTTTCTGCCTGGCAAAGCCCCCTTTCCAGCAAATGGATTTGCCAACTGGGGGCTTAACTCCTCCCACACCCCGGTTTCTGGTCGCCCAGCTGACCCTGGGGAGCTCGCGGGCGGCCTCCGGCCCCCCCCCCCCACCTTGGGTGGGTGTGGCCAATGGGTTGCTCTAGGCGGCTGGGAAGGCCTACCCATTATCTGAGTCCTTGGGACCTGTGTCAGGATTGAGTCCAAGGGCCGGGCCCGGGGCCTCGGTGTCTGGGAACTTTGGAAGTTGTATCTTAGCATGCCCTGGCGGCTGGACGTCTGCGCAACTGCAGCGTTTCAGCTAGCTCTTGTTCTGGGGGCTGGAGCCGGCTGCAGACTGGTTGCAGACCCCAGGGACTTTGCGGGGGCGCTGACATCTGCAATGCGCCCCCCGCCCCTTGGTTAAACCCGCGCCAGGAGGGATCGATGGGCAAAGGGAATGGGAGAATGGGCCTCCAAGGTGCCCAGGTGAGCTCAGGCTCCGGGGAAGGTGGGGGAAATCATGGGACTCGTGATGATCACCAGGGGCAAGTGCACCTGCTGGCCCCACTTCCCAGCTGGGGACCTTGGTAACAAGCAGGAGCTCATTCCTGACTGGCTTCGCATGTGCGTGAGATGGTTCTGTTTATTGACCACCTACAAGGTGCTAGGCACTGAGCTAAGCGCCACATGTGCAGTCCCTCTGCCGATCTGCAGGGACTCCGAGCTGGGAACGCTTATCCCCATTTTACAGATGGGGCAGGCAAGGCTCTGCCAGAGGGTGCTGCTCTCCCAAGCTCCCGCCGCTAGCGACTTGCAAATTGGACCCCAGAACTGGTGCTCTCGGGACATCCGTTCGCTGGATTGTGCCTGGGGGGACAGGGCAGTGCGGCGGCCAGGTGGCCGGGCCCCCTTCCTCTAGAAGGAAAGACTCAGAATCAAGGTCAGGGGGTCACAACAGGCTCTTCCCAGAAATACCGGAAGAACCAGCCCCGAAGGCAGGCTCTACCTTTAGCGCCGCCATTTCGCAGGTGAGGGGGCTGAGGCCAGGGGAGAGGAGGCTCCTTGCTCAACCAAGTATAGCATGGGCACAGCTGGGACTCTTGCCATCTGGGTCTGACACCCACCTGCCCTCGCCCGGCCAGAAAAACGGAGCGCACCTGTGGCTCCCGTCGTACCTTGCAAACGTGTGCAGGAGACTCACCTAGGGAGCCTCCCTGGCCACTCCAGAGCCTGACTTGGTCTGCAGTGGGGGCAGGCACCGTCTCTCGTGTGTGTGTGGGTGTGTGTGTTAATGTTTATTTTTGAGAGAGCTCGAGTGGGAGGGGGACAGAAGGGGGGACAGAGGATCCGAAGTGGGCTCTGTGCTGACAGATCCCATGAACCCCGAGATCGTGACCTGAGCCACAGTCAGATGGTCAGATGCTCAAAGCCACCGAGGGGCTCCATATTTTTTTTTCTTTTTAATGCTTAGCTTTTTTTTTTTTTTTTTTTGAACTGGTAATATTACCTACCTGGCTCCAAAGTCAGAGGCCTGCCCCAGCCACCTGATCTTCCCTGAAAGGTGGCCACTGTTAACAGTTTCCTGTGTCTGGAGATTCTGTGCCAGCAGACATCTTTGCCGCCCCACCCCCACCTTTCCTCCCTGAAGGTCTCCGGCCAGTTACACGTAGGTCTCTGTAGCCACTAGCCGGGGCTGTGCCCCGTCTTCTCAAGGCCCCTTCTGCTGGGAAACCGGGTTGTTTCCAGTGCCTTGTTGTGGCCGACAACAGGTATACACCTCTGCCCGCGTGGCAGTGCAGGTGTGGGACCAGCCCCTGCAGGTCTCTGGGTCAAGGGGAAGATGGCTCTTGAAAGCAGGTAGCCATCAGCGAATTGCTGTCCACAGAGGTTTTGCACCCCAGGTGCCTCCCCAAAGTGTTGATAAAGTGGAACCCTTGGCGTTGGCCTTGAAGGCGTGGCCCTGGAAACAGCTGCATCAGCAGCACCTGAGAGCTTTTTAGAAGCAGTCTCGGGTCCCCACCCCACCCCTGCTGAACCGGCACCAGCATCTGCGCGGGCCCACGGGTGCAGGTGAAGGATTGGGAGGCAGGGCTCTAAAAAACGGGGGGGGGGGGGAGGGTGGAGGTCGCAGGGCAGATGTGAACCCGGACTTCCTCCTGGGGGGAGGGACAGGGCACGCTGTACCCTGACTGATCCGTGCGTCTGCCACAGTGCCTGTTCCTGAGAAATGTCTGGCAACGGGACAGAAGCCACCGTCAGCAGCAGCCCGGTGACAGCGGAAGAACCGGTACAGCAGGTGAGGGAGGTGGGGGGGCGGGGCCTGCTGGTAGCACGTGGAGGTCAAGGAGATCTTTCTGCTGCGGGTGAGGGTCCCTCACCCGCACCCCGGACACGTGTCTCACGGGTGGGGGTGGGGGCAGAACCGGAAACCCCAGAGGCTTGGGGGAGAGCAGGGCTCCGCCCCGAATCGCCTGTCACCCTGGGTTTGCCTGTTCCGGGCATTCCCTATAAATGGAGTCCTGCGATCTGAGACCCCTTCGCGTCTGGCTTCTCCCCCTGAGCATCATGTTTTTGGGGGCGTACCCACATCGTGGGTCGTCCGTGCTTCGTTCTTTGCTTGAAGCCGAGGTAAAACGACACATGACAACGACACAAATACTGTGCTGAATTGTGCGCGGTTCAGCGGCGTTGAGTACATTGGCCACGTGCAACCGCCACCGCCATCTAGTCCCGGAAGCTTTTTGTCCCCCCAGATGGGAACGCCATCCCCGTTACCAGTCATTCCCATTACCTTCCCCTCCTCCCCAGCCCCTGGCCCCCACTAATCTCAGTTTACCTATTCTGGACATTGCAGAGTGAATTTTATAAATTCACTCTGCAATGTCCAGAATAGGTAAACTGAGATTTACCTTTTATGGTAAATTTATGGTAAATTTAAGGTAATTTACCTATTACCTGTTATGTTAGGTACCTCATGAGTGAAATCCTGCAGGATTTGTCTTTTCGATTTCCTTCCTTTAAAAACTGTGTGTGTGGCGGGGTCAGGGGAGGTGCAGAGCTAGTCACGGGGCTCCAACTCGCAAACCGCGAGATCATGACCTGAGCCGAAACCGAGTCGGACGCTTAACCTACTGAGCTGCCCCAGGTGCCCTCCTTCCTTTTAAAAAAAAAATTTTTTTTTTAATGTTTATTTATTTTTGAGAGACAGAGTGTGTGAGAGGCGGAGGGGCAGAGAGAGAGGGAGACACGAAATTCGAAGCAGGCTCCAGGCTCTGAGCTGTCGGCACAGAGCCCAACTCGGGACTCGAGCTCACGAACCGTGAGATCATGACCTGAGCCAAAATCAAGAGTCAGATGCTTAACCCACTGAGCCACCCAGGCATCCCTGATTTTTTTTTTTTTTTTTTTTTTTTTTTAAGTAAACTCTACTCCAAACAGAGCTCGAATTCACGACCCCAATTTCAAGAGTCCCATGTCCTCCAGGAGCCAGCCAGGTGCCCTGAGACTATGAATTTTTTAAAACCTACCTTATACCATACTTTTTTTTTTTTTTCTCTTTAATCCACTCACCAAATCATGGACATCTGGGTTGTTTCCACCTAACTTGGCCGTCAGGAATGCTGGGAACCTTCATGGGCGAGTCTTGTGTGGATGTGTGTGTCTTGTCCCTGGGGTAGATTCCTAAAAGCAGAGTTGCTGGATTACCCAGGAGATCGGTGATTAAGTCCTGAAGAGACCTCGTGGGTAAACCCTGGAGGCAGACGGTCTGAGTCTAAGGCCCAGAGTGGCCGCTGCCTGGTTTTGTGATCTTGGGTGACTTACTCAACCCCTCCATGCCTCAGTTAACCCTTCTGTAAAATGGAATAACATGCCCCACCTCCCGGGACTGGCGGTTAAGTGCGTTCAAACGCGAGTTCACACGGTGCCTGTGAGTCTTCTGCCGGTATCTTCACACGAGTGATCTTTGCAACTCCTACTGAACGGGAATGGATGCCCGCCCCCATGTTATGGGTGGGGAAACTGAGCCTCTGTCCCAGCAACTCAGTTCTGCTCCTGTAGGCTAAGAGCAACCATATTCCATATGTAAATGACCAGGGGCGTGGCTGTCAATAAAACTTTATTTACAAAACCAGCCGGCAACGGAACATTAGCCACATAAAGGAATGGAGCACAGACACCTGCCATCATGTGGATGGATCCGGAGGATGCTGTGCACAGTGACAGAAGCCAGACAGAAGGCCATGTCCTGTGTGACCCCACTCACGGGGGTCCCTAGAGGAGTCCTGTCACAGAGACAGAGTGTAGATGGTGGGAGCCGGGGCTGGAGGCAGGGAGTCCATATTTCGTGGGGACAGAGCCTCAGTTTGGGGACAAGTTCTGGAGGCGGATGGCTGGGGGTGGCTGCATGACCGTGTGCGTGAGCTTGATGCCACTGAGCTGCGCACTTAGAAACGGTTAAGATGAGGGGCACCTAGTGGCCCAGTCGGTTAAGCGTCCAACTCTTGGCTTCAGCTCAGGTCATGATTTCACAGTTCGTGGGTTCAAGCCCCACATCGGCTCTGTGATCACAGTGTGGAGCCTGCTTGGGATTCTCTCTCTCCCTCTCCTCTGCCCCTCTCCTACTCATGTTCTCTCTCTCCTTCTCTCTCTCTCTCTCAAAATAAACTTTTTTAAAAATTAAAAAAAAAAAAACAAAAACCTAACACTGATACATGCTACCATATGGAGCACGGACCTTGAACACACGATGCTCAGGAAGGGAACCAGACATGAGAAGCCCCACGGGGTGGGAGTCCACATGTGTGAAACGCCCAGAACAGGCTCATCCACAGACAGGAAGTGGATTCCTGGGTGCTAGGGCGGGGGGAAACAAGGAGTGACCATTCTGGGAGTGATGACAAAGTTCTAGAATTAGCTGCTGTGGCTGTACGACCTTGTGAAAACACTAAAACCCTCAGAATTGTGCTTGCTTTTTTTTTTTTTAATATTTGTTTAAATTGCGTTTTTAAATGGTGGCATTAATGGTGTGTGAATTACTTCAATAGAGCTGTTAGGAAAAAACAGACAAGAATAAAATCACAGGGCACCTGGGTGGCTCAGTTAAGCGTCCAATTTCGGGCTCAGGTCATGATCTTGCGGTTCGGGAGTTCAAGCTGCGCGTCAGGCTCTGTGCTGACGGCTCAGACCCTGGAGCCTGCTTCAGATTCTATGCCTCCCTCTCTCTCTCTCTTCCTCCCCTGCTCACACTCTGTCTCTCGGTCTCTCAAAAATAAATAATTAAAAAAAAATTTTTTTTAAATAAGAAAATCAGGTGTGGGCCCCCCACGGGCTGTAGCTTGCCGACCCCAGCTGCGCAGGGCTCTCGTCTCTGGTCACTGGCCCACAGTGGGTGTCAAGTGCACGTTCAAACAGATGAGGGGGAGGGGCTGCGATAAACGAAGCCCAGAGCGGAAGGAACCCCCAGGCCCCGGCTGGTGCAACCACGTGGCCACAAAGCAAGCGCGGGCCGGGCCGTTTCCTGGCCGGGAGGGAATTCGAAATTGCAGGGCACCCCAAGTCCTAGGCCCGGCCCCCTGAGTTGCCCGTCCCCGTAGCCGAGCGTGGTGGACCGCGTGGCCGGCATGCCCCTCATCAGCTCCACCTGCAACATGGTGTCGGCGGCCTACGCCTCCACCAAGGAGAGCCACCCCCACGTCAAGACCGTCTGCGATGCGGCCGAGAAAGGCGTGAAGACCCTCACGGCGGCCGCCATCAGCGGGGCCCAGCCCCTCCTCTCCAAGCTGGAGCCCCAGAGTAAGCAAAGCCCCGGCGAGCACGGAGCCTACCTCTTGGCTGTTTGGGGGGGGGGGATGGGGAGCTGCCCCTCCCCGGTCCCGAGGGGCGTGCCCGCGCCCCAGTCTCGATTTCAGTCTCGCCCCGTCTCTTGCAGTCACGTCAGCCAGTGAGTACGCCCACAGGGGGCTGGACAAGCTGGAGGAGAATCTGCCCATCCTGCAGCAGCAGACGGAGAAGGTAACTGACCTCCACCATCGGGAGCCCCGGGGGGGGGGGGGCGGGGGCTCAGCCGGGAGGGGGTCCCCTGGGGCACTGAGTGTGGGGTCCCATCTCAGCGAGAACAGACACGCGCGACCACTTCCTCCCCGACCCCTCTTGGGTCTGTCCCCAGCACCCTCACTGGAAGAATGCTCTGAACACCAGCCAGCTCTGTTCAAACCCCCCCCCCCCCCACACACACCTCCCGCGCTGTGCCTCTCACCCTGCCTGGGGCAAAAACCGAGGCCGTCCTTAAGGCCCACGCCGTTCCCCCGCCCCTGCCCGCATTGCCCACCTCCCTTGCCTCACGCCAGCCTCCGTACTCAGGGTTCAGTAACATCAGTACCCGTGGGCACCGGACACGGTGATAGAGTGCTTGCCCTTGTGGAACTTTCATTCAGGGGAGAGACGGGGATGGGGGGAAGCAAATACTGTGAACACCTCCGTCTCCGTCCCACCCCCGGACCTTTGCACGTGCACTCCCTTCTTCACGAACCCGACTCTCAGGCCTCCGTTCTCATCCCACCCCTTCAGAGGCCTTCCCTTCTCTCTTAAAGAAGGTCCTTCTAGCTCAGCTCTGTCCAGAACCGTCCCTGATGTACATGTTCGTTCCCTGCGCCGCGTCCCGTGTGGAAACTACCAGCTGTATGTGGCTGCCGAGCCCTTGGAAGGTTGGCTGGTGTGGCTGAGAAACTCAATGACTAATTTTAAATGGAAATGGCTGCAGGTGGCCAGCAGCCAGCATCGTTCTGGCACACCGGCGCCGCTTTCCTGAGCTCTGAGTCACAACCCGCACAACGAGCTCCCTTACAAGCCCACGGTTCAGTGGTTCGGGCGTATTCACACCGTGGAGCCGTCGCCACCCATTTTAGAACATTCCATCACCCAGACACCTCACGTCCCTTAGCCGTTATTCTCCTTCCTGCCAAACACCCCGGCCCCCACGGGCCCCCTTCCCGTCCGTGGATGAGCCCGTTCTGGACGTTTCACACACGGGGACTCACACACCTGTGTGGCGTCTCGTGTCTGCGTCCCTCTCTGAGCGGCGTGGGTTCGGGTCCGCCCGCGGGGGCGGCGGGGGTGGGCGCCTCGCTCCTGCTCGCGGCCGAGGGACGTGCGCGTGCGCGGTGGAGGCACCTGAGGGACGTGCGCATGCGCGGTGGACACGTTCCTCCGTGGACGTGCGCGTGCGCGGTGGACGTGTGCTTATTCCTGCCTCCGCCACGGACAAGTAGGTTGTTCCCGCTTCTTGGCTGTAATAACACTGCTGTGCGCACTTGCATAGTTTAGTTTTTTTACGACATGAAATGTATTGTCTTTAACCGTTTCTAAGTGCACAGCTCCGGGGTATCAAGCGCGCTCACATTGTCCTGCAGCTCCCCTTGCCCCCCGCCGCCATCCGTCTCCAGAACTTTCCATCTCCCCAAACCGAGACGCTGTTCCCATGAAGCACGGACTCCCCACCCCTGGCTCCCACCATCCACTCTCTGACTCGGTGGACGGGACTCCTCTGGGGACCCCCTGTGCGTGGGGTCACGCAGGACGTGTCCTTCTGTGTCTGGCTTCTGTCCCTGCGCACGGTGGCTTCCGGGTCCATCCACATGGTGGCAGGTGGTAGGACGTCTTTTTAAGGCCGGACGAGACTCCAGTGTGCAGATGCACCACGTTTATTTTTTCACCTGTCAGTGGCTTGCTTCCACCTTTTGGCGATTGTGAGTCACGTGTCCAAGTTGTGCTGGCTTGTAAGTTTGCCGCCATCTGAACGCTTTTTAGCTGCCGCTCCGTCTCCCCGAGTGGGGTAAGGGCACAGACTGCTTCTTGCTCTGTCTGGTGCCCATCATATAGCCTGGCACGTAGTGGATGCTTAGTCTCCGCTTTTGCCGTGTGGGACCATTAACAGGCCGGGCACTGAAGGTGGAAATTGCCCAGTTCACAGAAGAATGGAAAAATATTGGCATGAGCCACCTTCTAAGGGCTGGGCACTCGTGTCCTTCTGTCCTGCTGGTGCCACCTGAGGCCAACATTCCTTCCGTTTATAGAAGGGATGAGCTCAGGGTGACATTCTACGAGGCCATCCAACAGAGCCCCTCCCAGCTCTTGACTTAGAGGCACAGCGCTGTCCCTACTCCAGGCCCTATGAGGTCACCCCCTAATACACACACACACCAGGAAATGGCAGCGTTCCCCGTTTCTATGGGATGTGGTGGTGTCACAGCTGGGGTTTGAACTTGGGCCGGCATGAGCTACGTGACCGCCCCCGTGGGCACCTTTCTCCACCCAAAAGAAGCCAATTCTGGGGACCTAGGTGGCTCAGTCGGTTAAGCGTTCAACTTCAGCTCAGATCATGATCTCACGGTTGGTGAGTTCAAGCCCCATGTTGGGCTCTGTGCTGACAGCTCAGAGCCCGGACCCTGCTTGGGATTCTGTGTCTCCCTCTCTCTCTGCCACTCCCCCACTGGCACTCTGTCTCAAAAACAAGAACAACTAATTCCCATGGACACGAGAGGTCTAGGTGTCTGGCAGGATGCCAACTTGAAAGAGTGGGAGTGGGAGTGGTTGGTTGTTAACTTTCCCGAGAGTTCTGTGCACATAGATCTGCTTAGATTCCAGAAGATCAACACTCGTTGATCCACAAATGCCCACCGCGTGCTGGACCCGCTTCTCCTCCTGGGATATACAAGCCTGGGGGAGGGGCAGAGAGAGAGAGAGAGAGAGAGAGAGAGAGAGAGAGAGAGAGACAAGCCAAAGCAGGCTCCAAGCTCTGAGCTGTCAGTGCAGAGCCTAACGCAAGGCTCAAACCCACGAACCGTGAGATCGTGACCTGAGCTGAAGTCGGACACTTCACTGAGCGACCCAGGCGCCCCCTTAATTACCTCTTTAAATAGTCCCATCCTGAGGTCTTCGGGATTAGGGTTCACACTGCGGCCCGTAACACTGTGGATGAAGAAACAGAGAGGTGGAGGGAGTTACCTGAGGCCACGCAGCTAGGACCTATCAAACCAGGATTCAACCCAGGCTCTGGAGCTCAGGATCTTCCCTACCAGACTCAGCGTTGACCCCTGTGCGTTCGCCCAGGAGGGAGCAGTCCTCCCTTTGACCTCCCCGGAGGTTGGGGCGCAGGGGTGGGGGGACCCAGGTATGAAGGGAGGATGGGGGTGCTGATGCCGGCCTGTGTTCTAGGTTCTGGCAGACACCAAGGAGCTGGTCTCGTCCAAGGTCTCGGGGGCCCGAGAAGCCGTGTCCAACACCGTGTCCAGCGCCAAGGACACAGTGGCCACCCGAGTGACGGAGGCGGTCGACGTGACCCGGGGCGCTGTGCGGACTGGTGTGGATGCCACCAAGTCTGTGGTGGCCAGTGGCGTCCAGTCGGTCATGGGCTCCCGGGTGGGCCAGGTGGTGCTGAGCGGGGTGGACACGATGCTGGGCAAGTCTGAGGAATGGATGGACAACCACCTGCCCATGACGGACGCTGAGCTCGGTGAGTGCGGCCCGGGGGCCCGGACCCCTCCCCAGACCTCCCCCGTCCTTGCGGCCACCTAGGGTGTGTCCCTTCAGTGCCATCTGGCGCCCGATGTCTGTTCTCTTTGAAGCAACCACCAGAGGGCCCCTCTGAGCACCGCAGTCAGGTGCTGACCTCTGCCCACAGCCTTTCAGGGCTCCCCCCCTCCCCTCATTCATTCTACTCCGGCCATGCTTCCACCCCAGGGCCCTTGCACCAGCTATCCCCTCTACTGGAAACGTCCTCCCCCTAGACATCGGGAAGGGTAGTTCCTTTCTGCCTGCAGCTCTGTGCTTCAACGCCACCTTCCCAGTGAAGCCTCTACAGTTGCAGCCTCCCTCGTCCATACTGTGTCCTAAAACCTGCCCCCCACCCCCTCCTCACTGGGCTCTGGTTTTTCTGCCTGGCACTTCTCATCACTTTCACGAAGCAGACGCTTCTGTCTTGGTCTTACTGCTGTGCCCCTTGTCTAGGACGGGGCCTGGTGCTCAGTAGGCATTCAACCCCAAGCGTAAAATCACTCTCCTCTGTCGCTCCCCTCACCCCCCGCCCCAGGCATTTATCTGTCCATTCAGATGTTCCTTGAGCACCTGCCTCCTGACTGTCTTTCAAGTCCTGGGGGGGATACATCAGTGCATAGAATTCTGCCCTCAAGGAACTCACTGTATAAGGTATAAGGAAGTCAGGTCAAAGGAGAGAATTCCAGGGGGAGGGTGGGGTAGATGTTTCTGGGACGGTGAATGGAGGGAGGGAGGGAGGGAGCTGCATGGCTGTCAGGGCAGAGAGGTGTAGAAAACAAAGGTCCTGGGGCAGGACCTGTCTGGTGTGTTAGAGAAACAGGCAGAGTGGGCGAGGGAGAGAGGGGGAGGAGGGGAGGGCCAGGGGAGGGGACAGGGCAGGTCTGCAGGGCCTTTGGGGGCGTGGGGAGGACTTGGGCTTTTCCCCTGGGGAGGTGGGAGTCCTGGCGGGCTGTGGGCAGAGGAAGCGGAACTTGATTGGGTGCTCACGGGCGCCCCCTGGTGGCCGCTGCGGGGAGGACGGACGGGCGGGCGGTGCCGGTGAAGGCAGGAGCCCAGCGGATCCAGGGCAGGACGGACGGAGGGTACCCTGCTGGTCCCTGGGGGCGTGATGGGGGCTAGGCCAGGCGGGAGCAGGAATGAAGACAGACAAGCGGGGGATGAAACTGTTGAGACAAAGCAGCCGGTCTTATCTGTGGTCCACAGTCCTCTTGTGGTCCTGTCCCCACATTCTGGGGACAGCCATCCTTTGGACATTTGTGTTTTGGTTTTTCATCCTTTGCACATTCGTGAAGGACTTTTGCCACACCGCGATGCGGACTCTGGTGCCCACGGCAACGAGGGCCCATGGGGCTGCGTGTAGGTTAGACACCGTGCTCCATCCGACTTTGGCCAGACAGATGTCCTCAGACACTACCCAGCGTCCCCTGTGGGGCAGACTCACCTCCCAGGTGAGACGCCCTCCTTCACCTGTTCTGCAGCATTCATGCAAAGGGACTCATGTGGTTCCCTGGTGGGTTAGCACCTCTGTTGACGATTGGAATTGCAAAACGTCACTATTCTAAGTATCTTTTCTTTCTCTGTTAGCTGGGAAACTTCCCTGGGGAAAGTTCTCTGTTGCAGTGTTAATCACCCCAGGTACAGCTCGCGGAGGAAACACAGAGCACGGGGCTAGCTGGTTGGAACGCGCAGACTTACGTGACATATTCTAATGCTACGCATTTGCTTTATCAACATTTCACTTGTCCCATTGCTTTTGGCCAGTTGGAGGCCCTCCTCGAGTTGGCTCTGCGTCTCCGTGATCCTCCCTGGGAATCCTCAGTGCAAAGTGGTAGTCGTTGGCTTTCTGGAGAAACTCTGATGATTCAGGCGGGCTGGTGATCTTAAGCCCTGAAGCATGTGGTTTGAATGCAGATGTCCTGTGTCCTTTGAGTGTCCAAAACCTGACCTTGAAACTTTTTTTTCCCCATGTTTACTTTTTGAAAAAGAGAGAGCAAGGGAGGGGCAGGGAGAGGGAGACACAGAACCCGAAGCAGGCTCCAGACCCTCAGCTGTCAGCACAGAACCCGACGCGAGGCCTGAACTCACAAACTGTGAGATCGTGACGTGAGTCAAAGTCGGACGCTTAACCGACTGAGCCACCCAGGCGCCCCTGTGACCCTGAACCTCTTGAAGGAAGGGACCTGCCAGCCGATAGTAGGTGCTGGAAGTCAGGTAGAGTCAGCCGTGGGAGCAGCAGTGTCTGCCGGGAGGAAGGTCTTGAACCAGGCCCGGAGGCCACTGCGGACAACGGATCCGTCTGACCAGCCATGCTTTTTTGTACTTTCTGTCCACCCACTAAGGATGAGGTCACTGTGCACACGGGTGGTGGAACCAGGCATGTGCTCGGGGACTCAGACCATGAAAACAGCCCCCTTTCCTCCCTGTCCTCCTCCCCTCTGCCAAGGGCACCTGCCAGCGCCACAGGGCCCTGCCAGCTGGCTCAGACGTGCTGGGATCCTGCCAGACATCCTGGCCTAAAACAGCAGAGCCACATTCACTTCCAAGGGCAGCGCCCCAGGGCCCCTGGGGGCCACGGAGAAGTTCTGGACTGCAGTAGGGCAGGTTGAGAATGTTGCTAGTGTGGGTTAGTCTTTGCAACCCGCCTTGGGTGGGGGGATGGGAAGGTCCGTTTTTCTCAAAACGCAGGTCGTTTTCTCTGCCCGAGTGTCCCACGTGTATGCTTGCTGTTCTCTTTTTCTTTAATGTTTGTTTATTTTAAGGTCGGGGGGGGGGCACAGAGGGAGAGGGGGAGAGAATCCCAAGCAGACCCCACTCTGTCAGTGCAGAGCCCAGCTTGGGGCTTGAACTCACAAACCGTGAGATCATGACCTGGGCCAAAATCAAGAGTCGGCTGCTTAATCGACTGAGCCCGCTCCCCCCCTCCCCCAGGCACCCCTGTTGTTCATTTTTGAAATGTCATGAAATGACATTCTCCCCAGCCGACTCTATCAGACTACCCCCAACTCCACACCTGGCCCACCACCTGCATTTGTAAATAAAGTTTTATTGGCACACAGCCACGCCCATCTGCGTCCGTGTTATCTGAGCCCTTCTGCAGGACAGCTGGAGAGCTGAGTAGGGCCAGTGTAACTGCTTGTGAAAACAAAAATATTGGCCGTCTGGCCCCGTGCCAAAAAGTTGATCCACCCCTGGGTTAGAGTGTGTTCTTCTGGAATGTTTAGCGTTTGTGGAAACCGCTGAAATCCCCCGATCGAAGGCTAACCTTGATTGAGCTGTGGGTCAACAGCAGCCTGTGGGATTTCCTTCCTTTACTTTCTGTCTCTTGTTGATGGAGCAGTGCCTGGCCCGAAGCAGCGGCGAAAATACGTGGCTAAAATGGGGACCTCTCTTAATCAGGCTCTTCCTGCCCCACCAGGGGTCATCCGTTGTGTTACGCTGGCCGTGTGTTTGTGCTCCCTGTGCTATTTATTTAACACCCTTCTTTAAATCCGCTTTTCAAGATTCTTTCAGAAAGACTGATGTTATCACTTACTGAAAACAGAAAGCCAAATCATCTGCTATAAACCGCTAGCAAAAATCGCGAAATGCTCACTTGTGCGCCTTTTTCGACGCAAGTAGCTCAGATTCCACAATTCAGGCAGCTCTGACTCAGGTGGCCCTACAGAAGGGGAAACTGAGGCTGCGTGGCACAATCACTTTAGAGCAGGGGGTGGTAAACATTTTCTTAACCAGATTGGTAAATATTTTTGGCTTCGTGGGTCAGTCTCTGTTGCAACTACTTACGTCTGTTAGCACAGAAGATAGGTAAATGAACGGGCGTGACCGTGTGCCAATAAAACTTTGTTCCTAGGGACAAGTGGTATTTGGCCCGAGGGCCGGGGTGTTCAGACCCTCGTGCCCTTCCAAGGCCTCTCGATCTTGGGAACCGCGGTTCTCATCATGCCCGTTTTGCAGATGGGGAAAAGCAAGGCGGGGGACCCCTTCGCTCCAAGGCTCCACAGCTTGCGAGGGGCACAACTTGGGCAGGTGCGTTCAGGCCCGAGGGCCGCACGCCGAAGCCTGAGCGGTACACGCGGCCGGGTCCCGGCCCTCACGACGCCTGTCCTTCCTTCCTCCCTGCAGCCCGCCTCGCCACGTCCCTGGAGGGCTTCGACATCGCGTCGGTGCAGCAGCAGCGGCAGGAGCAGAGCTACTTCGTGCGTCTGGGCTCCCTCTCGGAGCGGCTGCGCCAGCGGGCCTACGCTCACTCTCTGGGCAAACTGCAGCTGACCCGGCAGCGGGCCCAGGAGGCCCTGCTCCAGCTGGCCCAGGCACTCAGCCTGGTGAGGCCCCGCCCCTGCCCTGGGGGCTCCGCCCACATCCCCCCCCCCAGCCCCTGCCCCCACCACTTTGCGGTCACATCCTGCCCCTTCCTGCCAGGCTTTTTTCTATCTGTTCTCTAAGGAGCTAAATTCCTATTTCTCTCTCTCTTTCTCGCTCACTCTCTTTGCTGAGCTTCCTGTACTGAGTGCTAGCTCCGCCCTCTTTTTTTTTTTTTTTCTTTTTCTGTAGGGAGAGAGGAGGGGAGGGGCAGAGAGAGAATCCCAAGCAGGTTCTGCACTGTCAGCTCAGAGCCACGAACTGAGCTGAAATCAAGAGTCGGACGCTTAACTGACTGAGCCACCCAGGCGCCCCCCCCCCCGCCTTTTTCTTTAATTTAAAAAAAATTTTTTTCTTTTAGCGTTTATTTACTTTTGAGAGAGAAAGGGAGAGAGAGAGAGAGACAGAGCATGAGCAGGGGAGGGACAGAGACACAGAATCCCAAGCTGGCTCCAGGCTCTGAGCTGTCAACACAGGGCCCGATGCGGGGCTTGAACTCACAAACCGCGAGATGACCTGACCCGAAGTCAGATGCTTAAGCGACTGAGCCACCCAGGCGCCCCTCCTCCCTCTTTTTCTTCAATTTTTGATTGGGGTAAGATTGGCCACTTTTAACCATTTCCAAGCGCACAGCTCAGCGGCATCAGGCACGCTCACACCATCATGCACCCGCCCCTGCCATCCGTCTCCAGAACTTTCCATGTCCCTAGACCGAGACTCTGTCCCCATGAAGCACGGACTCCCCACCCCTGGCTCCCACCATCTACTTTGTCCCTGTGGACGGGACTCCTCTGGGGACCCCCTGTGCCTGGGGTCACGCGGGACGTGTCCTTCTGTGTCTGGCTCCTGTCACCGCGCACGGCGTCCTCCGGGTCCCTCCACGCGGTGGCAGGCGGCAGGACGTCCTGACTTTTTAAGGCTGAATAACATTCCATTGGAACGGTTTTCAAGGCTCTGCTACATTCCGTTGGCCAAAGCCAGTCTCGGGGCCGGGCCCAGTCACGAGGAGCAGCAGACAAAATGGGAGGAGGTGCAGGGAATGTGCGGTCCCTCCCTTTGCAAGCGGCACATATGTGCCCCTGTCGGTGATGAGACCACAGCGGGGAGAGCATACGTGAGCACAGTGTCCCGCTTTCCTCCGCTTCACAGACCACCTCCTCCCGGATAAAAGGACGACTCTGTGGGCCTCTCTCCGGACTCCTGCCTCTCCTGGGACGCGTGAGGGGCTCCGCGGGCATTGGCCAGGGGCTGGAGGCAGCCTCTCACTCTCTCTCTCTCTCCCCCCTCCCCTGCTCCAGATGGAAACAGTCAAGCACGGAGTCGATCAGAAGCTGGTGGACGGTCGGGAGAAACTGCACCAGATGTGGCTCAGCTGGAACCAGAAGGAGCTCCGGGGCACCGAGGAGAACCCAGCCAAACCGGAGGTACCAACGTGGGGTGCCTGTGGGATCCTTAGGGCCCTGACTTCCTTCCTTCTCCGCGCCTCTGTCGGATGGACCTACCTGCTTGGAAGGCTTTCCGCAGCCTCTCCAGCCATTAACCACCTTTAGGACGTGACGGCACCTCTTCCAGGAAGCCCACCTTGATTTCCTCCTTTAGGTGTGGGTGTTCCTTTGAACTGCAGGACACTTGTGACGTCTCTCAACCTGCTGAACTCTAAACCCTGCCGTGTTTCCCTTCCCCTGTGTCCCAGCGCCAATGTGTCCACTACGAATGGGGGGGCGTCACTCAGCTGCGAGCAGGAGTGAGGCGCCCCCACCGGCCGCCCCACAGACGGGCCCTGAACACCCGACGCTCAGGGAGGGAACCAGACACAAGAGGCCCCACGGGGTGTGAGTCCACGTGTGTGAAACGCCCCGAACAGGCTCATCCACAGACGGGAAGGGGTTCAAGGCTGTCAGAGGCTTGGGGAGGGGGTCAGGATGGACTGCTTCATGGGGAGGAGCCTTCTTTGGTGGGTGATGGAATGTTCTGGAGTTCGAGGCAGTGGTTGCACAACCTTGTGAATGTACTAACAACCACGGAACTATATACTTAAAAGGGTGAATTTTCTGGTCCGTGAGTTACATACGTCTCTAAAAGAAATTGAGTTGCTACATAAAGCACATAGTAAACCCTTCAAAAATGGCATTTGTGAAGATATCACCTGCTGTCTCTGCAGGTGCAAAATTGTTAGCATTCAGACCCAACTACATCCGCCTCCCTCTCCCTTCTCCCCCACCGCTGACCGTGGCAACCTCGAGATGTGGGTGTTGACTCTGGTCGGCACCTCCCTGTCAGGGTCAAGTCCCGAGCGAGCGCTCTGATGGCGGGTTGCGGGCAAAGTCCTGCCTCCCAGCCTGCTCTCTTCCCCCCCTGTGGTGGGGGTGGGGTGTTAAGGTCCCGATGCACGCATTTACACTTCCGTCTCCCCCACCACACAGCTCCTGCCTGGAAAGTTCTTCCAGACGTCCTCTTAAAAAAAACCTGAAAAACGTCTTGAGATACAAAAAAAAAAAAAAAGCTTTATTGAGATATAATTCACATGCTATACAGTTCACCCATGCGGATGATCCAGTGGTTTTTCGCGTGTTCACAGGGCTGTGCGAACATCGCCACAGTGCATTTAGAACGTTCCCACCAACCCCAAAGGAGATCTTGTCCCCGTTTTAGCAGACGCTCTTTGTCCCCAGCACTCACGAACCCCCTTCCTGTCTGTGGATGAGCCTGTTCTGGCCGTTTCACATTCTGTGGGGCCTCCCGTGTCTGGTTCCCTCCCTGAGGGTCGTGTGTTCAGGGTCCGACTGCGGGGCAGTAGGGGTGGGCGCCTCGCTCCTGCTCGAGGCCCAGTGACGTTCCCCTGTGTGGGTTTTGTTTACCCGTTTACAAGTTGATGGGCTTCTGGGTTGTGTCCACTTTTGCCTCCTGTGGATCACGTCCTGTGACCAGCCCCAGCCCGTGTATGGTCGCGTGTCTCCATTTCTCTTGGGTAGATACCTAGAAATGGAACGGATCGCTAGTCCTATGGAAACTCTTAACGTTTTGGGGGACCACCGGACTGTCTTCCGAAGTGACTGTGCCTCTTTTTCACTTTGGGGTCTATGTCACTTGGCTCAAAACTCAAATAGAGCTGGGATCCCAAACCACCGTGCTGGACGGGCTCGCCAAGGACAGGTTTTCTGGAAGGTGGGCAGGAGAACCCCCACTTTCTCTCCCCGGGCTTTGGATCCCAAAACATGGTCCTGACTGTCCGCCCCTTCCCAGCAGGTGGAGTCCCAGACGCTTACCATGTTCCGCGACATTGCCCAGCAGCTGCAGAACACCTGTGCCTCGCTGGGGTCCAGCATCCAGGGGCTGCCCTCCCACGTGAAGGACCAGGTTCAGCAGGCTCGCCACCAGGTGGAGGGCCTCCAGGCCACCTTTTCTGGCGTCCATTCCTTCCAGGACCTGTCCAGCACTATCCTGACGCAGAGCCGAGAGCAGGTGGCCAAGGCCCGAGAGGCCCTTGACCACATGGTTGAGTACGTGGCCCAGAACACGCCCATCATGTGGCTGGTGGGACCCTTTGCCCCGGGAGTCGCCGAGAAGGCCCCAGAGGAGAAGAAATAGGACAGTCAGAAGGGGGCTCGAGGGACCTAGTCTTTCCCTGAGGGGTCAGCATGAGCGCTGGACCCTCCGCCCCCTCGCCTCGCTTGGAACGTGTTTCTTCCCTTCCTCCCGGCCCATCTCAGCTACCACCTCGGGGAGCGCCCTCTGCCGCCTCGGAGGAAGCACTGCCTGCCTTCATCAGTCTTTAGGGGGAGGTCTCCAGAAACAGATTTTTTTCTAGGAGGCCCCCAGGCCCCCTCCAAATTTTTTCTTCTTAGAAACAAAGGCTAGGTTTCTTACATCCCACCTGTGCTACATCAAGGCCCCTGGATATCCGCCTTTAGCTAACGGACTTGGACTTCTGGCTTGCGAAGTGGCCCTTCTGGGGTGTGGGGTGGAGGCAGAACCGCTGAGACCCATTCCGGAGCGGGGGGGGGGGTGGGGGGGGGGAGGGGGCCCTGGGGCCTGCCCGGCCGCTCGCCGGTGCCTGGAGTGTCACCGTTGCCTTAATAAATCTCACCTGCAGCTGAGTACAGGCTGTGTGCGCACGCGCATGCGTTCCCAGGAGCTGAGCGACGCGGGGTCCGCGGGTGGCCGCCTCTGCCCGCTTCTCTGCTCTGCTCGCGAGGATGGGAACAGGACAGGGCCAGATCCGGAGTGGGGCTCAGAGCTCTCGTCCAGCCCCTGGGACAGGAGAAGAGCAGGGCGGGGGGATCCTTCACCTCCCCCACCGCCGCCAGGCCACGCGCTGCGGTGTGGGACGCTTAGACCGAGCCACCCAGGCGCCACTAAAACCTGTCACTTCTTTTAGAGTAGACCTGAACGCTTCTCATCACGAGAAAGAAATCGTAGCTCTGGCCAACATTAACTTCTCGTGCTTGTTTTGCAATACACACACGTACCAAATCACTGTGTTCTACCCCTAACACGGATACCGTGCTCTATGTCGATTGTGTCTCAATTTTTCAAGAAGGTTGAACACGTTTGGGGGCAATACAAGAAAAAGAACATGCAAGTACAAATTCAAAATCAGACACAACGGGGGCGCCTGGGTGGCTCAGTCGGTTGAGCGTCCGACTTTGGCTCAGGTCATGATCTCTTGATTCGTAAGTTCGAGCCCCGCATCGGGCTCTGTGCTGACCACTCAGAGCCTGGAGCCTGTTTCGGATTCTGTGTCTCCCTCTCTCTCTCTGCCTTTCCCCAGCTCATGCTCTGTCTCTCTCACTCTCAAACATGAATAAACGTTAAAAAAAAAAAAAATTAGATACAACAGAAACCCTGCCTCTCAAACTTCATGATGAATACTTCCTACACGCAGTCCCCGTACAAAGTGATTATATTGGGGCGCCTGGGTGGCGCAGTCGGTTGAGCGTCCGACTTCAGCCAGGTCACGATCTCGCGGTCCGTGGGTTCGAGCCCCGCGTCGGGCTCTGGGCTGATGGCTCGGAGCCTGGAGCCTGTTTCCGATTCTGTGTCTCCCTCTCTCTCTCTGCCCCTCCCCTGTTCACGCTCTGTCTCTCTCTGTCCCAAAAATAAATAAACGTTGAAAAAAAAATTTAAAAAAAAAAAAAAAAAAAAAAGTGATTATAGTAAAAGCACAAGCCCTCACCATCCAAAGAGCCGGGTGTTTGCTTGTGTGCTGGCCCGGCCCGTGAGCTAAGGACAGTTTACATTTTTCTTTAATTACCTAAGCAAGCTCTACCCCCAACATGGGGCTCCAACCCGTGACCCCAAGAGCACCCCAGTGCCTTACCCCCTGAGCCAGCCAGGCACCCCAGCATAGTTTACATTTTTAAAGCGAACAAAAATAAGCAACAGAGACCCTCTGTGGCCCGCAAAGCCTAAAACATTCACTCTCTGACCCTTTGCAGGGGAAGCTTGCCAGGCGCAAGCTTGAGACCTTCCTGTTAACGTCTTACTGCTTAGAAGCGTTTCTCCCAGTACTTAAGAGCTGCGGTGTGTTTTGCTGCGGTAACTTTACACATCACTGAGTCCCGCTTACGAGACTAGGCCTGAGGGTGTCGGCACATCTCCAGCAGAGGGTGATGATGGCAGGTTTGGGGGGCGGGGAAGCGAATGATCGGTGCTGGAGCGATGGGTCCAACGTCTGTCCTCAAGCAAGACACAGGCGTGAGGAGAGGGATTTAGGGTCTCCAGCCCCACTAGAGAACTAAAACGACCCTGTATGCAAAGGCAGGACAATGTCACCTTCTCCTGGGGGCTCTGGCCTATGGACAAAGGTTTACAAACCCTTAAGAAAGCCTGGGTGGCTCAGTCGGCTGAGTGTCCAATTTTTTGTTTTGGCTCAGGTCACGAATGCAGGGTCATGGGATCAACCGACATCGGGCTCTGTGCTGAGCCTGCAGCCTGCTAAAGATTCTCTCCCTCTCGCTCTCCGTCTCTGTCTTCTTCCCCCTCCCCCTTATGCTCTCTAAAAAAAAAAACAAAAAAGATTAAAGTCATTTGTGGGGTGCCTGGGTGGCTCTGTTGGTTGAGCACCCGACTCTCAACTTCGGCTCGGGTCATGATCTCACCACTCATGAGTTGGAACCCCACGTCAGGCTCTGGCCTGCTTGGAGTTCTCTCGGTCTCTCTCGTTCTCCCTCTGTCTCTGCCCCTCCCCAGCTCATGCTCGTTCTCAAAAAATAAACATAAAAAGTCATTTCTAAAAATAAAAAGCGGGGTGCCTGGGTGGCTCAGTCGGTTAAGCGTCCAACTTCGGCTCAGGTCATGATCTCACGGTCTGTGAGTTAAGCCCCACATCGGGCTTTGTGCTGACAGCTCAGAGCCTGGAGCCCGTTTCAGATTCTGTGTCTGCCTCTCTCTCTGCCCCTCCCCTGTTCATGCCCTGTCTCTCTCTGTCTCAAAAATAAAATAAAACGTTAAAAAATAAATAAATAAAAAGCAATCTGGGGCATCTCCCCTGTGTTCTATCACTCCTGTTCCTGAGTTTATACCCAAGCTCAGTGTGACCACATGTCCACACAAAGGCCACCAAACGTTCATGGCTGCTTTATTCTCTTTTTTAAAAATGTTAATTGAGGAGCCCGGGTGGCTCAGTGGGTTGGGTGTCTGACTTCAGCTCAGGTCACGATCTCACTGGTTCCGCTCTGTGCTGACAGCTCGGAGCCTGGAGCCTGCTTCGGATTCTGTGTCTCCCTCTCTGTCTGCCCCTTCCCCGCTCATGCTCTGTCTCTCCCTCTCAAAAGTAAACATTAAAAAAAATTTCTTAATGTTTATTTTTGAGAGAGAGAGAGAGAGAGAGATTGAGATTGAGATTGCAAGCGGGGGAGGGGCAGAAGATAGGGAGAGGGAGAATCCCAGGCAGGCTCGATGCTGTCAGCCCAGAGCCTGACTTGGGGCCTGAACTCACAAACTGTGAGATCACGAGCTGAGAGCAGGAGTCAGACGCTAAGCCAACTGAGCCTCCCAGGTGAGACTGCTTTATTCTTAATAGCCCCAAACTGAAACAACCCAAGTTTACATCCAAAACAGAAGAGGCAGATAAATTGGGAGAGACTGAGAATAGCGGAGGAATTGCACTTTGGGATGCGCAAGACAGGGCAAATCACAGTCAAGTCCAGAGAACAAAGGGAGGACTATTGCTTTATAGAAAAAAGGTGAAATACTATACAGCAAAGAACAAAGATAAATTACTGATATTCACAATATGAAAGCTAATAAAGGAGCGCCTTGCTGGCCCAGTTAGTGAAGAAAGGTGACTTTTGATCTTGGCGCGGTGAGTTCAAGCCCCACGTTGGGTGTGGAGGTTACTTTAAATTATTGATTAAAAGATTAAAAATACTTTAAATTGGCTGATTGAAATATTAAAAATAAATCAAGAAACACTTATTTTTAAAAAAAGAAAATAAAGAGGGGCGCCTGGGTGGCTCAGTCGGATGAGCATCCGACTTCGGCTCAGGTCATGATCTCAGGGTCTGTGAGTTTGAGCCCCGCATCGGGCTCTGTGCTGACCGCTCAGAGTCTGGAGCCTGCTTCCGATTCTGTGACTCCCTCTCTCTCTGCCCCTCCCCTGCTCACGCTCTGTCTCTCTCTCTGTCTCAAAAATAAATAAAACATTAAAAAAAATTTTTTTAAAAAGAAAAAGAAAAAAGAAAATAAAGAGAAACCTCATTTAGAATGGAGTCAGTAAGCCCCGAAAGGGGGAGCTCAGTTCTCACACGTAAACTTTGGGAGGAAGATTTTCTCCTGACCAGCAACAGCCCAGCCAATGAAAAACCACTGTAGCTCAGCCAATAAGAAACCACCACAAGTCAGCCAATGAGAAAGCACCATAACTCAGCCAATGAGAAGCCACCATAATCAGCCAATGAGAAACCATCCTCTGCCTGAGCGCTACCTCTCCTGCGGGGGACTTTGCTTCAAAGCAGCTCCTCCCGGCTTCCTCCTTTTTATCTAGAAAGCGACAGTCCTCCCCTTCGTTCTCCGGCCTGGGCTGTGGTTTGCCCTGTCTTGCCCATCCCAAATTGCAATTCCTCCGCCATTCTGAATAAGCTCATTTTGCTGGTAAAATAACCGGCTGTTTTATTTTTAAGGTGGAGTGCGTTAACATAGGTGAAGCTCACAGTCACCGTGTTGAGCAAAAGAAACCAGACACGAAAGGATCCATACTCGGAGTCCGTTTCGGTGCCGTTTCGGAACACAAACTCAACTACGGCGACAGCGATCGGAGGAGGATTGCCCGCGGCGCTTGGGGGCATTCCAGGGGTTGGAAGCGACGTGTAGACACACGCCTTGATCTGGGTGTGGGCTGCAGGAAATGGGTACCCATGCAAAAGTCCTCTGAGCTGTCCGTTTAAGATTCACATGCTTTAGGGCCTGTGAATTATCCTCCAACACAAATTAAGAAAGAGAAAGTAACATGCAGTGGTGGGGGGGGGGGGGAAATGAGCCCTTTCCCTTTCCGGTGGGAGTGTGAACCAGGAGCCCTAATTTGGAGAAGAGTCGTGCAGGATTTAGTAAGAGTGAAAATGTATATTCTCCACGTCTGAGGAGAAGTCTCAGAAGTTCCCCTTCTGCACAGCTGCCCTAGAGAAACGCTGTCCACTAAGTCCCCGAAGCATCTCCAGGTTACAAGGGGGGAAACTGAGGCACGTTTCAGAGAGTTCATCCTGGGCTCCATCCCACAGCTACGAAGTGTAAGAGTAAGGATTTGAACCCATTGCGAAGGCAGCCCCGGCCTAGGGTTTACAACCACCACCACAGAAGGTTGCGATGCCTTTTTTTCGGGAATAGTGGAAACAAACTGCGTGTCCAATGCCTGGGGACTCAGTAAGTTGTACTACAGTCACGCTTAGTGAGGCCATAACACACTTGAAAAGAACAAGGTTGGGGCGCCTGGGTGGCTCGGTCGGTTGAGCGTCCGGCTTCGGCTCAGGGCATGATCTCAAAGTTTGTGGGTTCGAGCCCTGCATCGGGCTCTGTGCTGACAGCTCGGAGCCTGGAGCCTGCTTCCGATTCTGTGTCTCCCTCTCTCTCTGCTCCTCCCCCGCTCATGCTCTGTCTCTCTCTCTCTCTCCCCTTCAAAAATAAATAAAAACATTAAAAAAAAAAAAAAAGGAACAAGGTGGGGCTACCTACACTGGCTCAGAAAACTGTTGGACGGTCTGGCCTGGACTGTAACACTGACAATGTTTAGTATCTGGCCCTTTAGCAGGAAAACAAAGTTTGCTCACTTCTGGCCGGTGGGAATTAAAAAGGAAACCAAAGAGCATTAAATGTCACATTCATGGATACGTGTCTGTGTGTGCAAAAGTGAAAAACTGAATGGGCACCCCGTGGAGGGCCCCGCCCCCACCGGAGCAGGAGGGAGAGAAATTGGATAGGCACAGGGCACCTCACCTCTTTTATTGAAAAGGGGAGGTGGGCAACTGTACCGGTCTGCAGGTGGTCAGATTTACGCATCTGCAGCTCAGGGTTTCCCCTGGAAGCCTGGATGCTCCGAGCAGGTTACCCTCTCTGAGCCTCAGTTCTCTCACCTGTAAAATGGGCACATTCAAGTCCATCTGGGAGGATTATTTTAAGGCAAGGATCAGATGACCATCGAGAGGTGTTCGGTGTGGGGACAGGTACCTAATGAAACTCCAAAAATTGCTAAGAGTGATGGGGGGGGGGGACCCAAGAGGCACGGAATATGGGTTTAATGGCCTCTCCACCTCTAGCTGCAGAAGCTCCAAAGGTAGGGACTTCTTCCTTCGTCCCCAATGGATTCCCAGAGCCTAGACATGCCTGGCCCACAGTAGGTGCTCAATAAAATCCCTCCCCCGCCAGAGACTCACGCTAAGCAAGGCACCCTAGGTGGGGAGGAAATAGCATCCGTATAACTTCCATTTGATTCCCCTCCCATGACTCTTTACACGCACTTCGGCCTGGGGTCCACGGACCTCTTCAGAACCCCATGATGGAATTCATGAAGTCACGGAAAAAAAAAATTCACTTTATTTCCACTGACTTTAACCGATATTCACCATTTCCTCAATTATGAATGAAGGCAACGGCAGGAGCTACGACTTTGTCCCCAATAGAAAACCACAGAGATTTTCATATCAGATTGCATTGCCGCAGACAACTCGAAATACGGCGCTCATCACCACTGTAAAGTCACTGGGGTTATTGGATCTTGTCAGTTAATGTGGGGGTAAGTAGAAAGGTATAGCCCTAAGCGTGTTTCGGTGGCGCTCTATTTCAAAAGTGTTTTAAAGTGATCATCTTACAAGTATTCAACACAATTTTTTTTTTTTTTTTGAGAGAGCGAGAGAGCGTGCGAGCAGGGGAGAGGAGTAGAGGGAGAGACAGACAGACAGAATCTTAAGCAGTCTGCATGCTCAGCATGGAGCCCAACTCGGGACTCAAGCCCATGACGCTGGCATCACGAACTGAGCGGAAATCAAGAGTAGGAGGTTCAACTGACTGAACCCCCCCCAGGCACCCCAAACACAATTTTTTATTTTTTTAATTTATTTTTTAATGTTTATTTACTTTTGAGACAGAGAGAGACAGCGCGAGCGCGCGTGCGCAAACGGGGGAGGGGCAGAGAGAGAGGGAGACACAGAGTCTGAATCAGGCTCCAGGCTCTGAGCTGTCAGCACAGAGCCGGACGCCGGTCTCGAACTCACGGACCGTGAGATCATGACCTGAGCCAAAGTCAGGCGCTTAACCAACGGAGCCACAAACACAGACGCCCCAAACACAATTTTTTAAATTGTGGTAAAATAGACAACGTGAAATTTACCATCTGGCCACTCTTAGGTGCACAGCTCAGGGGTATTAAGCAGGCTCACGCTGTTGTGCAACCACCCCCATCTCCAGAACTTTCCATCTTCCCAAACTGAACCTCTGTCCCCATGAAACACTGACTCTCCTCCCCCCCCCCACCCCCCACCCCGCGCCTGGCTCCCACCATCTACTTCCTGTTTCTATAAATTGGACTCCTCTAGGGACTTCCTATGAGTGGAATCAGACGAGATTTGTCCTTTTGTGTCTGGCTTGTTTCACTGAGCATAATGTCCTCGTGGTCCACCTATGTTGTAGTGTCCGATTTCCTTCCTTTTTAATGCTGAATAATATTCCCGAGTGTGGATGAACCACATTTCCTTTATCCATTTAGTGATAATGGATCACGAAGTTGCTTTTTAAAAATATTTTAGTGAATATTTTTACTTGCAAAACACTCCTTGTAAACCTCTTGTACTTTGTTTTATGTACCTACCGATGGTGTTTTCAGAAGAGGCTCCGAGCGTCTCCACACTGGCTAAGAAATCTGGTCAGAGGCATTAGGATTTCCATTGGCCCTTCGTCCATTAAAACAAATAAACAAAAATTATATTTTGCAACTCTGTTGGTATAAAGACGACTATGACCCAGGATGGGACTATATTCATTGTTTTTGTTTTTGTTTTTCTGATTTTAAAAGAAATGAAAACATTTTCGGAGGGGGGGGTGGCTGAGAGTATGATGGTCCCACATCTGAACTCTGCCCAATGGACATGTGGGCGCTGGGTCCGGGACCCCCTCAAAAGGGTTAGGACCCCTTATGAATGTTTACACATCGTGTCCGCAGCTTCTAGAAATGCCGTCTGGCTGCTCTTTTCCCAGCCACCCGGGGATCCCCAACCCCACCCCCAGGGTGGCCAGGACCCCCCTTCCGCCCGATTTCGGGTAGCCCTCCGCCGATATCACTCCAGCCCCCCGTTTGCGGCAGTGGAAAGCGTTACCACTCGCCGAGATGATCCGTTTTTTTGAACCGGGGTTACTTTCTCCCCAGACTGTGGGCGCCCCGAGGGCCAGGCTCTGTCCCTCTCGTGGTTCCCAGCGCCCGCGCCCGGGAGGTGCCCAAACTTGCCGAAGGCCGCAGCCCGAGCGGGGGGGGGGGGGGGGGGGGCGGGACGTCGCTGCGGGGTGTCTCGGGGACTTTCCCTGTCCCGCGGGAAAGCGTGACCTCACCTTCCTGCCAGGCTCCCTGCGGGACGCGGAAGGGGCGGGCGGAGGCCAGGGGTGGAGCCGTCTGCGCGCCGTCTGCGCTCCGCCAGTCGTGGGCCCCGTCGCCGGGCCACCAGCCCCCGCGCAGAGGACGGAGCGGGACCCCGGGTAGGTGGCGGGGGTGGGGGGGGACCAGGGGGTTAGCGTCGGCGGGGGAGGGCACCCCCGACGCCTGCGGCTCCTCCCCAGGGTTCGCGACCAGCTGCACCCCCCCCCCCCCCAGTTCATGGCGCCCTCGCGCCCCTTCTTCGGTGTCCCCCTCACGCTCGGCTCCTCTCCCGGGTGGCCCTGGTCCTCCCTGACCCCCTGCTTCCTCCTTACCCCCCCATTGCTCCTCAGCACCCCAGATGTCTTTCCAGCACCCCGAATTCCTTTCCAACACCTCGAAGTCCACCCCCCCTCCCGGATCCCTCCCCAACACCCCAATTCCTTCCCAACGCCACCGATCTCTCCCCAACTCTTCTGGACTTCTCCCAACACCCAGCAGTCCTCCAACCCGGATTTCTCCCCAACATCCGGTGCCTCTCCCCAACCCCCCCCCCATTCCTCTCCAGCCCCCCACCCCATGTTTCTGATTTCCTCCGGGAGCTCGGAGCCCCCTTCCCCGGTCCCTGTTCTTCCAGCCCCGCAAACCCCGCCTCTCCCGCTCGCCCCTCGGGGGCCCCAGCCCCTTCGGGGCCCTGAAACCACTTTTTCAGCGGCTCCCGGAACCCCCTTCCCCGGCAGGAGCCTGCTTCCCTCAGCTCGGCCCCCGCACCCCCACCCCTTCCCGTGGGGGACAGGGTTGGTTGGCTGGTCCTCGCCTCCGAGTCCCTGCAAGTCGCCCCCCACCGCCCCCCCCCCCCGCCAATGGCTGCTGGCAACATTCTGATCTGGGTGGCCCCAAAGAGCCTCACGCACGGGGCCTTTTCTTCCCTCTCCCTGTGGCTGAAGTAGGAGGTTGGGAAGAGGCCGCCGCGGGGACACCCACGCAAGCTGGAGGTTGGGGGGGGTTGTGTGTGGGGGGGGTATGTCGGGGGGGGGGTGTGTGTGGGCCCTAAACCTGCCTGCGCCCGGCTCCTCCTCTGAATAGGGACATGTGTTCATCCTTCAACACACATTTGTGACCAACCTGCCGCGTGCCAGGAGGCCCGGTTCAGGATGCTGGGCACACAGTAGGGGCAAAGCAGGGCCCTCCCGGAGCCCTCCGTCAGGACAAATAAACAAAGCGAGATGATGCTTGCCGAGTGCAGAGAATGCATTTCCAGCAGCTTCTCTGCTGGCCTGGCTTGCGGATTCCTCAGATCCAGGCATGGCAAGGGGCCGGCACATAGTAGGTGCTGCGTGAGTAAGGGCAGGAACCCTGGAGCCAGGCTTCCTGGTTTAAATCCCTGCCCCTTTACTTTCCACTGTGTGACCCAGGGCAAGCCGCTGTACCTCTCTGTGCCTCCCTTTCTTGTGTTAACTCGGCAGTCAAAATAGTCCTAACTTACAGGGTTGTCATGGGCTTAATTCAGTGTCTGGTCCATAGTAGATGCTCAGGAAACACTTGTTGAACGAATATCCCTTCAGTCTCCCGCACATTTTTCAGAGGCAATCTAGATACGTTTTGCCTTCCGTGCCTTGTCGTATTTCTTTTCTTTTTTTTTAATAATTTTTTTAAACGTTTATTCATTTTGAGAGGCAATCTAGATACGTTTTGCCTTCCGTGCCTTGTCGTATTTCTTTTCTTTTTTTTTAATAATTTTTTTAAACGTTTATTCATTTTTTAAACGTTTATTCATTCTGCGGGGGTGGGGCAGAGAGAGAGGGAGACACAGAATCCAAAGCAGGCTCTGAGCTGTCAGCACGGAGCCCGTTGCGGGGCTCGAACTCACGAACTGTGAGATCGTGACCTGAGCCGAAGTCGGACGCTTAACCGACTGAGCCACCCAGGTGCCCCTATAAATTTTTAAAAAATATTTTATTTATTTTGAAGTGGGGGGGGGGGGTTGGCAAAGAGAGACAGAATTCCAAGCAGGCTCCAGAGCCCGATGCGGGGCTCCAACTCATGGAACAGTGAGATCATGACCTGAGCCGAAATCAAGATGCCACCCAGGCGCCCCTGTCACATTAGCCAAAAGGAGTGGGTCGTGCCTCTACTATGCGCCAGTCCTGGTGGAAAGCAGATTAGACTTTTTGTCTTGCTGGGGAGAGGAGTGAGTCAGCAGGAAACATTTATTGAGCGCTTACTGTGTGCCAGGTGCTGTTCTGTCCATTCGTTGATTGATTCCGGCAGGATTTATTAAGTACCTACTGTGTGCCAGTCACTAGGTACAGCTGTGTAACAAGACAAATGCACATCCCGGTCTTAGGGGTGCTCACTCCGGTAGGGTGTGGTGCCTGTGCAATAAAGTAGGTAAAATCTATCGTGTCAGGTAAGGAGAAACACAAAGCAGGGGGTGTGGGGGAATGGGCTTCAGTTTTAGGCAGGGTGGCCAAGGGTCACCTTGATGAGGAAGTGACGTTTGAGCCGAGATCTGAAGGCAACAAGGGAGCCAGCCATGTGGCTATCTGGGGAAGGGTGTCCTGGGCTGAGGGAACAGCTAATGCAAAGGCCCTGAGGCAGGATCCAGTCTGGCATATTTAAGGAACAGTGTGGCTGGATCTGAGGGAGCAAGGGGGAGTGGAAGGGGGTGAGGTCAGGGAAGGGAAGGGGGAGGGTGGGAACAGGGAGGACTTGATCCAAGGAGTCGTGACTGAGATAACCTCTGACTTCTCCCTCCTAACCACAAAGCAGCTCCTCATTGTCTGTCTAGAACATTCAGGACAAAAGCCCAGGTACCCTCCTTGCCTCCTCCTGCTCCTCTCCCTTTCTCCAAATTATCCACAAACCCAACCATTTCCCCCCACTTCCTTGAGCCTCCCCCCCCCCCCCCCCCCCCCCCCGCCCAGCCCAGCGTCCATCATTGCTGGGCTGAGCCAGTGGTCACCTCCCCCCAGGTCCCAGGCTCCTCTCCCTGCTCCCCACAGTCCGTTCTTCCGGAAGCGGCCACTGGAGGACGCCTGTGAGCCCCTGAGTCAGGCCCCGCTCCCCTCTGCCCACAGCCCCCCCAGAGCTCCCATCTCCCTCAGGGTAAAAGCCCAAGTCCTCCCCGTGGCGTTCAAGGCCCTGCAGGACCCCGCCCCCTTTCCTTCCCTCCCCCTCACACACTCGCACCAGCCACACGGGCCTCCTCCCCATTCCTGCAACACGCTGGACTCTGACCTGCCCCCGGACCTTTGCACTTGCGGCTCCTTTTGCCTGAAACTGTCTTCCCCCAGATCGTCACCTGAGTTGCTCTCTTACCTCCTTCAGGTCTCCACCGACATGTCATTTCTCTCCAGAGGTCTCCCTTGCTCTGAAACAGGTCTCCCTGTTTCAGATTCTGTGTCTCCCTCTCTCTCTGCCCCTCCCCAGCTTGTGCCCTGTTTCTCTCTCCCAAAATAAATAAAGATTAAAATAAATACATAAATAAAAGGTTACAGATATTGGGGCCAATTAGCTGTTCTGCCCGGTCACGTTGGTTGAGTTTGCCCCTCTGAGGAGCGGGGGTGCAAAATCACATCCCGGTTTCTTGTCAAACGTCTTCTGTAAAGGACTGTTTTCAGCTCTGCAGCCACTCAACTCCATGGCTGTCGTTGGAAGGCAGCCACACGCTGTGTGTATATCAGTGGGCATGGCTGGGGGCCAAAATACTTTATTTGTTTCAGTAAATAAACTGCCCTCTGGCCTGGGCAGTTACGCACAGTATCATGAGAGCGCTCCGTTATTTTTTTTTTTCCTTCCTTTTTTTAAACTAATCTCTATGCCCAACATCGGGCTTGAACTCACGACCCCTAGATCAAGAGTCGAACACTACCGACTGAGCCGGCCAGGAGCCTCCGTCATCAAGCCAGTCTTGATTTTAAAAATCTGCAGGAGGGTAGGGAGTGAGCTGGGGGGGGGGATACCCAGCAACACTATTGCAGGCAGAGAGCAGCTGGTGCAAAGGTCCTGAGGCAGGACTGTGCCTGGTAAGTTTAACGAACAACAGGAAGATCCGTGACCTTCGGGGGACCCACTAGATTGGGTGCACCTGGGTGGCTCAGCCGGTTGATTGCCAGACTTCGGCTCAGGCCATGATCTCACGGTTCGTGGGTTCGAGCCCCGCGTCGGGCTCTGTGCTGACAGCTCGGAGCCCGGAGCCTGCTTCGGATTCTGTGTCTCCCTCTCCCCTCTGCCCCCCCCCCCACCCTTGCTCGCACTCTCTCTGTGTCCCTCTCTCTCTCTCTCAAAAATAAATAAACATTTAAAAAGTTTTAAAAATATTTGAATTGATTGCCCACTTGACAAAACTTAGCAGTTTCCTGAAACTCTGCCTTTGCGGCTTCTTCCCTTGAAGTAATAGCCAGTGTGGCCCCGCGGAGTCCTTCCTCCTCGTGGCGGCACACCTAAGTCACAGTCACCACATTTAGACAGCTCTAAGGTGGTTCCAACTTCTTTGGTCCCGCCTCCCTCAGTGTGAAAGTTCAAGTCCTCCGGACTACCCGCCAGGTCTCCTCTCCCTCCTCCCTCTCTCCCCCTCACCCACTCAGCCCTGCGGGCCTTCTCCCTCCTCACTGCTCCTCCATCAAGCTGGGCTGGTCCTGCCCCAGGGCCTTTGCATACGTAGTTCCCTCCTCCTGGACCTCTCTTCCCTCAGATGTCCCTATGGGTCCTCTCTCCATTTTTTTTTTTTTTAACGTTTATTCATTTTTGAAAGACAGAGAGACAGCACAAGCAGGGGTGGGGCGGAGAGAGAGCGGGACACAGAATCCGAAGCAGGCTCCGGGCTCTGAGCTGTCAGCACAGAGCCCGATGCGGGGGGCTCGAACCCACGAACCGCGAGATCATGACCTGAGCCGAAATCGGATGCTCAACGGCCTGAGCCCCCCGGGCGCCCCTCACTCTCTCCATTTTTACGTCCTGTTGAAATCTCTGTCATCGTTGAAGCCTTCTTGATTCACGTTGTTTAAAACTTCAACCACCCACCCCTGACTCATGGGGTTCGAGACCCTCCTTCCCGTCTGCTGTTTCTCCACGGCATTTGTCCCCAGCTGATAGATATGCTGTGAGCGTCCCTCACTTGTGGGTTGTCTGTCCTCCACGCGAGGAAGTCGGCGGCCTTTGGGGGGGTCTGTGCTGTCTCGCCCCCCGCCCCCCAGTCAGCACTTCGGCATGTCAGGCCGCTTCTATTTCTGAAACAGCCAAACAGCCACCTGCCTCTACATCCTTCCCCCCAGCGCTGCCCCCCTCCACCCCCCTGCCCCTTCTCACCCGCTTCTCTTCCGCCCTGCTCCCTGCGTCGGCTCAGTCCCGTCCGCCTTGCACCTCTGCCCCCAGTGCTGGCTCTCCCCGTGCCGTCTCCAACCTTTCTGGAGTCTTTGACCTTGGCCCTGGGGCCCCGGAATGGCCTGCATCTACTCAAAATGCACTTAAAAAAAAAAAAAAATCCTGAATCGTTTATGCAGTGAGGCCCGTGATTTATCGGCAAAGGGGGTTGGGTTGGTTCACGAAGCAGCTCTTGGTCTGTGCCGGGATCGCTCAATGTCAGCACCTGGCAACATTGGGTCTGGATCGTTCTGGGGGGGGGGGGGCATCCTGGGCACCACGCGGTCAAGGAGGGGTGAGCAGCATCCCTGACCCTACCTACTCGATACCTTTCTGTGTAGTCGCGACACCCACAGATGTCCTCAGACATCGCTGAGGGTCCGGGGGCGGGGCTCAGAACTGTTGTTAGTTGCGAAGGACGTCTGTACCCTTAGGGGTGTCATCGTGGGCACAAGCGTGAACCAGGCAGTAGGTCCCAGCCCAGGCTGAAAGGCATATCAAGTGTCCTCAGCCTCCTGGAATGGATCTGAAGTGGCATTTTTTTTTTCTAAATCTGAATATGACCTGCTTTGAGCAGCTGGTGACCTAAGTTCCGAGGTTTGGAACAGTGTCCCTAGCATCTGTCGTGCTCATTTGGGAAAGGCCTTTTTCTGTGCCCGTGGTTTCATCCACAACATTGGGACCATAGGAGCTCTGGCCCCATTCATTCATTCATTTATCCCACAAGTATTTGTTAGGTCCCTGCTCCGGGCCACGAGAGTCTCAGCCCCCTCCTCTGGTGCCCCGGGGTCAGGAGACAGGTGACAAACGCGAAAAGTCTAACGCACAAGGCACGTCCACCCGTGACGCACTGTGGGGGAGCAGGTGACGTGGGCGAGACAGACTGGGAAGGACGGGTGTGGATGTGTAGGGCTCCCGAGACGGTGCCATTGGGCCTGAGAGTTGAAGATGACAACAGTGTCGCTCAGGCAAGGGTCTGAGGAAGAGCCAGCTTGGCGTTTTTTTCCTCTTTCTTTTTGAGAAATAGAAGATGAGTAGCCACAGCCCGGTCACGCGCGGAGCTGGCTCTCAGCAATGGCTAGTGTCTCATCAGCACGGCCCGTATCAGCCGCTGCTGCGTAAATTACCCCGGAACCTCCCGGTTTAAAAACACCAAACGCTGGGACGCCTGGTGGCTCAGTGGGTTGAGTGCCCTACCCTTGATTTCAGCTCAGGTCGTGATCCCAGGGTCGTAGGATCGAGCCCCGTCTTGGGCTCTGTGCTGAGTGTGGAGCCTGCTTGAGATTCTCCCTCCCTCCCCCTCTCTCTCTCTCTCTCTCTCTCCCCCTCTGCCCCACTCCCCTGCTTGCCCTCTGTCTCATAAATAAAAAGTGAAAAGGCAACCCACGGGATAGGAGAACATATTTAAAAATAAATAAAAACAACAAACACTTATCATCTCACACAGAGAGAGACTGGGTGTCAGGAATCTGGAGGAAGGTGAGTCGGGGGCCTCTGGCTGGAGTCTCTCATGAGGTCACGGTCAAGCGGTCGGCCGGGGCCGCCTCATCTGAAGGCTCGACCGGGGCTGGAGTTGCTGGGAGCCCAAGCCGCCCCCCTCACGTGGCTCATGGCGGGCGGCCTCGCTTCCTTACCCCCGACGGGGTGCCAGAGAGTGACCAAGCTGGTGTTTTCTGTCACTGGTGACAGCCCGTCACTTTTGCTGAGGTCTGTCGGTCACAAAGGTGGATTCTGGGTTACGGCTGGAAGCCCCGCCCTGGGCTGTGAATGCCAGGATGGGGGTCCCTGGGGGCCACCTGGGAGCCTGATCACCTCCCTAGCGAACACGTATGGGATGCCTGCTGACTTCCAGGCATCGGGGCTCGGAACTTTCCATAAGGCTATGGCAGCACAATGCCCTGAAACGATCCCAGCAGTGGGTTTATTATTATTCCCAACAGGCAGTGGAGTCTTGCGGCTGCGCACGCAGCCTCTGGAGCCACGTTTCATGGCTTCAAGTCCCAGCTCCGTGACCCACCGGCTGTGTGACTTTGGGCAAGGGACCTCATGTCTCTGGACACATTTTGCCATTTGCAGGTGGGGGAAATCGTAGCGTCGCCCTCTCGGGGGACACCAGGCAAGTGTTGGCGGCTCTCGTGTCGCAGAGGAGGAAATGGAGGCGGGGGAGGGGACGCGTCTTTCTCAAGGTCACCGTGGCAGGCGGTGCTGGCGCTGAAGGCAGGCAGGTGGGGGCGTCTGGGCCCCCTCCCAGAGCTGCCCCCTTTCTGACGGTGTCTCTCTCGCCCCACAGGTCGGCCCCAGGGTCCCCCCGTGGGATTGGGGTGAGCACGTCGGGGGACACCCAGCATGCAGGAAGGCAGGTGCTGCGGAACATGCCTCCAGCCTCCAGTGTTGCTGCCCGCGGCTGCACCCACCTGTGTCCATGGCCCGCACGGGCCCGTCGCTCTCCGGCGCCTTCGACATTCTAGGTGCCGCAGGCCAGGACAAGCTCTTGTACCTTAAGCACAAGCTGAAGACGGTCCACCAGGGCTGCCGAGGGGCAGACCTCCTGCACGCCATGGTGCTTCTGAAGCTGGGCCAGGAGACGGAGGCCAGGATCTCCCTGGAAGCTCTGAGGGCGGACGCAGTGGCCCGGCTCGTGGCCCGCCGCTGGGCCGGCGTGGACGGCGCCGAGGCCCCGGAGGAGCCCCCAGACTTGTCCTGGGCCATTGCCCGGGTATACCACCTGCTTGCCGAGGAGAAGCTGTGCCCGGCCCCTATGCGGGACCTGGCCTACCAGACAGCCCTCCAGACGTTCAGCTCCAGGGACGACCACCGGCTGGCCGAGCTCCAGGGAGAGGCCCGGGACCGGTGCGGCTGGGGCGTCATCCGGGCCCCCGGGAGCTTCCAGCCCCTTCGCTCCGATCGGGGCTGCCTCCCGCCATCCTCGGTGTCCCCCTCGGGCACCCGCAGCCTTCCCAAGCCCATCGAGGGCCTTTCGGGCTGGAGCAGAGGGTGTTCTCTGAGATCCACCAGCAGCCCCGCCTCCCTCGCCAGCAACCTGGAAATTAGCCAGTCACCCACCATGCCTCTTCTCAGCCAGCACCGCGGCTGTCGTGCGCCCAGCAAGCTGTGTGAGGAGCCCCGGGCAGGCCCCGGGCCCGAACCTGAACCTGCCCCCACAGGCTGCCAGGAGCCTGAGGAAGTGAGCTGGCCACCATCCGAGGAGGCTGTCAACCCTTCACCTGGGGACACAGCCGGCCCTCCATCGGGGGTGACTGCCGGGCCCCTGCTGGGGGAGACCGCTGGCCCCTCATCGGAGGGCCCCTCTTTGGAGGACCCCTCATCCAGAGAGACTGCCGGCCCCCAGATGGCACCAGACAGCCCGGGCCCTAGACTTCCTGAGGTGGTCCCAGATGCAAGCCCCACTGGCCAGCCCGACACCCCCAAAGCTCTGGAAAGCGTCACCCGCTACCCGGTGGAGTGCAGCCACGTGCTGGCAGCCCCCGCATCTCTCCCCTTGCCCCCCAAAACCACTTGCCCTGACAAGGACCAGACCCCCCTCTCACTCCCTGTAGAAGATACCGCTTCCCAGAGGACCCCCCCATGCCCCCCCACCCCCTCGGCCCCGAGGACCTCCGCGCCCTGCCCTTCTCCATCCATCCCACCTTCCGCTTGCTCCGCCGCCTGGAATCCGTGCCCCCCGCCCCCCGAGTTGGAGCCAGAGCAGAAATTCTACAACTTTGTGATCCTGCACGCGGGGGCAGACGAGGACATTGCCCTGCGGGTCCGAGAGAGGCTGGAGAGCCTGGGCGTCCCGGATGGCGCCACCTTCTGCGAGGATTTCCAGGTGCCCGGGCGCGGCCACCTGCGCTGCCTGCAGGACGCCCTCGACCACTCAGCCTTCACCCTCCTGCTGCTCACCCCCAACTTCGACTGCCACCTGGGCCTGCACCAGGCGGGCCAGTCCCTGATGAACAGCCTCACGCGGCACGAGTGCGGGGACTGCGTGATCCCCTTCCTGCCCCTGGAGAGCTCGCTGGAGCAGCTCAGCCCTCACACCTGCAGCCTGCTCACCAGCCTGGTGTGGCTGGACGAGCGCTCCCAGATCTTCGCCAGGAAGGTGGCCAACACCTTCAAGCCGCAGAGGCTGCGAGCCCGCAGGGCCCACTGGAGGAAGGAGCAGGACGTCCGCGCCCTGCAGGAGCAGCGCCAGCAGCTGGAGGGCGAGCGGCAGCGCGTCTCGGCGCTGAACGCCGCCTACTCGGCCTATTTCCAGAGCCACTCGGCCTGGCAGGCGCAGATGGAGACGCTCCGGGTGGCCTTCGGGAGCCACATGCCCTTTGGGACTCCGGGGCCCCTGGGAGCGCCCCCGCCCTTTCCCTCCTGGCCGGGCCACCAGCCGCCGCCGCCCGCGCCCCCGTGGCTGGCCGGCGCCCCGGCACCCGCGCCCGCCTTCCCGCAGCCCCCGGCGCCCCCTCAGAGCCCGGGGCTGCAGCCCCTCATCATCCACCACGCGCAGATGGTGCAGCTGGGCCTCAACAACCACATGTGGAACCAGAGAGGGACCCAGGCGCCCGAGGACAAGACGCAAGGCGCGGAGTGACCGGTGACCCCGGCCTTGGGGACGCCCGCACCGTGCCCGGGGCGGGAGGAGGAGCGCGACGTCGTCTGCAACCTTCAGGACACCGCTGGGGAGACCTTCGTCTCTCAGGAAATCGTGCAAAACGGGCCCCGGCGACTTTCTGGCGCGCGAGAGCTGGGGGGGCGGAGTTGGTGGCGGCATTTGCGGATTCTCACCCGGGTGCTGGCGGTGGCGGGGAGTGGGCTGGGGGATGTGGGAAGTGTGTTTCGACTTTAATAAATATTTATTGAACGCTTCTCCAGTGCCGTTCCACTCCCGGAGACGTCTACTGTTCCCCCAAAAAGGGGATTGGAAGGGAGACGCCGGGACCGGAAGTTGCGCTGTTTCTCTCGTTTCGTTGGGCAGAGCATAGTCACGTGGTGCCTTGGACTGCAAGGGAAGTTGGGAAATGTAGTCTTCTGCTGGGCAGTGTGCTTTGCTGAAAGTTTTGGTTCCCATTATCACAGAATGTGGAGAGAAAAGACACAGGACATTTATTACTTGATTGCTGTAAACCCCCCCCCTTTTTTTTTTGCCTGGGAGGGGTCCTGCCTTGATGCCCCCCAACTACCCCATTCTGGGCTCAGATCCCACCATGCGATCTTAGGCGAGAGCCTTGGGCTTGCGGAGGCTCAAGCTCTCATCGGAGAGGTGGGCTTATGATGCCAGTGTTTCAAGGTTGTCCGCGGATCCTTTGCGACACACTCACGCTCCAGGGGCAGTGTAAGTGCTCATTAATGGCAGGCCCGGAGAGGAGGGGGCTAATCTTTTTCAGAGTCACAGACCTTTGGGAAGGAGTAGAATTAACATTCGTGGGTTACTCACATTTACGGATTCCGGAGGCTTTAAAGATCTCAACGTATTTTGTTTTATTTTTTATTGGTATCTATTTGTTTATTTATTTTAATTTTAATTTTTTTAATGTTTATTTATTTTTGAGACAGAGACAGAGCATGAACAGGGGAGGGGCAGAGAGAGAGGGAGACACGGAATCTGAAACAGGCTCCAGGCTCTGAGCTGTCAGCATAGAGCCCGATGTGGGGCTCGAACCCACGAACCGTGAGATCATGACCTGAGCCGAAGTTGGACACCTAACCGACTGAGCCTCCCAGGCGCCCCTATTGGTATTTTTTTAAAGTACTCTCTGTGCCCGACTGGGGCTGGAACTCTGGACCCCAACATCAAGAGTCACAGGCTGCACCGACTGAGCCTGCCAGGCGGCCTTGAACCTAATTTGAATCCCCAAAATTGAACGCCCTCGGGGTACAGGCTTACATCATTGGGCTCACTTTACAGAGAAAAAAAAACAGGCTCCAAGAGGTGAATTCTGGTCCCCAAGGTCACACAGGTCAGGAGTGGGGAGATTGTAATTTCCAGGGGAAGGAAAGGCAAATTTGAGCTGGTTAAACCAGGAAGCTGCTGGCCCCTCCCACCCAACTGCTTCCTGCAAACATGAACTTTGCAAGCCTTTTCCCCCTTTCTTGGGGCCCAGGAGGGCGGGCTTGGCTGACTCACCCAGGCCGTCAGATACGACTTATTATTTTAGTGGCTGACTCAGATTTTGCCAGGGCCTTCGTAGCACTGACGTCAAACCCGGGGAGGAGCCCCTGAAATCAGCTTCCAGGGCGCTGCAAGGTGGCGTAGGTTCGTGGACAGACTGTTTCCAATCATCGACGCGGGAGCTAGCTGCAAATAACGGGACAGCTGCAGTGAACAGGCCATTTGGTTCATTCAAGTAACATTAATGGGGTGCCTACTGTGTGCCTGCATTGGAGTGCAGTAGGGGCACCCAATACATCCATGCAGTCAGAATCGGAGGGGGGGAAGCAGTGACTGAATCATCAAATGAAGCAGAGATAATTTCAGAAAGTGAAGAGACATCAGAAGAAATGAACAGTGACATGGGAGTGTCCCGGGGCGGGGGGGGGGGGGGGGGGGAACTTTGGACCCAGTGGCCAGTGAGGGTGTAAGGAGCCCGTGTTAGAGCCAAGGCCTGTAGAAAGAGGAGCTGGCCGGGATGAGAAGAGTTTGAGGACCAGGTGATTTTTCTGGAAAGAGGACAGAGCTCGTGCAAACGCCCTGGGGTAGAGCCCTGCCTGGCATGTTGGAGGAACAGCGAGAAGGCCTTGTGGCTGGAGCAGAGTGAGCGAGGGGGAGAGAGGGTGGAGAAGAGGAGGGGAGGGGATGCACGGTTTTGTGGGCCTGGGGGAGGACTTGGGCTTTTCCCTGGGAAGGCGGAAGTCCTGGAGGCCCTTAGCAAGCAGAGGATGGGGGTGGGGTGGGGTGGGAATCTGACTCCAGTGCTCACAGGCGCCCTCTGGTGGCTTCTTTGGGGAGGACAGACTGGGAGGTGGGTGCATGTGTGAGCGAGCCTGCGACCAGAGCGGTGGCAACAGACCCTGGCCAGGCCGGCCACCATGGGGGCTGGACGCACGTTGGGGGCAGAGGAGGGACAAGCGGGCACGTTCAGAGCACGAACCCCTATTAATCCCTGAGAAATTGTGAGACTCGGAACAAATCGCAGCCCTTTTCTGGGCCTCATTTTCCCCATCTGTCCGTGGTCCCGGTGACTTCGGGTCTGGAGCTCCAACACTTCCCACGTCCCTGTGTCACGGCAGCATATTTAAAGGACAATCACTTTGAAAACCCTGGGCTGAGGGTTTTACATGCCCCATGAACTGGTTTCGCCCTCCCAATAGCCCAGGGGCTGGAGACTATCCCTGCCCCAATTTACAGATGAGGAAACTGAAGCCCAGAGAGGCGAAGTCATTTACCCAAGGTCACACAGCACGCAAAGTAGCTTTTGGGGGCAGAAGAAGGAGCCAGGTGTCCCTCTGCTGGATTCTAGCCCCTACGGAGGTTGTGCACACTGTGAATTCATGGCCTCCATTTTTTTTTTTTTTTTTAATCTGTGAAATAGTTTTGTTTTACTTGTTAATTCCTGGTTTCTCCGCCACACCCTGCATACCCTGAGAGCACCGGGGTGGATCTGTCTGGGTCCCTGTAGCGTTTTCAGAACCCAACCCAGGAAGTGGAGCACAGTCATTGCTCAGTGAGTCCTTTGACCAACAACGCGGGCAGCCGTGTCTGTGCCGGGCGCGGCTCCCCACCCGCATGGGGTTCACCGGGCACTGAGTGGGCAGGATGTGGATTCAGCCATCTGCTTATCCAACCCACATTTACTGAGCTCCTCCTGGGCGCAGGCCCTCTGGGCACAGTGGTGACTCAGTGGTCACCATGCCCCCAAGGTGACGCAGGACGACCCCGTTCTGCTCTCCCAGGCTCGTGGTCCGCTGCCACAGAGGGAGACGTTACGGGGCGATGAGGCCTGCGATGGAGAGGTGGAGGGGGCTCCGGAGGCCCAAAGGGGACCGTTGACCAACCTGGGGGCATTGAGAGAAGCTTCTGGAAGGAGGAAGGAAGCTGAGACCTGAGGCGTGAGTTGGAATGAGCCATGGGTTGGGGAGAGAGTTCCTAGAGGTGGGCACAGCATGGACAAAGGTACTGGGGCGAGAAAAGCCCGCGGCTAGGGCTACGGCCAGGCGCGGCCATGGCCAAGGTTCCCCAGAGCGGGGCGGGGGCGCTCAGCCACACGTCCTGCCTGCCGTCCTGGTGCCCCCTGCTGGCCGCCACCGTCCCAAGGCCAGTGTGCCCCCAGTGGCCCCAGGTCTGGGGTGTTTCCTGGGAAACCCCTGTCCCCACTAGAACAAACAGCCTCAAGGAAAAATAGAGGGGAATTTTTTGAAAATTTCCCCTTCTTTAAAAACTGTGAGATATGAGGGCGCCTGGGTGGCTCCGTCGGTTAAGCGTCCGACTTTGGCTCAGGTCATGATCTCACGGTGTGTGAGTTCAAGCCCCGCATCGGACTCTATGCTGACCGCTCAGAGCCTGGAGCCTGCTTCGGATTCTGTGTCTCCCTCTCTCTGTCCCTCCTCTGCTCGTGCTCGGTCTCTCAGAAAAAAAAAAAAAGAAAAAGAAGAAGAAACATTTTATTTAAAAAATGTTTTTAAATAAAAACTGTGAAACATGAATCAATAACAGATGATTTATTTTCAGAGGTTCTTAGCTGTGTCCCTGCTTGGAACGGTGTCTTTCCGAGACGGTTAGATCTTGTACAAATTTCTCCCGCTCCCTGGGCCCAGAGAGGGCAATGCATAGCCCAGTGTCACACAGCGCATGCGTGGCTGCCCCAGGGCCTGGGCAGAACTTGAGGGGCTTTGAGTTTGAATCTTGCACGTCCCCTGCGTCTCCAGCGCATTTTGGGTGTCCCACCAGAGGGCGCCTGTGAGCACCTCCTGTGACACAGCCCTTCAGGGCTCCCACCTCTTTGGGGGGGGGGGGGAGGAGCCGAAGTCCTCCCCGCGGGCCCCCAAGGCTCTGCACGACCTGCTGTCCCCTCCTCCGTCTTTCCCCCTAGCCTAGTCTGTGCGAGCCACATGGGCCTCGACCCGCCAGGTGTGGTCCTGCCCCAGGACCTTCACGTGGGCTGTTCCCGCTGCTTGAAATGCCCTTCCTTCAAATGTCTACATAGCTCCTCGCTCACCTCCTCCAGATATTTGCTCAAATGCCACCCTCTCAGGGCAAGCTTCTCTGAGCCTCCCATTTAAAATAATTTACAACCACATCCACCAGATCCTCCCATCCTCCCCCACACTGCTCTATTGTTCCCTAATGCTCGGCGTTTTTAGACTAATAATAGTAATAATGTCACTTATTCATTGAACACCTGGTTTATCATCTGCCTTCCTCATGAGGATGGGAATTTTATCTGGTGAGTTCCCTGCTGGACCCCAGTAGCTGGCACACAGCAGAGGCTCAATACGTGAATTTGAACGAATGTGCCAACCTTTCTCTCTTTCGACCAATCTCTTTGTTCCATGTTCCCCACGGGGCTCACAGCCCTGTGGGGAAGACAGACGCGCCACTAGGTGGTTGCAGCCGGGGTGGTCCTGGGTGTGACGGGGGACGCAGAGGCCACTGTGGGGGCTTTGGGGTGGGGGGCGGTCATGGGAGGCTTCCTGGAGGAGGCATTCCAAGAAGGAAAGGCTACTGCAGGCGGAGGGTGCAGTCCGTGCAAAGACTCCGAAGGATGGGGAGGAGCCAGTGTGGTCGACCTGAGTACAGAACCTGTGTCCTGTATGTGGCGCCCCCTTCCCCCCAGAACAGGATCCTGCGTTTATGGGGGGGGGGGGGGGAGGGTGAAATCCAGAAAGCGCTGCAGTGAGCCTTCTGCGCCACCAGGGGTCGCCGTGGGACAGTGATTCCGGGTTCTCCCCTGCCTGGAACCGAAGAGCATTCCTCCTGAAGAGAGGCCCCAGAGACCCCAGAGAGTGCCAAGTTCAGGTCATGCCGCCACGCCCCTTTCCTCGCTTATCGCCTCCGTAAATAACAATAGCAGCTGTATAAACATCCTCATTAACTGGGCCTTTGGAAATTGTTCCGTCTAAGGCTGTTGGGGACCAGAGCCCAGAGAGGGCAGACACCTGCTTTAAGTCACCCCAGCCTGACCCGCACAGTGCCCCCTCCCACCCCCAGTGCCTCCGGGCGCGGACCTTTTATTTTTAACTTGGTCAGTGGCTCTGGCCTTTTTATAGCCCTGGGAGGTGCCCAGGGTTTCCAATTTCCAAGGGAAGTTAAGAAAAAAAATTGTACTCTTCCCAAGAAAAGGAGCTTCCTGACCTCTGGGGGTGGGGGGCCGGCCACATCTCCTGTCTTCCCTGACGCTCCCCGGGGGGCCCCTCAGACCTCTTATCGGGCTCTCTGCCTGTCCCCGCCCTGCGAACCCCACGCCCCTCCTCTGCGGGGACCTGGGCACTGGAGGTTGGCAGGCCAGCCTGGCGCCACCTGCCCGCCCCATCCCTTGCGGGTCGCTGTGTCGGAGCCCCTTTGTCACGTGGGATCTGACGTGCTCTGGCATCAGCCCGCCCATCCCCCTTGCTCACCTGTCTCCTGTCCCGCAGGTTCTTTGCTGGCCATCTGCCCTCTTCCTGAAGGTCTTTTCTATTTCTCGAGTCATTGAGTATTTTTCTTCAAACAGGCTTTAAGATTACCCCCCACCTCCCTTTTTTATTTCTGGAATTGGATCGCGGTGATGGTTGCGCAACCTTGTGACTATAGTGAAAGCCACTGAACCGTATGTACTCTTTGGAATGGTGAATTTCATCTCAGTAACAAATTGTAACAAACTCGTCTTTATTTTAAAACTCGGGGTCATTTTCGGTACGAACATCTGTAAACTCACATGTCGTAGTGGGGGAGGGGAGGCTCGCTATGCTTTGTCCCCTAAGACACGTTCAAGAAAAGACTTGAAAGCTTTCCCAATTCATCTGTGCCTCAGATGCATAAATGAGCGTGCAGACAGCAGGCGCCCTGTAACCACACAGCTCTTTGCGCAATTATGCGCCGGGATGTTGTCACAGACAAACCCGTTTACTCCTTCCTGCGATGCTAGCAGGCAGCGGCTCCTGCCAACCCCATCTTACAGATGAGGAAACTGAGACTCGGGGAGGGGCTGGTGATGTTGCCAAGGTCACGTGGCCGCGGTCGGAAACCGGAACCACCCCCACCACACACGTTTCATTCAATTTGATTTAACTTGTTTCTTAATATTTTTTATTTAAAAGAATTTTTTTTTTTTTTACAGTTATTGATTTTTGAGAGACAGAGTGAGCGCACAAGTGGGGGAGGGGCAGAGAGAGGAGACACAGAATCCGAAGCAGGATCCAGGCTCCGCGCTGTCAGAGCCAGACGCGGGGGCCCGAACTCACCAACCGCGAGATCGTGACCGGAGTCGGAGTCGGTCACCCAACCGACTGAGCCACCCAGGCGCCCCGAAGTATTTTAAGTTTCTTAATCAAGTTTTTATTTTAATCCCAGCACAGTTAGTACAGTGTTCTGTTAGTTTCAGGGACACAGTACAGTGACTGAACACTTCTATGCTCGGTGCTCAGCAGAAGCATCAATTTTATTTAATTTTTAAAAGAACCAGGGGCACCTGCGTAGCTCAGTGGGTTAAGCACCTGACGGGCTCAGGCCTCCATCTCAGGCTTCGGGGGTTCGAGGCCCGTTGCAGGGCTTTGCTCTGACAGCGCGGAGCCTGCTTGGGATGCTCGCTCTCCCTCTCTGCCCCTCCCCCCCCTTCTCTCTCTCTCAAAGTAAACTTAAAAAAATAAATAAATAAAAGGACCAGCTTTGGGGTTCACTGGTTTTTCTCTGTTGTGCATCAAAAACTTTTTTAGAAGTTTTCTTAAGGTCGGTAATCTCGACACCCAACGTGGGGCTCGACCTCGCGGCCTCGGGACCCAGACTCGCAGGCCCCTGGCTCCGGGAGCCCTCATTTGTGCATTTCTGTCTCACTGATTTCCACATGCTTTGGGTTGACTTTCCAGCTTCCTACGGTGGGGCCCTGGGCCAGGGGCTGGCGTGCCCCTCCTGCGAAGGGCACAGTAGGTCCCTCGACCTTGGGGGCCTGACGCCTCTGTGGCAAGCGCTCCGTCGCACCACCCGCATTATGAAAGCCCCACGGGCACCGGGCGCCCTCTATGCCAGCACCCCCCTCCCCCAGCCTGTTCCTGCAGCTGCAGCCAGGGGCCTCCAGGCTTCCATCGGGCGGCATCTCCCCTTGGCTTGAAACCGCAGTGGCTGCCCAGCGCCCTGGCTACGGGCCGCCAACCACCTGCCTGTGCTCCCCCCGGGCCCCCCAGCAGCTTCCTCCCTCACCCCATCGGGCCACATGGGCCTCCCTGTGAATTCCTTTATTCGTGCAACAAACTACCGGGTGTCAGCCCCTCTTCTAGGCACTGGGGACACAACAGGGGGACGAGCTGGTGTGGTTGACGTTCTAGGGAAGGGGACACAGGAACAAATAAGGAAGCAAATAGGGGTCATCTCAGGGGTTAAGTTATACGTGTGGTCTGGGAAGGAAGTGCACAGCGGGAAGTGGATGGCTGAGAGGCTTTCAACAATCTGGGAGGGCTGCGTGGAGGAGGGGACATCCATCCGATCAAAATTACTGCTTGAGGAGCTTTTGATCGAGGGCATTAAGGCACAGGGCAGGGGGAGGCTGCACTGGAGCTCAAATGTCCCACCCCACTCAACACCGAGGCTCAGAGTCTCTTCCACAGCCCACGGAGGGCAAAGGTGCCGGGGTCCCTCCCCAGGAGTGCCAGTGTTGCCCACATTTGGGCTGGGTCTTGCCTAACACACGGGGCGACACCAAACCTAACTCGGGACTCCACACCCCCTTCTCCGGGGACATGCAGTTAGCACCCTGCTGTGCCAGCAGTCCCAGGGAGGGTCACCTCCCCTTTCCAGGCTGTGATGTGATTCCGACCCGTGCTATCTTTAACCCGAGGCTGGGACGCTCCGCTCCCCTCCCTGTAAACACTGCTCGGATGACACCCCTGGAATCCTGGGGGGTGGGGGGGCGACGAGTGTGGCCCAAGTGTCTGGGGAGGAGCTGTAGTCCCAGAGGCAAGAGACACCCCTGCGTGAACTCACCTGCTCCCTTGACACGTGGGCGCCGAGGCCACGGCAGTGACCCCACACAGCCACGGGGCTCCGGAAGGTCTGATAGGCGAGTACCGAGCACCCAGTAATGAGCAGAACTGAGGTGCTAAATTCGGCTTCGTGGAGGCAGGCAGTGGCTCCCACTGGTGGGGGCGCCGCACGCTTTCTCGACCTTGGGCTTCAGCCTCAATCCTGAGCTCCCGGACACGGACACGGGGCCTGGATAGCTGCCCCCACCCCCCATCACCTGCCAGTGACTTAACACTTCCCGCCGGCCGAGCGGCTTCAGGCAGCCTGCTCTCTCTCCCACTTTACACAACCCACCTTCACTCGGCCTACTGGGACCCTGGCCTGCACTCCCCCCGCCCGCCACCTGGGGACCCCCTCCCCCCAGCCCCCGGAACCGGAAGCACATCGTCTGCAACCGTTTGGAGCAGGGGGATCACCTCTCACCTGACACCCGAGCGGGCCGTTTTTAAGATGGCCTCCGTGGCCTGGGGGCGAAAGTCGCACTTCTCGGGTCTGAGCTCGGATGGAAAGTGTTTGGCCCAGATCAGCTTTCCTCTGGGGCGAGTCTTCTCACACCCCAGTGGCCGGTTTCCCCCACTTGCAAAACGGCAACAAGAACACCTACTTCGGGAGGCCTGGGTGGCTCAGTCGGTTAAGCTTCCGGCTTCCGCTCAGGTCACGATCTCGCGGTCCATGGGTTCAAGTCCCGTGTCAGGCTCTGTGCTGTCAGCGCAGAGCCTGAAGCTGCTTAGGATTCTGTGTCTCCCTCTCTCTGACCCTCCCCTGCTTCTTCTCTCTCTCTCAAAACTAAATGTAAAAAAGACACACACACAAAAACACACCTACTTTACAGGGCTGCTGTGAGCAGCGATTCAGGTGGCCCATGGAAGCACGTGGAATGGTGCCTGGCATCCAGCAAGGGCCCAATAAATGCCTGGGCCGGTGTTGCGTCCCCTGAGACTACTCTGGAGCACCTGCTGATTCAACACCCACTCCTCCCAGGCCACCATGTGTTCCCATTACAGCGGAGCGGGTGCTGTTAGTGGTCGGACCCCCGTGAAACCAGGAGCCGGAGAAGCAGCCCGGCCTTCCCCACTGTCGTGTGAGGGGGCGACACGGAAAAATCAGCCTCGATCCGGCCGGTGCAATCCTGACCCGAGGGGGCCTGCACCGTGCCTGGCGCACAGGGGGGCAGCGGCGCCTACTCAGCGCGCCAGACCAGGGAGCAGTGCTCTCACTGTGCAACCGTACGGAGAACTGCAACTACACGAGGGAACCAGCAGGAAAAGAAGAGGGACCAGATTCTCCTCCCCGACCGGAACCGCAGAGCTACCGAGTTCGGCCTCTTGGGCGCTCCCCCCGCTGCCCCAGCCCTCCCTCGCCTTCCGGGAGGGCCAAGCCACCTCTTTGGAGCCTTCCCTACCGCCAAGCTGGGGTTTGGGAGAAGTCAGCGGTTTCCCTCCTTTTCCACGGGCAGAAACACGCCACTTCCCAGGGAAACCCCACACAAGGTCCCAGGACACAGACAGAAACTGCCCCAGTGAGATGGTGGCCCGGGGGCTGGGCTCTGCGAGCCCCCACACCACGACCTTTGCGCTGGGCGGCACCCTCTCCCCGCCTTCTTCCTGCCCGCCCCGGGAGGGAGCCGTCCATCCCCCCACCGCCCCCGTCCCCCCACGGCTGCCTTTTAAATGACTCGGGCACCGGCGCGGAGACGCACGATTTAAACTGCCTCATTGCTTTATTCCGTGCTTTGAAGGGACAGGGGCACTTTCCCGCCTCGACGGAAGGTAAAACCCGGCCTTGCCAATAAATAACGTCCTAACTAACACTGCAAATGCAAACGGGGCCCAGGGGCCCGCTGTGGCTTCTCGAGGCCTCCGTGCAGCTGCGAGAGGAGGCTGGGGGGGGGGGGGGGGGGGGGGGCGGAGAGACACCCTCTCCAGGCGGGGTCCCGCCTCCTGAGCCCAGGAGGCCGCTTCGTCCTCTGCCACCTGCCACCTCTGCCACCTGCCACCGCCACCTGCCCGCCGCGGCCGGGGGCGTGGGCGGCACCGCTGCGCTTGGCGCATGCGCGCCCTGAGTGGTGGGAAACCGAGATTTCTTATCACCTCACTGGCAACTTGTGGACATTCGCCGCCTCCTCCAGCTCAGTTAACAGCGAGTGGGGACCTGGCTCAGGAACACCTGCGTTCAGGCTTCCAAGCAGCTAAAAAAAAAAAAAAAAAAGCCTAGAGCCGCGGGGCTGCGCACAGCCACACTGCGCATGCGCGCGGGGCCCGGGAGGCCGAGGCGACTGCCCTTCCTGGGACTCAGACACTGAGACCCTGATCCACTCCGACCGTGCGGGTCCTTGCCGGGTCGGGGAGTGACAGCCCCGCCAGCTCCTTCGGCGCCTGGCCCGATCCTTGCTTGGAAAACGCCCCTCTTTGTGGTTTGAGTGGAAAGTTGGGGGAGGCCCAAGTAGAAGGCAAACAGGGAAGTTCTAGAAAATGGACAGTCGCCTCGCTTTAGGGACCGCCACCAAATCCTCCACACCACCGAGCTCGCCCCTGGTAGACAGCCTCGCCACCTGGGCCACGGCAAAAACCTCCCTGTGTGACATCAGCTCATTCCGTGTGACCAAAAATTCTCAGGAAAAGAAAAAATACGGCAGCCCAACTTCTGGCCTCCTGCGCCACGCCCGTAACCTGCCCGCTAAGAAACGCAACACCACACCAACGAAAGCCATGCGAGGGGCAGGCCGCCCGGGCAGCGAGCCCTGCCCACGGCCCGTGGTGACGGCTGGGGGCTGGGGGCAGGGAGCAGGGCGCAAGCGTGCTGGAGAACTGAGAGTCGGCCCGCTTCTCCGACCTGCCACCTGGGGGCGCCCCCCTCCCCCGTCCTCACACCGCACTGGGCCGCAGGGGGGCGAAAAAGCAGGGACCCGATCCTCAGCTTCTTCCCGGTTCTCGGAAAGGAAGGCAAAAGCTCCGATCCCTCTGCCTCGAGGCAAGAAGGCAAAAGTCCTCCGAGACCCGGGCAGATGGGATGTGTGGACGCGCGTGCAACTTCCCCCGATCAAAGACAGGCTCGCGGGCTCCCGGAGAGGGCCAGTTCCTCGAGCGCCTGATGCGGAAGGCTTCGAGCACCAACGACTTGCTGATTCCTTTCCTCTCTCCGCAGAGCGGAGGGGACAGGGGCTCTGGAGACTGGAGAGCCCTTCTGTTTCCCGCTGCCGAAGGGCTCGGGGGAGGGGGGAGGCGGGGAGACGAGCGTGGGCCCCTCTCTTCCCGGCTTCTCGGCTCTCAGGACCCCGTCAGTGCAGCTCGATGAAAGCCTCCAGCTCCTCGGGGATGAAGCCCTTGTAGGGGATCTTGTTTTTGTCCAGGGCGCGGGCCGCAAGGCACTGCAGGGTCACATAGTTGAAGGGCTGAATGGTGCTCTTGGCCAGCAGCTTTTCATCCAGCAGCTCGTAGGCGGTCTTCTTGAAGGCATTGGTGGCATCCATGTGGGCGCCCGCTTCGATCAGGGCGTTCATGATCCCGGGGCAGTTGTTCTGGGCCGCTATGTGCAGCGGGGTGTTGTTGTCAAAGTCCCGGCTGTCTGGGTCCGCCCCGCAGTCAAGCAGCACCTTGACCACCTGGGGAGAGGGGAACCGGCCCACCGGGTAGCGGCCGACGTTTGTGGTGTCCTTGTCCACGGCCATGTGCAGAGGGGTGAAGCCGTTCTTGCCCCGGGGGGCGCACTTCAGCAGCCGGTACACGGTCTGGTGCTTCAGGTGCTCCTGGTCCGGCGTGCACTCCACCTTCTCCAGCAGATACAGCAGGTGGAGGATGATGGCCAAGGCCTTGGTGAACTGGGCCGAGTCCCCGGGCTCCTTGGGCAGCTGCAGGGCCCGCTCCACCTCCCGCACTCCTTTGCAGAGCACGCCCATGAGGTCCGCAAAGCCGATCTGCGCGCCCGGGCTGCCCTTGGCCGCCCGGTCCTGGAGCACGTACGAGAAGAGTTCGGCGAAGGAGAGGAAGCTGCTGGCGGTCATGGGGCTCAGGGGCTCCAGGTTGTTCTGCTGCATGTCCAGGGCGTACTTCCACAAGCGGATGCAGCGCTCGAAATTGCCCGAGTCGGCGTACACCGCCCCCCGGTAGCGGATGTAGTAGGACGTGTCCGGGTGGGCCGGCCCCAGGATGCGCTCCCGGACCAACAGGGCCTGCGTGCGCATCTCATCCGGGTCGGTTATGAGCGCTTCCAGCTCCTCGGTGGTGGTCACCTCCCTGGAATAGTCATAGGCCAGGACCAGCTGCGGGGGCTCCGGTTTGGGCAGATACGTGCCGCCCTGGTGACGCAGCTCCATGGCCCGTCTCCAGTGTTTCAGGGCCCCGAGCAGGTCCCGCTTCTTATCCACGTAGGTGGCTCCCAGCAACTCGAGGGCTTCCACGGCGGCCTCCCGGCTCGTGGGGCAGCAGCTCTCGTACGCGTCACCGAGCGCGTCCTCCGGGGAGGAGCTGCGGCCGCGGGGCCCCGGGGGCGGCACACATCCCGGGCCGGCGGAGGGGCCCCCCTCCCCCGCAGGCTGCTCCTGGATGAGGTACTCCACGATGTTGGTGTGGCCCGTGACGCTGGCCGCCAGCAGCGGGGTCATGCCGTAGCCGTCGCGCTCCATGCGGGCGTGGCAGCCGAGCAGCAGCTGCAGGATCTCCAGGCTGCCGGACTCGGCGCAGTCGTGCAGGGCCGTGTTGCCCTTGGCGCTGCGCCGGTTCACTTGGGCGCCCTGCTCCAGCAGGTAGCGGGCGATCTCGCGGTGGCCCTTGTAACAGGAGATCATGAGGCACGTGTGGCCGTGCCGGTTGGCCACCTCCAGGTCGGCCTGGTGCTCGCCCACCAGGTAGCGCACCACCTCCAGGTGCCCGTCGAAGCAGGCGGCGCGCAGCGGCGTCGAGTTGGTGCGCGTCGTGCGGTTCACCGACGCCCCGCGGCGCAGCAGGCTGCGCACCACGTCCAGGTGGCCGGCGGCCGAGGCGGCCCACAGCGGCGGCGCGCCCTCGATGGTCTCGCCGTCGAAGTGCACCGAGCCGCCCGCCTCCACGCTCGCGCCGCACCGGTCCACCAGGTACTCGACCACGTCCAGGTGGCCGTAGCGGGCGGCGATGAGCAGCGGCGTCCCCCCGCCGGCCACCTCACCCGTCAGCTCGTCCAGCTCCTCCCGGCTCCGGCCGCTGAGCAGCTTCTGAAGCAGCTGCAGCTTGCCGTCGCGGGCGGCGTTGTACACGGCGGTGCGGAGGTCCATGGCGCGGGCTTCCGCCAGGCCATGGGCCGGCCGCCGGGGGACGCGGAGGGCGCGGGCTAACGCCCGGAGGGGCGGGCGGCAACCTTCACCGTCTCCCCCGCCGCCATCTTAGGGGCTTCGCCGGCGGAACAAAATGGCTGCCGCGTCCTGGCGCACCGCGGGATCAGGGGGGCGCGCAGGGAAATGTAGTCCTGGGAGCCGGCCTCCCCCTCAAGACAGACGAGGGACGTAGAGGGTCAAGACTACCGCTCCTAGAAGGACGCGGGCCAGCAGAGGGGACCTGGGAGCACGGTGCATGGTGGGGATTGTGGTTCCGAGCGCAGAGGGTGGGGGCGGAACCTGGCCGGGCGTGGACTACAATTCCCGTCGCGCAACGCTATCACCATGACTTCTGGGAACCCGGGCAAGTTTCACTACGTACTTCCTGTGGCTCTCTCCGCGCTGCGGCCCACAGGAAACGCGGGCGCGGGCCGAGAGACTACATTGCCCGAGAGGCATCGCGAGCGACTCGGAGCCAATGGGGAGCGAGAACGAGGGCTAAGCCGGCCAAACGGCCCGGTGTGATCTGGCTGTGGCGTGGCGGAGCCGCTGGCCGGCAGGGGGCGCTCGGGAGAGGCGGGAAGGCTGGCGGCGCCTAGGACGGTAAGGGACGCGCGGGGGGTGGGGGGTGGGGTACGCGTGTGGCCCTAAGGGCGGGTGTCCCGCGCTCAGCTCGCTTCTCAGTCATTCGTGTGCACGCATACATTTATTTACTCCCTCATTAATACACGATTGAACACTTAACGTTGCTTCCTCCAACACTCGACACCCCGAATACAAAATCTACACTCGACTTAGACCGCCTAAGCCCTTGGTCGTCGGACCTAGGTCTTAAATATCCTTCTGAGTAAAACCTCTGGGGTTGGGGGCTTTGAGAATTTCGGCCACTCGCCCAAGGACACGGGGCAAGTAAATGGCAGGGTCGGGATTTGAACCCGGGGAAAGGAAGCTATGTCATTGGCAGGACCCCGTGCAAAATGAAAATGTGGCCTCCCTGGGCTCAAACTGATTAAGAATTTCCCTCCCGGTGGTGACAGCAGAGCCTCAAACCAAACGTGGGGTCCTTCCGAGCCTGGGGGCCCCGGGTGACTGCACACATAGGTCCACACTTGCGAAGCGTGAACCGCACCCCCGAAGCCAGACCCTGACCCCCAACACGCTCCCGCCTGCCCTTTGCTGCCGCCTGCCCCCAGGGTTATTGAGAACGTAGGAAAGATGAAGGATGCGGGCGGACTCGGGAGTGTTCCAGAAACGCAGAGGGTTCTCTCACACCTCCTAACTTGTACAGGTACTGTTCCCTCTTCCTGCAACACTGTTCCACACCTTCACTTGGCCACCTCTTGGACCCTCTTCAGGTGAGACTCCCGAGGCCTCCTGTGTGAGCCCTTGACCCGGTGGCGCTCCCTGGATGTCCTCCCTGGCACCGCTGACGTTCTCCGGGAATCTTCGGGAAGGACTCTGTCTGAGTCAGCTCGGGCTGCTATAACAAATGCCACAGACGGGGTGGCCGTGTTAGTCAGGGCTCCCAGAAGAAGAGAACCCAAGGCTACACACGGAATTGGCTCACGGAATTACGGAGGCCAGGAAGTCCTCTGATGGGCCATCTGCCACCTGCAGACACAGGAAAGCCAGTGCTGCGATTCAGTCCGAGCCCGAAGGCCCGAGGATCAGGAGAGAGCTCCGATTCCCAAGACCAGGAGACATGGGCATCCCGGCTCCGGCAGGGAGAGCAAATTCTCCGTCCCTCCACATTTTTTTTTTTTTAAAGTTTATTTTGAGAGAGAAAGAGAGAGCAAGCACACGTGAGCAGGGGAGAGGGAGAGAGGGAAGAGAGAGTCCCAAGCAGGTTCTGTGCTGTCAGCATGGAACCCGATACAGGGCTCGAACCCACGAACCGCGACATCATGACCTGAGCCCAAGCCAAGAAAGAGTCAGACGCTTAACCGACCGAGCCCCCCCCTCCCCCCCAGGCACCCATCCACCTTTTTGGTCTATCCAGACCCTCAACGGATTAGATGAGGCCCACCCTCATCGGTGAGGCCATCTTGCTTATTCCATCTACTGATACAAATGCTAGTCTCTTCCAGAGACACCCTCACAGACACTTGCAGAGCAGTTGAGCGTATTGCCTGCTCTCTCGGCATCTCGTAGCCCCGGCAGGTTGGCACATAAAATAAGCCATCACAGTGGCTACAAGGACAAAACATTTATTTCCCGCAGTTTGGGAGGCTAGTAGTTGGGAGACCAGGATGCCAGGGCGGCTGGGTTCCGGGAGGGCCCTTTTCCTGGTTTGGAGGTGCCGCCTTCTCGCTGGGTGCCCACGTGGAGGAGGGACATTTCCGGTCTCTTCGTCCCCTGACAAGGGCGCTAATCCCACCGCGGAGGCCCCACCCTCGTGACTTCAGCTGACTCTGATCGCCGCGGAAAGGCGCCACCGCCCAGAGCCATCCCACCCGGGATGGGGCCTCGCCCTGGGGATTCGGGGGACACGAATGTTCGGTGCATAGCGCGCTCCAAAATGGCTTCCTGAGATTTGGGGCCTGTTAGTGGAATTTCTGCATTGCTGCGCTAAGGGAGGGGGAAAAAACGAGAGGCCCGAGGAAGGAGAGGTGAGGACAGAACCCCTCACACAGGCTGGGTGGGGTTTGTTTCGAACGCGGGGACCAGAGGCAAAGGCAGCTACAAAGGCCCCTGGGCTCACGAGTGGTGGGATGGGGGTTCGAACCCAGGCCCGGTAGCTCCAGACAGGGCCTGGACCTTTAGTCACAGAAACGTAGGGTCCAGCAAATTGTGATATCGTTTATGTCCTCGGCCGTACGTAGTTTCTACAGTCTTTCTTGTTGCACAAATGTTATACATTCTCTACAGGGTAAAAACTAAAAGTCAGAAAAGCCGAAAACTCCGTACCATATCCCCTCGCCAGAAACAAAACTGCGAGTGACCTACAGACATTCCTTTAAAAAAAAAGGTGGGGGGGGGTCGCTGCGTGGCTCAGTTGGTTAAGCGTCCCACTATTGGTATTGGTTCAGGTCATGATCTCGTGGCTCGTGAGATCGAGCCCCGCATCAGGCTCTGCACTGACATTGTGGTGCCTGCTCAGGATTCTCTCTCTCTCTCTGCCCCTCCCCTGCTCATGTTCTCGCTAAATAAATAAATAAATACACCTTAAAAAAAAAGAAAAATAAAAAATTTAAAAAAAGATTTGAAATAATTTTCACACCCAACGTAGGGTTCGAACCCACAACCCTGAGATCAAGAGTTACACGCGCTCCCAAGCTCTCCCGGCTGAGCCAGCCAGGTGCCCTGACCTACAAACGGGTCTCTTGTATATCCTGTTCTGTGCACATGTCTGAATTTCTTTCATCCTTGAGTGCCATCAGGTGTTGAGAACAACACCGTTTTTTTTTTTTTTTTTTTTTTTGTCCTTAAAGTGGGCTTCATGCCCAGCATGGAGTCCAACATGGGGCTTGAACTCAGGACCCTGAGATCAAGACCTGAGCTGAGGTCCAGAGTTGGACGCTTAACCGACTGAGCCACCCAGGCTTCCCTTCCTTCAATGTAATAACGCTCTCCAGGGGGAAAAAGAAAAATAAAAACAAACACCCCTCCTCCCCCCAAAAAAACACCAAAAAACACCCCCCACCATGCTACACATACCCATGGCTTTAAGTTAGATATAGTTCAGCATTTCTTTGTTTCCTGCGTCGATAAAACATGGAAAAGTGGTCATTTGAGGGACCAAGAAATTACAGGTGTTACATTACCTCCTCTTGTGCCCTTAGCATTATAGCTTGAATATTTTACCATTCATTCAACAGGTACCACATTTTACATGCACAGTCTCCCGCTGGTGGGTATATATTGGGTGCCCACTAGGTGCCAGGTACCTGTCCGGACATCAGGGGTATGAAAGTGAACAGGACGGACAAAACTCTGCTCTGAAAGAGCTGACACTCCAATGACAGATGTTCCCAGCAGTATTTTTGGGATAGTGTAGTATTCCGTTGTGGGGAATTGTGCTATGATGTGTGTAGATAACCAATCCCCTGCTATTAAAACCCCCACTAGCTACATATTTGTGGGCAAACATTTCTGCGTTTTCTTTCATTATTATTTTTTTGATTGGGGTAAAATATACATAACATAAAATTAGCCTTTTGACCGTCTCCAAGTGCACAGCTCAGAGGCGTCAGGCACACACATAGTCGGGCAGCCGTCCCCGCCACCGTCTCCAGAACTTCCCATCTCCCCAAACCGAGACTCTGTCCCCATGAAGCAAGGACTCCCCACCCCTGGCTCCCACCATCTGCTCTCTGTGGACGGGACTCCTCTGGGGACCCCCCTGTGCCTGGGGTCACGCAGGGATGTGTCCTTCTGTGTCTGGCTTCTGTCCCTGCCCACAGTGGCCTCTGGGGCCATCCATGTGGTGGCAGGTGGCAGGAGGTCCTAACCCACTTCCTGTCTATGGATTTGCCTGTTCTGGACATTTTGCATAAATGGAATCACACGCAGTGTGGCCTTTTGTGTTTGGTTGTCTCGCCCACGCTGCAGATCCTATCTTCTGGAAACCACTATAATTCTGGATTTTCTGACCCACAGTGGGGATGCATCATCCTAACTGGCCCACTCTTAGGGGAGAGCCAGGGACCAGGGGAGGAAGGGCTGAAGTTTGCATGAGATTAGGGGTAACAGATAAGTCAAGACAGCAGAGGAATTGGGGGGGGGGGGAAGGGGGAGATCCATAAAGTGGCTTGAACTGACCCTGGATGCATCTACCCTCTAGAAGGAAGACCGAGAACAGGATGTAGGCGTGGCCGTGGAGAGACACGCCCACAGCGACTTTTGATTTCATTGGTGTGTGAGGACCTCAGTCTTCTCTCCTGGCTGAGCGGGAGGGACCCTGCCCCCGGGGTACTGCCTTCCAAGAGTTGATTGTCAAATTTTCAGCATTTTTGACAACTAGATGTTAAACCCGGCCAGTATTGAAATTAAATTCTAGGTGCCTAAAAGTTAACAAATCACGAAAAACAACAACAACAAAAACCAAAGGTGATGAATACAGAACATGCATCACATCCTCATTACTCTCCAACTTACTGCTTTTAGCCGGGCCCTCGGGGTGATTCCTGCCTACCGCGTGGGCAGGGTGGAAATCCTCCCCGACCCTGACCGTGACCCGGTGACCCTACCCACTTCTTCCCAATTTCCTGCTCTGCGACTCCACTCCCCCAAGCGGGAAACCATCCTGGTGGGAGTTCCTTCACCGCAGAAACGGACTCATGATTAAAATGAGCTACCCCGCGGGGGCGCCTGGGTGGCTCAGTCGGTTAAGGGCCCAACCTCGGCTCAGGTCCTGTTCTATGTTCTCGCGGTTCGTGAGTTCGAGCCCCGCGTCCGGCTCTGTGCCGACAGCTCAGGGCCCGGAGCCTGCTTCGGAGTCTGTGTCCCCCTCTCTCTTTGCCCCTCCCCTGCTCGCGCTCCGTCGTCCCTCTGTCAGCCACCCCTCCCCCCAAGGCCCCCCGACTCTGCTCCGTCACATGTCACCTTGCATCCAAATCTACTCTGGAATTTATATATTGAAGCCATTATTCTCGGTCTGCGCTCGCAACGCGGGCTGGGACGAGCCGCGATGTTTGCCTGTGGGCGCTCGGGGCTGTGTGTGTGCTCAACAGGGCCTGGCATACAGCAGGCGCTCCATATGTGATGTCGAGTGGACAAAGGAATCGTTCCGGGCAGCACAGCACCACCCTGCCTGAGAATGGTGGCCGAGATCGCCCCGGTGCCGGCGCCGTCCACCTCCTTCTCTTTCGCTCGAGTTTTTCCCGCCGCCCTCAGGCTTCGGGGAGGCAGCGCGGGAAGACAGGGTGGGGGTGGGGCCGCCATTCGGCCGGGACTGTGGCCCGGGGCCAGGCGACCGCCCCCTCCCCAGCCCCTCCGCCTCCGGGGAGCCCGCTGTCCCGCTTCCGGTCCGTCCCCGCGCGGGACTAAACGCCGGGCCGCACCTGGGGGGGGGGGGGGGGGTCGGCCAGGGCCGCCGGGCGGGACTTCCTAGCGCCCCACGTGGTGGCCACCTGCGCGGCCGCGCTCCGGACGCCCCAGGTTGGCCAAGAGGCCAGGCGACCGCTAGGGGGCGCCAAGCCTCGGCTGGGGGCTGGGGGCTGGGAGCTGGGTGCTGGGAGCTGGGTGCTGGGGGCTGGGGGCTGGGGGCTGGGGGGAGGGGGGTGAGAAATGCGGGGAGTGACTACCCTGCCTTGCCCGTTACTGGGTTACCGGCTGCATGCCTCCCACCCAGACGCTGAAATCCTAACCCGCAAAAGGCAACGGTTGTAGGAGGTGGGGCCTCCGGGAGGCGATTAGGTCAGAGGGCGGAGCCCCCCGAGAGAGAGAGAGAGGCCCCGAGAGCGAGAGCCAGCGCCCTGTCCCCTTCCTCCGCGTCAGGACGCGGCGAGCAGAGGGCCCGTCCCCCAAGCAAGGGGGCACCCGGGGTCATCGGCGCCCCCAGCCTCCTCACCCGGAGGAAACAGGAATCTGCGGGTTGGAGGCCCCCAGCCCGTGGCATTTCGCTGCCGCGGCCGGGACAGGCCAAGGCGGGCTGCTACAGCGAAGTGTCCCCGACGGGGCGGCTTAAACAGAGCCGGATCCTCCCACACTCCGGAGTCTGGATGTCACAGGTCACAACGTCAGCAGATGGGGCGCCTGGGTGGTGGTGACCCCGCGGTTTGCAGGATCGGGCCCCGCGTCTGGATCTGCGCTGGCAGCGCCAAGCCTGCTGGGGATCCTCTCTCGCCCTCTCTCTGCTCCACCCCCACTCACGCTCTGACTCTCCCAAAATAAATAAATAAAGTTAAAAAAAAAAATGCCAGCAGGACTCCTGGGTCCTGTCTGCCTCCCCCTCCCCCTCCTCTTCCTCCCCCTCCTCCTCCCCCTCCTCCTCCCCCTCCCCCTCCCCCTCCCCCCTCCTCCTCCCCCCTCCTCCTCCCCCTCCTCCTCCCCCTCCTCCTCCCCCCTCCTCCTCCCCCTCCTCCTCCCCCTCCTCCCCCCCTCCTCCTCCCCCTCCTCCTCCTCCCCCTCCTCCTCCCCTTCTTCCTCCTCCCCCTCCTCCCCTTCTTCCTCCTCCCCCTCCTCCCCTTCTTCCTCCTCCCCCTCCTCCTCTCCCTCCTCCCCTTCTTCCTCCTCCCCCTCCTCCCCTTCTTCCTCCTCCCCCTCCTCCCCTTCTTCCTCCTCCCCCTCCTCCCCTTCTTCCTCCTCTCCCTCCTCCCTTTCTTCCTCCTCCCCCTCCTCCTCCTCCCCCTCCTCCTCCCCCTCCTCCTCCCCATCCCCCTCCCCCTCCTCCTCCCCCTCCTCCTGCTCCTCCTCCCCCTCCTCCTCTCCTTCCTCCCCTCCTCCTCCCCTTCCTCCTCCCCCTCCTCCCCTTCTTCCTCCTCCTCCCCCTCCTCCCCTTCTTCCTCCTCCCGCTCCTCCTGCTCCTCTCCTCCCTCCCCTCCTCCTCCCCTTCCTCCTCTCCCTCCCCCTCTTCCTCCTCCTCCCCCTCCTCCTCTCCCTCCTGCCCTTCTTCGTCCTCCCCCTCCTCCTCCCCCTCCTCCCCCTCCTCCTGCTCCTCTCCTTCCTCCCCTCCTCCTCCCCTTCCTCCTCCCCCTCCTCCCCTGCTTCCTCCTCCCCCTCCTCCCCTTCTTCCTCCTCCCCCTCCTCCCCTTCTTCCTCCTCCCCCTCCTCCCCTTCTTCCTCCTCCTCCCCCTCCCCCCCTCCTTCTTTGCTTATTTAATAGCTGTTTGTGGCACTTTTGTAACACGGCCCCCACATTCTCTGACACTTCTCCCGTTCTCTGACTATGTCCCCTCCCCTTGAATGTGTGTGGTCACATGTCTGCTTGACCTGTAGAGTAAAGTGGAAGTCGTTCTGGGATTTCTGAGGCTAGGGCATAGAAGGGCGGAAGCCTCCCACCCCCCCCCCCACCCCCCCAGTTCTCTTGAGCTGCCCGTCACCATGAAGGAAGTCAACAACCCGGAGATCATGGTGCTGGCAGGCCACTAGCAGACCCCCGTCCACTGTCCCAGAAGGACTCAGCCTTCTGGCCGTCTGCTCCCAGCTGTCCCCTGCAGAGTAAAGGCCTCTTGGACCTTCCAGCCCAGCCATCCGGGAGCTGCCACCACCCACGTGGTAACAGAAGCCCCCCCAGACACGCCCAACTTCCTCACCAACAGAATCAGTGACATCTGAGACAAGATGATTGTTTCAAGCCTGTGTGCTCTTGGGTGGTCGGGTGGTCGGGGAGGCAGCAGTGATACTGGGACTCTAATTTGCATGTCTATGACTACTAACCAAGTCACACGTCGCCCAAGAGTTCGTTTACTATGTCTGTCTCCTCCCCAGGGAGCTGCCTGCCTGCCCGCTGGGGGAACCCCGCCACGGTTCAGTTCCCAAGAAACGGGGCTTGACGTGTCCTTGCGGGGAGTAGACAGATCTGTGCGAGTGCAGTCTTTTGCTCCATTCACCCCTCCAGCCACAGTTCTTGACGTTCTGGGTACCTACAGTGTGCGGGGTCATGTGCTAGAGGCTGGGGGTACAGCACCGAGCGGCCCAACGCCATTCTCAAGGGCCCGGAATCTGGCCGAGGGCGATAACTCAAGTCCGGCTGTGTGGTTAGGGACTCAGGGGCCCGGGGGATGGACAGACAGCCCCTGGCTGGGGAGGGAAGGAGAAAGTAGGGGGCCGTTTGTTTCGCAGACACGCATTTTCCGGGATAGCTGTTACAAAAAGTGGAGTCCCACATCATTCTAGTTGTCTGTTTTGGCTTAACAAACTCCCCCAAGCTCCGTGACTTCTGTGGACTGCCTTGCGTCGTCCCAAAACCCGTATGTAGAAGGCCTAAGCCCCAGCGCGACCCCATCTGGAGATCATCTGTAGGGGGTATCCCGCAACCCTGGGGGTCACACTCTGGTGTCACCCGGGCCCCCGTTCTATCGGCTGGAAGGCACTCACTAAGTCTGGTCCTCTTCAGAGGGACGGAGCCAGACGTCCCCCTCTCCAGGGAAGGAGATTCAACGTGAGAGGGATGTCCAAAAGTTTGTGGATGTTTTTAAGCCACACGCTTGAGCAGAGACCAAGAGCCTGGACCACAGGGCAGGCACGACCCAGTCGGTGCCTCCTTGAGTCGCCCCACGCCTACAACTCAGCGTTGTAGCGGAGATCTCCAACGCAGGGGTCCTCCACTGGAGACCGCGGCGCACCATTCTTCGTACAGCTTCTGCCAGCAGGGATGATTGACGTCAGTGGCGTCTCATGTATTTCTTTTTTTTTTTTTTCTTTCTTGTTGAGGGTCTTCAGAAGCGACCCTCCAGCCCTCCTCCAGCCTCTAGCAGGAATGTTACTGAGTAGCAGGTGTATACTTTCCTTAGGAAAACAAACAAGAGAGAAGCGTTGTGTTTGTTATTTTCTTTTAATTGAAATAAATTAACCATGTTCAAGTGTATAAATGAAACATTTAAGGGGAGCCTGGGTGGCTCAGTCCGTTAAGTGTCAGACTTCAGCGCAGGTCATGATCTCACGGTTTGAGGGTTCGAGCCCCACGTGGGGCTCTGTGCTGACAGCTGGGAGCCTGGAGCCTGTTTCCGATTCTGTGTCCCCCTCTCTCTCTGCCCTTCCCCCGCTCAGGCTCTGTCTCTCTCTCTCTCTCTCCCAGAAGTAAATAAACATTAAAAAAGTTTAATGAAACATTAAAATAACCACCTTGAAATGTACGATTCGGTGGCATGTAGACCATTCTAAGTGCTGGGCAACCTCGACTCCTGTCTAGTTCCGAAATATTTCCAACGGCCCTAAAGGAAACCCCATCCCCAACGGACGGTCCCCACCCAACTTCTTTGGACCCGCTTCTTCTGGACAATTCATGTAACTGGAATCGCGCCCCAAGTATCTGGCTTCTCTCCCTGAGCATCACGTTTCCAAGATGTATCTACATTGTATCGTGTGTGAGTGCTTTGTGCACTTTTGTGGCTGAATAATATTCCGGCGTAGGGGTGGACCACATTTTGTCTCTCCACTCATCTGCTGATGGACACTTGGGTTGTTTCCACCTTTGGTCTGTGAGGACTAGTACTGCAATGATAAGCATTTGTTTGAATCTGTTTCCAATGTTTTTTGTGTTTTTTTTTTTTTTTTTTTTTTAAGTGGCCTCACGCCCAGCATGGAGCCCAACGCAGGGCTTGAGCTCAAGACCCTGAGATCAAGATCTGAGCTGAGATCAAGAGTCAGATGCTTAACCAGCTGAGCCACCCAGGTGCCCCTCAATTCTCTCGGGTATAAATCTAGGTGTGGAATTGCCAGATTATATGCCAATTCTGTTTTAACTCTTTGAGGAACCATCAAGCTGTTTTCGTGTATCTGTGATTTAAAAAAAAAAAAACAGGGGCGCCTGGGTGGCGCAGTCGGTTAAGCGTCCGACTTCAGCCAGGTCACGATCTCGCGGTCCGTGAGTTCGAGCCCCGCATCAGGCTCTGGGCTGATGGCTCGGAGCCTGGAGCCTGTTTCCGATTCTGTGTCTCCCTCTCTCTCTGCCCCTCCCCCGTTCATGCTCTGTCTCTCTCTGTCCCAAAAATAAATAAACGTTGGAAAAAAAAAAAAAAACAGCTTTATGGAGGCATAATTAGTATATAATAAACTATGCATATTAAAACTGCACAATCACATCATCCGCGAATAGAGGCAGGTGTTTTTTTGTTTTTTTTTTCACTTCCTTCCAAAACCAGTGCTTTTGATTCCTTTTCTCACTGCTGTAGCTACGACAGACCTGATCTGTTCCCAGTCTTGGAGGGAAGCGACCAGTCTTGTATCATGGGAGTGTGCCGGTCACTGTGGGGTTTCATAGGTGTTCTTTGTTGGGTCAAGAAAACTCCCCTTCTATTACACTTATCCCCAGACTTAAAAATAAAAAAAATAAAAATAAAAAAAGGATAGATGTCAGATTTTGTCAAGCGCTCTCTCTGCATTTATTGAGATGATCGTGCAGTTTGCTTTTGGTGACTATATCGTAAATGACGCGGACTGATTTTTCAAAAGTTAAACCACCCCTGCCTGGCTTGTAACTTCTTGTTTTGCTCTAATTTCAAGCTTATAGAAAAGTTGCGAGAAGAGGCAAAGTAGTTTTGCTTATCCTTTACCCAGATTCCTCAGTCGTTTGCATGTTATCATGTTTGCTTTATCTATGTGGTCTAATTATGTAGATTATTGTTTATATAACATTTATTATATAGGAGTATATAATATGATACATAATATTTATATTATGCTCTATATTTTAAAATGATTTTTAACGTTTATTTATTTATTTATTTTATTTTTTTTTTTAATGTTTATTTATTTTTGAGACAGAGAGAGACAGAGCATGAACGGGGGAGGGTCAGAGAGAGAGGGAGACACAGAATCCGAAACAGGCTCCAGGCTCTGAGCTGTCAGCACAGAGCCCGACGCAGGGCTCAAACTCACAAACCGCGACATCATGACCTGAGCCGAAACCGAGAATCGGACATTTAACTGACCGCATCACCCAGGTGCCCCTACATTATAATTTATAACAAAATATGGTAAGATGTTATAAGTAATACATTACATAATTATATAAAACATATAAAATAACGCATGATGTATAAAATATAAATTCAGATGACATAGAATAAAATGTAATGCATTTGTACACATACATATACACATAATGCATATATGTTTTCTGAACCATTTGAGTCAGTAAGTTGGGGTCTTGACCACCTTTCCTCTTTTTTTTTTTTTTTCTGGAGAAAGAGAGAGACAGAGAGAGAGAGCGCACACGTGTGTGGGGAAGGGGCAGAGAAAGAGAGACTCCCAAGCAGGCTCCGTTCAGAGCCCAGCCCCGGGCTCGATCTCACAGCCCTGGAATCATGACCTGAGCTGAAACCAAGAATCGGACGCTCAACCGTCTGAGCCCCCCCCCCCCCCCCCCGGTGCTCCATTGACTAACTTTACTCTTAAACACGTTGGTGGGCGTTCCCTTGGAACAAGGACTTCTCCTACAGAGCCACAGTTCAATGATCAAAATTGGGATATTTAACACGGATGAGTCTACGGGCTTTGACATGAGGATTCCAGTGCTTTCTGCTCCCTTCACAGCTGTGCTCCTGGAAGGTCAGGAGTGTTCGCAAGCCGCTGATGCTTTCCTTCTCTCCACGGCTGGTTTTATCCCTGAGTCCGAACCAGGCAGGCTGAAACAAGGATGGTTTTGTGTTGTGTGTGTGTGTGTTTTCTCCAACTGTTTCCTCCCCGCTGTCTGTAAAATCTCTCTTCTCTGCCCTGAGGAGCAAGTTCTGTGACCTGTCTGGTCACTGTCAGCTAAAAAAGTCTTGGGGCCCTTGGGTGGCTCAGTCGGTTGAGCGTCCAACCTCGGCTCAGGGCATGATCTCACAGTTTTCTGAGTTCGAGCCCCGTGTCGGGCTCTGTGCTGACCGCTCGGAGCCTGGAGATTCTGTGTCTCCCTCTCTCTCTCTGCCCCACCTTGGCTCGTGCTCTGTCTCTCTCTGTCTCAAAAATAAATAAAAACAACCACAAAAATCTTGCCCTGTCCAACCCTGTGAACAGTTTCCATCTGACAGCTTTTTCCATCTCCTCCTTGGCTGGCTAAACGTCTCTGGGCGTGGCATGGTGCCCCCCCCCCCCCGGGGACAGGACCCAGTGCCCTGTCCCTCCTGCGTCTCTTTGCACCATGTGCTGCTTCTGTCCCTCCATCCCTCACCAGGCTGGGGCAGGGCCAAGGAGCAGGAGCGTGGAGCAAACCAGCAGGTGTGAGCGCTGACCCCCCCCCCCCCCCCACAGATGCCATCTCTGGTCAGCACCGGGCACAGGCTGGGCTCCTGGGATCCAGAAAGGCAGGTACAGAAGGGGACAGATTCCAGAGCCAGATGTGGGTCAGGGGAGGAAGCTCAGCCATCTCCTTGTGATGCTGCCTGCCTGTCGTCATGGAAACCGAAGCCACTCTCTTTTGAAGGACCCATTAAGGTACTGGATGGGACGTAATCAACTCTCCCCCGGGGTGGCCCCCAGCCACCCTTGGGACCAACGGGAAAGGCAAGTCCTGGAGACCGTGCAGCGTCTGAGCTCTGCCCTCGCCATCCTGACTGCTGCCGATGCACTGCGTGACCACAAGTCAGCTTCTGTTTGCATCTCGACATGCAAATGTCGTGGAAATGACAGAGGGACACGTCACAATCGCCACACTGTCTCTGAGTACCAGGCTATGGGAGGAGCATAAGGTAATGGCTTGAAATGCGGACGCTGGCTGCACACTGCCCGCGTTCAAATCCTGGCTCTGTCCCCCACTAGCTGTGCAGGCCCCAGGAGCCTGCTCATCTCTGACCTCGGCCTCTTGTCCTACAAAACGGAGTGTGACAGTCGTAACCAGTTCATGCGAGGTAGTGTATCTAAAGCTATGAAAACAGTGTCTGCAGAAAGGAAATGTGGTATGGTCATGCAGTGGAATATTACGTGGCCATAAAAAGGAAAGAAGCACTTTCTGACTCTTGATACAATGTAGATGAATATTGGAAACATTATGCAACATGTCCGACATTATGGAAACATTATTATCCCCGAGAGAAGTCAAACATAACAGCCCACACAGCATAGTATAGTATTTATGTGAAACATTCAGAATAGGCAAATTAATACAGGTTAGTGGAGCTGGAGGGGCGGGGTATAGAAGGAGCATGGGAAGTGACTGCTTAACGGAATGGGGTTCTTTCTGGGGGTGGTGGAATGTTCTGGAAGTAAGTAGTGGTGATGATTGCAGAACACTGGGAATGTACTGAGTGTCACTAAATTGCCACTTTAAAATGGTTAAAATGCAAGTTTTATGTTATGTGCATTTGTTTGATGAGATTGTAATGTTTGTTTTACTTTTGAGAGAGACAGAGCGTGAGTGGGGGAGGGGCAGAGAGAGAGGGAGACACAGAATCCGAAGCAGGCTCCAGGCTCCGAGCTGTTGGCACAGAGCCGACTCGGGGCTCGAACCCACAGACCGCAAGATCATGACCTGGGCCAAAGTTGGGTGCTCATCTGACTGAGCCACCCAGGCGCCCCATGTTGTATAAGATCTTTTCTGGCGGCATATCACAACACAGTGACACTTGCAGAGAAGACGTGCAGAACACTTTGTCACTTGGAGTTCCAAATAAGAGAAGGATACGGGGCATGCCCTGGGGGGGGGGGCAGGGGACAGCAAGCTGGAGCTGTAAGCAAGCTGAGTAGGTTTCCAGGACTTCTAGGGATTGGCTAATTTGAATAACTTCCCGGGCTCCTGGACAATGAGGCTGTCCCTAGTTGCCTGGCTCCCAGCCCTGGGGCAATCGAAGCAGGTGCACAGTGTCCCTTGAACATGAGAGCTGATAGGGAAGTGGTCCAGGTGTTGGATTTCATCAGCTGCTCGAGAGGAAGGACCTCGTGGGCCTCTGGCCTGTGGCTCAGAAATGGGTCCGTCTCTTACTCCCTTCCTTCTCCTTTTCCATCTGTCAATCCGTTATGTATCCACCTTTATACTTTTCTTCCTACTACCCACTTATTTATCTGTCACTATTGCCAATGTCCTCGTTGTAATTTCTTGAGCATTTACTATGTACCAGGCGTGGTGCTATGCATTAACACAATCATCTTGATCTCTGCAACAGCCTGAAGAAATTGCCACAATTGTCACTATTTTTGCAGATAGGGAAGCTGAGTTGGGAGGGAACGCTCTTGCCCAATGTCCCCACTCAGCATTCTTCACCTTTCTGCCCCACTGACCCGTGGAGTGGTCTCTAATCCCATCACAGAACTAGAATTTCTGCTCGCACCAAGAGCTGGCTGATTTTAATTTTCAGCCCACATAGTGTTCCAAAGGCAGGGTCCCACACACTTCCCATGAGACTCTGAGGCGTTTCATTCCACATTTCAAACTCTACATTTTCCTACGGCTGCTTTTTGCCTTCGGAACTGTGTTGCATCCGCTGTCGACTGGATCACGTGTTTTATTTGTTCTGTCCTTGTCTATCTCTCCAGGATATGGGCGTGTCTTTTAGGCAGCTCTACCTTGTGAGCCATTCGTATGCCTTCCCTCTCCAGGAGCTTATAACTCTCTTTTGAAATGTGAGCCTGGAGATACAGGTTCACAGGAGGTCCCAGTTGGAAACTGCCTTGGAAAATGTGAACAACACTGGGTGGGCTTCCAACTGTTTGAGATACGTGTAGCAGAGATTGTTGGCTGTTCTCAGCAACCGTTCTCTCTCTCTCTCGCAGCGCTAGAACCTGCGATTTAAAGCTGAGCACATCTGGCCTCAGAAAATATAAACAATATTCCAATACATGGTGCATCATTTTGGACCATGGGGGGTGAGCGCGATGCACGAAGGGTAGCAGAGCAATGATGCAGAAGGAGCCTGGGCCCTGCCATCATGGGCACTAAACCATCCCTGAAGTGCATACACCCAGTTATGTGACATAAAATGAATGCACTACATGGGTTTTTTTTTTAATAAAAAGAATAAGTTGGATTTTTTTTCACATAGTAAAATGCACAGAACTTAATTAAGTGGGTAGATGTTTGGCAATTGTATATACCCCCATACTGTCACTCCCCTAATCAAGAGAGAGAACTTTTTCAGAACCTTGGACAGCTCCACAGACCCATTTCCAATGGATTCCTACCCACCTGGAGGCACCCAATCCTCCAACAAATATCTCCTTCCTCCTTCCTCCTCCTCCTCCTCCTCCTCCTCCTCCTCCTCCTCCTCCTCCTCCTTCCTCTTCCTGTTCCTCCTCCTCTCCCTCTCCTCCCTCTCCCTCTCCTCCTCCTCCTTCTTCTGAGTAATCTCTATGTCCAACGTGGGGCTTGAGCTCATGAGCCTGAGATCAAGAGTTGCACTCTCCTCCGACTAAGCCAGCCAGGCACCAAAGCCCAATGTTCTGATTTCTCTCAATATAGATTAGTTTTGCCCGTTGTTCTGTGTCCTATAAATGGAATCATGCATGTGTGCTCAAACTTATTTTGTTCAGCATGACTTTCTAGTCCTCTATACTTCCATGTGTATCATAAGTTTGTTTCTTTCTTTTTGAAGTTTATTTATTTATTTATTTTGAGAGAGGGAGCGAGAGAGCACAAGCAGGGGAGGGGCAGAGAGAGAGAGAGAGAGAGAGAAAGAGGGAGAGAATCCCCAGCAGGCTCTGTGCTCCATGCTGAACCCAATGTGAGGCTCAATCTTATGACCGTGAGACCATGATCATGAGATCATGACCGTGAGATCATGACCTGAGCCAGAATCGAGATTTAGATGCTTAACCAACTGAGCCACCCGGGGGCCTCTCATTAGTTTGTTTCTCCCCCCTCCCACACACACACACTGAGTAGCCCATGGTGGGATAACCATAATTTGTTTATCCACTCACCAGTTAGTTTTTGGCTATTATGACTATAACTGTTGAGGTTGTTTCTGTAAAATTCATTCTGTGGAAACAATGTTTGTTTCTCTTCTATGTAAATCTAGGCATGGGATTGCTGTGCCAAAGGGGGGAAATTTATTTCCATTTCATTTAAGCACTGCTATTTTGAGTCTATCAGCATAACTGGACCACATTCTTGTAGATTGGCCTTGCTTGCTTCTTTGCCTTATTCTCAGGTCCCTTGACTTCTACTTTCTGGGGCCACCTTCCCTAGAAACTACACTTGTCTCGTGGATTCCCAAATGAAGATAAGTGGGCACAGATCAAATACAATAGGATAGCTCAGTGGGTTGTATCCTCAGTTCAGACGCCCACAGCAACTCTGTGTGCTGGTTTATGTTTATAGGTGCACATGGCCTCCGTGATTTTGTGTCTGGTGAAGGTAACAGGGGCTCGGACACCAGCATTTATATCTCAACTGAATACTTAGCATGTCGCTGGCATGAGGGCGTATGAAGGTGAATCTGATGAGATTAGCTGAAGTGTCTCCCCAGAGATCTTTGGGAGAAATAAAAGGTTGTTTTTTTTTTGTTTGTTTGTTTTGTTTTTTTTTGGACAGAGAGAGACAGAGCATGAACGGGGGAGGGGCAGAGAGAGAGGGAGACACAGAATCGGAAACAGGCTCCAGGCTCTGAGCCGTCAGCCCAGATCCTGACGCGGGGCTCGAACTCACGGACCGCGAGATCGTGACCTGGCTGAAGTCGGACGCTCAACCGACTGCGCCGCCCAGGCGCCCCAAGTTGGTGGTCTTTTTAAATCAAAAGAAGAATTCCCTAAGAATCAGTGGAGAAACTGCTCAAAATGCAGATTTCTGGGTCTCCCTCACCTCTGCTTATTGAAGCTGGGAGGGTCCTTGGAATCTGCACTCTCTATGAGCTTCTCAGGAGAATCATCCTCACGTTAAAGTTGGGGAATCCAAGGAAGAGGTGGTCCTGGGTGGGCGAATTGTTGGGTGTAGCTGGCAGGGAAATGACGTGCGATTACTCTGAGCAGGTGCCAGACCAGGTGAGCTATGTGAGGATATTTGAATTTTATCCTGCAGCGCAACGGGAGTCTTTGAAGGGTTGAAGACAAAAGTGGGACTCGATCGGATTTGCGCTTTAGAAGACCCCTAATGTACGTGGAGAATGAGCTGGCTGTGTGCGTACTGGGGAAGGAGGAAAGAGACCACAGATGACCAGGCAGTGGTGGAGGCAGGGGGCTGGATGAGAGGTGGCTTTAGCCAGAATGACTTACCTTGGAGGATACAGGGATGGAGGTTGCTGGATGAGGAGGGGAGGGTCTCTGGGTGCCTGTGTCCCCCTGCCACATTGATGGGGACGTGGAGGGAGGGGCATACTGGTGGCTGGGCGGATTGGGCGTTCAGTTTGGAATGATTAACTTGGAGTGAGTGTGAAGCACTCAGGGGAAGGTATTCACAGAACTACCAGGGCAGAATCTCTCCTTTCAACCGAGTCCCTAATTGGGGGGACAGTATTCAGGTGCCTTTTCCTATCCAAAAGCTCTCCGGCACCCAGAGGGTGATTCTAAATATACCAGATAATCTCACAATTAGCCTTAACCCAGACATTGAACCCCCTCTCCCCACACCATTCATGAAGCGCCTCTGGCATTTAGGTGTCTTAGTAATCGTGTTTCTCTGCTTGTTAATGGACCCACTGAGGCAGTACTCCTGGAACAGAGAAAGATTTCATTTGTCTGGGACTGAAGAGGGAGACAGGGGTTGCCGGAGCTAATGAGGAATCAATGCTTCGTAATTGCTAATTAAATGAGCCTGGCTCTCTCCTGGGGCTATTAGTTGGCTGGCTGGCCCTTGAGTGTCCACAAATTTAATTACACTCCCCAATAAACACCTGCAGCAACCATCACCCTATGGTATGTCTCTGGGGGAGACCAAGGAGAAGCAGGATCTTTGTGTATGCGTGCTGAAGCCATCAATTAATTTATTGATTGATGTATTGGTTTATTCTCTGGTGCCTTTATTGACCCAACAAATGTTTATTGAGCACCTGCTGTGTGCCAGGCCCTGAATTGGGTGCTGGGGACACAGCTGTGAAGATACAAACACAATCTCTGCCTTCATGGGGCTCACAGTGTAATGGGAGACAGTCCTGCAAACAGATAACTGAAGTTATTGGAGAGAAGTTCTGGAGAGAAGATATCCCAGGTCTATGAGAATGTGTAATATAGACTTGACATGGGGTGGGGGCGGTGAGGCAACCAAAAAAACCTCCCTTGGTGACACGAAGCTTGGCGAAGAGGGTAGAGTGAGCCGTGGGGGTGCTGTAGGGGGCGGAGTTTTCCAAGTTGATGGAATCGCAAAGACAAAGGTTCTAAGGCTACAACGAGCTCGAGCTCGCTGTGGTGTCTGTGACTTGATTAGGATGCCATAGAGAATTGGGGGTGAGCCTCATGGAGGCCACAACTCACCTACCAGGCACAAGTTTACCTTGTCCTGTAAGTGGTCCACGGAACTGATGGCAGGATGGGGGAGGAAAAAACCATTCCTCGAAATGTTATTGAGAAGGCGCCAAAGAACTATGGTCTAGGGAGGGCCTCACATGCCATTCCTTCATTGATTTCCATCAGGAAAGTGTAGTAAGATGGTTAAAGACCCTGGGCTCTGAGTCAGATGTTTTGTAATTCCCGGCCTGTGGGGGTGTACAAGTGACATGGCCAATACTATATATGGCACGTCGCTGTATGCTCCGGGGGCGCGTGTCCCTGTTTTGTTCCCTCCCTTATCCTTGGTCCTCTCCCTGGATGTAAGTGATCCTCTATGATCCCCTGTCCCCCACACTTGCTCGTCCGTCTCAGGCGGAGGCCGACGGGAGTCCACGCTATGAGGAAGCTGTGACTTGTTGTCATAATACATCAGAACAACAAAATCACTAGTCTTCCACACAGCACTAGACCACAACCGCTCCAGTCTTCTTTGCCACCCTCTGCCCCTCCCCTGGGAGCCCCCACCCAGCTTCTACCCCTCACTTGAGCCAAGCCATAACATCTGGGCTTCCTACTTCTCCAGTGCCTCTTCTGGTCCTCCTGGAGAGAGGCAGGATCTGATTCCCAAGGGCCCAACTCCCACCCAGGCACGTCAGGAACATGAAATTTGGAGTTGGACGGAGGTGGGGTTGACTTACAGCTTCATTCACCCTTGGGCTAGTTTCATCCCTGCCAATCTCTGGGTCTCAGTTTCCTCATGTGTCACCTGGGCCCAATAACACCCATGTCCTAGGGATGAAAGATGGCGTGATATAATGTACATAAAACGCTTGGCACAATGCTTCTCACAGAAGTCTGGAAAGAGCACAGCAATGTCATCTTGGCAGGCACGTGTTCCCCCACGGTCCTACTGACTGGCCATCTCACCTGTTAACAGGGAATTACAGATTTGTGTATGTGGTTTCATTTCACCTGCTGATCTAGAAAAGAATTCGTCGAAACGTCCATTAAATGAGGGGCAGGTCTCCAGAAGCGTCAAACCATCCTCTGTTCCCCCATCAGGGTGCAAGGGCGAGCTCCCCCCGTTACCAGGGAAGCTGCCCCGTTTCCTGGTGCTGAAATGAAGTCGTCCCCGGAAAGCCTCTGGGAGCTGTCCGGAGTCCTGGTGCTGAAGCAGATCGCGGTTCCCTTCCTGGTCCCCGAGAGGCGCTGTCCGGAGTCTCGGTGCTGAAACAAATAGCAATTTCCTTCCGTGGTGGTCGGTGAGCTATCCAAAGCCTCCGTGCTGAAGAAAACTTGACTTGCTTCCCGCTCTTCCCTTGGCTCCCCCCACTCCCCTCTGTGATCTGTCCTTCTGACTCTTCCCCTCCCCCAGATTTCTTTACCTTCCTATTTTCTTCCCGGGGAGCTTCAGAATGACAGTAGGTGAGACACGGAGAGGTCGCAACCAGGACTCATACCTGCTCCCCACCTCGTGGCTGTTCCCAGACTTACCTCCCAGGTAGTCAGCCCCGTTGGTCTCCGCTTCCCAGACCGCCAAACTTTGCCGTCTTTGTCACTTTCTTGGAGGATATCCATGCGCTGAGCTGCAAACCAGCCCCATCCCCGGGGTCCCTGGTCCCTCAGACCACCCTCCCCACCACCACCAGGCAGCCTCTGTACGCCTCACCTGCTTCCAATCTCGTGGGCAGATGCAGGTGACCAGTGGCTGCCAAGGCGAGGACGTGCACTTTTATGGGCTTTGGGGAAGGCGGGGCACCGGGAACCCGAGGAGGGGCTTCACCGGCTGGCCAATGGGACTCCGTCTGGAATGCAGCTCCAAAGATTACCTCATAGGCTGTGGTCTCGGTTTCAGAATAAAAGTCTGGCATCTGCCCAAAAACTGGGTTGGGGTTTTCTGGAGTTGGGAGGGGGCACTCACTATGGTCCTCAAGGTCTCCCCACTACTCAGCCCAACCCCCTCCTAGGTCTCTCACATCCAGTTTGGCCCAAAAGCCCTGGATGGTACCTACATCTCCCCATCTCCAGCTTGTGCTATTGCTGGATCAGAAGAGAGAAAACTGGTAAACTGAGTCAAGGAAAAAACAGGGCAAGCTCAGAATAGTTAAGTTCAGTTCCAGATAGGGAAACTGAGGTCTGTGGGAGTGGAGGGCTCAGAAGAGCCTGGGGCAGAAGTGGGTCTCAAGACTAGATCTTTTGATTCAGTTCAAAACCCATCTCATAACTTCGTTTATTGTTTTACTTCACTGAGCAGGCTCTGAGTCAAAAACACAAATCCAGACTTTTCTCCTTCTGTCTGGGACTTTGGGCACAGTCGAACCTCTCTGTGCTTCAGTTTCCTTACCGGTGAAATGTGGATAATGGTAGTACCTTCTCAGAGCATTGTGATGAGGAATTAGTGGTATGGTGTGGATGCATGTTAGAAATAACGCATGTGAGCCAAGACTAGGATAAGCAAGACACCTGCCTCAGGTGCAAATTTAAGAAGGCACCAAAAAAAAAAAAAAAAAAAAAAACCCAACCCCTCCCACACCTCAGCAATCAAGGTAAATAATGTTTCAATGCAATGTTCTAAGAAATCAAAATTAATGTATGTAAAAAGTCAACAATGAATAATTTATCAATTTTTTAAAAATTTTAAACATTTATTTATTATTGAGAGACAGAGAGACACAGAGCGTGAGCAGGGGAGGGGTAGAGAGAGGGGGAGACATAGAATCGGAAGCAGGCTCCAGGCTCTCAGCTGTCAGCACGGACGCGGGGCTCAACCCCACCAACTGCGAGATCATGACCTGAGCCGAAGGCGGTCGCTTAACCAACTGAGCCCCCCAGGCGCCCCTATCAAATTTTTAAATAAAGATAGGATCCGCATTACTGGATTTTTCCTTTTGCCTCAGGGTCTAATGCGTGGCATGGCACCAGAAATAATGTGTAGACATGGTAAACTTTCCGATAATGTAGCTTAATCACCCAACTTTTTTGTAGTTGGCATGGGGTGGGGGTGCATACATGAATTCAGCAACCAAACTTGTCCTTAGGGAGAGTGACAACCTGAAAATATAAGCATACTCAGATGCAGTCTGGTGACAATAGAGGGATGTGTCCCAGCTTGTGCTCTCCCCAGTATGAAAGTCCCCTAAAGGGGCTGCTCATTTTGTGGAATCTGAACTCACAAATGAGCTGTCTGCACATCACCTACGGAGCCAGGAGCATCAGATGAGGCACCTAGCATTTGTCAACAAAGATGCCCAAACCCAGAGTTAATTCCACTGATGCACCGGGGAAAAGTTCAGTCAAACCCATGGGAAGCGGCTGCAGAAACTATAATTCTGACACATAGTAGATACTCAACAAGTCCACTGTGAAATGTGGACTCCACTGAGTGCATCTGAAACACTCGAAACTGCTACATCTGTTTCCTTCTCAGAGGTCAGTTCTGGCCTCACAGTTCCTAAGGAGCACCAGGGAGCATGCCGCAGAAGGGACAAGAATAGATGGGAAGGCAGCCTGGAGATGGCTGCCTTATTTGTTTCTCTCTCTTTTCTTTTATTTTCGAAAAAAATTTTTTTCCAACCCACAGGAAAGTTGCAAGAATCGTGCAATGAACTTCCATGTTATCTTAAAAAAAATTTTTTTTTAAGTTTATTTATTTATTTTTTTTTTTTGTTTTTTTTTTTTAAATTTTTTTTTCAACGTTTTTATTTATTTTTGGGACAGAGAGAGACAGAGCATGAACGGGGGAGGGGCAGAGAGAGAGGGAGACACAGAATCGGAAACAGGCTCCAGGCTCTGAGCCATCAGCCCAGAGCCTGATGCGGGGCTCGAACTCACGGACCGCGAGATCGTGACCTGGCTGAAGTCGGACGCTTAACCGACTGCGCCACCCAGGCGCCCCAAGTTTATTTATTTTTGAGAAAGACACAGAAACTGAGGCAGGCTCCAGGCTCTGAACCGTCTGGACAGAGCCCGACACAGGTCTCGAACCCTCACACCTAGAGATCATGACCTGAGCTGGTCGGACACTTAACCAACTGAGCCCCCCAGGCGCCCCTCCATATCATCTTTAACTAGATTCACCCAGGCATTGGTAACATGTTGCCACATTTGCTTTATCTTTGTTTATTTCTCTACGTCTATCTTTGTATCTGTCCCAACCCTGTAGGTTTCAAACACAACTGCGCCTTCATTCCCAAATACTTCAGCATGCACCCCCCCAAGATCAAAGACAGTCTCCTACGTAACCCGAATGTAATGATCACAACCGAGAAGTTAAAACTGTTACAACGCTACTGTCTAACCCCCGACCCACGTTCCTGCCTCACCGATCTCCTGAGACTGCGTTTTAGGGCATTTCTTCCCAAGCTCGGATCCAAGTCAGGATTGGGCACAGCGTTTCGTCATCCTGTGTGTCCCATCTCTACCGCAGAGAGGTGGGTCACAAGATGACTCTTAGACCCTAGGATTCGCCTCTCAGTCCTGGGATCAGGCTTCCTCACTGTCCTCCCTGCGGGTGTCCACTCTACACCGTGTCTGGCCCCCTTATTTACAACGAGAGTTTGTTTAGAGGACTTCTTAAGTCTCTTTCTCCTCCAACATTCTGGAAAGACATAGCCAGATGTACGCACCCCCAAGCCTACTTTATGAATTCATTCATGCTGCAAAAAAAAAAAAAAATTTTTTAATGCCTGCTATGTGCTATGTGGGAATCCAGCAGGGAACCAAGCTGATGTGATTTCTGTCTTCCATTTAGTGCAGAAGACAGATGATAAGCAAAAAAACAAATAAAGGAACAAAGTGACCTCACACAGCAATGACGGCTAGGAAGCTAATAGATCAGGAAGGTTGGAGCAGGGATTTCTGTTGAGGGCCAGAAAGTAAATATTTTTGGCTTTGTAGGACAGCCAGTCTCTTGTGGCTACCCCACTGTGCTGTCGTAGCTCAAAGGCAGCCTTGGAGAAGATGGAAATGAATGGGTGTCACTGTGTGCCAATAAAACTTTATTTATAAAAATGGCAGCAGTTTATTTGAGCCCAGGGCTGCAACTTGCTGGCTCCATGTCAAACCCTCTGCATGCCAGGTATTCCTAAGGCCTTGGGGCAACCCTATAATGCAGCTACAGTTGTTGTCCCCACTTTACAGATGAGGAAACTGAGACTCAGAGAGACTAGCCCAAGGCCACCTAGAAAGCAAGCAGCAAAGCTGGGATTTGAACACAGCCCTGTCTCTTGGCTCTAAAACCCATGCTCTTGACCATTCCCCACCCTATCATTTGGGGTCCTCCTTACGCCTCTAGGAGACGCCTTGACACCTAGGATTCTGAGATTCTCTTGCCAATTCTTCTAGGCTGCAGAGAAGATATGATAAGCACTGGTTTTACAGACATGGCAGGAAGCTCAGACAGGGAAAGAGACCTGCCCAGAGAACGCAGTGAGACGGGGTTGGAGCTGAGATGGGGACCCTGGTCCACCACCTGCAAGGTCAAAGCTCTCGTCAGTCGTCCATTGTCTTCTCTGCCCCTTTCCAGATCCTTCATCCATAAGGAAGCTCATACATCATTCTCCCCCTGCACACACACACCTTTTTTTTTTTAATTTTTTTCAACGTTTATTCATTTTTGGGACAGAGAGAGACAGAGCACGAACGGGGGAGGGGCAGAGAGAGAGGGAGACACAGAATCGGAAACAGGCTCCAGGCTCCGAGCCATCAGCCCAGAGCCCGACGCAGGGCTCGAACTCACGGACCGCGAGATCGTGACCTGAGCTGAAGTCGGACGCTTAACCGACTGCGCCACCCAGGCACCCCCCCCCCACACACACACACCTTTTAAAAATCTTTTTAAGAGTTCTTTTTATGTTTTTTTTAAGCCAGGTATATTGAAGTATAACTGATGCTTGGTAACATTCATGTGTTCAGATATCCAGTTCTAGACATTTTGGCAAATGCATAATCATGTCTCCCATGCCACAGTCGAGATACAGAACAGCTTCACCACCCTCAAAAGTTCCCTCATGCCCCCTGTGTAGACTCTCCTGTCCCCACTCCCCTAATCCCTGGGAACCGTGGATCCGACCTCCATCAGTATAGTTTGTCTTTTCCAGAACGGCGTTTAAATGGAATTACGCGGTGTGCAGCTCTCTGTCTCTGGTTTCTTTCACTCAGCATAATGCACTGAACGCTCACCCCTGTTGTTGTGAGTATCAGGAATTAACTCCTGCCTGTTACTGAGTGGCATTCCATTATGTGAATGGACTTCGGTTTGTTGATCCACTCACCAGTGCAGGGACATTGGGTTCAGGAACATCTCTAGCTTTTGGAGATGATGAATAAAGGGGCTATAAACATTCGTGTACAGGAGTCTGTGTGGACAGTATGTTTTCATTTCTCTAGGGTAAATACTTAGGAGTGGGTTGGCTGGGTCGAACAGTAAGGGTATGTTTGACTTTCTAAGAAACCGCCAAATGTATGTTTCAGAGTGGCCATACAACTTTGCATTTCTGTGAACAGCAGACGAGGTGTCCCCATAGCTCCACGTTTTCATAAGCACTTGGGATGGTCAGCTTTGTAGCCACCTAATAAGTGTTGTGCCTTCTCCCGTTTTGATGCATAAACTAGCATTCTATACACACCTTGTAAAACGTGTTTTCTTTCTTTTTTTTTTTTTAAGTTTATTTATTTTGAGAGAGAGAGAGGGAGAGCAGGGGAGGGCCAGAGAGAGAGGAGAGAGCTAGAATCCCAAGCAGGCTCCATGCTGCTAGCTCAGAGCCCGAGGTGGGGCTCCATCTCACGAACCATGAGATCATGGCCCGAGCCCAAGTCAGACACTCAACCAACTGAGCCACTCAGGTGCCCCCAAACCTGTTATCTTTCATTTACTAGTATATGTAGGAGAAAAAGACATAATCCTCAACAAAAGGTCTAATTGGAGAGGCAGATAGTCCCAGTCTATTACAACTCAGAATGAACATAGCTGTGATGCAGGAACCCGGCGCAGTCACCTGCTCCAATCCAGGTTGAGGAAGGAGGGGGCGGGAATCAAGGAGGGCTTCCTGGAGGAGGTCCCGGGGTCTAAATTGAGACCTAAGGCTGAGGAGGAGTGAGCTGGGCAAAGTTGCAGGAAGCAACTTCCTGACACAAAGAACAGCATGTGCAAAGGCCAGGAGAAGATTCTGGACTTGGCACGCTTGGACCCAGGACCAATTGGTTGCGGAGTCCCTCCTCCTCCTCCTCCTTCTGCCTGCCTTCGGGTCTGACGGATCCTTTTAAACAGAGGCGGCGACTTTCCCTTGCGAACACACTGGGACCTTAGGAGGCTCCATTCCGCCTTCCAGAATAATCCGAGCTGGCATTTTTAAATCACTTGCTGTGTCCGCACTAATTTGGGCTCTGCCCTTGCCATCTCGCTGGGAAGCTCAGCTTCACAGAGAGTCGCCTTTGTTCCACTTTCTCCCCTCCGGGTCCCCAGGGTCTGCAGCATTTGCCCATGCCCTAGGAGGAAGGCAGGTGTAGGTAGGCAGAAGTGAATGAATCGCTTTAGCAAATGTTCCCCATGAGACTCCAGTTCGGAACAGTAGCTAATTATCTCCTGGGATAATAAAGCAGCAGCGAGTATTAATTAATAGCTCATCACGGTAGGAAATAAGGTTTGAGAATAAGGTTTGGGGCTGATCCTTCCTCCCTGTCCTCTGCCTTACACACACACACACACACACACACACACACACAGCCCCTTCCTCAGCCGTTACTATAGAGACCTCTTTCCTGTCACCCTGGTGAGCATTTACAAATCGAGACCTGCACAGATGGTGGCCTCAGCAGGCCTGTTGTTCTCTCTTCTAAGGACAATTTCTGGAGCCCCGAGGATTAAGGAAACAGGGCTACTCTGGACAACATCTGCCTGGGGCCCCGAAACCTGACCCGCAAGCCCTGGCAGGGGGAGATTCACGGAGGCATTTACCCAGAAGGACTGGAACACACAAACAGGACCACACACAGGTTGCCCTCCCCACCTGCGGCCGCCCGGGGAATCCCTAATGAAGGTCTCGGTCGGTCTCGGTCCGGTCGGTCCCCAAGCCCCTGAACAAGAGTCACACTTCAACGCTTCAGCCTCTGCGAAAGGAAAGAATCTCGCAGCGTGTGTCTGGAATTGTTACATAATATAAACTAGTGTTTCCTGAGCATCTGCTTTGGGCCAAACGCCGCACACATTTTATGTGTAACCAGTGCATACTGATGCCCTTTGTGTATAATAATCGTGATGATGTGGGGGCTCTTTTCTTTGTCATCAGCTATCGGCTAAGAGTTTTTTGAATGGATATTTTTAAAATTTATTTATTTCTGAGAGAGAGGGAGAGAGAGCGTGTGCACACACATGTGCGTGGGGGAGGGGCAGGCAGAGAGCGAAAGAGAGAGAATCCCGAGCAGGCTCAGCGCGGTCAGCGCCGAGGCGGACGCGGGGCTCGAGCCCACGAACCGTGAGATCACGACGGGAGCTAAAATTGAAGAGTCAGGGGCTCCTATGCTAAGGGCTTCACATATCAGGGAAGGGCAAGAATTGTTAGTAATTGAATGAAAGAATGAATGAATGATCTCATTTGCTCGTCGTACCCACCCTGGACCATATTAACTGCACCCCGTTTTGCAGATGTGGAAACTGAGGCTCAGGGAGGTGCAGAGATTCTCACCAAGGACACGCGGCAAATAGGCGGTGGAGGAGGGCTCTGAAAGGAGGTCTTCGTGTTATGGCGCCCCCTACCCCTCGTCTTGACGAGGCCCGGAGAGGAAAGCAACTTTGTCCAGCTCCCGAAGCAGGTCAGGGATCCGGCCAGGACTAGAGCCCCTCTCTCCTGTGCATTTTTCTTTGGCTCTCTCTTATTCCCTTGCAGCCTTAGCACCAAGCACAGTGGCCCACAAAAAAACCAGGTAGATATTTTCAGATGATGCTGTAAGTACCAGGTTCGGGCCTTCCAGAATCTTCTGGACTCCTTCTCAGGCGGTCACGTCCCTCCAGGAGGCCGGGACACGGAGTTTTGTCCCTCTTTGAAACATGCCGGGGAGACAAACACGGGTCGATTGCCGGATTATGGTCACACCCAGAGGGGCAGGCTGGCTGGGCTGGATATTTCCCCCTACGCCATTCTGCTGTTCCCCGGAATGGTTCCCCTTGACATCTGCCAGTTTCCAAAATCAGTTTGCTAGCTTTCCTGTTGGTTCTGTGACCTTCACAACGTCCTTCCAATAACCCCCTTTCCTGTTGAAGTAATAGCTCCGGTTACCCCGTATTGAGCGCCGACCAAGTGTGGGCTCTCTCGAACTATCTCATCCTTACACTGGCCTCCAAGCTCTGTGCAATTCCCCATTTCCAGAGACAGAAGCAGGCCCAGAGAGGTTGAGACACCTGCCCGAGCTCACAGAGCAAAGAAGTGGGGAGAGCCGCTGCTGGAAAACAGAACCCCCGCTTGCAGTCACATCCCATGACAGGTGTCTGTGTCCTGAGCGGGAGCAGCCCCCAGCCTCTGAAAGGTGGCCCTCGGGCTGCAGAGTCAAGGAGGAAAGCCAAGTCCCCGCAGGCCTGGGTTCCACTCCATCCCTGACTCCCGGAAGAACCTGGAAAGAATAGCAGGAACAAAGCGTCCTCCCTTCTGGGCTTTCCGAGATGCTTCAGGAACTGGTATGGACAAAATTTCCCCTACAACCCTCCCCCGCAACTGTCCTCCCTCTGACTCTCCCTCCTAGTGGCTGGGGAGGGGATGGGAACAGAATTCCGGCAACCGCAGTGGCAGTGGCGGAGGGGAGCGTATCCCTAGAGGAGGCAGAGAATAAGATGTGCGAGTGTCAGGGAGGCCCCTTCGAGGAGGTGCCATCTGTGCAGAGAAGGGGAAAGGCGAGAAAGAGCCAATCAGCGGGAAGAGACTTCCAGGCCGAGGGAACAGCAGGTGCAACGGCCCGGAGGTGGGACCGGGCACTGCAGAAACGGAGAGCAGGCCAGGTGCACGGTCTTGTCCCCTGAGAGCCTGGGCCACTTCCTGTGGCCAGTGATAGAGCTGGTTCTTGGAGCCTGCGTTCTCCATAATGAGAATGAGGGCTCGGACCCACAGCGGGGCTCAGTCCACAGTAGGTGCTCAATTAATGCTCGCTAATGAAAGAAAGAACGAACAGAAGGGACCCAGAAGGGACAGAAGGGATCAGCCAGTCCAGGAATCAAAAACTCACATGCCCGCAGGAGCCTTCCACACAAAGACTCCCAAAACAAAAACACCCTGCGATGAACAGACTCGATGGCAGCCAATTCAGCGTGAGGCCTCCTGCCCAACCCCTTTATTTTATCTACGAAAGCAAAGCAAAACAAAACAAAACTGAATTCAGAGCGTTTAAAGGACACGTGGACGTTCTCACAGATCATAATTAAGCTGGACCATGATGAAAACTTGTCTACTGAGTGCAAACCATATGCTTCACACACATACTCTCCATAAATACCCAAAACTCTCACGAATAAATACCGCCCCCCCCCCATTTGTTATTTTAACTGACAAGAAATCAGAGGCTCAGAGAGGTTAAGGGATTCACCTAGAGTCACACAGCGGTAAGTGGCAGAGACTGGCTTGGAACCCCGTCTGCCCGGCGCTGAGTCTTGTATGGACGCTCCCTTCAAAAGTTAAACTTTCCGTATTTTTGTAGCAAAGGAAACTGAGACTCCAAAGGAGTGCAGAGGGTGTGTGTGTGTGTGTGTGTGTGTGTGTGTGTGTGATTTAGTACAGTCAAGAGTTCTGAGACCCCAAATCTTAAGAATCATACCCACCGAGCTGATTCCCGCCTCCAAAGCCAGTTTACCCCGCCTGGAGGAGGCTCGGGTTCCCCGCCCCCACTGCGAGCGCTCCGTCCTCCCCCCACCCCCGCCCACACCAGATGTACACAGTAGGCGCTTAATAAGCGCTCCGACGGCGGCCACGGCGGCGGCTTCGAGAAGGCGCGACGGAGAGGGTCCCGCAGGTCCGCCCTCCGCGCCCAGCGACTCGGGGCCCGCCCAGCCCCCCGCCCCGGCCCCCGCGCCCCCGCGCCCCCGGCCCCGCGGAGCTCTCCCGCCGCAATTACGGTAATTAGCTCGGCGCTGCGCGCCCGGGAGGGAGGAGGCGGGAGGCGGACTTTGGCCCGGGCTGACCTGCTTCCGCGCGGGCCCCCGGATTGGTCGGCGCTGGGCACGTGACGCGCGGCGCGGACTTGTTGCTGGGCATCCCGGCGTTGCCGGGGCAACGCCCGCCGCGTGTCCTCTCCGCCGAGGGCCGCGGAGAAGTGGCTGCGCCGAGGGTCTCCAGACTCGGCGGGAGGCGAGGACGTGGCGGGGGGTGGGGGGGTGGGGGGTGGGGGGTGCGATCGGCAGAGCGAGGTTGGCTGCCTCCCTCCCCCCGCTCTCCCCGGGCCCCAGGCCTCCCCCCTCCCCCCTGCCCAGTCGCCCCAGGCCCCCACGGACATGACATGCACGTGGGTGGTCACATCCCGAGAGCCAGGGGGCGCACGCGCAGCCACCACGCACGGGCCCCACTCCAGGGGCAGACACAACACAGACGCACAGAGCTTGCATTTAACAAGCAGTACTGACACCCCCCCCCCCCCCAGCCGAGGTGTCACAGCATGTCCGACAGGGGGTGACGCTAGACAAGGCGGCAGGGACACAGTCCCTGTTCCCAATCCTTATCCTCATCCCAGGAGCGCCTACACCTGACCACCCCCGCGTGCGGGGCCCCAGCTAACCGCTTTACCTGCGTTTCATCCTCATTACCCTCCTATACTGACCCCATTTTACAGATGAGGAAACTGAGGTTAAGACTAGGACCAGCACCTAGCTGGGAGAAGGGGACTCCACCCGCAGGGAGGTCTACGACAGCTCACGTCCTCACTGTATAAAACTTACTCTAATAATAATAGTAATAAATCTAGCTATTGCCGCCCAATATATTACCCCAAACCCCAAAACATACTGGCTTGAATTATATTATCTCATGGCGTCTGTGATTCAGAAGTTCAGGTAGGGCTTAGCTGGGTGCTGTGCCTCACAGCCTTTCAGGCTGCACCACGTGAGACATGAGGGTCTGAGCCGAGAAGGATCCACTTCCAAACTCGGGGGGGGGGGGGGTTGTTAGCAGGAGTCAGGTTTTGGAAGGCTGCTGGCGGGAGCCTGCCCTGAGGTCTTTGCCATGTGGGTGTCCCCAACACGGTGGGTTGCTTCATTAAATTTTTTAAAATGTTTATTTATTTTCAAGAGCGAGAAAGACACAGAACGTGAGCCGGGGAGGGGCAGAGAGAGACGGGGGGGAGACACGGAATCCGAAGCAGGCTCCAGGCTCCGAGCTGTCAGCACAGAGCATGACCAGGGGCTCGAACTCACAAACTGTGGATCATGACCTGAGCCGAAGTCAGATGCCCAACGGACTGAGCCCCACCCCCCCCCACCCCCCCCCCCCCCCCGGGCGCCCCGATTGCTTCATTAAACCGTCCAAGGCCAGGAGACAAGAGCCCTCGAGCAAGATAGAAGTCAGTTTCTTTTATAACCTAATCACTGAAATGTCAGTTCATTCCTTTGTGTGGGTTCAAGTTGGTTACATGCATACGTGGATAAAGTGGCAAATATATATAGAGCCACTAAGTTACAGTTTAGTATACATTTAAGTACATTCACAATGGAGGGCACCTGGGTGGCTCAGTTGGTTGGCGTCCAACTCTTGATTTCAGCTCAGGTCATGATCCCAGGGTCGTGGGATCGAGCCCTGCGTCGGGAACCTGCTGAAGATTCTTTCTGTCTTTCCCTCTGCCCCTCCTGCTCCTTCCCTTTCAAAAGTACACACATACGTACATTCACAATGTTGTGCAGCCATCACCACTATTCCCAAGCATTTGCATCACCGCACACAGAACTCGTCAGGTGCCTCTTCCGCGTGGAATCGCACAGTGTTTGTCCTGTGGCGTCGGGCTTATTCTGCTCAGCATGTTTGCAAGGCTCATCCATGGTGGAGCAGAAGTCAGAGCTTTGACTCCTTTCTAAGGCTGGGTGACGTTCCCTCGCGAGTACCTACTACCATTGGCTTGTTCAGCCGTTCCCGGACACTTGGGTTGTTCCTACCTTTGGGGTACTGTGCCGCGTGCTGCTGTGAACCCGGGAGAGCAAGTACCCGAGCACCCCATTGCCTTGACTATGTTTCGTTTATTAGAAGCAAGTCCTTTCTAATGCACAAGACAGAGGCTTAGGGGAGAGGGGCTGCTTTAGGTTCGGGAGTGGTCAAGGGAGGGTTTTCTGAAGAAGGAAGACACATTTAGGCTGAGATGATGAGCCAGAGATCTGGCAACTTGGTGGAAGGATAACCCAGGCGGGGACCCAACTCCTGGAGGCAGGAGGGAGCTTGCGCTTTGGGCCCCGGGAATGCCAAAGCGGCTGCGGGGCAGGAGGAAGCGGGCTGGAGGGCCTGGGGGTTCCCCGGGTGTCACCACGGCGGGTGGAGGCTCCCATCTGTCCAGATGTGTCCATGTTTTTGTGAGAAGTAAGGGAGACGATTCATTTTCAGAAATGCCAAAAAGGAGCTGTGCTGTGTAATTAACAACAGGGGGGGCGCCTGGGTGGCGCAGTCGGTTAAGCGTCCGACTTCAGCCAGGTCATGATCTCGCGGTCCGTGAGTTCGAGCCCCACGTCGGGCTCTGGGCTGATGGCTCAGAGCCTGGAGCCTGTTTCCGATTCTGTGTCTCCCTCTCTCTCTGCTCCTCCCCCGTTCATGCTCTGTCTCTCTCTGTCCCAAAAATAAATAAACGTTGAAAAAAAAATTAAAAAAAAAAACAACAGGGTTACAGCCTAGTGGAGATGTGGGCGGACCCTCCCCCCAGGGGAGTCCCAGACCCTAGAGAGCTGGTTCAATTCCGGGTTCCTCCCTGCCCTCCCTCCGCGTCTCGGGCTTGTTTTCACAGGGTTTGCAAGGAGCACGCGCCAAAGAAGCAAGAGGGGACTGAAACAAAGTCTCTGGGTCAGCTCTGGAATCGTACGTTTGTCCCAATCGGGCTACTTTTTGCCTTACGTGGACATAGGCGACTTCCGGGTAAGGCTGCACCCTCTGAGGTATTCAGCCAATGAGGAGCCAGGGGAGGGACCAGCATGCTGGGAGATAAATGGTCTGCTGCACACCTGCTCTTGCAAGAACGTTGGTCAAAACCTTGCCTCACTGTCCGTGTCCCTCCTTTGATTGGGTCAGGGGGTTGATTTCTCACAGTTTTCCAACTGTTCTGGAAGCTGGTACAGGTGCAGAGGAGGGGAGACGCGGATGCACTGTGTCTATTGTGGTGAAAACGGAACACGAAATTTGCCACCTTCATCATTTTAGGCGCGTAGCTCAGTAACCTTGAGTACGTTCACACTGTTGCGACACAGAGCTCCAGAACTTGGTCAACTTGCAGAGCTGGACCTGGGTCCCCATGAAGCAGGGACTCCCCGCCCCCAGCCCCAGCCCTGGCCCTCACCGTCTACCCTCTGTCTCTGTGGACCGGGACTCCTCTAGGGACCCCCTGTGAGTGGGATCCTACAGAATTTGTCCTGTTGCGTCTGGCGTCTCTCACCGCGCACCGTGACCTCTGGGTTCATCTGCGCGGTGGCAGGTGTCAGCATTTCCTTCCTTCTCAAAGCCAGACGCCCTCCCACCGTGCGCAGAGACCACGTCTTGTGGGTCTAGTCTCTGATCGGCGCTTTGGTTTGCTCTACCTTTAGGGCCGCTATCCACAAGCCCCCACGTTGGGTTCCTTCCTGGTACACGCCCACAGCTGGAATTGTGGGATCGCGCCATAATTTCGTTTTTAACGTCTGAGGAAATGCCGAACGGCTCATACTATCTTCCACGGTGGCCGTTTTACATTCCCACCAACAGGGCACAAAGGGCTCCAGTTCCTCCGCATCCACACCCTCTCGTGCTGTTTCCTGCTCTTGTGGTTTATTTGGTTGGTGGTTGTTTTTATTTTTATCCTCACCGGCGTGAGAATTGGCTGCCTTTTGTATCAGAGTCTCGTGTGGTGAGTTTGAAAAGCTTGGAGGACAAGACGCAAATGAATACTTGGGGGACAGCTCTGGCCATGGAAGGGGGGTTACAGGTTCACATCACAGGTTCGGGGTCATGGGGAGGGAAGGCCAAGAGGATTATGGGGTAAAAATTCAGAGAGGAAAGCCAGTGGGAGGGCTCCTTGGGGAGGTACGATATTGTGATTTTTTTTTTTTTTTGGTGAGTTTGTTTACTTGTTTTGAGAGAGACAGAGAGAGTGTGAGCTGGGGAGGGGCAGAGAGAGAGGGAGACACAGAAACGGAAGCAGGCTCGAGGTTCTGAGCGGTCAGCACAGAGCCCAACGCGGGGCTAGAACTCACACACCGTGAGATCATGACCTGAGCTGAAGTCGGACGCTTAACCAACTGAGCCACCCAGACGCCCCGTATGATATGTGATTTTACAGAACGACGGTGATTCGAGCCATCCACAATGAGATAAAACGCTGCGCATCGACGCAGCTGAGGCCCGAGAGGGACCAGCGAGTCCGATGTCACTTTCTAAGCATCTTTGAGGCTCTGGTCTCTGCTGGCACGGGGTTGAGATTCCCCAAGCTGTGCTCACACACTCCACTTGCTGCCTAGACAGGCCCCCCGGAGCACCGCCACCCCGGCTCATCTGCGGTGTCCCCGGTGGGTCCGGGAGAAGAGGGGCTCAGGTTTCTGCTCAGGGCAGCTGTCGGGAGGCCCCCGGGCAGGTGAAAAGCTTGGGAGTGAGGCTCCGGCAACGGAGATGGAACCTGATAATCCCGTGTTGCTCTCGTCCCTCGCAGAGTGTCCCAGCTCACCTGTGACAGCCAGCTCGGGGACCCGGGACACAGGGAGCCTGTGCCGGGGGGGGGGGGGGGCGGTCTGGAGACATTTCTGGGCTGCAAGGACCCTGGTCTGTGTCACCGGAAAGGAGTCAGAGCCGGGTCTCCGCACTCGTAACCCACCTTCAGCCCCGGACCGCCACACCCCTCCCCGGCCACGGCATTCATCTCCGCTTCTCCAAAATAACCTGCCGTGTTGTCTTTCATTATTCAGCGAGCGCATGTTCCCTGCAGATAATTCAAAAGCCGGGGAAAACAACAAAGAAAATAAAAGTCACCCACGACCACCCCACGGCAGGGAGTTGTTGCCAGAAGTTTCTAACATCCTCCCCCACTTGTCCCTAATATATCTGCTCTCCTTCGTGTGTTTACCAAAAAGGGAATCGTGCAGCACATCGCTTCCCTTCGTAGACGGAAAACATCTTCTCCTGCCTCGAAATTCTCTCCTCTGCTAGCTCTCCCGGTACAGCTCTCCCGCAGCCTAAGTGACGTGCACCCCGTCATTGGACATCTAGATTGTTCGCCGTTGGGGGGGCGAAGCGACTTGGTAACCAGCTCTTTGGGACCGCGTCTTCGTACAAGTTTGTGGAGGCAGAATTGTCCTGTCTGTAAATGTGCTCATTTAAGGCATTTTAAAAAAAATTGTTTAAACGTTGTTTTTAGCACATTCATTTTTGAGAGAGAGAGGAGAGAGAGAGAGAGCAGGGGAGGGGCAGAGAGAGGGGGAGACACAGAATCCGAAGCAGGCTCCAGGCTCTGAGCCGTCAGCACAGAGCCCGGGGCGGGGCTCGAACCCACGAACCGTGAGATCATGACCGGAGTCGAAGTCGGACACTCAACAGATAGAGCCACCCGGGTGTCCCTTAAGGGACAGCTTTCTTCCACCCACAGCGGCAGGGCAGTTGATAACTTCATTATTAACTCCAATGCAATTTGTGAATAAAGGCAAAGAGGGCCAGTGAGTTCACGCTTGATAGTCTGGAGCGAACCCTGACGCAGCCTTCTCTGGATGGACACAAACGTATGTTCGTGACTTTCACTTTTGCAAAAGAGGAGTTCGCTCTGTTCTTGACCGCAAGCCCCCCCCCCTTTAAAATGAGTAAGACGGGGGCACCTGGGGGGCTCGGTCGCTTAAGCGTCTGGCTTCGGCTCAGATCATGATGTCTGGTCTGTGAGTTCGAGCCCCGCGTCGGGCTCTGTCTCCGTCTCTCTCTCTCTCTCAAAAAAAGTAAACAAACATTAAACAACTCAAAAAGTAAAATAAAATGAGAAAAACCATCTCCATCCCCCTCTTTTTTGTGTTTGAATCACCCCCAACGCCTGGACCCGTCTGACCCAGTTTTCCGTTGGTGGCATGGCCCAATGGCTGGACATCTCTTCCTTCATTTGTTCATTCGGCAAGTATTTATTAAGCACCTGCTGTGTGCCAGGCTTCGTTCCAAACGAGCAGTGAACAAGGTAGACAAACATCCCTGTCCACGTGGGGTTTAGAATCGAGAGAGGGAGACGGACACCAGACCGGGAAGCGGCTGGGAAACCGCCTCACACAGGCAGCTGGAAGAAAGTGTAGTGTGACGTCAGTGAGCACGTAACAGGTGACCAGGGCGGGCTTCCCCGAGGAGGCGATGTCCGAGCTGAGACCGGAGAATGCATTGGCACAGCTAAGAGAAGCAGTCAGGAGAGCATTACTGGAGGGGGGGGGCACAGCATGTGCAAAGGCCCTGGGATGGATGCAAGGGAACGTGGCCCAAACTGGCTGCAACCGGGCCCGTGTGGAGCAAAGCGAGTGACAAGGGTCCTGGTTGGAAATGTCACTGGAAGGACCCTGATTCTGAGACCAGCTGAGACCAAGCTGGGTGTGTGTGGGGGGGGTGGGGGAGTGGGGACCGGGGTTGGAAACAGAGGAGGAGTCAAGGGGGCCTCGCAAGATTCTGGCCCCTGAGGCAGGACAGGTGGTGGTGAGGTTTGATGAGGGCGAGGTTTAGAAGGTCTGGAGCACGAGTTCAAGTTTGCATGCACTGAGGTATCTGTTAGTGGGGGGAGAAGGAGGGGGCGCTGAGGAGGGGTCAGAGGTCAGGTGGGAAGTGGCCGAGAGGCTGGGCTAAAGGAGAAACTCGGTCTCACAAGTACCACAGAGGGACAGGCAGAGTGAGGAACAGGGGGCCTAATGGCCTGAGCACCTGCTTTGGGGTCCGGGAGAGCCACCCCAGGTCCCTCCCACCCCCAGCCGCCAGCGGGATCCCTTCCTCTGACACCCGAACAAGCACAGAGCCTGGAGAGGGGGTTGCGAGGGCTCCACTCGCGGGCCTCGGTCCAGCTTTATTTCTCTTCCCTTCCAGAACTTTGAATACATTTCTCTACCTATTAAATTCAAAGCCAGAAAAACGTCCACCGAGGCAGCAAATGTGTTCTTCAAACATCAAGAGACAGAGAGAGAGAGAGAGAGAGAGAGAGAGAGAGAGAGGGGAGGGGAGGGGAGAGAGGCAGACAGCATCCTCCTGAAACCATGGTGACCAGTATGATTTGGAGGGGGGGGGGGGGACGCTGATGATATTAATCATAATTCCCTGTGTGGATTTTTCCAGCATGGGTTATTGTATGCGCAAGGCCGCGTGCGTGTGTGCGTGTGTGTGTGTGCATCTGTGTAGGTGTCTGAACGTGTGTGTAAGACTGCATGGATTGCAGGCATGTGGCTGCGCGTGCACAAGCGGCACACGGATCTCACTGCTCACGTGTGACTTTTACACGGATGTTCAAAGCTGGGTGTGGACGCAGGAGCCCCACGCGCGTCTGAGCGGCCCCGCACAAGCATGCGTGTGCTTCGCCGTGTGCCCCTGTGCGTCCGGGGGCGTGACGGTGCACGTTTGCACGTGCACTCGAATCTGCTTGTGCGTGTGTGTGCACGCAGCGCTGTGGGAGCGACCCGCGGGCTTGGGTCATGCCTGAGCAGCCCCAGAAGTGTGTACCCACACATGTCGCTGTGTGTGCACAAGGGGAGCTGAAAATAAAAACCTGGGAAGCGAAACCCCGTGGTCTAGTTGACAGTCTCCTACCAGAGTCGGTTCCCCGATTTAGAGAATGTGCTAGAGTTTTGCAAGATGTTACGAGGGGGGAAGCTGGGGGCAGGGAACCAGGGACGGCCGCCCTATTTTTGCTACTTCCTGTGGCGCCTATAATTATTTTAAAAAATCAAAGGTTAAAAGACTGGGGGTGAGCAACAGGAATTTCACACACGTTTGTGTCTCCTCAAGACAAGCAGGAGAAAAGGGGGGTGGCCATCCAGGTGCTGTGCGTGTGTGTGTGTGTGTGTGTGTGTGTGTGTGTCGGGGGCCGGGGGTGGGAGGTGTGGCGGGGGAGGCTTAGATCCTGCGACCCAGGCAGGTGCAGTGGCGTTATCAGGCATGTGGCCGTCTGGTGACCCAGGAGGACGTGGCGGGCCTGGGAACGCGTACAGAGTGAATGGTGAGTGCGTGGGACTTCCCAGGCGAAGGGGAGGAAATTTGATCAAGGTGGAGTTAAAAAGGCAGCGGCCTCAAATCCCTTGGGGCGCGGGGAGTGGGGGGCAGAGCAGCTAATCCCCTGGGTGTCAGTTGTCGGACCACCTGCCTCAACGGGGTTTGCCCCCCACCCCAGGGTCCCAAGCTTAAAGGGGGGCAGGGAGAGAGGCAGAGACACGGAGGTGCAGAGGGGAGGGGCAGGGAGGGAGAGAGACAGAGCCCAGGCAGAGCAGAGAGAGACAGAGAGACAGGGACAGAGGGAGAGAGAAAGAGAGACGAGACAGAGAGAAGCTGTCCAAGCATCTTCTTCCTCGACGGAGCCATCGTCTGCTTGCTTCAAAGGACTGATTAGTTAGTCCATTCCAGGGCATTCTCTCGGCAAGCCAGTAATGTATCAGTTACCTGTTGCTGTGTAACAAACCACCTCCAAAATGCAGAGGCTTAAACGACAACAATTTCTTATTTGTCATGATTCCGTGGCTTGGCCGGGGGACTCTTGCCTGGGCTCATTCGTGCGGCTGCAAAGGGCAGCTGAGCTGGGCTGGAAGGTCTCAGCTGGTCCCATCCACTGGTCTGGGGTCTTGTGTGGAGGTGGACGGGCTGGGACCTCTCGCTCTCTACTTGCCTCGCTGCTGGGGGCCGGAAGCCTAGAAACTACAGTTCCCAGAATCCCCTGCAGCTGAGCTCGGGAGGCCATTAAGTTCTAAGTCAGGGAGCACATAGTCATGCCATGCTCCATGCAGAGGCTGTGTTTCTGTTCTTCTTCTTTTTTTAATGTTTTATTTATTTTTTGAGAGAGGGAGACACAGAGTGTGAGCGGGGGACGGGCCGAGAGAGAGAGGGAGACACAGAATCCGAAGCGGGCTCCAGGCTCTGAGCCATCAGCACAGAGCCCGACGCGGGGCTCGAACCCACGGAGCGCGAGATCATGACCTGAGCGGAAGTCAGATGCTCTACCCACTGAGCCACCCAGGCGCCCCAACCCAGAGAATCTTAACCGATGTAATAAGGAAGGTGAAATCTGCACGGGTGACTGTTTTACACAGAATGGAGCAGAGAGTCTTGTTTAAAGACCACAATTTCCGTGACATCAGGCTCCCAGCTCAACCAAAGCAAAGGACAGTAACACTGCAGCCACACTGAACGGCAGGGCCAGAACAGCCCTCAAGAAACCACATCTGAACCACCACAAGGTAAACTGAGTCCAGCAGGGACGGGGGCTGGGCCACACAGTGATGCCAGATGAAGCTCTTTTCCTGCCGGTGGCCGTGGAGCGGGGGGGAAGGTGTGGGAGGGAACGGTAGGCAATTTCCCTGAGTGCAGGATCGCTACTAGAATAGGGATAAAAAATGAGTCATTAGCAAGATTGAGAGGTTTAAAATGTCGCTGGTCTGGGAAGAGCCAGCTATGAGAAAGGATGGAGAGATGTACAGACGTCAGGGGAGATCGTGGCACGGACAGTGCTTTTTTCCAAGCCCTCAACCCGGTGTCCGATGTTGCCAAGGTCACAGGCACAAAAATGACTCCTGTTGTCCTAGATGTAGACGTACCAACAGTTACACTACGTCACATTGGACCAGGTCACGCAAGATCTCTGGTTGTGTCTGTGGTGGAGACAAGGAGATGTCAGAAACCCAGGGGTGTATCAGTTAGGGAAGGTTATACGCAGTAACAAACATCCCCCAGATCTCCGTGGCTCAAAAGTGGCCCAAGATGCATCTCCTGCTTGCGTTCATCCCTCTGTCGGGGTTTGGCTGAGGATGTCTGTGTCCACCCGAGTTGCTAGGAGAGAAGGGTGTGGGTCTGGGGAGCTGGTGACTGCGTGGAGGGTTGCAAGACGGCGACGATCATGTTTGAACCCCTGGAGGCAGCCGTGTCTGAAGCCACAAGCCAGCACGCCCCCCCTCCCCTTATTATATCTGTTTTTCAAGGCAGTTTGAGTTGCGTTGCTTTCCCTTGTAAGCAAAAAGATCCCTAAAGAGGGCCAGTGTCCTTGTGCAGATCCCCAGAGAACTGACTCGAGACGAGGAGACGCTGATGCCCCAGAAAATGAGAGTGTCTCTACTTTGTGACAGACGCCGGTGAGCCCGTGCCTCAGAGCAGGGAACTCAAGTCCAATTCAGCCTCCAACACGGACCCCACGACCCCCGCCTCCTGGTGTTTACAGCGGGGGTAGGCTTCTCCCTCTCTGTGTCAGGCTGGGTCCGTGTGACCAATAGATGCGGTCACACAGAGGTGATGACTGTCGCTGCCGAGATTAGGTTGTAAAAGACTGTGTCTTCTACCTCAATTGTTCTGCGCGTGAGCTTCTCTCTCTCATCTCCCCCTCCCACTGCCGCCTCTCTCTCTCTCTCTCTCTCTCTCTCTCTGTCTCTCTCGTCTCTCCCTCCTCCCTTGACCTCTGATCTGTCTCCCGTCTCAGTTTCCTCTGTCTCCCTCTGTCTCTCCGTCTCTCGCTCTCTGCATCTCTCTTCCGCCTCGTCTCTGGCTCCCTGCCCCCACCTGACCCTGTGTGCATCTCTGGGGCTCTCCGTCCCGCCCAGAGCCACACAGGCCGCCCCTCTGCTGCCCAGGCGGGTCTTGGGACATCCCACCGCGTCCCTGCAGCGGGTCCAGCCCCATCGGCTAATTTCTTTCCAGAGGAGCTGGGGATCTGGATCTTTCTGGGAAGCCATTTATGGTGTTTTTAATGTTTATTTAGTTATTTTTGGGAGAGAGAGAATGGGAGCAGGGGAGGGGCAGAGAGGGAGAGAGAGAGTCCAAAGCAGGCGCCGAGCCGTCAGCACGGAGCCCCACGCGGGGCTCAAACTCACCACCCGTGAGATCATGACCCCAGCCGACCTCGGGCGCTTAACCGACTGAGCCACCCAGGCGCCCCTGGGTGAAACCATTTAAAAGAAATTCGGGGGCGCCTGGGTGGCCCAGTCGGTTAAGCACCCGACGTCGGCTCAGGTCATGATCTCCTGGTTCCTGGGTTCGAGTCCCCTGTCGGGCTCTGTGCTCACAGTGTGGAGCCTGCTTCAGATTCTGGGTCTCCCTCTCTCTCTGCCCCTCCCCTGCTCTCTCTCTTTCTCTCTCTGTCTCTCGCTCTCAAAAATAAATAAATTAAAAGCAATTAATAGTGAAAAAAAGAAAGCGCAAAGGGGGGGTACACTCCCACCCAGCAGAGCTAATGGTCCAGACCCCAGCCTCCGATTTGCAAAGGGACTCCAGTCAGGTCACTAAGAGTTGAGCCGGGCCTCTCCCAGCCTCCACCTTCTCTTCTGGAAAATTCAGTCAAACATTCCTCATCTCAAGGGCCTATTTTGAGGACTGACGCAGGAGGCCAGCTCAGCCAGGGACCGGAGGGAGGGCCTCCCGTCCTCTCCATCTCCCCGCGGCCCCATCCCTGACTCTGCTTCCGTCCTTCTCTGGTGTGGTTTTACCCCATCTCTGCCCCCCCACCTCTCTCTCTCTCTCTCTCTCTCTCTCTCTCTCTCTCTCACACACACACACACACACACACCCTCTCACACTAGTGCTCTGAAGGCCCTACCAGGAGGAGGCAGGGAGGCCACTTGCCTGACCTAGAATCTCACGGAAGCTTTGATTTAGAAGAATCAGAAGCGGAGTGTGCACGCGGGGGCCTGTGTGTGTGTGCACGCGCACACGCGTGTGTACCTATGGCCGCGTGCCAGCGCGGCCCGCGAGTTGTGCGGCTGCGTGGGCCCCCGGCGGGTGTTGGGGGTGGGGGCAGGGGTGGGGCTCCTCCGGGGAGGGATGTGGCCTTGAGACCAGCCTCTGCCTCCCATTTCCCTCTTCATTTCTCTCCAAGGCCTTGGGGGCCCCTTTTGCGCTGAGCTGGAATAGAAGCCCCTCCCTCCCTCCTCTGTGGGTGGGGCACCCACCCAGGAGCGCCTCCCCCCACCCCCTGGTCACCAGGGTCACATCAGCCTGGCCTCCAGTCCTGGCCGTGACTCGCTCTTGGTCTGTGACTCTGGGCAAGACACTGCCCCTCTCTGAGCCTCAGTTTCCTCATCTGTAAAGTGGGGAGGAGAATGGCTTCTTGCCGGGCAGGGTGACTGGGCACTGAAAAAAAAAATGAAAAAAAAAAAGAAAAAAAGAAAAAAAAAATGAAAAAAAATGAAGAAAAAAAATGAAAAAAATGAAAAAAAAGAAAAAAAAGAAAAAAAAGAAAAAAAAGAAAAAAAATGAAAAAAAAGAAGAAAAAAAATGAAAAAAAATGAAAAAAAAGAAAAAAAAGAAAAAAAATGAAGAAAAAATGAAGAAAAAAAATGAAAAAAAATGAAGAAAAAAATGAAAAAAATGAAAAAAAAGAAAAAAATGAAAAAAAAGAAAAAAAAGAAAAAAAAATAAAAAAAAATGAAAAAAAGAAAAGAAAAAAAAATAAAAAAAAAAAAAGAGGGGCACCTGGGTGGCTCAGTCGGTTAAGCGTCCAACTTCGGCTCAGGTCATGATCTCATGGTCTGTGAGTTCGAGCCCCGCGTCGGGCTCTGCGCTGACAGCAGGAAGCCTGCTTGGGATTCTCTCTCTCCCTCAAAATAAACTGAAAAAAAAAATAAAAAAAAAATTTAAAGCAAGCTCTATGCCCAATATGGAGCTTTTGCTCTGTACGTGTGGGTGGGTGTCTGTGTATTCTCTGTTACTTTTTTCCCCCAGTTTTTTTAAAAAAAAATTTTGATGTTTATTTTTCAGAGAGAGAGACAGAGTACGAGGGAGAGAGGGGAGAGAGAGAGAGAGAGAGATACAGAATCGGAAGCAGGATCCAGGCTCTGAGCTGTCAGCACAGAGCCCGATGTGGGGCTCGAACCCATGAACCGCGAGATCATGACCTGAGCCGAAGTCGGACGCCCATCCAACCGAGGAACCCAGGCGCCCCTCCCCCAGTTTTACTGAGACATTATTAAATTATAACATTGTGTTAATACACGGCATACAAGGTAATGATTAGACATTCCTATGTATTGCCACAGTGATCACCTGTTTAACCAACATCCCTCCCCTCACATCGTTACAAAGTCTCCCCCCTGTGATGAGACCTTTTCAGGTTTACTCTCTTAGCAAGTTTCAAACATTCGATACAGTATTGCCATCTTTTTACATAAAGGGAATGACTTAGCCAGTTCCCATTAGGGAACACTCTGATGATGGCTTTTGAAGGATACTACAATGACATCCTGTGGACCACAGTTGCACACAGGCGTGGGAGAAATTTTGCAGGTGCGTGTGTCTCAAAATACAGTGCATGGGCTGGAGGGAGGGTGGGAACAGACAGCTAGTGTTTCACGGGGACGCCGTTTCCGTCTGGCAGGGTGAAAAGGGTCTGGCGACGGGCGGTGGGAACGGTGGCCTAGCGTTCCTAACGGTTAGGACGAGAAACAGGTTTTATGGGTATTTTACCAAAGTGTGAGGAAAAAAATAAATAAGTTGTATTTTTGATCGGAGTTTATTGATTTACTCTGAGAGGGAGAGAGTGCACGGAAGCATGAGCAGGGGAGGGACAGACACCAAATCCGGAGCAGGCTCCGGGCTCCGAGCTGTCCGCACAGAGCCCGGCGCGGGGCTCGAACCCACAAACCGTGAGATCATGAAATCGAGAGTGGGACGCTTAACCAGCTGAGCCATCCAGGCGCCCCCGAAGTAGATGAGTTTTAAAATATAGTGTATGGGGGCGCCTGGGAGGCTCAGTCGGTTGAGCGTCTGACTTTGGCTCAGGTCATGATCTTGTGGTTTGTGAGTTTCGGGCTGTTTGCTGCTGTGGGCACAGGGCCTGCTTGGGATCCTCTGTCTCCCTCTCTCTCTGCCCCTCCCCCATTTGTGTTCTCTCTCTCTCTGTCTCTCTCTGTCAAAAATAAACAAACTTAAAAAAAATGTGTATATATATAGTGTATTAAATGTTGAGATTTACCAAGGCCAGCAGATGAAGAGACAATTGCCATTGACAAGAAAGTGTTTTAGTTTCCAGAAGGCGGGGGCTCACCACACCCCACAGGCCCACACGGTGGGGGGGGGGGGCCGACCGGGCAAGAGGCGTGACTGCAGTTTCCATACAAAGAAAAGGGTAAGGCAGGGGTAGCAGGTTTAGGACCAGCTCCGTAGGAATAACTTCAGCGGTCCCTGGGACCTGGGAGCCGTCCCTAGTCCCCGTCCCTAGTCCCCCTGGCACCAGCCCCAGGGGATCAGGGCAGGAGGTAGCGACCCACCACCCACGGAAGGGGTGTTGGGGGCGGGGGCTCTGGGTCGGCTGGTTTGTCTTTGAAAAACCTACTGATGGACAGGTTGTTTACTGTCTCTGGGAATGAGCTGGGAGGGGCCGTCGTCCAGGGTCAGCAAGGCAGAGCATCAGAAGTTAAAAGGCATGGTTACCAGAGTGTTCCCAGGAGGGGACATCTGGGTCCTGGAGACAGCACCTTTCCGGTCCCCAAGCCACTGTTCCCTTTTGCTGCTCTGAGGCCTGTCTCTGCAGGTGAGGCCTGGGGAACAGGGTTCTTTTGAAGAACTTAACTCTTTCTGGGCTGCCGTGACTGCCCAAGTTCAGGGGCCACTAGGGAAGCCCGGGGTTTTGCTGAGATGAGACGAACAACCATCCAGATCCTGAAACTTAACCACGAGAAGGCGGCCAATTGCTTTGGTCGCAAAATGCCCGGGGCCTCCTGGCAACCAAGCCGGTCTTTGCCTTGGCGGTTTTTCTGGACAACTTTTGTATTTATTTATTTTTATTTACTTTAGCACTTTTTAATGTTTGTTTTTGAGAGAGAGAGAGGGAGACAGACAGAGTGTGAGCGGGCGAGGAGCAGAGAGAGAGAGGGAGGGAGACACAGAATGGGAAGCAGGCTCCAGGCTCCGAGCTGTCAGCACAGAGCCTGACGCGGGGCTCGAACTCACACACCGTGAGATCATGACCTGAGCTGAAATCAAGAGTTGGAAGCTTAACCGACTGAGCCCCCCAGGCGCCCCGGAAGCAGATACTCTTTCCCACCCGTTATATAGGTGGGGAAGATAAGGCATGGAGCATTCAGGTTGCTGGAAGGCAAACTTGGCCAGCTAAACTGGAAGCCAGGCAGCGTGGGTCCAGAGCTCGCCCTCTTCAGCCCTGTGTGCCACCCCGTGGCTCAGGCCCTACTGCTCATTGGGCCTCACCACTCACCGTTCCCATCACCTGGGTTCTTTATCCGCCAACCAGCTTGTTTCTGCCTCAGGGCCTTTGCACCTGCTGTTCTCGGCTCCAGGAATGCCAGGCCTCTAAATGCTCCCAGGGCTGCTTCTTGTTACCCAGGTGTGTGCTCCCAGCCCTTCCCCAAATCTGTCTCTTGTCATCGAGTCTCTGTCTCTGGGTCTCCTTAGCCTCCTTCCTGTGGGCAAAAGCGCACGTGCGCATCCGTGTGTGTGTGTGTGTGTGTGTGTGTGTGTGTGTGTGTGTGTAGACGGTGGCCCCTGTGAGTGGGCTCGCACACGCTCATTCACGAGCCATGCTCCCCTCCTCCACGCACCGAATCCCCGGGTGTACCCCCCACGGCTGACAGCCACAGAGTGGTCTCAAACTGCGGCCCCCGCCCCATGTCACCCCCAAAATATTGACTGTAGACTCACAGCCCCCTGCTCCGCTGCTGAGAAGGGGGGGGGGTGGTTGGAAGGCCCCTCCCCCATCCCAGAAACCTGGCTGGGCAAGAATCCTCGAGCCCCTCAAAGCCAGGCCCAGCTGAGACTTCAAGCCCCAGGTCCCAGGGACAGAGAGCTAAGGGGTCTCCGGAGGAGGAGGAAGGTTTAGAGAGAAGGGCTCAGACAGGGAAAGGGGGCTCAGAGAGTGGGGGGGGGGGGGGAGTCTGAGTGTGGCTCAGAGAAGGGAAGGAAGTCTCAGAGGTGGGGCTCAGGGAGGGGGAGGAGAGGGGACAGACAAGAGGGGAGGGCCGCAGAGAAGGGCCTGCAGCATTCCTGGAAGGCTTCCCGGAGGCAAGGCCCGCTTTTCCCTGCCAGGGTCTTGAAGGAGTGGACCCCTTGAGCGGTGGCTGGCCAAGGGGTGGACCAGCTGACCCTTGTTGACCAAGGAAATCCGGCCTCCTGTTCAGCATTCTCCGGGGGGGGGGGGGGGCAAAGGGCAGGGGTGAGGGGGTGCTTCCCAGGCTGTCCCTCCACGTTTTATGCCCCGGGGGCCCTGTCACCCTCCTGGGGCTCGATGGCTTCCGTCTTCCTAATCAGGAGTTTGGTGTGCGCAGCCCGGGGAAGCCCGGGGAAGGGAGCGCTTCACCCCTCCTGCGATGCCCCCACGCAGGTCTCTCTCCAAGGGCCCCCCCCCCCCAGCCTGGCTCACGTGGGAGCCCCCTCCCCCCCTGCCTTCGGGTCTCCCTTTGGGCCCCCTGCAGGCTTTAATTGGCTTTCGTGGAGCTGAATTCATTGGCGCTCAGCCACCCCCCCCTCGGCCCCGCCCTCTGCCGCAAGGTGGGCGGGGCCGCAGCTCCCCCAGCCTGGCTGGCTTGGGGGGGGGCTCCATTGGGGGGGCGCACCGCCCCTCCCCCAGCCCTGTGCCCGCTCCGGAGACAATGCCAATGCGCGGAGCCCGCTGTCCTTAAGGCCTGGCTGCTGTCGGACAGACCCCCATCCTGCTTTGTCTCGGCCGCCCGCCCCTCCCCCCCGGTTGCCCCCTCCCCTTCGCCCAGCCCCCCTCTCGGCTCCGGGCCTCCCTTCCCCCCGCCAGCAGAGGGCAGGAAAGGCCGGGCGTGCCTCAGTTTTGCCATCCAGGGACAGCTTGCAGCGTTGGATCCCCGGAACTGGTGTCCCCCTGTGTCCCCTCTCAAACGGACCCCCTCCCCAATGTCCTGGAGACACCAACCGGTGCCATCCCTCCTTCTGATCGCCCTGCCTCCCTTTCCCTCTCTCTTTACTGCACCCCGGTTTTTTTTTGGGGGGGGGGGTGTTCCAGGCAGGTCAGGGTCCTGCAGACAGAGCTGGCTGGCTCGGGAAGGGGGCGGGGAGAGAATTCCATGCAGGGTTCCTCGGTTCACAGAGGCGAGGGCAGGGCCCGGGGAGCGAACAAGGGAGCAGACAGGAAAGTTCCAGAGAGAACTTAGGGAGGCCCCACCAGGCATCTGGGCTCGCAGGGCCCAGTCAGGCTGCCCATCAGATCGAAACTAACGCTCGGCAAACCTACTTTTTATGAGGATTAACTCATTAAACCCTTCCCGCCAACCAGGCTTCACAAGTGAGCACCTGAAGCACAGAGAGGGACAGTAGCTTAGCGGCTGTTGCAGAGCAAGTCAGCGGGTGTCGAGGCAAGGCTGAGGCCGCCTGGCCCCAGGGCACGTGTGTGTGTAACAACCAAACTGTGGGACCTTGCAGTCGGTTTGGAGCCATCGCAACGCGTTCTTGAGCGCGTGGGGCCTTACTTCCTCACGGGAGAGAAATTTCTAGAAGGGAGTCAGATCGTTCGTGGAATTAATGTCTTTGCTGAACACCACGGGGCTGTGCATACCGTGGGCAGAGCAAAGGCTGAGGCACATGGGCCGTGCTGGGGAAGAGTGGAAATGGCAAGCGGGGAGAGCGGACAGGGGCCTTGTGTCCCTGCCTGAAGGGGGACAGGCCAGCGGGGGAAGGGGCCGGCTGAAGAAGAGGGATAGAGAAAGGCCTCAGCCCCACGGGCCTGTTTCAGGCCAGCTGCCCGATGGGGGACGCCCTTCCCAGCATCGCGGCCCCTTTATTTATCTTTTGAAAACTTTTTTAATGTTTATTTTTGAAAGAGAGGGCGGGAGTGGAGGAGGAAGAGAGCGAGGGAGACACAGAATCCGACGCGGGGCTCGAACTCATGAACCGTGAGATCATGACCTGAGCTGGAGTCAGACGCTTAACCGACTGAGCCCCCCGGGCGCCCCTCGCTGCCTATTTATTTAGCGCTCAGGAGGCGGGTGCTGTTGTGACCCCCATTTTTCAGATGAGCGAATCCAGGTCAGGGCAGGACCCGGCTTGCCCAGTATCACCAGTGGCTGCGGACGAGCCGTACTTGGTTGTTGGAGCCTCAGTGCCGTTTATTTGTTACGTGACCCTCCAGCGGTGAGCTGGACCCGGAGACCGCGCAGCGGAGGAACCGGGTAACGGAGCACCTACTCTGTGCCAAGTTCCGTGGCTTGCCCTTGGTTTATGTAATCCGCCCCCCACCATCACCCTCCAGGAGGGAGCACTGTTATCATACCCATTTCACAGACGAGGAGGCTGAGGCTCAGGGAGAGAAAGCCACGTGCCCAATGCCGCATGGTGAGGCCGAATTTGCCAGGCTACCCACAACCACGAGAGAATGAGCGAGAAACCCAGTCCCGGGGAAATTCCAGCCGCTTCGAGGGGGTGGGGGATGTGGGGAGACAGACAAGTGTCCCCATCGCTCCCCCTCTGACGTCCCATCTCTCCCTACGTTTAGCCTTCAGACTGTGCTGCTTTGATGGTGCAGAGCTAAGAATATCCCCGAACAATGCGGTGGCCTCGAGATGGAGGGGGTTGAGGGGCAGCGAGGGAAGAGGAGGCAGCGGGGACCGGCTCAGCCAGGCGAGTGACCCAGACTCCCCCTTGCCAGCCACTCAGGGCTCCTGCCTTTTTCCTTCCCATTCCTGCAGCCCTAACACACCTACTTTGCCATCATTTGTGACCGATTTCTCTACTGGCTGGGTTCACTGTGGAGAGGTTTAGAAATGTGAGCTCTGGGGGCGCCTGGGTGGCTCGGTCGGTGGAGCGTCCGACTTCGGCTCAGAGTCTGTGAGTTCGAGCCCCGCGTCAGGCTCTGTGCTGACAGCTCGGAGCCTGGAGCCTGTTTCGGATTCTGTGTCTCCCTCTCTCTCTGACCCCCCCCCCCCGTTCATGCTCTGTCTCTCTCTGTCTCAAAAATAAATAAATGTTAAAAAAAAAAAAAACCACCTAGCTCAAGACCTGGCACCTTAACCATCACTATTTGACTAGTAGGGAACTGTCGTTATTTTTAACTGGTGTTTCACCGAAAAAGTGCCTGCTCACGGAGAAGATCAGTTCTATCCGAAGGATCTTAGTGTTTTTATTTATTTTTATTTATTTTTTGAAAGTTTGTTTCTGAGAGAGAGAGTGGGGGGGGTGCGGGAGAGAGGGGGGGGAGAGGGAGAATCCCAAGCAGGCTCCACACTGTCAACGCAGAGCCTGACTTGGGGCTCGAACCCACAAACCGTGAGATCATGACCTGAGCCCAAATCAAGAGTCGGACGCTCAACCAACTGAGCCACCCAGGTGCCCTGAGAAATGCCTCAGAGGGGGCCTCTGTCTATCAGCACACTCCCCTTGCCCTCTCCATCCACTGCCAAACTGGGGGGGGGGCACATTTGGGTTGTTTCTGTTCTTTTGCCTGAAAACCCATCAGACCACTATGTCTTAGTATGCTCATGACCCTGATAAGGTCCAGGGCGGATCTTCTAATGGCTGGTTCAGAGCCAATGGGCTTTTCTTTCCTTTTCTTTTTAGGTACGTTGATTACCTTGAACTTCATCTGTGGAGAAGGCAGCCTAGCTAGTCTTGTGCCGAGGACTTTGGAGCCAGACCACCCGGCTTCAGATCTCCACTCTCGTTACTACACGCTGTGTGACCTTGGGCGAGTTATTTAACCCCTCTGTGCCTTGGTTTCCTCACCATTAAAAGGGGGCTGCTGTTGCTGATCGTGCCCATATCATGGGATTATTGGGTAGACCAAGTGAGTTTAAAGTGTGACATTTCCTGGGAATGCAAACTGGTGCAGCCACTCTGGAAAACAGTCTGGAGGTTCCTCAAAAAATTAGAAACAGAACTACCCTACGACCCAGCCATTGCACTACGAGGCATTTACCCAAGGGATACAGGTGTGCTGTTTTGAAGGGACACATGCACCCCCGTGTTTATAGCAGCCCTATCGGCAAGAGCCAAAGTCTGGAAAGAGCCCAAATGGCCATCGACGGATGAATGGATAAAGAAAATGTGGTCTGTATACACAATGGGGTATTACTCGGCAATCAAAAAGAATGAAAGCTTGCCATCTGCAGCTACGTGGATGGAACTGGAGGGGATTGTGCTAAGTGAAATTAGAGAAAGACAAAAATCATATGACTTCACTCATATGAGGACTTTAAGAGACAAAACAGATGAACATCAGGGAAGGGAAACAAAAAATAATATAAAATCAGGGAGGAGGACAAAACAGAAGAGACTCTTAAATACGGAGAACACGCTGAGGGCTGCTGGAGGGGTCGTGGGCAGGGGGGTGGGCTACATGGACGAGGGGCATCGAGGAGGACACTTGTTGGCATGAGCACTGGGTGTCATATGTAGGGGACGAATCACTGGGATCTACTCCTGAAATCATTATTGCGCAATATGCTAACTCACTTGGATGTAAATTAAAAAAAAAAAAAGTAAAAAAAAAAAAAAAAAGAACCCCCCCCAATAACAATGAACCGGGAAAAGACAGAAAAATAAAAAAAATGAATAATAAAGAGTGACGTTTCTGGGGCACCTGGGTGGCTCAGTCGGTTAAGCGTCCGATCTTGGCTCAGGTCGTGATCTCACGGTTTCTGAGTTCGAGCCCCACGTCAGGCTCTGTGCTGACAGCTCAGAGGCCTGGAGCCTGCTTTGGATTCTGTCTCCCTCTCTCTCTGCCCCTCCCCTGCTCGCGCTCTGTCTCTGTCCCAAAAATAAATAATAAAACACTTGTAAAAATTTTTTTTAAATAAATGAAGTGCGACATCTCCTTAGAATGTTTCCCAGCACGTATTCCGCTACTCGATGTGCGTTATTCTCTGACCCCCCAAGGGATCCGAGGCAGCTAGCCTTTGCGACAGATATTTCCCAGCCTGGAAATACTGAATCCCTGTGCCCTTCCCTTCTTTCTCTCTTTTCTCTTTCCGCTTCCTCCCTCCAACTCCAAGAATGGCTAGCCACCTGCTAGAACAATCCAGCAAGTGGCCACCAATCCCATCTGCTGAGGCGGCCAGCTTGGGGACAGGGACACTCTTGCAAGTGCTGGGGTGCGTATTGGGGGGAGCGGAGTGTCTGACTTTGAGACGCTGAGGTCTGGGGCTCAGAGTGGGGCTGGAAGGGAGGGTGGTGTGGGCAGCGGGAGGGGTGGTGTTGGGAGGCCGGGGACCCTGCAGGACGCTCGGTGGTCGCGCTCCTGCTGACACCTGCTGGAAGGATGGAGGTATCGTCCTTTTCAGCCAAGGCGCCTCTCTCAGATCGTGGACCCCCCCCCCCCCCCAGGATCGCTGGCAGGACCTCACTGGCAAACAAGTGCCCCCAAGTGCGTTTGAACGGCCCAAGTAATCCTTTTTTTTTTTTTTCAACGTTTATTTATTTTTGGGACAGAGAGAGACAGAGCATGAACGGGGGAGGGGCAGAGAGAGAGGGAGACACAGAATCGGAAACAGGCTCCAGGCTCTGAGCCATCAGCCCAGAGCCCGACGCGGGGCTCGAACTCACGGACCGCGAGATCGTGACCTGGCTGAAGTCGGACGCTTAACCGACTGCGCCACCCAGGCGCCCCCCAAGTAATCCTTTGAAGGGAGTTTTTGTTGTTTCGTTTGGCGGGTGAACGAGCTCTCAGGGCTTGACGGGGTTCACAGGGAGACAACATGTTTTCTGAGCTAGTCCCCCTCCACCAGGAAGCCCACCTGTATTGCTTCGTTCCCGCACCCAGGCCTTTTCTCCTCCGGCCAACTCTCCGTAATTTCAAGAAACGGTTACTGAAGAAACAGAAGGCAAACACACAGGCAAACTGTGCACTGGGAGAGGAGGCCGCAGTCTAGGGGAGGAGACAGAAGAGAGACGAGAAAACAAATCCACAAATGGGATCGTTTCGGAGACTGATAAGCCTTTGAAAGAACACGGTGCAACGGTGGAAACTGAATTTGTGGATGCCAAGGCGGGAGGGGCGCAGGGAAGCCTCCTCTGAGAAGGTAACATTGAAATCAAGGATCGCAGGAGGAGAGATAAGGAGCCCGAAAAAATACCTGGGAGAAACCAGAGGTCACAGCCCGTGCAAAGGTCCTGGGGCAGGGCTCTGCCTGGCAGTTGGAGGCGCAAGCAGCGAGGAGGCCTGTTTGGCTGGAGCGGAGTGAGGGAGCGTGAGAAAGGTTAGACATGAGGGCAGGGAGGGGACTGCCACAGGTCAAGCGGGGCCTTGAGGATTATGGGAAGGACTCGGGCTTCTGCCCTGGAGGGCTGCCGAGAGAGGAGGGTGGGCCCTGACTCGGTGCTTACAGGCACCCTCTGGTGGCCACTGCGGGGAGGACGGACTGGGGGGGGGCGGGGAGAGCAGGAGGCTTGGCAGGGGGCAGAGGGGCACAGGTACAGGACTGTGGCGATGGGGCGGGCCAACGTGATGGCCGTCCGGTGGGGAAGAAGTGATCAGATTTGGGGCGTGTTTGAAAGCAGCGCTAATCGGATGTGCTGGGTGATCGGACGTGGGTGGCGGAGAAAAGAGCCCAGGGCAGCTCCCAGGTTCCGGGTGAGCATCTGGAAGGAAGGAGCTGCCCCCAGCTCAGTGGAGGAGGCGGTGGACGGAACGATGTCTGAGTCTGGCCAGGCTGCCCACAGACTCTGCCACCGTCCGTGGCACTTTGTCCCAGCAGCAGTAGGAAAGGAGTCTAGGTCTTCATGATACATGGCCGTGACAGTGGTCTGCCGGGCCCCAGGGGGCTCTGGGGCATAAGGAACGACGCGCGTCCCGTCAACGGGTGTTTCACATGCTGTTTGTTCCTTGGTTAATTTTCCCGCAGAAGCAGATGTTGAAAGTATTGATGTGTTTGTTTCCGTTAAGCGCAGGAGAGTAACATTACCATAAAGTTCTTAATGTTTGGAATTGAATTGTCATACACTTTAAGTTTCAATATTTTCTTGAGGATACTCGGGCGGGGGGGGGGCGGATAGCCACTCAAAAATGCACATTCTTGCTCCTGCCTCAGACTCCACTGCGGTTGGGCAGGGCACTGCCGAAACCTGTCTCCACGTACGGTTTTGATACATTGTTCGTGAGGGAATTCTATTGCTAGTAACAGGAGTATTTTGGTGTGTTGCCTGAAAATATCCATTTGTCTTGATTGTTGCGTTTTCTGGCACCCCCTTCATGTCTGCACCTGAGGCCACTGCCTCGCTCTCCTCGCTCTAATCCTGGTCTGGGGGGGTGGGGAGGGGGAAGCGCGCTCCTCCGAGACCCCCCCCCAACTGGCCTCCCCCCCCCCGCCCCTCCTCCCTTCCGCGGGGCGCGGGCCGGAAGCGCGGGAATCCCCGCAAAAGCAGGCTGTATAGGCGTTCCAGAAAAGCCGCCTCTCGCCAGTTTCCGTAGTGTAGCGGTTATCACGTTCGCCTCACACGCGAAAGGTCCCCGGTTCGATCCCGGGCGGAAACACGCGTTTTCTCAGCGTAGGACGGCAGGTAAACCCTACTCCAGGGTCACCGGGACGAGGTTTTTAAATTTCTCCCGTCGCTTTTAAAGTCATTGCAAGGTAGGAAAAACTTTAATTCGGCAATTTTTTTTTCTTATAAGGGACGTTTCAACAGGCTATGCGGGGGGGGGGGGGGAGATGAAAAACAACACCATCGCCTGCGTTGGCCGGGAATCGAACCCGGGTCAACTGCTTGGAAGGCAGCTATGCTAACCACTATACCACCAACGCTCCGGCAAACACTGCCTTCTCTGAGCGCCATTAGTAGAAGCCCCATCGGTCGGGCTGGGCGATACCAAACCGCACAGGGGCGCCTCTCTCCGATGTCCCCTCCAGCTCCCCGCGCCGGAAGATGCTGCCGAGGGAAATTCCAAGCCTCTGGCCGCCAGGGACTGTGCGGGCGCGTCCCCCCCCCAGGATCGCAGCCACCTTGGTACCGTCCGGGCGGCGGCCAATCGTAGGCCGCCGCCTGGGCCGCTCAACTTCCGGGTCAAAGGGGCCCGAGCCACCGGCTCCCCCGTGTCCGCCGCCGCCGCCGCCGCCGCCGTCCCCCGCGCCCGCCACTTCCGGGGCCGCAGTCCCGGGCATGGAGCCTCTAGCGTGAGGCGCCTCCGGCCCCGGGACGCCCTTCCCAGCCCGGCCGCCGCTCCGCGCCTGCCCCGAGCCCGGTGAGCAGCGCCTGCGCGCCCCGTCCCGCCTCGGCCGCGACCCCGAGCCCGCCATTGACCGGCCCCACCTCAGCCCTGACCCCGGACCCGCCATTGGCCGGCCTCTCGGGCGCCCTCCGCCCCGGCCTCCCCGCGCCCCGGCCCTGCCTTTGGCCACACTCCCGGTTCCAACGGCCCCCGCCTCGGTTTCCCTTCCGCCCCGGGCCCTCCTCGGCTCTTCTTCCCCCTCCGGTGGCCGGGCCACCTCTCAGCCTCGCTCGGCCCAGCCTCCCCTCTCGTCCCGTCGCTGCCCGAGCCACCTGGCTCCGGTCCCTTCCGGGAGCGGCCGCACCCACGACGGCGCTCCTTCCCTGCAGGCCCTGGAGGTCCCCTCCCCACGCAAACACATGCTCCCCGTCCGAGAGCAGAGGCCGCCTCCCGGACCTGCTTCCTGCCCCCACCCACTCACCCCTCCCCGGGCGCTTGGCTTCCCCTAATCCACACCCCCACGGGTTCCAGCCCCTTCTCAGCCTCCCTTCCGGCCCTGTCCAGCCGCCCACCTGCTTCCCACCGGGCTCTAGACCAGTCTTGACACTTCCCCATCCACGCTGCCGCCGAGCCGTCAGAAGGGTCCCGCTCGTTCCGTTTCCCCCCGCCGCCGTCGTTCTCCCTCCCCCCCCCCCCCACCGGGAGGAAGTCACTTGCCTCAGTGGCAAGAACCAGCGTGCTTTCCAGGAGCTTGGACTAAAGCCCTGGAGGTGTGCACTGTGGTCGAGTCCCTGGCTGGTTCCCGGGAGGACTGGGCCGGATGGGGGAGCTTTTTCCTCCCCGGTGCAGTTCAGGGCACGCAGGCGGCATTGCAGGGCGGTGAGGTGGCTCTAGGATCTGTCCAGGTAGACAGAATGGGGCGGGGGGGGGGGGTGGTCAGGACTCTCGAGGGGAAGGAGAGCGGGCTGTTTTGGCCAGGCTCTCTGCTGACCTGCTGCACTAACGGCATGCTTGTTCCGTCAGGGTCTGTATCCCACGCCTGCGGCTGGAATGGAGGCTTTCTGGACCCTTTAGAAGGTCAGTGGTGCCGGCCGTGGGGTGACGGCGGCGGCTGGCGTGTGGGCTGGTGGGATTTATTTGCGTGCTCCAGGATATAGACATCTGCAGGAAGTGGTTTTCTGCAACTCCGGGGTCACTGCCCTCAGGCCGCTGGGGGGGGGGGGGGGCGTGGCCGCATCCTCCCCACGGGGAGCCCAGCGCCTGGCCCTCAGTCAGCCTTTGGTGGGGATCCTGGCTCTTAGGGGGGCGTCGGTCCAATCCCGCCCGCCGCCCGATGGTCAGTAACTTGTCTAGGTGACAGTATTGGCTGTGATGTAGGTTCCGTCGCATCTGGTGTTTTATTTGAGCCCTTAATTGTCACAGCAGCCCTCCACGCAGGTACGGTGGCCCCATCTCACAGCTGCGGAAACTGAAGCACAATGTAACCGAGAGGTTACACTCAACCTAATTTGACTTAGCCGAGAGGTCGAGTGGTTTCTCAAGGTCACAGAGACCAAACGTTGTAGAGTCAGGATTTGAACCCATCTCTCTGACCACAGCGACCCCTCTTTTCACCACAGGACTAAGAGTGAGGCCAGGGCTCGCCCACGGCCTCGGTGCTGTGACCAGGCGCTGCTTTCTTTTTCTCAAATATTTATTTATTTCTGGGAGAGTGCAAGCGGGGGAGGGAAGGGTGGGGGGTGGGGGGGCTCTGTGCTGACAGGCTGGACAGCAGCGAGCCCGATGCAGGGCTCGAACTCTCGAGCTGCCAAATGGTGACCTGAGCCGAAGTGGACGCTCAACTGACTGAGCCACCCAGGGGCCCCTGCTTCCCTTTTCTTGAAGCCTCTCGGCACCCGCCCAGCCACCTGGGGCCTGGCTCATCACAAGGGTATTTGGGTGCTGACCAAAGCAGGGCTCCCTTTGACTTCAGACAGCGTTCAAGGGAGGACTGGGACTCATTAACTCTACCGAAAACCCTGTGTGTGCCAGGCATGGAACAGGACGGGTGTAAGCCTGCCCCCCTGGAGTGACATCCCGGGGAAGGGTGTCCCCTCACCCAGAGCAGGGGTTCTCAGCCTCAGCACTGGGGATGTTTGGGGCCACGTCACTCTTAGCAGTGGGGGTGGAGGCGAGCGTCCTGTGTTTTGTGGTTTGATTAGCAGCCTCCGGTCTGCGTGCTGGGGGCCCGTCTCCCAGCCGTGATGACCAAAAATGGCTTGTGGGGGCACAATTGACCCTGGTTGAGACCCGCTGGGTGACGGGATGCAGTTGGCCCCGAAGAGACTGTATTCCATAATCATTTGGGCTCCTGAGGTCCTGGGACATTGCACCATTTACATTTGTGAACTGAGGGAGAGGGGAGGTCACTCACAGACGCTGGGGTCACCGTGGTTTGTACAGTCTGACCCATCAGGGATTTATTCGAGTGTCTCGTGTGGGCCTGAGGATCTTACTCCACTGCCCCCCCCAAATTAAGAATGCAGAGTTTCTCTGCCTCGGCACACTCAGTGCCAGGAGCACCCCCAGTTGTGACAACCACGGCTGTCCCCAGTCATTCTCTGGGGAGGGGGGGCAGAGTCCTCCCCTTTGAGAGCCACTACCCCAGACTTAGCTCTGTATGGAAGGACAGGATGCTGTGTGGGGGTGACAGAGCGGTGACTTTGGATTGGGGGTCCGGAAAGACCTCTGCAGAGGTGAGACCGGGGCGTGAAGGAGAAGAGGGGCGAGTCCCACAGAAGGCAGGGAAGGGCCCCTGGGCCGTGGGACCGGCAAGCGCAAAGGCCCTGGGGTGGGAAGGAGTCGGTGTGTGTAGGGGAGAGTAAGGCCAGCGTGGTTGGAGATCACGGTCAGGGGCGAGAAGGGGAGGTCAGGAAGGCCATCAGAGTGTGGCCACAGTGGGGACCCTGGGACTGTTGGGTTTCTGGTGAGCACCGGGGGTGGTGTCCTTGGCGTCATTTAAGACTGCCGTCTTCTCGGGGACTTCTCGCCTTGGGAGGACTGCACGACAAAAAGGATGCTGGTTTCTGGCAAATGCCAGGCACCCTCCTGAATTTCCGGGCAGAGCCTCTTCAGAACGCCCTTGGCATTGGGTGTCCCCGGAGTAACGGAGGGCTGCCTAGAGCGGTGGGCAGGCGAGGAGGGCCAAGAGCGGGCACGCCCAGACCGCTGGGGGTTGCAGCCCGGGGGTCTCTCTGCCCGCAGGCTCCCCCACTCTCCTGAGGTCAGCCGAGTGGTTAATGCGGAAGGTTAAGAAGCTCCGCCTGGATCACGACCACACAGAAGGTTGGAGAAGGTAAGGGGTGTGGCCGCGGGAGCCCTGACCTGTGGGGGTGTCGTTGAGGTTCCCAAGTTTCCGATGATGTCCTAGGTCTGGGAAGACCCCTGCCTCCCCCTGCCACCCCCTACCTTTCTGCGAAGCCCCAGGACTCTGTTCTGGCTGTTCCGCGTGAGGTGGCTATGTAGGTGAGAGCAGGTTTCTCAGCCTCGGGACTGCTCACGTGGGGCCAAGCCGTTCTCTTTGGGGGCGTCCTGGGCGCCGTGGGGGGTGGAGCAGGCCCCTGGCCCCCAGCCCCTCGGTGCTAGGAGCACCCCTACGTGACAACCACAGATGTCCCCAGACATCACCTGGTGTCCCCTGGGGCAGGATCCGGCCCGGCTGAGAACCGTTGGTCCAGAGGTTAGAATGTGGGTTCGGGGTCCGTCAGACTCGGGTGATATCTGATATCGGGCGGGTCATTTGATCCCTCTGAGCCTGCTTTGCAGCCTCCCAGATGGGGCTGGCCCCAGAACTCACCTGTCAGGGTCACGGTGAGGAGTAATCATAATTGTCCACGTGAGGCCCTGGGGCACTTGGTGAGTCTCACGTCTGGGGCCGTGCACGAGGCGGAGGCCACAGGAAGCCCTCCGGCGAGTGGGCTTCTAGCCCCCGTGGCTTCGTTTGCTTTTAGCCGGTGGGAGCGACCGGGCGGCCAGGAAGGGAACTAAAGAGCTCCGGGAAGACAGGGGTGACGTTGAGCAGTCTGCTTCGCTCCCCGGACGCGGGCTCCGCTGTCCGGTGGGGAAATGCATCAGCAGGTCGGCTGGTGACGGAGACCCGAGTGCCCCTTCTCACGTGTGTTGGGTCCCCGGCGGCCACGGCGTGGGCTGCAAACTGAGTCTGCGCCGGCCGGTCGTGACAGTGGGAGGCCCGCACGGTGCCGGAGGCAGGCCTTGGAGGGCAGAGCACGGCCCGCTGCTTCCCGGGAGCCCCCGCCCCACGGGGCCACGGCGAGTGTCCTGAGGGCCGCTCAGGCATTTCCTCCCCGGAGCACGGCGGGCCCCCGCCCCTCACCTCCCCGGCGCCTGCCTCCCTGCCCGCCTTCCCTCTCCGCGGTTGGCCGAATGCTCCCAGACCTGCGGCCGGCACCGAGAATCCGCAGTTCCTTCTTCCTTCTGCCCGCTGCCCTGGTCACGGGCCCCGCTTGGGTCTCTGGCGGATGCCCCACGGGGCGGTGGTCCTGGCTCTCCGAGCACCAGTTCACAGGCCGCAGACCTCCCGTGGGGCCTTGACGGTGATGGCACCGGAGGGCCCGAGCCGCCTGCCGGCGGCCTCGTGGTCCGCGAGGCGTCCTGCTGACGGGCAGAAGGAAAGCGTAGGTGGACCCGGCCCAAGTGGCTTGGAATCCGCTTCCGTTTCCCCAGCTGTGTAAACCCTTGACTGGAGGAGCTCAGGCTGGCCTAGGATGGGAAGCGGGGCACTTGGTTCACCTGTTCCTCCCCTTCCCCCGCCTCCTCTGCAGTCTCTCTGCACTTCTGGGGAAGAGAGGTGAGTGGAGGACCAAGTCATAGCACCAAGCCTTGGCCTGTCTGGGAGCTCAGACCGCCTGGCCACATCTAGAAGATTCCTAGAAGTTTCTCCCGATGTTTCATTTCATTTCTCATCTCCTGGATCACATTTTTGCTTCTTGGGCTCTCTGCAGTGATCGGAGGCAAGATCATTTTTATTGTTCCTTGCTATGGAAATAAGCCACATGATTCTGTGAGCGTTTCTGCCCGGCTCTCAGCTTATGGGGTCCCCTTTGGGAACCCTGGAGGTTGTGATCGGTTTTGCTGCCGTGAGCAAGGCCTGAACGGTGGCCACAGTTTCGGGGGGTGGGGGGGTGGGGTGGGGGTGGGGGCTGGGCCGGTCGGAGGAGTCCCCTGTCCTGGTTTTCTGGGCTGGTTGTCAGCAGCGCTCGGGGCCATGTGGGTTCTGGAGCGCTCCGCCCGTCCTGGCCCCAGCCCCTGCCTGACACTGCCCGTGCCCAGCGCCGCCCGTGGAGGTAAACCACAGCTCTGGGGGGCGGGCCAGGACATGCTGCGCGTGAGCCTCACTGGGTCTCCCGTCTTTTCTGGCTTGGGTTCGTTTGCCCCGAGGGTCCCAAAAGCCCTGATGGCCTGTGATCCGTGTCTTCGAAGCCATCGTAGGAAGTTGTGAACCGGGGGCACTCTTTGTGGCTGGGGAGCAGGAGCCGCCTGCCCCCCGAGCCCCCCGAGCCCCCCGAGCCCTGGCTGGGTCCAGTGGGATGGAGTCAGGGAGGCCTTTCTGTCCCTCGTCTGATACAGGGTCGGGGTGGAAAGGGAACTCTGAAAATCGGCCCACGGAGGCCATGCTCAGAAGCGTCTCCTCTTGCCCCTCGAAGCAGGAGACAGGGGTCCTTTCTCCCGTATGGGGACTCCGGGGGGTGTCTTGCTGTGAAGGGACAGGCTCTTCTGGGAATTGGAGGGCACCGTGTGAAGGTGGGCACAGCTCTGCCTGGTGCTTCTCTGAAGCCCTCGGCCCGGGCTGTCTGTCCCTGTCCCTGTCCCTGTGTAGCAGTAACAACTCCCACTTTTGACCAGTGAAGTCCGGGCTCCTCCTGTAAAGCAAAGCCACTAATCCCAGAGCAAAGCCGCTAATCCCAGAGCACAAGGAGGCCCAGCATTCAGCGAGACCTTAGGCCGTCCGATGCCCACAGAGGAGAGGGAGGCCGCCCCGCTCACCTTGGCGGCCTCACTAGAGAGCCCGGCTCTTCCGGAACCGGGTCACTGTGGCTATGTTTAGATTTCCCTAAAGCAAATATTTGCCTGGCTAGCCCAGTCCGCTCAAGAAATGTGCCCAACAGCCAGGGGAGAGAAGGGAGGGACGGGGCCTTGGCCACAGCTGCTCAGGGAGCGGGGGAGGGGTGGGGCGGGCTGTCCCGAGGGGCGTCCGTTCTCTCTGCTGGGGTTCTCACACCGTCTGTGCACAGCTGCTTGTCTCTCTCAGCCTGTCCCGTGAGGCACGAGTTTCCCCTGCTGGACCCCAGGCTGGATGGCATGGGGGACGAGCTGTGCCGATTAATTCTTTACGCTCAGTTCTTTGCGTGTGAGCGAGCGTGTCTCCCCGAGGGCTTAAGGCAAGATAATCATTCCACACGGCCCGCTGTGGAATGCGTCCTGGGAGCCAGGGGCCTCCTGAGGTTCTGGGGCCACTGCCATGAACGGGACAGGTGATCAACAGACAGCCCTTGTGCCAGTGCTCTGAGGGCAGGGGACGTTAGTCGCTGACGTGCCTAATGGAGAGACCAGCTTCGGTACAGATGGTCATGGAAGGTTTCTGAGGACCCGACAGATACTTATGCTGAGATCTGATTGGACGTTAGTCAAGTGGAGAGAGGGGAAAAGTGTTTCAGGCAGAAGGAAGCACGTGCAAAGGTGGGAAGGAGTCTGGCCTGTTTGAAGGGCCAACGGAAGGCCAGTTTGGCTGGGCAACTGATAAAAGGGGGATGAGGTTCGAGGGGCTGGCGGGGGTCAGAGGACAGAGAGCCTTGAAGGCCGTGACAAGGACTGGTTTTTACCCCCAGGACTGTGGAAAAGCAAGGAAGACGTTTAAGCGATGGGGTCAGATCTGCGGTGGATGTGTTGGGTCCGTTAGCGAGATGTTGGGGTCATTCGGCACACAGGTGGCAGCGGCTCGGATCTCGGAAGCATTTGTGGTGTTCGAAAGAAATAGAACGACGCGTTTGGGACGTATTTAGGGGGGCTGGGACAGTTGCAGGGGGGCTCGTCGGGGGGGGTTCAGGAGCGTCTGACGAGGGGGCAGCTTGTCAGTGACACATGGGCGTCATCCTCCCTTCTCATCGTCTCCCCGCTGTCCCCTCCCCCTTACAGCTTGTCGCTGAATTCTGAGGGGACAGAGAGGATGGCCACTGGGGCGCCAGCGTCTGAGCGGGGTGACGCGGTCGGGACGGAGGACCCGGCCTCCCGCTTCCAGGTGCAGAAACACTCGTGGGACGGGCTCCGGAACATCATCCACGGCAGCCGCAAGAACTCGGGCCTCATCGTCAACAAGGCTCCACACGACTTCCAGTTCGTGCAGAAGACAGACGAGTCGGGCCCCCACTCCCACCGCCTCTACTACCTGGGTGAGCCCTCCAGGCGCCCTCAGGCCCAGCCGGTCCTATCGGTTAGGAGGTCCAAAAAGAAGGGCCTGGCCCTGGGCAGATGTCCCATGAGGCCGTGCCACCCACGGTGACTTCCGTTTGCAGCAGCGGTCTGGCGCAAGGGTGCCACGGGGGGAGGTGGGGGGCGGGCAGGTGTGCAGGTGAGTGGAGCAGAGGGCGGCCCTGCCCCGTTGGGTCGCAGCCGTGCCGTGGCTGGGCCTTGGATGTGGCTCTGAGCCGCCGCGATCGTCTCCAGAACCAGGGCGGCTGGGCCTGCCCCTGAGTCGTTTCCCAGTTCCCCGGGCCGGGCCGGGCCAGTGAGCGGCTCCTGGCCGTCGGAGTCACCAGTAACTCTGTGGGTGCGCGCCGTGGGCCCACGCGTGGGAAGGCTGTTTGAGTGCGCCCGGGGATAAACGACACAAGCGGCTTGTCACACGATCGCGGTCCTCGCCCCAGACGCCTGGATAAGCACGTTACCTGCTCGTCGCTTCCTTCTGCGCCACGTGCCTCGGGGGCAGCGCTGTCGCATCCCCGGCGGCCGTTCGTGGGTTTGTGTTCCCTGCCGGCCCCGGGAGAGCCTGTGGGGGAACCGGTGGGGCCTCACGCAGGCCTGGCTCCTGGCGGGTGGGCAGCGAGTTTCTACTGAGCAAGCGGACATTGCCTTGCTTTGCCCGAAGGTCTCGCGGGGCCCCTGCGGCAACAGGGCCGGGCGTGTCCCTGTGGAAGCAGCAACGGCCCACGATTGGTGACCCGGGGCAGGTGTTCAGCCTCGGCCCTCGACTCGACATTCGGGGCCTGACCGTCCTCTAAGGACCCACGGCCCCTCCGGGACGATGCTGGCCCCGGCCGGGCCCTCGGTCGGCGTTGGCGTGAGGGGTGGCACGCACCGGTCAGCGAGGGGCGTCCTCTGCCTGCGGCTGACCCCTGCCGAGGGCCACGGCAGCAACTGGACGCCGGGTGGCTCTGCCCTCCGCAGACTCGGTGCAGCACCCCTTCGTAGAGACAGACGTGTGTGGAAAGCACCTTGGTGGTTTGGTGAGCGCGGGGTTGGAAGAGGAGGGATCGGGAACAGAGCTCAGCAAGCGACCGCCGTCTGTTTTGGAGATCTGGTTCTGCTGGGCCTCAGCCGCCCCCGTTCGTCTCTGTCCCCTCCGCGGCCGCTCCCGAGCGTAGTTGCAGCAGAAGCCGTGTGCCCCCTGCGGCCGCTGAAAATCTGCACCGCGTGGCCCTTTACAGAGAAGGGATGCCAGCTCGGGCCTGGGAGAGACGAGGATTGGGCGTGCTTCGGGCGACGGTCATTCAGGGGGCGTGGCTCTCGGGGTCAGAGGTGGCCGGGACACGTGGACTGTGGCGGCCGCCGCTTCTCTCTTCCCCGTGGTGCCGCGGCCCCCAGCTCGGTTTTCCTCGCTGACTCAAGGTCAGGCTGCCGTCCTGGGCCGGATACGTGTATGAGTTTCGTGGGGCTCCCGCTGTCGCAAATCACCGCTGACTCGGTGGCTTAAAACAAACAGAAATGTATTCTGTCGCGGTTCTGGAGACCAGAAGTCCGAAATCCGTTTCTCCGGGCCAAAGTCAAGGTGTCTGCAGGGCCGCGCTACGCTTCCCGCAGAGGCTGTGGGGGAGGACCCGTTCCTTGCCTCTTCTGAGTTCAGGTGTGGCCGCCGGGGCACGGGGCCTCCTCCTCTGCCTTGTGTCTGAAGTCTGCCTCGGTCTCCCTTGTGAGGGCACGGGATTCCGTTCGGGGCCCACCCGGGTAATCCAGGCTTCTTCCCAACTCCAGACCCTTAACTGAATCCCCTCTGCAGGTTCCCTCTTGCCGCAGAAGGTGACGTGCTCACAGGGTCTGGGGATCAGGACCTGAGCATTTGGGGGCCACTGTTCAGCCAACCGCAGAGCTGCCGAAAGGGATGGAAACCCCCTGAGCCGGTTTGAACCACCAAGGGCACCTCACAGGAAGGACTCGGGTGTGCCAGGGAGCCCCCACCCCGGGCCTCAGGCCGTGGCCCTGGGAACCAGGAGCTGCGAGGGGCCCAGGCGTCTGCCCCGCACACGCTCTACTCCACACATCCGCCCCCACTGGACACCTGCCTTCCACCGCCACGCGCCCAGGGTGACCCATCTCAGGTTCCAGCCGCCCGTACAAATGGACGAGCTCTCGGAATTTCTGGGAGCGGGAACTAGGTCGGTTCGACGTAGGTCACATGTCTTGTGTGCGGCCCGTGCGTGGGGCTGGGGCTGGGGCTGGGGTGAGTGGGTCCCTGCGGTCCGTAGGACGCCTGCCACCACGGCGGGTAGGGGACAGACAGCCCTAGACAAGGACTGTGGACTTGGCGGAGACGCCAGCACCTTCCCTGGACATCTCCGAGCCATCCTGCTCTTTTGGGGTGACGTAGCTCACCTTTGAGGTCATCCGTCTGCATCACTCAGTACCTTTGGGGTGCCCCGAAGCTCACTTCGTGTTCAGGTTCTTGGGGCACACCGCCCTGGAGCCCCCGAGTACTTTCATGATAGGTCATTGTGCTGGTATGGCCCCAGGAACGCTGCAGCCAGCCGTGTTTGCAGATGGAACAGAAGGGGCCTCCGAGGGCCATGCCGGCGTGCTTCCCCTGGGAGCCCCTCCCCCCTGAGTGAGCGCCGGCCTCACCGTCACCGGGGCCTCAGGGAGGGCTCTGTCGAATGCACACGACGGATGAGGTCCAGTGCGAAGAAAATCAGCAGAGGAGGGAATGTGCCGGCTTCCGTGGCCGACGATGGTGGCGGTCAGGTTCCAGGGCTCGGACCGCAGCTTCTCCGGCTCCGTGTGGGTTGGTCGGCTTGTCCCCTGCAGGTGGGCGTCTCCTGTAGGACAGAGGACGACGCAGGGCCCGTGACCACTCTGGGAGTCCCTCAGCAGGGGGAGGGGGCCTCTTGTGTCCTCGTGACCTAGAGGAGAGCCCGGGCCCAGTGCGGGTCACATGCCCATCACGCTGGCTCCTGGGGCCACAGTGCCCGAAGATGGTGCTTGTGCACATCTGGGCCACCTGCCACCCCGGTGGATTTTGGGGGCTGGGGTGCTGTCCCCAGAGGTGGGGTGGAGCTGGCAAGGGGGGAGGCAGGGGAGGGGCAGGGGCAGCAGAAATCAGACCCCGGGCTTACACGCCCAGTGTGTGACATCACCGTCACAGGTGCCAGGGCGCCGCAGGGAATGTGCTGCTCTGTGCCATTTGGTGCCGTCACTTATTAATGCGCTGGGCGGAGGAGGTGGCTCCGATGTCCTTGGCAAGGCCGTTCTGTTGACTTCCTGTTGGGAAGCCTCTGGCTCTCCCGCTGAGCCCCGAGGACAGGGGGTCCGGAGCTCGGGCTGCCGGCTGCTTCCTCCCGGCCCTCCACACGGCTCCCACGCGGCTTTTCTTAACGGGGTGTAATCCACAGAACCTAAAACTCGCCCTTCTAAAGGTGGGCGCCTCTGGCTTTTAGTGCACTCACAGCGTTGTGCAACCCCACCGTCTAATTCCAGAACGTTTCCGTCACCCCAGAAAGAAACTCTGGACCCATTAGCTCTCGCTCCCCTCCCGCCCCCGGCTCCTGGCCACCATGAGTCCGCTTCCTATCTCTCTGGGGTTGCCTGTCCTGGACGTTGCACGGAAATGGGCTCATGCACCGTGAGATTCTTGTCCCCACCTGTCTGTCCCCACCTGTCACATGAACTTGAGAAGGAAGGATGCCCTGGGGGGGGGGGGGGAGGCGGCGTCACGCCTGTGCCTCGAGCTGGGGATGAGAGGCAGACGGCACAGTGTCGAGGGGCCTTGGCCGTGAAACCGCGGGTGTGGCCCACACGCACGTCTACATCACCTTTGCGTTTTCCTCAGCGTGAGCTTCCTAAGGTTGCCCTTGAAACCTTTCCTCTTGAGATACATTCTTCCGTTGCTAACTGAAGTTCCCGTGCCACGTTGATCGGAAGTGGAAAGCCCTCGTGGATTGCCACATGAACCAGCTGTCCGTAAAGAGAGTCGTGACGAGAACAGACATTATCTGTCAGGCTCTGGCCCCAGAGGCGCCGAGCGCGGGGCTTCCCTGTCCCCTGCTCGTAGAGGCGAGAGCGCGTACGAGGAGGTCCCCGAAGAGGCCGCCACCGCCACATGGAGTCTTCCCCCTGGAGAGCACGGGACCGAGAGGGGCCCGGCGTTGTTAGCCTGTTAACAACAGTCCTGCCGTCATGCGTTGACTTGAAGACGCTGCGGGTTGGAAGAGAGGCTGTTGCTTCATTTGCCGCTAAGAACACGACCGCCCCTTTGACAGTAGGACACAGCCGAGAGGCAAGAACACGAGAAACGGCAACTTCACTGGCGAAGTAGCCCACGTCCCTCCGAGCGACCCATCGGGGACACCGCGTGACGCGCCTTCTGCGTCCGGCTCGTTTCGTCCACACGGAGTCCTCACCAGGCGGCTACTGTCCTCTTGCAGACAGGCTCAGATTAGATCAGTGGGGGCGTCTGGGGGCGACTGTGGCTGTCACCACCCAGGCGCTCCTGGTGTCGAGCGGGTGGTGGCCAGCGGGGCCCAGCGGAGCCGAGGGGAGGGGTGCTGGTGGGGTGCACGTTTCCCGGCTCCCTTCCTACGTTTGCTCTTTCTCTGACCCCGGATTGATCCTCGGCCTCCGCAGAAGACTTTGACGGGAACAGACACCCGAGCCCCGAGCCTCACCTGTTGAGAGCTGGGTTTCCCCGACCCCTTTTGTTCTCTTGCGTGCTAGTCCTTCGGTAACTTAGCACAAGGCGTCTGTCCAAACCTCTCAGGTGCGGAAGATCCCATTACTGTTGCTAATGGGCTCGAACTCGGGGCCGGAGCATCTGTGGGAAGGGCTGCGCGGGGGGAGGTGGGGGGAGGGAGAGGTTGGAGAGGAGCCAGCCGCGGGGAGCCAGCGTCACCCCTGAGGCCAGCCCTTGCCCCAGGCCCTCTCCTCGCCCTGGGCAAGGTCACCCATTCTGGTTTTTCTCTCTTCTCCCCAAGGGATGCCTTATGGCAGCCGCGAGAACTCCCTCCTGTACTCAGAGATCCCCAGGAAGGTCCGGAAGGAGGCTCTGTTGCTCCTGTCCTGGAAGCAGATGCTGGATCACTTCCAGGTGAGCCCGTGCTGCGGGGCTCCGTGCTGCGGGGGCTCCGGCCGGCGCTGCCCTGGGCCCCCTCTCCACCCCCCCCACCCCCGCCCAGGGCGAGGGAGACAGGTGCAGGCCCCCCCCTTCCCGCTGTGCTCCAGCCCCAGCGCGGGCTCTGATGAGCGCTCTTACCAGAAGTGTCTTTTCCACGCCTCACAGAGACTTGGAACCAACCTGGTTCCTGCAGGGGAGGCTTGGCTGGTACTTAACCTCATCCAAAGTCGGCTCACCTAGGGAGAAGAGGGCCGGCGAGGGACGGGGGTGCCTTTTGCCGTGGTTTATGTTGATTTCTTTGTGGTCGTGGCAGCAGGAGGTGGTGGGTGGAGGCACATCGTGCATTTCTCCACACCCGTGTGACCGCCCTCACTTCTGCCCCAGGCCCACCAGGCGGGGTGGGCGGGGGGCGGGGGGGGGGCGGTCGTTGCACTCCGGGTTCTGCTTTTCAAAAACGCGTTTCTTGCCGGGAACGTTGCCCCGTCGTGTTCAGAGTTCTCCTCGGGGTAGCCGCGCGCCCAGACCCCTCCGGGTTGGGTGTTTGGGTGGCCAGGTGGTCCTGAATTTGCCCCGCTCCCCCCCGTGCAGAAAGCAGAAGTGTGTGGTGGAGGGAGGGTTCACCCCAAGCTCTGGTTGGATGGGATGGTGCTCAGGGCAGGAGGGAGGGCGTCTGCGGCATTGGCGTTGGGGAGCAGGGGAGAGTACCTTGGGTGGCCGCCTGTGCCGGCGGCCAGGGGAGAGCCCCGTCTGCCTCAGAGAGGATCTCTGGGCAGACGTGGGCCCAGGCGAGCCCAGAGACGGGCCCAGAGGGGAGGAAGCCTCGGGTGAGCCCGGAGCCTGTCAACCAGCCCTGTTGCCGAGCCCACCTGGGCACCTCATGGCCCCCCGGGCTCGGGCCGCTCTGGCCCCCTGGTTGGGGAGCTCCGCTGGACAGCTCTGCTCAGCAGAAAGTTCTCTCTGGTGTGGAGCCACGGCAGGTGCGCTGAGCCCTCCCAGGAGTGCCCGGGTGCCGGGCTCCTGGCTGCTGACGCGGGCCCATCTGTGTGTGTCCCCAGGCCACTCCCCACCACGGAGTCTACTCTCGGGAGGAAGAGCTCCTTCGGGAACGGAAGCGCCTGGGGGTCTTTGGCATCACCTCCTACGACTTCCACAGCGAGAGCGGCCTCTTCCTCTTCCAGGCCAGCAACAGCCTCTTCCACTGTCGGGACGGGGGCAAGAACGGCTTCATGGTGAGCCCTGGTCACTGGCTGGGGGCAGGGCGGGTGGCCGGGCAACCTCCTGTCCCCCTGAGCCAGACCTCTGTGTCCCCAGGTGTCCCCCATGAAGCCCCTGGAAATCAAGACCCAGTGCACCGGGCCCCGCATGGACCCCAAGATCTGCCCTGCCGACCCCGCCTTCTTCTCCTTCATCAACAACAACGACCTGTGGGTGGCCAACATTGAGACAGGCGAGGAACGGCGGCTGACCTTCTGCCATAGAGGTGAGGCCACACAGGGGGCCGGCTCCTGTCCCGGGTGGGTGCTCGTGTGGACAGCCCCCAGCGCAGCTCCCAGAAAGGCCCCCCGTTCCCACTCCCGTTACCCCCGACCACCGGGCGCCTTCTTGGACCCTGCTGTCCCGGTTCCCCTGCCTGTGTGTCCTGCGTGGCTCTGCCCCGGCCTCATGGGGAGTCTGGCTGCCTGGTCCATAGTTTTCTCTGTGTGAGTTGGCCGGGGTGGCCTCTCCCCCTACCAGGTGCTTGTTCTGCCTCTGCTCACGTGAACCACCCCCCCCCCCCCCATTCCCGTCCGTCTCCTCCGAGTCAGGCTCGGGTCTCACGTGCTCCCTGAGTTCTCCCTCACCCCCCTGCTCCCCAGAAGTGACCTCCTTCTCCTGGATGTTGTGTGGAGCTCTGCACCAGTCAGGGGCTCCGGTCACACGGCCCTTCCTGCCCTCAGCCCCAGCGCTCTCTCCCTAAACCTGAAGCTTAGCCCAGGCGGCACGGACGCTGGCCGCGTCCGGAGACACCGTGAGCTGTGGTGGCTGGTTAAGGACGCTCCTGGCATTGAGCGGGCAGGGGCCAGGGCTGCGGGTCAACCCCTCAGCATTCCGGACGCCCTCAGCCGTAGGATGTTTCAGCCTCGAATGTGCGCGGTGCTTGGGGGCGGAGGCCGGCTGTGCGCTGCGTTCCTCACCGCATGCGGCTCTCTCCCTGTCCAGGCTCACCCAGTGTCCTCGATGACCCCAGGTCTGCGGGCGTGGCCACCTTCGTCATCCAGGAAGAATTCGACCGCTTCACCGGCTACTGGTGGTGCCCTGCCGCCTCCGGGGAGGGTAGGCGCCCTCGCGTTTGCCAAAGCGCTTCCTGCGCGTTCCTTCTGGTAGTGGAGCCACGGTCTGCCTGCTTTTCTGCTCTCGGCTCTTTTCGCTTAAAACAAACCGCAGAGCCTTTTGTGTCGATAGTCGTGTCCCAAGCCGTTCAGGCCGCTCTGACAGGACCCCACAGGCCCGGGGGGCTGGGGAACAACAGACCTCTTTTCCTCCGGGTTCTGGAGGCGAGCCGTCCAAGGCCGGGGCGCCAGCGGATACGGCGTCTGTTGAGAACCTGCCTCCTGGCTCACGACCACTGTCCTCTCCCCGCGTGCTCACAGGGCAGAAGGGCAGGGCGCTCGCTGGGCCTCTGTCATGAGGACACGCTCGTCTCAGTCCCGGGGCTCCCGCCCTCCTGACTTAATCCCCTCCCGGAGGCCCCACCTCCCCCCACCAGCGCCTTCGGGTAGGATTTGACATTTGAATTTGGGGGTACGAACTTTCTGTCCGTTGCAGTCAGGACACAGAGGACTCTGGTGACTCGCTGTCCCTGGGGTGATGATGGGCCACGGCGTGTTTAACTGGTTCCACACCTACCGACACTTCGGCTGTTGCCGGTGTTTGGTTTGGGTCTCGCCTTTTGTTATGAACGGTGCTATGGCCAACATTTTTTTTTTTAATTTTTTTAATGTTTACTGTTTTTGAGATAGAGACAGAGAGCAAGCAGGGAAGCGGCAGAGACACAGGGAGACACAGATTCTGAAGCAGACTCCAGGTTCTGAGCCGTCAGCACAGAGCCCGACACGGGGCTCGAACCCACGAACCGTGAGATCATGACCTGAGCCGAAGTCGGATGCTTAACCGACTGAGCCACCCAGGCGCCCCTGAACATTTTTATATACATCTTCTGATCTTCTGGGAGTTCTGTGGTTCTTAGCCAGGGACGATTCTGCTCCCAGGAGACCCCATGTGACATCTGGGGACATCCGTGGTTGTCACGACTGGGTGGCTACTGGTACCGAGCAGGCAGGAGACACGGGTGCTGCTCTGCGCCCTACAGTGGCCAGGACGGCTCTCTCCCACAAGGAGTGATCCAGCCCCAAATGTCAGCAGGCCCGAGGATCCTGAATCCTGCCACAGAGAAAATTCCAGCTATAAGAGAGCTGAGTGGAAGCTACACATGGCTTCGATCTTGATGGATTTCCTCTTTATGGAAGAAGCCAGATCAGTGGGTCCTTTTGTATCTCTGTGTCTTTGTCCCCGTAGTGCGGGGGTATCTTGTCCCCTCCAGTGTTCGGTCAAGCAAGATCCACCTTCTCTGGGTGGGGGACTTGTTTCTGGAACGTGCCGGTAGCATCAGACCCTCTTGTGCTGCTAATTGATTTCTCCGTGGCCTTCGTACCCCTGTGAGCTTCAGCGGTGCTCACGTCCCGGCCCCGGGCTCCGGCCGTCTGCCGTCAGAGCCCCATCTCCTGTTCGCTCTTGCCTCTAGTTCAACTCGCCTTGTCCTTAAATTAACTTGAAAGAAGACCTTATGGTCCTGCCATCAACAGAAGCAAGACACTAAATCCTGTGATACAAAGAAGCCAGCACGATATGTTTAAGTCGGCTCCCAGGAACGGGAGGGGTCGCCCCATCAGAGGGGCACCTGAGGCCGCCTGGTGCTGCCCGAGACTCAGGCCGGGTCGCAGGTTACAGGGGACAGGGCCATGACCTCTCCTTCCACTCGGGCCGGGCTCCTCAGCGCGCTGCCGTGCGGCGTGTAGCCCTGGGGCCTGTGCCTCTGGAGCTAGGGTCCCGGGTCAGCTCTTTCAGCCTGTGGCTGTCTGCAGGCCTGAAGCGTCCTGGTCGGTAAGATGGGGTCCTTGGCCACGAACCGGATCTCTCCCCCTCGGCACTCTGGACTTCGGGGCTGGCTCATCCTCTGTGCTGGGGGCCGTCCTGAGCACTGTGAGGTGTTGAACAGCATCCCTGACCTCTGCTTGAGGTGTTCCTCGGGCTCTGACCAGCTCAGGTGACCGACCCCTGGGCACACAGAACGGCCCTTGGTTGGGGTCCGCTGGTCTAGATGATCTCCGAGGTCCTTTCTCTGGCGTGCTGGTACCGGCTCAGAAACCCCTTCGAGGAAGAATCCCCCCCCCCCCCCCCCGCCGACGCCACGGCCGTCAGCCATCTGGGGTAGCCCCCTCCCAGACCCCACACCTGGGGTCACCTCCTGTGCTGTCTCGCATGAAGGGCTTTTCCTCGGCCATGGCAGCCCGAGAGTATTCTTCCTGGCTGTCGGGGTCTGGGGCCCAGGAGTCCTTCGTGCGGGGCAGGTGGACGCAGAAGTCTGAGGCAGGGGTTCGGGCTGCGGTGCGGCCAGTCCCACACCGTATGGCCTCAGGCCCGCGGCTCACCCCTCCTGTGCCCCCCTCCCCCCCCTGCAGACCGGGTGGGGCTGGGCCGCTGGTTCTGGAGGCACCCCTGCTCCATCTGGGGCGAGTCTCCAGTGGGGCTGTAGGACGCTGCAGACGGGGACCCTTTTCGGCAGCCTCAGGAGGAAGCAACAGCCGTGGGCTCCTTCCCCGTGAGGTCAGCACTGCCCGTGCCGCGTTCCTTTCCAAGCGGCCACCGCTCGGGGATTCACGCCCTTGTCACGATTCTTATCCCGAGCCTTCTTGAGCCGAGCCCCGCGTGTTACTCCGCGGGGGCCGCCAGAAGCGAGCCCCCCAGACACGGCGGCTCAACAATAAGCATTTACCGTCCTGGTCCTGGAGGCGGGAGGTCGGCCATCAGGCGTCCCCGGGGCTGCTTCCTCCTGGGGCCGCTCTCCTCGGTGTGCGGACGGCCGTCTTCTCCCCGTGTCCTCACGTGGTCGTCCCTCTGCGTGTCTGTGCCCTCATGTCTTGTTATGAGGACACCAGTCAGATTGGATCGGGCCACTCTGATGACCTCCTCTCAAACTCATCATCTCTCTAACACCCTGTCCCCAAATAACAGCCCCATTCTGAGGTGGTGGGGGCTCCCAACATGGGATTTCAGTTCAGCCCCATTATACCACACAGGGCCACATCTCATGCCGTTTCGTGCTAGGAACGGCTCGGTTCCTCCCATCGCGCAGGTGGGAACACTGAGGCCCTGGCGTGAGATGTAACGGTTACAGTAAACGGCAGGGCCAGGCTTCTAGCCGGGGGGCTCAGGCTCTTATCCGGGCCCTGCCATGGTAGAGCTGGGTCCCCTTCATGTGCGGCAGAAGGTGGGGTGACAGCAGGGACGTGTGGCGCCCCCAGCAGCTCCCCCTGCCCCTTCCAGGTCCGGAAGGCTGTAAGACGCTGCGGATCCTGTACGAGGAAGTTGACGAGTCTGAGGTGGAGATTATTCACGTGCCCTCTCCCGCGCTGGAAGAAAGGAAGACGGACTCCTACCGATACCCCAGGACAGGTGAGGGCACCGGGCAGTGGCCCGGGCTGCCCAGCAGGGCAGGCGTGCACCAACCAGGACCCAGAGAGGCGGGCCGCGCTCGACAACGGCAGCGGGGCCGGTGCCACTATCGGTGACCTCGGGGCCCGGAGAGATGGCGCGAGGGGGGGGGCCTGGGGGTGCGGCCCCATCCGAGGGCACGTCAGATACTTGGCACCTCGTGAGAATGCGGGCTCGAGTTTGCCCTGCTTCTCGAGGAGGCCGGAAATCCAGATGGCTCCAAGAAACGGCCTGCTTCTTAAACGCTCCCCGAATTATTTAAAAATGCCTGGCGAGCTAACTGAAAATACGTCGCAGGCCGGGCTCGGCCTGTTTTCGGTCCCCTGGGAAGCGTGTGGGAAGCGCCTACTATGTGCTCCACCCGACAGGGCCTTCCAGGGATCCTTCCCGTCCCTGGGGCAGGTGGGAAGGGTTGGCCCTCCTCCTGCCCCACTGCACGGGTGGGAAGCTGAGGCTCAGAGGGGCTGCCCGTCCCGGGGCGAGCACCGTGCAGGCCACGGTGGGGACTGATCGTAGGAGGGGCTGGAGCCTGACCCGCACCTGTCTGTGGCGAGTGCCATTTGGCCATCCCAGCCAGTAAGCCACGTGCCTCCCGACAGCTCGGGGCCCAGCTGAGGCACGGGGGACACGTGTCACCTGTCCGCATCGTTGACGGTCTTATTGTGGACGTGCCCTGTCTTTGCGACCAACTCTCAGGCTCTCCAAAGGCAGGGAGGCATGTTCTTTACGTTTTGTCCCCCCACGACCCGCCTTCCCACCCAGCACGGGGTCTGGCCTGCGTTCCTAAATGGTAAAGACGGTTGTCGCGGAACAAGGTCCAGGGCCAAAGTCAGAAAGGCCTGCCCGAGGGACTTTGTGCCCGGACCAGAGCGTTGACGTGCCCACGGAGAGACCTTTGGATACCTGGTCCCTTCCTGCCCCTCCCTCCCACGCTGGCTTTGTCACCTTCCTAGGGCATCACCCCACAGCCTCCGCCCCAGACACCTGCTCTCAGCCCTCACGGGCGACACCTGCCGGCCTCACCTCCCTTTCATTTCTGCAGGCAGCAAGAATCCCAAGATCGCCCTGAAGCTGGCCGAGTTTCAGACCGATAGTCAGGGCAAGGTGAGCGTGGCCAGGGTGCCCGGGGGGCGGGGGGGGGGGCTGGGTGAGGAGGGGTGGGGGCCGGGGTAGGTGGTGGAGATGGGGGGACAGTTGGGCGACATCAGCAGGCCGCTTGCCCCCTTTCCAGGGGCACGTGAACCCGAAAAGGCACTGCCTCCGTAGCGCCCCATCACCCTGCCTCGGTCTCGAAAATGAGTGGTGGCCCGGCCTCATCTGCCTCTGGGTGGTCCCGGGGTGTGAGGAGGCGATGCTGAGGAGCGGTCCTTCAGCAGAAGGTCCCACAAGAGCTTCCACAACAGTCTCCAGAGGAGAAAGCTCTGTTGGGTAGTCGTCCAGGGGACTAGAGCTCCGCCCCGGCCACTCCCCGTCCCTGGCATTTGGGCAGGTCCTCACCTATAACTTCGCCGGGATGGTCAGTGCTCCAGACGCTTCTCTCTGTCACCCCGGGTCAGTATCGACAACAAGTGTCCTTATCACCCCGGGAGCACTCGCTCAGGACCCCGCAGCCGGGAGGGCAGGAGAGGCTATAACCGAGAAGGGCCGAGGGGATGCCAGGTCAGACGGAAACCACCCCTCCCCCCAGGTCAGAGGTCAGAGCACTCAGACAGGCTGAGGAAGCTCTGGGACGTTTGTGCCGGGATGACTTTTTGTGTGAGGTTTCCCAAAAGGCGGAAGATAAAATGTGCTTGTTTTCACGATCGGGGGTTAGGTTTTGGTTTCGGAATGATCAGACCCTGACCAAAACCTTTCTACACTCCGCACCAGAACGTTCTGGCAGATGTTACACAGACCTGACGTTAGGTGGCTTCACTGAGCCCCTGCCAGCAACGTGGTTCTCGGCCCATCCTCCGGAACCGCCGAGCGCCGGCCCCGTTGGCCTCTGGGAAGCCGCGGCAGCTGGACGTTGTGTCGCCCAAGGCTGCCTGGCTCTGTGGTGACAGCCCAGGCCAGAGCCCTCGCTTTCCAGCCAACAGGCTGTCCTGACAGAGCCCCACATGCCGGGGGCTCAGACCACAGAAGCATGTTGCCTCCTGGCTCTGGAGCCTAAACGTCTGATAGCAAGTTGTGGGCAGTCCGGCTCCTTCTGCGGCCGTGAGGGGGTCTGTTCCCGGCCCCGCTCCTCGCCTCGTCCTGCCTTTTTTCACAAGGTGTCCTCTGCCTGGCAGCTGAGTCCTCACATCCCCCTTACGAAAGGGGGCTACCCTATTCCAGCACCACCTTAACTAATGACACTGTAGCCGCCCTGCTTCCGAATAAGGCCCTTTCTGAGGCACCGGGAGTCAGGACCCCGAGATAGGGATTTGGGGGACACAGTATCCCCCCCCCCCCCCAGCAGCGGCCATCTCCTCCCAGGCAACCTATGGTCGGGCCCACGTGTGACCTGAGTCCGCTCTCCCTTTAGATCGTGGCGACCCAAGAGAAGGAGCTGGCACAACCCTTCAGCACGCTCTTCCCCAGGGTGGAGTACATCGCCAGGGCCGGGTGGACCCGGGACGGCAAATAGTGAGTGTTGCCTTGTCACTCACCTCGTGACCCTGCGGCCACATCAAGGGCAAGTCTCTGGAGCCAGGCCCCGGGCCACCGCACGCAGGCCAGGCAGCCTGATGTCAGTTTCCGTATGGCCCGCGAGCCAAGAGCGGCCTTCATGCTTTCTAAACAGTTAGAAGTCAGAAAATCCAAAGAAGAATACCTCATCACACACGAAAATGCTATGAAATCCACATCTCAGCGTCCAGGAATAAAGTTTTATGGGCACGGGGCCACACTTGCTGGTGTCCAGATCGGCCGTAGCTGCTTTCGCGCCACGTTGGCGGGGTTGACGGGCTGCTTTTAAAGGGAACCGTGTGGTGCGCGAGGCTGGAATATTTACTTGCTGGCCCCTGTATCACAGAGGCAGCCTGGACCGAGGGGCCGGGCCTTTGGCGGGCGGCAGGCTCTGGCTGGAATCTCCTGTCCCTGTGGCATCGCCCTTTGGTTTTAGTCGTTCTCGCTCCGTGTTGAGATTCAGCTTCTCTACTTACGGTACCGACATCTCCGTTTAAGACACATGGTCCGTTTACAGTCGGAAAGGTGGAGGGGCACCTGGATGGCTCAGGAGGTAAAGCATCTGACTTCGGCTCAGGTCATGATCTCACAGTTCATGGGTTCAAGCCCCGTGTCGGGCTCTGTGCTGACAGCTCGGAGCCTGGAGCCTGCTTGGGATTCTGTGTCTCCCTGTCTCTGCGCCTCCTCCCCTGCTTGTCTCTGTCTCTCTCTCTGTCAAAAATAAACATTAAAAAATTTTTTTTAAATAAAAAAATAAAATAAAATAAAATAAAAACATAAGGCGCCTAGGTGGCTTAGTCCGTTAAGCCTCCGACTTCGGCTCAGGTCATGATCTCGCGGTTAGTGGGTTCGAACCCCGCGTTGGGCTCTGTGCCGACAGCTCGGAGCCTGGAGCCTGCTTGGGATTCTGTGTCTCCTCTCTCTGCCCCTCCCCCACTTGTGCTCTGTCTCTCTCAAAAATAAATCGTTAAAAAAAAAAAAAGGTACAGAGAACTTTTTTTCCCCCGTTTTGAGAAGTTTTATTTCAAAACAGTTGTTTTGAGGACAGAACATAACGATAGAGTAGCTCCCAAACGTGATTTTTAAGTGATACCTACACCAACGCGGGGCTCGAATTCACGGCCCCTCCACCGACTGAGCCAGCCAGGTGTCCCCACCTCCAACGGGATTTTGTCTTTTTGAAGTCGCCGTTTGCCTGCCTCTATCCCCAGTCCTTAAGGACTCAGGTTGTTTGACAGGATGAACAATTTTTTAACACACACACACGCACAAAAGTACAATGTCCATTCAGAGCAAAACAGGAAATAAAGGATAGTGAACGTGGGCTGAGGATTTGGCAGAAATTGCAGACGTCTTCGAAACGCTGCTCTGAGTCCTAATGACACGCGATGTTTCCAGAATGGTTGAGTTAGAGTTCTGTCGCCGCTCCCGCCCCCCCCCCCCCCCCCCAGCCATCTTCTCCGGAGGGCCTGTGCTATAACGAGAAGCCTTTGTGTGCTACCGGGTTACTCGGTCGAGTGTAGGCAAGGCCGCCAGAGGAAGGGTGGTTGTGACGCCACGCGTTCGGAAAGGGAGGCGTCGGTCACCCGGCTTCCCCCGCTGGGCCCTGAGGCCTCCGGCCGCTCTCTCTTGTCGCCCTCTCAGTGCCTGGGCTATGTTCCTGGACCGGCCCCAGCAGCGGCTCCAGCTTGTCCTCCTCCCCCCGGCCCTGTTCATCCCCGCCACCGAGGATGAGCAGGAACGGGTGGCCTTGGCCAGAGCGGTGCCCAGGAATGTCCAGCCGCACGTGGTGTACGAGGAGGTCACCGACGTGTGGATCAACGTAAGCGTGGGGAGACGCCGGGTGTTGGCCCCCCCCCCCCCCCCCCCCCGGGCCCCCAGATCTCCGGCTGGGCGGGGCGGGGGCGGGGCGGGGCGGGGGGCGGGGCGGGGGCGGGGCAGCGGGCCGAGTTCGCCTTCCACGGACGGACGCCTCCTGACGCACGTTCCGTCTTCTGCCCGGACAGGTTCATGACATCTTCTACCCGTTCCCCCAGTCCGAGGGAGAGGGCGAGCTCTGCTTCCTCCGTGCCAACGAGTGCAAGACCGGCTTCTGCCACTTGTACAAGGTCACCGCCATCTTAAAGCCCGGAGGCTACGACTGGAGTGAGCCCTTCAGCCCCGGGGAAGGTGAGCAAAGCCCGACTGACCCCGCCCCGTGAGCGTGAGCTGTCCGCGAAGGGGCGGGGGTGGGAGGAGTCAGAAAGCCAGCCTCTCTGGAACTTCTTTCGCGGCCTGGCAGGGGCGGCCTGGCAGGGGTTCTCGCAGCCGACAGTCTGTTCATCCGGTCGGTAGCGTGTATTCAGCGCCGACCACGTGCCAGGCCCTTCTCACACCAGGGGCGGGCACACCACGGCCACAGATCAAATCCGGCCCACTGCCCATTTTTGCAAATAAAGTTTTATTGGCACACGGTCGCGCTCATTCATTTACAGGCTGTCTGTGGCTGATCTCATGCCGCGATGACAGAGTTGAGTAGGGTGGCGGCAGTGTGACATATGTCTTGCATCGCTGAAAACATGTGCTGTTTGGCCCCTTATGGGAAAAGCGGCCGACCCCTGCTCTAGGTGCCAGGGGTATGAATCTAAAGAGAGAAAGGAAAATCCCTGCTCTTGTGGAACTCTCTAGTGGAGGAGGGTGGGCAGTCATCCGAAAACGAGTGAAGACCTTACCTCCGGGTGAGTGTGGGAGCACGTGCAGCGGGACAGGAGGTTAGAGAGTGAGGGGCCTTCTTTCTAGCGGGGGGGTCGGAGGGATGTCTCTGCCGACGGGTCACGCGCAGAGACCCGGAACAGGTGGCCGAGGCAGCCACACAGATCATTCCAGGTGGAGGGCACAGCCTGTGCAGAGGTCCTGGGGCAGCAGCTGCCTGGCCTGGTGGACACACTGGAGAAGAGTGAGCTGGGGGAGGGAGGGAGGGAGGAGAAGAGGGAGGAGAGGGGCCAGGGCACGTTGCACCGGGCCTTCGGGGCCTCAGGGAGGACTTGGGCTTTTACCACTGACCTCACATCAGTTTAAGCCGTTCCTGGGGTTGCTGTGTGGAGTGGGCCAACCCAGGCGGATTCGATTCTGGATGCACTTTGACCTCTGAGTCAGCAGTCTGCCAGTGGATTGGATGTAGGGTCTGAGAGAGAAACCTGAAGGTTTTTGGAGTGTCAGCGTGAGACAGAAAGAGTGTGGGAGGGACAGATTTAGGAGAGAAACGTCCAGTTGGGGTTTGGATGTGTTCACGTCAGTGCCCGGGAGTGGACATGCTGTGTGGGCAGGTCTGCGTGCCTGGAGTCCCAGGGAGCAGAAGGATACCCGCAGCGGGTATGCGGGGGTCCTCACGCAGATGGCATCTCGGCCTCGGGACGGGGTGGGGAAGCAGCGTGGGCTGAGAGCCAGCCAGAGCCCCTCCGGCACCCCACCCCCGGCCACGGCGGACGCTGGGCTGGGTGGTCCTCAGCGGGACGTCGTAGGCTCTCTTGGGGGCTGAGCGGCATCCCTGACCCCTCCCCCCGCCCACTCAGTGCCAGGAGCCCCCCTCGTGACGGCCCCAGACGTCCCCGACGTCGCCCAGTGTCCCCCAGTGTAGAGTCAGCTCCCGCACAGGGAATGGAGGCCTGAGAGCGTGTGGTGTCCGGGGAGCCCCGCCCGAGCGTCAGGAACAGGCGAAGCCTCGAACTGATGGGCCTCGAGTAAGACGGCAACAGAGGAGTGACTGCTGTCTCGGGGACCTGTCACTGCTGTCACTCGGGGTGCAACACAGCACGGGCTGGCTCGGCCGTCCCGAAGGCGGGCTCCCTGTGGCTCACTGCTCTTGAGCTTTCCCGCCGTGTGTCCCTCTGACTTGGCCGCCACCACCTGATGTGAGCTCGGGAGCCTTCGCTTGGAACAGCCTCATTCCTGCCTGTGGTGGTCGCTGGGTGGAGCTCGTGGCAGGTGCCCCTCAGGGACCTCCTGCCTTTGCAGTGGGCACGCCAGCTCTCCCTCCCACCCCGTGCGGCCCGCCTGGTCCCCAGCTCGCGCTTACCATCGCGTGGCTCGTGCCTGCTAGGCGGCCGTTGGGTAGCCGAGAAGGCGAGACCTCGGTCACCTTGGACCAGAAGCCATGAGTTCTTGAAAGTTGCCATCGGGGCGCCTGGGGAAGAGGAGGGAAGGTCAGGAGCCTGGGGCGCCAGCCAGAAGTGGGATGCCGGCTGGGGCAGCGTGTCCAGGCCGCGCGAGGGGCCCTTCGCGGCAGAGGGTCCGGCGAGAGAGGGCCGAGCAGGTGTGGTGGGCGGCCCCTCCACGGAGAAGTGTGGCCTTGAACCCGGAAGGCTGAGAGGACGCGGCAGCCGGGAGGGCGGCGCATGGCCAGCTGTCAGCGGGTGCGCCGGGTCCTTCCCCAAGGGGCGGGGCTCCAACGGCGGCCACGAGAGCTTCCACTCCCCGCCCTGCACCCGCTCCCTGCAGGCCCGACGCCGGACGGGCTCCGGTAAGGATCTGAAGGAGCGAAAAGTCAGCCGTGTCCAGCCTCCGCGAGCGGGGACCGTGGGAGCAGTGTCCCTCCCTCCCAGATCCAGCTGTGACCAATCTCTGGGCCCAGATCTCTGCAGCAGGAGTCGATGTCTGCTGGGCCTCTGTCAGGCAGGCACGGCATGAAACCGCCGTCACTCGTAAACCGTCTTAATAAATTTGTAACACGTGCCTACTAGCATCCGTAGTTATTTACCTGACGGAAATTCAAAAGTGAGATCTACCAAAACAACAAAAACCCCAAAGGTCTGTCATAGGATCTCAGCTGAGCCTTTGCTCAGCCCAAGTGTTCTAATCAAGACCTCGTTCTTCAAAACCTAACACATTCTGAGAGGTCACCGGACGAGAGTCCAGAAGTCGCTGGTTTGGCCCGTGCCGGGTTCTAAAATCGGTGCTTCCGGTAAAAACGCAGAGGTCTGGTTTCCCCCGGGAGGTGCCAGCACCCTGCACTGGCCCCGCACCTTACCGTGTCCCAGGCTCGGCTGGCTCGGCCTCGCCTCCCTCCTCCCTCCTGGCCCCGGCCGCCTGGGCTCCGGTGGAGTTTGGCCTCAGTGCCTTTGCGTCCCCTTCACGGCTTCCTGGGCCCCTTTCACCTCTTCCTCTCCTTACTTGCAGATGAATTTAAGTGCCCCATCAAGGAGGAGATCGCGCTGACTAGCGGCGAGTGGGAGGTTTTGGCAAGGCACGGCTCCAAGGTACCAGAATCTCTTTGCAAACCCTCCCCGCCCGCCCTGCACGCACGCTTGTATACACACACGTGCACAGACACACGCGTGCGCACGCTTCAGCTGCCCTGCCGACCCCGTGTGCCTGTGGCTTCTCTCTTCCCTCCTGGCTGCGTCCTCCTCCTGCTCTGCTCCGCCCGGCTCCGTCCACGGCTCCCGCGGGCCCAGGGCCGCGGGGCTCCTCTTCCGGCCAGCCGGAGACAGCCCCGGTCCAGGAATCGGGGGCTGCTCTGTGCACCTGTTGCATCCCGTTAGCCTTCCCCCGCTCCATGAGACCACCTCTCCCTGGGAGAGCAGCTTATGGGACACTTGTCCTGCAGCTTCTGGGCATCGTAAGGACGTGGCAGGACTTGCCTCTGACCAAATCTTCACCTGGGTCCAGTTCTACAGAATTCCAAATATTATGGAGAAACCTCTTTTTTTTTTTTTTTTTTTTAGTGTTTGTTTTAGTGTTTTATTTTATTTTTGGGCGAGAGAGAGAGAGAGCGCGTGCGTGAGCACACAGAGGTGGGGGAGGGGCAGAGAGACAGGGAGACGCAGAATCCGAAGCAGGCTCCAGGCTCCGAGCCGTCAGCACAGAGCCCGACGCGGGGCTTGAACTCATGAACCGTGAAATCATGACCTGAGTCAAAGTCGGACGCTTAACTGACTGGGCCACCTAGGTGCCCCAGCTTTTACGTTTTATTTATTTTTAAGTTTTTTATAAGTTTATTTAGTTTGAGAGTGAGAGAGAGCAAGCAAGAGCAGGTTAGGGGCAGGGAGAGAGAGGGAGAGAATCCGAGGCCGGCTCCATGCCATCAGCGCAGAGCCCGACGCGGGGCTCGAACCCACGAACCGCGAGATCATGACCCGAGCCGAAGTCGGATGCTCAACCAACTGAGCCACCCGGGCCTTTCAGTGGAGAGAGCTCTTAATCAGACTTCCTGTGTCCCTTCTTCACACCAGCATAAGTGCCTTCTGGACCAAAAGCAGACGTGAGAGATGTTAGCACACGTGCGTGCCTCACAGGGCTGTCCGTGCAGCCGCAGTGGTTAGTGAGCACTTGAGTGAGCAAGCGAGCAGTGACGTGGATAGGTCCAGGTCCCTTAGACACGGGCGTTGATTAGAGCATGACCTCCCCCGCCCGCGGACCCCTCTAATGACTTGGAAGGACGCCCCTGTGGATTGTTGGAAGGAAGCCGGTGGGGACGCCACGTGGTACGTGCGCGGTCCTGATTCTGTCAGATTTCACACCCCGCTCTGACTTGCGAGGCGAGGTCGGAAGGTCGGGTGCCAGAAGGTTAAAGGCTGCCTCGTTGGCTCTGCTACGGTCGATGCACGCGAAGAGGTGCCTCCTGCCTCTCAGCAGCCGGGAGCGAACACTCAGTTCGTCGTCTGTGAAATGGGACCATCAGAGAGCTCTGGTCTGCTCGCGTTTACAGCAGAGTCTCTGCCCCCAGCGGGGCGTCCCGCGCGCCGTGGGGCATCAGCAGCCTCCCCAGCCCCAGCCGCCCCAGGTGTGACAACCACAGAGGTCCCCGGACATCGCCGGATGTCCCCCAAGGGGACCTGAGCCGGAAGCCCCCAGCACAGCGTCTGGCGGACCCACCAGCCAGGATTCTCCCTTTCCTCTGCTGCTGGGGGCGTTACAGTGTTTGCTCGCCTGGGTTTTTACCCAGAAGTTAAAAAAAAGCAAAAAAAAAAAAAAAAAGGCCGCGGCAACACTTGATGTTATTTTTAACTGAAGTATGGTTGACGACACAGCAGCGTTTAAGACTTACAAAGGGAAGGGAGGGCCTCTCGCGTCCCTTCCGGAGGGTCTGTGCCGCCCGTGCTGTTTGGGGACCTGGGAGGGTCCCGAGCGCCCCCTTCGTGTGCCTCGTCTCACGTGGTGGGTTTTCCAACGACGCCCTGTGTTTCTAGAAAACGTGCATTTGTTTTGAAAGGATGGCGACAGTGGATACGTCGTGTTTGTTGTGCGGACTGAACCGTTCCGAGTGACCCTGCGTTTGCGAATCCCCTCACTTGCCTCACCCCAGACTCCCCGTAACCTCTTCCCCTCGGAGGTGACCGACCACGGTGGAAACCCCGGCAGATCTTTTCTGTTTGCACACGGCTCCACAGGACATCGTTTTAGGGGCTACGCAGGGTGTTTTTTGTTGCTTTTTGTTTGTTTTAGAAAATACGGTTTTACGTGGCCACGGAGCATTGTGCCATAATTTTGAAAGCGATCTGTACTCGGGGATGTTCGAGTCGTTGTCTTTTTTTAGTATTAAGAACACAGCAAAGCCCTCTGGAACAGTTCCCGGGAACATACTTGCGCATCAGAGGACACACTTTTTTAAGGGTTTTGCCTCCGTGTTACCAGGTCTCGGGGTTGTTTCCTGCTTTCCCCGGAGGCCAACCATGTCAACGTCATACTGGAGTCTGATAGGCGTTCACCCAGGAAGCAGGCGGGGGAGGGGGAGAGGGGGAGGGCCCACTTCTTCACCCTGAGCACCTGGGTCCGAAGGGCGGGCTGACCCCTTGGGGGACCAGGCTTGGGGACTGGGGGGCCCTCAGGCAAGGCCAGCCCCTCCCTCAGCCCCTGTCCCAGGCCCTGTGCCCTCTGCTTCTGCGTCTCTGTCTGGGGTTGGCATTCCGACTTCAAGTCCTCCCAGAGGACACCCGGCGAGCTTAGCGAGGTCGCTGTCCGCTCCTGCCCCACCAGGTCCGAGAGGCGCTTCTCTCCTAGAAAGCTCTTCTCCAGCTGGTGGGCTAAAGAAACTGGGGAGAGGGCGAGTCTCCCATCCCCAGAACTCTGGGCCCTCCCTGTGGGGGCAGGGAGAAGAGCCTGGGTCTCTCCGCCGGGCATTGGCCCCCTCCCCCAGCCACTGCGGGAGCAAAGGCCTGGGAAGTTCAGGGTCCGGCCTGGGGCTGCTTCATGAGGAGCCCCTGTGTCCCCACAGATCTGGGTCAACGAGGAGACGAAGCTGGTGTACTTCCAAGGTACGAAGGACACGCCCCTGGAGCACCACCTGTACGTGGTCAGCTATGAGTCGGCGGGCGAGATCGTGCGCCTCACCACACCCGGCTTCTCCCACAGCTGCTCCATGAGCCAGGTGGGCACTCCCCCGACGTGCCTGATGGCACCATTCTTGCCCCCCTCCTTTAGCCTGTGGGAACGTTCTAGAAAGTCAGCCAGGTGGGCACTCCCCCGACACGCTAGATGGCAGCATTACTGCCCCACCCCCTTAGCCTGTGGGAACGTTCTAGAAAGTCAGGCCGTGAACGTGCACAGGGCTACTTCCAGTCCAGGGCAAGCGTTTGGTATTTGCCGGCTGTAGAGCCAGCGACGTGAGCACGCTCTGGCATCGGAAGGATCTGGGTGTGACCTTGGGTCCATCAGTTACCATGGGGGCGGGGGGAAGGGTGTGCCCTTGGCCAGAGGACCGATTCCTCTTGGCCTCAGTTTGCTTACCTGTGAAATGGGGGTGCCGGTAATAGTGCCCCTCTCGCGGGGGCAAAGGAGTTTGAAGCTTAAACAAGTGAGCACCCAGGGCAAAGATAGCAAATAGGTTGGTGGGTGACAGGGGGCGGGGAAGGACGCTGGTGTCGTGCGGTGCTCAGCGCCCCGTCCCGCCTACAGAACTTCGACATGTTCATCAGCCACTACAGCAGCGTGGGCACGCCGCCCTGCGTGCACGTCTATAAGCTGAGCGGCCCCGACGACGACCCTCTGCACAAGCAGCCCCGGTTCTGGGCCAGCATGATGGAGGCGGCCAGTGAGTAGCCCCACATCCCCGGGGACCTTGACCGAGGCCCCTACCCCTGCCAGGAGCCTCGGCTTGCCCATCTGTGAAATGGGACGTGACCCTCTCAAGTAACACCGATGAGAGGGGGCTGTCCCGGCAGCCTCGAGGCCATGAGGGGCCCAGGGCCTTGCCTGCTGGCCCCTCCCCGGAGCCCTGAGCGCTCCTCATTGGGCATTACCGGTGGCCCTGACTGTCCCGTGGGGCCTGCCACCTGGACGGCGTCTCATTTCTGCGCTGCCGTCAAGGACGACACCGCACAGGGCACAGATTCCGCTCACGACCAGCCGCCACACACGGGCAGGCCCTGTGCGGGGCGTCCTCACCCGTGGGCAGCTGTCTCCGAGGGCACCTGCACGCGGCACACGTCCCGAAGGCTTTGTGTGTGGTGGAGCCGGGGGCGGGGGCGCAAGCACGGCCTCGGGGGACACGAGGCATCTTGCCGGTTTGCCCGGGAGCCCGCAGGGTGGCCCCAGAGCCCAATGCTGGCTGTGGAATCCTAGGCAAGGGGGTCAGGCTCCCTCAGATGTGTCCCTTCTCTATGAAATGGCACGATGGCAGGCGGTCCCTAGGAAGAAGGCCTTAATATTCCGTACCTCGCCTGGCACACGGGAATCACTCGCTAAAAAAGACACCCTTGCCTGACCCCAGAGCTGCCGTCTGCTAGATTTCCAGAACATTCTAGGTAATGAGAGTCCCTGGTGTTTGTGGGCTGGAAAGCATCTTGTTACATCGTCACGCTCTGGGACCAGCTCTGTCCGTGACGCGCCCCACATCACCACGGACGTGACAGAGCAGGGACTCTGGTCCCAGTTTCACCGACGGGGACACCCAGGGGAGGATGGGTCCTACCGGGACACACGGCACAGCAGTGGGGACAGCGGTGGGAAGTCAGGTGTCCCGGCCCCGGGCTTGCAGGCGGGTGGACCGAGGCACCATGTCCCGAAACTCCCGATCTTGCCATGTTTGTAGACTGTCTCTCTGAGAAGTCGGCACGCCGTGGCCTGGGAGCCAGGTCTGGCTGCTCCCGGTCACTTAGGTACCACGTTAGGGCCGCAACAGCAAAGCTGTGTAGTTAAGGCACGGAGACAAGAATACTTACCATCTGACCCTTTACACGGAGCAGTTGCCAACCCCCAACCTACCTTACAGTTGACTCGGTTTTCTTTTTAAATTGCCTTCCTCTATCTGCCACCTAAATAAACTTGCGAGATAAGCTTAAAAGATTTTGCCTCACTGTCATGATTGGAAAACCAGTGTTGCTTTGCAAAACCAAAGGTGAAAGTCAGAGAAGCAGACGATTAAAACTGGCTGCTACTCAGATCCCAGGGGTGGCGTTGACACCCCCACAGGAGGTCAGATGAGCGGGTGTCAGGGGGCTGTACCCCGGGCACACTCCCAGGACCAGAGTCCCCTCGGGCCCTCGGATTGTCATTTAAACTGTCAGGAAGCACAGAAGGCGCCCTCTGCAGCTGAGGGCCGGCCAGTGGAGCGTGGGTTTCGGCCAGAGTGCTTCGCGGGCGCCCCCGGCCCAAGGAGCCATAGCCGCTGTGTCTCTGCAGGCTGCCCCCCGGATTACGTGCCCCCCGAAATCTTCCATTTCCACACGCGGTCGGACGTGCGGCTCTACGGCATGATCTACAAGCCACACGCCGTGCAGCCAGGAAAGAAGCACCCCACTGTCCTCTTTGTATATGGAGGCCCCCAGGTGGGTGCCAGCCCTGCTCCCCACACCCCCCCCTTCCTTCGTGCCAGGACCTGGGCACCAGCCAGGCCAAAGAAGGGTTAGTGCATGGAGACCCCGTCCCCAGTGGCTACACGGGATCCTTGGGTCTCTGTACACCCCACCCTCCCATGCAGCCCCCTTCCCCTTCCGCCTGCTGATGTTCCCTTGTCCCTCTGGGAAACCCCGCTAACACCCATGTGTCCTTCTGGCCCACCTGCCCAGCAGTGACCCCCTCTCACCCCTGGTCACCAGCTTGGGGACAGAGGTGGCCCTGGGCCCAGTTCTCCAACAAGGGGACAAGACAGGCGCAGGTGGCCGGGTTGGAATTGGAGTCCATCTAAGACAGCAGTTCTCACCCGGGGGTGTTCCGTCCCCCAGGGGATATTTGGCGACGTCTAGGGACATTTGTAGTCATCACAGCTGGGGGTGGGGGCCTGGGTCAGTCAACACCCTGCGGCCCCTGACATGGCCCCCCCGTGACGGAGACCGATAAGGCTCCAGACATCAGTAGGGCCAAAACGAGGAACTGGATGAAGTCAAGTGACTCAGGGAACACAGCTGTCTGGCACGACAGCTCTCGTCTGTTTTCTTAGAGGTAACTGTGGGGTAGAAAGAGGGCAGACTGTGGCTCAAGAAATCGGGGAGTAATTCCAGGGAAGGCCAGCGGCAGAGAGAGGCCCTGGCTGAGGAGGGAGCCTGAGCGGGGCTTTCCCTTCTGTTTTCCTGAGCACGGGCTTGGGGCAGAGTGGGCCTGTCTGACCCGCTCCCCCGTGGCTAGAACCCCTCCAGGGCCGTCCGCTTCCTTCACAGCAAAGTACAGGAGCCTCGATGAGGCTGTGAGACCCCCCCCCCCCCGGCCCCGTCCCAGCGGCCTCTGGCCCATCCGGCCCCTCCCGCTTGGTGTCACGCACTGGGTGCCTCTCCGCTTGTCCAAAGCTCCATGGTCCCTCCTCGCCTTCCCCTCACAGGTGCAGCTGGTAAACAACTCCTTCAAAGGCATCAAGTATTTGCGGCTCAACACGCTGGCATCCCTGGGCTATGCCGTGGTCGTGATCGATGGCAGGGGCTCGTGTCAGCGGGGGCTTCGGTTCGAAGGAGCCCTGAAAAACCAAATGGTAACATCTCTTCGCGGTCTCTCCGGGCCTTTCTGCGTGGTGAGGGGAGCCCTGGGGTGTGGGGGCGGCCCCGGAGCCCCTCCCTGAGGGCGGGCCTGAATAAGCAGGGCAGCCTTTTGGAGCCGAGGAAGATGTCCACTTTGGTGCTCTCCTTTGAGCGGCACCGCACGGGAGCCAGGTATGCGCACATCCCGCCTGGTGCCCGAGGCCCAGATGAGCCAGACACATCAGCACAGGCCCCATCGGCAGGACGTCCCAAGGGCTGCACCAGCCGGGGGCTGGTGGCTATAGAAGCGGTACTGATGGTGACGGCGGTAGTGGTGGTGATGAAGACGGAGGGGATGGTGGTGATGACGGGGGTGATGGCGGTGGTGGTGACGATGGGAATGGTGGTGGTGATGACGAGAATGATAATGGTGGTGGCGATGATGGTGCTGTTGATGGCAATGGTGATGGTGGTGATGATGGGAATGGCGGTGGTGAAGACAGGAATGATGGCGGTGGTGGTGATGAGGATAGAGGTGATGGAGAGGATGGGGATGATGGTGGTGGTGATGATGAAGAGAATGGTGGTAGTGACGGGAATGATGGTGGTGGTGGTGATGATGGGAATGATGGCGGTGGTGGTTATGGGGATGGAGAGAATGGTGGTGATGATGGGAATGATGGCGGTGGTGGTGACGGGGATTGAGAGGATGGTGATGATGATGGGGATGATGGCGGTGGTGATGGGGATGATGGTGGTGGTGATGATGATGGGAATGATGGCAGTGGTGGTGATGGGGATTGAGAGGATGGTGATGATGATGGGGATGATGGCGGTGGTGATGGTGATGGAGATGATGAAGGTGATGTTCACTGAGCCCTTAGCAGGTGGCAGCCTCTGAGTGCAGGACACTCAGCGTCCCGTTTCCTCTTTGTGCCCACTGTGAAATGGGCCCTATCATGCCGACATCCTGTTTTAGGGATTAGGAGACAGAGGCCCAGAGAACGGATGTGACTTTCTCAGAGCCAGCCAGGCAGAGGCAGGACAGGGCTGGCGCCGGGCCCGTCTGGCCGCCACCCCAGAGAGCGGGTTCGAACAGGGTCCGGAGAGAGGGGTAGCTTCCAGAGACCCGTCTCTGGTCCACAAGGGACGGAGGCTGGACGGCAGGGCGCACGCACGTGCGGAAGGAGTCCTCTGAGAGGTGCCCGGCCTCATCCCTCAGGGCCAGGTGGAGATCGAGGACCAGGTCGAGGGCTTGCAGTTCGTGGCCGAGAAGTACGGCTTCGTCGACCTGAGCCGGGTTGCCATCCACGGGTGGTCGTACGGAGGCTTCCTCTCGCTCATGGGGCTGATCCATAAGCCCCAAGTGTTCAAGGTGGGTGCCGCACCGTCCCCCCCCTCCCCGTTTGCTGGCACCCTCCCGTGCCCCTCGGAACCCGCCCCCCCGGAGAGGCATCTCGGCAGGGGCCTTGCCACGTGGCTGTTTCTCCCCGCAGCAGCCCCGTGGGGCCGAGCCCCCCTCCTCATTGCCCGCCACTGCTGACCCCAGGATGGCATCCGGCTGCACAAAACCCCACCAGCAGCTCTCTGTGGGAGGCTGAGCCCGGGACCCCGGCCTCGGATGGGCAGAGGTGGGGCATGGTGTGAAGAGCGTCGGGGGAGGGGCCCCCAGGCCGGCGGCGCTGACAGGGCACCGCGGGGCGGCGATGAGGAGGAGGAGGAGGCAGGAAGGCGGTGGGACCGGGGAGGGGCCGATCCCGGCCTGAACGTACTCGTTCAGCTCACCCGCCCTCCCTCGACGGCGCTCGATCCACAATCCACGGGGGCTCACGGTCTGAGGGCCCCCCCCCCGCCAGTCCCCCCCCCCCCCCCCCCCCCGTGCATGCCCGTTCCTCACGTCCTTCGGGGGAGGCCCCGGGACAGCCGGCAGGCGAGCAAGGGCTCCCGAGACCTGACCTGTGCGTGTGTGTGTGTCTCCTCTCCTCTCCTCTCTCTCTCTCTCTCTCTCTTCTCTCCCTCTCCCTCCCCCCGCCCCTCTCTGTCTCTCCAACCCCACTCTGTCCACTGTGGCCCTCAGGTGGCCATCGCGGGCGCCCCGGTCACAGTCTGGATGGCCTACGACACCGGCTACACTGAGCGCTACATGGACGTCCCGGAGAACAACCAGCTCGGCTACGAGGCGGGTTCTGTGGCTCTGCACGTGGAGAAGCTGCCCAATGAGTAAGGCCCCGCCCGCTCCAGCCTTCTGGGTCACCAAGGCCCCCTCCCACCCCTGCTTTCTCTCCCACCACCCCTCCCCGGCCCCTGCCGTTTCTGTGTCCAGGAGGCCGCCCCAGGCCGGTCCTCCACGAAGCTGGGTGTCCACGGTGCCTCCCGCCCCCTTGAGGGCCTCCCTGCTTGCTGCCTACCGAGGCAGGTGGGCACCTGGGTACTCTTGGAGGGAGGAGGCCTCGGCCCTACCCTCAGAATGATGGAAAGAAGGCCCTAGAGTCCCACTGCCTTGCACACGCGGGCCTCCCTCCCTCCCCAAGCACGTGTCCCGCTGTGGGGCCATCGGTCGGTCTTGAACCTGATCGGTCTCTGTTCTGTGGGACTCGACGTGCGGTGGTTCAGGACACAAGTCCACGCACCGAGTCACGCTTTGCTGGTGGCCTTTCTCTGAAGGAAGGAACTGTGTCGCCACCTTCTGGTGTGGCTCTGTCTGGTGAAAGGCTGCCCTGGGCCCACGCCTTAGTGCTGGGCACTCCAAGCAGGCTCACCCCACCTGGGCCCCCTGTCCCGGTGAGGCTGCTCTCCTCGGTCTGGAGTGTGGTCCGGGCTCCCTGGGGACAGCCAAGCTGGAACCCCAGTGCTCTGGGCCTGTGCCGCCCAGTACGGAAGCCAGGAGCCGTATGTGGCCCCTGAATTTAAGCTCACGTTTGTCCACAGCCACCGAACGAATAACTCCATCGAGGCAGATTGGTGGTTGTGGGAGGCCGGGTTGGGGGGGGGGGGGGCTTTGCCAGAACTGGATGCAGGTGGCAGTCACACAACGCTGGGAATGCGCCAAATGCCCCTGAATCGTTCAGTTTAAAATGAGATATTTTTATGGGGCGCCTGGGTGGCGCAGTCGGTTAAGCGTCCGACTTCAGCCAGGTCACGATCTCGCGGTCCGTGAGTTCGAGCCCCGCGTCGGGCTCTGGGCTGATGGCTCAGAGCCTGGAGCCTGTTTCCGATTCTGTGTCTCCCTCTCTCTCTGCCCCTCCCCCGTTCGTGCTCTGTCTCTCTCTGTCCCAAAAATAAATAAACGTTGAAAAAAAAAATTTTTTTTAAATAAATAAATAAATAAAATGAGATATTTTTAGGTTATGTGAACTTCACTTCAATAAGTTAGTTTTTAAAATCCACTTAAAAAAACAAGCCAACAAACTACTGTTCCTTGGCCACTCTTGCCACATTTTAAGTGCTCAGGAGCCACATGTGGTGATGACTGCGATAACCGCATTCGGTAGGGCAGGTCTAGAACATTCCATCGTCCCACAGCACCGTGGGGCAGCACTGCTCTAAAAACTTCCCCGTAGCTCAGGGCATTCCACACGGAGAGCCCACACACCCGCGCCCCCTCTCCAGACCCACCTGTGCCCCCGGTGCCCTCGCGCTCTCCTGGCCGCCCCTGGGGCCGAGTGTGTGAAGAGGGTCCCACCAGACCCTCACTCAGCCTTGTCTTCCAGGCCCAACCGCCTGCTGATCCTGCACGGCTTCCTGGATGAGAACGTGCACTTTTTCCACACAAACTTCCTCGTCTCCCAGCTGATCCGAGCCGGAAAACCTTACCAGCTCCAGGTGGGTGGCCCCTCCCCCCAAATGGCCTCCTCCAACCTTCCCCAGGCCCCGTGTCCCCCGCGTCCATTCAGCGGTCACTACTGATCACTGATGGTGCCCGGGGCCACGCTGCCCTCAGTGCCGGGCACGCCGAGGGGACAGGCCAGACCCACCCCAGACCCCAGCCCGGCCCAGCCCGGTGGAGAGAGGCCGGTGTTCTGAAAATCCTTGCTCACACGCCATTTTATCTGGAACCGAGAAACGGTACAGGGTGCTGAAAGCATCTGTGTGTGACTGGGCTCAGAGAAGCGCTCCCCGCAGGAGGGGACATTTGAGGGTGCTAGAGAGTAGGGACGGGATTCAGCCTGGTGGGGCGGTGGGCAGACACCGGGCTCGCGACGCTGTCAGAGACAGCAGCGCGGGGGCGAAAGACCACGGTGGATGCAAGGAGCAGGAGAGGAGTTGGGGCCGAGGCGGGGCAGAGGGCGGCCCGTCTGGCGAGGGGTGGGGTTTGGGGCAGCAGGCTTCCGCGGCTTATAAGGGGCCGGGGGCGGGTTGGAGGTGGGGGGCGGGGCTTCGGTGGTGGAGGCGGGGCCTCGGCCTGATTTTGATCAAAGGGTGAGGAGAGGTGTCAGCCAGCTTCCGGAGTGACCAGCCTCTGGCTGCCTTGTGGACAGGGGCCCATGGGAACCAGAGGGAAGTGAGCCATAGCCCGTTGGCGCAGCAGGAAAGGGGCCGGCTGAGCGAGTGGGAGGCCTGGTAGACTCAGGAGGAGTTTGGGAGGTGAGAGGGACAGATTTTATCACAGGCTGCCACCCCCAGATGCCTCCACGCGCCCTGTCCTCGGGGAGTGCCGTGTTGCCAGTTCAACAGATGGGGAAACTGAGGGCCACAGGGCAGTGGGGACGGGCCATAGGGACCTGTGGCTGGGCATGCCTTTCCAGACAGGGCCGGAGGGCAGGCAGAGCTCACTCTTGGGAGGCCCCCCCAGCCGCACACACGCCACACAAACCGACCAGAGGCAGCTGCACATCAGGGTGAGGCAGGGCCAGGATGAAACCTCAACTGTCTTTTTTTTTTTTTTTTTTTTTTTTTTTTTGAGAGAGAGAGAGTGCACACACACGTACACACAAGCAGGGAAGGGACGGGGGAGAGAGAGAATCTCAAGCAGGCTTCACCGTCAGCGAGGAACCCAGTGCGGGGATTGATCTCACGACTGGGAAATCATGACCCAAGTGGAAATCAAAGGTGGACGCTTAACTGACTGAGCCGCCCAGGTGCCCCCTCACACATCCTTTCTGAGCGTGAGACCCTGAGCCGGGTGGCTGGGATGGCTTCCGTGTGTGGCCGTAGGTGAGGCTTCGAGGGCCAAATGGGTTCTCTCGGGAGAGTGTTGAGCACACAGGTGGGCCCGTAGTCCTGTACCCCTGCCTCCCCGGGAGAAGCTGGGGGCAAGCTGAGACACTCCACTGGGGATGGGAGCCTGGCACCTTGTGAAGGAGGTGGAACGCACCCCCCTTTTGTTTCACAGTTGGCTGGGAGCCTGGTGGCCCCAGGCCCTCCTTGTTCACACATCACACTTGTCCCAGGCCAGGCCCGGGGCACAGCGGGGAATGCACAGTCCCCTCTCCCTGCCCTCACAGCCAAGAGGGGGAAGAAGTGACCAGGCAGCCAGGACCCAGGCTGGTGTGAAGGGTCTGTCACAGGCAGTGCTGGTGCCCAAAGTGTGGAAGGAGTGAGGCCTGGGAGGACGTAGAGGCAACGGGACTGGGGAGGCAGGTCTTGATGTCAGGCTGGCAGGTCCTTGCGGAGCTCTGAGCTGGGGACAGTATGATCAGAGTCGGGCTTCATCCAGGGATGGATTAAAGAAGGCAAGGGAGGAGGAGGGGAGACCCCTGGGCACTTGGACATATTCTAGGGTAGTGAGCTGGGGCAGTGGCCATGGGCCTGGAGAGGAAAGAATAGTTCGGTTCACAAACCTGCCTTGCCGGCAGGAAGACGTGAGGAACAGGCCCCCGGCCCTGACACCAGCCAGCCCTGTCCCACTTGAGACCAGAGTTGGGTACTTTGGGAGAGTCTGGAGCAGGTTTCAAAGCTGTCCCGTGAATCCCCATGGTCTGAGGCCTGTTCGAGTGCCAGGGCCCTCATTTCGTGGTCAGAAGCAATGCCCGAAGGCCTGTCGCCGTCCACCCTAGGGCCTGGATGTCAGCTCCACCAGGTCTCAAGGACCGGGTGATTCCTTAGGTGTGGCCCTTGGCACCAACGTGTCACTGCCCCCTGTGGGGATAATGCCCCCTCGGGTGGTAAGACAAGCCTGGGGGGGATGCCTGTCCTGGGGGCCTCGGCACGTGCAGTCCTAATGTGGCCTTCCGGTGAAGTCGAAGTGGCCCCAGTGAACAGCAGCAAGTGGCCCTGAGACCTGCTGCAGCGCCCCTCTGTGTCCCCAGGTTTGGGGGGCAGCTCCTAGCTTGGGGGCAGACGCTCGGCGGGTGGAGCCTGGAGCTTGGCGAGTCCTTGAAAGGCCCGAGTTCTTCTTCCGGTTTATTTTGGGGGTGGGGCTGCCGTCAGGGAGCTCGGCAGGGGCCCAGGGTTGCACAGCACGTGGGTGGCGATGGGGATTGGAGCCCAGGTCCACGAGCCCAGCGTACCTGCTCTTTCGTCTCCACGACCCCCCAGGAGCCCAGGGCCGGAGCGGGGAACACAGGATGCCGGGGTGGGTCAGCACCTGGGGCAGAGTCCCTCCGTGCCACCAGCCCTGCCTCCTCTGTCCCCCCAGATCTACCCCAACGAGAGACACAGCATCCGCTGCCCCGAGTCCGGCGAGCACTATGAAGTCACGCTGCTGCACTTTCTACAGGAGTACCTCTGAGCCCCGCGCCCCGGGGCCTGCACATTCAGAGCACAAGTGGCTTCGCCGCCGCCGCCGCCGCCACCGTAGGGGGAGCGGGCGGGAGGGGCCGAGTGGCCCCCGAAGGCCCCTCCCCTCGGCGCCTCCTCCCGCCGCCCCCGCTGGCCAGCCCCGCCCCGGGGCCTCCGCCTTCGCCGCCCCCGCGCCTTTTATCATTGTTTTAATGCTCCTGGCTGTTTTGCCTGCTGCTTCGCGGTGGCCAGGACGGCGAGATGAGGCCCGCGTCCCAGAGGCGCGTCCTCAAGCCATCCCCTCGTCTCCACGCTGTCCGGGAGCCCCGACTCCGCCGGACACGGGGCGGGGGGGTTGTGGAGGGGGGCGAAGACCCTGGGGGGACCGGGCCTCCGTCGCGGGGCCTCCCCACCCGGTCCCCGGCCCCGGCCCGCAGCGCGCCGGCCGCCACCGAAGCATGCGACTGCCTTGCCCTCCAGCCCCGCCCACTTCCTGTCGCGTTCTGTTGGGGGGGCACTTCTGACTATTTAAGAGACCGAGCAGAGCAGAGGGTGCCTAAACCGGGGATGGGGTCCGCCGCCAGCCCCGGGCGGGCTCCCGTCCTCTCCCGGCCCGGAGCGGGGAGCCTCCTGCCCGGCTCTGAAGCGCGCGCAGACCGGGGGCTCCGGGCTTGGGACGGAGCCGTCCCCGCCTCAGGGTTCGCCTTCCCCCTCCCCTCCCCTCCCCGCCAAGACTCCTGCCGGGGGCGGGCGAAAAGGAAAACAAAAGAAGCAAAAAAAAAAAAAAAACAACAACAAAACAAAAACCACACACACAACCGAAAACCCCCACCGGAAACGAACCACCTCTACATATTATGGAAAGAAAATATTTTTGTCGATTCTTATTCTTTTATAATTATGCGTGTAAGAAGTAGACTCATTAAACAATTCCGGACGGAAGCGCTGCCACCTGCCTAAGGTTCCTTCCCAGCCCCGGGGCCGCTGATGGCTGTGCCTCTGCCTGGGCGGGTCCCGGGAGGCGACGGGGCCTCGAGCTGCCCGGGCTGGAGGGTGCCCCGCCCCCATCAGACTGGTCCCGTCGAGGACAGCCGCGGGGTCCTGATGCAGCCACTGCAAGTCGCCTAGGGACCCAGCCCAGGATGTCACGGCCGGCCTGGTCCAGCCCACAGGCTTCCTCAGAGCCACAGCGTAAGCCAAGGTGCAAGTCCTTCTGGCGGTCACTCTGCCCTGGCTGCCTTCACTTCCTTTGGTGCCTGTGTTTGTCCAGAGGCTTGACTCCGTGGTTGGGGCATCGGGAAATGCCGACCAAGGAGGGCAGGCCGTTCCCCTCTCACGTCTGACCCAGCAGCCCTGACCCAGGGAGACCGGAGACTGCCTGGGCAGGTGGCACTCTGGTACATGAGTTCCTAACAGCAGGATGACCTCTCCTTGCGCCTTGACCCTCTCCATACTTCGGGAAGCTCCGCTTTTATTTTTAATGGCTTAAAAAGTATAATAAAACTTGAGTGCAAAAGCATATATAGAGGAAAGATGCCTTCGCTCCAGACAGGGAATCACATCCCAGTCTCTATTTTCTAATACCTGTATTCTATTCCTGCTTATGAATGTGCCGTAATTTATTTTGCCAGGCACCTATCAAGGGATAACAGGTTATTCGGGGCTTTTTGAATCCGCACAAATCAGGGGTCAACAGACTTCCTCCGTAAAAGGCCAGAGAGTAAATATTTTCGGCTTTGCAGGCCAGACCGGTACAACCACTCTGCTCTCCTGGCCCCAAAGCAGCCACAGACAATATGTAAATGTGTGGGTTTGGCTGCGTGCCAATAAAACCTTCTTTACGAAACCAGGCAGCTGACCAGATTTAACCCCCAGGCTGTGGTTGGCCAGCCCCCAGTATAAGTGATAGCTGTTAACAGTCTTGTACATATTTTGGGCTTGTGTTTGAGTTTACAGGGGTAACTTCCTAGAACTATCCAAAGGCATATTCGATTTTAGTTTCGAGTATTGCCGAATTGCCTTCCAAAGAGAACACCTCAATGTAACCTTTTCCAATAAGGGTGAAGTACGCCCGTGTCTCCATTTCTTCACCAGAACCACCTGTTATCAATTATTTTTTTATCTTTGCCCGTGAGGTGTGGCATCTCACGGTAATTTTATCTGCGGCAGTATCTTCATGTTTTAAGATACCTGTTTACTAGTGACCATCTGCCCACCTTTCTTTTGATCTATTGGCCTCAACGATGTGTGGACACTCTATACATGAAGGAAATCAGTCCCTTGTCATCCACGTTGCAAACTGAACTGTGTTGTTGATCTCCGTGTGTTTTGCAGATAGGAAGCTCAGCCAGTGCCTGTTTTTAAAAAATCAGTCCTGGGAATAAGTAGTCTTTCACTTAAAGTGAAGGAAGGGACTGGTCACAAGTCACAGAATGACAGAACCGGTGGGAAAGGACACTGGGCGTGCTCCAGGAGCCTTGACAGCCGGAAACCTGCATTTGTCTCAAAGCAGGAACTCTTCGTCGGAAACTTCTACCCCTGCCTCCCACAGTCAGTACTCAAGATTGTCGTGAGACGGCATCCATTGGCCAAACTCCACAGTCAGTCACATTCCTACCCTGACAGTGAAGCCCGGAAGTGTCAGTGGGGTGCCAACAGGAAGGATGGGTGAAGGCCAGCTACAAGAGGACAAGTGTCCGCTGGCCGAAAGTCTCGGTCGCGGAGGTGGCAGGGAGAGGCATCTGTTTCTTCCAGGCTGATACATGGGCCACTCTTCTCCACCACTGGCGGGGGATCCGTCAGCAGGAGGGTGCCCGGTACTGTCTGAGGTTGCCTGTGCACGGGCTGGCTGGCTTTCCTGCTGGAAAAGCTCCTGTCTTCCCTAACTGGCAGGAACCCACACGTGATGGACACGAAAGCCTGTGTCCTGCTGGTTGAAGCTCTTTCCCGGTTTGTCATTTGCCTAACAGGTTTATGGTGTTTCAACACGAACAGAAAACAAAAACACACAAAAACTTTAACTCTGGACACACAGAAAGTTGTGAAAATAGTACAGAGAATCCCAGGTACCCTCCATCCACCTCACATCTTACCTAACCCTGGGCCATTGTCAAAATCAGGAAACTGACACGAGTGCAATGCAATTAACTAGACTCTATTCCTGATTTGGATTTTATCGGCTTTTACATGTGCTGGCTGGTGAGAGCATGTATGTGTGTGTGTCTTTTCCTTTCTGTCGCCCGCATAGATTCCTGTAACCAACACCCCAATCATAATACAAAACTGTTCGTTCTCCAGAAAGGAGCTCCTCCGTGCATCCCGGTTATGTCCACACCCACCCCATTTACGGTGTCCTGAGCAGAGAGAGAGATGTCCACCGACATTTGTGTCATCAAATGGTTTCCTTAAGGACTGCCAGAGTTCATGTCATGATTAAAAAGCAGGATCTCTGGAATCATGTTTATTTTTTCTTTCAATCTCTCCAGTATGTGGGGATTTTGCTTTTTTTTTCTTTTTTTTTTTTTTAGGCAAAAAGGAAAAACACGCACACGCCAACCTACCTCTCTTCAGTAGGAGGCTCAAACAGCACACCATTGAAGTATCTTGTTAGCAACGGCACATGGCCGCTAACTGAATCCTTCACAGTGAGGGGCTGAAGGTCAAACACAGCAGGGGAGGTAGTGGGGAAGACATCAACGGAACCGGAACATGCTCTGTGAAACACAGCAAGACTGTGATCATCTGGTTTCTGGAGCCGATTTCCTTTCAAAGGGTCCAGAGCAGGCAGCTGCAAGGACAAACAGATTTCTTCAAGTAAACAGGTATCCCAAGTCAGGCCAGGCTGCCATTCCCTGAAAATGGCCTTCACCCTCTCGAGGCCCCGAAAGTTGGCCCTCGAGCTCAGCTTAGGGGCAACCTGTGAGATTTTCTTTCTGGATTCTGTTCTCTCAAGTCAGGAAGGACCAGGGAAACGAGTTTAATCCTGGACCCTCTGGCCCTCACCACTGTGGTGCTTCCTCGGAAACTCAAGCCATGTATGACCAAAAAAATTGGGGGGGGGGGGGAAAGCTACGATTCAGAGTCCTTGTAAAAAATGTCACCTGCATGTTCTGTTAATTATCCTGACAGCCCCGTGAGAGAGGGACTATTTTCTTTTTAGTTTATTCTGAAATAACGTTAGGCTGACAAAAAAGTTGCAGAAATAGTACCGAGTTCCTAGATGCCCTCCACCCAGCTTCCCCTCGTGTGAACATCTTAGGTAACCATGGTTCCATCAGAAAATAAGCATCAATACAATCCTGTTATGTAATGTGTAGAGGCCATTTCTCTGGTCCAGGATTGTAATGCACGAACCTGTCCCTCCAAAATTCATATGGTGAAAGCTGATGCCCAGGGTGACGGTGCCAGGAGGTGGGGCCTCCGGGAGGAGGTTAGGTCAAGAGGGTGGAGCCCCCGGGATGTGATGAGCACCCCCACAAGAGACGCCCCAGAGAGCGCCCTGCCCCTTGCGCCCTGGGAGGACCGAGGACCCTGAGAATATGAGCACTGAGCTGCCTCCGAACCAGGAGGTGGGCCTCACCTGACGCCAAATCTACCGTTGCCTTGATCTTGAACTTCCGGCCTCCAGAACCCTGAGAGATAAGCATGTGTTTCTTTATAGGCCGCCAGATTGCGGTGTGTTTGTTGGAACAGACTGAACTAAGACAAGGAGCCAATCCAGGAGCCCGCATCGTGTTTTGTTGTCCTGGTCTCCCCATCCTGTGATGGTTCCTCAGCCTTTTTTTTTTTTTTTTTTTTTTTTTTTTTTTTAGGAGTACTGCCCAGTTACCTTGTGGAATGGCCCTCAGCTTCGGATTCTGTCTGACATTTGCTTATAATTAGATTGAAGTCATGCATGTGGGGCAGGAAGGCTAGAGGCGCCACTGAAAATGCCCTTCTCGGTGCACCCTGTGAGCAGCTCCACGTTGCGGCCTCACTGGCGCCCTTAACTTAGATCACTGGGCTAAAGACGTGTCTTCGTTGTAAAATTACTACTTTTCCCTTTATAACGAATAACTATCTTGGGGGAAAGTACTTTGAGGCTACAGAAATAACCCGTTTCTCATCTTTTCCCCCACTAATTGTTAGATCTGTTAACCTTAAAAAATAAAACTGACAGTTATTTTACCAGTAAAAACAGGAATGGCAGAGCACTGCAACCTGGGACAGGCGAACTAAGGACGGCAAAACCATTGGGAAATCTGCAGAACAAGGGAGAGGGATATTATCTTACAGAAGAAAGAGGAACTTGCAAGGGGCTCTTCTAAACAAAAAGTCGGCTGCCCTACCTCGGCGGTGCCAGGTGTGGTGGCTTCTCATTGGCTGGGCTGTGGCTGCCTCTCACTGGCTGGGCTGTGGCTGCCTCTCATTGGCTGCGCTGTGGCTGCCTCTCATTGGCTGCGCTGTTGTGGGGCAAGGGAAAAACTTCCTCTTGCTGGGCCTGCGCAGTAGTGGCTAACACACTGTGGACTTGCGAGGCGCTGGACTTCCTATTGGGCCTGCAATTGACCAGAAGTCCTAGGGTGCAGAGCTTTCCCTGCCGGCCTCCCCATTCCATTCTAAATGAGGTTTCCCGTTATTGAACTTCAGATCCACCCAGGGATCTTGGCTGCAACAATTATAAGGTATTTACCCAATGGCCATCGTCCATTGCCCTCATTCCGTCTACATGTACGAACTGGAAGAGCTGTAAGGTCAGTCGCAAGGCTAGGAATGGAGGCAGGAAGGCAGTCTATGGCCACTCCCCCCCCGGAGACGCCCCCTGGAAGCCTAAGCCCCGCCCCAACATGGCGGTCAGAACCGGGGAAGGGGCGGGGCGCGCCTGGTCACGTGCCCGCGCCGCCGCCGACGTGGCCTCCAGCGGTCGCCCCACGTGTCCCTTGCCGCGTCCCGTCGCCACCCTGCCCTGCGGATCCGATCCCAACATGGCGGCGCCCAGCAAAAGGAGGAACGGCGAAGGCGCGAGCTGGTGGGCTGCGTTGCTCCTGGCGGCTGTGGCGTTGAGGCCGGGGGAGGCGGTGTCCGAGCCCACGACGGTGGCGTTCGACGTGCGACCTGGCGGCGTCGTGCACTCTTTCTCCCAGAACGCGGGCCCGGGGGTACGTATCGCCGCCGCCCCGGGGGCTTGAGCGGTGGCGCCGGTGGGGGCGGGTCCTGAGAAGGGGGCCTGGACCGTCAGGGGCGGGGCCTGGCTTGGGAAGGGACTCTGGGGGTGCGGTCATCACGGAGATAGGGTTGAATTTACGCGGAGCGGGACTTCCTGGGGTCTGGCGACTTGGAGGGGGTGGGTCACTAGCCTCGGTCCCTGTTTCCTCTCGCGTGCCTCGCGTGCGCAAGCGGCCCTAACTCCCAGACCGGGCGAGTCCCCGGCCACTGGAGGGCAGAGCCGGCCCAGAAGTGGGGGGAGAGGAGGCCGGGGGGGGGGGGGGTTCTTCACCTCCAGGCCCTGCAGAGGGTCAGCCTCGCTGCGGCTCTGACTGCGGAGGAGGTGGACAGACGTTGCCCCTTCTCCATTGCACAAGGAGAAGGATGTCCTTCAACCCTTTCACCGAGGTGGGAGGCTAGGCCCTCCTTAGCCGTCAGTCAGCAAGCCTGGGGCTAGCCCAGCGCTGCCCCTAGCTCGTTGGAGAAGCCCTTCCCCTCCCATCTTCATTTTCCCTGTCTGTTACTGGTGTCACTAGCTGCGATGTACCACTTCCCCATAGCCAGATGTCGCCCCAAGTGCTTTATTTGCTAGGACCGTTTCACAGATGAGGAAAACAGACTCAGCAAAGTTTTCACTTGCCTGAGGCCCACAGCAGAGCAGAGAAGGGCCTCCTGGTGCCCCTGCTTCCAGAGTCCCCAGATGGGTGGGTGCTTGGAGGGTGGGGGACTTCCCCCTTCCTGTTCTCCATCCCCCAGAAGCCACGTGGGCTGTTTGTCCTGACTTAGGAGCTCACTAGCAGGGAGACAGGCAGGGGAGTTCTAGGTCTGTAGACACTGGGAGGCCCTGTGGGGCTGGCCTCCAGGCACATCAGCCAAGAATCGGGCTCTGTCTCCTGTCCTTAGTGCAGGTGTTCAAAAGCCGGATGTTATTTATTTTTTTAATTTTATTTATTAGCATTATTTTGTTAGTAATTAGTATTTTTTAAATGTTTATTTACTTTTGAGAGAGCATGAGTTGGGGGGGAGGGGCAGAGAGAGAGAGAGAGAGAGAGAGAGAGAGAGGAGGACAGGGGATCCACAACGGGCTATGCTCTGGCAGGAGCAAGCCCGACGCGGGGCTCGAACTCACAAACTGTGAGATCATGACCCAAGCTAAAGTAGGACGCTCAACCGACAGCCACCCACGTGCCCCAAAAGCCAGAGCCTCTGGATTTTGGACCTCGGAAGGACATCCACCGTAAGCACTTCCTAACAAACTTTTTTCCATCTTCAATTTGTCTCCAGGACAAATATACATGCACGTTCACCTATGCTTCTCAAGGAGGGACCAACGAGGTGAGTTGTTCCAAATTCCACGTAGTTTTGTATGGCGGTATCCGTTGTCATGGAGAAATGCTCTGCAGGGAACAGTAGAGGTGGGTCACACCCACATTAACTCACACTTGTGGAACTGTTCTTGCGTCACCAATGAAAGAGCATCCTCCAGTTCACTAACGATGGCAGGTTTCCCCCTATAATTCCACACAGTGAACAAAAGTCTGGATGCGAAGAGGTACGTGAGGTGCGGCTCTGTTCCCGGGAGCCTCTGTCAGGGGTATTTTGTTTGCCTTCCGTGATGCATGACAAATCATGATAAATTTAGCAGCTTAAAACAACCCCCATTTACTGTCTCCCGGTTCTGAAGGTTAGAAGCTGTGGTCAGCGCGGCCGGGCGCTTCATAAAGCCAAAATCAAGGCGGCAGCCGGCCAGCTCTCATCTCCAGGCTCCTTCGAGTTGTCGGCAGAACCCAGTTCCTCGCCACGTACGACTGAGGTCCCCATTTCGTGGTGGCTGTTTTCTCTGGCGGCCGAAGAGGAAATAAGATTCGAAACATAAGAAGGATGTGATTCACCCTTGCTGGCTGTGGGGGGGGAGCGCAGATGGCCTCTGGGAGCGGAGGGCAGCTCCTGGCTGGCGGCCGGGCTTCAGTCTTCCAGCCGCAGGAACTGAGCTCTGCCCCAAGCACGTTGGGAAGAGTTCGAAGGGGAGTCCAAGCCTCAGATGGGAGTGCCTTTCGCTGACACCTTGCGTCCGGTCTTGGGAGACGCTGAGTAGGGCCCACCATACCCAGCTTGTGTCGGGGACCGAGAGCTGCTTAGTGGGCAGTGCAGTGAAGCTGCTAAACTTGCGGTCACACAAGGGTGGTGAGTTGAACGGTGCTCCCCCAGAAGCCACGTTCGCTTCCTAATCCCTGGAACCTGTGGCTTTAACCTTATTTACGTATTTATTTTCGTTTGTTTTTTTAACGTGTATTTTACTTTGGAAAGATGGACAGAGACAGAATGTGAGCAGGGGAGGGGCGGAGGGAGAGGGAGGCACAGGATCCGAAGCAGGCTCCAGGCTCCGAGCCGTCAGCACCCAGCCCGACGTGGGGCACGAACCCACGAACGGTGAGATCATGACCTGAGCCAAAGTCGGACGCTTAACCAAGTGAGCCACCCAGGCGCCCCTAACCTTATTTAGAAGAAAAAAAAATATATCTGCAGGCGTGAGTTAAGGATTGTGCAACGAGGAGATCGTGCTGGGTTATCCCAGTGGACCCTGAATCCAATGACAATAACTCTTACAAGAGATACTCCGGGGAGATTTGATAGAAGAGGAGAAGACACTCAGAGGAAAAGGCCAAGTAAAGACAGAGGCAGAGATGGAGGGACGCGGCCACAAGCCATGGGACACCTGGAGCCACCAGAAACCAGAAGAGGCAGGAAGGATCCTTCCCTAGAGCCTTTGAACTGTTCTTGCGTCACCCATGAAAGAGCATCCTCCAGTTCACTAACGACGGCAGGTTCCCCCTATAATTCCACACAGTGAACAAAAGTCTGGATGCGAAGAGGCACGTGAGGTGCGGCTCTGTTCCCGGGAGCCTCTGTCAGGGGTATTTTGTTTGCCTTCCGTGGCAGCCTGGCGGTGACACCTTGGTTTGGACTTCTGGCCTCCAGAACCGGGAGGGAATACAGCGTAGCGGCTGTAAGGGAGGAGGTTTGTGATACTTCGTTACGGCAGCCCCGGGAAATAATGCCCGCGGCCACAGACTACAAAACAGCCAGGAACGCACGCACCAGTACAAAGAAGAACTCCGAGAATAAGGTACTGGTTTATTCAGGAGGGAGAGCTTCAAGGGTTCGGGAAGAGGCGCAAACAGACTTTCTCAAGATCGTTAGAATTAGAAGAAGAAGGGAAGAATTCGTCGTCCCTGTAAAAATCAGTAAACAGCATCTCCCTGTATCCCTGATTGTGCTTTGCTCCCAATCAACCAGACTTTGGGGAAAGCCTGCTCTCCTTCCAGAACAGTCTGTGGCATTGTGTCCCAACACGTCTCATTTCTTCCTCTCCACGGCCCCAGGAGGCCATACTGTTCTGCCATGACCTAGTTTCACACACGAGGACACAGAGGCCCGGGATCCCCCAGCTGGGAGAAGTGACCGAGGTCCCCAGGGCATACACCCCTAACTACTCTGTGCAGGAAACACCAGCAACTTGGAAAAGAGCGCGCGCGCACACACACACACGCCACCGATGAAACTCTCAGAGCTACAGCATTGGGGGAGGGAGAGCCAAGTTCAGTGGTGCCGGCTGGGGTGACTGTAGGCTGGAGCCTTGTCTTGGAGCAGCCGTTGCGTCACAAACTGGAATTCCAGCACTGGGCTGCTTTCGTTCATCTTGGAGGAGGGGGCTCATCCCGGAGGAAACCACCTAAGAAAAGCAGGTGTGCTGTGGTGCGGACTTGTTCCAGGAGCACCCGTCTGGAACTGTGACCGAGATCACAGGTAGCCGGCTGCCGGGGCGGGTGGCGCTGTGGGAGCCCGACGGGGCGCTCGGTGGCTGCTGAACGTGGCTGGTGCCCAGGACCCATGGGCTCCCCCCCCTCACCAGCGAACGGCTGGCCGGATTCTCAGCGGATGTGCAGGGATGGTTTGAGACGTTCTGTGGGTTCTACCTAGCGACATACAGGGCAGCACAGCAGAGGTGGCCCTCGGAGCAGCTGGAACGGCAGTCCGGGGGGCCGTCGCGGCCTCTCTGCAGAAGCGTCACCAGCAGAGAGAAGAGAAGAAACCCTGATTCCTAGCCGGCTCCCAGTGCCCCGCTCTCCAGCAGCTCGGACCCGAGGCGTCTGAGGGGGAACAGCCAGTGGTTCGTTCTGCAGGGGGTCGCCTGGGAGGCCGGTGCTGTCGGGTGACATTAGATCCAGGGTGACTCCTAATCTCTCAGTGCCCGCCAGGAGGCCCGGCAGCTGGAGCGCTTGGCCGTGGCTGGTGGGGATGCAGAGTGGCCATTTCTTACCAAGTCAAATGTACACTTGCCCTGTAACCTGGCACTTCCGCTGCTAGGGGTCTGCCCACTGGTAACGTGCACGACTGTCACAGCAGCGGGATTGACAGTGGCCAACGAGGGAAACAGCCCCAGTGTCCGTCGGTAGGTGAGTGGATACACGCAGTGTGTCCACCACGCACGCAGGGCAACATCACTTGGCCACGGACAGCAGCGAGGAGGCGCCCACACCCGCTGCCCCGTGAGGGACCCTGAACACACGACGCCCAGGGAAGGAACCAGACACGAGAGGCCCCAGAGTATATGATTCGACTTATGTGAAATGTCCAGAACAGGCTCATCCACCGACAAAGAAATGAGTTCCAGCTGCCAGAGACTGGGGAGACGGGGTGTGTGTGTGTGTGTGTGTGTGTGTGTGTGTGTGCGCGCGCGCGCGTGGGGGAGGGGTGACTGCCGAGGGAGATGGGGTTCTTTTCCGGGGAGGCGGAATGTTCCGGAACTAGGTCGTGGTGATGGGATGCACACCTGGGAACGTGCTAGAAAACACAGACTTGTTTGCTTTAGAAAAGTGAAAGGTCCAGTACGTAAATATTACCCAACGAAGCTATTGAACAAGTGACCTGTGGTCGCCCGCAGCAGCGTGGGTGAGCGTCCGGGGCCGCCTGCTGAGGGGAAACATACACAAGACCTGCCTACTGCCTGGTTCCTCTCGGAGGACGGTTTTGTAAAGGCCCAGCTCTGAGATGGGAGATGAGGTCCGCAGTTACCAGGATTTCGCGGGGAGGGGTTAAGTGCAGAGGGAAGGGGCCGGGGGATTCGGGGAGACAGGACTGGTCTGTACCTTGATGGGGTGGGGGACACACAACCGGAGGCGTTGGGCTCTGTCATGTCCCCTCTGTCGTGTGTGTCCTAATAAAAACTGCTAACAGCTGCCACTTAGGCGTCCTCTGTCACACCCAGCCACTTCTGTGCCCGGTTCCCCTAGCTGCACAGACAAGGTCCCAGGGGCTCAGGCCTTCCCAGAACACTCACGAGCGTCTGATGCCAGAGCTGGAGCCTTACCAGCTGCCCACCGTGCCAGCCACGAGACCACAGTCAAGTTCACGTAACCACAAGGTCACTCACAGTTGACCCTGCTGCTTAGAAGCTCTTGGTTTTAAACTGGGTTGGCGTTCATTTTTTCAAACCATGTTTAAATGTTTGCCTCATTTTCAAGAACCTTTTCAGAGCCGTGGCAAACCTCTGTCTCACAGCATAAAACCATTTCCAGGTGCTCAGAGGCCTTGGGGCCATGGACAGGTGCTTTTAAAAATTTTTTTCAGTTTTTAATTAATTTGAGAAGAGTGAGGGCATGATCAGGGGAAGGGCACAGTGGGAGAGGAAGAGAGAGAGAGGGAGAGAGGGAGAATCTTAAGCAGGCTGCATGTTCAGTGCAGAACCCAGTGTGGGGCTCAATCCCACAACCCTGGGATCTGGACCTGAACCTAAATCAAGAGTCAGGCACGCCACCGACCGAGCCACCCGGGCGCCCCTGGACAGGTGCTAATTTTAAACAGGGAGGAAAAAAAATCTGAGTCTGCGGGTATGGCCTGCAGCCGTCCCACCAGAATAATAGGTCCCCACCTCCATGCTGCAGGCAAGCGGCATCTAGATGACCATTTACTCCCATTATAATTAACCTAAACACGGCCTTGCTCTCCTTAATGAAGACGCTCTAACGTTAAATCAGGAATGCCAGTACTCGGTGTATATTATTAGTCCCGGGAGGGGACTGCAAACTCGCATTTTACTAGCAAAATACACAGATGCCGCAGGCAGCCCAGAACCGGCCGTGGTTGTCTGTTTCCGTTCACCGGGTTTTCAGAGGCCGTGAAAACTAGAAGAAACTGTTAGCGGTGTATTTGGGAATCACAACGTTTTTGATTTAAAAAAAATTTTTTTTAGCGTTTATTTATTTTTGAGAGACAGAAGAGGGGCAGAGAGAGAGGGAGACACAGAATCCGAAGGAGGCAGCAGGCTCTGTGCTGACAGCGGGGCTCGAACTCACGAACCTCGAGATCGAGACCTGAGCCGAAGTCGGACGCTTAACCGACTGAGCCACCCAGGCGCCCCTTTAATTGGATTTCTAGAAAGCTAACACCTCCACGTCATTGAAAAAGAAAAACACATAAAAAAGCTTTCTGGTGCCTTCCATTGTCCAGGCCCCACCCACATCCTCCGTGTCACCATGAGTATCACAGTCTTGGCGTTTGTGCTGAGGACGTTACAGTCATTCAACGAGCATGAATATACTGTGTTGCCTTTTATTTTACTGTTTATTTTTCTTGATAGGCTTTATTTTTCAGGGAAGTTTGAGATTCACAGCCAAAGTGGGCAGAAGGCACAGATTTTGATACCCCCCCCCCCCCCCCGGGTCCCCCGTGCACGGCCTCCCCCGTCAATGACGGCCGCCACCAGAGGGGACATCTGTTAGAGTCGCCGAACCCGCCCTGCCGCGTCATTGTGAGTCCCGGCCCGTAGCGGACACGGGGGTTCACGCTTGGTCCCGCTCCTGTGGGTTTGGACGAACGTGTGAGGGCACGTCCCCACCGTCACGGCCTCACCGCCCCTGAGCCAGGCTCCAGCCGGCTGGCCCAGGGAAGGTTCGCTCACTTTGCAGAACCAGAGCTGAACCTGAAACCCACAGAGTGTTCCGTGAGCAGTGAGGCCGCGGGCCCGGGACCGACCTGTGTCTTTCTCTCCCCAGAAGTGGCAGATGAGTCTGGGGACCAGCAAAGACCACCAGCACTTTACCTGCACCATCTGGAGGTAAGTCAGGGGTCCCGGGGTGGCGCCTCGCTGAGTCTGCTGTGGGTGCTCGCCTGGGGTGCTGGGAAGACAGGGTCCGACACCCCAGAGGGCGCACAGGCTGGGGGCAGACGTCACACAGGTACAGATCGGAGAGGGGGGTTTGCCACTGTGCGGGGGGTCGGTGGGGCGGGGAGGGCGCCCCAGGCAAACTCATGGACACTGAGGCCAAGAGGGGAGGGGGGAGGAAAGCAGCCCCGGGGGAGGGGTGGGGCTCCCCGCCATCATCACCCTCAGTCCCCCGCCCAGGCTTTGCAGTCCCGGAGCGCCACGAGCGAGCCACAGCCCAAGAAGGGACAGGAACGGGGGTGCTCAGCCCAGTGGGGGGTAGGGCGCTGGGGCTGTGTCGCATCATGTCCCTGCTCCCCTGGGCCCTGTGGCCTGGAACCGACTTCTCAAGCACTGGTTGTGGGTCTGGCACAGTGCAGGCCCTTTGGGGGAGACACGGAAGTCCGGGCTGGGATGCCCCCCTCAGGGGGCTGGGGTGAGCACGGGGGGACAGATCCACAGACAGGAGATACTTGGGTTGTGGCAGCAACAGCCGTAAAAAGACATGGGGTGTTTTAATTCGCTCATAGGCGCCACCTCACAGTCCCCTGCCTGGTGCCTTACAGACAGCAGGTGCCTGCCAGCAGCGTCGGGGGATCTTCTCCCCCACGCCCTGCACTGGCCCCTGTTGGCAACAGGCAGAGGCCCCAGGGGCCAGGAGCCCAGCGTCCTAGGCAGGCCCTGCCGAGAGGAGACCCCGTCCGCAGCCCCCTGGCCTCAGAAGCGTCCCCGGGGCAAGGGGCCCCGGGGCGTCCGTCTGTCTGCAGATCACCGCCCGGCACCAGGGCGTGTGAGCACCAGCCCTCTAGGTGCCCAAGGACCTGCTGGCCGCAAGGCCACCCGCTCAGCAAGAGGTCACGCCTACCTGGGCTGGCCTCCCGGTTCCGGACACTGACCGATCAGGCCCTGGCAGCCACCAGGGCTTAGAGAATCTGGGAGGCCCCCTGGACCCCCCCCCCACCTGCCCTCCTGGTGCGCCCCCAGGGGGGCTCTTCACACGGCACGCGCTGCCGGCCCCTCTCAGCCCCTCGCTGCTCTGGCCGTGCTGACCTCGTGGTCCTTCACCTGCCCCCATTTGCACCCTCCCCGGGACCTTTGCCCTCCGCCCAGGGCAGCTGTCTCCCTCCCCTGCCTAGTTAACTCCTGTACTTCTCACCGCCGGGGATGTTGCCATTTCTTGGTCCCCAGCACAATGCCTGGAAATGCCTTTGGCCCTCGATGACCAAGCATTCAGTGAATGAACGTAAGGTTTCCCATCCTAGAACAGCTGGGGCCCAGAAAGGAGAAACAGACCTGTCAGTAAATGAGCCGGACGAATGTTCTAGCAAAGAGGAAAGGCGGACCCTCTTGCCTGCCCCTCTTTCGCAGGCCCCAGGGCAAGTCCTACCTGTACTTCACGCAGTTCAAGGCGGAGGTGCGGGGCGCGGAGATCGAGTACGGCATGGCCTACGTGAGTACAGGCCGCGCGTGCGGGGGTGGCTGCCGCGGTTCGTGCCATCGCAGACTGCTCCTTTCAGACCACCGGCAGGGGTGGGGAGGCGGGTGAAGCGAGACAGACCTCAGGCCCCCAGGGGGAGATTCTGTAACCCGGGAGGACACGGGACGCCTCGCAGACTCCGGACCCGGACGTGTCAGGGAGATGGCACTGGGCCCAGAGACCCCTAGAGACCCGGTGGGCGGGGCAGGACACCTGGCCTCCCGGTCCTACCACCTGCCAGTCTCTGGCCAGTGCCCCCCTGCTGCCCAGGCCAACAGGAAGCCAGAGGGGAGGGGCCCACTCTCAAAGTCCTGGATGCTCAGCCCTGGGGACTCGGGCAGGGACGGCAAGGGCAGCAGCACAGGCGGTGGGCTCACAGGGGTGGGGGAGGGCCCCACGTGCCTCGGCTCCCGTGACCTGTCGTTCATGGCCCGGGCAGCCCCTTCTGCCACGCTCCTGGGCCCCGCTGCCCCCACCAGGGGCCGGCCACACTGCGGAGCCCCTCCCCTGGTCCCCCCCTTCTGCATTGAGGTCAGAAACAGTTGGAAAACCGCTTTATTGGTCCAAGAAGGGGAACCAGGAGGGACAGGCGTGAAGAGATCTGTTGCCAGGAACTGGCAAGGCCCTTGCAAAGCCTGCAGGCCAGGCCGGCTCGAGGGGGGCGGGGGGGGGGAGGCGGCTGGCCCTGTAGGGACTTCTGCAGGGACCTCGGTCCTGCTCTGAAGGCCCACCCGGGGTCATTGAGGATAATCTCCTTTTCTTAAAGTCGGCTCCTGATGGACTTTGATCACCCCGACAAAATACCTTCCCACTCTTGAGGGCCTGATCGCAGAACTGGGGCAAACAGACACGCCGCTGATCGAATTGCTCTCTGGGGTCCTGTCTTCCTTTAAAACTCTTGTTTAGCTGACTTGAGACACAAGTCTGACGTTTAAAAATTACAGTCGAGAGGCTGCGGTGTTTGTGTCCCTTCCATACGTTAACTGAAGGAAAAAAAACGAAGGGAATAACCTTCCTCCGAGGATCTGCAGCAAAGGCGTGACGTTTTAAGCCGGTTGACAATCTCTTAAGTGGATTAACCACCGGCTCCTCTGGATTTTGTTTCGTGCTTAGAAAAGCGTCAGGCGCCCCTTTGGTAAAAGCAGGTGGCTTTAGCCTGTGCTGCTCTGGGAAGCAGACCGGATCGTGTTCTTTCCTGATTAGAAAAGCTTCCACGGGTTCTTTTTCAGTCCAAAGCTGCGTTTGAAAGAGAAAGCGACGTCCCCCTGAAAAACGAGGAATTTGAAGTGACCAAAACAGCAGGTATGAAAGGATGGATTGTTGGGGGGCCCTGGGGGGGGCGCAGTCGGTTAAGCGAGCGGCTCTCGGTTCCGGCCCAGGGCATGATCTCCCGCTTGGTGGGTGTGAGCCCCGTGTGGAGCTCTGCGTGGACAGCGAGGGGTCTGCTGGGGATACTCTCTCTCTTTGCCTCTCCCCCACCTGCTCCCTCTTTCTCAAAATAAATAAGTTTTTAAAAAACACTTAAATAAAAAAAAAAAACAAGGGATGTTTGGTGCAGACAGGCCCCAGGTACACAGGCAGAGAAGATGGGGGGGCAGGGCGCCCCCATCGGAGGGAGGGGGGGCTACCCCTCAGCGCCCCAGCTTATAGCCCAGCGTCTGCGGACTGTTGCCCGAACACTAGTAGTTTTTTTCGGCTTCGTGGGGCAGACAGCCTCTGAGAGGGCAAAGGCGATCCGTCAGGCGCCACAGGTCACTGAGTAGGCGTGGCTGCGTTCTAATAAAACTTTATTGTGTGAACACGGAAGCGTGAACTGCCTATCCCGAAAATACCATTTTCCTGTTGGTTCTTGTTAAAGTTGTTTAAAACGTAGAAGCCACGCTTGGCCAGTCCCTGCTAGCGAACGGAGAGCGCGCGAGTCTGCTCGGAGCCCTGTGGCCCTTGGGGACACTCGGGGTCGCTCCACAGCACGGGGTCCTGTGACACCCACACAGCCTGGCCGTGCCGGGCTCTGTGACGAGGAAGAGTTCCTGTGCTTTTCACGCAGAAGGTGTCCGCGAGGCATCGAGGTTGCTGCCTGCCCCGTGTGTCACGGGGAGGCGGGGTTACCTCTGAGGTCAGGGAGCCCCTGGTGTCCTGAGCCGTGTTGGGCTCTGCGGGGCGGATGCTGGGCAGGAGGAGGGGTGGGAAGCGCCGCAGCCGGGGCTCCGGGGAGGGCGAGCGGTTAGGACGATGGCCACGGGAGTGGGGCCATGTGGTGGGGAGCCCTGAGGGTCCTGAGGGGCCGCAAAGATAAGGCGAAGGACCCCTGTGGTTGTGGGAGTCACCGGGCATAGGGATGGAGGAGGGGGGTGCAGTGGGCAGGGGTTTGGGGCATGAGGGGCCTTGGGTCTGGAAGGAGCCCTGTCATACCTGCAGGTCCTTGGAGGTGGGGGACTGTAGCGGTCAAGGACAAAGGAGGTGGGGTTGCCAGTGCAAACGGGAGGTGATGCAGCTCGGCCACCATCCCTTCTCACAGGATGACCTCGGCTCTTCCCACGCTGAGCTTTCCGGGGGGGGGGGGGGGGGGGGCGTTTCTGCTGCCCTCAGGACAGCCTCCCCTGTGTCCCTCACCCAGTAGACTTCAGGCCTGGGGGCCTTTCTGTGTCGGGTCCACTGTGGGGACGGTGCCCGGGCCTGGCCCGGGGCCTGGAGCGTCTCACCCCAGTGCTTCTTCTCTTGCAGTGTCCCACCGGCCCGGGGCGTTCAAGGCCGAGCTGTCCAAGCTGGTGATTGTGGCCAAGGCATCCCGCAGTGAGCTGTGACCGGGAGCCCCCGGCAAGGGTGGCTCTTCCCCATCCCCGCCGAGGGAGCTGGGCCCTGGGAGAGCTGGCGTGTTACTGGTCTTCTGGGGGGAGGGGGGGCCACTGTCGGTCGACGTCCTCTGAGCATGGAGCATGGGTCTGGGACCCACTGCCCATCTCTCTTACCGAAAGAGGCACGGACTGAGGCACTCGGTGGAGGACTCCCAGGGGGACTCCCGGCTTTTCTGAAACCAGTGCGCGCCTCCCTGTGGATCCGGCCAGGCGCCAGGTCACTCCCTGGAAGAGCGATCCTGCCGCCCTGCCTCCAAGCCTGCCGCTTTCTTGCAGTTTCCCCGGGGGACCTTCTTCCAGACTACCTGGGAGGAAATGAAGTGTTCTTTCGTATTTAAATAAATAAGACGATTGAAGAGCTACCACCCAGACTTGGCAACGGGCAGTAGGGGCTGCCTGTCTGGGCGCTCCGGGCTGGGGGCCCAGGGACGGGGCAGGGCCCGGGTGCCGGCACGCCCCTGCCTTGCTGGAGACCTGCGTCGGCCCGGGCACCTGCACTCTCCGCGTTGCCCGCAGAAGCGCCGGGCCCACGGCGGCCGAGCGCTCCAGGGTGGTTGGCTCAGCTAATCTCTTGGATGGCGGCATGGCGACTTAAAACACCAGCGGGGACGAACACCCACAGGCAAACACAAATGAAACCCCCAAGTGTCCCAGCCACTCAGAAGGGCCCTGGTCCTCCCAGCAGTGGGCCTGGGACTGTGACCCCCAGCTTGCCCGTCAGCCTGCCCTCTCACGGTGTCCTCTCGTGAGCACACGAGGGGAAGAGAAACCGCGAAACTGGGCTTTGGCCCGCCAGGCTGTGAATCGGATCCTTGCTAATGAGACGCACCTCGTGGGCTGGCCTCCCTCGTGCCGACCTGAGCAACGGGGCGCTGCGGTGACCCCAGTTGCCAGAGAAGAGGCGGGTGTTGGGGCTCCCGCCCAAGAGCGCACACCTACAGGAGGTGGGGTAGGACCGTCACCCCGTCTACACCCGCAGCGGGCACCCGTGTCAGGAGCAATTTCAGAGCTCGTTGTGGGCGCGTGAACAACGGCTGTTTCCAGAACAAATAACAAAGGGGGACTTCGGGGGGCCCACTTGACCCAAGAATGGATGGGCTTTGAGGTCTGGTAAGCACAGGGACCTGTGGGTGTCACAGGGACCCCGGTGAGGGCCGCAAGCCTCTGCCACTCCTGGATGTGAGGCTCGATGGACTGAAAAACCAAGTGATTCTCAACAGGCCCCCGGAGGTGGATAGCTGTCCAGGGCCTCCTGCAGACAAGGCAGCCGGAAACTGGCAGAAGGGACGCGGCCCCCGGGGCCGCTGAGGGTCACGTGGGCTGGATCCCGGCAGGAGGGACAGATGCTTCCACGGTCCGTCTGGAACCACCAAGCACGTCTGAATCCCTGGGCGTCCTCAAGGATGCAGAGCCCCGGGACACGGCAGGACATCTGGACACAAACTGGCTCCTCCTCGCCCCGCCCCCCCCCCCAGCCACGTGGAGGCATCCCCTTGTAGCTTTCAGGCAAACCCGCAAAGGACCCCACGCTGGCCCCGGGGGCTGTGGTCGTGATGAGGGGCCGAACCCGACCGAGCCATACAGGACAAGCTGTGCGGGCCCGCTGGTCTGTCCCGGCGCCCGCTGGAGCGGAAAGGGAACCCGTCGGCGAGGCCCACGGGCGGGTGACGTTACACGCAAGCTCGACTTGAAAGGCAAAAGCCCCGAGCCCCGGGAGGACAGGAGAAAGCTGTCAGCCCCAGCGATTCAGTCGCCAGTTGCACATAATGCCGACCGAAGATGTGTGCTTTTATTTGGAGAGCCGTGTCGTGCTCTTTGGTTTTTCTAAATTAAATCTCAGATTTATGGAAAGAGTCCAGGCAGGCTGGACAGCCCAGCAGGGCACAAGTACAGAGTGTTACGCACGTTGCTTGATGTAGCCCGCATGCAAAGCCGAGGACAAAGGTGCTCATGGGGGGCTTCTCGGGTACTCAGAATGCGCGTCCCTTCCTGAATGCGAACGGTCTCCCGACGGAAGATGGGAGGACACGTTTGCCTTCGAGGGCTGGGGCAGAGGTGGGAACAGTGGCTCTTGGGCAAGAGACCGTGGGCTTTTTCAGGGAAAAACCACACAAAGGCCACCCTGCATCTGGGGCCGTAATGGCTTGTGGGCCGTTGCAGCAGGCCGGGGTGGGGGGTGGGGGGGTGGGCGAAAGGGCCAGGTGGGGACTGTGGCAGGCCAGGGGGGCCGCGCCCATGCGGCCTCACCAGCAGGCAGTGCAGGCTCAGGCCAAGTTTTCGAGAAAACTCCAAACCTAGATTGGTACGTGTAACTTCCTTGTTTTGAACTAATGCCAAACGTCTCGAACGACGGACGGAGTCAACCAAACCCATCTTCTGGCCTAAAAAGGCCTGCAGGCCTCCCGTGTGAAGGCTTCGCCCAACAGACCTGGCTCTGCAAAAAACGGTCACGGGCCGTCATTTTCCCCGTCCCCGCGGGCGCCCAGAGTAACCTTCCCGGCGCGTCAGGGGACCGGCCTGTAGAGCGTTCTGCGGCCTGTTAAAACGCGTGTCCCCTTCCGACACACAGAAGTCACAGACTCACTCCCACACCCCACGTGCCCATCTGTGCCCCAAGGTGAGAGTGGCTCATCTTCCAGGGGTGTCGCCAAAGCCAGAATTGGCTGAGCTTTGCTCTCGGAGGTCTTGGGGAAACACCTGCCACCAAGCACAAGTGAAATCACCAGTTTTAAACGGGCGCGCATCTCCGATGGCTTTCCCCTTGAGCCCCGAGCAAGGGGCACACTCCGTCCCCTCCCGCGTGGGAGTCAGGGCAGCGATCCCAACCAAATCCTCGCCCACAGCCCCCACCCCCGCACTCTCCTGGCTGCCTGCGCTCGACCCCCAGGGCAAGAGCGGGAATCTGTGCCCTCCTAGCCCTGGAGGCGGAGGCGGGAGTCTGCAGTCAAGGTGTCCCTTGGGCTGGTTCCTTCCGAAGGCCGTTCAGGCGGCTCTCCCAGTTTCTGGAGGCTGCTGGCTGGTAGACAGCCATCCAGAGTCTGCCCCCACCTTCACACGGCCTTCTCTGTCTGAATGTCCCCTTACGAGGACGCCAGTCATGCGGCATCAGGGGCCCACCCCCGCTCCAGCGTGACCTCAACTGATTCCATCGGCGAGGACCCTATTTCCAAACAAGGGCGCATTCAGAGGTTCTGGGGGCTAGAACTTCAACCAAAGAATTTGGGGAGCTGCAGCTCACCCCCACAACACTCCCTTTCTTCCCGTTCACCACGACCCTGTCGGAAGGAACAGGCAACATCGTTAACATGACGAGGTGGCAGGTGCCAGCCTTCTGAAGCATCGAGGGAGTGTAGGGGTGCTGGGGGTCAGGTCAGGCAGGCCTGGGTGGGCAGCAGCCTCGGGGTGCGTGGGGAGGCCGCGCCCCCGCAGGCTGAGCTCTTCTCCTGTTGAGACGGTGCGGGAGGAGGGGCGACCAGAGTCCTTAAAACCGCCGCCTCCAACGGATCAGCATCTTCTCGGGGGGAAGGCCGCCTGTCCCGGGGATTTGGCCAGAATCGGGCGGGAGAAAAGAGGTTCTAGAACGACCCCCACCCCCCCTCCCCCCTCAGGAAACCCCGGGCCGGAGGTCATATGCTGTCCTCGTCCAGCATCCGGGTGAGGCCCTCGCAGATCCGGCGCAGGTGCGAGCGGTAGGGCTCGGTGGGGCCGTAGAGCGCGGCCAGGAAGTCGCAGTCGGCCAAGTGGCCGAAGACGTGGTTGATGCGGCCGTGGGACTTGGCGGTCAGGTGCGCGCCCACGGCCTGGTGCAGCAGGTCCCGGCACTCGTGCAGGCCGGCGGCCAGCACGCGCCGGTCGAAGGTGAAGTCCACCTGGTGGAAGCTGACGGCCGTCATGGCGAGGCGGCGCGCCCCCTGGCGGAAGCGCTGCAGCAGCGCCAGCTCCTCGCCGCCCAGCTGGCCGCCGCGGAGCAGGACGCCCAGCTTCACGGCCACCTTGACCAGGTTCTTGACCATCCTCTGGGCCTCCTTGCGGCTGCGGGTGAACTCCTTGGTGGCGCGGTACAGCTCGTCCAGCACCTCGCCGCTCGCGTCATCGATGAACACGGCCACCGTGGCCTTGGACGCCATCTTGCCCAGCAGCTTCTTCTGCGCCTGCAGGGCCAGGCTCTTGGTGCTGAACGTGTCCATCCGCCCTGCCAGGGGGAGAGGCAGAGGGTCGTCAGTCCCCGCGGCCCGTCAATTCCGGGGACCTTCCCGGAGGGCCCCTTTGGAGTGCTACCGCGTCATCCCAGTCTGTGAAATGGGCCCGAGCCTGCCCAACCCACGAGCCCGCTGCGAGGCACACGACTGGGTGCAGGGCGGGGGCACGTCGGCCGCGACCGGGAGCCACGCGATGCCACGGTGTGGGCTCCCCAGAGCTGCCGGGCACAGGCAGGCCTCCCGGAGGAAGCGACAGGTGACAAAGCGGGTGGAGGGGCACTGCCCGGGCCGACAGAGCTTCAGGCCTGGAGGCGGGCCGTTTTGTCTCTCTGTTTAAGGAAGCTCTGTGCCCAAGGCGGGGCTTGAGCTCAAGACTCTGATGTTCGGGGCACCCGGGTGGCACGGTCGGTCGAGTGACTCTTCGTTTGGGCTCAGGTCATGGTCTCGGGGTCGGGGGATCGAGCCCCACCCGACGCTCCGCGCCGAGCGGAGAAAGATCCTCTCTCTCTCTCACACCCTTTCCCCACTCTCTAAAAAATAAAAATAAAAGTGAAAAAAAAAAGGAAGGAGGGGGACATCTGGGCAGGATGTTCTGAAGGCCACCGCTTGCGGGCCCGGCACCAGCCTTGCCGCGGGGTTGAGGAGGACCTCACGGTGCGTTACGACAGGTGGATTCCAAGCCCCTGAAGTCCCGCCGGGCATTCCCCGCCCCCATCCTGCAGTGCAGTGAGACGGGGTCCCAGGCCCCAGCTGTTCAGAGTGGCGGAGCCCAGTTGTTCCCAATCCCGCAGCCTTACTGGCCCTGTGCGTTTACAGCAGACGGCCCGAGGCCCGCCTCCGGCGTGGGCAGCATCCTGGGCTGTGGGGCCTGGGGGGGGGTCACGAGTGAGGTTTCTAGAAACATCGTTCCAATGCCGCCGCCTGTGATATGGAAACACTGACCTGTGACAGCTCCCACCCTTCCTGGGCTGGGACAGTGGCAAGGGGCGTGGCAGTCCAGCCCTCGGTGAACAGGGACCTGTCTCCATGTCAGACTACTGGATTCCCCAAGCTCCGGAGCCTCCCTCCAGCCGCCTCCTTCCTATAGTGCCAGAATCTTCCTAAGCTGCACATCTGAGCATGGACCGTTTTCTTCTGAGGACGCGGGTCCCAGGACCAAGCCCCACACCCCATTCAGATCCCGGCATCTTTGCCGGTAAACTCCTATTCATCCCCCAAAGCCCTGGCCCCTGAGCCCCGGCCTCTTCTCGAAGTTTCATCCCTTAGCTCCGCTTCGATCCTGTCTCCTCTAGGAAGCCATCCCCGAACAAACCCACGGTGAGGCACGGCCTCTGGGCCACACAGTGCCCCTCCATCCCCCATCACTGCTCCGCCCCTGCCCCGGGCTTCACTCCCCAACCGTGCCTTGTCACCCCAGCCCACGGGGGAGGGAAGAGGCCTGATTCCTTACCTGCTGTGTCCTTGGAGACTCCAGAAAAATGAATGAGGCGAGCCTGAGAGCCACCTCCGGCCCTCACCCATCGCCCCAGGCCCTGGTCGAAGCCACCCCCACCCCAGCCCCAGGCCAGCCGGACCAGGAATGCCCCGTGGGTGCCCACTCAGCCCAGAGCCCCCACAAAGACCATCTTTGTGCGAGCTCACACCCCGGGAGAAGTCCCCTCCGCCTGCGCTGCCCTCAGAGGTCAGGGTGGCCACGGCGAGGACTGGACCGCCTTCCCTGCCCCCCACACCAGTCACCAGACCCCGGGGCTACACAGGCCTGGGCCAGAGCAGGGGTGCTGCTGACTCAGCACCACGGGGCAGGCCCTGAGCCGGCAGCGTGTGACCGTTTCCTCATATCCGCCGGGTATTAGGCTGGCTGCCAGTTTGTTGAAGAAATGACACAGGCTCAGAGAGCCTGAGCCACGGCCCCAAGGCCACACAGCAATACCCTTGACCGCCCGCCTCTGCGTGCCTAACTTCCTCCGCCTTCCCCGCTTGACGCCTGCAAATCACCCGAGTTTCTCGGGCACCGGGAGCTGTGTCAGCCACAGATCCAGCCCCCCGGGGCCTGACTGCTTAGCCAAGCAACATAACCGCCCCATGCCTCAGTTTCCCCATCTGTAAAATGGGGAAGATAGAACTCTGTCCTAGGGCAGAAGGTTGTGGCCAATCCAATGCCCTCCCTTCCCCCCCCCCCCACCTCCACCCAGGCTGCGAGCTTCCCTTGGGCCAGAAGCTGGATGCCACGGCCTAGAATTCCGCCATTCAAGCTCCCTGAATGGACACACCTACTTCTCTGTCAGACTCTCTGGAAAAAGAGCGGCTTGGCACAAGGGGTGCCCGTGCCGCCCTGCTGCCTCCCACCCATTTCTCTAGAATGTTCTGTCCTGTTCCCTCTACCGGGGCCCCTCCTCTCCCTATTACTCATCCTGTAAACTGCTCATCCAAATCTCAGTGTCACAGTCACCTCCTCCTGGAAGGCTTCCTGGATGTCCCAGGCTGGGCCAGGTGCCTGGCGGCTCCCGTGGCGCCCTGGCGTGCTCCATTTTGGCCTCGTACCCTTTGGTTTCATTGCTCATCTCCCTGGCCTGACGGCGCAGGCAGGGACTGGGTCTCCCTTGTCCACACCGTGCCTCCAGCAGTCAGCCCGGGGCCTGGTACACAGCGGGCACCCCGCAAGCGTTCGTTGAATGCATGAGGGAAAGGATGTCCGCGAACGCAAACGAGAAGAAACCCCAAGGTCCTGAGTCCAGTCTCCCCAGCTTACAGATGAACAAACTGAGGCTCAGAGAGGAAAAGGCCTTTCCCTGGGTCCAGGGATGAGGCCAAGGTACCTGGACCCTAAGTGCCCTGGAGCCCTGGTCTTGCGGCCTATCTCAGTCGCTGTGTGACCCTCGGGAGGATTCCATCCGTCTCTGGGCCTTGGCTCTCCAATCTGCCAAGTCCTGAGGTGGGATGTGCCGGGAGGGGAGCTGGGCCCTCAGCAGGACCTCCCTCCTAAGCCCAGAAGGAAAAGGGAGCCTCCCTCTCGGCCTCCACACTCCTAACCCCTCCGGCCAGTCCCCAGACCCGCTGACACCTGGGCCAGCCCGGCTGCGTGACCCCCCCCCCATCCCTGACCCATTGTTGTGCCAGGAACCCCCATCCACGCAGCCAGACAGGGAGATGACTACTGTCCCGGGGGAGCGGGCCACAGACTAAAATAGACCCCGGCCTTCCTTCCTTCCTGTGCACTCACCCAGGTCTGAGGGCGGGCAAGCCAGGAGGCGGCCAGACGGCCACATCAGCCCTTCTGGGGCGGGGCCTTCCCAGGGACTGCCGAGGGGCTCGGGGACCAGACGGTCAAGTGTCCACAGTCCCTGATCACCAAATGCCAGGGCACCCCACTGTCCTCAAAGCTGAAAAAGCCTGCTAAAGGATCAAGGGCGTGGCTGGACCATTCACTCGGTCACTGTATGAGCATTTATGGAGCACCAACTGTGTCCCAGGCACTGGGTTTACTGGAATGACCAAAAGAGCTCCCGGCCCTGCCTTCCGGGGGACTCCAGCCTTGTAGAGCCAAGCCACCTCGTCACTCACAAAATACTTTGGGAGGGGGCACCCAGCTGGCTCAGTCGGGAGAGCGTGCGACTCTTGATCTTGGGGTCGTGAGTTCGAGCCCCACCTTGGGTGTAGAGATTACTTAAAAACAAAATCTTTTTGACATAAATAAGTCTATGAAACAGATTGCGATAAAGGTGGCAGGCAGCCTGAGGCAGACGGATCAGGGAAGGGGTGTGGAACATTCCATATTCTGTACAAAATGTTTGTACAAGTGCAAAAAGCCATCAGGCTGCTGTGGTTGTGCGACTGTGTGATTATGCTGCAACCCGGCAAGCTGCACACTTTGAAAGGGTAAGTTCTATGGTCATGTGAATTAGATCTCGATCACACACACACACACACACACACACACACACACACCTGTAACCTTTCTCCAAAGAAGATCCATAAGTGGCCAGCCAGCAGCTGAAAAGATGCTCAGCATCATTGGCCAGTCGGGAAATCACGATGACTTCACCCCACCCCCACCCCCCACCCCCCACCTCCCCGCCAGGATGGTGGCCGTCGCAGCAACGGACAACAGCAAGCGTCAGCAAGGGTGCGGAGACACCACGGCCCTCGGACACGGCTGGTGGGAGTGGGAAACGGGGCAGCTGCTGTGTAAACCGGTTTTCCGGCAGCTCCTCAAACACCCACAGACTTACCCCCAGGACCCAGCAATTCCGCTCCCAGGCATCTGCCCAGAAGACGTGGGAACGGAGAGCCATGCAGACCGCGCACGCGCACGCGCACGGCGGCGCGGTTCACGCGGCCAAGGGGTGGCGTCAACCCAAGTGGCCGCCAGTGGGTGAAGGGACAAACAGGGCGTGTCCGCAGGGTGCTGGACTATTGCCCTGGAACGTCACTCGGCCGCGAGCAGGAGCTAGGCGCCGGCGGACGGACCCGAACACACGCCGCTCAGGGAGGGGACCCGACACGGGAGGCCACACGGGCTGTGAGTTCGCGGGTGTGAAACGCCCAGAACGGGCTCGTCCAGGGACGGGAAGGGGGCTCGTGGTTGTCAGGGGCTGGGGAGGGGGTGATGGCTGATGCGGATGGGACTTCATTTTGGGGAGAGGGAATATTCTGGAAGTTGAACACTTTAAAGCAGTGAATTTTATATGACGATTACATCTCCTCAAGCCAAACACTTCATTCATATATATATATATATATATATATATATATATATATATATATATATATATTTTACACCTCTGTGACCCTTCCTGTATACATTTTAGGCCTCATTTTTTAAATGTTAAATAAATTTATCAGGATTTGGCCCATATTGTGGCACAAATAAAAGGGTGGCTCGAGTTGAGATCTGTAAATCACTTCCACCTTGCCAGGCACACGGCGGACACCCGGGGATATGTGGCTGATGGAAAAGGATTCCCTCCTGGCAAGGTCAGGCCCCCGCACTTGAGGACAGAGCGTCTCTTACAGGTTGGCATAGGGGGCGACGCGGTGACCTTGTAGCTACAAATTCCCATCAGAGAGCGCCCCCACCAGGCGCCTGGCTGGCTCAGTCGGTTAAGCATCCAACTCTTGGTTTCGGCCCAGGTCCCGATCTCACGGGTTTGTGACATCGAGCTCCAAGTCAGGCTGCACGATGGCACAGTGGCACCTGCTTGGGATTCTCTCTCTCCTTCTCTCTGCCCCTCCCCCAGTCGTTCTCTCTCTCTCTCTCTCTCTCTCTCTCTCTCTCAAAATAAACTTTAAAAAAATTTTTTTTAAGTTAAAAAATAAAGTAAAAGCGTGCAAAACCCCACTCGGTGGTTTATGTTTTTGGCAGAACGTTAGGACGTGGGGGCCCGGGGGCTGCTCCAGGCACGTGGCTGGCTGCCTCGTGTCTCTGGTCCCTGTCCACCCCCCCCCCCCCAGTGCCAGAACATCCTGTTATCATCACAAGCAAAAAGAAAGCCCTCCAAATCTCCAAAAAGGCCCCCAAGAGGCATCTCCTTTGCCGGAGGGCAGAGACACCAGAACCCAGTGAACACAAAACAAACAGGGTAATTTCAGAGAGAGAGGGGCCAAGGGGGGTGGTGACAGCCAGGGACAGCAGGTGACCTTGGCCAGGGTAGTCAGGAAAGCCTCTCTAGAGGTGGAGCTGCTGGAACTGGCACCTGGAAGGACAAGGTCTGGGGGAAAGGTGAGCCAGGCAGAGGACATAGCTAGTGCAAAGGCCCTGGGGCAGGACTGTGCCTGGTGTGTTAGAGGAGCAGCGAGGAGAGTGAAGGCCACCGTCCAGGTCCTCCCACAGCCCCGACCCCTCCCCACTGGGACTCCACACAGGCCCCATGCCCTTGGGGGCAGCTTTCCTATCTATGAAATGGGTGTCCAGGTACAGAGTCCTTGGCTCTGTTGACTCTTGCCCTGCCCCAGCACTCTAGAGCCCAGTCCTCCTCTGCCAACCCCACTTTGTCTTTTGGACTCCAAGCTTTGCCCTCGTCCCCAGTATGGACACTCCAAACGCCCTGCACAATGGCCACCGATGCTGACCTTGAACCTGTAGAGGCAAAGGTTGGAGGCAGGACTGTACCTGAGCCTCCCTGGGCAGGTGCAGGGCACACACCCGTCCCCCCCAGTGGCCCCTGTTCTGTCTGATCCCCTCGGTTCCCAAACCCAGGAGCCGGGCCAACCTCCCCCTCGCTCGGGCCACGACCCCGTCCACCAGTGTCCCCGGGGCTCAGTCGGTTCCAGCCTCGCCCATGCCCTCGCCGCCCCTGCGTGTGCGGCGCCTCTGGGGTTGGGGGTAGGGGGCCTTCTCAGCCTCGAGAACCCCCCGCTCCGAGAGGCTCTCCCTGACGCGGCAAACCATTCACCCCTGGTCTCCCCCGTCCAACCTGGACTCGCTACAACCCACCCACACATGCCCAGGGCACAGTCCCACTGCGGGGGGGCCCTCAGCCCCCACACGTTTCTGGTTCGACACCCTGGGCGGGGGGACGACAGGGATGTGGAGGTGGGGGGCGGGGGACAGGGATGCCCCAGGGCAGGAGATCCAACTTTCCGGCGTCCTCACTGCCCCACAGGTGCCCCGCGAAGGCGACATCCCATTCGCCGCACGCTGAAAACTTCGCACCCGTTACCAGCTTTCCAGAAGAAACAAACGTGCCCCCGTATGTTTCTCCCCACATGAAGGACGTGCGTCCCACGATTTGCAAACACAGTAAACTATACCGGCTCTGCGGAGCCGATCGAGTCTCACCAAATGCTCCCGATGGGTTTTGCCAAACTGGTTTCGGTAGCGAAACCAGGGGCGTGCTTGGCAAACACGTGTGGGGCCGGCACGGGTGGCCTCTGACGTGTGCCTGCACACGAACAAGCCAGACGAGCGTGACACAGCGAGAACGAGGACTCCGCGCATCCATCAGCAGGGAGAGCAAGTTCCGAATCCGACGGTCGTTTTCCAACAGGGGGAGGAGACTGCCTCCTCGGGGCTTTGGGGCAGCCGCAGATGTGACACTTTCTTAAGTTTAATTTTCCTCATCGACAGTTTGTTCGGCGCCGCTTTCTTGAGTCAGACCGGGAGGTGGCAAACCAAGGCAAACCACCGCCTGTTTGTATCAATAAAGTTTTATTGGCACAGGGCCACAGCCACGGGCTCCCCTGCTCCCTATGGCTGTCTTCACCCTCTAACGGCAGCCGCGAATACATGGGACGCGACCGAACGGCGTAAGAAGCCGAAAATACTTAACTACTGGGCCCTTCGTGGAAAAAGTTGGCCAACCCCGGGTCTAGACGACCAACAGAACAATAAATCCCACCCCGATCTGTGGTGGTTGCCAATTTCCGTGGTGTAAATTTCCCCACCGTGGCCAATTTCAAGCTTCCGCCGCGACGTGAGCGAACGTGGGGGCTCACCGTTTCCCCCAAACACATACGGCAGATAAACGTGGCTTCAAGAGCGCAGATTATAGTAAGAGACGGGAGAATAATTAGAAAGTTACGATTTATGACTATTTATGACTTTGCTTTTTGTAAGTTTTATCAACATACGATTCACCTACCATAAAATCCGCCCTTTAGTTTTTGAGGTTTATTTTTTTTTTATTATTATTTTTTATATATATATATTTTTATTTATTTTTTTTTTTTTTAGTAATCTCTACACCCAACGTGGGGCTCAGACTCACGACCCCAAGATCAAGAGTCGCGCGCTCTGCGGACTGAACCAGCCAGGGGCCCCAAACTTTGCCCTCTTAAAGTGTACAACTGAGGGGCACCTGAGTGGTTCAGTAAGGGAAACTACCACCTCTTGATTTCGGCTCAGGTGGTGATCTCACAGTTCGTGGGATCGAGCCCCACGTCGGGCTCTGCAATGACAGTGTGGAGCCTGCTTGGGATTCTCTGTCTCTCCCTCTCTCTGCCCCTCCCCTGCTTGTTTTCTTTTTCATTTTTTTTAAATTTATTTTTGAGAGAGAGAGAGAGAGAGAGAGAGAGCGCCAGCGGGAGAGGGGCAGAGAGGGAGACACAGCATCCGAAGCAGGCTCCAGGCTCCGAGCTGTCAGCACAGAGCCCGACGGGGGGCTTGAACCCACGAACTGTGAGATCGTGACATGAGCCGAAGTCGGACGCTCAACCGACTGAGCCACCCAGACGCCTCCCCGCCCCACCCCCTGCTTGTTTTCTCTCTCTCTCTCAAAATACATAAATTAACTTAAAAAAAAAAAATAAAGTGTAAAACTCAGCGGCTTTGATACCTTCATAGAGTTGTGGAACCATCACCACTAATTCCAGAACATTCCATCACCCTAAAAAGAAGCCCCATCCCCATCAGCAGTCACCCCCCCCATCCCTGGCCCCCACGAAACCCCTTCCTGTCCGTGGAGGAGCCTGTTCTGGACGTTTCACACACGCGGACTCACGCCCCGCGTGGCCTCTCGTGTCTGCTTCCCTCCCTGAGCGTCGTGTGTTCGGGGCCCGTCCGCGGGGCGGCGGGGGTGGGCGCCTCGCTCCTTTTTATGGCCAAATAATATTCTACACCTCCGTTAGAATAAACATTATTAAAACATAATGTATTGAACTGTAGGGTCACAGTCTGTCGCTTTTCATAATGGCTGTGTTTAACAACCCGACCGTGAAATTCCTGACCGGGTGGCAAGTGACTCCCGCGGGCTGGGACGAGCCAGCTGCCGCCGGCCCCTGGTCCACGGGCACCCTGTCCCCACCACATGAATTCTTTATGTCCCACACAAAGGGTGTTAATAATTGATGAGCCAGCTCAGCAGGGCCAGGCCGCCACTCCACCCCGCGTCTCCGAGCCCCAGCTGCGGTGGCCCACGGTGGCCTCGGGGGCCCCGGGCCTCTGTCCACAGCAGCAAATGCCCCCGCCGTCCCTGTTCCCGCACGATACCCGCTGCCAACACGAGGGCACCCGGTGCGTCGGGCTCTGACCAACCGTCGCTCGGACCTCACACTCCGTGCCCGTTTTAAGTAAGGCAAGAGGAAGAAAGGAATCGCTGGTCTGAGGGGCCTGGGGCACCCACGGTTTTCAAAGCGGGTTCTCCAGAGCCTTCGAGTGGCCTCCCCAAGGACGGGCGGGGTCTGGCCACCTGCTGGCGGCAGCGGGAGCCCGATTTCCGCTGAGGCAGAGCTTGGGGGCCAAGCAAGAGTGTCGGGAGACCACGGCCCACCCTCTGCAGGAAAGGCCAGGCCGGGCTGGGCCTCGGGCCAAGCAGGTGTTTAGCAGCAAGTGAAGGAGGCTTCAGGGTCCTGTGGCAGGAATGTGGACGCAGCCCCGCCTCCCCTCTTCACAGCCTGAGCTGGGCCCCTGGGCCCAGGGCCGCCCCCCCCCCCCCCCCCAGGATCCTGCTCTCACAACTCCCCATCAGGCCTCCCTGCAGCAGCCACCGGGGGGCGCCCATGAGCACCTGAGTCAGGACCCAGTCCTCTGCCAGGGTAAAAGTCCAAGTTCTCCCCTTTGCCCACGGGACCGTTCGGGACCTGCCTCCAACTCCATCCCCTCGCTGCCCTCCCCTCCTCCCTCCTCCCCTCACTCACTGTGCTCCTGGGCCTCCTCACTATTCCTCCAAAACTCCAGGCCTGGCCCTGCCCCAGGGCCTTTGCATGGGTTGCGTCCCCTGACTGGAATGCCCTTCCCACCAGGCCTCCACGTGACTGTTTCTTTCTTGCCGTTCAGGCCTCAGCTCACATGTCACCTCGTCAGGAGTCCCTCCCGCATCCCCCACCTAAACTGACTTCCACATCCCGCCCGTCTGTGTCTCTATCATCTTCATGCAGTTACAATTAAGCATGAGGATATTTCTGGATGGACGAACACCCATATCCCCCAAGTCCGATCTGAGAGCCAAGCGAGGGAGGGCACCGGCTCGGCCTTGGTCGGTGCTGGGTCCTCGGCGCCCTGCACCAGGCTGTGGCTCCCAGCAGGTGTTCAGAAGCTGTCGAATGAATAAATGACCTCCCAGCACCAGGGAGGGATAAAGTCCAAGAGCTCACACGAGGTCCTCACTGTCCAGCCAGGGAAACTAAGGCCCACAGAGAGAGACAGGGGCAGCCCAAGGTCCCATAGCAGCACAGCACGAGCCCCTCTGGAGGGGGGGCTCCCCCAGGTAAATGCTCCCCACATTCCACTACCCCACTGGATAGCAGTGGAAATCGAGGCCTGGAGAATGGGGCCTTAGGAGATCCCAAGGGCTCAGCCAGAGGAGCTCCCAGGAAAGCTCAGGCGGGGGATCCCAGGGAGTTATCTCGTGGTGGGGGGGCCCAGGGGAGGTGCCCCGGTACCTGGTCCTGGCCTGTCCAACTCTAGGACCCCACCTCTAGGTCTCTAACCCCTGGGGCTGCACCCGGACAACCTCCAGTCATTATTCAGCATCTGCCTCTGGGCGGGGACCTTTCCGCCACCACAGCTGGAGCTGTGTCCTCAGGCATCCCCTCCTGGCCCCATGGGACAGACAGGGGCACTGAAGCCTCTGAAACCCCACCACATGGGATCACCAAGCAACGAGAGGCCCCTCTCCTCCCCAGGCCTCAGATGAGGAAACAGGTTCAGAGGGGCGTCTGACCTGCCCAAGGCCACACAGCCAGAGGGGACGTCACGGGGCCTCCAATCTGCACCTGTCTGACTCATCTATTGGCTTAAGGACCTCCCGCCTTCATCAGAGCAGGCTTCAAGCCCCCCCGCGAGCACTCCACCCCCCACCCCAGGGGCCTGGGCACTCACCCACCACCAGCATCCCAGACCACCAGGCCTGTCGAGTGGGAAAAGCACAGCCCAGGTGTTTGTGTGGCTGGGGCTTTGTTCCGGTTTCCATAGGTACAGCGTCCCTGGGCCGGCCCCTCTAGGATCCTCCCAGCTGCCCAGCCCTTGCCTGGCAGTCCCCTGGCCCAGCCCATCTAGGCAACTGGTTATGTTTTAAAATTGGTGCCCGCGGACCCGGCATAGCCATGAAGGAACAGCCCGGGCAGAGACCCCGGGGCAGGGCCCCGTCTGGCGTGTTGGAGGAACGTGGAGGTTGGTAAGGCTGGAGCAGAGCGAATGAGTGAAGGGGAGAGAGGGAGGGCCCGGAGGAGACACATTCCTGCATTTAATCCTGGAAGCAGCCCTCTCCCCCAGGGAACTGTGGTCCTTCCCACTTTACAGACAGGAAACTGAGGCTCAGAGAATCCAATCACTGGTTTCTGATACCAAGGTGAGTGACAGATCGAGAACCTATCCCTCTGATTCCAAGGTCTAGACCCTACGACCACTAGGCTGAACTGCCCTCACCCCACTGTGCCCCCCCTCCCGGGCATTCAGCTCCCCAAGCTGGGCTCAGGTATGCTCAGGAAGCAACCTCGGAGGCCTGTTTACAGCTGCGACTGTCCCTCCTCCAGGAGAACGCCCCCAGGATAGAGGAGGCGGTGATGCGTGCGGATATGGGTCAGGTCACCTGCCAATTACCTTGGCAGCCACAGTCCCAATTCACAGCTGACAAAACTGAGGCCAAAGCTTCAGGGCACTGAGGAGCTCCCAGGTGGCCAGTCTGGGTGGGCCTGGCCATGACTCTTCCAGCCGCCTGGACCAGTCAGAAGCCACACGCATGCCCATCGTCACACCTGTGGCCAGGCTGTCCACCACTGGAATGCCCTCCCGACTCTGGAATCTGGCCCTAGCGCCTGGCACCCTGCACCGTGAAAGGGGCAGAGTCCATCAGAATCCCCATGCGGGTGAGGGGACGCTGGACTCAGAGCACAGCCCCACGGTAGGGAGGGCAGTTCACCCAGTCTGCCTCCCCCTACCCCACACAGTCAGAGTGACAGGGACACCGAAGGAAAGGAAGAAACAGAGGCAGGAATACAGACAGGAGGAGGAGGGGCATGGGGGCGACACAGACAGGGCGTCCAGACGGCCCCCGAGGTGCGGAGCGCCGCGGCATCGCTCGCTCACCTACTCTCCGGGTCCTGTCCGTCGGTCCGACCGTCGAGGCTCCGTAAGGCCGCTCCCGAGGGGCCGTTGCGGCGGCCGCGGGACTCGCGCGGGAGGACTGAGAAGGGACGGGACGGGCGGGGCGGGGCGGGAAGCTCGGCCCCGCCCCCATCGCACCGCCCCCCGTCGCCCCGCCCCGCGGCTCCGCCCCGCTCTGTCCCCGCCCGCGCGGAAAGGCCCTAAGAGGGGCCGGCGGCGGGGGCGGGCGGAGGACGTAGGCTCAGCCAATGGCAGAGCCGGCGACGTACGAAGAGGCCAATGGGAGAAAGTCGCCGGGAGGGGCGGGGTCTGGGGCGGGGCCAGGCAGCTGCGGGGAGATTCCCCCGGAATCGTGGAATGGGCCGGATGCGGCGTGGGGCGGGGGCGAATGAGGCAAAGAAAGGGGAGGAAGGAGATCCTGAGTCGAAAACAGCGAGAGACCCGGTGGGGAGGGGGCGGGGAGACAGAGACTGAGAGAAGCAAAAAGGAAAACAGGCCAACTCTGGCTCCGGGCAAGCCCCTTACTCCCTTGAGACTCCCTTTACCCACCTGGGTAATTGGAATTTGGGCCGAAGCACGTTTCTTAGAGTACGTCCCTGAGGAACCCTTTCTATCAGAATCACCTGGGAGCCCCTTTAAAAAATGTAGATTCCTGTAGCCCCAGATGGGCTGAATCTGACCCAAGGTTGGACATAAATCCTCCTGGGCTCAAGTAAATTCTCAGGTGGGGTTTGGGGCAGTGGCTGGGTGGACGGAGCCTGGAAACCCCACCAGGGGACTCCCAGATCCAGCCTCGATTTCCATGGGAATGAGCCGGCAGAGCACACTGGAGCCTCGTGGCCGCCAGCGGGTAAGGTGGCTGGGCCAGCTGCCCCCCCCCCCCCCAGGAGGATGCAGCTGTGAGTCCTGGGAACTGGGCCCAGGAGCGGCTCCCAGCTCCCCTGCTGCTCGGTTTCCTCCCCGCATCCCGGCTCTGGGTCCCAGTTCCAGCGAGGGCCAGGGGTGGTCAGGGGAGGCCAGACAGCACATGTCTGTGAAGTGCCTGCCGTGTCCACATGGGACACACACAGCCCCGGCACAGATTTTTACTCATGAGGCAAAAATGAGTGAAATGTCCCCTTATCCCATTTTGGACAGGGAAAACTGAGGCCCAGAGAGGGGCAGTGACTTGCCTGAGGGCACACAGACGCAGGTGGCTAGCCCATTCAAACCTAGGAATGGTGGTCCCACCTCTTGCCCTCAGCCGGGTCCTGCCCTCTCCCTATCCAGTGCTTATCCTCGGCACTGTTGACATTCAGGTCCTGTATTCCTGCTGCGGTAGGGGGACGTCCTGGGCACTGTGGGGGCTGAGCAGCATCCCTGGCCCCCACCCACTGGCCACCAGGAGCCCCCTATCCCCCCTCCAGGCCCCGACAATTAAAAATGCCACCAGCCGTTACCAAGTGTCCCCTAGGGGGCAGAATCACCCCAGCTGAGACCCACTGTTAGAGCTCCATTTCTTGGAGCCCGGGCCCCAAACTGTGAACACCCCTTCTTTCGAGCAGGGTGGCTAATGAGGCCGCAGAGGCCCAGCGAACTGTTCTTAGCGTCTCATCAAGCGACCGCAAATCGTTCCCTTGAGTCCAGGGTGGGGCATGGGTGGAGTGTGGCCAACGTGGGCGCGCACCCAGCTCTTTCGTGGTCTGCCCGTACGTGTTGACCTCCCAGAGCCCTGGTTTTCCGAATCTGTGACGTGGGGGTAAGAAGGGCTAGGGTTCTCAAATGAGGACAAAGGGAAAGTGCCCACACAGATGTGCAGAAGTCAGATCGTCCGCGCGTTGTGGGTGAGAATGCGAAAAAGGTGCAGGCAGACGCGGCGGAACAGTCTGGTGGGTCCTCAGAAAGCGAGGTGACCGTATGATCCAGGAGATCCCCTCCTAGGTGTCTCTCTGAAGGCAGGGGCTCGAACAGATGATCACACGAATGTTCGTAACAGCGGTATTCACAAGAGCCAAAAGGTGGAAACAACCCAAGTGTCCGTCAGCTGATGGACAGGTAAACAAAACATGGGCCAAACGTACCCTGGAATACTATTCAGCCACAGAAGGAAGGAAGTTCTGACTCATGCCGCAACACGGATAAACCTCGAAAACATAAGTTTACGATGCCAGGCATAGGACAAGTATTGTAGGATTCCAATTTCCTTTTTTTTAACTTAAAATTTTTTTTAAAATTCTTTCAATGTTTATTTTTGAGAGAAACAGAGCGTGAGCAGGGGAGGGGCAGAGAGAGAGGGAGACACAGAATCCAGAGCAGGCTCCAGGCTCTGAGCCATCAGTACAGAGCCCATCGCAGGGCTCGAACCCACGAACTGTGAGATCATGATCTGAGCCGAAGTCGGAGGCTTGACTGATTGAACCGCCCAGGCGCCCCTTTATTCCACTTTCTTGAGGGACCCAGAGTAGGCGAACCCATAGAGATGGAAAGTAGAACAGAGGTGACCAGGAGGCCGGGGAGAAGAGAATGGTTAGTTAGTGTTTAATGCACACAGAATGTGTTGGGGACGATGGAGAATGTCTGAAGAGAGATGGTGAGGTGGTCGAGACAACAGTGTTCGTGGGCTTAATGCCCTGAGTTAGACACGTAAAAATGGTTATAAGCATACACTTTATATTGTATATTTACCGCAATTTTAGAAAACGAATAATGTAATATACCAAAACCACTGACTTGGATGTTTTAAATGGGTGAATTTAATGGTGTATGAATTACATATTTTTTTTTAATAAAGCTGTTTTTTTTAAGTGCTCAGCAGCACACCTGGTAAGAATAACATCAGAGCAAGGGTGTTTTTTTTTTTTTTAATGTTAAAATTTAAATAAATGTTATTTATATTCAAGAGAGAGAGAGAGAGAGAGAGCGAGAGAGAGAGAGAGAGAGAGAGAGAGAGAGAGGAGGAGGGGCAGAGAGGCGGGGCTGGGGGCGGTCGGGCTCCAGGCTCTGAGCTGTCAGCACAGAGCCCCACACCAGGCTGGAACTCACAAGCCGTGAGATCATGACCTGAGCCAGGGTCAGACATTTAACCGACTGAGCCCCTCGGGTGCCCCTCAGGGCTAGTTTTTATCCAGCACCTATTACGTGGCAGGCAGCGGTTGGCTTAAAGTTAATCACTGTACGTAGATTAATTCACCAAAACTTCACAGCAACTCTGCGTTGGGATACAAACGTCCCATTTCACCGATGATGACGTCGAGGCTCAGAGGAAGCAACTGACCGTCCCAGGTGGTGACAGAAGTAGGCTCAGAACCTGGGGCAGTATGGATTGTGTGTCATGTGCACAGATCCTCTGGGTGGCCCCAACATCCTTGAGGTCTCCCCAGCTGGGCGGGGGTGGGGAGTGGGGGGCTACACCCAGCAAAAGACCAGGGGCTCTCTCTGGGCTCAGGGACTCAACTCGGAATGGAGGCTCGGCCGGGGATAAAGGGCTATAGCCACGGCTGTGGCTCTGCCGGGATCGGGGGACACTCGGCGGGTGTCGCAGCTCAGCCCAGAGCTCCGGGCTCCACCGGGAATGCGGGCTCAGCGGGGACAGGGGCTCTGTCCCACGTGGCTGGGTCCTAGCTGCGCGGATTCCGGCCGCGCCCGACAGGGGGCGTGTTTGGCGCGCAGCCCGGGCCGTGGTGCCTTCCCTTTGCCCGGAACAGGCGGCTGGGGCGCGAGCGGTGTGCGTGCCGCGGCGGGGTTCCCACGGCCAAGTCACCCTAGACGACGCATCCAGTGTCGCCTGCACCCCAAGACCAGGCCTCACACCCCGCTGGGCTGTGTGACCCACTTCTCTGGGCCCCTGTCTTGCGCCTACGCGAAGGGAGCACCGTGGTGGGGCGTGCGGGAGGAGTGGGGGAGGTCGGTGCTCCCAGAAGCTCCCTGAGCCCCTCCGCGCCCTCCTGGCGGCTTCCCCCGTCGCCCCGGGCGCTTTTTATACCGGACTCGGGGGCCAGAGCACCCCAACCCCCCGCCCCAAGCCCAGGCGTAACTCCCACGTGCCGCGATCCCGCAGTGCTCCCAGCCCGGCTGCCTACCCGGAAAGACCCCTCCCAAGGCCGCTTAGGACGGGAGGACGGCGGGCAGGCCCAGAGGCGCCCGGGAGGAGGGAGCCAACCTTGCTGACGCCCCCACCGCGGCCCGGCCCGGGGGGGGGAGCCTCATGGACCTTTCCCGAGAGCACTCAGCAGGGAGGTGGGGGGCCGCCTTCACTCCGGGTCACGGCCGTAGCCTCGGGTCAGGGTCACGGGGCCCGGGCAGCTCTCTGCTCCCGCCGACGGGAAGGCGGAGGAAGGTGGGGCGGGACGGTCCCCAAGCAATTTCAGTTCCCAGCCTCCGCCGTCCCCACCGCCTGCGCCTCTCGGGCTGCAGCAGCCGGGCGCCGGGGCCCCAGCCGAGGAGGTGTTTACAAGGGACGGCCGCGCAGACGCCGGCCGCCTGCGTGTGGGAGGCGGGCGTGCGCTGAGCCCAACCGCGGGTGTGGACGTGGGTGCGTGCGGTTCAGGAGGGGCTGGGCCCGACCTGCGGCTGCTTCTGCGGGTCGCGAGTCCCCCCCGTCATTCCTCGGCACGCACGAGAGGCCCGGCGGCAGCGACAGGGCTGTGATGGGGAACACACGGGCAGCTGTGGGAGCCCGGACCGGTCGCCTGACCCCAACTGGCGATCCGGGGAGGCTTCCGGGAGGAGGTGACTAGTGAGCTGAGCCTTTAAGCAAGGGCGGGAGTCAGCCGTGGAAGAGGCAGGAAGGAGGGCCCCTTTTATTCTTGGCTTGCTGGCCGTGGGCAAATCGTAGGTCCTCTCTGAGCCTCTGTTTCCTCATCTGTGAATCAGACCCATGATGTCCATCTTCGGGGGGCAGTGGCAAAGACTGGCAGAGAGGATTCGGGAAGGTGCTTACCCCGCTGCGAGGGCCCAGCCTGAGGACCCGCTCTTATTATTTGAGGCAGCTCTTTGCCTCCGGCCCGGAGCTCCCAGGCTAAGAGAAGAAGGCATACAGACATTGTGGAATGTCTGAGCAAGGGTACAGAGGTTGGGACGTTCTGGAAGCTGACAGGAAACAGTGTGTCTTGATCAGACCACAGGGACCCTCGGGACATCAAAGGCTGGGTATAAAATTCCAGACTTCACCCTGAGGGCAATGGGGAGCCATGGAGGGTGTTAGAGCCCGAGAGAGAGATTGGGGTATCGGGAAACTCCTCTAGTAGCCAGAGTGGGGTAGACAGCAGTGGGCAAGACTGGAGCCGGTAGCCAGGGTGGAGGTGTAGGGAAGGAGAAGGGGGTGCCCTGTGACGCCCCGCCCCAATCGTACCCCACAGGGTGGAGGAGGAGCCGTTGGGGTCCTGAGAAGAGGAGACTGCAGGCCCAGCCGGCGTGTGCGGGGACCTGGCTGGGCTGCCTCTCCCTGGGGACGTAGCTGGGGGCAGAGGCGACTGGAGGGAGTCATTGGCAAGATGGGAAAACCAGCTGTTGGGGAGACGGCAAGGGCCAAGAAGGGTCAAGGTCAGAGTTGGGGCACAGTGGGTGCTGAGCCAGATTTGGCTGTGACTTCCCCACCTCCCTCCTCACCCCAGGCTCCCGGGATCCCACAGCCCTGTCTCTCCAGGCGGGTCCCCTCAGCTCACCTGTTCCCTACAGGGCTGGATGGCCCTCCCACGCCGACTTCCGCTCGGGTCGTGATCTCACGGTTCGTGGGTTCGAGTCCCCTGAGGGTATGTCGGGTTCTGGTGGGCGGGCCCCCATGTCTGCGCTGTGCCTCCAAGCTGGCTCTCGCGCATGGCTCTTGGTTGGGGGCCTCAGCTCTTTACCACGTGGTCTGCCTGGGTGGCCTTGCAGCATGGCGGCCGGCCTTCCCCAGAAAGGGCGATGAGCCACGGGAGGCCGGCGCTGCGACTCGATTTGGCATCACAGGAGAGGCGCCCTCAGACTGGGGAAGCATCGGGCCGGGATCGGCCGAGGGCCAGTCTGAGAGGCGGGTGCTCTCGGCCCAGAGGCCAATGGGGGACGGCAGAGCCGAGTCACGGGTGGAGAGCGAGTTCCCAGGCTCTTTGATCAAGCTGTGCCTGAAAGCCTCAGGCTTTCCGGCTTCTGGAATCCGCGGATCCAGCAAGGCCATCTCCTTCGTTGCGCTTCTGTCAGCACAGAGCCCGACGCGGGGCTCCGACTGGTGAACCATGAGATCACGACCTGAGCCGAAGTCGGACGCTTAATCGACTGAGCCCCCCCGGGCGCCCCCAGCGGTCACCTTAGAAGGCAGGTCCCCCTTGATCTACCACCCCCCCCCCCCCCGCAAGCTGAATCAGGGCCTCCCCTGGGGTCCCCGGGGCCCCAGGTGCCCTTCACCAAATCCACGATCGCCCAGCGTCCCAGCAACCCGGTGATACGTCCATCTCTCTGCTCCGGCCTGAGTAGGCCTCGCTCCGGGCGGGTCCCTCCCTGGGGCTTCCGGATATTTGTTGAGCGCCTTAAGGAGGCTTTTTTCTCCACTTGGCGGCTGAGGAAACGGAGCCCAGAAAAGACTCGTCCAGGGTCACCAAGCAAGCGAGAGTCTGAGCCAGGATTCAGCCCCACACCGGCCTGACTTCCCGTCTGGCTCGGCACTTTCCTTCACCCTTTGGGCACCGCTGCTGTCCTGTCTTTCCCTATCATAGCCAGCCTCTCTGGGTTCCTCACTCTTTCCCTGAGATCCTCCCTCCCCTCCCCGACCGCTGCCTCCAGAACCCCAAAGGGCCAAGGCAATCTAGGAGGACTTCCTGGAGGAGGGAGCTCCTGGGCAGCTAGGTGTCCCGAGGATTGCGCGCCTGACAGCCTGCGACGTGCGATACTCCCAACGGTTGGCTCATCCTCGCCGCTCCCCGAGGCACAGGGCACAGGCCGGAAGTCTATTTCTACAGCCGTCCTCACACCCGCCCCTCTGACTTGGTGACTTCATCGGGGCCAGAGCCGGGGGGTGGGGGGGGGGGGGGGGCGGCTGACCTCATCCTCCCACCTCGGGGAAGATGTGTGAGCAGAACCCCGGACACCAGGAAACACTAACTCAGCAGCCCCACGCCCGGCCAGAATCTAGGGCAACAAGCACTTTCTGAACCTTGTCTCAGAGTTCCTGCCGTGGCGCCTGGGGGAAAGGCCTGGTGAAGGCCCTTCTTTACTAGACAAGAAAACGGAGCCCAGAGAGGGAATTGGCTTGCCTGGGGACACACAGCGAGGGGGGTGACAGAGCTGAGGCTGCTCTCCCCTCAGCCACTGCCCTCCCTCTCGCTGCATTCTCCCGGAGGCCACCAGAAGAAGCCTGCGAGGACCCGGGTCGGGTCACAGCCTCCCGTGACCCTGGGCCTCCAGAGTTCCCACCCCTCTGGGGGTGAAAGCCCAAGTCCTCCCTATAGTCCCCAAGGCTCTGCCCCCTGTTCACTCTGCTCCAGCCACTTGGGTCTCCCCACTGTTCATCGTGCCAGGCAGGTCCCGCCCCAGGGCCTTTGCATGACCTTCCCCTTTCCTGGGCGTCTGTTTCCCCATGCGTAAAACGGACGGGTCACATCTCCCGGAACTGTGCCAATGGTTTCTAGCATGTTACATCCTCCCTAAGTCCGTGATCGTTTAATTAACATTGTCCTTGAAGCCCGGCCCACATTTGGAACACCAATAAAGGTACTGGGATTTTTTTATTTTTTATTTTTAAATGTTTATTTATTTCCGAGAGAGAGAGAGAGAGACAGACAGACAGACAGGGCATGAGTGCGGGAGGGGCAGAGAGAGAGGGGGAGACACAGAATCCGAAGCAGGCTCCAGGCTCTGAGCTGTCAGCACAGAGCCCGACGCGGGGCTCGAACCCACGAACCATGAGATCATGACCTGAGCCGAAGTCAGACGTGTAACCAACTGAGCCGCCCAGGCGCCCCAAGGTATTGGTTTTTTCAAAGCCTTTTTCCTTGAATCGCAAAGAAAAATTAGCCTCCTCCTCGTGGCTGGGAGGTGACCGAAGGATGTCATCTGAATCTCACTGGTTACGGCAGCCTTCCGAACCGCTGGTCCCCTGGCAGGTGACAGAGTCACAGGTGGAAGAGATGTCACAGACCCCCCGGGACCCGACTGGGACTTGAGAACAACGGAAATGGCATTGAACTGAGCCTTCGCAACTGGATTTTAAGGTTGTTTCGTACCCTGCTGAGTACCCCCCAGAGTCACGCTATGGGTGACGAGGCACGTGGGGCGCTTTGGGCAAGTCTGGCCACAAGATTCGGGGACCGGGTGCCGAGACGTCACCCTCTCAGGCAGGCCCTTCCGGACAGCCAGCGTTACTCTGCTTCCTCGGTCGTGTTTCCTGTCTCTCCCTAGAACTTATGTCCGGGCGACTGTCTGCCTTGCTCCCTGCTGGGTCTCCAGCACCTAGAACAGCTTGGTATACAGTAGGCACCAAATAAGTGCAGCACGCATGCATGCATCCAGGTCCGCATCTCCTCGTGCCTGGCAGAATGGCGATCGTCCCCAAAATGACGTCCCCGTCCCAGTCCCCAGAACCCGTGCCCGTGTCACCTCGTCATGGCAGAAGAGACTCTCCGGGGAGCTCACGGGCATCCCGAGGGCTGTTATCAGAGGGAGGCGGGGGCACCGGCGTCTGAGAAGTGACAACGGGGGTGGAGAACCGCTTTCTCGATGTCATTCGAGAAAGACTTGACCCGCGCTTGCTGGCTTTGAAGGTGGGGAAGAAGGTCGTGGGCCGAGGAGCGCAGGAAGCTTCTAGAAGCCGGGAAGAGCAAGGAAACGGGTTCTCCCCTGGAACATCCAGAGGAGTGGTACCCTGCGGACGCCTCCATGTTAGCTTAGGGGGAGCGCAGGGTGGAACCATCGGGAAACAAAAGCGTCAGGACCCCGGAGAGCTGCCTCCGAGCCTGATGCCTGCCCGGCAATATCTATGAGACGCCCACCGCGCGCCGACGCTGTTCTGGGCGCTGGGGATACAGCGGTGCAGACAATGACAAAATTCCCTGCCTACACGGAGCCGACGCTCCAGTGGGGAAGACACGCAAAACACAATGTAATAAAGCGCATAATATAACGGCAGGTCATAAGTTCTCCGACCAGAGACCTGAAGGAGTAGGGAGCCGTGTGGATATTTGTCGGAAGAGCGGGCCAGGCAGAGCAGCAGCACGTGCAAAGGCCCTGAGGCACTCACTCCGGTGAGCTGGGGCGTAGGGGGGGCGCGGGTGGGAGATGGTGGAGGAGAACGGGTGTCCACTGAGTGCACACCGCCAATGCCCCGGAGATGCCACCTTTAGCCCTCGTCCTTAGGGAAATCCTTTGCCAAGTACCCAGCGGGATGCGCAGAGGCTGTTCGCGGCAGCACCGTTTTGTCACATTAAAACCAGGCATTAACGCAAAAGTCCGTCAAGAGGTGACCAGGTACAGGAAGGCGTATTCGTACGACGGAATAGTACACAGCCGCCAAAGGTGAATTAATCAGACCCATACAATCATTTCGGACATTTACTGAGCACCTACTAGGTGCCGGGTGCCACGCGAAGCATTTTACATGTGATAACGCAGAACATCTCTTAGAGAGCTACTCTTGGGGCGCCTGGGCGGCTCAGTCGGTTGAGCGCCCGACCTCGGCTCAGGTCACGATCTCGCAGTTTGTGAGTTCGAGCCCCGCGTCGGGCTCCGGGCTGACAGCTCAGAGCCTGGAGCCTGCTTCGGATCCGAGGGGAGCCCGGGGTGGGGGGGGCGGGCGCTCAGTCGGTCAAGCGTCCGACTCTTGATTTCAGCTCGGGTCCTGATCTCACAGTTCACGAGATTAGTTCCGGGTGGAGCCCGCTTGGGATTCTCTCTCTCTCTCTCTCTCTCTCTCTCTCTCTCTCTCTCTCAAAAACAAATAAAGATATTTTTGGGGCGCCTGGGTGGCGCAGTCGGTTGGGCGTCCGACTTCAGCCAGGTCACGATCTCGCGCTCCGTGAGTTCGAGCCCCGCGTCGGGCTCTGGGCTGATGGCTCAGAGCCTGGAGCCTGTTTCATATTCTGTGTCTCCCTCTCTCTCTCTGCCCCTCCCCCGTTCATGCTCTGTCTCTCTCTGTCCCAAAAATAAATAAACGTTGAAAAAAAAATTAAAAAAAAACAAAGATATTTTTAATAAAAATAAGAGGAAAAAAGCACGCTGCATTAAGTGTCTACACTATGTGAGTACAGTAATGCATTTTTTTTTAGTAATGCGTATTTTTAATGCACAAAATAGTCGTATTCACTGTCGGTGGCTGTGACGGTGGCCACGTGAGCTGAGCGTCTCCTTAGTTCTAACATTTTGTCTGCTCCCTACGAGATGCAAAAAAACTGGCAGCAAATAGGACAGGGGTTCACCCCTCATAGCCGGTCCTGGCGGGAAGGTGGACCGGCGTTTGCTAAATTCGTCTTCGCGCTTTTCTCGTTGACTTTTTTTTCCAAAATCAAAAAGAAATGATTCAAATGCAGGGAGAGAGTCTTGGGGGGTTGAAACAGGTGGGGCAGAGGCGGGGAGGGTGTCTCGGGCAGGAGCCCGGCTTCGGCAAAGTCCTGGCAGGAGCAGGGAGCGCAGCCTTGTGGGAAATGAGGAAGCCTGGAACCTTCGATCGTGTGCTGGCACGTCCCGGTCTTGTGCCCACCCCGCAACTCCAGACCGAGTCCTTCAGACTCTCCCACGTTGTGGGGGATGGGCAGGGCAGGGCAGGAGGTGGCGGTCAGAGTCAACATCTCCCCAGAGGATTGTAAGATGCACACACGGTTGGGAACCAGCGGATACACGGTCTAGTGCAGTAGCCACTCAAAACGTGTGTGCTGAGTGGTGAAGGAATTATTTGGGGAGGGCAGCTGAGAAGGAGAACGAGATACACAGGCTACGTCCGGTTCCCGCAATTGTACTTTATGACTTGCTGTCGTGAGCCACGCGGATGGCGAGGGGACAAAGAAAACGTAACATGACGGCAGGGCGCCCGGGGAGCTCAGTCCGCTAAGCGTCCGACTCTTGGTTTTCGGCTCAGGTCCTGACCTCGCGGCCTGCGGGTTGGAGCCCCGAGTCGGGTCCTGCGCCTACAGTGCGGGGCCTGCTGGGGATTGTCTCTTCCCCCACCTCTGTCCCCCCTCCTTCCCCCCCCCCCCCCCGCTCGCACTCTCTCTCAAAGAATAAAAAATACACGAATACAAGGAGATGTAAGACGATGGCATAGAAAGTGAGTGGGGCAGCTTTCTGAGCTGGGGTGGTCAGGGAGGGCTTCCCAGAGAAGGCCACACGGGAGCTGAGACTGATGCCTGGGGCAAGTTGTGCCAGGTGGAGGGGACAGCCGAAGCAAAGCCCCAAGGAGGTGACAAACATATAAACAGGCGGGTTCCAGAACAGGGGGACAAGGGCTGTGACTGGGGACCCCAGAGATGACCCCCTGGCTCAGACGGAGGGGGGAGGGGGTCCGCGTCAGGTTTCAGGGAGGAGGCAACTGGGATCCGGGTGTGAATCTTCCCGACTCAGCCCGGTGCCCCCCGGCTGGAAAGCACCCCACCCCCGGCCCCGCCGCCCAGCACCCCTACAGAAGCAGCACCTGAATGGGGGCGTTTGTTATGTTTTTTTCCAAGGAGAGTAAGAGTGAACGTGAGATCCCCCTGCAGCCATCCGGTTTTAAATTTAGCCCCGTGCGCATGGAACTCGGCTCGGGGGAAACAAGAAATTACAAAAATACAATTCCCTTCTCCAGCGCGGGCAGCGGGGGGAGCGGGGCAGGCCGGCCTGTGGGTAGTTAGAGGGGGAGACAGCTGTGGAGTCCAGAGGGCAGCCCCAGAGTGGGGGTTCCAGGACAGGGGGCTTCTGGGGTCTCAGCTCGGGCCCCCAACCCGCTCCAGTCCTGCCCTCACCCTGACAGCTCCGTCCCCCCCCCAGCCCCCCAACCAGGAGCCATCCAGAACCCGGACTCACCCCAGCCCAGCCCATCTGGCTCTCCCAGACCACCCTTGGCTCCCACCGCCCTGCGACCCCAGCCCAAACGCCCCCTCTCTGAGCCCCAGCCTGTCCCACGGCTAAGCCCCTGCCTCTGCGGTTCCCTCCGCCTCTCCCACCCCTTCCAGAAGCAGCCCCCCAAGGAAGAAACCCCGCCTGCTGTCTCCATCATCTCTGGCTGCGTGAGAAACGACCCCGAACCTGGAGGCGTCGAGGAACACGTATTTCCTGTGGGTCCAGACCCCAGGCAGGGCTTAGCCGGGTGTCCTGCTTCAGGGCCTCACAGGACCACATTCCAGGAGAAACCGGGGTGTGGTCTCATCTGGCGGCACGACCAGGGCAGGCTTGGCTGCCGGGTCTGGTCGTGTGCATGTGGGTGGCGTTCGCTTTCCCGCCAGGTGGCCTTCTCCATCAGGTGACTTTCCCCGCCTGAGAAGAGTCACGGCGGGGGGGGGGGGGGGGGGGGGAGGGAGAAGGGGCGGGGTAGAGGGAGGGGGAGGTCCTCTCTCCCCCTCGCTCTCTGCCCCTCCCCTGCTCGTGCTCTCTCTTTCAAAAATAAATAAAACATCAAAAAATCATTTTCAAAATCGTGACAAGGGAGCTTTGAGTCAGAGTTTTTCCCCGTTGCTGTTAAAAAAGAAAAACGTCTATGTATAAACATCCCTCATAATCCAGTTCACAGTCCTGCCTCAGAGCCTTTACACATGCTGTGCCCTTGGCCCAGAATGCTCTCGCTTCGTGGCTCTGCACGGCTCCCTCCTTCACCTCCTCCAGGTCTATGTTCAAGCGTCACCTCCTCAGAGAGGCCCTCCCTGACCACACTGTCTAAAATAAAAATCCTCGCGGGGCGCCTGGGAGGCTCGGTCGGTTGAGCGTCCGGCTTCGGCTCGGGTCACGATCTCACGGTCCATGAGTTCGAGCCCCGCGCCGGGCTCTGTGCTGCCGGCTCGGAGCCCGGAGCCTGTTTCGGATTCTGTGTCTCCCTCTCTCTGCTCCTTCCCCGCTCATGCTCTGTCTCTGTCTCAAAAATAAATAAAACATTAAAAAAATTTTTAGTAAATAAAAATCCCCTTGCCCGACCCCCACCCTACCTGGTCTTGTCCCCAGCACAGCTCACCTTGTACGTTTATCTTGTTAACCCTCCCTCTCCCCGACCGGAATGTCAACTCCATGAGGGCAGAGACTTCTGTCGGCTTTGTTCACTGTGGTGTTTCTCTTACCCAGCATACAGTAGGCGCTTAATGATGGATAGAACCAATGAATTCACACGCACACACACACACACACACACACATGCACATTCTCTGATTACTCTTGCCCCCCCACCCCCCAGCAGAATCCTGAATGTCGACCCCCTTTTCTTAAATGCCTCCCCATGCCGGTCCCTGGGACATCTGTGGTCTTGACCCTGTCTGTCAGCTCCATGCTCGTTGCTAGGCAACCCAATGCTCAAGGCGTCCCCAGCCGGCCACAATCCACCCTCCTTTCTGGGATAGAAACAGACCAGCCCTTCCCATCTGCTCGCACCCAGCCCCTGCACCCCCAGTCACCCTTCCTGGGAATATCCACGACTCCCTTGGGCCCCACGACTCCATCTTTCACAGGCTCTAGGCGCTTTCCCTGTGCTGGCTTGTTTAATTGCCACCCCTTGAGGTGGCACTCTCGCTGTCCCCAGACAGATGAGGAAGCTGAACTTCTGGGGGTCACACAGTAAGCAGAGACTGAGGCTGTGGGGGGGGGGTGCGATTTCAGGCCAGTTGCTGTGTGACCTTGGGGAGGCTCCCTTCCCTCTCTGGTCCCTCCACCTCCACTCCGCCAGAAAAGGAGAAGGTGAGGCCACAGGATACATCTCAATGCCGCTTCCCAGCTCTAAGTTGAGCACCTGGGGAGCCGGGGGAACAGATGGAGGGACCTGGAAATAGAGGAAGGGGGGGCCCCCCTCGGTAGAGAAAGGGGAAGGTGGAGCTCAGAGATGGGCAACACTGGGGGAGGGTGCCCAGCACATCTGATCTGAGATCCCTGCTACCAAAGAAATAGAATGTCAGGGGAGAGAGGAGAGGCAGAGATGGGAAGTGGAGGTTGGGGGGGGGGGCGCGGCACTGATGAAACAAGGTCACACCCTCCATCCCCCCCACCCCCGGCCCTGAGACCAGTGATGGAAGGGAATGCGGGCCCACAGCGGCGTGGGGGAGGGGAGAGGGGGGAGGGGGGCAGGGCAGGGGCACCAGGAGGAAGAAGTTGCGGGAGGGAGGCACAGAGACAAAGGGGAGAGAGAGGCGCTGGGGATCAGAGACGTTCACAGATGAGGAGCACGGCAGAGAGCCTCGCAGAGATCCGGGAGAGCCCTGGTCTTCCTCAGAAACTCAGAATGACATTCAGATCATATGTGATTTGCTGTTCTGTGTTCCTTCAGAAGCTATTCGGGGTGCCCGGGTGGGTGCTTAAGCCCAGGAAGTTCCTCCACAGACCGCTTCCTGGCCCTGGTGGTCAGGCTGGAGGGGAAGGAGACAGGGGCTCCTTGGGGAAGGGCAGTCCAGACAGAGGAAGCGCCCGTGCAAAGGCCCTGGGGCAGCACCATGTGGCTGGAGCAGAGTGAGGGGGAGAGAGGGAAGGGGGGAGGACAGGGAGTGGGTGGGGCAGGTCCTGCCCTGGGGGGCCACAGGGAGGACTTAGGCTTTTACCCCAGGGAGGTGGGAGCCCCTGGAAGGCTGTGGACAGAGGAGGGATAGATCCGACTTAGATTTCAAATTGATCACTCTGAATCCTTTCACATGAGAACAAACACAAAAAGCTCAGGCAAAAATGACAAAACATGAACCGTATTCATTAACTGAGGTGGTCTTTATAGGATATGATTCTCTGGACTTCGTTAAAAAAAAAAAATCCTCCAGCCATAAATCAACTCATAAATGAGCCACGACAAGTTGAACCCTGGTTGGTGTCCAACTCCAGCTCCGGCTGGACCCCCTGACTCTGGGACATCCACATCTGACCCTTTCCCGGGCCTGGGGGCCCCCCACTGCTATCCCCTCACCTTGAGCCTCTCTGGCAGGGAGACTGGCTTCTTCCCTGAACTCGTGTACAAATGCCTCAGCTCTGAAGGCCTAATTGTGCATGAAATCCAATCGAATTATCAGACCCCGATGAGCAATTCCCAAGATTATTTAGCTCAGTGAAGTAAATAATGACATTAGCATCCTCCTTCAGCTCCTGAAGCCCCCTCATTTCAGTCCCACACTCCAGTTGCTGCACAGTCTCTTGCCTGAGTGGTGGGAACAAAGGAGAGAGAGAGGACTCAAAATCCAGATGTTAGCACAAGAGAGACTTGGGGCGCTGGGGCGGCTCAGTCGGTTGAGCCTCCGACTTCGGCTCAGGTCATGATCTCACGGCTCGCGAGTTCGAGCCTGGCATTGGACTCTGCGCTGATGGCTTGGAGCCTGGAGCCTGCTTGGGATTCTGTGTCTCCCTCTCCCTCTGCCCCAACCCACTCGCATTCTGTCTCTGTCTCTCTCAAAAATAAATAAACAGCAAAAAATTTGTAAATAAAAAAAGAGAGACTCATAATGCTTTCCTGCAGATGGAGAAACTGAGGCCCAGTGCAGGACGCCTCTGAAGTCACACAGAGAGTTAAGACGTCTGGAATCTGTATCTTTCTTCTGCCATGCCAGCCAATGATGACCCACCCGGGCACACCACTCTCCTCTCCATCCCTGGGGGTGCATCGCTGGGACTCAAATACCAGGCAAGAGTGGCATGCAGAGTGGAGGCGGGGTGGGGGGGCAGTGTGTATGTCTGATGTGCCTGAATCCCAAGACCTTGTCTTGTCGTCAGATGCAAAGAGACATTGATTACCTTTCTGCTATGATAAGCTAACTATGCATGTTGGAACATATAAGGATGACTGCCCAGAGGACAGGAATAGAGCCAATAATTTCCGAATCACCAGAAGGAATAGAAAAGGAAACAAAGAAAACCCAACAAATTCAGCAGACAGTTGAAGAGGAGGGAAAAAGGAAGCAACAGAAAAGATCACATTGAACAGAAAACACAGTGAAAGAAGGTGATGAACATATATCCAAATATGTCTGTTAATGCAATAAATGTAAATGAACTAAACTCACCACTTGAAAGACACAGACTCTCAGGCTGGATGCATAGAAACAACCCCAAACTAACAAAATCCAACTCTATGTTCTTTTGAAGACGCACACCTAAAACAGAAATGCTACATCATCGGGGCGCCTGGGTGGCTCAGTCAGTTAAGCGTCCGACTTCAGCTCAGGTCATGATCTCACAGTCTGTGAGTTCAAGCCCCGCGTCAGGCTCTGTGCTGACTGCTCAGAGCCTGGAGCCTGCTTCCGATTCTGTGTCTCCCTCTCTCTCTGACCCTCCCCCATTCATGCTCTGTCTCTCTCTGTCTCAAAAATAAATAAACATTAAAAAAAAAAAAGAAAAGCTACATCATCAATAAGGAAATTGCAGAGAAAACAAGAGAAGGACGGGAACCCATAGAATAAAAGAGGCTTAAAGACAAATCAGCCAATGATGTGTGTGGATCTTATCTGGGTCCTGCTTTAAACTGTAAGAAAAAAACTATAACATTTCTTACAAAATTGGAAATTTAAAGACTGATGAGATATTCGATGATATTATGGAAGTGTTGTTAAATGTTTAGCCATGGCTCCTTATCTTTTAGAGACACGCACTGATCTATGCATGGATAAATTATATGCTACCTAGAATTTTCATCAAAATAATATCCAAAGAGGTATTAGTCATGAAACAGGATTAGTCATGAATTGATAAATGTTGACTTGACTATGGGTAGCTGGGGTGTCATTGCAGTATGTTCTCGTCTTTTATACATGTTTATGATTTTCCAAGGTAAAATATTTTTTTTTAATTTTTTTAATGTTTTTATTTATTTTTGAGACAGAGAGAGACAGAGCATGAGCAGGGGAGGGGGAGAGAGAGAGACACACAGAATCCGAAGCAAGCTTCAAGCTCCAAGCTGTCAGCACAGAGCCCGACGTGGGGCTCGAACCCACAGACTGTGAGATCATGACCTGAGCTGAAGTCAGACGCTCAACTGACTAAGCCACCCAGGTGCCCCATAGTAAAATATTTTTAAAAAGCGATGCAGATAAGCTTAAAAGTCAACGGATAGAAAAAGATTTATCAGGTAAATATGAAGCCCCCCAAAAGACCTCAAAATAATAAGCCAGATCCACCCCTGCATGGGCTGAATTGTCAGCACAGAGCCCGACGCGGGGCTTGAACTCACAGACCGCGAGATCATGACCTGAGCTGAAGTCGGACGCTTCACCGACTCAGCCACCCAGGCGCCCCACATGGGTGGATTCTTATCAACATATCCACCATATTCCCTTCTTCAGTTCTTATAAAGAATCTTTACTCTGGTTCTCACCCCAGGCCTTTTGCACATGCTGCACCTCTGCCTGGACCGTGCTCTCTCTGCTCCCTACTCTTACTCAGCTTTCAGGTCTCAACTTCAATGGCCCCTGCTCTGAGCAGCCTTCCCTGATCCCCACACTGGGCCAGGTGCCTTGCCTGCCTCCCCAAAATACCTGGGGGGCCCCCATCATGACCCTCATCATCCTAAGTTGTAAACCCCTGGTGTCAGCCCATCATTTCTACAGGACTGTGAGCCCCATGGAGACAGGACCCCCCACACAGTCGTGGCCACTGCAATGAACCCAGAACCCCCAGCATAGGATCTGGCCCACGTAGGTACTCGGTACCATGTGGTGAATGAACCTGTGCCCCTTGACCATCCCTCTCTGTCTCTAGGCCTTGGTTTCCCCCCACTGTAAGTTGGGTGACACCCTCCCACACAGGCTCTGGGTGAGGTGTTGGAGAGAAGGCAGGGAAAATGCCCAGGCGGTTGCAAACAGTATGGGGAACGGAAATGTGTCCTGTCGGTTTAGGCGTGGTCAGTTTAGACCAGGTCCTGGCCTCTGGCTCTGGCTGAGTTGGGGGGCAGGACCTTGGTCCCCAGAGGGTCTCAAGGCTGAGCCCAGGACCTCCGTGGTGGGGAGACCCCACATTAAAGAATATGGCCCCTCGGGGCGGGACCTCAGCCAGGGGAATGGGAAGGGGGCCAGGACAGGGCCAGGGGTGCCCGAGAGGGGACAAGGGGGCACCTGTACTGGGGGGTCTCCCACACACCTCTCTTTCTGTCTCTGCCTCTCCTCACCGCCCCCATCGCTCCGCATGGGCTCTTCTTCTCCCGGCCCACCCCCATCTCGGTGCACGTGGGGAGCCCCCCACCCAAGCACACACACGTCCTCAGTGCCTAGAGTATTCCAGGCACAGGGGACGCTGCGGGACCCAAGATGGGCCGAGCTCCTGCCCCCCTGGCGTTGACACCTCCCGGGACGAAACAGACAAAGGTCAAATATGAATCTGTTGCCTCCCCGGCCCTCAGAATGAGACCTTATCCGGAAATAGGCTCTTGGCGGGTGCGATCAGTCCCTACCTCCCGGGAGTGGCGGCTTCGTACCAGAAGGGGGAGGATGGTGCCACACACCGGGGCTCGGCCGCGTGAAGACAGGGAGACAGGGCCACAGGCCAAGGACCACCCCCCCCCCCAAGGTTTGCCCCAAAGGTGTGGCTTAAAACAACGCACGTTTCTTATTTTAAGGTTCTGGAGGTCGGAAGTCTGGCATCGGGTCTCGCCGGGTTGAAGCCCAGGGGTGGGCAGGACGGATCCTCCTGGAGGCTCCAGGGAAGACCCGTGTCCCAGCCTTTTCCAGATTCTGGAGGCCAGCATTCCTGGGCCCTGCCCTCCCTCCGCCGTCACACTCAACAACTAGCCTTCCCACATTGCTTCCCTCTTATCAGAACCCCCGTGGTTCCCTTGGGCTCACCCGGATAATCCACAATAATCTGTTCCTTTTGACATCACCTGATTAGCAGCCTTAATTCCCTCGGCAGCCCGAGACGTCAGAGAACACACAGGCACAGGTCCCGGGGCTCTGGACTTGTCTCGTCTCGTCTTGCACGGTTGGTGATGCATCTGTAGACAACCGGAACGTGTGGGGTGATTCCTAACCACGCCACCATAGTCTCTCTCCCTTCCCTCCTTCAGGACTCGTTTCTATTCATCCTTCAACTCTCGGTTTATGTATCACCTCCTCCGGGAAGCCTGCCCTGATGTCCGATGCCCCACCCCCCCCACCCCCGGTCCCCACTGCGCCCGTGCGTTCCCATCACAGCCCTTAACACCCTGTGTGGGTTACCTGGGGACATGTCTGCCACTCCCACCGGACCTCGAGGCCCCCCGGGAGGGCACAGCCTGTGAGCCTTGCCCCCTGCCGTTCTCTTGCACCCGGTCGCCCCGGCCCAGCCTGGCTCGGCCCGGCGGCTGCAGCCCGCAGAGCTCTTCCGGCCTCCTCATTAAAGGAAGTCTTTTACTTACGCAGCCCTGCCAATTCGAATTGATTGCCTGCATCCCCGCGGGGGGACTCAGGTTCCCGAGGCCGGGGCAGCTGGGCCGGGGCCAGGCCACGGCAGGTGGACACATCCAGACAAACCCACAGCCCACCAGATGCAGACAGAGGCAGAGCAGCTGGGTCGCGGGGTGCCTCAGGGCCCCCACGGAGGCTCAGAATTAAGTTGGTTAGCATTACCAAATGTGGGGCGCCTGGCTGGCTCAGTCAGCAAGCATGCGGGTCTTGATCTCGGGGTTGTAAGTTCGAGCCCCACATTGCGCATAAACCTTGCTTCAAAATAAAATCTTAAAAAAAAAAAAAAATATATATATATATATATATATTTTTTTTTTTTTTTACGGTCGGTTAAACGTCCAACCCTTGATCTCGGCTCAGGTCACGATCTCGCGGTTGGTGAGTTCGAGCCCCGCGTCGGGCTCCGTGCTGACGGCTCGGAGCCTGGAGCCTGCTTCGGATTCTGCGTCTCCCTCTGTCTCTGCCCCTCCCCCGCCCGCGCTCTGTCTGTCTGTCTGTCTCTCTCTCAGAAAAGCAAACATTTAACAAATTAAAAAGAAGAAGAAGAATTTAAAAGAAGTCACTATTGGAATGCGCCGGGGGTGGGGACAGAGGTGGACACGTGCATCCGCACTCACAACCTGAGGGACTGTCACCATTTCCGTTTCCCGGGCGGGGTAAGTGAGGCTCCGAGAGGAGGATACAGTGGGCTTGTTCGGGGCATGTGGCCCCCGGACCTTTGCCAGGCACCCTTCCTTCTCCCCTCCTGTCTTCAGCCCAAGGGTCTCCAGCTCTCTCTCTCCTTGTGAGTCTCTGATTCCTTAAAACCCGGGCATCTGGGAGCTGATTTCATTAATATCTGGCACAGCCGCCACTGAGTTCCCAGCGTCCCAGACAGGCCCGGTACACAGTAGGCACTCAATAAATGTGCACGGGCAGAAAGTACCAGCATTCAGACCCACTTACTTGAATCTGCAGGCTCCTGGGCTTTGAAACCAATGCATGAAAATGGAAACGACGCCTCCACGTGGACACCCTTGGGTCTAGACCTCGGGCTTCGAGCCCCTGGCGCCTGCTGTCCCTTTTAGCCCTTCCTTGGTGGGCTGAAGGCAGGGACAGACTTCGGGGCCGTTTGGGATTTGCCCAAAGCGGCGGCAACTGATAATAACCGTCATTAGGATAATGATTTTAATTATTATCTAATAAAAGTATATTTAGCAGCGTCCGTTTGCTGAGCGTTCACACTGCTCAAGACACTTTTGGTGTTTTTAAGCCCCTCTGGTTGATCCTACGTTCCTCTCCAGTGACCACCCCCCGCCCCCCAACAGGAAAACACACTCCGGGAAGGTGGTCCCCGTAGGAGCACGTGCCTTGGCGGCAGGGGACAGCCAGGCCCTACCTCTGCTCGGGGAAGCTGCCGTCACCTCACTGGCCTGGAGCCCTCGGCCCCCTGCACCCAGCGACTCACGGCCCAGGATGGGGGGGGGGGGAATAGACCAGGAGTGCTCCCCACTCTCTAGGGATTATCCAGACGGGCTCGGGGTTGGGGGAGGGGGCTTCCGGCTTCCGGGGCTCCGGGTGATTGATGTATCCACAGTCCAGAGGGAGGAGAGGGGGGCCGAGGTGGAAACCCCGTATACAGCTCCTCTCGCAGCGGGATCAGTCCCAGCCACACCCACCCCAACCCCTGACCCCAAGCCTGGGGGCCCGCGAGGCCCTGGGAATACGATGCCCCCATACACACAGCACGTCGGAGCCTCGAAAAAGCCCCAAACGGAGAGGGAAAGGATACAAGTAACGGCGGCCCCTGAGGACGGTACTTCCCAAGGCCCCTTTACTGTCTCGGGAGCCTTAGGAAGCACGTATCAGGACAATCCCCATTTTACGGATGAGCAAACCGAGGCACGGAGCAGCCAAGTGGCCTGGCCAGGTGCACAGCTGGTGAGCGGCCACCTCAGCTTGGACCGGCCTGGGCCCGACGTCCTATTTCCCACGAGGGAGCCACGGGGGCCCACAGAAGAGTCTGCCGGGTGGCCCAGCTCCCTGCACAGGGGACAGAGCAGGAAACAGGTTCAGGGCACAGGGTGGGCGGTGCTGGGAGGAAATGCAGCGGGGGGGGGGGGGGAGTGGGGGGTTGGGGCGCTCTGAACCCCGGAACCCGGTCCCCAGACCGCTGCAGTCACCAAATGGGATGACTGGGCCGGGGTTCCCCATGGCTAAGGTGGGTCTCGGGGCAGCGCGCAGAGGGGAGGTTGGGAGGGGCGCACAGCACCCATGTTGGGTGCGGAGGAAGGGGGCTGTTAAGTGAGTTGGGGGACACGGTGCGGACAGCGCAGGGAAGAAGTCTCCCATGCCCCACCCACCCCCACTCACCTCTCTCCAACCTGGGGCGGTTGGATCCGCCTGCTGCCCGAGCCCCCCTTCCCCAGCTGTCACCTAGCGCCCCGCCCCCCTCCCCCCCCCCCCCCCCCGGCCGCGCCAGGGGGACAGCGCCGCCTCTGTGTCCAGGCTCGCGGGGCCAGCCGTCCTCGAGGCCTGCCAGCGTTGCCCAGAGACCGGTGGGCAGCAGGCGCGCTCCAGCCCCCTGCGCGCAGACCCCCGCCAGCCCAGCGCCCCGCACTCGGATCCAGGACAATGGGCAGGGCAGAGGGGAGCCGGGGCGGGCGGGGCTGGGGGCCTTGGGGGCCTGGGAACGAGGCGGCTGCGCAGAGAGGGGGGCTTGAGATCGGGCCCCGGGGGGGCTCCGAGGGCGGGCGGGCGGGACAGGAGGGGGAGACCTGGGGAAGGGGGCGGCAGGAGGGGAGGGGCCTCGGAGAGAGAGAGGAGGGAGGCGGGGCCTAGCCCCCTCTCCCACCGCGGCCGCCCCCTGCCCCTGGCCTCGAGGCTCGTGCCGGGAACAGGTGTGGGGGGGGGGAGGGGGGGTTCTGAGGGCAGGAATCGGGGACACAATCCGTTTCGGAAGTACAGCGACATGGGCCCTCTCCGCTATAAATACGGACACAGCTGACTGGGGGGGGGGGGGGGGGCGGGATACAGCCCCAACCTGAGGGGACCCGCAGTCTAGGGGGGGAGCTGGTCGGTGGGCTCGTGGGTGACTGGGGAAGGTCTGTCGCACAAGGTGTCACCTGAACAGGACTAAAGGCGAATCGGGAGGGGGTCGAGGGAGGCAGCGAGAACAGCCGGTGCAAAGGTCCTGAGGCAGGAGCAAGAGCCCGCGGCCTGCCATCCCAGCTTTGCTGTTCTGACCTGGACAGGTGACCGTCTCTTTCTGAGCCGTAGTTTCACAGCGTTTAAGGAGAGGGCTCGGCGGGGCACATGGCACCCAGCGAGCGCTCCATAAATATTTGCCACAAGTTGAAGGAACGGAGGCCTGGAGGACGGGCGTGAAGGACAAGGCTCAAGGCCCCTGTCTGGGGGTGGCTTCGTGGGGGCGGCGCATGACCTCGTTTCCTGGCCAAGGTGCCCCCTTCCCCCGGGCCCCTCCTCCCTGGCCCACCAGCCTTCGCCAGCTGTCCCCCCATGTGTGTGTGGCCCGTGTCTGGAGCAGGCGCCTGTTCCGGAACACCTGATGCCTCGCTTCCCAGGGATTTCAGACGGGTAGCTGCACGGAAGTTCAGCTGCCACGCGGGCTTAACCCTGGAGCCTGGGCGCCGGGTCCTCAGAGGCCTGCCGCCGTCCCTCTTGACCCTGGGGACGCCCCTGGCACGGCTCCGACCTCAGCTCCAAAGACCCCACTTCAGCTCCTAGCTCTGGGGCCTTGGGAAGCGAGTCCGCGTCTTTGGTCACAGCCACCACCAAGGGTAACAACAGTTCGGGGCGCCTGGGGGGCTCGGTCGGTTAAGCGTCCGACTCCGGCTCGGGTCACGATCTCGCGGTCCGTGGCTTCTGTGTCTCCTTCTCTCTCTGTTCCTCCCCTGCTCACACTCTGTCTCTCGCTCTCAAAAATAAATAAAGATTTTTAAAAAATTTTTTGAAATGACAAATGAGGCAGGCAGCCTCCCCAGGGGAGCAGCTTTCCATAAGCCCACCTCATTTTAGAAATGGAGAAATTGAGGCCCCCAGAGGTGAGGTCTAGACAGGGTCTCTGCCCTCTCGTGGCCATCCATGGACACAAAATAAGAAGACAAGGAATGACTAAAATAATTTCCGATCATTGTAAGGGCCAAGAAAAAAACCAACACAATGAAAAGCAGTAACCGTCTGGGGGCATCAGGGAGGACCTCTTGGAAGAGGTAACAACATCTGGGCTGAGACCTGAAGAAGTAAGAGCCACTTGGGGGCAAAAAAAAAAAAAAAAAAAAAAAAAAAAGGGAAAGGGCAGAGGGAACAGCATGTGCAAAGGCCCTGAGGTAGGACGGTTCCTGGCGTGTTGGAGGAACCACAAGGAGATCCAGGAGGCCGGAGCAGGTGAGCCAGTGGCAGGGAGGGGGAACAGGGGAAGGTGGGGAGAAATTGGGCAGCATGGAGAAAAGTTTGGATTTTATTTCAGGGGCACTAGGGAGCCAGGCGGGAGTTGAGAGTGAGCAAGTGAGATGATCTGATTTCACTTGCACAAAGGTCCTTCTGGCTGTCCTTTGGAGAAGATGTGGCCGGGGGGTCCCAGGGGGACCGTGGAGGTGACTGCAGTAGTCCAGGAGAGCAAGTCGGGAGCTCTGGACTCTGAACCCCTTCCCCTGAGTCCCTCCCCCCACCTGCCTCCTCGCCCCCCCACTTTTGGGGGGCCCAGCTCATATCACCTCCTCCAGAAAGCCCTCCGGACTGCCCTGGCCAAGTCTCGAGTACCGGCCTGGACCCCGCCAACGTCCCAGTGCTCCGCACAGCCCAGACGCCCCGCATATTCCCTGAGAGGAAGAAGGAAGATTCCAGGTTTCTGGGATCCGAAGATTCTGACAACCCCGTAGCCCTCACTTCTGGGCTTAGGATCTCATCTTCACCTCCTGGGGGGACCGGCCCCAGGGGTCCTCCTCTCTTCTCAGTCGCCCGGCAGGGGAGGGAGGTTGAGCCCATTAGGGGAAACCGAGGCACCGGGAGCTGCTTCCCTCCACTGCTTTCCGATAGGGGTCCCTGGGGCTGGGGGGGCGGGGAGGGGGGTGGGCTTTGGCCCAGCGACTGGAGTAGGAGCCCAGCCGGGAAAGATCCAGAGTGGGAGAGAGGCGAGCCCTGGAGGGGCTAGGAAACTCTATTTTTCCTCTCGCAGCTGTATTTATAGATTCCCTTTGATGTCCCAGCGGTTGGCTGACCTGGTTCTCGGCGCTGCAGTGGGAGGAAGACAGGTTCTTGGAGCCGGGGGGGGGGGGGGGGGGGTGCCCGGGCGCAGAGAGCCCGTGTGTGTGCGGTGACCCGGCCCCTGGGCTTGGGAGGGGGAAGGCCGCGAGCCAGCCTCCGTTTCCCTGTCTGCAAAAAGGACTTCTATCCAGTGTCCCCATGGTCTCATTTGCATGAAATAAGCCACTCCGTAGGAAGAAGACACACGGGGTGGGGGCTCAGTGGGTCAAGAGACTGACGCTAGATTTTGGCTCAGGTCGTCACCCCGGAGTCCCGAGATCGAGCCCTGCGTCAGGCCCTGTGCCGACAGGGCGGAGCCTGCTTGGGATTCTCTCTCTCCCTCTCTCCCTGCCCCTCCCCGGCTCATGCTCTCTCTTTCCCTGTTTCAAAATAAATCAACTTAGAAAAACGAAAACAAAAACAGAAGACACACAGTGAGCTCAAAATACGTGTTCCTGCCGCTACTGTTGCACGGGTTCTTCCACCCTGGGGATCATAGAACCCTGCTGTTTTCACATCTGTGAAATGGGGTCAACAATCCTTGAGGGGGGGCTCCTGGCCGGCTCAGTCGAGGGAGCGGGCCACCCTCGATCTCAGAGGCGTGAGTTCGAGCCCCACGCTGGGCGTAGAGATTACTCGAAAATACGATCTTTAAAACCACCAAACCCAACACTTGAGAACTCAGAATCTCGCTATAAGACAAGTTCATTCGTAGAAAGGCTCTAAACGCGGTTTCAGGCACATGGCGGGGGCTGAGGATGCGGTAACTGTTATTACTTTTTAAAACAGTTTTTTTTATTTTTCATGTTCATTTATTTTAGAGAGAGAGAGAGACAGAGCGTGAGTGGGGGAGGGGCAGAGAGAGAGAGAGAGAGAGAGAGAGGGAGACACAGAATCCGAAGCAGGCTCCAGGCTCCGAGCTGTCAGCACAGAGCCCGACGCGGGGCTCGAACCCACAAACCGTGAGATCATGACCTGAACCAAAGTCTCAACCGACTGAGCCCCCCAGGCGCCCCCTCATTTGTCATCAAATTTACTATTTCCCTTGCCGGTGGACTCCTGCCATCATTATGCACATTATGCTAATTGTGCAAGTTTTATGTAAATGATGTGAGTATATATTCACCCCCTCCCGTCCCCCCGCCCCGCCCCCGCAGCCCTCACCCCCAGAAGTCCCCACTGGCCTTGGGGACCTGGAAGCTGGGACATGAGTCTCAGCCCAGGGCCACCTGGGGATCCACACTCAGGGGAGGGGGAGGGGAACCCAGAGATGCAGGCAGACTGGGACAGAGACTGGAAGAGAGTGAGAAGGTGAGGCGGGAGGGCATGGCAGGGGACTCCTGCCGCCCCCCACCCCCACCCCCTTCCCCCGCCACACGCTTGCGTCGCAAGAGTCACCTTCTGCTGTCACCCCCATGGCAGCCTGTTGGAATCTTCTGGAAGGGGAAACTGAGGCTGGACCAGGGGAGCCACTGGCCTCACGGCAATTCCAGGGCAGGGCTGGGATGAGAACTGGTCCATTGCTCTGTTGGACCCTGGAGGCAAGGAAGTTTCCCTGACACTTGCGGGACCTTACCCAGGCAAAGGCCCTGAGGCAGAGGAAAGCGGTCCCCAAAGCACACAGTGCCCTGCACGACCTGCCCCTCCCCCCCCACCATTCCCTCCTCCCTTTTCCCCCCTCAGTGCCTCCTGCTCTGGCGGCTCCAGCCAGAGGCCTCCTCTAACAGGTCAGGCATGGTCCTGCCTCAGGGCCTTTGCACTGGCCGTTTCACACCTCCCCCTACCTGGAACTCTCTTCCTCCCCATATCAGTACGACTCTCCCTCACTTCCTTCAGGTATCCGCTCAGAAGTCACCTCCTTTAGGAGTCTTCCCCTGACCCCCTGTTTAAAATCCGCCACCCCCGCCCCTTGCCCCAACCCTCCCCATCTCCTTTCCTTGCTTAATCTTTTTCTTAAGCAACATCTGGCCCAGAAGCGACTTCACCCATTTCTACTGCTTCCTACGTCAGCAGCGCAAGGCTAGAGATTTGTCTGCTCTGTTCGTTGCTGGGCTCCCAGTGACCAGAACAAGCTGGGCACCCGGCATCCAGTAGGTGCTTAATAGATGCTCGTTAAATAAAATAATCTTCCCTCTGCCAGGACAGGGTCTGGCTCTGTGCCGGTCACCGAGGGATCCCCAGCAGCGCTCGGATCAAGTTAGCTGGGTAAGTAGAGGTACGAGGGTCAGGGCCCCCGGGCTTAGCTCTGCCTCTAAAGACCGTGGAGGTTTTGCGACCGGGGCAGAGGCCATCCCGGGGGGGGCGGGGGGGGCGCAAGCGCACAAAACGTGTGAGCTCAGCACCCACCCACGGCACCTCCATACACTGACGTCAGCATCACTTGAGTCGAGAGCCCCGGTGGCAATGACCGAATTACCACTAGCTGAGGTCATTCACACACACCCTCCGCTGTCGCCCGTCTGCTATCTTTCCCCGTGACAGTTTTTGATTTTCTTTCTTTCTTTCTTTCTTTCTTTCTTTCTTTCTTTCTTTCTTTCTTTCTTTCTCTTCTTTCTTTCTCTTCCTTCCTCTTTCTTTCTTTTTCTTTCTCTTTCTTTCTTTCTTTCTTTCTTTCTTTCTCTTTCTTTCTTTCTTTTCCTTCTTTCTTTCTTTCTCTTTCTTTCTTTCTTTCTCTTCTTTCTTTCTCTTCCTTCCTCTTTCTTTTTTTCTTTCTTTCTTTCTTTCTTTCTTTCTTTCTTTCTTTCTTTCTTTCTCTTTCTTTCTTTCTTTCTTTCTTTCTTTCTTTCTTTCTTTCTTGTTTATTGTGGTAAACTGTGCATGACGTAATATTTACTGTCTTAATCATTTGTAAGTGTGCTGTTCCATGTTCCAACAGAAACCGTCCCCATGAAACGTTGACTCCCCACCCCCCGCCTGGCTCCCAGCCGTCTACTCTCTGTCTCTGTGGACGGGACTCCTCTGGGGACCCCCTGTGAGTGGGGTCGCGCAGGGTCCTCCCGCGTCTGGACAGCGTACTATCCTCAAGGTTCGTCCACGTGCTAACGTGTCAGATTTTCCTGCACAGAGCACCCCCCTTCCAGCCCTGGCTGGCTCGCTTCGGACGAAGGGCAGCTCACCGCTCCATTATTGGTTCGAAAACGGGTTGACAAGATGGTTTTCGAGGAAAGAGAACAGGGTGGAGAGAGCTGCCATGTCCCCCAAAGTGGCCAGAGAAGGCCTCTGGGGGGGAAAGAAACACTGGCCAAGCGCGCAAGGATCTCCCCAAGCAGAAGGGGCAGCAGGTGCAAAGGCCCTGAGGAAGGAGCAAGCGCTGTGTGTTCACTAGCCTGGGACACAGAGCCCAGGGGAGGCATAGGGAGATTTCGAACAGGAATAATGTGACACTCTTCCCCCCTCCCGTCAGGGGACGGCGCACCCATGCCCGCTCTGTGCCTCGGTTTCCTATCCACAGCCAAGGACAGACCCCGGGAACTCACAGGTCCCTGGTTCCCTCCTCCCTTCCCGCTTCTGGTGACCAGGGTGTCCCCTGCCTCATTTGCACATGAAGCCTTGGGGGAGGGGGTCCTCTGGGGGGAGGATTTCACTGGTTCTGGGCTGAGGAAGTACTTGGAATTGTTGTAACTTCCTTGCACATCAGGCCGCGCATCCTGCAGCTTGTTTCTAATGTGTCGTGCGTGTGCGTGTGCGTGTGCGTGTGTGTGTGTGTGTGTGTGTGGCACTTTTAGCCCCTGTCGGACACAGCCAGCGACAGCCCCTGGGTCCAGGGGGCTGGAGAGGGGGTGTCTGGCCGGGCAGCCCTCAGCCAGTCCCCACTGCCTGCCTGGCTGAAGGCCTACTGTGCGCCCAGGCCTTGCACACAGCCTCTGTGGTGGCCGAGGGGGTCTTGGCCAAACTCTGGGGCCAGGTGTCCTGGGTTCAAATCCCCGTCCTGGTGGAAAATGTGCAAAGTGCCTGGGGCCTACTGTGCACACTGTAGGTGCTTAATAAATGTTCCTGTAATTATGATTTCACTGGGTACCCCTCCCCCGCCTGAAGAGGTGACCTCCTGTTGCCCTATTTTGCTACTGAGGGAATCAAATGACCCTGGGCTCCCTGCTGAATGTCAGTCCCCCACTCCATACGGTAAGAACAGGTTCAGAGAGCTCCTGGGCCCTCATTCATTCATTCATTCATTCGTTCATCTGTTCAACACACTTTGTCGAGTGCCTACTGTGTGCCGGGCCCTGTTCCAGACCCCAGGGACACAGTGGAGACCAAGGTTGGCTAACTGGCAGGGGATGGGGGTGAGGTCGGAAGAGAAAGAAAGAAACAGAAAGAAATGCCATCAATACGAAGCACAGCAAAACAACCACAACAGAGAAAGGGAAATGATTATTTTGCTTTATTTCTTATGGTTTCCCCTTCAGTGGGATTTCCATTTTTCTCTTTATTCATTTTTTTTTTTTAAAGTAATCTCTACACCCAACACAGGGCTCGAACTCACAACCCCCAGCTCGAGAGTCACGCGGTCTACCAGCTGAGCCAGCCGGGTGCCCTAAGGGTCGTGATTGTTTAGATGGAGACATGTGGGGGCGCGGGGAACATTTGAGCTGAGACCAGAGTAGGTGGGGGAGGGAGCCATTCAGAGACCCAGGGGCAGAATATCTCCACCAGGCACAGGCATAGCCTGTGCAAAGGTCCTGAGGCAGGACTGTTGGGGGAACAGGGAGGAGGTTGGTGTGGCTGAAGCAGAGTGATGGGGGGAGGGCAGAAGGAGGTGGGGTCTGGGAGGGCACTTTGGATGAAGGGGGCACAGGACGGGGTCACGGCCCAGGCTCCCGGACATACACCAAGACAGAACTACCACAGGGTCCTTCCCCCTGGCTGCCCTCCACCCTCCAGCCCTCTATGCGTGCGCCTGTCGCCGAGGTTTCTGGAGACCAAGCATTTGTGGAGCACCTACTGTGTGTCAGGCACTAATTTCTAGGCAATGGGGATTCGGCAGGGAGCAGAACAGTGCTGGGGGGCGGGGGGGGGGGAACAGTGTACAACATTTTGTTGTGAAAAATAAAATGAAGAAAACCAAAGCAGGGTAAGAGGACAGAAAGTGATGGTGCAGCTGTAGACGTGCAGGTGACATCTGAACTGAAACTTGAAGGGCGGAGCGTAGGCGCGTGGGCCATATTGGAGATCTGCGGGGACAATATTCCAGGCGGGGAGAACACAAGTGCAAAGGCCCTGGGGCAGGATGGGCTGGGTATAAAACTACACCTTCAAAGACCCACCCAAGCCCTTGACAGCTACACACCCCCCCCCCAACGTTTCAGAGCGGGGCTGCCTCCGCTTCCTCCTCAGAACTTCCGGGTGACAGTGGCACCCAATGGGGCTGAAGAAGCAAAGGAGGGAGGGTCTGTGCCCGGCTGGGGGGGGGGGGGCAAAGGGAGGGCAGGGAGTGGCCACCAAGAGCCCGCTCGTTCAAGTCCAAGTGCGTGACCCCCAAGTCGTTTGCCTTCCAAGCTAAGGGGTCCCTGAGCCCCCCGGAATTATTCAAAGCACAGGGTTCAATTCCAGCTCCGTTTCCTGGCTGGGTGGCCTCCCAAGCCATTCCTCTCTGGGCACCAGATTCTCCCAGCTCCTTCAAGAGCTCCTGGAGGGTATTTGAACTTGGGGGAGGGTCCACAAGAGGAGCCCCAACCCACCCCGCCCTGCGTGGGGGGCAGGGGGCAAAGGGCAAGGGGCAGGGCCATGCCCCACCCCCAGGCGCACGGGGGCGCGCGCGCGCGCGCGCGCACACACACACACACACACACACACCCCGCTAGCCACCCACCGTGGGTTCGAGGCGGTTAGCTCTGCGGAGGGACCAGCTGGGCGGATTTAGCCGGCGCATCTGCCGCCCGAGCAGCTGCCGTTCTGGGGGGGCTGGAGGGGGATTTGGGACGAGAGAAAAATCTGTCCGAGGAGAATCGCGTCTGCGCTGCCCAGCTGCCGCCTCGGGCTTGGGGGCGGGGGGACACCCCGAATCCGCCCGGACCCCGGCCCCTCCCCGGCCGCGGCCACCCCCACGTGCCTCTGGGGGAGGGGGCGTCGGGGAGGCCCTGACGTCACGCGCAGCCTCGGCCAATCGGAGCTGCCCTTTCCGAGCCCCCGGGGGATTCCCGGGGGCCCCGAGCCGCTAACGGGGGCGCGACCCGCCAGCGACGACCCCCTAACCCGGGTTTAAAAGAGCGCCCGCACCCGGCTGGGGAAACCGAGGCCGGGACCCGCCGGGGGGGAGGGGGCGGGGGGGAAGCGACACCCGGGCGACCTCTCTGAGACGCTGCCCTCCGGCCCGGCTCCGGAGCGGCCCAGAGAGGGGCAGGGACCGGCGGGAGTCACACAGCGGGGCGGCGAGGCCGGGAGCGCTCAGGGGGGGCGCGCAGGCAGCCCGGCGGCGTCTCCCTGCCCCGCAGGCGCCAGGCACCAGGCCAGCCTCGGCCCCAGCCCATCTCGGGGGCCCCCCAGGCCTCCTGGGCCCCTCCGCGTCTCCCCCGGCCCCCTCGGACCCCGGGCTGCAGCCGGGCCGCGCTGGGAAGAAGGTGTCGAGGTCCGCGGGCGCCGGGCAAAACCCGCACTGGAATCCGCCAGGGGTCGGAGCGGGACGGGAGCGCAGCGCTGCTCTACCCGGCGGCTCAGGCGGAGAGACTGAGGCCTCGAGGGGCAGGCTTTGCTCAGAGCAACCCAATTAGCAGGGTGTTGCTGGTGCCGGTGACCTCGGGCGAGGCCCTTCCCCTGCCCGGGCCTCCCTAGCTCCCCCGGAGGGCAAACTGTGGACTTCCTGCCACCCCCTCCAGGTCAGGGCTCAGACAGTCAGGAGCCCAGGGCTGGGGGGGGGGGGGGGGGGGGGGGGAGGGAGCAGCCGGCCTGACCTTGCCCTGGTCCAGAGCATGAAAAACCCATTCATGTCCTCCCAAGCCTGGGTGGCAGCTGAGCCGGCCTGCGGGGGTGGGGCCTCCCCCAGGGCCTTTGTCCCAAGCAGGCCCCTCTAACTAGTATAACCTTCCCACCCCCCACGCCGCACCCCATGTGCAACGCCAGATCTGTCTGTGGTCCTTCTGTGGCCCCCAGATCACCCCCTCGTGGTCCTCCTGGACCCTCCCCTGGTCACAGCGCCCCCGCCCACCTCAGCCTGTATCTTTACCTTGAGTTCTGCCCCCCCCATTCTTCCATGCGCCCCTCCCCCAGTCTGAAGGTAGGGGACAACCTGGCATACAGTAGGTGTCCAATAAATGTTTGTTGAAGGAATAGACTGCAAAGGAGTCCAGTGGGGCCAAGGCCACGGGCAAGGGAGGGCAAGCCCCGGGGTGGGCATAGATAGTGGAGTGGAGGTGGGACCAGGGTGCAGAGCCTGGGGGCCAAGCTGGGGTGCTGAGCTTAGCCCCCTCGCTTGTCGGGCAGGCTATCTTCCCAGGCAGGCAGGACACAGGGGTAGGGCTGGTGGAGAGCAGGTGCCCACTGATTTGCCTGGGACTCGGGTTCAGCCGGAAAGCGGGTCAGGGCAAAACCACTGGCAGGAAGGCCTGGCGGCCTGCGGAGGCTTGTGGTCTCAGGGACGGCCCCCTGGCTCGTCCCTGGGCTAGGGGACCTGGAAAAGCTGGGTTGTCTCCACAGATGCCAGGGAGGCCGCAGGTTCCCCGGGACCCAGTGTATCCTGAGGAGTAGGGTTCAAAGTCCGAACCCCACTTCCCTGCCGCGTGCGTGGCCAAAGGGAAGCCACATGCCCTGTCCGAGGCAACCCCCCACCCCCACCCCAGGCTGCTGGGAGCCAGCGAGGGGACAAAGTGGGTAAGGCGTTCAGTAACCAGCAGCAAGAGAGGTAATGCTTTCTTCTCATCGCTGTGTGATGTCAGGCAAGGTCCGTGACCTCTCTGTGCCCCAGGGTGCCATCTAGGGCGGCCTCGTGGGGCTTCCGTGAGGAATGAATGAAATGATTTGTTTACTGGTCGTTCCGAAGAGGCCAGCGCATTGCATGTGTGTGTGTGTGTGTGTGTGTGTGTGTGTGTGTGTGCCCAAGAAGTGTCCCTAGATAAATACATAATAGCATCAAACATTTATTGAACACCTACTTTATAGCGGGGATGCCAGAGGGCCCAGGACAGCACACGACCCAGTGGGGGAGATATACACGTCACACTCGCCCCCCCAGAGGGTCTCTTGCTGTTCTAAGGTCACAGAGGGTCAGGGAGTCCTCCCAAATCGAAAGACGGGTTTGTCTCGGAGTCCTGAAGGCAGGGGGCGGGGCGAGAGTGCTCCCCACCGACTCAGGGAGGTCTGCAGCCCCCACCCCCGGAAAACCCTTCCGGGACCAGGCCCCATGGGCGCTGGACAGAGGGCAGCCCGTGCGCCAGGATGCGGCCGGCTTGCCCAGGTTCAAGTCCTCGTTCTGCCAATTTCTGACTGGGTCACCTTGGCCGAGCCGCCTTCCTGTGCCTCAATTTCCTCACATGTCCACTGGGGGTTGTTGAACATCATGCCTGTGGGTTGAATAAATGACCTCATGGATGAGAGGGGCCCCGTAGACCAAGGGGTTCGTGATACCGCATCACCTCCATCATCCCCTTGGGTCTGATTGGGGATGAATCCCGGAGACGCGAGTCTGGCCAGAGCGCACGAGACCAGGGAGTCGGGGGGTGGGGGGGTGGTGGTGGCAATCAGGCCCCCCTACCTAGACAAAAGCAGGGTGCCTTCTCTTGGGTCCCTCCCCTACCCCCACGTCCGCCTCCAAGCGCCTCCTGCCGCCCACCAGGCTCCTCCCTCCGTTCCGCGCCGCCGTAGCTCTGGGCCGGGTTTTGCGTGGCTCCAGCCCCGCTTTGGGGTGGGGGGGGGGGGTGTCCGAAGCAGGGGGGGGGCGGAGGTGGCGGAGCCGCGAGTCGCAGCGGCGGCCGCGGCGGGCGGAGGAGATGCGGCCGCGGCGCGCCCCGGGTCCGGCCGCCGCGCAGCGCCCCCCCCGGAGCCGACGCCAGCGCGCCGGGGGCCGGGGCTGAGCCCCCTCCCCCAGCGAGGCGCCGCGGCCCGGGGGCGGGGAGAGCGCGCGCCCCCAGCCCCCTCCCCGCACGGGATGCCCGGCTGAGCCGGCCGGGCCGGGACAGGTGCGCGCACGGACCCCCCCCCGCCCCCCCGCCCGCGCCCTCCCGCCCTCGCGCTCCCTCCCGCGCACTCGCGGCGCGGCGGCTTCGAGGTAAGCGCCCCGGGGCGTCTGCGAGAGGGGGTTGGGGAGGCGCAGCCCGGGGGTGTCCGTCGGCACGCAGCAGGGGGGCTCGATCGCTGACCCGGGTGGCCGGGTCAGGAGCCAGGATGGGGGCCTGAGGGCCCCGCCGCTCGGAGGGGTGATGGATTGGGCCGGTGAGGGGGTTTGGGGAGCGCTATCGCGGGAGGATCTAACTGTCAGCAACGCCACCGGGGAGGGGGCTGGGTTTTAGGGGGGTGGCTGCATGGAACGGTGTATTGGGGGTCCGGCGGCAACGCTGGGAAGGGACTGGATTGGGGCCTGGGGCGCTGAATGAGGCACCATAATGAGGGAGTCTAATGGCACCGCAGCTGGGGGGGGCCTGGATGTGGAGCTATAATGGGGGTTCTGTCGGCACCGCAGCGGGTGGAGACTTTGTCCGGGGGGGGGGGGGCCGGGGGAGGCACAATAACGGGGCTCGCGGCTGCGCCGCCGGGGAGCTGGATTTGGGCCCAGGTGGGGGGTTCAGGGCCGGCCGGGGCCTGCTGGCCGGGGGTGGGGGGGGTGGTGCTGGGGGGGCGGAGCCCGGAGAGCTAAGTCGAGGCCGACCCGGCACCGGTGTGGTGGTCCCGGCACGGCGAGGCCCCTCCACCCCACTCCGCGGTCCAGCCGCCGCACCTTGGGTGCCCCTGAGCCCTTTCCAGCCTCACGCCCGGCCCAGAACGAGTCCAGGGCGCGGGCCGCGGGGGAGGGGCCGCGGGGGGGGGGGCGGAGAGAGCCAGCCGGTCCGATTCCCCCCCCCCGTTGCAGCGGGGGCCCCGGGGTTCGGGGGCCCCCCAAGAGCTGACAAAGGGACAAAGAAAGCGTCTCTCTCTGAGCGCGCCGGGAGAGGTGGGGGCGCCGAGTGTGGCCCCCCTCCTGCGGGCGCTGATTGGTCCCCGGGGTGGGGGTCACGTGCCCCCCCCCCCCCCCCCCCCCGCCCTGCTCTCCGCCTGCAGGCGCGCTCCGAGTTTAGGGCACCTCCCAGAGGGGGCGCTGCCGGAGGACACCCCCCCACCCCCATGCCCCTGCCCCTGCCTGGGACGCGTAGATGCCGGAGCCGGGAGTGCGATCCACGGACCCTCCACCGCCGTTCGGCTCTAGCTGGCTGAGGTCTTTGGCACCTCCCCCTAAGGTTGTTACCTTTGACCCACGGACCGGAGGGGAACTGAGGTTTGCAGTCAGGAGAAGGGGCCCTCAAGCTTTGGGGGTCTGGGTTTGGGCTTAAGGAGGAAGGTGGGGGGGTGGCTAATGGCTGGGACCACAGAAGGGACCCCCCCACCCCGTTTACAAAATTGCATTTCTTGGTATTTCTCCGGGTTCCCTCAGCGTGTCAAAGGGTCCACATTCTCTCTCCAAAATCAAAGTTGGGTATCGCTGGGCACCCCCCACCCCCGCCCCACTCTATGGGCTCCCCACCCAGCCTCTTTCCCACATCCTCCTAGACGCTGTTGGTTTCCTTCAGGGGCGAATTCGGGGATGTGTGTGGGGAATTGCTCAAAACTCTACATAGAATGAGTGCAGGATGTGGCTGGGGCTCCCTGGTGCGGTCAGGGCCCACCTGGGAGAGGGTCCCAGGCTCTCTGGGAAGTTGGCTGGGAGGTCACCGAGGCCCCTAGGACAGGCGGTAGCAGCCTGGAGGAAGCCTCACTGAAATGGTGTCAGCCCTGAGTTGGCCCCGTTCCCGAGAGTGGATGGGGAAACTGAGGCCCAAGAAATTGGCAGAGCGGGCAAAGAGGGAGGCCGGGCCTGGCCTCTCCCGGGCTTGCTAGACAGGCTGAAGGAGGAAAGGAAGCGTCACATCATTGGAAACTGGATCCCAGCCCCTGTCCGTTCTGGGCTGTGTGGAAATTTAGACCTGAGGCTTCCAAGGCCCCAGCCCTCTCCAAAGAGGGACAGGCTGGGACTAAGAGGAGGAGCGCAGCTGTGCGACCTCAGACAGGTGTCTAGCCCTCTCTGGGCTGCCATGTCCGCAGGAGGCGATCTTTGGGTTTCGGACCTGAGCGGAGGGAGATGAGACAGAGAGAGGTCACGCAAGAATGCCCTGGATTCGCCCCCCTCCACTCTCCCTGGTTCCCACCTACCTTCTGCCAGAGCTGAGCACCCACGGTCCTCGGGGTCCTGTCACCTCCTCCGCTTTGAGGAGAGAAGGTGTCTCAGAGCGGAGGCATTGCTTACCCGGGAGGGGCTACCCCACTGCTAGGCTTCTGTGCCCGCCTTTGTCCACTGGGCAAAGAAGGTGCTGGAGACGGGCTGGAGTTGCTGGGGTTACCTGGGGCTGGACCTGGAAGATAGAAATCAAACTGTCCTTGGCAAGGTGACTGACCCTGACGTCAGCCAGCAGGACAGGTGAGCTGGGTCCCTGGAGGCTGGAGGACATGCCGGTCGCTCCCGCCTCCTGGGACAGTGGTATCCCTGGCTGACCCTGGGGTGTGGCCCTGTCCCGGGTGCCTGGCCCTTTGTCAGGAGATGCTGGGTGTCCGGGGAGGCCCGGAGCCAGCGTCGGGACAGGTGGAATCAGGGAAGACTGCCTGGAGGAGGGGGTGGTGGCATCAGACTTGAGGGAGGGGAAGGGTGTTGCCAGGAGAAGACGGGGACAGGGATTCGAGGTCGAGGGGGTGCCCAGTAGAGCCACGCGGGGTGTGTTGGGGGAGCCCTGAGCGTCTGGCCCATTTTAGGGGTGGGAGACCACAGGCAATAGACCCGAGAGGTGGCTGGGGGCTGAGGATGCCAAACTGACGAGCGAGCTTTATCCCAAGAGCAATTAGGAGCCATGGGAGGTGTTAGAGCAGGAGAGGGAATGGGCAACGTTTTAGACCTTGAGCAGCCGGAAGGAAGCGTAGCTACCAGGCTCCTGGAAACCAAGGGAGCTGCCTGATGGGGGGTTGGGGGGCGGGGGGAGAGTTGTCCGTCCCGAGAGGTTGGACAGCCGTCTTTGCAGAACCCTGGAAAAATCATTCTGGCATCGGTCAGGGCCCAGGTGACCCTCCACATTTCTTTTCTTTTTTTTTTAACTTTTTAATGTTTATTTATTATTTTTGAGAGGCAGAGCGTGAGCAGGGGAGGGACAGAGAGCGGGGCGGGGGGGGGGAGACACGGAATCCGAAGCAGGCTCTGGGCCCTGAGCAAGGGGTCCGCACGGAGCCCGACGCGGGGCTCGAACCCACGGACCGCGAGATCACGACCTGAGCCGGAGTCGGACGCTCAACCGACGGAGCCACCCCGGGGCGCCCCCTCCCGAGTTGCTTTTCAATGTCCGGGTGCCGTGGGTGTTTTGAACTGTCATGGTTGGGATCCGGTAATTCTGAAAGTCTAAGCCACTTGAGGGGCTGGGGACCCGTAGGCGGATTCCTCCAAGGCCCAGCAGTGATCTGGTTTGACCGCGAGCGTGGCCTCGTTTAGCAGAAGTAGGGAAATTGAGGCTCAAGGCAGCCCCAGACGCGGGCTCCAGCCACCTGCCCCCCATCCTGTGGTTGAATTCCCTGGGAGCCGGCTGCAGACCGACCCCCCCCCCACCCCGTCCTAGACACCCCCACCGTTGCCCACAGCGCAGGTCTGGCCTGTCAGAGCCAAGGTTCAGCGGGTGGCCTGATAGGTCTGGACCCAAGCCATGTATTCTCTCATTAGCACGGTCATTGTCACCTGGCCTTTGGGGACATCCACGTAAAGTGACAGCCATTAGATTATGCTACAGAGGTGACTTGGGAGGCCAGAGACCCCTCTTCCATTCCTTTGGGCAGGGATACGGGGCCCCCCACCGGCTCTGCCTCTGTGACCCTTCACTGGCCGTCCCGGGGCCTGCCGGGAGGGAGGCCGAGGCTGGCGAGGACTACATTTCCCAGGATGCACCTTGGCCCTGGCCGAGCCTGCCTTCCAAGGGCAGATCTAGGGGAGAACTTCCCAACTGCAGGAACCCAGAGGAGGATTGTGGATTCTCAGAGGAGCCCTGGGGGAGACCTGGTCCCGGGGAGTTCGGGAGACGCTCCTGGTGGCCCCCGTGTGCCATGCTCCATGCTGGGTGACCCTGGGATCCCCGAGAAAGAGGCTTTAGCTCTAGTGCTTGGTGAGCTCTCAAGGGGCTTCCAGGGTGGAGAAGAGGAAACAGGCAGACGCCAGCCTTTTCTGCCACGTGGAGTCAGAGCCCAGGCACAGGGAGCAAATGGGGCCGGGAAAACTTGGTCTCTGCCCAGTGGATCCGAGAAGATGAATGGAGGAGGGGCATGGAAGCTAGGGCCATGACGGATGTGTAGGAGTTCCCAGTGCAGGCGGCTACACGTTTTCTGAGAGTTCCAGACCCTCCTCCCTTTCCCGGAGCCCCAGGAGTCAGAGCCCCTGGGCAGTTGAGACAACCTCACTGAATTATTGGCCTTAGAGGATTGCCCACCTGGATCAGACTTAGCTGGGTTGGAATCCATGGCTTTGCCCACTCACTCACTCGCTCTTGGAGGCTCAGTGTACCCATCTGTAAAACAGAAATGCTATTCTCTCTTCTTTACGGTTGACCATTTAAAGAAGGAGACACAGGCAAAACGCCAGGGCAAAGTCGTGTTGTTTTTCTTCAGAAAAAGTAACAAGTTTGAAAAGCAGGAACCTGTAGCCTCTGGCCCCGACCTCACTTGGTGCTGTGAGGTCTTTGCTTTCATCTGATGAGTCGACAGATATTTAATCAGTATCTGCCATGTGCTAGGTGCTGGGTCCCCAGCAATGACCAAGACAGACTGGGCCCTGCCTTTGTCGAACTCACAGCCGGATGGGGACACGGATCCCCACTAGGGAGGTAAAGTAAATTCAGTATAAGTTTGCTGAAGACAATCATCCGGGATGATGTAGCTGAGGAGGGCGGGGCTGTTTTAGCCGATGGTGTCAAAGAAGCGTGTCTCTGAGGAGGTGGCATCTGAGCTGAGACCCGGAAAATGAGAAGGAGCCAGAGGTCTGGAGGAAGAGCATTCCAGGAAGAGGGTATAGCCAGTGCAAAGGCCCTGGGGCAGAACCGTACCAGGTGCGTTGGAAGCCCGTGTGGCCGGAACAGAGTGAGGGGGAGAGGGGGAAAGGGGGGGGCAGATTGTGCAAGGCCTTGGGGGCCTCAGGGGACGGCTCGGGCTTTTACCACCAGTGAGGATGGAACCCTGGAGGGCTGAGGACCGAGGTGGGAGGGCGGCACCTGACTAAGGTGCTCACGGGCGCCCTCTTATGACTGACGTGGGGAAGAGAGTCTGGGAGCGGCAAGGGCCGGGAGCTGGGAGGCCAGGGCAGAGGCCGCCGCGCTGGTCCAGGCGAGCGATGCTGGGGACCAGACAGGCTGCGGCAGGAGACAGGGAAAGGAGTTGGCGCGTGGGATAGACTTGGGACTTGCCTGCAGAAGGATGTGGCGAGAAACCGAGGGCCCCTTTCTCTGAGGGGTAGGGAGTACTGGGGTTGAGCGTCTGGGTTCAAGTCCTGGCTTGGCCATTTCCTGGCTGTGCAACCTTGGGCCTGTCACTCACCCACCCCGGGCCTCAGTTTCTTCGACTGTAAAATGTAAGAAGAACCCCTCCCACCGACCCCACGGGTACTTTCTGTGGTGGCCGCAGCACTGGGCTGGCAGCGCAATACACGGCCCGGAGTGTTTTCTCTTACTTCCCTTTGCAGGTCTGAGCTCTGGGAGGAACGAGGCACAGACCGGGGTGGCAAATCTCCCCGGGGTCGCCCAGCAAGCAGGGGCCCCCGGCCCTCACTACTTTTCTCCACTGATGCGCTGTTCTCACGCCCCATCGTCACTCTGCCGACATCTCTGCCATTCCTGAGCCCTGACTCACCAGGACTTGTGGTCCATTCTGACCCCAGGGCCGTCCCCCAGGACCTCTCTCCCGCCTTTGTCTTCTTCAAGTTCATCCTTTCCCGGCAACACTTAGCCCAGCCCCGCCTGCCCGCCGCCCAGCACCTCTTAAACGCTGTCCCCTTGCAGACCTGTCCTTCTGGTCCCGTCCCCCTTGGGGATCCCTGTGGCCTTCCAGACGGGGCCTCTGGGAAGGGGCAAAGTGACTGGAGGAATTCAGGATGGAGGGGTGAGCCTGGGGGGGGGGTGGAGAGGAGGGCTCCCAGAATCCCAAGAAAGGAGGACCGGGCTGGCCGTCTTCTTGGACCCCAAGGGCAAGAACCGTATCTCTTTGTCCTCCCGGGAGTGGACCCCCTAGGGCCAAGCCTTATACCCCTCTGTCCCCCTAAACTGGGCCCCAAGAGCAGGGCCCAGCTCCTGTGTGTCTCCTTCAACTTGGGGCTGAGCACGGGGTCCGTCTGCCCCCAGGCCTACTTGGGAGTCTGTGGGGGTCTGCCCCCCCCCAACCCCAGCCTCACTCTGGATTCCCTAGGAGCCCCCAGCCCCCTCGAGTGGCCCCCTCCTGGGCCCTCTAATTACCCGCTGGGTATAAATGACACTTTAATTTCCTCAGAATGGCCGCCGCATCACGGAGAAAGGAGCCCCCCCTTCCCCCTTCCTAATTACAAGTTGCTGCTTCCGATTTGCCTCCTGGCGGCCCAATTTCCAAACAGTGATTAAAATTAATTACCCGGGAGCCCCCCCCCGCCTCCCCGTCTGGGCCCAGAGCCCCGGGGGCCTGTCCGTGTCCCCTACTTGAGGTCCTGCCGTCGTGCCCCTGCAACCTGTTCACCCCGGCTCCCCGAGTGGCCTGGGGACAGGAGAGCCTCTCTCCGGGTCTCCGCTCGCTTATCCGCAAAACGTTCATTGAGGCTGTGCAGGCTCGTGGCCAGATGGCACTTGGTGGGCCGGCGGCAAGAGGCAGCCTAGCCCCGCGGCCCGGGTTCAGATCCCGGCCGCACCCTTCTGTGGGCTGCGTGACCTTGGCCACGTGGCTTGACTTCTCTGGGCCCGTTTTTCCCACCTGTGAAATGGGGATGATGGTGCCCGTCTCTGCCCCACTGGGGTGGGGTGGGCAGGAAGTGTGAATGAAGCGTGGGGCACCATAGGGGTTTCATAAAATCTTAGCTGAGGTCCCCGCTCCGCTGGGCCGCTGGGGGGCGGACGCGGGAGGTGACTCGGGTACTCTTGAGTTCCGTCCCCTCCAAGTTCAGCATGCACTGCGCGTTTCCTGCCTGCCCGGCTGTGCGCCGAGCCCCCCACGACCCCCCCACCCCCCCAAGCACGATCACCACGGAGACTCCTGCCGTGAAGGTGCACAGAGCAGGTGCTCAGAGAGTCTGGAGCAAACGTGTCCTTGCGGCTTTTTGTACAAGTAGGGACTGCTCGCGGGACACTGGTCCAGCCGGTGTTAGTGGAGCACCTACTGTTGCGCCCCGGAGCTGGGGCCGTCATCCCCGATTTGCAGAGGGAGGAAGCAGAAAGGTCGGCCGCTGTGTCCCGGGCCGGGGAGGGATGAGTTAATGGGCATCGGGCAGGCGTCGGGGGGCGAGGGGGCCTCTCTCCCAGCCCCTCCGTGGCCAGGGCCCCAGGGACTCCCTCTGGGTGCTCTGCCAAGTTCCTAGACAGCCCCGAAGGCCGGCTGGGCTGAGACCGGGGGCGACTGAGGCAGCTGGAGAAGGCAGCTGTAAGCAGAGCCGGTAACTGGACCTGGATGGCACAGGGGCCGGCTGCCGGGCCGGGTTACTCGATCCCCCCGGGGACACCGGGCCCCGGAGCCGGAATCCTGGGGCGGTCAGGCTGTCAGGAGCTCCTTCTATGGAACTGGAAACGGGCATCCCGCCCCCATCTTGCCGTGGCAGATGGAGAAACAGGGGCTCCGAGCCTGGCCCTGAGTCACCGGGTCGCATACCCCTGTCTCCCCGCTGGAGCGGAGGCCCCGCAGGGGCAGGGCTTTGCCTGGAACTGTGCCCAGCATACAGCTGACACTCAATAATTGCTCATCTCATGAGTGACTGAATAGCTCCCAAGGTACAGGGAGCCAGAGTCGGGGAGTGGCCTCCAGGATGGGGAGGGGTGGTGGCTGGGGGAGCCCAGGGAGTGTCAGGCTCAGCCAGGGCAGTCAAGGAAGGCTTCCTGGAGGAGGGGACATCCGCATGTAGCTCATAGGGATGGCGAGCAGGAGTTGGCTCCAAGGAGGGAAAGCAAGGTTACTATGTCTGGGTGGTTGAGGGGTTCCTGGGGAGCAGCTGGGCCTTGAGAAGGCTGAACGCGTCCCTGGCAGAGGAAGACAGCCTCAGCAAAGACCTGGATGTGGGACGGGTGAATTCTGGGCATGCGTGGCAGAAGATGAGGGCAAGTGAAGATTAAGGTCATTGCCAGGGCAGGAGGGGTCCTGAAATGTCCGCGGATAGAAATCGGTTCTCTCTTCCGTGGGGGTACTAGGGAGCCATTGCAGGCCTTTGAGCAGGGTGTGGGCTGAGCTTGTGAAGCCCGGGAAAGAGTTGCTTGCGGGGAGGGGGATCGGAGAGGAGGGTGGCACTGCCCTTCGAGGCGAAATTCTCACAGGCCCAGGGGGGGAATGCCCAGCTTGGGATCGAAACTCCAACCTCCAGGCCTTTTGCTTCTGGGAGCCTCCGGAAGCAAGAGGGGTTTCTGGGAGACTGGAAGGAGAACTTCCCTGCTAAGGCCCAGAGGATGGGAGGCCCCCCCAGGGGCCTGCTTATTCCTGAGGAGCAGTGGCCACACCCCCCAACCTGCACTTGGAAATCAGGGGTGATGTTTGCATAATAACAGCGACGACGATGATAGGGGCGCCTGGGTGGCCCAGTCGGCTGAGCATCTGACTTTGGGCTCAGGTCACGATCTCGCGGTTCCTTCAGTTCCAGCCCCGCGCTGGGCTCTGTACTGATGGCTCAGAGCCTGGAGCCTGCTTCGGATTCCGTGTCTCCGTCTCTCTCTGCCCCTCCGCCGCTCATGCTCTGTCAAACAGCGACAATGACAGGAATGACCACTGTGGGCCAGTCACCCTGTTCAGCGCTTCCTCTGGAGCTGGGCTGTCCGGGGCCACTGGCCACGTGTGGCTGTTGAATCACGCGTGGCCGGCCCGAATCCAGATGTGCTGTCAGTGTGGAACACATGCCAGATTCCAAAGATTAAACGCGAAAAACAGCGTGTTGAAATGTCTCGTTAATCATTTTTACATTGATTACTTGCGGAAATAACAGTATTTTGGACCCATTGGGTTAAATAAATTATTGAAACGAGTTTCCCCCTTTGAGTGTGGCCACCAGGAAATTCAAAGTGACACATGTGTGCACACGGCTTTCTGCTGGATGGCGTTGGTCTGGATTATGCCTTCCTATCGCCACAGCAACAGTGTCGGGTTGGGTTTGTAGCCGCCTGCTGCTTATAGGTGGGGACACTGAGGCCCACACGGGGGAAGTGGCCGTCGGAGGGCTCACAGCGGACAGGAGGCAGTGCCGGGATTCGGACCGGGGACATACGAGTCTGGAGACGGCTGCCCTGCAGGGTTTTCTGTCCAGCCCTCATTCTGGGCCTCAGTTTCCCCAACCCACCAAGATGAGGCTGGCTGGGGTGGGAGGGTGGGTAAGACCCCGGGGTTGGCCAGCTGGGTGCCCACAGTTAATGGAGGTCCGTGGAGACAGTTTGAGGGCCAGAAAGCCATCAGTGGGGGTCGCAGGCAGCAGCCTCGTGGGGGGCGCGTGCACACACAGGCAGACGGCCTGCCATTGCTGGGGCACACGCGTGTGCCGTGGGCGCATCTACGGATACGCGTGAACACACAGAAGCTCACAGGGGCCCGTGGGCGTCCGCGGGGAGGACCCACACACCTGCAGACACTTGCGTGTTGTGGGGGTGACAGGCAAAGTGGAACCAGGGAGGAGGGCAGATCCGGATTCAAGCCCTGATGCTGACACTTAGTGCATTCGCTTACGAGCCATTATTGAGCACCAACGGTGTGCCAGACGCTGCGGGGACATCAGTGGGCCGACACATACCCAAGACTGCCTGCCGTCACAGGGCTCGGCGTCCAGGGGGGCGGATGGGTGGGCGACTAGGTATCCACGCATAAAGTTTGACGTGCGCCCCGATCCCTGCGAGATCTGACTACAAGCGGCCTCCGGTTGGGCAGGTCTGGGTGGGGCCCTGGGACTCTGCATTTCTAAAAAACAAAAAAAAGATTTTTTTTTTTTTAATTTATTTTTGAGAGCGAGAGAGAGACAGAGCGTGAGCGGGGGAGAGGCAGAGAGAGAAGGAGACACAGAATCGGAATCAGGCTGCTGGCTCACAGCTGTCAGCACAGAGCCCACCGTGGGCCTGGAACTCGGGAACCGCGAGATCATGACCTGAGCCCAAGTTGGGCGCTTGGCCCCCCGACCCCCCCCCCCCCCAGGCGCCCCCTCCCCCTTTCTGTATTTCTAAGGGCTCCCAAGTGAGGCTGATGCTACAGGTCTGAGGAGTGGCAAACGGGCTAAATCGGACCCTTTGGGAGTGTGGGGTGGGGAGGGGAGCAGGGGAGCAGGGGTGCGGGGAAAGGGTAGGGGCTACTAAGGTGAAAGGAGGTGGGAGCCCTCGAGGGCTGTGGGCGGAGGCGGGGGGAGGGGGGCGGGACCTGACTCCGGTGCTCACGGGCGCCCTCCGGTGGCCGCTGCGGGGATGACGGCTGGGGGCGAGGGCGGGAGCCCGAGAACCGGGGTTGCGGGGGGGACCGCGCTGGTCCGCGCGGTAGATGAGGCGGGCGCCCCGGGAGCGGACTGGGAAGGGAAGGGGTGAGAATTCCGGATAACTGTGAAGGCAGGGCCCACGGGGCTTGCCGGCGTTGGGCGTGAGGGTGAGGGAATGAGGCTGGGGGCGGGGGAAGATCCGCAGGCGGGGCCTGAGGCATCAGCGGAGGCAGGGATGACGGGGGGGGGGGGGGGGGGGGGGGGGGGGAGGGGGGGGAGGGAGGAGCGGGGGGAGCACCGGCTGGCAGTCAGCAGATCCACCTGATCTGTACGATCCGCACCGTTCCGGTGAAACCCCCCGCCAGGTTTTATGTTTTCTCTGTTGTTTGCAACTTACCAGCTGATCCTAAAATTTATACCGAAGTGCCGGTGGGGGTGGGGCGGGGAGCGTAGCCCCGACGCCTGGGCCTGAAGGAGGGCCGGGTGGGAGTTTTCGGGAAGGAAACTGGACCGTGCCTCAGAGCGGTACGGTGCGGGGCAGACAGGAGGGCCTCCGGGCCAGCGGAGGAGGTGGAGAAGGCTTGAGGGATGTCGCCGTCGGCCTCAGTCTTCCCGTCTGTACAATGGGAGGGTGCGCCAAGAGGTGGCCGGATGGTCGGGGTTCCAGGGGAGAGGCCCTGCCCCAGCGTGAGCCCTCCCGGATGGGGGCTGACGCTCTATTGCTCTATGACCGTCCCTTCTGCTCCCCAAGGGCACGAGTGTCTGTCCTCGGGGCTGCTGGCAGGGGCGCCTCGAGTTTCATGGAGAGGAGCAGATGGTCTGGGGGGGACGGGGGGGTGGTGCTGAGGCCTCCATAACCCCGGGTCAGGGGGTAAACTGAGGCCACGCGCAGCGGGTGGGCCCCCGAGGAGCCCGGGCTTCCCAGAAAGGGCATGTGGGTTTCAGTTCCGCATTATAATCCAAATAACTAATGTGGGCCGAACAGGTTTCAGTCTCAGCTCCGTGCTTCCATTTGGGCCAATGCACCTCAGTCTCCCCATCTGCATAAGGGGCACGTTAACGGCACCCACCTCTTGGGTTGCGTTGTGCTTGGATTCAATGAGTCCGCTTCGGTTTTTGCAATGCCTGGCGAGGAGCAGGTGCTTGGCGTTTGCCACCTGTATTTTTTTCTTCTAATTAAAAAAATTTTTTTTTAACGTTTATGCATTTTTGAAAGAGAGAGGCAGAGCGGGGGCGGGGGAGGGGCAGAGAGAGAGAGGGAGACACAGAATCCGAAGCGGGCTCCAGGCTCCGAGCTGCCGGCACAGAGCCCGATGTGGGGCTCGAACTCATGAACCAGGAGATCATGACCTGAGCTGAAACCGAGAGCCAGACACTGAAACGACTGAGCCACCCAGGCACTCCTGCTGCCTTTATTATGTATTGAGCTCCCACTGTATGCCGGGCCCTGCCCTGGGTGGTGGGGACACATAGCAGCCAAGACCCTGTCCTGCCCTCTCAGGAGGCTCACAGTCCAGTGAGGAAGACGGACAGCTGGTAGGGTGATCAGGGCACTGATGGGGGACACACAGGCCCCTAGGAGCCTGGAGGAAGCCCATTTGGGGTGATCTGGGAAGGCTTCCTGGAAGAGGCGGCTGAGACCCGAAAAACAAGTTTACCAGGCTACTGGGAGCAGGAAGGTGAACCAGGCAGAGGGAACAGCGTGTGCAGATGTCCAGGGGTGGAGACGGAAAGGTGGGGAGAAGCTGGGATGTCATTTTGAGGATACTGGGGAGCCATAGAAGGGTCTAGCGCAGAAGTGTTCAGCTGGGGGTGATTTTGCCTCCCAGGGAACACTGGACAACGTCTGGGGACATCTGTGGTTGTCACACTGCAGGGGGACCCTGGCATCAAGTGGGTGGGAGCCAGCCTGCTGCTCGACACCCCACGGTGCCCAGGACAGCCCCCCCCACCCCGCCCCGAGAGAACAGTGGCGCATGAATGCCACGGGTGCCAAGGGGAAGAGGCCCTGGTGAGATCTGCATTCTAGAAAGATTCCTTTGCTACCTTGAGGGGCATACTGAACGGGCAGAGGCGGGACTGGAGGCGGGAGCTGGGTTACAGAGCACTCAGGGCAGGGGAGGGGCGGGGAGGTCGAGACCCCACTCTTTGCCTAGGGGACCACCGGACTGTCCTTAAGTCGAGAACCTGGTAGGAGCAGCGGGTTCCAGCGAGAGAAGGCCAGTTTGGGACCCAGGGGTCCTTGGATGGATCCGTGGGGCGGGGGGCAGGTGGACAGGAGGAGGAAATGAACTTCCCAGCCTCGAGGTGCTGCATCACAAGGTTAAGAAAACCAGGAGAAGAAATTAGCCGTGGGGTCCCGCCCCAACCAGGCCCTCGGTCTGCCCACCCGTGCCCTGGGTCCTAAGTTACTGCCAGCCCCTCTGGGTGGAGGGTCGAGGGAATGGCCTGGGTGATTATTAATCTTGCGACCAGTTGTATGCTCAACAGCTAGGAGCAGAATCCTGAAGCCAGAGAGCCCTGGGTTCGACCCAGCTGCCACATCCTCTCTCGTGGGGCCATAGCCCCCGAATTGGACCCTCAGCCTTCACATCTGCAGAATGGGCCGAATATTACACCCCTCCTACTACAGCCACCGGGGGGCTCTGTGAAGTAATTCCTGGGAACCCCCCAGCCTCGCTTCTGGTACTTACTATGCCATCAGCAACAACAGGAATCAGAATAATCAGCATTTATTGAGCACCTATGGTGTGCTAACACCCACCACAGGCCTATGAGACCAGTGCTGTCACTGTGCCCATTTTACAGATGAGGAAACTGAGGTCCAGAGGCGGGGGGGGCGGGCGGGTAACCTGTCCAGGGTCACACAGCCTGGAAATGGCAAAGCTGGGATTTGGACCCTTGGAGCCTGGCTCCGGAGCCAGGCTCCAGAATGGAATGGAAGGTTTGTTTGACCCCACTCCTAGGCATGCACCCACAGGAGTTGAAAGGAGGGTCTCAAAGAGATGTTTGCCAACCCACCTGCACAGCAGCATCACTCGCGATAGCCAAGAGGTGGAAACAACACACGTTTCCGTCGACAGGTAGATGGATAAATAAAATGTGGTCCATCCACACGCTGGAATATGATCCGGCCTCAGGAAGGAAGGACGTCCTGCCGCCCGCCACCACGTGGATGGACCCGGAGGACACTGTGCGCGGTGACAGAAGCCGGACACAGAAGGACGCGTCCCGCGTGACCCCACGCACAGGGGGTCCTAGAGGCGTCCCGTCCACAGAGACAGAGAGTGGATGGCGGGAGCCAGGGCTGGGGCAGGGGCGGGGAGTCCGTGCTTCATGGGGACAGAGTCTCAGTCTGGGGAGATGGAAAGTTCTAGAGACGGAGGGTGGGGGTGGTTGCACGACAGCGTGAATGTGCTTAACTGACGTGTATACTGAAAAATGGTTAAGATGGTAAATTTAGGGGGCGCCTGGGTGGCTCAGTCGGTTAAGCGGCCGACTTCGGCTCAGGTCATGATCTTGCGGTCCGTGAGTTCGAGCCCCGCGTCGGGCTCTGTGCTGACAGCTCAAAGCCTGGAGCCTGCTTTGGATTCTTTGTCTCCCTCCCTCTCTGCCCCTCCCCTACTTGTGCTCTGTCTCTCTCTCTCTCAAAAATAAATTAAAAAATGTAAAAAAAGGTTTTTTAAGATGGTAAATTTATATTATATACATTTAATACAATGTCAAAAGAAAAATGTTCGGAAAAAAAAAAAAGGACAGAACCCCTGAGAGGCCAGGGTGACCCAGGCAGGTGTCGGGGAGGAGGTCAGGGGTCCAGCAGCAGGAGGGTTCGTCGGGCAAGAGCAGGCCGGCGGCCGCACTATGGGACTTGACTGCTCTGCGGTGGCCGTGGCCCGGGGCCTAGATCGGGGTCACTGGGAGCCATGGGTGGCTCCGGAGCAGGGGAGGGGCCAGGGAAGGAAGCTCTTAAGGAAGCAGAACCATGTTCCACGAACATGTGGGATCCGGGCGTCTGCTGAGTCACAAATCCCGGAAGCCCAGGGTCATGGAGAGGAAGCCACGCTGGTCCACGCAAGGCCTTCCTGTTTTTTGGCCCCAAATCCTCAGAGGCAGGGACTCCAGGGCCAAAGTTCCCACACCACCTTCACCTCCAGGGGTTCAGAAACCTGGGGCTCTGAGGCCAGGATACCGTGTGCCGATGTCCCTACTGCTCAGATGGGGAAACTGAGGCACAGGGCTTGCCCGAGGCTTCCCGGAAGGACGAGGCTGCAGGTTTCTTACTCAGGACGTCCGGACTGCACCCCTGCGGGTAGGGGTGTGGCGGGCTGGGTTCCAGAGGGTGAGTTCTGCTCACTTCCATCAACCGATCGTTACGTGAGGGGAAGTCTCCACTCTACACACCGGGAAGGTTCTTCAAATTATCTTCAACGGGAGGGTGACGCCAGCTCCCTTAAGAGGTAGTGAGGTGCCTGTCACAGAGGTATTCCAGCAGAGGCCAGAAAGGCCGGACTTGGGCAGGAAGTCAGACTAACGGGGGGCCTCTGAGGTCCCAGGCCAGCTGGCCTATTTTGCGATTCTAGTGTGGCAATTCCCAGATGGCGGTTTATAAAATTCCAAGAGACTTTGAGGGTCGGTGGTGGTGGTGGTGGTTTGAGCCTTTCATTTTACGAATGTTGTGTTTTAATTCGAAGGATTCTTGAATATATGTTTTGAGGCTGAATTATTTAAATACGTGTCTTGAAGTGTTGCTGTCTATCGTGACCATTCAGCGTTTTACAGTGATTGAAAACCCCCTTTGTTCAAAAGTTATTTAAACGTTGTCACTACGAAGTTGTTGGAAACCGTTTCCGGAGCTTTCACTGCGCTGTGGCCGGAAAGTTTTTCTGATAATTAGACTGAAGTGCGGCCATCACCGTTATTGCCGTGGTTGGGGGTGTTTTTTTGCCATTGTCCCCCCCCCCATGGGGAATTTTTTGGCTGCTTGAAGGGCCAGGCCGCTGCGGCTCGTGTGCGCCATCTCTCGGCGGTGGGCGGGACTGCAGGTCGCGCCGCTCACCGCCAGGCCCTTCGCTCTCAGGTGTCGCTTCTCGTCACCCCGACCTCGCCATGCGGACCCCGCGAGCGCCCCCTCCTCGCCCGGCCCCACTGCTCCTACTGCTGCTACTGGGGGAAGCTAATGGCCTCTTCCCCGAGGAGCCGCCGCCGCTCAGCGTGGCCCCCAGGGACTGTGAGTGGGGGGGGGTCCCAGGGGAGGGGGAGTCGCGAGGGAGGGTCTTGCTTCCCAGCTGGGTCTGCGGCCCACTTTCCTCAGGGGCTCACCAGGCCAGGCTCATCCCGGCCCGGGATCACACCCCTCCCCAACCCCTCCCCCAGACCTGAACCACTACCCCGTGTTCGTGGGCGGCGGGCCAGGACGCCTGACCCCAGCAGAGGGTACTGACGACCTCAACATCCAGCGGGTCCTGCGGGTCAACAGGACGCTGTTCATCGGGGACAGGTATGAGGGATTGTCGGGCAGAGTGTGCAGGGTGAGGCGTGGGGAGCAGGTGATAGCATTTGGGGGAGGTTTGCATGATGGGGCAGGTCGTTGGCTGGAGTACAGATTTGTGCCCTTGGGGTGTGATTTTTATAAAGGGTGCTGACTGAACTCTCTTGTGGGTACAGCCCGGTTTGCCCCCGGTGGGGACAGCTCTTTGGTCAAAACTCACTGGGTTTCTACAGAGGGTGCCGATGTGGGGCACGAGGGCTTCTCTGGGAGGGTGACATTTGAGTTGAGACCTGAGTGGGGTCCCCAGGCTTGGGGACATCTCGAGGGGGAGGGAGAAATCTGGGTAGAGAGCATAGTCTGTGCAAAGGCCCTGGGGCAGGATCCGGCCCGGTGTGTTGGAGGAACATTGAGGAGGCCCAACTGACTGGAGCAGAGTGAGCAAACTGGGAGAGGGTGAGGAGGGAAGGGCAGGGAGGGGACGGAGTGAGAAGGCAGCCCTGGAGGGCTGTGGGCAGAGGAAGGCAGGACCTGACCCAGGTGCCCACAGGCACCTTCTGGTGATGGCTGAGGGGAGGACGGATGGAGGGCAGGAGCAGGGGCACCAAGGCAAGGCTACTGCACTGGTTCAGGATAAACTAGGGTGGTGGCCGTGGACGGCATGAGAAGTGGGTAAATTCTTGATAGACATTAAAGGCAGAGCACATAGTATTGGCTGATGTGTGTTGAGGGTGACTCCTAAGTTGTGGCCTTCGTCCCTGGAAGCAGTGAGCAGCCTCAGCCAAGATGAGGGACAAGGCAGGAGCAGGTGTGGGGACAGTCGGGTGCAGCGTGGCCAAGCTGAGTGTGAGACGCCGGGGAGCCCCCACCCCCGCACGGAGACTCCAGGATCAGCCGGACCCCGAGTCTGGAGCTCGAGGGGAGGCCCGAGCTGGAGACAGGGCTGTGGGCATGGTGGGGCTGAGACGCGGTTCCAGTGCTCAGAGTGGACGAGGCTGCCCTGGAGAAGAGGCCGGAGGACCCAGCCTGCGTACCCGGGAAGGGGTGGGAGACGGAGGGGACTGGAGAGATGGGAGGAAAGCCAGGTGCCTGAGGCGCTCCCAGCCGGAGGGGGGACGGGCCAGACACTGCGGGCTAGGGGGAGGAATAGAGACCATGTGACTGCTGGACTTCGCACGAGGTCGCCAGTGACCTTGACCAGGGCAGTTTCTGCGGCATGGGGGGGGAGGGGAAGAGCCTGGGGGAGACTGAGAGGTGCCGAGAGGGCACCCGATGAAAGGGCTTTGGACAGTTCATCACGTTGGGTGTAGCCCCCTACGGCAGAGGGGCGTGTGAACGTGAGGTGGCCTATGTCAAGGTATGTGGGGCGTGCTGGAACCTGTGGGTCACTTTAGGGGACGAGGAGGCCTGTGGTGCCGGCGCAAGCACACGACGGCTCGTTCGGTGTTGCAGTTGCTTGGGGCTGAGGCTCTGGCACACCCAGAGGCGTGTTCGGTGTTGGATACGACTTCTGCCCCAGGGAGAACGGAGAGTGGGGGCAGGGGCTGGAGGCTCCCTTGCTCACCAACTATACCTTCCCCGCCCCCCCCCCCCCCCAGGGACAACCTGTACCGGGTGGAGCTGGAGCCCCCCACGACCACGGAGCTGCGGTACCAGCGGGTGAGGAGGGGACACAGGTGGGAGAGGTGGGGGCGCACTTGAGGCTTCTGCTCGGGGGGTGGGGCCTGACACGGTGCTGGGGAGCAAGAATTGGGCGCGCCCCCGCGGGGGTTCCTAGGGCTGCGGGGATCCCTCACCACTCCCTGTGCCCTCAGAAACTGACCTGGCGCTCCAACCCCAGTGACATCAACGTGTGTCGGATGAAGGGCAAGCAGGAGGTGAGTGGACCCTGGCCACGCCCCCAGCCGCTCCCGGATCCCGCCCAGCCCGGGGCAAATCTTCCTCGGCCTACATCCCAGGCCAGCACCCTCGTGTGGCCACGGCTCCGCCCAGAGCCTGGCCACGCCCCCATAATGTCCTCAGTCCTGGTCACGCCCACATCCCCGCCCCGCCCTCCACGGCCCTAGATCTGCTCTGCCCCGCCCCGCCCCCTACGCTGGGCACGCCCACATCCCCGCCCCGCCCCCTCCCAGATCTGCTCTGCCCTGCTCCCGCCCCCTGCACTGGGCACGCCCACACCCGTGACCACGCCCACCATGGCTTCTCTCTTCCCGCCCCATCCCAGGGCGAGTGTCGGAATTTTGTAAAGGTGCTGCTACTTCGCGACGAATCCACGCTCTTCGTGTGCGGTTCCAATGCCTTCAACCCCGTGTGTGCCAACTACAGCGTGAGTCTCCGCCCTTCGAAGCCCTGCCTGCCCCAGGCCCCAACCTCCTGGTCTTTGCTCACCTGCCCTCTACTGGCCCTACTCTAGCCTCAGGCCACATCACCTCCTTCGGGAAGTCTTGCTGGATAAGCCCTCCTCGGCCCCTCAACGGGAGCTCCAGAGGAGGCTTCCAAAGGAGATCAGGGAAGCCATAGCTACTTAAGCTACAAGCCAGTTATAGGATTAACTAGGATTGACTCTTAGACCCGTTCACAGATCAGTAAACTAAGCCCTAGAGAGGCTAAGTGAGCAAATCACACAGCATCCAGGGTAGAGCCACGATTCCCTGGGGCGGGGGCGGGGGACGGGGCTGCCAGGTGTGGCCAGGAGCTCTGTTACTCAGGCCCTGTCCCCCCCTGCAGATGGACACACTGCAGCCCCTGGGGGACAATATCAGCGGCATGGCCCGTTGCCCATACGATCCCAAACATGCCAACGTTGCCCTCTTCTCTGGTGAGTGTCCCCCAACTCTGACCGTCTGTTGGGACCCCAGCCCTGAGCACCGTGTGGCATTTTCCACTCTTGGAATTGGGTTATTATGAAGGCGGCTGGGAGACCATCTGTCCAGCTGGGAAGCGGGTAGAATCTCAACCACAGTCAGGACTCAGCCAAGGTCAGGGCTCAGCTGGGGGGTTGGAGATCAGCCTGGGTTCGGGCTTCGATGGGGTCAGGGCTCCGCCTAGGGACAGAGCTCCCCTGGGCTCTGGGCTCAGTCTTGGAAGATCAAGTACTGACCCACCCCACCCCTGGCCTCTATGATCTAATTTCTCACCTGCTTCCCCCCACTCACACCCATCCAGAAGGGATGCTCTTCACGGCCACCGTTACTGACTTCCTAGCCATCGATGCTGTCATCTACCGCAGCCTGGGGGACCGGCCCACTCTGCGTACCGTGAAACACGACTCCAAGTGGTTCAAAGGTGGGGTAGGCATTCATCAAATCCCCCCACCAGAATAAGAGTCCCAGCAGAGATGGAGGCGGGGGGGGGGGGCTCCTATTTCATCTTTGCAACTCACTGGCCTCTTTGAGGATAAAGCCAGAGGAAAGATTTGCGTTGGAGCTAAAGTAGAATTTGCTGGAAGCGGGTAGCTTAGAAGCCTGAAGTAGGAGTCACAAGAGGGTGATAGCAGGAGCTTAGCTCTTCAACACGTTAGGGAGGAAGGTGACCAAAATAGTAGACATTGCTGTTTGGGGAGGGTAGACACCGTGATTTTAGGATTCTGACACCCCACACCGCCCCCCTCCCCGAAAATTCTTTGAGTCTATTTTATTTTGCCTGGGTAATCAGCGAATGTCCCCCCTTCACTATAAAAGCAGTCACCCCATTTGATGTGTTCAGAGCCCCAGAAACACCATTTCTCGTATCAGGGGCTGGGTTCTGACCCCTCCTCTCCTACAGAGCCCTACTTTGTCCATGCGGTGGAGTGGGGCAGCCACATCTATTTCTTCTTCCGGGAGATCGCGATGGAGTTTAACTATCTGGAGAAGGTAAGGTCCGATCCTCACCCCCACCCTCCCACTGAGAGGCCCTTGCAGTGGGGCCTGGAGCTGAGAGGCTCTGGTCAGGGGCGGCGGGGAGCAGAGGGGGACCCACGAATCTCCACCTGGGGCGAGAGGGTCCGCCCTCTACCTCCAGTCCTCAAGACCGTCCACTCCAGCCAGGACCCGGCCTCTGAGGCCGGAAGACATTCACGGGTGCGGTTCATGGGTTTGAGGGCAGGGGACACTTCTGGCTTCCAGTCCTAGTGCTGTCGCTGTTGGCCTGTCCCCCCGCCCCGTCCCCCAGCCCTCTGTCCATCCTCTACCCGCTGCCCACTCCTCTGCCCACCCACCAACTCAACATCACCCAACCACCCACCGACGCACCCTCCCGCCCATTCGTCTCTACCCATCTGTCCATCCGTCCATCCACGGATAAAGTCCCTGGCCCATAGTGGGCGATCCGTAAACAGACGAGGTTCAGGGCCGCGTCGATCATCGCTGACGTCCCCCCGTTTCCGCTGGGGAACGCGTTGCTCAGAGGGGTGTGGCGACTGGGGTCCCTCAGGGCCACACTCCTCCGTCGTGGCCTGGCTGACGGCCAGCGCGGCCCGCGGGCGGGCCTTCCCGGACACAGGGCTCAGGCCCCCCCCCCCCCCCCCGTCTGTCTGCTGTTGCCCCAGGTGGTGGTGTCCCGAGTGGCCCGGGTGTGCAAGAATGACGTGGGGGGCTCCCCCCGGGTGCTGGAGAAGCAGTGGACGTCCTTCCTGAAGGCGCGGCTCAACTGCTCCGTGCCTGGCGACTCCCATTTCTACTTCAACGTGCTGCAGGCTGTCACGGGCGTGGTCAGCCTGGGGGGCCGGCCGGTGGTCCTTGCTGTCTTCTCCACCCCCAGCAACAGGTCAGAGGGCCCCGATGGGAGCAAACTGGGGCACTGGGTGGACGTGCGCGGAGGGGTCCCGCATTCGTCATGTATTTCCCGGGTCCATTCCGAGTTGGAGGAATAACATGTGCAAAGGCCCCGAGGCAGCAGTGAGTTTGGTAGGTTTCACCAATAGAAAGGAAGCCCCCGTGGCTGGAGAGGAGCAAGGGAGGGCGACGGTAGAGGACACGAGGGCAGAGGGGTGACGAGCCACTGGGAGAAGAGTGGACTATATCCTGAGAGCTCTAGGGAGCCATGGGAGAGTGAGGAGCAAAAGAGAGACAAGGCCACAGAGGAGCCCTGTTCAGGAAGCAGAGCGACCGGGTTGGGTGGGGGCATCTCCGGCCCAGGGGGCTGGACATCCGACAGCCTCACAGGGACAAAGACTCTCTCCCACACGCGTCCAAGGCCCTGCCCTCCGTCGGGCTCACCGCTCCCTTTCACCTAACTCCCCCAGCATCCCCGGCTCGGCTGTCTGCGCCTTCGACATGACGCAGGTGGCTGCCGTGTTTGAAGGCCGCTTCCGTGAGCAGAAGTCCCCCGAGTCCATCTGGACCCCCGTGCCGGAGGACCAGGTGCCACGGCCCCGGTAAGAGGCGCCCCCCCCCCGGATCCCGAAACGGGTGCCCGGGTGGGGGTCCTGACCCCGGGGACCGAGGGCTGGGACTTCCAGGTGGTCATCTGTGGCTGAGTTCAGCTGTACCCATTATACAGATGCAGAAAGCTGAGGCCGTTTGGGCAGGGCGGCAGGTCCCCCTGGCAAATCAGAGCCCCTGGGTGGGGATGTTCAAGTCCACCGCTTCCTCCCCACCTAGACCTGGGTGCTGCGCGGCTCCCGGCATGCAGTACAATGCCTCTAGCGCCTTCCCCGATGAGATCCTCAACTTTGTCAAGACCCACCCCCTGATGGACGAAGCGGTGCCCTCTCTGGGCCACGCGCCCTGGATCGTGCGGACTCTAATGCGGTCAGTCCCCATGCGTGGCGGGGGCGGCGGGGGCAGGCCCAGACCGGAGCCCGGCCTGGTGGTCTGTCTGTCCCGGATACACACCCGCGTCACCGCCCCCCGCGCGTCTGCCTTGCCTGGCCCGGGTGCGGTCTCGTCACGCCTGACCCCTGCCCGCCCTGGCCCCAGGCACCAGCTGACACGAGTGGCTGTGGACGTGGGCGCCGGCCCCTGGGGCAACCACACCGTCGTCTTCCTGGGTTCCGAGGTGGGCACCGTCCTCAAGTTCCTCATCTGGCCCAACGCCAGCGCCTCGGGCACCGCTGGGCCCAGTGTCTTCCTAGAGGAGTTCGAGACCTACCGGCCGGACAGGTGGAGTGCACAGAGGCGGCCCGGCGGGCGGGGCGGCGGGGCGCGCCCTTGACTCTTACCAATCCGCTCACCCCTAGGTGTGGACGGTTCAGCAGCGGTGAGGCGGGGCGGCGGCTGTTGAGTCTGGAGCTGGACACAGCCTCGGGTGGCCTGCTGGCAGCCTTCCCCCGCTGCGTGGTCCGCGTGCCCGTGGCCCGCTGCCAGCAGTACTCAGGGTGCATGAAGTGAGTGCCCTCTGGGGCGGGCTGCGGAGGTGACCCGGGGTGGGGGGAAGCAAGGGACAATGAGCACAGGAAGTGGGGAAAGTCCAATTCAAGTCCGGGGCCCGGCAGCCTCCTGGCTTATTGAAGAATGAGCCAGGCAGGGGACACCGCCCGTGCAAAGGCCCTGGGGCAGGATCGGGCCTGGTACGTTGGAAGAACAGCAAGGAGGCCAGATTGACTGGAGCAAGAGTGAGCGAGGGGAAGAGAGGGAAGCAGGGAGGGCAGGGAAGACCTGGGCTTTACCGAGGGGGGAGCCCTGGAGGGTTGTGGGTAGAGGAAGGCGTGAGACCTGGCTGACATCTTTAAGAGCAGCAGGTGCGGAAGAAGCTGGGGACCGGGGAGGCAGCTGTCTCCCCGCCTTTAAAGTGGGTGGCAGGAGCAGGTGTGCAGGCTGAGACCCCCCCTAGTCTCAGCGTGAGCCCCTCGACGCGGCGAAACCCTTTCCTGAGCCCGCTGTCCCGAGCCTCATCTCTAAGGGGGGGCGAGGGGGATAGTAGCCGCCGATTTGTCACAAGCACCCCTGGAATTGACACTGAAAGGTGCCTCGTAAGGGACTGTGGTTGATGGGTCACCGTCTGCTCTAGGAACTGTATTGGCAGTCAGGACCCCTACTGTGGGTGGGCCCCTGATGGTTCCTGTGTCTTCCTCAGCCCAGGCACCAGGTACTGGGGGACAGGGGGTGGGGGAGGGGGTCTGCCCCCCCCCTCTGACCATCAGGCTCTGAGAGAGGTTTCTGCTGACTGCCCCTCTCGCCCCCCACCTCCCCGTCAGAGGCACCTTTGAGCAGGACGTGTCTGGGGCCAGCACCTCAGGCTTAGGGGACTGTACAGGTAAGTGGAGTGCGCGCCCGCGCGTGTGCGCGTGGGTGTGTGTGTGCGCGCGTGTGTGTGTGCTGGGGGCGGGTGCTGGCCTCCGTCAGGGCATGGGAGGGGCGGGGGGCCTCACTTCCAGCAGGGGTGGCGGGGGAGGGACACAGAGAGAGAGGCCAAGAGACGGACACACAGACTCGGAGAGGACACACGGACCCCAGCGGACAGAGGGCCACAGAGATGCCACCGAGCGGCCGGCCGGACTCACTGGCGGAGGGCGGACGGCCGGCGGGGGCCAGCGGGGCCAGCGGGGCCAGCGGGGCGGGCGGTGCGGGGGACCCCAGCGTCCCCGCCGCCCCGGCTCACGCGGCCCCGCCCGCCCTCCCCGGCCAGGACTCCTGCGGGCCAGCCTGGCGGAGGAGCGCGCCGGGCTGGTGTCGGTGAACCTGCTGGTGACGTCGTCCGTGGCAGCCTTCGTGGTGGGCGCCGTCGTGTCCGGCTTCAGCGTGGGCTGGTACGTGGGCCTCCGCGAGCGGCGCGAGCTGGCGCGCCGCAAGGACAAGGAGGCCATCCTGGCGCACGGCGGCGGCGAGGCCGTGCTGAGCGTGAGCCGGCTGGGCGAGCGCAGGGCGGCCGGGGGCCGGGGCGGCGGCGGCGGCGGCGGCGGGGGCGGCGGGGGCGGCGGCGCCGGGGGGCCCCCCGAGGCCCTGCTGGCGCCCCTGATGCAGAACGGCTGGGCCAAGGCCACGCTGCTGCAGGGCGGCCCCCACGACCTGGACTCGGGGCTGCTGCCCACGCCCGAGCAGACGCCGCTGCCGCAGAAGCGCCTGCCCGCCCCGCACCCCCACGCCCTGGGCGCGCGCGCCTGGGAGCACGGCCACCCGCTGCTCTCGGCGTCCGCGTCCTCCTCCCTGCTGCTGCTGGCGCCGGCCCGCGCCCCCGAGCCGCCGCCCGCGCCCCCCGCGCCCCCCGTGCCTGGAGAGCCGGGCCCCGACGCGCGCCTCTACGCGCGGCCCGGCCGCGCGGCGCACGGCGACTTCCCGCTGACCCCGCACGCCAGCCCGGACCGCCGGCGCGTCGTGTCGGCGCCCACCGGGCCCTCGGACCCGGCCCCCTCCGCCGCCGCCGCCGCCGCCGACGGCCTCCCGCGGCCCTGGAGCCCGCCGCCCACGGGCAGCCTGCGGAGGCCCGGCCCCCACGGCCCGCCGGCCGCCGCCCTGCGCCGCACGCACACGTTCAACAGCGGCGAGGGCCGGCCGGGCGACCGCCACCGCGGCCGCCACGCGCGGCCCGGCACGGACTTGGCCCACCTCCTCTCCTACGGGGGCACGGACAGGACTGCGCCCCCCGTGCCCTAGGCCGGGGCCCCGACGCCTCGGCGGTGCCAGCCACGGGAACCAGGAGCGAGAGGGCCGGCCCAAGCTCTCCAGTGGGTGCTCACGACCCCCGCCCCGCCCCGCCCCGCGTGGGGGGCCCCCTCGGCCGCACGGAAGCACAACTAGCTCGGCGCCCCCGCCCCGCCCCGCCCGGGGCCGCGGGACACTGAGGCGGCGGTGGGGGCGGGGGTGGGGGCGGGAGGAATGTGCTGTGGATTTGAGGTTGACCTTCTGCGCGTGGATTTGGGTTTGTTTTCCAGTTGGCGTTTCTTTTGCAGATTTCTATCCAATTGCACAACTCCGTTCTTGGGGTGTCAGCCGGGGGAGGGGGGGAGGGGGACGCGGGGCGGGAACGCTTGGAGGCGGTGGGATGGGGAGGGGCCGCGTCTGCGACCCGAGCTCCCCACCCCCAGCCCCACCCCCCACGCCCCTCCTCAACCCAGGTTCCTGGCGTGTGTGGGTGTGCGTGCGCGTGTGCATGCCGTGTTCGTGTGCAAGGGGCCAGGAAGGGGAGGGACGTGTGTGTGTGTGTGTGCGCGCGTGCGTGCGCCCACGAGGGCTGCTGCCGGCGTGTGTGTGTGTGTGTGTGTGTGTGTATGTATGTGTCGAGGCGGGCCGCGCGTGCCGTGTACGTGTCCGTGTGCGAGGCGGTGGCCCCAGCGGCCTGGGCGTTGGCTGAGCCGGCGCCGGGGCTTCCAGAAGGCCGGGGGGCCTCCAAGGTGCCCGTTAGGACTTTGAGGGGAGACAAGCAGGCGTTTCGGGCAGGGGGGCCGGGAGGGCCTGCCCGGAAGTCACATTGGCAGCAGCTGTCCAAAGGGCTTGGTGGTCCGGGGGCGGGGAAGGCGGGCGGGCCCCACTGTAAATACGGCCCCAGGGTGGTCAGAGGGTCCCATGCCACCCGTCCCCTCGTGACCTCCCCCTCGACCTCCAGCTGACCATGCATGCCAGCTGAGTGGCCAGCTGAGTCCTGGACTCTCTCTGGACTTTGCCTCCCCCAACCCCCTCCCCATCAATAAAACTGTTTACAACCACCGGCCCCCCAAGGCTCTGGCTCTGCTCTGTCTCCTGGGGGTGGGACCTGGACCATGGTGTTGCCCCGGGGGTAACTGGGAGCCCCTGTGTCACTCGTGGTGGCAAGCAGAATTCTGGGGAGCTGGGTGTGGAAATGGGGGGCATCTTCCTCTGGATGGGGCCGGTTCCCGATTCGTTCTTGAGCAGATATTTACTGTGCACCTGCTATATGCCAGGCACCGTCGGGGACAAAGATCCCTGTCCTCATGGAGTTCGTAGCCTAGTTGGGGAGACCGGTCCTGTACTTGCAAATTAGGACTGGATTTGAAGGAGTGATGTGTGCAGTGGGGAAAAGGCCAGGTAATGTGCTAGGTAGAGGGTGAGGGTGTGGGGGGTGGCCAAGGAGGGCCTGTCGAGGTGACCCTTGAGCTGAGATGTGCTGAGTGAGAAAGCAGCTGTGGGGAGGCGTGCGGGCAGAGGGAACAGTGTGGGGGACGTGAGAACACGCTTGGAGGAGGGGGCAAGGTGGCCACAGCGGCCCCGGGGAGGGGAGGCAGCAGGAGCAGGTGCAGATCAGGAGGGAGGGGAGGGCCAGGGCTCGGGGCAGGCAGGGCCCCACAGATAGGAGCGTAAAAAAATGTTTTTATCGTGGCAAAATCCACATAAATCCACATGAATTCAAATGCACCATGGGAAGTGTTTTAAAGTGCACAGTTCGGGGGCGACCAGGTGGCTCAGTTGGTTAAGCATCTGACTTGGCCTCTGGTCATGATCTCAAGGTCCATGGGTTCGAGCCCCGCGCCGGGCTCCATGCTGGCAGCTCAGAGCCTGGAGCCTGCTTGGGATTCTATGTCTCCCTCTCTCTCCGCCCCTCCCCTGCTTATGCTCTGTCTCTCTCTCTCTCTCTCAAAAGTAAACATTAAAAAAAAATTTTTTTAAGTGCACAGGTCAGTGGCATGAGGTCCGTTCACACTGTTGGGCACCCATCCCCACCATCCATCTCCAGAACTTTCTCATCTTTTCCAAACTAAAACCCTGCCTCCATTACACATTAACTCCCCATCCTCCTCCCCCCAGCCTGATGGAGTTTAAGTGGGACGGGGAACCACCCGAGGCTTTGAAGCAGGGGCAGGCTCTGATTAGCACGTTCAGAGATCTCTGTAGCATTTTGCCTTTAGGGTTCACACCCCTTCCTTCCCGCCCGCTTCCGATGAAGCACCTACTGTGTGCTGGGCTCTGGGGGTGGAGCAGTGGACGAGACAGATCTGGCTCCCCCTTGTCCCAGAGGAGACCGTTAGCCTAGTAAACAAATGCAAAACACCGGGAGGACATCGCCTGGCTTCTCCTGGACGCGTGAGAGGTTTGACCTACAACATTGTGTAAGTTTCAGATGTTTGATACATGCCAATATCGCACCATGAAAGGTTAACACATCCATTACTTCAGGTACTTGTGTGTGTGTGTGTGCGTGTGTGTGTGTGTGTGTGTGTGTGTGTGTGTGTGTGTGTGTGATGGGACCATTTAAGATCTACTCACCCACTGGGCGCCTGGGTGGCTCAGTCTGTTAAGCGTCCAACTCTTGACTTCAGCTCAGGTCATGATCTCAAGGTCCGTGGAATCCAGCCCTGAGTTGGGCTCTTCGCTGCTAGCGCAGAGCCTGCTTGGGATTCTCTCTCTCCCTCTCTCTGCCCCTCCCCCACTCTCTCAAAATAAATAAAATTGAAAAAAAAACAAAAGATCTACTCTCTTAGCAAGTTTCAAGTATGTAATACAGCAACGTTAATGATAGTCACCGTGCTGTACAACTCCTGGATGTATTCGTCTTGTAACCATGCATTTGTACCCTTAGACCCACATTTCCCCATTTCCTGCACCCCCAGCTCCAGGCAGCCACCATTCTACTCTGTTTCTAGTTTTTTTTTTTTTAAAGAAGTTTTTTAATGTTTATTTATTTTTGAGAGAGAGAGAGAGAGAGAGACAGAATGCAAGCAGGGGAGGAACAGAGAGAGAGAGGGAGACATGGAATCCGAGGCAGGCTCCAGGCTCCGAGCAGTGAGCACAGAGCCCAATGCGGGGCTTGAACCCACAGATCATGACCTGAGCCAAAATCGGATGCTTAATCGAATGAGCCACCCAGGCGCCCCTTCTGTCTTTTTGATACTAGCCATTCTGATAGGTGTGAGGTGGTATCTCATTGTGGTTTTGATTTACATTTCCCTGAGGATGAGTGAGGCTGAGAACCTTTCATGTACCTGTTGACCATCTGCATGTCCTCCTCGGGAAACTATTATTCGGGTCCTTTGTCTATTTTGTGCATATCTGTTTTTGTGTGTCCATCTCAACGGGTCTGTTATTCTGTCCTGCTTTGTCTGTGTCTCTGTGTTGTATCTGTATCTGTGTATTCATGAGGGTATTCACCCGTCTTTCTTTACTCCTGTCACGGTCAGCTTGCACGTATGTCTCTGAATCTGTGTGCCCACAAGACAGAACTCACATTCATTCTCACGGCTCGAGACAAAACTCTTCAGAGATTGGGCTGTGGAGAGACTGGGCCATGGCCAGGCGTGACCAAAGTCCAGGTGCATGTAAAGTTAACACATCACAGCTGAATGTTTAGAACCCGAAAAGAATGAAAGCGCTGAGTAACCAAACCCGTGAGATGCAGCCAAAGCAGTTCTCAAAGGCACATTTGTAGCTTCCGGATGCATTTATTAGGGAATGAGGGAGACCCCAAACAAATAGCTCATTAGCCTTTGAATGAAGAAAGAAAGAGCAGAAGGGGCCCTTGAAGACTTGAGTTCCACTTCACGGATGTGGAAGCCGAGGCCAAGAAAAGTTAAGCCGCTCGCCTAAGATCACAAAACAGAGCAGTTTCTATAGAGCTGGGAGCCGGAGCATGATTTAGTCCCTCCCAGGCCATTGTTTGAAGACTGTGGAGACTTTAGGCATCACTCCCTTTTGAATTCTATTTTTTAGAAATTATTTCACTTGGGGGCGCCTGGGTGGCTCAGTCAGTTGAACGTCCGACTCTTGACTTCGACTCAGGTCATGCTCTCACGGTTGTGGGATTGAGCCCCCCGTCAGGCTCTGTGATGAGTGTGGAGCCTGCTTGGGGTTCTCTCTCTCTCTCTCTCTCTCTCTCTCTCTCTCTCTCTCCCTCTGCCCCTCACTCCTGCTTGCACGCTCTCTCTTACTATTAACAAAACAAAACAAAACACCCAGAAATTATTTCATTTAGAAAAAAGGTCAACAACAATATGTCATGAATTCAAGACAAGTCCTCTTTGTTCCTTCCATTGAACTTCCTGGTTGCTTAGATTTATTGCAAAGACTAGCTCTTGCTTAGAGAGCTGTCCCTCCCCTGCCCGGGAACGGAGCCTTGCAAACGTGACCCTTGATTCCTGGAGTGGGGGGAAGTGAGGATTCAGCCCCAGAGACTCTGGGGGTACCCACCCCCCAAAAGCAGGAGTCAGGGGGATGAAACACCAGGTAAAAGCAGGCGGAGAAGGGAGCACGCCCCTCCCCTGCCAGGAAGCAATTTTGCAATTCTGACCACCCCCCTTCCTTTGCCTGGCTCAGGTCCAGCCACTAACGGGAACAGGACGTGGGTGAGGACTTCCCTGGGGCGGGCGGCCCTGCCCCCAGTCCAGGCAGGTATAAGGCTACCTCACCGGGCTGAGCGAGCCCAGATGGAAAAGGGGGAGGCCATCATGTCTTCTCGGAGGCCACAGCGGAAGCACAGGTGAGTCCCCCCACCCTGCCCATGGTGGGCAGAGCTGGATTCCAGGCAGTTCCATCTGATGCACGGAGGTCACGGGGCGAGATGTAGACCCACGGGCTGGAACAGAGCGACAGGCTCCAACTGTGGACAGACTCGCTGTCACTCACACTTGCTACAGCAGTGCTCCACGGGCCACACAGAGAGCGGGAGGCCCACCAACGCCTCCCGACCAACACCCCACCAGAGGCCTGCTGGAGGGACCGCGAGGGGCAGAGCCCAGCCCTGGGAGGATTATGGTGCCGCCTGTAAACCACCCCACCCCAGGGCCAAATGCCTGCTCCGATCTGCACAAAGCTGGATGCACTTTCCGTGTTCAGGGTTCCCTTTGGAGCCCTGGGTTGCCCTCGAGCACTTTGGAGCAAGATAGAGCTGGACACAGCAAGTAACCTTGTTTGGCCGGCGCTGGGCAGAAAGGGCAGAAAGTTTCCCAGAGGGGACAACTTGGGAAAGTCGGAGAAAGTGTCCCGGGCAAGGGAGCATCGGAGCCGGGGCTTTGCAGGACAGGTAGGAGTTCGCTGCCCCGGCCTTCAACATATGGAGCCGGGGAGGTAAGAAATGACCCAGAAAACAAGCTAGAGCAGAAGGAATTAGCACATGTGACTGTAAATGATGAACAACCCGTTGGGGCAAGGCTAGCAGTGGGGAGGGGTAACACTTATGGGTCAGAGAAACGCGGTCTTCAGAGAGTTCGAATTCTCTCTGGAACAACAGCTACCTCTGGCAGCCGTGAGGGGTGAGGGTGGAAGCGAGGAGAGGAGCAGGAGGTGACTGCACTCGTCCCGGGGACCAATGCGGTGGCATGGTCCCAGGTAGTAGACAGGAACGGGCTGGCTGATTCTGGGGACGTTTTCACCCAGCCGGGTGTCTCTTCTGTCGTTGCCCGCAGCCCCGGAGGCCTGGACTCCCGGCTCTCTAGAACGCTGCTCCTGCTGCTGCTGTCTACGGCCTCCGCCCAGGAGGTCACCCCCAACCGTGCCGCCTGCGTGGTGTCCCACGCGGTCAACGGCAGCTCCGTCTCCTGCCACCCCCCCGCCCAAATCCCCCGCCGCTTCCCAGCCGACACCGTCTTCCTGGTGGTGGAGTTCTTCAACCTCACGCGGCTGCCAGACGACACCCTCCGGGGCCTCGCTCGCCTCCAGGAACTGCACCTGTCCAGCAACCAGCTGGAGAGCCTCTCGCCCAAGTTCCTGCTGCCCGCACCTCTGCTTCAGGTGCTGGATCTAACCCGCAACCGCCTGGCCCGCCTGCCCCCCGGCCTCTTCCAGCCCTTGGCTGCTCTCCACACCCTGGTGCTGAAGGAAAACCAGCTGGAGGCTCTGGAGCCCTCGTGGCTGCTCGGCCTGAAAGCCCTGCGGCATCTGGACCTTTCCGAAAACCGCCTCCAGACCCTGCCCCCGGGGCTGTTGGCCAACGTCACCTCCCTGCGCATCCTTGACCTCAGCAATAACCAGTTGAAGGCTTTGCCCCCAGACCTTCTGAAAGGCCCCCTGCGGTTGGAAAGGCTGCATCTGGAAGGCAACGGACTGCAGGTGCTTGACGAGGGGCTCCTGGCACCCCAGCCAGACCTCCGCTACCTTTTCCTGAATGACAACAAGCTGGCCACCGTGGCAGCGGGCGCCCTCCAGGGTCTGTGGCAGCTGGACTTCCTGGATCTGTCCAACAACTTGCTTACCGGCGCGCCTAAGGGGCTCTGGACATCCCTGGGGCAGCCCACCCGGGACATGAGGGATGGCTTTGACATCTCTGGTAACCCCTGGATCTGTGATGGGAACCTGGAAGACCTCTACGGGTGGCTTGTGGCCAATAAAGACAAGATGTTCTCTCGGAACACGACGCGCTGCGCTGGGCCTGGAGCCTGGAAGGGCCGGATGCTCCTGGTTGCAGCTGAGTCCCACTGAGGCCTGGGGCTGGGCTGGGCAGACAGGCCTGGGAGCACGCTGCTTGCTACTTGGCAAAGAATTCACCTCCAGCTTTCCAGAGCTGCTGGCTGGACCCGCCTGGCCCGTGCTTCCCCAAACACATCTTGGGCTCTCTGGCCTCCCGGTACCCTCTCCCAAGAAAGCCTTTCCCTGTTTTCCGGATCTCTTGGCCTCCAGGCGCCCCCAGCCTGCACGGCCTCCCTCTGGCCCAGCCCTGACCACACTGGGGTCGTCTCTGTCTGGCTCTGTCTCCCCCACTTTGAGGGGCTCTCCGAATGCAGGGCCTGGGGCTGGGGTGCCTTCTAGCCAGCATCACTCAGTTTGGGGTCAGAACGGAGGGGTTAATAAATAACCGTGGAAAGGGACTGGGCGTACTGGAATTCAGTGTTACAAGCATCTCCCAAGTTGACTTCCTAGGTCTCCAGGAGGAAGGAGAAGGAAAGAAGAAAGAGGAGAGACCCAGGGCCTGGGGGCGCAGGACACAAGCTTCTAGAGCTTCTAAAGGGATTGCAGTTGGGATATGATGGCCTGTGGCTTCCCCTCTCCCTCCCCCCATCCAGGACTTAACTCCAAATAAAACCCTGACCGTTGCCCAGAGTGTCATTTGACCGGTGGATGCCTGCCACAGCTGTGTCCTGGGGAAGGTTTAAATTAAACTGGATGCTTCAGGTCTCCAAACAATTCATCATGCTGGCTGGTGACAACCTAGGGGGATAGCCACCCAGGGCAGGCCTGAGCAGGCTGGGCGAAGCTGAAGGCTGTGTTCTCCCAACTCGCAACCTTGAGCCACCTGCTGACACAGTGCTGGGCATGCTGGAGCCCGAGTCAGATTGGGGGAACCCCTGGGTGTTTGGGGGACATGCCCAGTGTTTTCAGCTCCCTGGAAGGAGGGTCGTTGGTGGTCATTCCAGGCATGATGACGAAAGCCAGGGAGGGGCCTGGAGTCTGGCAGAGAGGGGTTTGAATCGGATCCCTCAATTTGCTCATCTGTAAAATGGGGATCCAAGGGAACGGGCCGGCCTGAATCCTGGCTGAGTTCCACGGCAGATTTTTCTAAATAAAAACGCCTTGAAGACTTGCCCAAAGTCACTCCTCAGCGAGGGGGTGGGGGCTGTGATCGCCCTCCACCGTCTGCGTGGCAACGGCAGGGTGACGGGTGGCCAAACCTGGCCAACGGAAGTAGTCCAATCCTGGGGCATCCAGCGTCCCCCAAGTTACCATGACAACCGCGGAGCGCCGGCGAGAACCCCAGGGAAGAGCCGGGAGGTGGGCGGGTGGGCTGGGTGGGCTGGAGCCCCGCCCCCGGGCCACGCCTCCACACGGCCTCTCCCCATTGGTCAGTAGGGAAGGCCCCACCCCCGCCCTCCAAGAGGCTATAAGGCGGGCGGGGCCGACGGTGGGCGGAGCCTGGAGCCCTAGTCGGGGGTCGGCGGCGGCATCCGGGGGCTGTGGCTGCGCGCGCCCGGGTGAGTGCCACGTGGGGGCGTCCGGGAGGACCCCGCAGGTTGGGGGCTCCTGATCGGGTGGGCGGGAGAGGATCCAGCGGCGTGACAGGGGCGGGGGGTGAAGGGCTGGAGCAGGTGGCCGAGACCCTTGGCCCAGTTGGCTAGAGCTCAGGACCCAGTTGAGCGGCGACCAGGGCCCTGAGGGCACAGGGTGGGGAGAGGGGAAGAACTTCGAGCGAGCGGGGAGTCTCGGGTCGAACTCCCCACTCTGAGCCTGCTCAGATGTGTGGTCCTGGAAGCAGCATGGACCTCACCTCTGGGTGCCTCAGTTTCCCTGTCAGTCTTTAGGTTTATTGGGATCCCGCAGCTACCACCTCCGCCCCTGCGGGGGGCTGCTTGTGCAGTTCTGTCCGGGGCGGGGGTTGGGGGGGGAGGTGAGGGGGAGCTGGGGGGTGCGCAGGGGTAAGAGGGGCCTCTTCTCCTTTGCGGAAGAGGAAAGAGCTCAGAGAGGGGAAGGCACTTGCCCAAAGTCACACAGCAGGTAACGGCAGGATGTGAACCCCAGTCTTTCTCTCTCCAGAGCCCATGCTTTGAACCCCTGCAATGTCCCCACCTTGCCAGAGGCTCTCCGTGTGCACCCAGTGTGTGCAGAGCCCTGTGCATCCAGTGTCCGTGTCCCTCACGACGCTGCGAGGAAGCGTACTATCATAACTCTGTTTTGAGGAAACGGAGGTTCCAGGAGGGAACAATACTTTGCCCAGGTCGCAAAGCCCAGCGGGACAGAGCCCAAAGCCTGGAAGGCCCTCTCACTCGGCCCTGCCCCTCAGGATGTCTGCAGCCGACATGTCAGAAGATGAGCCTGTGCGGCCCCCCAGAGACAGCCTGTGGGAGCAGGACAGGCAGGTGAGGGGCCGCCCCTCCCGGGACAGTTTCGGGCCATCCCTGCTGGACCTTGCGGGGGAGGGCTGCTGGCACACGCTACCCACCTCCCAGGGGGGCGCGGCGAGGCCCGGGGCGGGGAGCATCTCTGCAGCCACACCCGGCTCCCCCTCCCCCACCTCGGGGTCTCTGCCCGGGTCTGTCTCTGTGCCCACCGTCTCGGCACTCTCAACGGCAGCAGCACGAGCGACAGCGGTCACAGCACATGCTGTGCACCGGTCCCCGTTCCAAGCGCTTCGCGCACGTCGGCTCCTTGAACCTCCCGGCTCTAGAAACCCATTTTACAGATGGGGAGGCCGGAGCCCCAAGCTAAGCGTGCAGCCCCCCCCCCAACCCGCTCGCTCGCCCCTCAACCCGGCCCAGAGAAGGGCAGCGGACCGAGGGGCGGCCGAGCTCCCCGCACCCCCTCGGGCCCCTCTGATGCCACCCGTCCCCGCAGAACGTGGTGCAGCGCGTGGTGGCCCTGCCCCTGGTCAGGACCACGTGCACCGCCGTCTTGGAGGCTTACAGTGCCGCTAAGGACAGGCACCCGCTGCTGGGCTCCGCCTGCCGCCTGGCCGAGCACTGCGTGTGTGACCTGACCGCCCGTGCCCTGGACCACGCCCAGCCGCTCCTGAGCCACCTGCAGCCCCAGCGTGAGCACCCCCCCTCCCCGCCACCGCGTCCCTGGGTCCTGCCTTTGATCTCCTGGACCTCCACCCTTAGCTGTCTGCTTGTGGCCCCCTCATTCTGTGTCCTGACGCCCTCCCTCGTGGCCTGACGTTCCTCAGGTATCTCCCTCCCCATCTGCCTCTCTGTCCTTGCCTCTGCGTGTCCTGAGCCCCACGTCCCCCCCCCCCCGGACTCCTGTGATCAGCTGAGGGGTCCAACCTGACAGAGGGGTGGGGGGCACAAGACCCTTGGCCTCACGTCTGACCCAGGAAGGGGGTCACCTCCTCCGCTCGAGGCCTCCCCCGCCTCCTTCTCAGCCAGTGTGCGTGACCTTGAGCCTGCTCTCTGGGGCATCTGAGCCGGCCCTGGGCGAGGAGTCACCTTGGTGCTGGCAGCAGCCGGGTGGCAGGGCTGAGGCGGGGAGGCAAGTGCAGGTGGGGCCCGGCCTGGTGACCCACCCACACCCTAAGGGTCCCCAGCCCCTCCCAGGGTGGCCCGGGCCTCCCTCTGCCTCTCCCTACGTGTCCCTCACTCCCTGACTCTCCCCCCTCCAGTGGCCTCCGTGAACAATCTCGCCTGCAGGGGTCTGGACAAGCTGGAAGAGAAGTTGCCCTTTCTCCAGCAACCTTCGGAGGCGGTGCCGTGGGGACCCAGAGGGGGCTGGGGGTGGGAAGGAGCAGGGTAACCTCCTCTGGGACCCGACCCGTGGGGACTGCACCAGCCAGATTAAAATAATCAGCACCCGGGGCGGGGGAGAGGGGAAAGGGGTGACAGGCATTGAGGGCACCTGTTGGGATGAGCACTGGGTGTTGTATGGAAGCCAATTTGACAATAAATTACATTTAAGAATAGAATAGAATAGAATAGAATAGAATAGAATAGAATAGAATAGAATAGAATAATGAAATTGAAAAAAACCCCGAAAGTAATAATAACAAACAGCACCCGAGTTTACTGAGCACTTAACATGTGCCAGGTGGTGCTGGTAACGCCTTCAACGACCCTGTAAGGGAGAACTTTTACTCTCCTCCATGTTTTAGAGGGGAAACTGAGTCCCAGAGTCAGGAAGGGCCAGGGACCCTGGGCACCCAGCCCCAAGGAGCTGGGGGAAGGGAAGGGAAAGGAGCCCAAACCTGGAAGGGGACCCCTCTCAGCAGGTGGTGACCTCGGCCAAGGACACGGTGGCCAGCAGTGTGACGGGCGTGGTGGGCCTGGCCCGGCAGAGCCGCCGCTGGAGTGTGGACCTGAAGCGCTCCGTGAGCCACGCCGTGGATGTCGTGCTGGGCAAGTCGGAGGAGCTGGTGGACCACTTCCTGCCCATGACCGAGGACGAGCTCGGTGAGCCCGGCTCGCGCCCACCCTTCCCCCGAATCCTTCTGCCCACTCCCCATCCCCAGAGGTTACGGATCAGAGAAGCCCGGGACTTGCCCAGGGCCACACAGCAGTTCAGGAGGAACCACACGGGGCTGGAGCCCAGGCCTGAGCCCCCCGGGCATTCCCACGGCCCCCCGCCCCACCCCCTACGAGAAACCAGACCACGCAGACCCTAGGGCTGTACGGGGCTTACAGACTTGAGGGCCCCGGTCCCAAACTGGTGTCCCTTCCGATGGTCACACTGGCCTAAGCAGTGCCTTTAAAATGCTTTAGTGCATCGTGTGCATTTAACAATCAGATTTTGCCCTACAAATCCTGATTTGTGGCTGGTCCTCAAAAACTACACACTTGGGCTGAACGGCATCTGCCCCTTTATACGGTTCCCGTAGCCCCGCCATTGTCACAGGGCTCCAGGCTGGCTCAGTCAGTGGAGCATGTGACTCTTGATCTTGGGTTTGTAAGTTCGAGCCACACGTTGGGGGCAGAGATTACTTAAAAAAAAAAAAAAGAAAAAATCTTAAAAAAGCAAAACAAAAAAACAGCATTCTCCAGCTTTCTACATCTTGTTTCCGACCCCAGAGACGATCTGACTTCTCTCAACCCCTGCTTTAGGGGGGCGAGAAGAACATGTCGATGCACTCCCTCCTCTGCAGAAAGGCTTGGAGGCATTTATGAGGCACCTACTGTGTGCCAAGCGTTTGTCGTATACCCTTTTTTTTTTTTTAGGATTTTTTTAAAGTTTGAGAGATCGCTTCTTGGCCTTTTGGCTAAGATCAAGTGTAGTAAAGTTTATTTTGAGAGAGAGAGAGAGAGAGAATGGGGGAGGGGAGAGAGAGGGAGAGAGAGAATCCCAAGCAGGCGCCTCACCATCAGCGCAGAGCCCGATGCGGGGCTCGAACTCACAAACCATGAGATCATGACCTGAGCCAAAGTCAAGAGTCGGTCGCTTACGCAGCTGAGCCACCCAGCTCCCCATAGTATATTCTTAACAGACCGTTTCATAGAGGGGCTAAGAGTGTCTGGGTTGGAATCCCAGGTCTGCCTCTTGCACACTGAGGGGCTTCATCGCCCCTTGCCTCAGTGTTCCTCATCTGTAAATGGGGCTAATAATAGTGCCTACGTCACAGGGTTTGGGGAAATGAGTTGATGTCCCTAAAGGAAAACTACAAATTTGGGAGCCGCGGGCTCGTCAACGCACAAGGAGGGTGAGCAGACGTGGAGGGGGCGGCCATGCTGACCCCCATCCCCCCGTCCCGTCCTCCAGCGGCCCTGGCAGCGGAGGCCGAGGGCCCGGAAGTGGGGTCCGTGGAGGAGCAGAGGAGACGACAGGGCTATTTTGTGCGCCTGGGCTCCCTGTCGGCGCGGCTCCGCCACCTGGCGTATGAACACTCTCTGGGGAAACTGAGGCAGAAGAAACACCACGCCCAGGACACGCTGGCCCAGCTGCAGGAGACACTGGAGTTGGTGAGATCCTGCTGTTCACTCTCTCCCCCTGATGCGGGCCGGTGAGCGTGGATCGAGTGCCAGCTGGGGACCTGGTCCTGAGCTGGTCTGACGGGGGAGGCAAAGCCGGGCTCAGCTGCCTCCAGCCCGGTGTGTTCAAGGCTGGGGCGGAGAGGGCACATGGGTCTGGGGAGGCTCAGGGGGGTCGAGGTTCAGCCTGGGGAGACAGGAAGGGGCTTCAGTGGGGGGAGAGCCAGTAGGAGCTGGAATTTATAGTTAAAGTAGTTCAGGAGAGAAAGAAAACACCCCTCCCCTGGCTTTCCTGCCACCGATCCCGATGCACCCCAGCTTTAGGTTCAAGTCTCTGTCCTCACTGTGTGTCCCTCCCTGCTCCAAAGGACCACGGAGCCCCCACTTTTTTTTTTTAACTGTATTTATTTTGAGAGAGAGAAAACATGAGCAGGGGAGGGGAGGAGGGAGAGAGAGAATCCCAAGCAAGCTCTGCACGCTCAGCGCAGAGCCCCAGGCGGGGCTCGAACTCACAAACCGGGAGATCGTGACCTGAGCGGAAGTCAGAGCTTAATCCACGGAGCCACCCAGGGGCCTGCGGGAGCTCCCGCTTGGCTCAGCTTGATGACGTCAGACACCCCCAACCTGCTCCCGCGTCTGAACCTCCATTCACCTGGGGGGGGTCAGGTCTCGACTTCCCGCCTCTCGCACCCACACCAGGCACCTCAGCCGGGATGCTGGCTCCGCCCACAGGTCCCCTTCCCCTTCCTCATCCCCAGGCCCAGCCCCCCAAGCGGCACCTGGTCCCCCAGCTCCGTCCGGGTCCCAGGCTGTCGTCCCCGGAGCGGCCACCAGAGGGCGCCGATGAGCGCCCGAGTGGGTTTCTATCCCTGAACACCATGTCCTCAAGGTCAGGTGTCAGAACGGGCTTCCTTTTTCAGGCTGAATAATACCCCAGAGTACAGATGGACCACAATTCCTGTTTGTCTTCTAATACCTGCCCCGTCCTGGGCACCGAAGGCACAGTGGCCCCGTCAGGACGCTCAAAGCGCAGTAGGGGAATGAAGGTCATGATGAAAAAACATACCAGGCGCTGGGGCATCTGCCCAGCCAGGAGGCAGGGAGGGAAGACTTCCGTCCGCTCGGAAACACTGGAATGAGCCAGGCAGGGGTGTGGGGCGGAGGGAGGAGTGCGCCCAGCCCACCGGCCAGCGTGGCCGAAGTGAGTCTGAGCGACGGGGGAACCGCGAGTGGCGGCGTCTGGCCAAGAGCAGAGGAGAGAACCGGCCGGTTGGCCAGGCTGGATCAGCAGGGGAAGGTTGCAGGGAAGAATGTTCTCTACATGGTTATCGAGACCAGATCCACGCTAGGGTCCTGGCTCCCCCGAGCCCCCGGATCCTCAGCTGCACCCCCGCCCCTGTCCCCTCAGATCAACCTCATGCAGGGTGGGGCCACACCCACTGCCCCCGCCCGCCCTGGGAAGGTGCACGAGCTCTGGGAGGACTGGAGCCAGCGCTCCCCAGAAAACGGCCGTCGCCGCAGCCAGGTAGGGTGGCGGCGAGAGGGTGGGCGGGGGGGGGGGGGGGTGCGAGGGGGCGTTCTGGATCTATCCAGGGAGGGGGGGAGGGGTGGGGCCGGGCTCCAGCCGTCTCAAACCAAGGGCTGAGGTCAGCGGTTTGGAGTGTCCACGGGGAAGCTGGCCGGATGTCCTACGGGGTGCCCTGTGGGGAAACTGAGGCAGGGCGCTGGTCCTGGGGTGGGGGGGGGGGCGCGCCCGTCGGGGACGCTGAGGCCCCTCCCCTCCCCCGCAGGCAGAGCTGGAGACGCTGGTCCTGTCCCGGAGTCTGATGCGGGAGCTGCAGGGCACAATGGACGCGCTGGAGACCAGCGTGCGGGGCCTGCCCCCCAGCGCCCAGGAGAAGGTGGCCGAGGTGCGGCGCAGCGTGGACGCCCTGCAGTCCGCGTTCGCCGACGCCCGCTGCTTCGGCGATGTGCCGGCGGCCGCCCTGGCCGAGGGCCGGGGCAGCGTGGCCCGGGCCCACGCCTGCGTGGACGAGCTCCTGGAGCTGGTGGTGCAGGCCGTGCCGCTGCCCTGGCTGGTGGGGCCCTTCGCGCCCATCCTCGTGGAGCGGCCCGCGCCCCCGCCTGACCTGGAGGCTCTGGTGGACGAGGTCGTGGGGGGCCCTGACCCCCGCTGGGCTCACCTGGACTGGCCGGCCCAGCAGAGAGCCTGGGAAGCCGAGCACGGGGACGGGCCAGCCCTCCCAGGCGACACTTCCAAGGAGGAACCCACGCCCCCCAGCCGCGCCAAGCACACCCTGATGCCAGAGCTGGACTTCTGACCAGATGGGGCCACGGGGCAGCAGACGCGGCCCTCGGGAGGTCGCCCTGCACCCCCACCCCCCACCACCCCGAGGTCCCTGCTGCCCCCTAGTGGCCACGAATATGCACTAACGGACTGCGCGGTGGCCTTGGCCCAGGTGCGCGGTGGGGGTGGGGGGCCAAATTCAGACGCCTAGACCGGCTTCACTGATCTCAGACGCTCTCCAGTCTTTCCCTTGGACACAGGGGGACTGGAGCCCAATTCAGGTCTCATCTGCCCCAAGCTGGGTGCCTCTGTCTGTGGTCCCCGTCCCTGCACCCCCCAAAAAAGCGGATCAAAACTCCCCAAAGAGACACAGTTTGCCCAGCGGCTGTCTGGGGGTTTGTCTCCACCCCCCAGCGTGTACATCCTGGACGGGGCGGGGTGGGGGGAGGGGGGAGTCCCTGAGAATATCCAGCTTCATCCGCTGGGCCTGCTGGATCCGCGTGATTTGCCCTTTGGGGTCCACGCTCCAGAATAAAGGTGCTTTGTGTTGTCCAAAGGCCTATGGCCTCCGTTCAGGTCGGGGTGGGTGTTGGTTCCAGGGTGCGGGGGGGCCTCAGGCGTGTGGGGCCGCAAGGCCCAAGCCAGGGTTCAAGGTTTGAAAGGAGTGATACTTCTCCCCGGGCCCGCGGGGGCTCATCACGCTGCGATGCCTCCAGCCGCGCTGGTCCGGATGGGGCAGACCGAGGTAGGGGAAGGGCCACAGGCCAGTCTCCTGGGGGCCCTCCCAGCCTTTCACCGAATTCTCAGCCGCCCCCGAGACTCCCCTGTGGCCGGGTGGGGTGTTAGGAAACCACAGTCTGATGCGGTGAGGTCAGGGTGGCCCCTGGCTTCCCTAGGACCCGGCCCAGGGGCGGTTCTGGGAGGTTGGACCACTTCCCACCGGCCGGATTCGCTTCCCTGCCCCTGCGTAGAAACCTCCATGGCTCCCAGTCACCCTCAGACCAAATATCCAAACTCCTCTGTTGAGGCCGTGCCCTCCCACCACCCCCCCCCCCGCCCGTCTCTCGGACTCGTCCATCTTGTAGGCCCAGCTCCAATGCCGCCGCCTCCAGGAAGCTCTCCCTCACTCCACCCCGGGGGCCTAGCTCTGACAGTTCACCTCTTGGGACTCCAAGCCCCCTCCACCTGCACTTGGAGCCACAGGCAACCTTGCCTTCTCTTCCCCTGGTGAGGTTGGGGGCTCCCGGAGGGCCAGGCTAGGTGAGGATGGGCAGAGTGGCACCCAGGAAGGGCATTTTGGCAGAGGGAAGGGCTCAGGCCGAGGCACGGCAGTGGGGGAATCAGTCTGACAGGAACAGAGTGGGGAGAGAAAGATAACGGGTCGAGGTGAGTCTGGGAGTGGGTGGACCAGTAGATAAGGTCCTGGGGTTGAGTCTCAGCCTTGCCTACGCCTGGGTGGGCAAGCTCCTTCCCTTGCTGAGCTGTGCCCGGCAGGGAGCAAACCAGATACGAATCCTGCCCTCGGGGACCCCACAATACAGTGGGAGAGACAGACGATAAACAAGAAACAGACGGAAATCGTCTTGGTGTTAGTAGGTGATGAAAAACATAACAGGGCTGAGGGATGGGGAGCGTGTGAGGGCAAGAGGAGGGGTGTATATTTTTTAACAGGGGACAAAGGGGCCAAGAAGACTTGTCTGAGGAGGTGAAATAGAAGCAAAGACCAAGGAGCGTTCCGGGCAGGGGGCACCACCGGTGCAAAGGTCCTGGGGCAGCAGCGGGCCGAGTGTGTTGGAGGAACAGTGAGGAGGCCCGTGTGTTTGCAGCAGAGTCAAGGGGAGAAAGGGAAGAGGGGAGGACAGGGAGGTGATGGGGGCCAGGGGCGGGAGGAGGACTCAGGTTTTCCCCCAGGGAGGGCAGAGGCTCGGAGGGCTGTGGGCAGAGGAGGGCGGTGTTTACGGGCACTTTGATGGTCTTTGCTGGGTTTCTCCGCCATCATCGTGCCGCGGCGGCCCTGTGGGAAGGGGAGGGGCCCACCCAGGGGTTCCCGCCTCCCCTGCCACCTTTGGGAAGCGTTGGCTGGGAGGACAGAGTTTGGGGGACATCCGCATTTTGTTCCCCAACTGTTTGGTAAACACGCAATTGCTCCAAGGAGATGGCCTGGGGGTCATCGGGCTGTGTCTGAACCCTCCCTCCTCCCAGCTCAGCGCCCAGAACGGCCAACTGGGTCTCCACCAGCGTGCAGCTGGGGCCCCTGTCCCAGGAGCGGGCAGGGGGGAGACTTAGCCCGGGGACAGAGGTCACTTCTCTGCTGGCCTGTGCCCCTACCCACCGTCAGCCCACCCTGTACACAGGCTCTGGGTCTGGGTTTGAATCCTGTCCCTGCCACTTCCTGGCTCTGTGGTCGCCGGCCCAGGATGCCTCCTCCAGGAAGCCACCCTGGGTTGTCCCAAGCCCACCAGGCCGGCATCTCAGTGCCAGGATCCCCCTGTTCTTTTGGTACCCTGTATCCATCCGCATTTTGGCCCTAATTTATCAAGGGAAGTCCCTCCCGGAGAGTGACGCATCCCCTCCCTGCTCAGGCGAGACCGGGCTCCTCTCTCCCCGCCCGGACGATGCGAAGCTCACGTTTGTTGAGTCCCTGCTCGGTACCCGGCAGTGGGGTAAACAGGTCCCATGCTTGACCACATTTCACACTCGGAACTATCCTATGAGCTGGCCCATCCAGCCAAACATCCCTTACAGGCTGACCGTGTGCCGGGTACATTTCTGCCGCAGGAGATGTAGCTCGGAGTGAAACAGGCCTGCGGGAGGGGAGCTGTGCGTTGCGGGGAAGGGCTCTGCGGGTAGCGAGAACAGCATGTGCAAAGGTCCCGGGGCAGCACCATGCCTGGCGTGCTGGAGGAGAGCGGGCGAGGGGGAGAGAGCTGGAGGAGGGGAGGGCAGGCAGAAAGCAGGACCCCGCGGGCCACCGGGAGGGCGTCTGGAAGAGGAACCTGAGGCCGGTGGATGGTAACTGGCCAAGGGGTCGCGGCAGAGCAGAGCCCTGAAGTGTACTTCGTGGGTGGAAACCGGAGGCCGAGACAGCATGTGGGCAGGGCCTTGGGGGCAGGGGATGGTCCGTAAATCCCTCGGCCTTGCTGGGGGTGGAGGGGCGTGCCGTGGGCAGAGGCCGCCCGGTGCGGATAGCAGGGGAAAGGTCCTGGGCCCGGGGCCCACGCTGGGCTGGGCAGGCTGCACGTGACCGCCCAGGGCCCTCCCCCGGCCCGTTGGCCGCCTGCCTCTGCCGGCCGGGCCCGGGCCTGCCCCAGACCCTATAAGGCCTGGTAGCCGAGAGCAGAGCCAGCCCCCAGCTGCACCGCCTGTGGCTCTGAGGGACCCTCACGCACCCCAGGTGAGCAACGCCAGGGTGAGGCTGGGCCGGAGGGGTGTGGCCGGCGCGGGAGGGGTGCGGCAGGAGGCCCGGGAGCCCCCCGATTCACACACCCTCTCCGCCCCTTTCCAGCTGCTCAGAATATTACCATGTCTGCCCAAGACGAAGGAGGCCGGGATCCTCCCAAACCCAAGGGCAAGGTGAGGGGAGGTGCGGTGGGGGAGATCCCTGCCAGGACCTGGGGGCCCCCCGGAACCTTGGGAAGGTGACCTTCACGGTACCGGGGTCCGGAGGGCCTGGGAAGGGTGGGGTGGGAAGGCTCTGCGAGCCATGGTACCAACTGTCCCCTCCGGTCCCAAGCTGAAGGGTGGGGGGAGCGGGGGGACACAAGCAACCCTCAGCTCCTTCTCTGCCATGTGATCTGGAAACAGCCATGGCCCCTCTCTGGGCCTCAGTTTCCCCACCTGTGAAATGGGGGGGCCGTGGAGGGAAAAGGCCTCTGGAGACCCGGAGGATGAACTTTTCCTCTGTCCACGGGAGGCAGGCTGACTCTGCCCGTGGCCCAGGCAAAGAAACTGAGACTCAGAGAGGCTAAGACACCCTCCTGGGGTCTACCCAGGATGAAGGGCCCGAGGGGATGCAGGAACCCAGTGCTGTCCAAAGCATTCCCCCCACGCTGCCAGAGCCTGGCCCTGCTAACGCTTCCCCCCTGCCCCGTGTAGACCCTGGGAAGTTTCTTGGGGTCCCTGCCTGGCTTCAGTTCTGCCCGGAACCTCGTGGCCAGCGCCCACAGTTCTGCGAGAGAGGTCCGGCCGGTCGCCGACCCTGCGGGTGCGTCCCCGCAGCCCCAGGCTCAGGGTGAGTGGACATCTCCGTGGGGGGTGGGGGCGGCTCTAGAGGTGGGTCCCGGGAATAAACATCCCCGAGCAGGGACTTTTGATCATTTGTGGGGGGAGTGGGGGTTCACACGTGCCGGCATCACCTCAACAGACACTCCAGGCTGGCGTGCCCAGGTGGCACCAGATGGGGGAAACTGAGGCCTAAATAGGGCAGGAGAGGGGCCCAAAGTAGCATAACCAGCAACAGCGAGGGTGTGGACACAGCCTGTCTCTCTGCTTTCTCAACCCCTCCCCTGCATCCCACCCCATTTCTGATGCACCAGGGACTGGGTGCTCCCCGTGTGTGAGCTCACTGAAGGTTTCCATCCTGGTTCCCAGCAAAGGGGGCTGGCTTCCCTGGGGTCACATAGCCTTGGCGGCAGGGGCTGGGGGGGGAGGGAGCGGGGGACTCTCTATCCTCCATTTGCTCAGCGGGGCTGATGCAGGGGAGCGTGGGCCTGGACGCTCGCTCACTCTGGGCCCGGCGCCCCAGGGCAGTGACTCCTGCCCCACATACCCAGGCCAGACAGGCAGCTGCGGCTGGGGCGGGGCCCTTAATACCCTTCCTCGGGTCCCCTCCGGGGTGAGTGTCCAGCGCCCGGGACCCGGGCATAGAAAACTCCAGAGAACTCCCGTACCAGCAGCCCAAAGCCCCAGGGCTCCAGTGGAGCCTCCGGCAGGGCTCAGTCACTGGTTGTCGATGTCACCTCCTGCTGTCCCTGGCAGGGCGGCTGGGACATTCCTGACCTTTCAGGCTGTGCCCACCAATTACGCAACGGGCCCCAGGCCCGTTGGCTGATGCCAGCCCACGTCCCTCGCCCTTCCTGGTTGCCTGACCAGCTCCTGTGCCCACAGCAGCCACCAACCTGGAGCAGATGGCCGGCGGGGAGAAGCAGCCGCCGCCTTCGGATAAGGTGAGAGGGGCTGGTGGACCTGAGGCCCGATGGCCTCCGCCTCCTTCTGGCGCTTCTCCGGGGAGGTTTCGGTTCCTGCCTTCTGAGGGGGTTGTCATAGGCCAAGGGGAGGGCAGACACCCCAGTGCGTCCTGCTGTGGGATTCCAGGCGTAGTCTCCCCTCTGAGCCTCCGTTTCCACATCTGTGAAATGGGTGCAATGCTGACCACCGCCCACCTGCCCGGCGCGGCAAGGCTGCGCACGGTCTCCCGCTCTGTCTAGCGATAACGGGCCGGAAACACCGGCACCTCAACGCACGCCAGGCTTGGGGCTGCGTGCTTTCTGTGTGCCGCTTACTGGTGAACCTGCCCCGCGAGGAAGGGAGCGAGAGTACCCCACACAACAGCCAAAAAGCACAGAGAAGCCAAGCCGCTTGCTGAAGATCACACAGCCAGGCGTGGTTAGGGAACCTTCCTGCACCTTCCATCCATCTCAGATGAACGGGGCTCTCCCCTCGCTATCACGTCCCCAAGGCTGGGCCAGACGGAGTGACTGATGCACGACCGACCGCTAAGGGCCACAGCAGGGCGCCACAGCCCTGTTAGGACTGCTTCACTGGGCACGCTTAAGCGCCCATCCTGGAGTCTTTTTTTTTTTCTTTAAAGTTTATTTATTTATGTTGAGAGAGAGCGCGAGTGAGAGTGGGGGAAGGGCAGAGAGAGAGGGAGAGAGAGAGAATCCCAAGCAGGCTCCGCACCGTCAGTGCCGATCCCGATTTGGGGCTCGAAATCACAAACTGCGAAATCGTGACCTGAGCCGAAGTCGGACCCTTCACGGACTGAGCCACCCAGGCGCCACCCCCCCACACCAGTGGCCCTTCTGGCCCAGATTACAACAGACCGGGACAGCCAAGGCCACACCCTGTTCCCTCCCCGTCTTAGTCTCAGTCTCCTGCAAAGTGCTTCAGGCACCTTGACTCCCTTCCTCCACAATCCTTGAAGGAGGGCTTCAGCCAAAAAGCTCAGAGGGGATGTGTCTTGCCTGAGGTCACACAGCGGGGGGCCTAGGGAGGGGCGGAGGGCTGAGATTCGAACTCAGGTCTCTGCAGGCACACGGCCCAAGTGCCCACTTGAAATGAGGCAGGGTAGCAGGTGGGCAGAGGTAAATCCCTGTGCCCTGCTCGCTCAACGCCTGGGGCACCCTGTCCCCGAGTCGTGGCAACCACAGATGTCTGCAGACGCCACCCAGGGTCCCCTGGAGGGTAGAATCACCCCGGTTAAGAAGCTCTGGATTAAAAACAGCACGCTTGTGGTTGAAAGCAAGTGGTGGTGACTCAGGCCACCACAACCCTTTGTTAGTTTGACCAGATGAGAGAAACTGCCCTTCGAAGAGTAGGCAAGACGAACCAACTATGTCACCCAGCACCCGGCACTGAGCCCAAGGCCAGGGGACTTTGGCAAAGGTTCTGGAGGTGTGGGGACCTGCCGCTGGCAGGGGGATCTATTCAATCAGGGGCGCCGCCCAGCGCTGTGACAGAGCTCGCGAAGGCCGGGCCCTGGAAGGCCATGGCTGGATGACAGTGTGAGAGCAGAGTAGGTACAGGTGGGAGGTGACGGGCAGACTCTCTGGGTGACAGTCCTTCGCCCTAATGCACGCGAGGGATCAGGCTGGCTGAAGTCTGGGGTGTGGAGCGCCTCGGGCTCTCCTCTTGACCACGCGTGTCCTTTCTTATCAGATGACCTCTGGGGCAAAGGACCTGGTGAGCTCCAAGATGAGTAAGACCAAGGACACCATCTCCTCCGGGATGGCCAACGTGGTGGACACAGCTACAGGTGTGGTGCACGGAGGCCTGGGCATGACCCGGTCTGCCCTCTCAGGTGCCAAGGAGACTGTGGCCAGTGGCGTCACAGGGGCAGTGGGTGTGGCTAAGGGCACCGTCCAGACCGGCCTGGACACTTCAAAGACCTTCCTGACGGGCACCAAGGACACCATGTGCAGTGGGGTGACTGGAGCCATGAATGTGGCCAAAGGGGCTGTCCAGACCGGCCTGGACACTTCAAAGACCGTCCTGACGGGCACCAAGGACACCCTATCTACTGGGCTCACAGGTGCACTGGGCATGGCCAAGGGCACGGTCCAGACCGGCCTGGATACCACCAAGAATATTGTCACAGGCACCAAAGACACCGTGTCCGCTGGGGTGACAGGGGCAGTGACCATGGCCAAGGGCACCGTCCAGACCGGCCTGGACACTTCAAAGACCATCCTCACGGGCACCAAGGACACCCTATCTACTGGGCTCACAGGTGCACTGGGCATGGCCAAGGGCACGGTACAGACCGGCCTGAACACTTCAAAGACCGTCCTGACCGGCACCAAGGACACTGTGTCCACGGGGCTCTCGGGGGCAATGAACATGGCCAAGGGCACCGTCCAGACTGGCCTGGACACCACCAAGGCTGTCCTGACAGGCACCAAGGACACCGTGTGCAGTGGGGTGACTGGAGCCATGAATGTGGCCAAAGGGGCTGTCCAGACCGGCCTGGACACTTCAAAGACCGTCCTGACGGGCACCAAGGACACCCTATCTACTGGGCTCACAGGTGCACTGGGCATGGCCAAGGGCACCGTCCAGACCGGCCTGGACACCACCAAGAATATTGTCACAGGCACCAAAGACACCGTGTCCGCTGGGGTGACAGGGGCAGTGAACATGGCCAAGGGCACGGTCCAGACCGGCCTGGACACTTCAAAGACTGTCCTGACGGGCACCAAGGACACCGTGTGCAGTGGGGTGACTGGAGCCATGAATGTGGCCAAAGGGGCTGTCCAGACCGGCCTGGACACTTCAAAGACCGTCCTGACGGGCACCAAGGACACCCTATCTACTGGGCTCACAGGTGCACTGGGCATGGCCAAGGGCACGGTCCAGACCGGCCTGGACACCACCAAGAATATTGTCACAGGCACCAAAGACACCGTGTCCGCTGGGGTGACAGGGGCAGTGAACATGGCCAAGGGCACGGTCCAGACCGGCCTGGACACTTCAAAGACTGTCCTGACGGGCACTAAGGACACTGTGTGCAGTGGGGTGACTGGAGCCATGAATGTGGCCAAAGGGGCTGTCCAGACCGGCCTGGACACTTCAAAGACCGTCCTGACGGGCACCAAGGACACCGTGTGCAGTGGGGTGACTGGTGCCATGAATGTGGCCAAAGGGGCTGTCCAGACCGGCCTGGACACTTCAAAGACCGTCCTGACAGGCACCAAGGACACCCTATCTACTGGGCTCACAGGTGCACTGGGCATGGCCAAGGGCACCGTCCAGACTGGCCTGGACACTTCAAAGACCATCCTGACGGGTACCAAGGACACTGTGTCCACGGGGCTCTCGGGGGCAATGAACATGGCCAAGGGCACCGTCCAGACCGGCCTGGAAACCACCAAGAATATTGTCACAGGCACCAAAGACACCGTGTCCGCTGGGGTGACAGGGGCAGTGAACATGGCCAAGGGCACCGTCCAGACCGGCCTGGACACCACCAAGAATATTGTCACAGGCACCAAAGACACCGTGTCCGCTGGGGTGACAGGGGCAGTGACCATGGCCAAGGGCACCGTCCAGACCGGCCTGGACACTTCAAAGACCATCCTCACGGGCACCAAGGACACCCTATCTACTGGGCTCACAGGTGCACTGGGCATGGCCAAGGGCACGGTACAGACCGGCCTGAACACTTCAAAGACCGTCCTGACCGGCACCAAGGACACTGTGTCCACGGGGCTCTCGGGGGCAATGAACATGGCCAAGGGCACCGTCCAGACTGGCCTGGACACCACCAAGGCTGTCCTGACAGGCACCAAGGACACCGTGTGCAGTGGGGTGACTGGAGCCATGAATGTGGCCAAAGGGGCTGTCCAGACCGGCCTGGACACTTCAAAGACCGTCCTGACGGGCACCAAGGACACCCTATCTACTGGGCTCACAGGTGCACTGGGCATGGCCAAGGGCACGGTCCAGACCGGCCTGGACACCACCAAGAATATTGTCACAGGCACCAAAGACACTGTGTCCGCTGGGGTGACAGGGGCAGTGAACATGGCCAAGGGCACGGTCCAGACTGGCCTGGAAACCACCAAGAATATTGTCACAGGCACCAAAGACACCGTGTCCGCTGGGGTGACAGGGGCAGTGAACATGGCCAAGGGCACCGTCCAGACCGGCCTGGACACTTCAAAGACCATCCTCACGGGCACCAAGGACACCCTATCTACTGGGCTCACAGGTGCACTGGGCATGGCCAAGGGCACGGTCCAGACCGGCCTGGACACTTCAAAGACCGTCCTGATGGGCACCAAGGACACCCTATCTACTGGGCTCACAGGTGCACTGGGCATGGCCAAGGGCACGGTCCAGACCGGCCTGGACACTTCAAAGACCGTCCTGACGGGCACCAAGGACACCGTGTGCAGTGGGGTGACTGGAGCCATGAATGTGGCCAAAGGGGCTGTCCAGACCGGCCTGGACACTTCAAAGACCGTCCTGACGGGCACCAAGGACACCCTATCTACTGGGCTCACAGGTGCACTGGGCATGGCCAAGGGCACCGTCCAGACCGGCCTGGAAACCACCAAGAATATTGTCACAGGCACCAAAGACACTGTGTCCGCTGGGGTGACAGGGGCAGTGACCATGGCCAAGGGCACCGTCCAGACCGGCCTGGACACTTCAAAGACCGTCCTGGCGGGCACCAAGGACACCCTATCTACTGGGCTCACAGGTGCACTGGGCATGGCCAAGGGCACCGTCCAGACCGGCCTGGACACTTCAAAGACCGTCCTTACAGGCACCAAGGACACCGTGTGCAGTGGGGTGACTGGAGCCATGAATGTGGCCAAAGGGGCTATCCAGACCGGCCTGGACACTTCAAAGACCGTCCTGACGGGCACCAAGGATACCCTATCTACTGGGCTCACAGGCGCACTGGGCATGGCCAAGGGCACCGTCCAGACCGGCCTGGACACCACCAAGAATATTGTCACAGGCACCAAAGACACAGTGTCCGCTGGGGTGACAGGGGCAGGGAACGTGGCCAAGGCGGCAGTGCAGACTGGTCTCGGCACCATCCAGAACTGGTTACCTGGCACCCGGGACCCTGTGTGGGGTGGACTCACCAGTTCCAGTGCCCCCCGCAAAGGAGGGGAAGCTCTGTCCCCCGGAGTATCCAGCGCCCCGGACACACTTGGTGCAGGCCTGGACCTTGTCCGGGAAGCCACCGCTGAAGCAACACATCCCCAGGGGGCCACCCTGGGCAGGGAGGATGCGGGGCGCGTGGCCCCCGCGCGTGGCCATGAAGGACCCACGAGCTTCGCGACACTCCGGGACGAGCTGAGGGAGTTGGGGGATGTCTTCCAGCCCCTGGATGCCGAGGAGCAAGGTAAGAACGGCATGGCCGGCCCACCTCCCACGGGGCTGGACTTCTGTAAAACCCAAGTCCGGGGCCTCTCGGATCCAGTGACCCCCTGTTCCCTGCAGCCCAGCTTGCCGCCTCCGAGCCTGAGCCAAGGGTGCTCACGGCCGACCAGCGCAGCTACTTTGTGCGTCTGGGCGACCTGGCCCCCGGCTTCCGCCAGCGGGCTTTTGAGCACGCCCTGAGCCACCTGCAACACGGCCAGTTCCAGGCCAGGGCCGCGCTGGCCCAGCTGGAGGACGCCTTCAAGCTGGTAAGAGCCTTCCCCTCCCCACGCTCCCCCATCCACGTGTGGTGACCCGACGGGCATCTACTGAGCCCCACGGAGGCTTCTCCACGGCGGACAGCTAACGTGTCGGCTCCTGCTCTGCGCCAGAGGCGGAGCTGAGCCCAATCCAGCGGCAGCCCCCTGTGGCCAGTGCAGACGGCGAGGGTCCCCCAGCTCTGAGGACCTCCCGGTCTCCAAGGTCATGGCTCTTAGATGTTTAGATACACATGCAGTGAAGAACTCAGCAATGCTGCCTGAATCCAGATCCCCAGGCTACACCCACACAACTGTGATTTCAGTCGGTGCCCCACGGTCTCTGGTGGGCCACAGCACGAAGACCGCGGGTCCGATCCAGCGGGATCTCCACACGAGTGAACAGGCCCCTGGGACACTGGGCCATGTCTGGGGGCATCTGTGGCTGTCACAACTGCAGGAAATGGTGCTCCTGGCCTTGAGTGGGTGGGGTCAGGGATGCTGCTCAGCCCCCCACCCCCACCCCCAGTGCCCAGGACACCAATAGTACAGCACACAGAATGATCCAGAACCAGTGCCAGTGTTAGCAGTGCCACGGAGGGGAAAGCCAGGGTTAATTATGGGGGAAAAATAACGAGTAAAGCCGTGCTCACCCCAGACACCAGAATGCATCTCCAAGCGGTTAGACGGCACCACCCAGGGTGACCTCAAGGTCTGTAAGTCACTGCCCTGTGTGTGCAGCCTCCCATGACCCCAGCAGGTGAGAGGTGGTCAACATAATGTAAAGGCTCCTGGGGGCCAGTGGAACCCCTTAACCTAGGAAGTGTCCCCTGGGGGGGTGATTCTGTTCCCAGGGACACTTGGCAATCTGTGGGGATGTCTGTGGTTGTCACAACCGGGGGGGGCGGGGAACTCCTGGCATGGAGGAGGTGGGGACCAGGGATGCCCCCCAGCAACGCCCCCAGCACCCAGGACTGAGGAGTGGCCTGACCCCACCTAGGTTTTTCTAGGGGGTCCCTAGCTGCTGATGGGAGAACGGGCTGGACCCGGGAGATTCCTGCAAAACTCCCGGCACGTGATGGACAGCGGGGCCTCTGGGGTGGCTTCCATGGCAGCAAGAGGCACCCGGTTCAGAATGCGCCTCCGAAGCAGGGATGTGGGACACGAGAGAGGGGGACTCTGTAAGGCACCTCAGAGACCTTTTAATTCGTTTCTTATTAAAGGATTTTATTTTTTTGTGGCTTTTCCACTATGCCCAGGAAAGGTCTAGATGTGAGGCTCCAGGGCCAGACCCAAACGTCCCCAGGGGACCAGCTGTAATTTCTCCGCTGGCGTCTCTTTCTTTCTAGATTCAGAAGGCCGAGCGGGCTCCAGAGAGCCAGTCACCTCCAGACCAGGGTCCGAGCAGCAGAGCGGAGGAAGGCGCTACCCAAGAGGTACGTAACCAAACGCTGAGGTTCCTGCTCTTCTCCCTCCGCCCCTGCTTACCTCGCTCCCCACTCCCGCAGGTGCTGGACACCGGGGCCCTGTCCAGGGCCTGCAGCCTCATCCAGCAGCTCCACGTGGCCTACAGCTCCCTGGCCTCCGGCCTCCAGGGCCTCCCCGAGGAGCTCCAGCAGCGTGTCGGGCGGGCGCGGCACAGCCTGTGTGAGCTCTACGGCCTGGTCTCCTCGGCCAGCTCGGTCCAGCAGCTGCCGGCAGAGCGCCTGGCCCGGAGCCACGAGGGCGTGGGCCGGGCCTGGCAAGAGCTGGAGCAGGTGCTGGACAGCGTGCAGCACGGCCCGCCGCTCTGCTGGCTGGTGGGGCCCTTCGCCCTGCCGCCCGGCGGGCAGCGGCTGTAGGCCGCTCCCGGCCCACGGGGGCCCTCTGCGGGGCCTCCTCCCCGGCCCCAAACCGGCTCCCCCTCCCCGAAGGTCTGGACCCTGCGCTGCCTCGCCCCAGCGGGGGCACCGAGGACCGTGAGCTCAGCAGCACCACGCACCCGGCTCTAGGCCTGCCCGCACCGTCCACCCCTTCTCCTCTGGGTCTGGGGGCCCAGGGTTGCTAAGACCGCTGACGGAGGGTGTTTGCCTGAGGATCTCAAGCAAGCACTCCCATTAAGAAAGAGAAACGGACACGTGCCTAAGTCTAGAAGGTTCCGTCCAGTTCTCTTGCTCCTCCCTCCTGGGCTCCCGGCTCTATCCTCGCTCTAGAAGCATACGCCCTCAGCAAACCATGTTCCGTTGCAGCCGAATGTACCAGAAGGCCACTGTCACCCCGAGGCAGGCTCCTACCACCTCTGCCAACGCTCAGTGTGGCCAGGGGGCTTTGTGAGGGTCAAGCTGCGGCAGCCAGCAGCCACGGCTATGCCCCGGGCCGGCTGGAGGACTGGATGGGGCGGATATGAAACCAGCCACTTCCCACCTGGGCCTACCCGGAGCTGATGCTCTGTGGCCCTCCAAGCACCTGGGCTGAGGCCTCTGAGGAAGGACCAGCAGAGCTTCCCCGCAGGGGACGGGGCCCTGGGACGGTGGGGGCGGGTATGTGACCGCAGGTGCTCAGCACGTTCAGGTAGGCCCCACACTTGGTCGAGGCCGGAGAACAGCTGTGACGCAGCACCCCGTCCTTCTGGGCCACACTTCCCCAAATGCCCAGGGCAGCCACGCCAGGGTGGCACGTGGGACTACAGGACGCCAGGCGCGCTCTCCCTGGGCCTCACCTGTCCTCCGGCCGGGGGGACCCTTGCCAAGGAATACCCCGCTTCCCAGAACCCGCATCCCACCCTCGACCCCCCGGTCAGGCCCCAGGACCATAGCCCCTTCTCACACACGATGCGGTGCTCTGAGCCCAGGACGCGACACCAGCCTTCCCTCAAAGGGTCGGCAGGCTCCTGGGTGCTGGCCATGTGAGACACGGGGAACGGGTCAGGAAGCCCCTTGGGCCCGTCCTTCCTTGGTGTCCCTCATGCCCTGTCATCGCAGGAAGAGACGCTGGACACAGTCATTCACACAAGCTGAGCACAGTAGCTGGAGCTCCAGTCCAGCCAAACCAAATGAGGGGCGCCAGGCTCAGGAAGTCCCAGCCTGACCACGGCCTCGGTGGGAACGGAGGCTCCTGGCCAGGGCAGGGTAAGTCACATACAGTGGACGCCACTGTTTAGCCAGCAACTGCCCAGTGCGGGGGTCTGTCTGAATCCGCGTGATGGCCCTGTGAGCCTGGGATCCTTACACAGGTGAGGAATGAGAAGCCCGGGGTGGGACTGCCACTCCTCCAAGGTCACAGAGCAAGTCCTGCCCCCAGTGCTCACACCCTTGGAACATCAAGGACACTGGCCAGCCCACAGCGGCCCCCAAGCCTGAATGGCTCGAATGCCCCGAGCTACTGCTTCTGGGGACCCTGAATCTTGCCTTGGGGGTCCCAGAGCCACCTGCAGCCTGGCTGGGAACAGAGAAGCATGGTCTCCACCCTCCGGGCCCAGGCCCGCCCGCTGGGTCCCTGCTCCCGCCTGGGTGCTGGGCGGCCGCACGCAGGAGGGTCAGACCACAGCCTCCACTCGAACCCCCATTACTTCTATGAAGGTCCACCCCCCACCCCCACTCTCCCTCACCGTCAGCCCTGCAGGGCCAGGCCAGGCAGGGGCACCTTCGCAACCAAGTTCACGTTCGCTGTGAATGCTACGGCTTAAATCCTTCGTCCCTGCACTGGTCCTGGACAGCTGCCCCAGCAACACTAGACAACCAAGTCAATAAAAGTGACTTTCATTAAAAAAACCCTTTATAGTCATTTCATGTTGGTTGGAAATCACAGAAGTTAGGCAGAAAAACAACCCAGGGGACAGATACAAAGGGACAGCACAGCGCTTCCCCAACAGGTCTCTGCTCCTTGGGTGGTGGGCGGGAGCCGGGGCAGGCCTGGGGCATCTACGTGCGACGGGTGGGCCTGGCCGCCGGGGCTCAGCTGTCCTCCTCGTCCAGGGACTCTGAGGCTATCCGCACCCTCGAGCGCTCCGGCCGCTCCTTCCCGGGCACGTCCAGCTCGGGGGCCTCCTGCGCGCTGCTGGTGGGGACACAGCACGGGTGCGGGTGAGCACGCGGCCCTCCACCGTCAGCAGACACCCAGCGCCCGGGGAGCGCGGCCGTGTCCGGAGCGCCCTCTGCCGCCCCAGCCGGGCCGCAGGGCGGACCCAGGGTCCTCACCACGGCGGCGTCCGCACCCAGGAGCCCACGCGCCCGTTCCCGGAGCGACGGGAGGAAGCCACCCTCCCGGGGGGGCCGGGCCCAGAGCAGCTCCCTGGATGGGGGACCCATGGGTTAGCGGCAGGGGTGGCGGGTGCGAGCAGCCCGCGCCGTGGGCGCCTTCTCAGGAAGCTGCCCCCGTGGCCGCGGCCCCCGGCGATACTTACTCGTTGTGTAAGGGCTCTTCAGAGGAGCCGCACCCCAGCCCCTCCTCGGAATTCTGTCCTTCCTCCTGCTCCTTGTCCCCCGCGCTCTCCCCTTTCTGGGACGTGGCCTCGCCATTCACCGGGGCTGAGAGATCTGGGTGGGAGAGGGGCTCGTGACCCCATGGCCCTGCCCGCCGGGAGCAAGCAAGCGAGCGAGCTGGTTTGGGGACAGGAGCCCTAAAGGAGCCTCCACCTCCCTCGAGGGCCCCGGCGCAGGGCGCCCACCACATGCCCCCGGCCCACACCCCCCAGACCCATCGGGACTGCTCGTCCGTCAGGCTGGGGCATGTGCCGGGTTCTGCAGCCGGCTCTGGGCCCCCGCACATACAAGCCTGAGACAGGGAGCGACTGATAAATGAGCGGGGAAACACGTGTGCGGAGTCTGGGGACAGAAATAAGGAGACGCCCCCTGCAGGCCGGCCCTGGGGCTGCGGAGGCTTCAGGTCTGAAGAAGGAGCACCTCTCTGCAGCCCCCATCAGCACCACGTAACCCTAGCGGGAAGGACAGCGCGACAGCCCCTTTGTCGCTGAGGGACCCAGCACCACTGTCCCTTCGGGAAACACCCTCTTTCTCCTCTCAGCCCACCCCTGGCCCTCCCAGGTCCAGCCAGCCTGTCCCGCGACGCTCCCACACGCGGCCCCCACGCACGCACAGCTTCCCGTGCTGTCTGGCTCTGAGGGTCTACGAGGGCTCCCGCCCTGCTCCTCACCAGCGCTCAGCTCGTCCTCCGCCCTCTCCGTGGGGGCCTCCTCTCCAGCCAGCGCCTCCTCTGCCTTCTCCACCTCGGCCCTCTCCTTCTCCGTCCCAGTTCTGGTCGCCTTCTGGATGGCCTCGATCTTTGGTCCCAGGACCCGAGACTTGAGCCGGGTGTAGACCTCTGCGGCCTTCTCCATCACCTCCTTGTTGGCCTTATAACGGCGGATCTGACCCACAAGAGGCCCGCTCAGGAGACGCAGTGGGTCTCGCTCCCCACCCCCCCGCCAGAGCCCCACCTCCAAGGCCGCCACCTCCCAGGCCGTGCCCCTCAGGACCCCTACCCCCGCCGGCCACCAGGCCCTTCCGCTGCTAGGATCCCACCGCACCTTCTTCAGTGTGGCCACGACATCTGTGTTCTTCTGGAGGATCTGTGAGGTCACCTGCAGGGTCCCCAGCTCCTCCAGCGCATTCAGACACCTCTTCACATCCTGCAGGGTGGGGAGAGGAGGGGCGGCACCTAGCTGAGGGGACCCTAGGGAGTGCCCTGAGGGGCAGGCGGAGCGACAGGGACCCCCAGAAGTGGTGGTTGAGACCCAGAACCTGGAGGACCACTCAGTGCCACCTGTGGGGACACCAAGCAGCACACCCCGGGTGGCGCCCCCTGCTGGAGGACGCCAGGTGAACCAAGACCCAGGGTTTGCCTCAGTTTCCCAGAACTTCTCAGAGGCTCCACACACGAGGGGCTGGGGGACTGCCTGGCCTGGAGGAACCTCCGCACCCCGAGGAGGGTCTCACCGGATTGTCGACTTTCAGGGCGAACTTGATCTCGCTGTGCAGCTTCTGCAACTTTTCCTCCACGGAAGGTTCTGCGGCCAGGAGAGAACGCAGCACCTGCACATGACTGCAGCCGCAGAAGCCACCCTGGCCCGGTCCCGCCACCCGACCAGCTTCCTCGACCCGTGCACGTGCACAGGAGCAGAGGACCTGCCCTGGTGGCCCGCCCTCCTCACCTTTCTTCTTCTCCACCTTCCGGTCGGGCAGGAACCCTTCTGACCGCTTCCGGGTCCGCTCCACCTTGGGGGGCCTGTGGAGTCACACTCCTTAGCCCTACCCTCGCCTGCCGCGTAGCCCCCCTGCCCTGCCATGGCCCTCCTGCCCCCGGGGGCCTCTGTGTGCGTGGTCGGGGAGGAGGAGGGATCAGGGCCCATTGGGACCTGGTCTAGGCAGCCGCCAAACTCCCATCGGGAAGGTTCATTCGCGGATGCTGGATTCCCGCTTAGCAAGCGGGCAGGGGGATGGGCTGTATCCCCCCAGCTTGGCTTTCCAGTCTGAGGACCACTGGTCTGGGGGACAGGGTCCCCCCCTCAGCACTGCTGACAAGGGGCGGGTCGCTCTCTGAGGAACATCCGGGCCCTGTGGGGGGCTGGGCAACATGCTGGCCCCACCCCCTCAATGCCAGGAACACCCCCAGCGTGACAACCAGATAGGTGGGGTGGTGTCCACTGGGGGCAGAACCTCAGTCTGGAGCAGTGGTTCCTACTGACGGGGCCCCACTTGGCTTGGATCTATCTCCAAGACTGATTTCGGAAGTCGGGTCCCTCCTGTACGGGGTGAGGGGGGACGGATCCCCAGGAGGCCGGGAGCCGCAGGGACCAGAACGGGGCAGGTGGGCCCCCAGGTAGCCGCGGGAGGAGAGGCACAGCGGGTCCGACCTGGCTCGGGGCCTCTCCTCGGGGCGCCCTCTCTTCTCCTTCTGGCTGGGTCTCCTCGAGGGCTCTGTGCTCTGTGACTGTCTGGCCGCCTTCTTTGCCTGCAGCGTCCAGAGAGGGACAGGGCTGTGGCGGGCAGCGGGCGCTCCCTTTAGAGGTTCAGCCTGCCACCGCCTGCCACCACTGCACTGTTGGGAACTGGCGGACGGGGCAGGACGGGAAGAACGACCCCTGGGTCCAGCACGTGCCCCAGGTGACAGCGTCTCAGGCCCTACAAGGACCACTCACTCAACGGGAGGGGCGGCCCCACGATCCGCACTTCCTGGGGCAGGGATCTTGGGCCCTTTTTTGTGACCGAGGGAAAACAGGGAGAGAGTAAGGTCGTCCTCTGTCCCGTGGGCTCGGTCTAGAAGGTGACAGGCCTGGAAGTGAGGCTCAGATCCAGGCAGATTGCGAGTGCCAGGAAAGTGGGGTGTTGACGAGCCTGCAGGACTGCCCTGGGCCTGTGGGTCACCCCTCATGCTCACAGAGGCCTATCTGCTCCCCACTCATCCCAGAGTCCTGCCCCCCGCAGCACCCAGAGGGCACCTGTGAACACAGGAGTCAAGTCTCCCCTCCTCGGCCCACAGCCCTTCAGGGCTCCCACCTCCCTGGAGGAAAAGCCCAAGTCCTCCCTGAGACCCCAAGGCCCGGGAAGACCTGCCCCATCCCCTCTCCTCTTTCTCCCCCCTCCACCTCTCCGTTCTACCCACATGGGCCCCCTGGTTGTTGCTCCAACACACCAGGCCTGGTCCTGCCCCAGGGCCTTTGCACAGACTGTGCTCGCAGCCCAGCGTGCTGTTTCCCCAGATTCCTTCCCAGACCACCTCTCACTCCATTCAGATCCTTACTTCACGGCACACGGCATCTTCTCAGCTAAAGCCTGTAGGGTTTACCCCACCTAAAACTGAAAAGCCCACCCGACAGCTCATGCCCCTCGACCTGCCTTCTTGTCTTTCGCACCCAACGTGCTGGAACGCACCTCACGTTGTCCCCTGTCTGGCCCCCTCGCGCGAACCCCGGCTCCTCCACGGCGCAGGTCTCTGTGTCTCGTTCACCGCTTCACCCCCACCCCCACCGGGGCCGACCCGGCGGGCGGCGGGAAGGGACCCGCCGGGCCCGTGCTCCCGGTTAGCGGGTAGCGCCGCATCCGCGCCAGCAGGACGCACCTCTCGCTGCGGCTCGGCCTCGGGCCCCGAGTCGGACGAGGACTGCGGCCCCCGCCCCCGGCCCTTGCGGCCGCGCTTCCTCACGGGCTCGTCCTCGTCGCCCGGCTCGTCCCCGCTGCTGCCCCCGCTGCCCCCGGCGGGGGCCTCCCCGCGCTCGCGCTCCCGCCGCCGCTCCTTCTCCTCCTTCTCCTGCTCGCGGAGCCGCCGCAGCTCCTCCTCCTGCTCCCGGCGCCGCCTGGCCTCCAGCTCCCGCCTTCGCTCCTCGTCCCGGCGCTTCCACTCGCTGATGCGGTCCACCTCGTCGCTGTCGCTGCGGAGGCGCGCCCGTTAGAGGGCCCGGGGGCGCGCCGCCCGCCCGCCCGCCCGCCCGCCGCCCTGGCCTGCCGCCCACCTGTCGCTGCTCGAGCTGCTCGGGGGCCGCTCTGGCTTCGGCTTCCGGCCGCGGGGCTTCGGGGGCGGCTTCTCAGCTGCAGGGAAGGGGGGGGGGTGCGGTCGGCGAGGGATCTCTCCCCCAGGACGGCGGGGCTGGGGGTGGGGGAGGGGGGGGGGAGGGGGCACCCCGGCCCGCGCCCTACCTGGCTTCCGGCCCCGAGGAGGCTTCTTTACGGACACGTCCGAGTCGGAGGAGGAGGAGGAAGAGGAGGAGGCAGAGGACGGCGCGGACCTGGCCACGGCCACAGGCTCGCCCTTGGCCCCGTCGGATTCCGCTTTGGAGTCGGAGTCGGAGGCCGAGGGCGCCTTCTGAGAGAGGCGGGGGTGCAGAGGTGAGGACACAGGCCACGGGCAGCCCCCTCCTGGCAAACAACCGCCTCTTCCTTGGGCTCGGCATGGGGGGGTCCTGGGCCTCATCCCCTCGGGGAAGCGGGGGGGAGGCAGAGGAGAGCCGCCGCGCTTTCCGGGGCTAGAGCTCTTGGTTAGTTTTTTAATTTTATTTCAGATAGAGCAGGCGCGTTAGCAGGGGAGAGGGACAGGGGAAGGCAGAGCATCTCGGGCAGGCTCCCCACACAGTGCAGAGCCTGATGCGGGGCTCGATCCCTCGACCCTGGATCACGACCTGAGCCGAAACCAAGAGTTGGACGTTGGACCGACTGAGACCGCCCCCCCCCAGGCGCCCCTACAGCCCTTCCCAGTGCAGAATAGGGGCGCGAGGCCCAGTGAGAGGAGGGCCCTCCTCCTGTCTCTGCCCCCATCCTGCTCCCCACTCCCATGCACACAGGTGGCACACTCATACACACCCAAGCACCTAACGCACACACTCGAACACACGCACACCGTCCACGGGATGCGGACACACAACACGCGTGCATTCCCTTCCACACACACCCACTCTCCCTGCCTCACACGGGGCCCCTAAGGACACCCCTCTCCCTTCTGAGGCCAGCGTTCCAGCACCCCAGTTTCTGCACCGGCCTCTGTGTTCCTCTCAGGAGCGGTGGCAGCCGGGCGGCCTCCGGGCCCACAGACGGGCCCTGCACACTCCACCCTCGGAAACCATACACCAAAGCCATCGGTGGAGGCAGAGGCGGACGGTGGTGATCCCTGGTGGCCTGGGCCCTACCCTCCTCCAGAAAAGACAGACTCTACCCACGGGCAGTGGCTGGTGACCACACAGAGCCTCTCGGGGGTTCCCGCAGGCAGGCAGGCAGGCGGGAACAAGACACGAAAAAACCCCTCTACCTTTTTCTTCCGTCCCGCAGGGGGGCCCCGCCGAGGCGCCCGCACCACAGCTTTCTTCTCGGGGGTGAAGTCCTGGGCGGAGAGAGAGAAGGCGCTGAGCGTGGGCCCCACGGACTGGCCCCGGCTCGCGCCCGTCCCCCCCCCCCCGGAGGCAGCCACCTGCTCACCTGATCACTGGTCTTCTCTGACTCAGAAGAGCTTTCTGAGTTCTCCTCCTCGGATGGGGACACGCTGGCTTGATCCAAGTCGCTGGAGGCCTTTCGAGCTCGTTTGGAGACCGACATCTAGAAAGAGCGCAGCCCGAGCACAGGAGCGATCAGAAATTTCGCCTGTGTGCTCGGCACAGCCGTCTCCCGCCTGGCCGCTCACACCCCGGAGAAGAGCTGAGGTTCTGGAATCCTTGGGAGGTAGCAGGGACCCCTTGCAGGATCTGACTAAAAACCAGGGATCCTGGGGTGCCTGGGGGGCTCAGTCGGTTAAGCATGAGACTCTTTTTTTTTTTTTAATGTTTATTTATTTTTGAGAGACAGCATGAGCGGGAGACGGGCAGAGAGAGAGAGAGAGAGAGAGAGAGACCCAGAGTATGAAGCAGGCTCCAGGCTCTGAGCTGTCAGCACAGAGCCCAACGCGGGGCTCGAACTCACGAGCCGTGAGATCATGACCTGAGCCGAAGTCGGACGCTCAGCCGACTGAGCCACCCAGGCGCCCCTAGCATGAGACTCTTGAATTCGGCACAGGTCACGATCTCATGGTTCATGGGTCTGAGCCTCGCGTTGGGCTCTGTGCTGACAGCGCGGAGCCCGCTGGAGATTTTCTCTCCCTCTCTCCCCCTCCCCCACTCAACATGCGCACGCTTGCTCACTCTCTCTCTCAAAAAAAAATAAAACAAAACAGGGATCTTGAACCTTAAGTACACTGTGCACAGTGACAGAGGCCAGACACAGAAGGACACGTCCTGCATGACCCCACTCACAGGGGTTCCCTAGAGGAGTCCCGTCCACAGAGTCAGAGAGTGGATGGTGGGAGTCGGGGGTGGGGAGTCAGTGCTTCATGGGGATAGAGTCTCAGTTTGGGGAGATGGAAAGTTCTGGAAAACGTGGGGGGATTTGCAAAACAGTGTGAGTGTGTTTAATGTCCCTGAGCTGTACATTTTATTTTTTTTTAAGTTTACTTATTTATTTTGAGAGACAGAAACAGCACGGGTAGGGGAGGGGCAGAGAGAGTGGGAGAGAGAATCCCAAGCAGGCTCCGTGCCACCAGTGCAGAGCCCGACATGGGCCTCAAACCCACAAAACTGCGAGATCATGACCTGAGCCAAAACCAAGAGTCGGACGCTTAACCGACTGAGCCACCCGGGTGCCCCAGAGCTGTGCATTTTAGAATGGCTGATTTTTTAATGTGAACCTTACCTCAATAAAAAAATAAAAAAAATCGGGGCGCCTGGGTGGCTCCATCAGTTAAGTGTCTGATTTCGGCTGTCATGATCTCACAGTTCACGAGTTCGAGCCCCACACTGGGCTCTATGCTAACAGCTCAGAGCCTGGAGCTGCTTCAGATTCTGTGTCTCTCTCTCTCTTTCTCTCTCTCTGCCCCTCCTCTGCTTGTGCTCTCCCTCTCTCTCAAAAATAAATAAACATTTAAAAGAAAAAAATAAATTAAAGACAAATAAACACATGCACACACACACATACACGCAAACAACCAGAATTCAGTTTCAGGGGTCCACGCATTCTCTGACATCCACCCAAAGAAGCCAACGTAAGAATCTTTAAGATTCTTTAAGCTTTAGAAGTAGATTTCAGCCAGGGAAAACCCAGGCCTCCCCAGCCAGCCAGTGCTGAGTTCAATGGCACTTTGCCTCTGTTTTGTCACATCGGAGATGCGGTGGTTCTTCTAACCACTGTCACCGGAGCATCTCCCCCGCTCCGTGCCCTGTCCAGGGCACGATGGGCTGGACTGTGTCCCCCTAAAATTCACCTGTTGAAGCCCTGACCCTCAGGACCTTAGAGCGGGACTGTGTTTGTGAAGACCGGGTCTTCAAGGATATAATTAAGTTAAAATGATGTCACTGGAGTGGCCCTAATCCAGTGGGACCTGTGTCCTTACAAGAAGAGATCAGGACACGGCCACAGAGGGACGACCACGTGAGGACACGGGATGGGGGCACGGCATGTGCACGCCAGGGAGTGGCCTCAGAAGGAACCAGGCCTGCCAACACCTTGATCTCAGACTTGCTGCCTCCAGGAATACTGACTGGTGTGCAAGCCGTCTAGTGCATGGGACTCTGTGAGGCCAGCCGGCACACATGTACACTCAGGGACCCACTGGGGAGAGATAAGGCCCCCTACTGTCACACAACACGTTCCAGCCAGGAGAGGCAAAAGGAAACATTCCGTGCAAATCTGAGAGAAGGGTTACTCGCGTATGGGGGACCAGGACGGGACAGAGGGAGGATAGAGAAACGGAGGGAGGACGGAGGGATGGAGGGAGGACAGAGGAAGGACGGGGGGACAGAGGGATGGAGGGAGGACAGAGGGACGGAGGGAGGATGGGGGGACGGAGGGAGGACAGAGGGACGGAGGGAGGATAGAGGAAGGACGGGGGGACAGACGGAGGACAGAGGGATGGAGGGAGGATGGAGGACGGGGGGATGGAGCGGGGACAGAGGGGCGGGAGAGACGGCAAGCACAAAGCCCCACAGGGGAAGGCAGCGTGGCCAGTGAGTGGTCAGGGGAGGGACGGGGACTGTCGGGGCCAGACCTGCAGGGCTGTGTGGTCGTGTGTGGAGTCTGGCCCCCCTTCGCGGGCGGCCGAGCTGAAGCCCGGGGCACTTCGTACTCTCTCTCGGGACACAGACGGCCTGTATCCCAGGGGCGCCGTATGCTCTCCCTTCTCAACGCAGGCGCTCAGGGGATCCAGTTAGAGGGCAGTTCACGTTCTGCCAGAGTCGCCAGGCGGTTCTAGGGGAAGCGTTTCAAGCCGGCTGTGGCCTCCCTCCCCAGACCAAAGGGCATCACAAAGACTAGGGTGACCCAGGACCCTCCCTCCTGACGCCAGGGTGCAAGGGGAAGCAATGGCGAGGGGCCCCGAGCTGCGAGATCTCGGAGCCCCAGAGAGCACAGAGACCCCGGCTGGGCGGGCAGGGCCGGGACCCCGTCCCCAAGAGCTGGCGTCGGGATCTGCCTCACGAAGGAGGCCGTCCGTGGAACCACTCAGAGGACAGATGAGAAGACCAGCCAACAAGTTGTTGGCTGAAGAGAGAATGTATAAAGCCGGCCCCGCGGGAAAACCACAGCCCCTCACAGATCAGAGAAAGGACAGCTGCGGATGGGCTAGGGGATGGGGCTCCCGGGGAAAAGCGCTTTTAAATGTTCCCCGGTGCGGTTAAACGGGGTTGTAATAAGAACTTATATCTGTTTAATGCAAAAGTGACCCAAAAAAATCTAAGTAGTGACTTACAAACAGGGGTTTAGGGGCGCCTGGGTGGCTCAATCAGTTGAGCATCTGACTTGGCTCGGGTCGTGGTCTCAAGGTTCATGAGTTCGAGCCCCACGTCGGGCTCTGTGTTGTCAGCACAGAGCCTGCTTCCGACCCTCTGTCCTCCTTTCTCTCTGCCCCACCCCCAATCATTCTCTCTCTCTCCCTCTCTCAAAAATAAGTAAATATTAAAAAAAATTAGGTGGGAGGCACCTGAGTGGCTCAGTTGGTTAAGCGTCTGACTTCGGCTCAGGTCACGATCTCACAATTTGTGGGTTTGAGCCTTGCGTGGGGCTCAGTGCTGGCAGCTCAGAGCCTGGAGCCTGCTTCAGATTCTGTCTCTCTCTCTCTCTCTCTCTCTCTCTGTGCCTCCCCTGCTCACATTCTGTCTCTCTCCCTCAAAAATGAATCAACACTTAAAAAATAAAATAAGTAAAAATTCATGGGGTGCCTGCATGGCTCAGTCAGTTAAGCGTCCGACTTTGGCTCAGGTCAGGATCTTGTGGTTCATGAGTTCAAGCCCCACATCGGGCTCTGTGTTGTCAGCACAAAGCCTGCTTCAGAGCCTCTGTCCTCCTTTCTCTCTGCCCCCTCCCACGCACTCACACACACACTCACTCTCTCTCTCTCAAAATAAACTTTAAAAAATTCTTAATAAAAAAAACACAAAAAAACAAATAGGGGTTTATCTCTCAGGGGTGGCACGGGGCAGGGTTGTTTTCTACGCATTTCTATTTAATGTCTCCAACAGCCGTAAACAGAAATAACGGGGAATTTGACAAAACAATGCCAAGCGCACCATAAAAACTTGGAGCTAAATGCCCAACAAATTTTTTTTTCCTTTTTCTTTTATGCATTCGCTTTTAAAAGAGCGAGAGAGGGCAAGCGAGCAGGGGAGCAACAGACAGAGAGGGAGACAAGAGAATCCTCAGCAGCCTCCACGCTATGAGCGCAGAGAAATCGTGGCCTGAGCCAAAATCAAGAGCCAGACACTTAACCGACCCCCTGAACGCCCGACGGTCTTACTAACGTACCGGTGAGAAATCACAGACTGCTTCTCGACCACTGAGGACCATGTCATAAAACAGTACTTAATGACCAAGAAATGCTCAGCAAACAGACACCGTGTGGACGGCTGCCGATTCTGTGCTTCGCACCCTCACCCGCACCCCCACCCGCCTCCACACCCCCACCCCGTGTGAGGCACACTCGGGATCGCAGACAAACCCGCCAGGGCGTTTCCAGTCCCCGGCACAGCAGCCCGTGCACCCAACATGGGTATTTTCTACCAGCTTCTCCACACCTTTCGCGTCTCATACCTGACGACAAGCACGGCTTTATCATGAGGATTGGAGCCAAAAGAAACGTTATTTTTATCAGTAATGGTAGGAAAGCCTGTCAAAGACAGTGGCGCTAGGTCCCGGCCTTTTCATCCCGCACCCAGATGCTCAGAGGCAGTCAAAAGGCAGAGAAGAGAAAGGGCAAGAGACTGTCTCTGGAACCGACAACTCACGTCCTCACAGAAACCTGCACACGCACGTGCACAGCAGTGTGTTCACAGTGGACCACAGTGGACACAACCCAGATGTCTATCAACTGGTAAATACGTGTCCACCGCACACGCGCACGTCCCTCAGCCGCGAGCAGGAGCGAGGCGCCCACTCCCGCCGCCCCGCGGACCAACCCCGAACACACGACGCTCAGGGAGGGAACCGGACACGAGAGGCCACGTGGGGTGTGGGTCTGCGTGTGTGAAACGTCCAGAACGGGCTCATCCACGGACAGAAAGGGGGCTCGTGGGGGCTGGCGGATGACTGCTAAGGCGGACAGGGTTTCTTTCGGAGTGACGGAATGTTCTGGAACTCGCCGGTGGTGGCGGCTGCACAGCTCTGTGAATGTACTAAGAACCAGTGAACTGTGTATTTTGAAAGGGTGAATTTCGCGCTATGTGAGTGGTATCTCAATTTTCAAAAAGCATGTTAAACACCCAGAAAAATTATCTGCATATTCAGGTTACGGGCATAATTTCAGCTAGGAGGCTCCTGGGAGGGAAAAGCCAACAGCGAGCACATGCATTCTACTTTTGCTGGGATCTGTTCAGTCTGGCTGGTGTTGAGTAAAAGGTCGGGTTAATAATACAGGAAGGCATTTCAGCTCACACTACAGACCCGGGCTAAGCACACCCCCCTCCTCGAGATGACAATCTATGAAGCGGAAACGGTAATATCTACTGAGGAACGTTATAAAGAGTAATAAAATGACATACGTAAAAAAATGATAACAAATAAAAATAAATGAAACAAATCATGACAGAACCGTGCATTGAAAACAAGAAAGGCGGGGGGGGAAGCCCAGGCTGCTGGGGGTGGGGGGCAGAGAGAGGCTGGGCTGCTACCTCCCCCCACCCCCCCACCAGGCCAAGGGCTCCCGCCCCACCCCTACCTTCAGGGCTGCGGCCTTCCGTTTCAGGCCACTGTTGTCGCTGCTTTTGTCCGAGTCGGAGTCGCTCTCCATCCTGTCGCTGGCCGCTGTGGCGGTCACGGCTGTGACGGCCATGACCCCCCGGACCTCGTCGTCCTCGCTCCCGCCCGCCGGGTCGGCTTCGGGGGCCTCGCTGTCAGAGGAACTCACCGGCTGGGGGGGGGGGGGGGGCACAGACCAGTCACCAGCAGGCTTGGGCGGATTCCCCAGCCGGGACGGTGACCCCGAGGACAGATCCCACGGCGGGGTCTCAAATGTCAGAGTCTGGCCCCCTGGCTTTCCAAACGGGGCAGCCCGGAAAGACTAAAGAATAGAGGCTCAAAGGCAAGATGGGCACATGCGGTGGGTGCCAGGGTTCAAGATCAAACCTCAGGCCAGTCTGTGACTTAGCCTCTCGGGACCTCAGTTTCCACATCTGAGGGAGACAGGTGGCACGACTTTGGCCTCACGGGGCTGTGGCAAGGATGAGGCCGGAGTGGCACATGGCATTCTTAGGGCAGTGCCCAGGCTGGCAAGAGGTCCCCCAAAGTTTGCCAGTTTACTGTCGGTACGCCCATCGTGACGAAGACAGGACCTCCAGGCCGAAACTTCCAGGCTCTGCTATTTCTCCTTTACCCAAAGTGCCCGCTCAGGCAAGAACAGCCACAGAAACACTTCTGCCGTGCTCGGCACGTGCCGGGCTCCTTTACACGCTCGGGGGGCGTTCGCGCAGCGGCGGGTGCCAGGCACGGTGCTGGGCGGGCAGGCAGCGAGCACACGCAGATGTGAAGGCAGCGCGGCCCCTGCCCCCGGGGAGCTTACCATCTAGCGGGAGAGGGCGAGAGCAGCCATTTCGGCAGAACAACGTCTCGCTGCGGGGACGGGGAGAGAGGAAAATACTGGTATGTGGGTGCCGAGGAATCAGGGAGAGGTGGGTGTAAGGTGGCAGTAATGTTCTGAAGTGCGTTTTGGGGAGGAATCCTCGGAGGGCGGGACGTTTCAGCTGATGAGTCATCTCAAGCATGCAAAGGGACAGGAACAGCACGAGGGGAGGGGAGGGACGGTGCCCCTGAGAACCGGGCGGGCGAGGTCGGTGTGGCCGGGGCAACGGTGAGAGAAGAATGTGGCGGAAGAAAGGCTGGAGGGCTGGGCCAGGGCTGATGCAGGGTTATGGGGGATGTAGGGGACCCAGCAGTCTCACAAGGACGGTCAGGCCACAGGGCTCTCTCGGGCCTGTTTCTGACCCCGTTCTGGATATCTCGTTTGTAGGAGGAACACAGATGAGTCCTGATCAAACTCATCCACTGAGTGCCACAGAACATCCACTGCCTGAGGCCTCGTGCTGGGGCGGGGGCGAGACGAGACGGTGTGAGACAGGGTCCCTGCCCTCGGGGAGCTCACAGTCCCCGATGGGGACTAATGCGGAGAAAGACAAGGAAACACAGAGAGACAACACGGCCTGAGAGGGCGTGCCGCTCCGTTCCTGGAGCACCCAGCAGAGTCCGAGGGTGGCATTTGACCACGTTATTTCATGGTACTTCTTCACCGAGTAATTAATTTCTTTTAAGACCGAGGCTGTGACTTTTTAGAGCTACGGTCTGCAAAAAAAACAAATTTCCACCTACTAATAAATAGACAAAGTGCAGAGCAGCTATAGGACAGAATACCATTCAGCCACGAAATGGACTGAAACTGACATGCGCTACAGGGTGGATGAACCCCCGAAACACGCGCAGTGAAAGACGCCAGAAGCATAGAACCACGTAGAATTCCATTTCTATGAAATCTGGAGTACGCAAATTCATAGGAACAGAAAGTTGATTAGGAGTTCTCAGGGGCGGGATGATGTTCTCAGGAGATGCTCAGTTGGTTGAGCATCCGACTCTTGGCTCCAGCTCAGGTCGTGATCCCAGGTTTGTGGGATCGAGTCCCACGTTGGACTGTGCACACGGGGCATGGAGCCTGCTTGGGATTCTCTCCCCTCCTCCCCTAATCGAGCTCTCTCTCTTTCTTTAAAGAAAAAAAGGGGTTCTCGGGGGCTACAGGAAGGGGAGAATTAGGGGTGACAGCGAACAGGAAGGGGGGGTTTCCTTGTGGGGTGATGGAGCGTTCTCGATTAGAGAGCAGTGGCGATTGCACGACACTACAAATGTATAAAACCCACTGTAGGACACATTCAAAATAGTTAAAACAGCAGATTTCCCAAATTCATTAAACAAACTTACAACAAGAGAAAGGCACACTCCCTCGGTGGAACCACAGCCAGGGATCGATGGATCGGGCCGGGGCCGCACGCCGGCCGACATACAAGCAGGGAGGACAGAAAGGGGTCCGAGTCCGAGCGAGGAGCCTCGGGGGCCGCGCCGACTGGACACAGGAGGCCAGACCAGGACCAGGGAGCAAGGAGGCAGGAGCACGGGCGGCCAGGGGGCCGGGAGGGAAGGGAACCGGGGTCAGCGCCGGACACAGGACCAGACAAGTGCTTGGTAGGACATCAGCACAGAAAGGCTCAGAAGAGGGGAAACGTGGCTGCCGGAGAGCAGACGGGAGGACCCCCGGCCCAACCGATCCCCCGTTCCCTGATCTCTTGCAGGAAGCCCCCCCAGGCCTTCCCTGACTGAGGGGTCCTGAGCCCACCCTGGCCTTCACACAGCCGGCTTAACAGGCGAGGAGAGTAAGGGCCAGGTGTTGACAGGACCTCGTGCTCAGCACACAGCTCCTTCTGTCTCCCCGGAGGCACCGTAACAGGGCCCACTCTGGATATGCTTGACAAGAGTAAAAGACGTGATGCTAGGTAGGGCAGGCCCCAAACCTAAAACGAGGGGGCAGACGTTACCCAAGCTTGCTCTGTGCGTGTGTGTGTGTGTGTGTGTGCGCGCGCGCGCGTCCTGGGTGCGAGCCGTCACCCTCATTTTGCAGACGAGCAAAGGGTGACATGACAGCTCAAGACCACAGCGAGTGTGTGACAGAGGCGAGATGCCGGCCGGGCCTGGCTTGGCCTCTAAGCCAGGGCCACCGGACACAGCGACTGCTCATGGAAACCCCTCCTTGCTCCTGACCAACCGGGGTCCGACCTGTGCCTCTCACGTCCAGCCAGGTGGCCGGGCTGGGTGGGCCTGTCCCACAACTGGGCAAGTGGACACTCCAGAAGGTAAGTGGCCGGCCCTACGCTGTGCCTGTAGATAAGGCCGGGAACGCTGGATCTCGGGGCGGGGGTCAGCCCATGGGGTCTCACTGCCTGCCAGCAAAGCCTTGGGGAAACGTGACCCCCACGGAGAAACACGAGGCACAGGGAGGAGCCAGGAAACACGGCCAAGAGCCAGCCAACCTGCAGCCATCGCGAGCCCAAAGGTCTGGTGAGCGAGGCGAACCTCAGTTTCTCTCACGGCCTTCACGCGTCAGGAGGGTGATGGGGGGGATGGAAAGGGAAGGTCACATCCGGCCCGGCCTCGCTCCCGACCCCGCCATCACCTGCTCAGCACCATGTCACTGCGCTAGGTGCCTGATGTGCGTCTGCTCACGGGGTTCCCCCCACAGCCCTGTGACACTGTGACACTACCATGAGCCTCTGCCTTAGATGAGGACACAGAGGTTCAGGGAGGTGATGTGGATTCCCAAGGCACACGGTAAGCTGGTGGTAGACCCAGAACTTGAGCCCAGGTCCTTGTGCTCCCACAGCAGGACGCTTCGCCTCAGACCCGCTGCGTAGAGGTGATTCTCTGGGCCCTCCTCCAGGGCCCCCCCGCCCCCCCCCCCCCCCCCCCCCCCGTGCCCGATGAAACTCAGCCTGAGACACAGGAGGCCCGGGCTTTGGCCCCAGCTCACTTTAACTAGGCTGAGAACCCTAGACAGGTCTCTTTCCCTCTTCCCCTATCGAGGGACGAGGATGCATTTCTAGAAAATGCTCCGTCAACGGTTCTCAACCAGGAACGACGTCTGTCTCCTGGAAGACATTTGGCAATGTCTGGGGACATCTAGGGCTGCCGAGACTGGGGGTGCTCCTGGCATCGAGTGGGGGGTGGTGCTCAGGGACGCTGCTCAAAACCCCACAGTGTCCAGGGCCCCCACCCCATGAGAATGATCCAGGCACGAATGTTGAAAAACCCTGGTTTAGGTCTAAGATGTCTCAGATTCTAGCTGGGTCGCTCTGGGCCTCAGTTTGCTCATCAATAAAACGGAAAAGATGCCACCTGCGCAGGCCACCCTCAGCACTGGATTAAGACCATGAAGTTGGAGCCACACTCAGATGCCATTTCCACCTCCCGGCTTGGCAAGGGGGTGAGGGAACAGGGCTAGTGGTCACCTCTTAGTGCGAGAGCCAGCTGAGTTAAGCCTGTCGAAAAGAACGAGGCTGTTCTCTGCACAGAGACCAACAGTCAAGATAAATTTTGGGGGAAGCCTGGTTGGCTCAGAAGAACATGTAACTCTTGACCTTGGGGTTGTGAGTTTGAGCCCCACGACAGGTGCAGTGATTATTAAAGATAAATAAACGAACATTAAAAAAGGATGTATTCTGGAGACCAAGAAGCAAAGTTAAGAATTCCAGGCTTTAGGGGCGCGTGCGTGGGTGCCTCAATCGGTGAAGCGTGCCACTTGGGCCCAGGTCACGATCTCAAGGTTTGGGAGTTCGAGTCCCACATCGGGCTCTGTGCTGTTAGTGCAGGGCCCGCTTTGGATCCTCTGTCTCCCTCTCTCTCTGCCCCTCCCTCCCCACATGTGCACACGAGCACTCTCTCCCTCTAAAATAAACATTAAAAAAAAAAAAAAAAAAAAAAGAATTCTAGACTTTAAACGGAAAAGCTGTGTTCACGGCTTGACGTGAACACGGAACTTGGGAGAATGTATCAGGAATGAGGAGCTGTGGCTGTCTTGAGCGGACGTCGCGGCTCCGTGACCGGGAGGGAGGGCCGACTTCCCACTCTCCACAGACACCCCCTTTTCCATTTGGTACCCCGAGCCTGCCTTTCCACTCAAGATGTAGAGATACACGAGAAACGTCAAGAGCGAACAGAGAGAACGCTCAGGTACCCGCACAACGCTGCTTCCGAAAGCCCGCCTGTGGCCTGGCTCTGCCAGAGACATCCAGGGTGGTGCCTGGGAAGAAACACCTCAGGGGCCCCGGGCCCGAGCCCTTCACGCCGACCCCAAAACCTCCGCAGGCGGGGCCCAGGAATCCGCATCTTAAACAGACGTTCAGTTTGGAGCCACGGGCTCGGTGGGAAACCAAACAGCAAGACGAGCTCTCGCTCTTACAGCCACTTCTCATCCCAGGGAGTCTGTGTGGGGTCAGTTCAACGTCAAGGTTGCACCACGGTTGAGTTTCTTTCCTCGAGGGCAGGCATCCACACAGCACTTACCAAGCTGCTGGTGTGCAATAAATATTAAACGGTGTGATGATTCACCAGCAGGCGAGAAGCTTACCGCGTAACCAAACAGAACTCGAGCCGGGGCCAGAAAAGGATCGCGCAGAACCCAAATGCCTTCAAGACCTTCTGACCCACTGCCCCATGATGGGGAGCGGGGAGGGGGGGCCACGGGAAACCGGGAGAGACAACGGGCAGCAAAGCGGAGGACCTCCTTCTCCTAGACCCATCCCAGGAGGCAAAAGGAAACCACCACCAACGTCTACTAAATTCTGGACCATGAGCTCCCGGCTCAGGGGGAGCCTGAGCCGCAGGACAGCACAGGCTGGAGACCCCAAGTTCTCACGCAGGACTAGACGCTGCAGACATCCTGGGTCCGTCGCTCACTCGAACCAGACCCTCTGTGACTCCTGCGTCCCTCCCCACGGACCAGGCCGCAGGGCCTTTCCTTCCCGAGCTGGCCGCTCTGTCCCCGGCAGGCAGTTAGCTCCACCTCCCGGCCAACCTCAAGCCCACCCCTCCTGAGGCCAGACTGCTCTGCCTCCTGCAGAAAACCCCAAACTCGGTGGCTAAAAGCAGAGCAGAGAACCACAGCCCAGCCTCCCCTCATCTGCACCTCACCCCCAAACGCCCAGAGCGAGGTAGCTCTCTGCCTCCTTCTGCAGCCTTCCAAGGCTTTCCATGAATTTCACTTCAACTTCCCGCCCCCCCCAGAACAAAAGGCTTTTTCAGAGCTGTAATAACACTATTATAAACCCAAGCTAATTCCAGAGCAGTGGGTTTCACCTGGGGTGATCCCGCACCCCTCCACCCCACCCGGGGGGCACCCGCCAACGTCTGGAGAGGCGTTCGGTGGTCGCGACTGGGAAGGGGAGGTGATGCTAGTACGGAGTGGGTGGGGCCGGGGACGCGACACAACTCCCACGAGGCCCAGGAAGGCCCCGATGGAGACAGAGAATGATCAGAGACAGAGAATGATGGGCCGGAGGTGAACAGTGTCAAGGGGGAATGAGCCCTTCCTCCTCGCCTACGGAGCAAGCTCAGACCACCTCCGGTGTCCGGCGTGTGTAAGAGCCCCGCATGACGTGGGCTCGGCAGTCACCACGCCAGCCCCTCTCCACCCCCAGGTACTCACCAGAGGGGCGCTGTAGCTGGCGTGGGGATTGTTCTGGATCTCCCACAGTCCTTCATTGAAGCCTTTCCTCTTGTTGGGTTTCCCGTACTTATCTTTACATTTGTCGTAAGGGAACAGGTCCTTGGGGCCCAGGAAGGCTCTGGAGAAGGGAGGCACGGGGCCAGTCCCGGGTGAGTCAGGCCACCCAGGAGGCACCAGGGGGGACGGTCAAGCCCCACCTGGGGACACTTACGTTTCGTGTGTACCAAAGAAGAAGATGGGGTACTTGTTGGGCGGGGGCTTCACGGCACCGTCGGCGATGTCATCGATCTGCAGGGAGACGCTGGTCAGGGGGTGGCTGTGGGGGGCAGCGTCACCCCCTGAGCCAGGAAATGGCCGAGACATCAGCCAAGTTACTTGGGGAAAGCATATGCTGGGAGAAAGGGAGCCTTCAGCTGAGGGAGACAGGGCTCGTTCCGGTTAGGCATCTGCATTCCTCTGCGTGACCCCCCCCCCCCCCCATACACACCTGTCCCCTCCCTCCAGAGTGTTCTGCCTCCAAGGCAGGTGCTTCACCTGAGCAGAGCCAAATACGGGGCCCTGAGTAGCCAGGAGGTGGGGCCAAGCTCAGCTTCTGCGAACTCCCAGGACCCTCCCTCGGGACCCCCTCCCGCACGGAGGCAATCGGGGGTCTCTCTCCCAGAGGCTGCAGCTGGCAGCTCCAAGGATGCAGAGGGTGGGGGGTGGGCTGCAGGAGACAGGCCCTGAGCATCCAGGAAGTCCCACCCTCTCCCTACAGGCCCATGGGCCCCGGCAGCTGTCAGTCACCTCCCCACAGGAGGCTAGCAGCCCCTTCACTTCCAATCAGGTGCTTGGAAATGTTCCGGGCTTGGAGAGCCGGCAGGAGTGGGGGGGGGGGGGGTTGGCGGGGGGGAGGTGGAGGAGAGGGAGAAGCTGGTACTCTGGAAAGAAGGGAAGTGCCCGTAAAGTTTCAAGGCTCCCGTGTCCCCCAGGAAAAGAAGCCCAAGCAAATCAGGTTAAAGTGAGTTTTCTGGTCCCCGTCAATTCCTTCCCATCCTCTTCTACGCCTGGGGGCTGCTGGAATCTTCCCTGCCCCCCCCACCCCCCACCACCACACACACCCCAGGTTCCTGGCCCGGTTCTCTGGGCTACTTTTCAAAGTCCTTGGTGGCTGGGCCTCAGGCCCCCATGGCCAGCATCCCCGGCACAGGCGCTTCCTCAAACTTCATCACCCCGAGGACCAGCCTGCCACGCCTTCCAGGCCCGGCTTCCAGGTCACCCAGGACCCACCTCTGAGCCCGAGGCTCAGACGTGCCAGCAGCAGCACCAGCCCCTGGCCCCTGCCCGACCTCCTGTGGCAGCCTCTCCCCACCCAGACCCCCAGCGCCGCGAGACGCCCGCTGCGCCTCACTTCTACCCAGAGGGAGCGCGGCTGAGATCTCCAGCCTCCGGGCAGCTCCTGGGCTCCTCCCGCTCCAGCCCCCCGCTGCCGCTGCTGCTCCCACCCCCCAAACTCCGCCAGTCCGGTCACGCGTTCCCCACCAACCTAGGTTCGGGGGCGACTTTACCCCTAGGACCCGGGGAGGACAACCCCCAGGTCCTCGTCCACACTGGCCTGCCCTACACAGTGCCTGGGACTCCACTCTCTGGGACTCCCAGACTCAGGATGCCCTTCAGACCTGCACCCGGCGGACCATCCGCGTCCCCCGGATCTCAGGCTTTCCTAAAGGGGATCCCCAAAGTCCCCTTGGCTCAACCCCTTCCCTCAGATGCTCTCTCTCGGGCTTGAAGCTGAAAAGGAGTCCGATTCGCGCATCGGGGGGGGGGGACCACCCCCAGATCTCCCTCCACCCCACACCCCAACCAGAGGATGGCGAAGGGATCCGTACAGAGCACCGGTCCCCAGGGTCCAAGTAAGTCCATTCCAACCTCTGGGCCGCGATACCCCGCATTCTCAGAAGAGTCCTCTCGGCTTCAGTGACCTTGTGAACACAGCTCCCAGCCCCCTTCCCAGCCTTGACCTCCCTCAGCCCCCCTCAGCCTTGACCCTCAACCCTTCTCCCTCAGGTACCCCACAGCCCTAGCCCACCCGCACAAACGGCCTGCGGCCCCACAATGAGACCCTTCAGTCTGAGGTGCCCCCTTCCCATCAGTCTGATTCCGCTCTTTAAACCCCATTTTCCTCCGCTCCCCTCACACCACCTACTCGCTCAAATACTTGAACTTGAACTTGAACCCTGCCCCCTCAGGCCCCAGGTCCCTCAACCCCACGACCCTTGGAGCGATTTGCTCAAGACTGCCCCCCCCCCCGCCACAAACCCTCCGTTACGCGGGTCCCTGAGGCCCGGGGGCCCCCAGGACCCCGTTACGCGGGTCCCTCAGGACCGGGGCCCCCAGACCCCCGTTATGCGGGTCCCTCAGGACCGGGGGCCCGAAAACCCTGTTGCTCGGGTCCTTCAGGCCCGAGGGCATCCCCCAGACCCTGGTTCCTCGGGTCCCCGAGGCCCGGGGCCCGCAGACCCCCGTTACGCGGGTCCCTCAGGCCCGGGGCCCCCGGAACCCCGTTACGCGGGTCCCTCAGGCCCGGGGCCGCAGACCCCCGATGCACGGGTCCCTAAAGCTCGGGGACCTCCAGGCCTCCGGTGCACGGCCCCTCAGGCTCGGGGCCCCTCCTGCCCCACCCCCCCGCCTGGCCCATCTCCCGCGCGGCCTCACCCGGGCCGGCCAGTGCGGGTAGCCCTTCATCTTGGCGAACACCAAGTCCCCGGGCTTGAAGGCATGCGGCATGCTGGCGGCGGGAGGCCCAGGCCGCAGGAAGCGGCGGCGGCGGCGGCGGCGGCAGCGACTACGGCGGCGGCGGCGGCGGCGGCTGCAGCGGCAGCGGGAGGCGAAGCCGGGGGCGGGAGCGGGGCGCCTAGGGGGCGGGGGCGGGCGCCTGGGCAGAGAGCCGGCGCCTGCTTATTGGACTGCGGGCTTCCGGAAGTCCCGCCCTCCGGTCGTCACGGGCGGGAGACGCCGTCGCTCAGAACCACGTGCGGGGATAGAGGAGCATGAGGACCAATGAGAAGAGGGGTTGGAGCGGAGCAAGTTAACGGGATTGGGTAACGGGCAGAGCCAAGAGGCGTGACCCAGAGGCCTAATGGGAGCGGGGCGGAGGTTATGGGAGGTGAAAGGGGAAAGGTGGGAGGAGGGAAACGGGGGCTTTCAGGGAGTGGTGAGGCGGCCAGCCAAGCTTCTTCAGGGCGGGGCTTAGGGCAGAGGGGCGGGCCATAGGCCGCCACGGAAGGAGGGCTTTAAAAGTAGGAGACAGGCCATTGGCTACCACCGAAAGGAGGCCTAATCAATGAAGGGGGCGGGGCCCTGAAAGCCGCCCGCTCCACGAGCCGGGGATGAACTGAACGGAGGGCCGCAGGCCATTGGCTATCACTAGAAAGGGCCTCAAGGTAAGGAGCAGTCATTGGCTACCACAGGGGGCGGGGCTAAAGCAGCTGTTCGCCATTGGATATGGTGATACGAGAGGTTCAACTCAAAATAGGGACGCGCCGTTGCCTGCCCGAGGGGCGGGACTTGGGAGGGGCGGGACTTGAGGTGTTCTTTGGAGTAACAGCCACAGAGCGCACTGAGCAGGAACTTCTTCCCTGCCGGGAATGTCTTGAGCCGAGCCACAAGATACCCGTTATGCATATTCATTTTAGAAAGCTGTTGTGCACTGCGTGGCCAAATTCCTTAAACTCTGTGCCTTAGTCTACCGACCTATAAAATGGGACTCATAAGGGTGCCTATCTTAGAGGGGCGTAAAAGTGAAAATTAGGGTGATTTCATCACCCCTAAAGCGCTGTGAAGTGTGCCTGGCAATCAGAAATACTGGGAGTACTAGAAGTTGTTAGCCACTTAATTTCTTTGTAATTAAGACCCTTTGTAGGAACTCAAAAGAGCCAGAGAGCTTAAGAAAATGCTGAGTAGTGGGGGAGGGAACAGGGAGGGTTTTTTGCAGGATGTGGTCTAACTGGAGACTGGCAGGATGAATAGAAATTGGTCAATACGGCGAAGTGGATACTGAGAGGGCGCTTAAGGCAGAGCTGATAGCAAGTGCAAACGCCTCAGCTAAAGATGATGGAGTGAATGAATGGGACAGGCAGGTAAGGCTCTAGGGGTCTACTGAGGACCTATTGTAGTGCCTTGTGGACATTTGTGAGAAGTTTAGCTTTTACTTTAGCTTCGGGTTCTTAAGTTTTTATTTTTTTAACGTTTTATTTATATTTGAGAGAGAGCACGAGTGGGGAAAGGGGCAGAGAGAGATGGAGACATAATCAGAAGCAGGCTCCAATCAGGCTCCGAGCTGTCAACACAGAGCCGGACGCGGGGCTTGAACTCATGAACCGTGAGATCATGACCTGAGCTGAAGTCGGACGCTTAACCAGCTGAGCCACCCAGGCACCCCAAGTTTTTATTTATTTATTTTGAGAGAGACAGTGTGAGCAGGGAAGGGGCAGAGGGAGAGAGAGAAGGAGAGAGAATCCCACGCAGGCTCCACACTGTCAGCACAGAGCTGGATGCGGACTCCCAGCTAATCATGACCTGAGCAGCAACCAAGAGCCAGACTCCCAACCGACTGAGCCACCCAGGCACCCCTACGTTAGCTTCTTGGGAAAACATTGGACAGATTTGATCGCAGGGTACAAACATCATTCTTTAGTCTCAAGATACTTCCTTATATGTGTGAAATAGATCTCAAAAATACTTTTCTTTTAGAGTTAAACAGACTTAACCACATGACCTGCCAGTTCCATCTCGAAGTGTCTACCCAAGAGAAATGAAGATACACTCCACATAAAAACTTGCACGCCAATAGACGCCACAACATGACTCTCGACGGCCAAAAAGCGCAAACATCCAAGTCTCCATCAACAGGTGAATGGATAAACCAGACGTGCTCTATCCTTACCACAAAACACTATTCAGTAATGAAAGAAGCATTGACCCACTACAACCTGAATGAGCCTCAAAAACACTATACTCAGTGAAATAAGACAGACAAAAAGTCACATATTCTCTGATTCCAACGTCATATGCCATTTGATGGAATGTCCAAAAGGGGGGGGGGGAAAGGCAATTCTTTCAAGACACAAAGCAGTTGCCTTGAGCAAGCGGTAGAAATCCAGAGGGAAAGTTATAATTCCACAAAAAGGGCCATGAGGTTTCTTTTTGGGGTGGTGGATAGGTTCTAAACTTAGATTGTGGTGATGGGTCTTACTACTTTGCAAATATACAGTGAAATTCGTTGAATTGTATCCTTAAAGATAAAATTCAGGGGCGCCTGGGTGGCGCAGTCGGTTAAGCGTCCGACTTCAGCCAGGTCACGATCTCGCGGTCCGTGAGTTCGAGCCCCGCGTCAGGCTCTGGGCTGATGGCTCGGAGCCTGGAGCCGGTTTCCGATTCTGTGTCTCCCTCTCTCTCTGCCCCTCCCCCGTTCATGCTCTGTCTCTCTCTGTCTCAAAAATAAATAAACGTTGAAAAAAAAAAATTTTAAAAAAAAAAGATAAAATTCAGAATGCCCAGTTAAATCTCAATCGTCGATACACGACAAATGCTTTTTCACCATAAGTATGTTCTCTTTGTCTCATGCAATATTTGTGATATCTCTAAACTAGAAAATGATTTGTTACGCATCCTACAATGTGGATGAACCTTGAACACATCATGCTCAATGAAACAAGCCAGACACAAATGACAAATTCTGTAGGATCCCACTCATAGGAGGTCCCCAGAGGAGTCCCATTCTATTACAGAGTAGATGGTGGGAGCCAGGGCTGGGGCAGGGGCTGGGGAGTCACTGTTTCACGGGGACAGAGTCTCAGTTTGGGGACACGAGAAAGTCTGGAAGACGGATGGTGAGGGTGGTTGCACAACCGTGTGAATGTGCTCGACCTCACTGAGCTGTGCACTTAAAATGGTGAAAATTATAAATTTTATGTTATATATATATTTTTTACCACAGTAAGAAAAATAATGGTAAATATTATCAAATAAAAGTATCTGACGCCTAGTTCTTTAAAATGGGTAAAATCGTCGTTTAACGTTACATAGATAACGTTAACGTGTTTTTATCAGAAATTCAGATACGATGGGGTGTCCTGTATTTTGTAACTGCTAAGCCACAAAAGGGACAAATGTGGAAGTCAAACAAGGAATGAGGAAGACGGTGCAGAGGGGCCTGAATTAGGTACCGCTGGAGAGACTGAAGCCCAGAGAGGGGTACGATTTGCCTGACGTCATACCTCAAGTCCAAGGACTCAGATGCCACTTCTGTGGGGCCCTGCCTCCAAAGCCGAATCAGGCCCTGATTCGGTGCCTGCTTTTCCCCCAGACCTTGAACCAGCGCAGAAAACCAGACTTCCTGCCCAGAATTCATTGAGCTACACCGAGCAGCTGGGAAACGATCAGGCTCTAATGAGAGCTGGGGCCGGGGTTCTCCCAGAAGGTGGGGGAGGGCCCCCCAAAGTGGCGGGCAGAGGCAGGAGAGGAAAACGGCCCCTCTAAACAGCAGGTGGCCTGAGCACCTACTGTGTGCTACAGATTTGGCCTCCAGTTTACCAGGGGACTGTCATTAGGAAATATTTACCGCACACTTAGCCAAGTACAATAATAAGTCACATTTAGGGGCACCGGGCTAGCTGAGTCGGTGGAGCGTGTGATGCTTGATCTCGGGGTCACGGATTCAAGCTCCACGTTGGGTGTAGAGATTACTTAACAATAAAATCTTGGGGCGCCTGGGTGACTCAGTCGGTTGAGCATCCGACTTCGACTCAGGTCATGATCTCACGGTTTGTGAGTTCGAGCCCCGCGTTGGGCTCTCTGCTGTCAGCCCAGAGCCTGCTTCAGATCCTCTGTCCCCCCTCTCTCTCTCTGCCCCTCCCCTGCTCGTGCACTTTCTCTCAAAAATAAATAAATATTTAAAAAATAATAAAATCTGTTTTTAAAAAATCGGTAACGTTTATAGAGCAGCCAATATGTTCCAGGCCACATTATTATTATTTTTTTTTCAAGTAACCTCTACCCCCAATGTGGGGCTCAAACTCATGACCTTAAGTTAGAGAGTCACATGATCCACCAACTGAGCCAGCCAGGTGCCGCCAGGTCACCTCATGTAGTATGTTATTACCATTTCATTTCTAGATCAGTTATTTGTCATCCCTGCTTTCCAGATGGGGAAACTGAGGCAGAAGAGTAACACTGGGGTTTGGACGCCACCCCCCCCCCGCCACAGAGTGTTGGATTCCACTTACCTAAGAACATTTCCCTGCCTGAGCTGTAATAGTAACATATTCATCTCTTACAGGGTTTTTTTGTTGTTGTTGTTTTTAAATGTTTACTTATTTATTTATTTTTAAGTTTATTTAATTAAAAAAATTTTTTTAACATTTATTTATCTTTTGAGAGACAGAGCATGAGCAGGGGAGGTGCAGAGAGAGGGAGACACAGAATCAGAAGCAGGCTCCAGGCTCCGGCTGTCAGCACAGAGCCGGATGCGGGGCTTGAACTCACGAACCGTGAGATCATGACCGAAGCAAGTCAGCCGCTTAACTGACTGAGCCACGCAGGCACCCTAAATGTTTACTTATTTATTTTGAGAGGAGGCAGAGGGGCAGAGAGACAGGAAGAGAGAATCCCCAGCAGGCTCCGAGCTGTCAGCACAGAGCCCCACGCAGGCCTCGAACTCACAGACCATGAGATCATGCCCTGAGCTGAAATCAAGTTGGACGTTCAACCAACTGAACCACCCAGGCACCTCATAACTTATTCATCTATTATAGGCTTGCTCAGTGCCAGGCAAGTTTCAGTCCTCCTAGACCAGCCTCCTGCACTGTCACGTGGGGGTGGGAGGTGGCGGTATGGGGGTGCAGAGTCATAGCCCCCTCAAGATCTATGCATCAGAATGTGCATCTGAAGAAGCTCTCCATGGACCTGGAGTGTGCATTACAATTTGAGAAGCACCTCAGTGAAGTGTCATTAGATCTGCTGGTCCTGGGTTCGAATCCTCCCTCTGAAAGCTGTGGTGCTATGGACAAGTGTGTTTGGAACTTTGCAAACTCCTCTATAAATTGGGGAGAAATAGCAGGACTTATTTCTTTGGGTTATATGGCCTAGGGGTTGCTTTTGCTACATATTGTTTACGTAACACATTACCGCAAACTTAGTGACTTAAAACAACGCAAATTTATTGTTACCATTTTGGAGGGAAAAGTCCAAGATGAGTCCCACCGAGATACAATCCTTCTGTTGGCTGAATTGTACTACTTTTGGAGGTTCTGGGGGAGAATCCATCTCCTTGCCTTTCCCAGCTTCTGGAAGCTTCCTGCGTTCCTTGGGTCAGGCCTCCTTCCTCCATCTGAAGACGTTTTTCCAAAGAAAACGTACAGATGGCCAACAGGTACGTGAAAAGGTGATCAACTCATCGTTAGGAAAATGCAAATAAAACCCATAAACTGTCACCTGACACCTGTTAAAATGGCTACGATTTTTTATTTTTATCTTTTTGAGAGAGAGAGAGAGCTCAAGCCGGGGAGAGGGGCAGAGGGAATGAGATAATCTTAAGCGGGCTCCATGCCCAGCATGCACAGAGTCCCACATGGGGCTCAGTCCTACAATCCTGTTGCAGCACGATTTACAATAGCCAAGATATGGAAACAACCCAAGTGGCCACAATGGATGAACGGATAAAGAAAACGTGGTATGGATATACAATGGAATATTAGACCCCCCCCAAAAAAAAAGAACGAAATCTTGCCATTTGGGACAACATAGATGGACAGCAAGGGCATCAAGTGAAATAAGTCAGAGAAAAGCAAATACAGTATGATCTCTCTCGTATGTGGGATCTACACAAACAAAAGTACAAGCGAAAAGAGCCCCACCAAAGTCCTAGACAAGGAGAACTGGTTGGTGCTTGCCAAAGGCAGGGGGGTGGGAGAAATGGATGAAAAGGGTCAAAAGATAAAACAAAGCCCAAATGGACCATAACTACCATGCCACTATCACTCTTATGAAAAGTCCAGAAGTGGGGCGCCTGGGTGGCTCAGTGGGTTAAGGGTCCAACTTCGGCTCAGGTCATGATCTCGTGGTTCTTGAGTTCGAGCCCCGCGATGGGCTCAGTGCTGACAGCTCAGAGCCTGGAGCCTGCTTGGGATTCGGTATCTCCCTCTCTCTCTTTGCCTCTCCCGCGCTGGGCTCTCCCTCTCAAAAATCAATTAAACGAAAAAAAGTCAACAACAGCCCCTTTCTATCATCTACTGCCCAGACACATTCACATTTCCCTGGTGGTCCGAAAAATGTCCCTTTCTTGCACCCGACCCCCTTAGTTGATGTTGCAAACTGTCCACTTTCTCCAGCACCTAACATCGTCCCCTCGGCCATAAACTTTATTTATCATGTTGTCTGTCTTCCCTCCCCAACCCCATGGAAAACATCACGAGGTCTGCGAGATCAAGGATTTCCTTGTTTTCTTCCTTGCTGGTACAGAGCCGACTCCCAAAAAAACCAACAAAACGGAGTAGATCATCATAAAGCGCTCCATTTATTGAATGATTTCTAACGGCATCGTTACCCTTATAATCCTCCGACGACGTGGACGTGGGTGCTGTTCTTATCCCCAGCGCGGAGGAAACCGAAGTTAAGGAAGGTTGGTTTGGGCTGCACCGGATTCTCCCCCTAAACACTGTGCAGGCCCTCAGGATGACGTCAGAGCTCCGTAACCCAGGCCCCTAGGGGATGCGCCACCGTGGGTCCCCACGCCCCGGCTCAGGCGCCCCTTCCCACGTCCCCCACCACGTGCGCCTGGCCACCGGTGCCGGACGCGGGGCTGGCTCGTTACGGTCCTGCGCGGCCCCCACCCTGCACTGCATGCGGGAGCCAGGGAAGGTTTTCGGTCAGGGGAAAGGTCAGGGCCAGCGCTGTCTCCGTGGGCTCTGCGGGCTTCTCCCGCCCTCTCCGGTCACCCCTCTGGGGAACGAGGTGCAGGGCGCGCGGGCACAGCCACCCGCTGGAAGCGAGCTCGTCGCCCCTGGCAACTGAGGCCCGACTAACCACCGAGACGCGGCCGACGGTGCAGAGCGGCGGCCGTGGGCCAGCGAGGCGCGGAGAGCTAGAGAGGCGCACCGGGCCGATTGTCACGTGGGCGCCCGCGCGAAGGTGGGACTTCCGGCAGCGAGGTATTTTCTTTCCGGTTGTTGGCTCCTGCCGGCCCCACCCCGACTGGGCCCTGCGCCCCCCCCGCCCCCCGCGGCCCCCTGCCGCCGGGCCCGCCGCCACCATGAAGAAATTCTTCCAGGAGATCAAGGCTGACATCAAGTTCAAGAGTGCGGGGCCTGGTCAGAAGCTCACGGAGTCCGTGGGGTGCGTGACCGGCGCTGGGGCTTGAGATCCGGGGGGCAGGGGCGGGGAGGGGCGTCCGAGGGTGGGGAGAGACCTCTGGGGGCGGGGCACGGGGGGCGAGGGTGGGAGTAAGGGGGAGGGGTGGCCTCCGGGGGCGGGGCACGGGGGGCGAGGGTGGAAGTAAGGGGGAGGGGTGGCCTCCGGGGGCGGGGCACGGGGGAGAGAGGCCCGAGGGGGAGGGGCTGGAGGCGGGGGCTAGGGGGGCGGGCTTGCAAGTAGATGGGGGTCAGCGGAGAAACCGTAGGAGAGTAGGCGGGCGGAGAAGGGGCCCCCAAGAGGCGTCATCCAGTTTTGGAGGGGGGGGGTCTCTGTACAGAGATTGGATACAGAGCCTGGAGACTCAAGTACAGCTGGGGCCGGGGAGAGGGGAGAGGCTTCGCGTCCACGGCCGGCCGTAGGGGTCTGGGCCCTGGCTCTGGAGCGCGAGGGAGGACTGGGTCAGAGAGTTTAAGGCCAGGGAGCCTGAGGCGGGGTTGGAAGAGGTCTCAGAGGATCGGGGGAGCGGGGGTTGAATTGGCTGAGGAAGGTCTGGGAGGGAAGAGGAGTGGGTGGAGGTGAGCTGGAGACATCTGTGACAGGGAGGAGATGGGGGCCCTGTGGGTGACGGTTGAAGCCGAAGGCAGGTCCTGAGAGAGACGTGGGAGGAGAGGGGAGAAGAGGGCGGTCCGGCAGGGCGCACATCCAGGCCTCTGTGGCTTGTCCGGGGAGGGCCTGGGGAAGAGAAGGACGCGGGGCCAAGACTGGAGACCCAGTGGGGGAGGTGTGTGACAGTGAGGGCTCTGGTGGGCCGGGGGTGGATTGAGCAAAGGAAGTGCAGAGGGGGTGGGGCCCCTGAGGAATAATGGAAGGGATTGTGAAGAGGTGGGGCCCGGAGTGGTAGGGGGGAGAGGCAGGGAGGCGCCAGGGAGGACAGGGTAGCAGGGGCGGGTGAGGGAGAGTGGGTGCATGACATCAGTGCATCTGTCGTGGGGATGGGGGCTCCCGGGACTGGCCGAAGGAGGCCCACGAGGGCCTGGTTCATGAGTCAAGGAGGGAAGCCCGGTGGACAAGATCAGGTCCCGGGAGCCTGAGCTGGGAGAGGGCCAGACAAGGGGGTCCATTCATTTGTTGAACAAGTAGTGGGGGTTGGCGCAGCAGCAGGGACTGAGCGTGACGGGAAGGACGCGGGGGCCGTGTGGGGCATGGCTGCGGGAGATGAGAACCCGGAAGGAGAGAAGAGGGGAGCAGTGTGGAGATCCAGACTTCTGTGACGCGCGTGGGGCAACACGAGGCTCGGGGTGTGTGACAAGGGCTGTCACCGTGTGGCTCAGAGAAGGTTCCTGCTGTCTCAGGGCTCATCTTCTAGTGGGGAGAGATGGACAGCTCAACCAGGACACGGGTGGTGACAGAGCAGTCGGTACTCAGGGCCACGAAGAAAAGTAAGCAGGGGCAGGAGATAGCAACAGCCGGGGGCCCTTAGGTGGTCTGGGAACACCTCTCCCAGAAGGAGACGTTCGAGCTGAGCGCTGGATGAGGTGAGGTGCAGCCGGGTGGAAATTGCCTACCCCCCCCTCCCCGCCCCGCCACACACACACAGACCCTGAAGCCGCCCCAGCTGCCCCCAGACTTCTTTCCTCACCCCCACCCCCCACCATCCGCAGACTGAACAGTTCGGCCAGAAAGTGCAAAGGCCCTGTGGTGGGAGCCACATGGGCCTGCGGGAGCAGCAGTAGGAAACCAGTGTAGATTGGGAGGCGTGAAGGAGGGGAGCAGGCGGGTTGTGAAGGGCCTGCAGGCCCAAGGGGTCTTCAGGATCGTGTTGTGCGTGGGGCGGAAGGGCTCGGTGCAGAGGAGTGACGAGCTCCGGCTTAGGTTTTAGAACGGTCCCCGTGGCTGCCCAGCGGGGCCTCGAAGAGGGTGGGCGAGGCGTCTCGAAAACCGTGTTTTTGTAGAACTAAGTAATCGCAGGGGGCTGGGGTGTGGCCACGTGGGGGGAGAGGAAACCCAGCCCCCGCCACGTGGCCTGGCACGTGGCCGGGCACACGGTCGGTGCTCCCTAAGTGAAGCCGTGCCACCTGGCTGTCGTAGGCTGGAAGGAAAGAGATCGAGGAGGGGAGGGACACCTTTGAGTCTCACCGGTTCCTGAAGGCGAAAGGTGCCTTCTCACGTGCATCCGTGGCGCCGGTGGGGGCGGGCCTCTGTCACCCCCCCTTCCTCCCCCATTAGCTGCCATGACCCCAAGGCCCAGGCCGCTGCGGGACTCGCCCCAAGGGGTGGAACTGGAGGCGGAACTGCCATCTGTCTCCAGGGGCCTTTCTTTCTGTGTTAGAACCATCTCGTGGCTGCGGGTGGTCCCTGGGAGAGAGGGACGTTTCTGTCCGATGGGGCAGAAGTGGGAGAGGGACAGAGGCTCTTGCGCCTGACCCCGTGTCACCCCGCCTTCCCTCTGTCACCTCCCAGGGAGAGGGCCCCCAGAGGGAAACCCAACCAGCCCGCGCTCCAGCAGCCCCGCCAGGGACCCACCAACGAGGCCCAGATGGCAGCCGCGGCAGCCCTGGCCCGGCTCGAACAGAAGCAGCCCAGGGCCCGGGGCCCCACGTCGCAGGAGTCCATCCGGAACCAGGGTGAGCTGTGGCCGTCTTCCGGTGTGGCGTGGGGACGTGAAGCAAGGTCTCACGCAGAATCTCACTTGTGAGAGTGGGGGGTGCAGGGTGGAAGGCACCGGGGCGCTGGGGTCTGAGAGGCCGAGGAGGGGAGACGGGAGCGGAGACGGGGCCGTCGTCGGGCCATCAGGTGAAACCTAGGGGCGTGGAGAGGTGGCTCAGGCAGGGGGGCCTGACCGGGGAAAGGACTAGAACTTGACCCCCTTGGGGTCTGCGGGGGCAGGGGTGGAGTGTGCCTGGGGCCAGGGCAGGGCCCCCAACTGACCCGTCTTTGCCCTCTCTCCAGTGAGAAAGGAACTTCAGGCTGAAGCCACTGTCAGCGGGAGCCCAGAGGCCCCAGGGACCAACAAGGTAAGCACATCCACAGGGCAGCAGGACACCTGAGGGCCATCCTGGGGCAGGGAGCGGGTTCTCTCCCTCATTGGTCAAATTGGTGAGCCTTGGCAGAAATCGGTGAGCCTCGGGCAGTAAGCACGTGGGTGCCGGGGCAGATAGAGGTCACGTCTGGCCTTGGGCCAAAGGAAGCTTGCGAGGCACGCCAGAACAGTGGAGGCAGGTTGTGGTTGAAGGTGGTGTTGACTGGGACCTTCACACTCAGCTCCTGCCCTCTGCTGCTTGCCCAGGAGGTGGGAGGGCCCTTCAGAGACTGGTGTAATCAGGGAGGCCTTGCTGGGGGAGGTGGGCTTTGAAGGAGAACCTGGCAGAAAGGGTGTTCTGAGCAGCTTGACCTTTGAGGTCACACTGAGGGTTTTTTGTTTTTAACGTTTCTTTATTTTTGAGAGAGAGAGAGAGAGAGAGAGAGAGAGAGAGCTTGAGCAGGGGAGGAGCAGAGAGAAGCAGAGACATAGAATCAGAAGCAGGTTTCAGGCTTTGAGCTGGCAGCACAGAGCCTGACGCGGGGCTCGAACCCACAAGGGTAAGATCGTGACCTGAGCCGAGGTCGGACGCTTAACAGACGGAGCCACCCCAAGGTCTCACTGAGTTTTAAGGACCGAAGCGGCCCTAGACGACGCCTAGGAATTGAGGTTCAGAGGGAGGTCTGGACTCATCTGGGCCGCCGTGACTCCCGAGCCCTCCACCAAAGCCCCTTCCTCACGAGGGAAACGGGAACAGCCAGAGCCGTTGATGGAGCGTTTGCTCCATGTCCGAAGCAGCTTCACGCTTTCTGTGCCTTTCTCGTTGGGGTGCGGCGGCCCTGCAGAGCCATTTACGGGGCAGAAGGGGCCCAGTCACTGGGCCAAGGTGTCCCACGGCTAAAGAAGCAAAGGGGGGAAGCGTCGGGACCGGGGCCGTGCGGCTGCCGGGGCCATGCTGTCAGCGGCTCGGGCTGGCCTCTGTCCGCAGTCCGGGCTCAGCCGCCTTCGCCCCGTCCCCCCAGGTGCCTGAGCCCAGAGAGGAGGGCTCGACCCAGCTGGCAGTGCCCGCGGTGTGCTTCACCTGCCCACTCACGGGGGCCACGCTCAGGAAGGACCAGCGGGATGCGCACATCAAAGAGGCCATTCTCTCGGTGAGTGGCAGCCCCGTGTCCCCCCTCCACCGCCCTCCCACCTAGAGGTCTTGGCGCCAGAGCCGGGAGAGCTGGGTGGCACGGACCCTCGGTATCGTCTGCACCTGCCTGTATCGGGTTTGTTTCCGTCTCTCTTCAAAGGCAGGATTTCCGTGGGGTCCGAAGCTCAGGATACAGACGGGTGGGTAGAGAAAAGCCCCCGCTCGCCCACCCTTCCCGGAGGCGGCCCCTGTAAGGCAGGCAGGCCCCCTTCCAGGGAGAGATCGATCGCAGATACACGCAAACTGCCGAACCCCCGCGTCCCCCGTACCCGGGGCTCGGGTTTCCCGATCCCGTTAGAACAAATCGTCGCAAAGCGGGCGGCCTCATTTATTGTCTCACAGTCCCTGGAAGTCAGAAGGGTGACGTGGGTCTGGCTGCCCCGACTCAAGGCGGCGGCCGGGCCGACTTCCTTCTGGGCGCTCTAGGGGGGCGCGCGCATCCGGGCCTTTTCCTGCTTCCAGGCTTGTCTGTGTTCCGTGGCCGTGGCGCCTTGCTCAGGCTGTCCCCTCTCTTGTCTCTTCCCCGTAAAGGGACCTTGAGGTTGCATTTGGCCCTTGGGGATCATCCAGGCTCCTGTCGCTATTTTAAGGCCCACCGATCAGCAGCCTTAATTCCGTGAGCCTCCCTAATGCCTTTGCACCGTACAGCTGGGCGTTAACAGTTTTGCCCCGTTCGCGCTGTCCCTTTCTGGCTTGTTCTGAACCATTTGGGAGAAAGTTCTGCGTTCTTGTTAGCCAGCTTCACCGTGTGCCCTGCTCTGTAACTGTCCGACCGGCTCCTTGCCGATGAGCGTGTTAGAAGCTCCCCGTCTTTCCCTAGTGACAGCAGTCACGTGGTGGAAAGCCTTGGCTGTGGCTGCTCTGAGCTGTGGGCTCGGTGCGGGCGCAGAAGCGGGACGTGCGTGCGGGGTGTGGACGGCGGTGGCCGAGGAACCCGCGTAGGCGCCGTCCTGACTCACGCTGCACTGGCAGCGTCGGGGAAAGCGCCCACGTCACCGGCCCCACACCGTCACTGTGGGCGCACAGACCCTTCGTCTTTTAGCGGAAGTGATAGTGGAGAATATCTCAGGATGGTTTCCGTGCGCGTTTCCCTCAGTTTGGCCCGGACTGGCCGTATTTTCCTGTGAGAATGCGCCCTTGGCCCGGTTTTGCGTCGTGTAGTTGGACTTTTTCTTGATTTCTAGGCTTTTTTTTTTTCTTTTTTAGTGTTTGTTTATTTGAGAGAGAACGAGCACAAGCGTGCATGTGCGAGCAGGGGAGCAGCAGAAAGGGAGGGAGGGAGAGAATCCCAAGCAGGCTCCACACTGTCCGCGCAGAGTCCCACTCGGGGGCTCGATCTCGCCAACCGCGAGATCACGACCTGAGCCGAAATCGAGTTGGACGCTCAACCGCCTGAGCCCCCCAGGCACCCCGATTCACGGGCACCCTTCGCCTGTTAGGGAAGTTGGTCTTTTGCCTATAATACGCAGCGTGAATGTTTTCCCCTCGGTTTTCGCTTTCCGGTTGTGCTCGTGGTCACCTTGCCGTGTAGAAATTTTTGATCTCTGGTTAAATGTGTCGGTCCTGTGACTTCTCGGCTTGGAAAGGCCTTCCCCACTTTGCCAGTGCTTTTCTGTTTTGCTTTTTGTTGTTTTTTTAAAAATTTTTTAAATGTTTATTTATTTTTGATAGAGACAGAGCACGAGCGGGGAAAGAGGCAGAGAGAGATGGAGACAGAATCTGAAGCAGGCTCCATCCAGGCTCCGAGCTGTCAGCACAGAGCCGGACGCGGGGCTCGAACCCACGAACCGTGGGATCATGACCTGAACCGAAGTCGGAGGCTCAACCGACTGAGCCCCCCAGGCGCCCTGCTTTCTGTTGTTTGTTTTAACGTTTGAAACTCTGATCTGACTAGAGGCGCCTTGGGTGGCTCAGTTGGTCGAGGGCCTGACTTTTGGTATCAGTTCAGGTCAGGATCTCATGGTTTGTGGGTTCGAGACCTGCCCTGGGCTCTGCACTGACAGTGTGGAGCCTGCTTGGGATTCTGTCTCTCTGTCTCCCTCCCTCTCTCTGCCCCAGCCCCACTCACACGGGCTCTCTCTCAAAATAAAAATTTGAAACCCCCCCCCCCCCCAAAGACTCTGATCTGACTAGAAGCTATTACCCTGCGGAGTATGAGGCATACGGACCACTCTTTGTTCCCTGACAGCTACCCAGGGTTGCCCCCCCGCACGCACGCCCCCTTTTTTACTGAAAACGCCTTTTTGGTCACGGCTGTGGTATATGTCTCTGTCACAAAGTGAATTCCCGAATGGGTTTCCCTGGGGGTTTGTGATGGTCCCGAGGAGGCTGGGCCGGTCACACAAGCCTGGGAACTTCCCCCCCTGCTTTCTCCGTCTTTCTGTGTCCCTGCCCTCTTCCCTCCCACGGGCAGAGTCGTCAGATGGGTGGACCCCCCGGAGGCGTAATCTGGGCTGTGACGCCCCTCTTCCCTCGAGGCGAGGGCAGGGCTGAGGCTCAGGATGGGGCCCCCCGAAGGGCTTTCTCCTCCTTTCTTGGCTGGGAGCGTCCAGTTGAGTTTGCTTCAGTGGAATGTTCCTGGCCTGCTGTCACCTGTTGTCACCTGAGTAGAGAGGCCAGCTGCTGGGGGAGGGAGAGGTGCCTGCGGGCCTCCAACCCCCAGGTGAGCGCTTCCGGTGCGTCCCCTCCCTCCCCCAGCACTTCTCCACCGACCCCGTGGCTGCCTCCATCATGAAGATCCACACGTTCAACAGAGACCGCGACAGGGTGAAGCTGGGTGTGGACACCATCGCCAAGTGAGCAGCCGCAGCCCTCCCAGCTGAGTGTCCCCCGCCCCTGACACCCGGGCCTCCGCCACAGCCTGCTGGGGGTGCCCGGAAGGAGCTGGGCACTGGGGCTGCAGCCAGTCCCCACCCTGCACTCCCCCCCCCCCCCCCCCCAGGCCCTCTGGGCCTCAGTTGACCTGCCTGTAAAACGAAGGGGTTTACCAAATCAGGAGGTCCCGACCCGCTGCTTTCCTCCGGGATCATTGTAGGAAGGTGGGAAGGGGGCAGGGGGGCAGGGGGGCAGGGTCCCACCCCCTCCCCTCGTCTGCTCCAACAGGTCTGGGGGGGCAGGGAGCGCCAGGAAGTCCATGTCGCTCGTGAGCCCCGGCCCCCCGCCACGGGGCACCCACGGGCTTTAATGGTCCGTTAGCCTGGCCCTGCCACAGCCCCCTGTGCGTTCGCTGGTGCCCTCGAGGGGAGGCAGGACCAAGCGGGGGGGGGCGCCGGCGACGGCCCCCTCTGGGCTCACTGTTCTCACACGGCCACGGGCCCCCCCAGGTACCTGGACAACATCTGCCTGCACCCCGAGGAAGAGAAGTACAGGAAGATCAAGCTGCAGAACCGCGTCTTTCAGGTGCACACGCGGCCCCGGTGTGGGGGCGGCGGCCAGACCAGGCAGCCGCAGGGGAGCGAGGGCCCCGGGCACACGGGGCGAGCGTCGTGGTGTCTGGCCCGCTCTCCCCCTCGCCCCGGCTGTTCTGACTTGAATTTGAATCAGCGGGGAGGAGGTTGGTACTGGCGAGATTTCTCCCACGAACACAGACTTCTGGTTTCTATGGAGAAGTCTCGGGGTCCCGCCACCCTGGCCCGTGTTACCTGCGCCACTGGCAGGGCACCTGCTGTCTGTCTCCCGGTGGCCCCTTCCCGCCCCCGGCTTCCCACGCAGCCACCGCCCCCACCCCTGGGCCCCTCCTGTTGTCCTGTGGCTTCCCGGCCTCCTTCCTCACCTGGTCGGTGACCTCCTGGGGTCCCGTGCCCTCTGCGAGCAGCTGGGGGGCGCCCTGCAGCCCGTGTTGAGGCGAGCGCGTTCGTGCTGAGCCCTGCGGGCGGCTTCCGCGGCTTCGCCCCGTCGGGGCCTAGCGGCTGCTGCGAGGCCGGGCGGGGTGGCCAGCAGGGCCCCGGTGACCACTGGCTCCACTCCCAGGAGCGAATTAACTGCCTGGAAGGGACCCACGAGTTTTTTGAGGCCGTCGGCTTCCAGAAGGCCCTGCTTCCGGTGCCCGATCAGGGTAAGGCAGGTGGAGCAGGGCGCCAGCTGTGCTGGGAGGAGGGGCGGCAGGGGTGGGGTGGGGCGGGGGGCTCTCCCTGCCGCAGCAGTGACCCGCGCCTGCCCCAGAGGGCCCCGAGGAGTTCTACGTGCTGAGCGAGGCCGCCCTGGCCCAGCCCCGGAGCCTGCGGAAGCACAAGGAGCAGCTGCTGGTCGCCGAGCCCGTGCGGGCCACGCTGGCCCGCCAGCGTCGCGTCTTCCGGCCCTCGCCCCTGGCCTCCCAGTTTGACCTGCCCGGGGACTTCTTCAGCCTCACGGCGGAGGAGGTCAAGCGGGAACAGAGGCTCAGGTCCGAGGCCGTGGAGCGGCTGAGTGTGCTGCGGACCAAGGCCATGCGGGAGAGGGAGGAGCAGAGAGAGCGGCGCAGATACACCTACACGCTGCTGCGCGTCCGCTTCCCCGACGGCTGCCTGCTCCAGGGTGGGTGCGCCCGGGGGGCCGGGGCTGCGGGGGACGGGAGCCCCAGGCCTCCCCGGTCTGGGCTCACCCTGGGAGGAGGCATCACGGTGCGTCCTCCCTCCCTCGGGAGCCGGGTGGGCACGGGCTGGGGTGGGGGGCGGGGTGCTCCCCTGAACTCCGGCCCCACCGACTGTCCCGCCCACCCAGGCACCTTCTACGCCCGGGAGCGGGTGGCCGCGCTGTATGCCTTCGTCCGGGAGGCCTTGCAGAGCGACTGGCTGCCTTTCGAGCTGCTGGCCTCGGGCGGGCAGAGGTTGTCGGAGGAGGAGAGCCCGGCCTTCGACGAGTGCGGGCTGGTGAGCGAGGGGGCTGCCCGCGGTCGGGTCTCTGGATGTCCTGGAGGCACGAACTCCAGCGCTGGGCGGCGGGCGGCCCAGGGGTCCGGTGGGGGTGGGGGGGGGGCCGGGCTCTCAGGTTCAACTCCCACCTTCCCGCCTACGTGCGTGCCGCGCGCCCTCTAGTCCTGGGTACTCGCCGGGTCCCTGCTGCGGGACTGGGCTGATGGCGGGGACGGATATAGCAGCCGGAGCGAGCCGGAGGGAGCGGAGTCCCGGCTCTGACGGGGGAGGTCGAGCGGGAAGACGGGAGAGTCACGTCAAGGCCTGAGTGAGGCTGAGGCTTCTGGCCCACCGCAGGTGCCCTCCGCCCTCCTGACCTTCTCGTGGGACGCAGCCCTGCTGGAGGACCTCAGGGCCGCAGGGGCGGAACCGGACTCTTCTATCCTGAAACCTGAGCTCCTGTCGACCATCGAGAAGCTCTCGTGAAATAAAAGCAGGGTTGGCTTTACCCCGCGTGGGTCTGTCTCATGCTCTCCTGCGGCCTCCACCGCTCTGCTCCCCCCCCCCCCTTTCTCCCACCACCCAGGGTACCCCGCTTCTCCGGAACTGCTCGCCCTGGTCCACAGAGCCCTGCAGGCACGGGGTGCAGCGCTGGTCGGCTGCGACGGGGGCCTGGGACCGCCACTGGAGAGGGCTCTCAGGAGGCAGCTGCCGGGCTGTCCTCCTTCCTTCCGCACTGGGTGTCAGCCGGCTACGGCCGCTATCACCTGATCGCAGAACTCCCGGCAGGAGAGTAGGCCTGTGGCACGTGCCCTGTCCCCACGTGCTGTGGTCCAGGTGGCTGCCGCTGGCCCTGACGTTGAGCCGCGGGGTGGCTGGGGAGGGCGACGGAAGAGGGGGACGCGGAGCCTGTCAGGACTCGGTCCTGTGATTACTGAATTACGAACCCAAATAAACGGGACGTGTGTCTAGTCTCCTGGTGGTGAATCGGAGCTGGTGCCACACAGGGTAGGGGCAGTGGCTGCGGAGCTGCCCACAGAGGAGGCCCGGGCGTGGCTCCCAGTGGGATGGGACCAGGTAGAAGGATACCTGCTGATGGCAGGCCTCCCAGGGACCCGGCATGAGGGGGCCGGGGTCCCTCGAAGGCTCTGTTTTACTGTGGTCCTGTGCTGGGCAGGACAAGGTCCCTGCAGATGGCCCGTTCTCAGTCCCAGGCCCTGTAATTGTCACTTTATAGAGAAGAGGGGCCGCGGGTGTGATTGATGGTCCCCAGATGGGGACCCCAGATGTCCTGGCTATCCTGGTGGGCCCAGCATCACCACAGGGGTCCTCACGTGGGAGGAGGTGAGAGACGCAGGTGTCAAAGAGGGAGGAGGGAAGAGGGGTCCGAGTCAACACCGGCACCTCTGGGAGCTAGAAGGTAGGGAAACGATCCCCCTCCGGGATGTCCAGGAGGCACGGATTTTTAACCCGAGGCCCACGTGAGACTTTTGACTTCCCCGAACTGTAAAAGCACGTTTGGTTTTTGGGGCGCCTGGGTGGCGCAGTCGGTTAGGCGTCCGACTTCAGCCAGATCACGATCTCACGGTCCGTGAGGACGAGCCCCGCGTCGGGCTCTGGGCTGATGGCTCGGAGCCTGGAGCCTGGTTCCGATTCTGTGTCTCCCTCTCTCTCTGCCCCTCCCCCGTTCATGCTCTGTCTCTCTCTGTCCCAAAAATAAATAAACGTTGAAAAAAAAAAAAAAAAAAGCACGTTTGGTTTTAAGCCAAATTGGCAGTGATTTGTTACAGCAGCCACAGGAAATGAATAAACGGGGAGGCGCTGTCCCTGGTCACACCCCAAGGTGAGATGCCCGTAACCACTCACCTGCACTGTCCCCTCCTCTCCCCCCAGACCGGCCCAGCTCCAGCCCTTCCAAGACCCTCCCCGCCCCCGCACAGAGGCCTGTGGCAGCCGGTTCTCTGGCCACCGCCAACTGGGTGGTGGATAGACTTGAAGCTCGGAGGCCCCGAATGTAATTCCAAAACCAAGGGTAGCCCATAGACCCCCCGCCAGCGGACAGCCCCCGCGTGTGCCTTTGCTTCCCACCTGGGCCACCAGCTACTCTGTTCTCACACAGGGCAAGACCTGGGACTGTCCTCCTTTGCGCTCCCATCTTGGAAACCCAACACAACCTGTCCCCCTGGCCCCACCACGTCCCCTCCCTGCCCCACTGCTACGTGGAGCTGATTGCAAGTAGTTGGGTGGCCGATTAGAACGGGTTTCAGGGGACCTGAGGGGTTTGAGGTGGTCCCATTCACAGATGTACTACAGCTGTACCCACCTCTCCCAGGGAGCCCCGGTCAAGGCCCGGGCCCTCACCCTGCAACTGGGGTGTTCATCAGTCCCACCCAAATGGGTGGGAGAAATGGGGCCCTTGCCTTTGAGTGCCCCGAGGGTGGGGTGGGGTCACCCCGTGTTGGCCGCATCCAGTCCATGCAAGACAGGGACTCGGCAGCTGCCTCCCTCGTCTCCCGTAGGGGCGGCAGGAACAGACACGGGGAGCCCAGGCTGAGTGGAGTCCACGAGCTCAGCCAGAATCTCAGCTCCCCCGGGTCTCCGATGCGCTCAGATGCCTCTGGGAGGCCTACCACAGCCCCGACATAGAGCTGCTTCAGGGCCTCGGTGACCAGGGCCCAGGAGCCCACAGCCACCTGCACGCTCTTCCCAAGCTGTGGCCCGACCCCGATGCTGATCTGGGAGCACAGTTCGGGTCCTGGCGGCTGGACTGGACTGGACCGCTCACCTCAGGGACGGGCAGGGGGGACTGGCTGGCGTGCGCACCTTCTGAGAAGCCTTCACCTTGAACTAGGTCAGCACAGGGGTGAGGATTTCACAACAAAGCTGGGATGGTGCTTTCGCAAGGTGCGGGCCTCTATACAAAGGACAGAGGCACGTGTGGGGTAGGGGGGGGTGCCAGCTGGGCACGGGCAGCGGGGCGGCTCAGGCCCCAGGTGACAGCACACACCCACTCACAAGAAACGATGTGTCCGAAAAGAAGACAGACGCGCCAGGTCAGGGCTGGACAATAAGTTTATACACACCCACGTGGGGTCTGGGAGCCGCAGCGGGCTCCAACTCATTTACAAGCATTTCATCACAGTGCCTGCTCCGGGGCCCGCAGGGCGCGACCAGGCTTTCCCTGTACAGGTCCTCACATCGCGATAATGCTTTATTAAAGGGCAGATTAATATGCAGCTTTTGGGGGAACATCTTTACAAGTATCAAAAGGAACCAATCAAGCATCCTATATAAAACTTTCCAGACCTCAGGGGAGGTCTGCGAAGCAGGACAAAGTGCTCTTCACACAGACTCGCAGGACTTTCAAGTATCTGAGAGGCGTTTGTGAATCCCTAAACCATCCTACACGCACGCACCGGGCCGGTGGGGCGCTCAGCAGGGGCCGAGCGAGCGGGCGGGCGGGGGACTCTCGCTGCTGTCCATCCCCACGGACCCCCCAGCTCCAGAAGCGGTTCCACACGGGGCCTGGGCCTCTGCAAGGCAAGAGAGGGAGGGGGCTTCAGCCGACCGCACCCCAACACCGGGTAGGGGCTCAAGCTGCTGTCCCCCACATACCCCCTCGAGACAGCTGTATCCAGTGCCCTCAGACCCCGTCCCCTCCTTAGTTCACTCAGCAAGCTCAGTTCAGCCTCCCTCACCACCCACAGCGGCCCTGCTGTGCATCCTGTCCTCACAACTGACCCTTGCACTTCCGATCCCCCCTGCCCCCCTCCCCCGCCCCAGAAATCCACCGGGCTCCCACCTCTCCCCCGGGTCTCCCTGAGCCCTGTCTACGGCCGAGACCACCCCAGGACCCCACCACTCTGCCTCGTGGCACTCAGCCCACAGGTCAACGCCACAGGGGCAGCACTGTGGATTCTCTCAGAAGCTTCTGGAACAGTGCCACGATTTGGGTGGTCAGCGCCCAAATGCCAGACCATTACTGCACCTGTTTCTGCTACGGCTACCGTAGTCCAGTCCTGATGTGCCCACGGCAGCTTTCAGACCAGTCAGACCCTCCAGGGCCCGCACTGGAACCCACTGCCCACACCCACCCCGGCCCACCCAGTGCCTTTTGGGGTCCCATCACGCAGCCTCGCTGTATACAGACAAGAGGCGCGTGGGAGAAAAAGGGCACGTTCTTCCCTTCCGGCCAGGCTGATGAAAGAGGAGGGCTTGGGCCTTTCTCACCCCCAACATCCGAGATGTCCAGGATCACACAGTCGCCGTCCTCCTCTTCCTCCTCCTCCGTGTCTGCCTGGAACCCATCCAGGTCCCCAGCTCCAACCTGGACAGACAAGGGCGCACAGGCCATCAACGGCAGCAGCAGAAGCAGACGGGCCACGGGTGGGGCAGGGGGGCTGCTGTGCCCCCCCCCACCCTCCACCTCTACCTGTTCTGGCAACAAACTTGAGGAGTCTGCTTGAGAGCCTATCAGCAAAGGAGCCCTGGGGGACGGGGAGTTTCTGTCAAAAGACCTCACTCAGATCTCCGAAAACTACCACCAGCATTATCTGCGAACTGTCTCTGACTTAGAGACCTGGATTTCTGGTTCACTCATGCTTAGATCACTTCTGCCAGGGACAACACCATCCAAGCAACTGCGGGCGGGGGCCAGGCAGGGCCTCCACTGACAGCAGAATTTCCACCGACATCCTGGAGCCGTTTCCATTGGCTTTCACCAGAGAGGACAGAAAGCGTGAAAGGGAGGACTGATTTTAAACACCAACCATCCACACGGGCGCCTTTGTGAACGACAAAGAACCAGCCGAGGCAGAGGTGGGCCTATTTCAACAGAAGGCCTATTTCTCACGACACTCTTGGAACTTCCCCGCTACAGAAAGCGGCCTTTGCCGGAGAAGGGGTGACAGACGGCACAGGGCCACCGGGGGTGTGCAGACTGCCGCTGGGCCCAGCCGGGCAGCCCCACGGACACGACAAGGGCCCCCAGAGCGAGCCGTGCTGCCAACAGCCGGACGCCAAGGGGGACTCCCAACCACCCGTGTCAAAAGAATCCCCGGGCTGAGGACAGCAGACGGCCTGGCCCTCAACTACGCCACTCAGGAGGCGCTTGGCAGGGTCTGCCAGGCAAGAGGGACCCGCCCATCGTCCCCGCTCACGGGCCCCGCAGACGGGACACGCGAGTGCAGGTGAACAAGGCTTCCCACGGCTCCGCCGGTTTTCGGATGAGCCACCAAGCGCAGCCCTCCGGGATGGGCCAGGCTTCCACCGGGAGACTCTGGGAGGACACCCCGAGTCCCGCTGTGTGGCCACGACAAAGCTCGGCAGCTGGGAAGAACCCTGTTCCGGGTCATCTTGAGCACAGACTTCTGACCGGAGAGGGAACACAGAACCTCTCCCCGCTTTAAACTAAAACCGAGGCGCAGAGCTCGCGTCACCCTCGGGCCGCACGAGACGTCCGGCGGCAGGACTGGCGCCCCTCCTCGGCCTGCTCAGCTCACTGACCAGGGCACCTGGTGAACCCACGCGTATCGGGACTACTTTGAACCCACAGACTTTTAAACTCCCACAAATGAAAACAGCCCAACCCAGTCTAAAAGCTCTATCTGCACACCTCTAGGGTTTGCGACAACTACCCCCAAGGGTACAGAAGCACCGGCGGCTTTACCGAAACGCAAGTGGAAGCACTCTACGTGCTCCTGCGCCTTCCAACCTACCTTCTAGAAGTCTCCCCGGGTCTCCCGCTTTATGTGGGTGCCGTGCGGTGGGGGGCCTGCTCAGCGTGTGCCCCAAAGCCATCCCCCCCTCCCTGGCTTCTAAAACAGAGCCGGAGTTTTGTTGGGGGCTGCTGGCCAGTCCCTTTCCCAGCCTCTCCCGCAGCTGATGGGCTGTGCCAACGATTCTGGCCAGAGAGACTCAGGAGGAAGTCTGTCGGGGACGGTGTCCCTTTCCAGCTGAACGGAGCCTCTACCACCTCGGTCCTGGGGGCAGGAGGGGCGACAGCCATCCTGTGACCATGAGGACCAAGGCCACATACTAAGGAAGGAGGGAGCGGGACACGGGGAGCCTGTCAGCGCAGGAGCCGAGGACCTCTCGTTGCTGAGACAAACCCTCCTGTACTGATGCCGTGGCTTTGGGGCCCCGTTACCGGTGGCCCGACACAAGGGGACCGTGGAGGAGGGTGTCCCACTCTGCAGAGCAGGGGCGAGGCTAGCTGCCCATGGAACCACTCCCAGAGCATCCCCGGAGCATCCCCAGAGCCGGGTGTTCCGGGCTTCTCAGCCCATGACGCACACACTGTGCAGGCCCACACTGCGGTCCTGGGCCCGTCACGTGCCATTTCCTGAGGGGTTTTTTAAAATGCAGACTTTCGATTCCTCCCTCAGACCTACTGAGTCAGAACCACTGGGTCCAGCAAGTCCAGGACTCCAAAGATTTGGTCTGCTCTGAGTGGTGCTTCTGTCCAGAACAGTTTTAGACCCCCAGGGACAGCAGGTGAGCCGCACGCAGGGCCCAGAGCGTGGTTCACGTGCCATGTGGCCTTCGGCTGAGTTCCCCACGCCGCTGAGCCTCTGCAAGGCCTCCCCCGTGAACGGGGAACGAAAGCACGGGGTTGCTGTTCGCATGTATCATCAGCTGAGACTCCCCGTGTCATGGATTCCCAGACACACACTTTCTCATGCATCCACGAGTCCCCTGGGGGGGTCACCCTAGGTTAACTGGGAGCATTTTTTCTTTCCTGGTGTCTCAGTAAGATGATGAAGCATCTCGCCAATGAAACACGGGGATTCATATGAAGTGCCTACCGTAGTACCTGGCATGTAAGGAAACGCGTAACAGGGGCTAAAATCAAGGTTTTCCGTGCAAACGTGGGTCACGAACACAAATGAGGACGACCACGGGTGGAAGAGGACAGTGGGGCTCGGGATGCAGCCGTGACCGTCACGCGAGGACGTGTGACTCTCACCCACGCCAGTGAAACAGACAGGGACACAGCAGGGCCCTGAGGGACGACGGAAGGGCAGAGGCCTGCAGCTGCTGCTCAGATGGGGGACAAACCAGGCCGTTGTCCAGCCACGTTCCCACTGCTGCTTTCAACCGGAGCCAGTCACACTGAGCTTCCTCCTTAGACTGCTTGGGTGACACCAGCACGGACCACGAGAAGCTCCCACGGCTCAAGCACAGCTTGAACACAAACCAGACCCAACAGGACATCCGGGAGCCCGACCCCCTCCCGCTCCCGCCAGGCACCGGCACTCACTCTGCTGGTCCCTCTTCGCTTGCTGCGGCTCGTTTCGGCTGAGGTCCAGGGAAGGAAGTTGTTTGTGGGTCTGAGGCCCCGACCCTAACCCAGTGGGCTCCCCATGGTATAAGCCGTGTCCACGGGCCAGGCGGAGCCCTGCACACAGCCTTGCACTGAGGACAGGTAACACGGACAGTTTAAAAGGAAGGTTTACGACGTATCAAAGGCCTGGGGCGCCCGGGTGGCTCATTCGGTTAAGCGTCTGACTTCAGCTCAGGTCACGATCGCACAGTTCACGAGATCGAGCCCTGCATGGGGCTCCGTGTGGACAGTGTGGAGCCTACTCGGGATTCTCTCTCTCTCTGCGCTTCCCCCACTTGTGCTCTCTCTCTCTCTCTCAAAATAAATAAACAGACTTAAACAATAACCAACATACCAAAGGCCTCATCTGTCTGCTGCCAGCAGGGAGGTGGGCTGACACCCCCCCGGGAGTAATCTCTCCTGCTTCCCTGTTCTAATGGCCACTTTATTTCCTAAGCCAGATGGTGACCAATGTCAGAGAAGCAGTGGGCAGGAGCGGGGCGTGAGGGGGCATCACCATCCGGCCTTTGGCACACAGCTCCCCAAGCCACACCTCCCCTGCAGAGGACACTGGACGTGAGCAGGAGACCTGACTTTTAAGACCCCCCCGTCTCATCCCCATAAAACCTCTAACTCTGAGTTGCCTGCCTAAAACGAGGACCCAGTGCTCATCCTGAAAATAGGTTTCCAGTGAGACTCAGAGGCGGGATAGAAAAGAAACTTGTTACACTCACGGTCCAGGAAGGAAAAAAACAGACACACCCAACATCAGCGAAGGCTGCCGCTGGGGCACCTGCCCCTCGGGGCACGCAGAGGGCCCCGGAGGCCACTCCACACGGGTGTCCCCAGGAGGCCGCCCACCCCCCAGGTCCCCACACTCTGCTCTGGGTACTTGCTCCCGAGCTGCCTGTTTGTGATTAGGCCACTATGCCTGTGACAAATTCCTATCTGTGCCTCCCATCCGATGGGTTCTGCTCATCACCGCCTACAAACTCTAGCAGGGGTCCCTGATGCAGAATAAATGCTTAATAGTCACGTTAAGTGAATGTAAAAGCAAAAAGATTTAAAAAACTAAAAACTGGGGGTGGCTGGGTGGCTCAGTTGGTTGAGCATCCAACTCTTGATTTCTTCTCAGATCACAGCCACGGTTCGTGGGTGGGATCGAGCCCAACGCGCACACTGACAACGCATCTGCTTGCGATTGTCTCTCTCTCCCTCTCCCAGTGCCCCTTCCCCACTCATGCTCGCTCTTTCTCAAAATTATTTTTAGAAAGTTAAAAACAAAACAAAACAAAAAACTAAACTAAAAAGTCATTGCATGGAACCTGTCGGGTGCTAAAAGGAAACGAGCTATCCAGCCACGAAAAAACACGGAAGAATCGGACACACACAGAGCGACGCGAGAAGCCAATCTGAAAAGGCTACACGCTGTGTGCACCCAAGCCTGTGATTCTGGAAAAGACAAAATGACGGGGACAGCAGATGCGTGGTCCCCCGGAGTGTGGAGGGAAGGACGGATGAGCAGACGGAACCCAGGGCACGTTCAGGTCCGTGGAGGGGCTCTGTGGTGGACACACGCCATCGTACGCCTGCCCAAACCCGCAGAACACGCAGCACCAGGCAGGACCCCTAACGTCAACCGGGACTCTGGGTGAGGAGGACACGTGGACGTAGGCTGTCCGTGATGACAGACGCACGGCTCTGGCGCCGGGTCAACAGTGGGGAAACTGCAGCTGGGGACAGGGGGGCGTATGGGAAACCGCTATGCTTTCTGATCACTCTTGCCGCCGATCTACAACGGCTCTAAAAAATGCACTTTATTGCAGACAAGAAAGCCCTTGGGGGGGGGTCGCCCCGCCCCGCCCCGCCCCTCACCTGCCCATCGTGCCTGCGCTTCTTCATGAACTGGGTGATGCACATGCTGCCCGCGGACTTCCTCTTCAGCGACATGGGCGTCCCCTGGCCGGGCCCCACGGCCGGGATGCTGCCACTGTCCTCCCTGGTGGCCGAGGGCACCACGGTGACGTAACTCCACTGGCACGGCACGGGCAGGTGCTCCTGGTCAAAGCTCTTCAGCACCTGCGGGTGGACGTACCAGCACATCCTGAAGTCAGGCCTCTTCTCGTACACCGAGTTCTCAGAAATGATCCGCTTGAGCCTGGCCTTGGAGGGGACGGCGGCGTCCTCGCTGCTGGTGGGGGTCTGTGGGCGGGAAGAGCCGGGGCTCGGCGGGCTGGCGGAGCTGCTGTCGGGACTGCCCGTGTCCTTGCCGAGCAGCCCTCGGCGGCAGCACTCCTGGAACTCCCGGATGATCACCTTGCTTCCGTTCACGTTCCCGTGCAGCAGCGGGAGCAGCTGGGCCAAGACTGGCAGGGGAAGGGGACACAGGGGGGCAGGAGACACGAGGAGAAGAGAACAAACATCGCATGCTGCTCCCTGGTCGGTCACCAAGGTTAAGACACACGGTCAGCTTCGAGAGGGCCTTTTTTTTTTTTTTTTTTTTTTTTTAAATAAAAAACAAAACAAAAAACCACAACTTTATTTCTAAAGCAGGCTCCACACCCAGTGTGGACCCCGAGGCAGGGCTTGAACTCACGACCCTGAGATCAAGACCTAAGCGGAGACCAAGAGTCCGATGCTTAACTGACTGAGCCCCAGGCACCCTCGGGTGGCCTTCTAAGGGCAGGTTTAAGACACAGGAAGTAGCTGCAGAAAGTCTGTGAAGGCCAAGCTTCCCGGGGGGGGGAGGGGGGGGGTCTCTGGCTGAACCACCACGCCTGACACCACGAGCCTATTTCTCCTTAGTTATGGTCACTCTCCGGGGAAGCTCTCTGGGGAAGCGGGCTAATTAAAGTAGCTGCCCTGTGTGGCTGGTGTATTAAAAGGTGAACAGACGCGCTCGGCAAGCACTGGCTTTCGTTGTCTGTTGAAAGACCTTGCACGTTTTAACCCAGACACCTAACAAAGTCTTCCTGGGCCCAGGACAGCCGGGGGCCCGACCCCCTCCCGCTCCCGCCAGGCACCGGCACTCACTCTGCTGGTCCCTCTTCTCTCGTTTGGAGGCCTTGGGCGTCTGCTCCTCCTCCGAGGGGACCGTCTCCAGGAGGCACGCCGTGAACTGCTGGAGCACCTTCAGGTCGGCGCCTCCGTCCTTGTCGGCCGCCCAGACGCAGCCGATCTTCACAGGCTGGAGCACGCGGAACCTCTTCCCCTTGGCCAGAAACTCATCCCACTCTTTGGCCTTCAGTTTCTGGCGAACCTTGTGGTTCTCTGGGTCGGCACACTCCTTGCAGGTGGGAGAACAACGCTTACTTTGGGGTCCCCGGGGGCCCTGTGCCCTCTCATCCCGCCTCCGGAACGGTGAGAAGGAAGAAGAGCGTGCTGCGGCAGCGCAGGGCCGCCCGCAGTCAGGGCCGCCGCACCCCCAGGCCCCACTGCGTCCTGCACCCCTCTCCTAACGCTACCAGCCGGGAAACGGCAGACTGTTTCCCTAGACTCAACCGTGACTGGCACGTGTGCCCCTTGCCGTCTGGAAGCATTCCCTCTGGCCACGACCGGCAAAAGTCTCAGGTACTTTCCTAATGTCACCAGTAAGCCTCTCAAGGCCACTCGGGACTTCCTGGTGAGTATGTCATGCCAAGGCTCTCAAATCACCAACCCCAAATCTCATGCCCAGTTCAACCGCCGGGCCCGGCACCTTCCACACCGGCCCGGCTCCATTCTCAAACACCGGTGAGCTCGTGGGCACCTCAGACGTGCCTACCTTGCTAGCTGGAAGCGTGTAAGACGCATCGACCCCTCCAGTCTGACTTGGAGACACAAAACCTACCCCCCCCCCCCACCCCACCCGGGGCTGTTTCTCCACTGCCCAAACACTGCATCCCGACAGGCCATCGAAAGTTCCACTGTCTGGCAGGGTCCAGAAAGTCAGTGGTGGGGGTTGGGGGTTAACCAAGGGGCACGGGGGCACCTCCTGGAGAGATGGAAAAGTCCGAGATTTCATTTGGGGTGATGGATTTACAAATGCCAATTGTTAAAGCTCACCGCACGTCTTCTTGTAAGTTCCAACCTTAGCTAAGGAAACGTAAACAGACCCGACGCGGTTTAGTGCCCTGACCCGCAAACCTCATGGCATCACTGTCACAGCCCCAGGCTGGGGCCCGGCCGAGCTCTCTCGGGGACCGTCACCTCCCCACTCGCCCCCTCACCTCGGTGACCCCCTCGTCCTCAGACAGGTACCCGTGGGGCACGAAGAAGCCATCATCCTCATCTTCATCGTCTCCCACTTCGTCGTCATCATCCTCAAAAGGAAAACAAAGGACGTTCACGACACGCAGCCCCAGAGTGTCGATTTCGCTTGGAACGTGAACCTGCGAACACCTGGCAGACGTTTTTCTGGACGCCACAAGCACCGGGAGAAACTTGGGGACCGATCCCAGTGGCTGACAGCGGGCCAGCGTCAGGTACCACACGGCGCGCGAAGCCACCCAGATGCGAGATGGGGACGGGGGGGTACGGAGACCACAGTGGACCAGGGGGCAAGTGGGCCCCAGGTAACAGTGGGGGACGCTTCTTGCCTCCACTGCCAAGCGGGCTGGTGTCACCAGGTAAGGTTTCCTAAGACAAGCTGGAAACGGGGACATTCGAGGGTGCCCGAAACGTTCAGGCAGCCCCGTGGGCCAAGCGGGGGCCGTGTGCGAGTGGACTCAGCCCGGGGCCTGCCTTCCGGGCGAAGCCTGAAGCCAGCGCGGGCAGGTGCTCACCCCCTCACTGTGGGACAGGGACTCTCCCGGCTCTTCCTCCTCCCACTCCTCGTCGCTGTCCACCTCGTAGTCCAGGAGCTTCTGGGAAAACAAAGGCACCGTGCGTCAGTCAGAGCAGAAAAGCGACAATACTCGTGGAATCCAGGAGACCCGCGTACAAAAGGCAAGACGAGAAGGAAACGCAGACAGGCGTGCCTGGACCGTCGGAGGTCTGCCACGTGCTCACCCTGTCTTGCGCCCAGGGGTCCCGCGGGTGGATGACGGTCGTCTTCTTATTCCACGTGCCCCAGTACGCCGGTCGGTGATTCTCCGAAAACTGCAGGAGTTTCATCCTGCCAAACTTCTTCCTTTCGGGAACGCCGTCGACCTTGCCGCTCTCCACGATCACCACATCGCTGAGGGGGAGCCAGCAAACTCAGGAACGCGCCTCCCCCGCAACGCGCCCGCTTGCCACCCAGGCTACCCGAGGAAGCAGGCTGTAAGCATCTTACGAAGACGGGTGACCGCCTGGTCCCAACGAAGCTAAGGAGCATTTACTCCAGGCACACAAAGCCGACGAGGAGGGAGAAACAAGATTGCTAAGTTGCTGGCCCACAGCATTGATACAAGTAGGGTGGTGCAGAATGAGCAGACCAACAAGAACGGGGAAACGTCCCCCCAGGGAGGCTGGCACGGAACCAAGATCCCTGCCCCGAGAGTCCGGGAAGCCAGGACAGGAATCCGTACTCCACAGCAGCAGCTTCCTGCAAAGCCACTGCACACGGGGCTGCAAGAGCTCATGGGACGCCCGAAGAGAGACAAGTGGCCCAAAGCCAAGCCAGCAGCAGACCAGAACCCAGGGCTCTGTCCCGGGCCCCTCCCTTCTCAGCCTCTCCGACTGTGCTCTGACTTCACCAACAGGTAGACGACCGTCCCCCCGCCCCGGCCACTAACCTGTTACAGGTGTCTGTGTTTCGGTTGGAAACCACGGTGGGTCCGGAACTGAGGGGCTGCCGGCCTTTCAGATCCTTCAGGAAGGAGAACTCGCCGTTCTGCTGCCGGAGGAGCTGGTCCAACTGATCACAGAGGTCCTGGTCGAAGGCGGTCCGAAACCGAGGGGCAAGGACCATGTGCTCTTTAATTTCAAAGGGGGCAAACTTCCCGCAAGAGCCGGCTAGGGTCTGAAATGGAGAAGAGGGTGTGACGGCACTCCCACGTGCTGGGACGGCCGCCTCTCGGCAGCCGCGAGGACGAGCCGCTCGACACACAGCACACTGCTTGCTCTTCAGATTCATCCGGGTTGGGAAGTCCCAGGAGACACACAAGAGGCCACATGCCATGTGACGTCACCTACACGGGTTTCTGGAAAAGGCAAACCTACGGGGTTGGAGGTCACTTCAGCAGGTGCCAGGGGCTGGGGATGGGGGGAGGAGGCTGTGGACTGTCAGGGAACCCTATGGGGTGATAGAAACACTCTAGATCTGGACTATGCGGGTGCCGTGGAGTCCCACGCGTTGTCAGCCTCACTGAACGGGCAAATTTTCCTATCAACACCTCAATAAACACGGCTCTTTAAAAAGTAGCAGTGAGGGATGCCTGGGTGGCTCAGTCAGTTAAGCATCTTACTTTGGCTCAGGTCATCTCACGAATCCAGAGTTCAAGCCCCATGTCAGGTTCTACACAGACAGCTACAGAGCCTGCTTGGGATTCTCTCTCTCCTTCTCTCTGCACCTCCCCTGCTTGTGCATGCATACCCCCTCTCTCTCAAAATAAAAAACAAATGAAAATAATACATTAAAAAAAGTTTCTTAAATAATGAAAAGTAAGAAGGGGGGAGGTGAGTGATAAAAGCAGAGCTCCCAGGTGAGGAAACCGAGACCTGGGAGAGTGACTTTACCCAGAGCCGCACCACAGCCTGGCTTACGGCCTGGAGCCCATCCCCCCACCGGCCCCACCAGAGGCTGCCGTGGACCTGACACATCAGCGTCTGTGTCCGAAGAGTCACATCCACCGCAGATTCCGGTGGGCTTAGTGTCCCCTCCCAGAGCTCCTTTGGCACCAGCAATGTGTTTGTCAGTGGATCCCAAAGCTGGCAGTGCACGAGGACACGGGCAGTGGGAAGGACAGTCCATGTCTGTGACGTTCGTATAAGAAAGCCAGGCTTCGGGGCACCTGGGTGGCTCAGTCGGTTGAGTGTCCGACTTCAGCTCAGGTCACGATCTCACGGTTCGTGAGTTCGAGCCCCACGTCGGGCTCTGGGCTGATGGCTCAGAGCCTGGAGCCTGCTTCCGATTCTGTGTCTCCCTCTCTCTCTGACCCCTCCCCGCATTCATGCTCTGTCTCTCTCTGTCTCAAAAATAAATAAACGTTAAAAAAAAAAAAAAATTTTTTTTTTAAAATAAGAAAGCCAGGCTTCAACCTCACGGAGGAAAGAGTGCTGCGGCTGACAGCCTGCATCACGGCCACGTAGCAGGCCGTCCAGGGGCTGCCGAAATCCCCGCTGCCCACGCCAGGCTCGTGGGATGCTCTGGGACGGGATCCAGGCTCCATGACTTTGTAATCCCTCGTGATTCCAACTCACAGCCCGAGGTGAGAAGCAGCAGACTGCCCGCCTCCCTGACGAACACGTGCTGAGACACCGGGTACCACACAGGACAGAGTTAGGGCCGTGCCCCACACGACAGCTACAGAGATCAGCCAAGCTAAGGGACTCCACATAAAAGCACAACGAGCAAAAACTAAAACAAAAGAACCACCAACAAGCAAAAAACAGAACACACTGGGAAAGAGAACGTATCTGTCTATGGCCACAGGGTACACAAGGCTCTGCAACCACATGCAAATAAAAAAATCTTCAATGTTGCCATTGAAACAAAACCTCTGTACAACAGAAGATGCCACGCACAGGTTAGACGGCGGGTAACAGACCGAGAGGGAGTATCTGCTGTGTGTATCACCAAGAATGAAAATCCTGGCTGCATAAACAGCTCCCAGAGGTCAGAGGAAAAGCCAACCTTGCAGAAAAATGGGTAAAAAATAGGAATTGGCAAATCACAGAAGGAAGAAAATGGTAAACAAATACAAAACGATGTCTAACTGGAACCAAGGAAAAATGTAAAGTGAAAAACGGTATCAGTTTCTTTTGACCCATTGGGTTAGTGAAGTTAAAAAAACCGAGCGTCTGGCCCGCTTCGAGGTGGTTGTCCTAAAGGAAGGCACAGGTACAGAGAGGAGTGTTAGTGACACGCCGTGTGCCCCTGACGGGGCATCAACAGGGCAACGGACATATAAACCGCGACGCCATCCACACTACGAAAGCGCGAGCAGCGATAGAAAGAACAAGCAGACCCAAGCGTACCAGCACACAGAGAATCCAAGAGACGGCTACAAAAACAAAGCAGGGACATGACAGTTCGTGACTTATTACGTGTATAAACACACAAACACATGAAGGGATGTGAATGCGGAGAAAGCGTTAGACGGACACCCTTGCACTGGGGGAGATGGGTCCCGTCCGGAGCATGGAGGGAGGGGGAAGGGAGCCTGGCGTCTCTGGAGGCAGACGCTGGTAGAAGGGGACAGGTGCCAGGCCGAGGAAGCCGAACTCTGTGCTGAATTCCGAACTGTCCTTTTGTGCCTAGTGTTGCCTCCCATCTGGAGCGTCAGCTCCCTGAGGGCGAGGACTGGCTCTCCCCAGACATCCTCCCCGACAGCTGCTAAGGCAAAACTGTTTAGGCAGCAACCTCCAAACACCTGGCAGTAGTTTGAGCAAACCTGACACTTTTCGCCTGGTGAGACGACAAAATACCGAGCCTCCGGATTCTACCAGAAATAAGAGCTCCCTCCAGGAGGCAAGCGGGGACCTCCTCTTGCTGAAAGGGAAGCTAGCTGGCCAGAAGATACCCTTATATTTTCAAAAGGAGGAGCAGGCCAAAGACAAAAAGCCAAGCCAGAGGAGGCCGGCTGCTCACCTTGGGGGCCTGTGGGGTCTTTGGTTTCTGGAAGAACCTCGTGATTTCGGCCTTCTCTGCTTTAATGCGCTGCAACGGAAGAAAACAGAAGCACAAAGAAATGGAGAGAAGCAGCGTGTGTGCGCAGACACGCCGAAGGCCCCCGGAAGGGGAGCCCCGGCATTTTTAAGCGGAAAGCATTGCTTTGAGGTCTGCTCTCGCAACCCACCAACCCCAGCCCCAGCCGGGCACCAGCCCATCTCCACGCCAGGCGCGGAGTACGGGGAGCCTGCCGGCCACCGGAGGGTATGTGCACACGTGGCAGTCCCCGCAAGGGCCACCTGGCTTCCCAAGACGAAGGAACACCGGGCAGCAGTCGAGCGGACTGAACTCCGCAGTCCTGGGAGAACAGCCTACCTTCTCCTCTTCCCGCAACCGTTTCTCCTCTTCCTTCTTCCTCTTCTCCTCCAGCTTCGCCCTGAGACGTGAGACACAGCTTCAGCCCAGAGGCACAGTTGCACACCAAGCCAGCCCGAGCTCGCCAGAGGCCGCTCCAGGGTCCCAGGCGGCCTGGGGGTGCACGCTCCCGCCCCCAGCGCCCCCCCACCCCCGCCAGGGCACACGCACTCCAGCGCCTCCTGTCGCTCCTTGCGCCGCTCCTCCTTGAGCCTCTGCTTCTCCGCCTTCTCCTTCTCATCCTTCTCCCGTTTCTCGCGCCTCTCCTTCTCCTTCAGCTCCTTCTCTTCCTCCTTCTTCTTCTTGGCTTCTTCCTTGGCCCGCTTGGCCTCCTCCTTCAGCTTCTCCTTTTCTTCTTTCTCTGCCCGTAGCTTGAGCTGCTTGCCCAGACGCTCCCTGTCCTGCGGCCGAGAGACAAGGCGCGGCTGGGCCCCTGCGCGTCTCCCAGAGGGCCAGCCGCCCGCCCAAGCCGCCTCCCCCCGCTCCCCGGGGCTGGGAGAAAGGTGAGGGCCGCCAGCCCCTTGTCAGGGACCTTGCTGGCAATTCGAAGCAAGAGTCTTGGTGTGCCTCTGGCTTCTCGCGGTCCGTGAGTTCGAGCCCCGCGTCGGGCTCTGTCTGGGCTGATGGCTCAGAGCCTGGAGCCTGCTTCCGATTCTGTGACTCCCTCCCTCACTGTCCCTTCCCCGCTCACGCTCTCTCTCTCTCTCAAAAATAAATAAACCTTAAAGAAAGTTTAAGATTCATTCAAAATACCATGTATAAACATGGGCCACTGTTACTCTCTTTTTCACTAAATTAGAAAAGATTAAAGAAGAACCTCCAGGGACGCCTGGGTGGTTCAGTCAGTTAAGCTTCTGACTTCAGCTCAGGTCGTGATCTCACAGGTCTGTGGGTTCGAGCCCCGCGTCGGGCTCTGTGCTGACAGCTCAGAGCCTGGAGCCTCCTTTGGATTCTGTGCCTCCCTCTCTCTCTGCCCCTCCCCCACTCATGCTCTGTCTCTCTCATCAAAAATAACATTAAAAAAATTTTTTTAATTAAAAAAAAAAAAAAAAGAACCACCTCCAGGCTACCCGCTGTTAGGCTTCAACCACATTTATTTAACCAGAAAGCCATGATGAAATACAGACAGAAATGCCTATAGGTTCTACTTCTCTATCTTTAAAACAAAAGCATTTTTCTTTCGTTTCTCCCCAAACCATGTAAGATTATAGGGTTTTATTTCCTCTGAAATGGAAGAACGGGATGAGATGAGGAGCAGGAATGTGCTAAATAAGGGGGAAATAAATGAGAATAAACAGTAAAAGCAAGAAATGACTTTATCTTTACATCGGCTCCTCATTCCAAACAGCCGGTACATGGCCTGAGGCACTGTGCTTTTCTGTAACCTTGAACTCCTCCTGAACAAGCTGGCCTGCCAGGCAGAGAGGTGCTTCCTTTTGCCACAGCAACGGGTCACTTTCAAGGCCCATCTCCATCAGAAATGGGTTTCCCAACATCAGGACCCTGGCAACTCAGTTTTCGTCTAGCCGCATGACTATGCCCTTGTCTCTACCCTCTGCCCTGAGAAAGCCCTGGTTGCTTTAACAAAAGCCGTGGCGGCATGCCATGAGAGACGTCTGGACTGTTCCAGTTCTCACACCGTTTCCTCTGCATCTTCCGGTGACTCACAGGACACTTGAAGAAGGTGTCTGGTCTGGGGATGGTAATGACACCAACAGTGTCTGTGCAAGGGGATGCCCTGCTTCTCATTGCTAAATAAGACGAGGCTTCTGGAAATCAGCCATGCTGGAGCCCCGTCTCCGTCCCCACCCCACCTCGGAGATTCCGACAAAGAAGGAGATAAACCCTAAAAACGCCATCAAGATCTGACCCACAAAGGCCGAATGCCACCGTGAGGTGCACGGCACAGGGAGCAGCCGGTGAGCACACGGCCCGCCCCTTCCACCAGCTGGCGTGGGGGAGACGCCCGCTGGCCCTCTCCTCCACGGCAATGAGAAAAAAGTGCTCTGCTTTGCAGTGTGTGACATGAGGTGACCCCAGAAAACAGAAGTGAAGCCTCAGAAGGGATCGCCGCACAAGAATCACCCGTCTGGTGTCGTGGCCACCAAACCAGCACGGCAGGTGGGAAGGGGCCTGGGACGCAGGGAGAGGGACTGGATCCTTTGGAAGGCAAGGCTCAACCACAATGGGATGCCCAACTATCCAGCCAGTACTAACAACAACAATAATAAGAGAAAAGTCTATGAGCAAAATCTTCGGACGATTTAGCAAAGCTAAAAATGATGCGACCCATGAGTCCCAGGGCACAGTTGTGTGAAATGAAGCAACTATCAGTGATGGTCAGGACAAGCAGGGAAAGGGGACAACAGGACCTTGCTTACTGTTTATTTTAAATTTATTTACTTTTGAGACAGAGAGAGACAGAGCATGAACGGGGGAGGGGCAGAGAGAGAGGAAGACACAGAATCGGAAACGGGCTCCAGGCTCTGAGCCATCAGCCCAGAGCCCAACGCGGGGCTCGAACTCACGGACCGCGAGATCGTGACCTGGCTGAAGTCGGACGCTTAACCGACTGAGCCACCCAGGCGCCCCGCTTGCTTACTGTTTAATGCAAAAAGCACTGGTTAACGTTCTACTTCAAGGGGAATGTCTTACTCTTTGCAGTCTGAGCTTGTCCTTCTCTGCAGAAGCTTTGACCAGTTTCTTAGTTATCTGAAATGAGAGACGTTTCTCTTTCAACACGGGTTGTTTCAGTCACTACATCACATAGAACAAATCACACACTTCTTTGGGCAAGAAAGGGGGGTAGGGATAAGGGATTCACACGATTAAGAACTTCTTTACGAAAAGGCTACAACGTTCCAAGTGACCAGTTTCCACCAATTAGAACCAAAACACTAAAATGTCCTAGTGAGGTCGTGATCTGCAATGAACACATACATCCATGCCTCTGGGGATATGACTGAGGAGACAGATGACAAAAATGAAGGGGGCCAACCAGAGGAAAAACAGGGCAGGCTCAAAAATAAATGCAGTGGACAGCCAGCCTCGGTGTCAGGCAGGTGACACGGAGTAGAAGGGTTTGCGACAGAGGACAGAGGATGCACCCCGTCCAAAAGGGACAGAGCTCTTACTGGCCTGCAGCCCAGCAGTCCTGCCCCTTCAGATTTTTCCAAGAATGGGTGATGCTGGGAACTGTATTTAAATTTTGTAGGTAATGTGTAAAAATTAACACTACATGAATTAAATCAAACACATCTATGGGCTGGATTCCCATGAGCCACCAATCTGTGCTCTCTGCCTAGCGCGGCTTTGAGAACGTGGAGTGAATGTTCAGGAGAAAAGCTCAGCTTGCCAGAGGTGGCGATCTGGTCGAGTCCCCTATATCCTAGAGTATGACATTCCCTATCATCCTGCTGCAAAGCGAGCCTGGGCCGGGAGGACTCAGCAAGACGCACCGCTGGGTTCACTCACCAGGCTGGCGGCGTGACCTCAGGTAGGAGTATGAATGAGCACGTTCAGACTACTGGCCTAAGCTATCTCCAGAGCGGGGAATCCTGAAAACCAAATCATCAGCTGGCCAAACAGGAGGAGAGAGAGCTCAGGCCAGAAAAGCAGTAACTGCCCAGGCTCCCTTGAGCCTTGGAGAGGTAGCCAAAAAATGGGACTGACGTGGAACTGAAAAACCAAAGGCCTGTTTCTCTTGAAACGCTCTGACACACTGACAAAAATTGCATGGCGATGATCTATTTGGGAAAGTCCAAAACCTCTTCCAGGATAAAACTTACAGACCAATACATTCAACAAGACATCCTTCCCACTGTGAATTACATCTTCCCTTAGGAAATGGCTGAGCAGAGGCATATGAAAGCCACACACACTGTGCTCGAGGCTGTCTGCACTAAGCATGTAGCAGCGCAAACGCCCAGTGACCAAAGCGGTTTTACCAAGGGCTTAAGAGAAAGCACCTGCCTTCTCCAGAGTCACTTTGCCTGCCAAGTCTGTGGTCCTCACCCCCACCATAAAGGACTGAACAGCAGAATCTGCACGTTGCTGTATCTGTCGTTGTCCTGTGCGTTCAAATTTACAGTATTGAATGTGATCCAGACTGCTGTGCGAGAGCACCTGGGGAAAGCACATCGGGTCAGTCTTGCCCGCACTTCGTGAGTTTCAGTTGCAAATTCAACGTCCCCTCCCGCCGTGCTGAGTCCGGGCACGGCAGAGTTGACAGGATTCCCAGGAGCCGACTAAGGACGTCCAGCAATCAGAGCAATTACCATTTCGTGCAGAACCCATATCTATTGCTTCCCTGGGCTCTCAGGTGGACCTTCCTGGTCTGATATAACGTTATCTCCTTGACATTCGGCCCAAGTGCTCATGGAGCTCTCTCCAAGTCTAGGCCGTATGTGTTACCTATTTGGAATTCAGCTGCCAAAAACAAGATCCACGATCCCAGACGGAAGCTGAAATACACACATCAACTATCCCACGTCGTCAATACTGATTTAACGAGATGCATGAACATTCTTGTACTTTATTTGGCAGGATCCTCTCAGAGCCACGTGTTCTGATTTTATACATAAGGAGACCTCATCTCTTAGCTCATAAGCAGCAGCGAACGAGGTGCAGAGTAGTGGGCATGCAGGAGTAGCTAAAAACTCAATCACAGGGAAGAGATACAACCCAAATTGGTCCAGCCATAGTCGAGGGCAAGCAGGCAAAAATTAGTGTGTGCATTCCTGGGACCTCGAAATTCTACTCCACAGCAGCCCAAGGAAACATGTAGAAGGAAGCACATTGTTCTGTCTTGGCTGAGAACGAGAAATGGAACCATCCACCAACCAGAATGAGTCTGTGAGCTAAAGTTTGTCCACACGAGAGGTATAAGATATGGCAGCTAACAAGAGATACATCATCCCAGCCCAATGATTTCACACCCCAGAATGAAAAAAAAACATATTTACAGCACATGGCTCAGGTGAGGAAACAAAATGATACTGTATATTCCCAAGGGAGGCCTCACATACACCACAGAGAAACGTAAAATGACAGCCTCCCAGGAGAGACAGGGGGGCCAGAGAGGACTGGCATGCTTCCTTTATGTTCTTTAAACACGAAGAACTTAATACTTGTGTCATTTAAGTTCTACAGGGAAAAGTTCCAGCGATCTGGGTTCATTTGTATAGATGCAAAGATTCCAGGAACACAGCTGTATCAACATCATCATTTATGGAAGGATAATCTTGAATCTCCAGTAAAGGAGGATCAATGACAGTTAAAATGCAAACAAACTTGAGAAATGGTTCTATCCTATCCCAAATGGTAAAACACTCTTGCTAAATAGCAACCGTTTGGCTAGTTTCTGACTTGTAATCTGACCCTGGATTACTTAAAATAGGTGTTCATAAATGACTGTTTTTTCAAAGTGAGATTCTCTAGAACCCTGAGAGTACTTAAAACAACGACACAAAAACCCCAACAGAATGAAGCTCTCTGGGTAGACTACATCAGACTCCCTTGGGAAGAGACAACAGGATCTGTATTTTAACAAGTGCCCTGAAAGGGAAACACACACACACACACACACACACACACAATACAGGGCCAGCGAATGCCTAGCGATTCCAATGCAAAAATCTTGCAGTACCAACTCCAGGAATGATAGAGCCAAATAAAACCGAACGTGTTACAGTGGTATGAAAACTGCTGCAGAAGGGGAAGGCGATAAAGTACAAGGCTGCGGGTGTCGTTGCAAATGGTCTGTCTCCAGCCACTTCCTCAGGCTGCGTGGCCCTCTGGGCGCCCAGAGGCTCCCCATGATCACCTCATTTTGCTCATCCTTTTGGTGTCGACCGCCATCAGGGGGCGCTACCTCTACCCTTGTGATGGACCAGCCCACCTGTGGGTGGCAGGGGCAATTTTCTGCCACAGGCTCTGGGGTCATCTGAACCTTGGCCACTCACAGCGTACGATTATTTGCAAAGCTGTGTGAGAACACCGCCTTCTAGAGCATTTCAAAAGCGCAAGCCTGTGCTCAGAGTCAGACCGAGCATCTTAGGTGCAGGCCTTCCCAGCTGAGCACCCTCGGCTGTCTGGAGTGCTACGTGGGCCAGCAGACAGACACCGAATTGTTTCACGACAAGGCCCAACTATGTCACTTCCCGATTCTCGGGCCTTGCTGTGGGAACAAAAACAAACTTAAAAAATGAAGTGATTAAGAAGAATGGAAACACGTGTACCCGTCCTGTTCTGGAGGCTAACTGGCTGCACCACGTCATGTGACAGGAAGCAGCAGGATGGAAGGGTTTCAAGCGATTGGCTGACCCAAACAAGATGGCTGACAACAAAAAGGGACTTCAGCCCTGATTCTGAGAGTCTGATTAATGGCTCAGGCGGAAGTTTGAAAATGTACATCCATCTGCAACATTTAGAAACTTAGAAGAAAACAAAGACTTCCACTTTTGATATTTTGAAAGCCTGAAGTGAAAGCGATTTTCTTCTCCTCTCGTGCACCTCTCAGGGTATAAATGACATGGAATCGTCTAGAAAAATAATTTTTCCTCCAGAGATCAAATTTCAGAAAGTGAGCAAGGTCAAATCAAGCAGGTAGATATTGAATGATCCAACCAGGATCTAATTTACATTAAACAAACAAACAAACAAACAAACAGTGGTGGGGGGGCCGGGGGGAGCGCCTGGGTGGCTCAGTTGGTTAATTTTAACTCAGGTCACGATCTCGCGGTTCGTGGGATCGAGCCCCAAGCGCCGCGTCAGGCTCTGCACTAATAGTGCTCACAGCACAGAGCCTCCTTGGGATGGGTGACTCCGGACGCTGGACGTAGAGCTTACTTAAAACAAACAAAAACAAAAACCTAAAGTAAACAAAAATTCTACCAATACAAAAAAACAAAAAAAAACCAAAAAACCCCAAAAACCCAAAACAAAACACCGTTAAACACACCTCTGGATTCTTGACTGATATTACCAGTTTCAACCCCAAGACCCTATGGGCAGATGAGAACAGAGACAGCCGTCATCATGTTCATCGCAAAGCGGGGACACCAACAAGCATTTCAGAGGCCATCCTTCTGTGGGCCTAAAAAAACGGTGCCAGGTTTTTCTTTTGTTCTTGCTGCTCTGGGGGAGGGTTTCAGATGGCTGGCCAGGCGGACGAGGGCTGACCCTACAGAATCCCCAGTTTATCCTTCCTGTGGCCCTGGGGCCTTTCCACCAACGCTGACTGACTTTTTACCATCAAGACCCTTACGGGGCTCTCGGAACAGGAAGAAGAAATGGAGGGAACTCACATTTGCCATGAGGACTCATGGTTGCCTGCTGACAACCGTTCCGTCACTAAAACTGCTGAGTTACCAGCAGCATTCATTAGGCGTGAACAACCACGTCTACCAAGATGGCACTTGACACACTGGGGGCTAACAGAGCCACCCCCGAACACCCCTAATGGTTCTGGATATCAAAAGAATTCCGCATCTGTTTGCGGCCCCACCTGCTTGGCCACCAAGCACCTGGATGACACGGCGGTCCCAGGCGACTCCTGTCAGCACTGCCACACTGGCACTGAGCAGAGATACTTACTCTGCGGATGGGTGTGGAGGTGGGGAAGGGTCCGGGACTGCTGGGATGCCTTTTGGGAGCAGACTGCCCCTCGGGTGAGCTGGTAGGAGAGGAAGAACCCCCGGACGAGTGGCTAAGAACAGAGTCTTCCTCGGGGCCGGACTCCAGCATCTCGCTGTCAGAGGGCAAGCCCTGGTCTGCAGGTGGCGTGGGAGGAGACTTGGTTCGGGGAGGTTTTGCAGCCAGTATGTCCTCCAAGACCACCACGGGCACCTTCCCTTTGAACAGGATGCCCCTGGCTTCACTCCAACCGTCCTGGTCCTTCTCGGAGCATGTTCTCAGACCACCTGCCAGCTCGGGGCAGCTCTGGAACGAGCCTTCCTGCCCCTCTCCACTCCTCTCTGCACCTCTGGAGCCAGCACCCTCCTCCTCTGCTTTGCATGGAATGTCTGAAAGGGTCTCTTCAGGACACGTCAGCTCGTCCTTCAGACTGGCCTCCGGCAGCCCCCTCTCACCTCCAGCTTCTTCTCCGGCCCCACTCACGGCCTCCTCGGAGGGAGAGGCAGCAGACTTTAGTTTACTAAGGGCCGCGACGCCATCTAGCTGGTCACTCGAGTCCTCCGTCAAATCGGTGATGACCGTGGTCTGGTCAATACTGGTTTTGACTGTACTTCTTAAAAAGTTATCTAAGGGACCCTTCCCATTGACAAGTTTTGGATTAAAATCTATGTCAGAAACCATATGACAGCTGTTCTCCAAGTTGTCCAAAGAGGTCTCCAGATGAGGGACTCGGCCTTGTGCAGGGGCACCCTCAGGGCTCCTCGTGTCATCCGACGCGTCCTCACTTTTCTCCTTTGGGACAAGGTTCAGGCGCTTGAAGGGCAGGCGAGCTGAAACAGAGGGGGGGGGGCGTCTTTACAGGGGAAGTGAGGAGAGCAACAGCTCATCTGTATTCTAATATTCCACGTGCTCAGCAAGTATCAGCCTTGCTGGGCTCGAGGCGGGGCTGGGGGGGATTTCTCTAGAAAACACTCCTGTCCTCAGGTGCCCCAGTTGGCCCCTGCCCCTAATCCTTTCACCTCCGACACTGCTGCCCTTAACGTGACTCCCCTCAACACCAAACTTGCTATCTGTCCCCACAGGAGGAGGGAAGCTGCTACAGGGAACCAGATACCGAGTTTCAAAAACCAGAAACCACGGTCTTGTATACGGTCCGGTCTGCCCTGAGAGCAGATATACTACCCTTCTCACACAGAAGGATTTGGACGCATTTATCTTCCTGTACAGTGGTTCAACCAGGGGAAGGTGTGCCTGTCGGGAATGTCTGGGGAAGTCTGGAGACGTCACTGGTTGTCATGACATGGGCAAAGTGACCAGGGACACCGCTAAACTCTACGATATACAGGACAGAATGTCAACAGAGCTGAAGTAGAGAAACCTTACAAAAGTCAGTGACCACTGGATTTGCTCCTGGAAATCTAAGAAATCAGTGATGCAACCAAATGGGTTTCCTTCCAGTTGGAGGTACGAGTGTTTACCTCCCACGCCCCCCACGGGCCCCTTGATGGTCCTGCCGACGACCCCAACAGAAGGCTTCTGCTCGGAGGAAAGTAAAAACACAACTGAGGAGACCGTGAACGATACAAATTGTGAACAGTATAGAACCCCTTCCCAGAAAGCTACCTTGTATTAACTTCTTGACTGGAAAAGCTGGTCTGTCTTTGCAATCCATGGCTGTGAATAAAAGTACCAAAGGACAAGTTACTAAAAGGTGGAAATCCTGAAGTAGTAAATGCATATGCAGCACCTCATATGTCCAAAGCGGTTGTCCCGTGGGGGCAATTTTTGTTTGCCACCCCTACCCCCAGGGCCTCTGGCAACGTTTAGGGAAATTTTTGGTTGTTTTACGGAGCGGGGGGGATCTAGGGGTTAGAGGACACAGATACTGCTAAATATCCTAAAATACACAGGACAGTACCCACGACAGAATTTTCTGCCCCAAATCTTAATAGGTCGAGAAATTCTGCTCTCAACACTGTCACAGCTTCTCATCTCCTTGTGGCGCTTATCGCTCTGAAAGTTACATTGTTTATTATGTCTCCCTCCCAACAGGAAGCCTATAACAACAGGGGGACGAGTTCCATACCACACCCTTGGCACCTAGCTCAGAACTGGCACTCCAGCGAGTACGGTAATAGGGACAGCGGAAAGGGGAATGATGGGGCACCCACTGGCTCAGTTGTGGGGCATTACTTAAGAATAAAATCTTCAAAGGGGCGCCTGGGTGGCGCAGTTCGTTAAGCGTCCGACTTCAGCCAGGTCACGATCTCGCGGTCCGTGAGTTCGAGCCCCGCATCAGGCTCTGGGCTGATGGCTCAGAGCCTGGAGCCTGTTTCCGATTCTGTGTCTCCCTCTCTCTCTGCTCCTCCCCTGTTCATGCTCTGTCTCTCTCTGTCCCAAAAATAAAATAAAACGTTGAAAAAAAAAAAATTAAAAAAAAAAAAAAAGAATAAAATCTTCAATGGGGCGCCTGGGTGGCTCAGTCCGTTAAGCATCCAAATCTTGATTTCAATCAGGTCATGATCTCTTGGTTCGTTCGTGAGATCAAGCCCCACGTCGGGCTCTGCGCCGACAGCGTAGAAGCTGCTTGGGATTCTCTCTCTCTTTCTGCCCCCACCCCTTGCACTTTGGCTTTCTCTCTCTCTCTCTCTCTCTCCCCCTGTCTCAGAATAAAATTGAAAAAAAAAATCTTTAAAAAAAGAAAAAAGGAATGAGTGCAAGCAAAGATGAGAGAAAATAATGTGTTAGCAATTTCACCATTAATGACCCCAAAATGTTTTCCTCCAATCCAACCCCTCCTCACTACCAAATCTATAAAATCAGAATAGGGCTTATTGTTTTTTAAATTTTTTTTTTAACGTTTATTTATTTCTGATACAGAGAGACAGACAGAGCATGAGCAGGGGAGGGGCAGAGAGAGAGGGAGACACAGAAACTGAAACAGGCTCCAGGCTCTGAGCTGTCTGCACAGAGCCTGACGCGGGGCTCGAACTCACAGACCACAAGATCATGACCTGAGCCGAAGTCGGACGCTTAACCGACTGAGCCACCCAGGTGCCCCTAGGGCTTATTGTTTTAAAATAAGAATCTATAAATCTTGCCAGGCTGGAGCTAAAGTGCTGTCAGGAAATAAAGGAGAATGTTTTCCTGCATGAAAAAAAAAAAAAAAAAAAAAACTCAGGAAAGGCATCTAATAATAATATCAGAGCTGATACAGAAATGAAGGCAAACACAGCTAAGTCTTTGGAAAAAATATCCTTAAATCGGTTAGAGTAAGTTTGAAAGCTGACACCTGCTAGGATATCTGGCTTGAAAAAACTTACCTGGGGCATGCTACCTAAGTTTTGTAAAAGATACATACAAGGGAGCATTGGTAAAAAGCTAAAAACCTTGGCTGTCCCCCAAGCTGAGAAGATAAGAAAAGTACCCCGAGGATGCACATCTCCTTTCTACCCAATTCCAGACGACATCATCCTCAAGTTCTGTTACCCAAGTATGTTCTTCCCCTCTTAACTGAAGGTGCATAATCTCTAGCTACTTACATTTACTTCTAGGACAACCCCAAGTATTACTGGTGTGGCCCCGAGTCACCAGCTCTGATGGGAGCGGAAGGCAAGTGACCTGGGCCCCAAAGCTACAAGCTGACACAAAACAGTAGCCCACCCAGGGATCCAGATCGTTCAGCGGTACACGTACAATTCACACACACTCGTGTGTAGTCACCAATGCTCTTCATTCTAATTTTATCTAGCGTTTAAACATCCCTCCCTTTTATGAGAGGAGGGTCACAGTAGGGAGTGCTTTTCAATTTTTTTTTTTTTTAACGTTTATTTATTTTTGAGACAGAGAGAGACAGAGCGTGAACAGGGGAGGGGCAGAGAGAGAGGGAGACACAGAATCTGAAACAGGCTCCAGGCTCCGAGCCGTCAGCCCAGAGCCCGACGCGGGGCTCGAACTCACGGACCGGGAGATCGTGACCTGAGCTGAAGTCGGACGCTTTAACCGACCGAGCCACCCAAGCGCCCCTAATTTTTTTTTTTTTTAATTAAACATTGTTACGGGACCAAGTGACTGTCGATGACAATCAGCCCCAACTTTATTTATAGGGATTTTAGGTCTCTGAAATTTCAAAGTCGGGAAACAATTGAAAGAATGGTTCTCAACTAGGGGGCGATTCTGCGCCCCCCACCAGACGCCCCTTGGCAGTACCTGGATACGTATTTGGTGTCACAAATAGGGAAAAGAGGTTGGCACAGGGATCTAATGGGCGGAGGCCATGGATGCTACTCAACACCCCAGGAGTGCACAGGATAGCCCCCAATGTCAACGCTGCCCAGGTGTTGGGTTAGACTAGTTGATTTCCTTGTCAACCCTTATCTGTCGGGCACTTCCTGTGTGCCAAGCATTGCGTCAAGGGCTAGGGATACAATGGGAGTCAAGCAAGGTAGACAGGCAGTCTGGTCTTCCTTGGTTCGCCATCCCACGTTTCGGAGGCTCTGCCAGGTGCCAGAAAGCCCCCTTCCAAGATGGGGTGGGGGAGGGGAAGACAGGTCTTCACCTTGCACGGCGGGCAGGATCAAGAACCCCCGAGTCCCAGCTCCCTGGCGATCCCACCAGCCAGGGCTCTTACCTGGGCTTGCCCTGAGCCGCAGACGCAGCGTTCTGGTCCCCGAACCCGTGTGACCCCGGGCCTCAGTTTCCCCACCCGGCCAGAGGGCCGCTGCACGGTCCGACTTGCTCAGGGGGGCACAAACGCACTCGGCAACCTGCAAAGCCAGCCCTTTCGCCTCCCTGGGCCTCAGTCTCCCCTCCTGGCCACACCGACCCGTCACCGCAGAGAGCCCTGGAAGGACGAACTGACGCAAAAGCGCCGGGAAAAAAAAATGGTCGCGGCGCAACAATAACGTCAAGGAGGGCGCCCTGCGGGTCGCGAAGGCCCTCGCTCAGCTTGTAACGGCCGCACCGACCAAACGCCCGCCGAAGAGGAGCGGGCCCGGGGCCGGGAGGCCCGTCCGCCCCCAACCGCCACCTCGGCCTGCGCAGGCCGCGCGCCGCGCCCCCCCTTCCCCTCGGCGCGGGCCCGAACCGACCTGCGGCCGCTCCCCTGGCGCCCGGCGCCCCGCACTCCAGCTCCTCCAGCATCGCCCCGGCGGCGGCTCGAGCTCCCCTCAGGCGGCGGTGGCGCGGGCTCCGTTCAGGCGGCCACTGCCGCTCGCCCTCCCGCCCGCGCCGCTGCTGCCGCGGCCGCCGAGCTCGTATTTGGCGGGAACCGCGGCGACCCCCGCAGCCCGCGCGGCGATTGGGCGAGGCCGCGTCACGTGACAGCCCGCCTCGGGAAGAAGGGAGCGCCGGGAGCATCCTCGCGAGAGTCGAGGCTTCTATTCCTCCCCATGGCTCCCTTATTGATATTCCCGCGGACGACCGGGGTTTCCTCTCGGCCGCCTGTCATTGGCGGGGAGGAGGTGCCCTGCGATTGGAGGCGGAAGATGTCAAGCCGAGAGTTCGACACTGTGATTGGCTGAGCGTGTGGGCGAGGTCTGCGGAAGGAGGAGGGCCAGGCTCCTACGTCATGACGAAACGTTTTACGTAGGGTGACGGGTGACAACCTGAAACTGCGGTTTAGCGAGAACGAAGTTTTTGTTTTTTTCTAATTGGACATCGACTGAATATAGCAGCAGAAATTAGAATGATAAGTTTCTTTTTTTTTTTTTAATTTTTTTTTCAACGTTTATTTATTTTTGGGACAGAGAGAGACAGAGCATGAACGGGGGAGGGGCAGAGAGAGAGGGAGACACAAAATCGGAAACAGGCTCCAGGCTCTGAGCCATCAGCCCAGAGCCCGACGCGGGGCTCGAACTCACGGAGCGCGAGATCGTGACCTGGCTGAAGTCGGACGCTTAACCGACTGCGCCACCCAGGCGCCCCGATAAGTTTCTTTTTATAGGAACAACAGAAAGAAAATGTTACATGCAGGAAAAAAGTTAAAACAATAAAAAGGCTATACAGCAAAAAGAAACAAGTAAATTCTGTGCAGCCCTTCAGAAGCATTTAATATGCACTAAATATGTTCAGAGGGACTGAATGAAATGGATCTTACTGACTTAATCCTCGGGATTTTTGCAAACACGGTTTCCTCGCCTAGAAAACTCCGCAGCTCTTTTCCTGCCTGGTTTTCTTCCTAACTTTTGGATCTTGGATAGGCACCTCAGGACAGCCAATTCTTCCCCTACAAGGCGGATGGAAGTTCCTTACAAGCAGTTTTTTTCCTTGAAGCAATTACAGCTTATGTTTGATTAGCGCATTATTTGATTTATTATCTTTGTCACTAGCTCCACGAGAGCAGGAATAACTTATCACTGTATCCCCAGGACCTCTCAGTGACTGACACACTAGCAAGTACTCAAAGAGTCACTGAGCAAATGCATAAACTTCATTTGACTGGACTGTGTGATCGTGTAGGTTAAAAGCCTCCCACAGAGCAGAGGTCTTCTATCAACCTGTGAGCCTTAGAGTAGGTTTTCTTTAGCTCCAATCTGAGAAGTGATGAAAGAACACTGAAATTTAGTCCAACTTTGGGATTCTATCCATTCTGTAGATTGGATAATTAAAGCCGAATTGTTTGGAAGTACTGTGGAGAAAGAGGGAACTTAGGAATATCACTTTGGGCAAGTCATGTCTTACTCAAGGCCTGAGTTTCCCCATATGAATCGTGACATTCTGGCATTACGCAAAGATTGAAGCCAGTGGATCACGATTGAGAGTGCCTCTCAGAATCACGTGGGAAATTTTTAAAAACTATTCACAACAGTCTCATCAGGACCTTTGGGTGGGAGGTTGCGGCATATGTATTCTGAAACAATCCTCTTAGTGCAGTATCCTCTGTTGAGGCCATTGGAAGCTTCCAGCAATCTTTGCTGGAGAAAAAGCACCCAAATCTGTCGGAGATTTCGGTACTGAAGTCGCAAACACTTCAGCTCTAGCACTTTCTTGTTCCTCTTTTGGGATGAACTTGTTCATTCCAATTCATTGGTAACTTCCAATTAATTGAATTCAATAAAAACTGATGTAGAAACTATCAAGTAACATGTATCAATCTGGGAAGACTTCCTTCCTGAAGACGGTGACATTCCAAACAGATTTCTCTTTTACACAAAGGATCAGGGGGAAAGGTTGGGGGAGAATACGCAAGAAAGGAACAACATTAGCAAAGGTCAACAGGACACAGGGATCATGGGTTATAGAAAAGGAAGAGAGCTGAAGTCGGAAGGGTTGATAGAGCCAAAATTTGCAAGCTTTGTAGGCCACGCTAGGAAGTTGAGGGTATTCCGAGGTCAGTAGACTGATATGATAGAAATTGTGTTATAGAGCATCTTTCTGTCTGTGTTTTAGGGGGAAAATTAGAGGGGAACCTGCAGGTGGGCATACCAAGAGGAGGCTGGTGGGATGGTCTGGTCAGGGCAGGAGAAGTGACACGCTGATGTCTGACTTGGGCCACTGAACGGATGAGCACGTTGCCGGGTGGAAGGCGGTGTTTGGGGGAGGGACTAACCGCGCGGAGAACTGGGTTAGCCGAGATTAGCAAACAGGTATCTGGAGATTTGTAAACCTTCAGCCTCCCAACCTCCCCGGAAGGACTTAAGCGCCTTTCCTTTAAACGTTAAGACTACCTCCGCGACCCCAGGGGTCGCTGCAGCCTCCACGGACTCTCTAGGCTCGCTCCTGTCTCCTCGCTGGCGGAGGCGGCCGCCACAGGGCAGGCGAAGTGCGCGTGCGTTCTCTGGCCGGCAGGGGGCGCGCGTGCGCAGTCGGGGCCCGGGGCGCGCGCAAGCCGGCACCGGAAGTGTGCGGTTGCCATGTAATATCCTGGCCGCGCGGGCGCGCGAGGGGCTGAGGCGGCGCTGGGGCGGGCGCGGAGCTGGCGAGAGGGCGGTGGAGGCGGCGCCGAGGGGGCCCGCTGAGGCGCGTGGGGTGTCGGCGGCGCCCGGGAGCTTGTCGCTTGCGCGGTCCCTCCGGTTCGGGCGGGAGCCCCCACGACGGAAGGCAGCATGTCGGTGGCGGGGCTGAAGAAGCAGTTCTACAAGGCGAGCCAGGTGAGCGGAGGCCGAGGCGGGGAGTGAGCGTCGGGCCCCGGGCTGCCCGGACTCGGGGGTCAGACCAGGCCCGACCCCGACTCGGGAGGGGGCCGCGGGCACCGAGGGGGGCGACGTTGGCACGCGTCCCCCGCTCGGTGAGCAGAGCCCAGGAGGGACAGGGGCTGCGAGCGAGGTGACCCAGGCCCAGCCCGCCATGTGGGCTCCAGTCTCCTCGAGGAGGGTGGGCAGACCCCCAGGAGGGGCAGAAACGCACCCAGAGGTTGACCCGGGACTTGGACCCCTCTTCGCCTCCCCTCCTCTCCTCTGAAAGGTCAAGGAGGGAGGAAAGAAGGAAGGGGAAGAAACCCTCCTGAGGCTGTCGACACGGGACTCTTGCCAGAGAGCCCAGGGGCAGGGAAACTTCGCGTCTGGAGTGGCACTTAAAAACAAACAAACAAAACCCCCCTTTGATGGGCCCGGTACAAGGTTGTGCCAGAGGGTGGAATGGAAGGTCAGTTTCCCCCTCTGGTCCCTCAGGCGTCCAGTCCCTTTCCCCAGTGGCAAAGACGGTCACGGACGGTTCATGCCTCCCTCCGAAGACACGCTTATGCCTTTCCTTTAAAAACACACACGCCTGGTGGTAACATAGTCTACAGAGTCCTGTGTGCTTTTCCTTCAGGGTCTTGGAGATGACATTAGAGCTGGAATTCTCCATCTCAAATGGTTCCCTGCCGTGGGGGCAGCCTGGCCCTCACCCACTTGCTACCAGAAGAACCCCCTCCCCCCATCCTGACAGCACAGATACCTCTGCTACCAGATGCCCCCGGAGAACTCCCCCCTTACCCCTACCCCAGGACTACGGCCCTAGAATTTCTTTGGTCTCTTAATGGACTCATGGTATACAGGCGTCTATTGACGGACGTGTAGATTGTTTCCCGTCGTTTTCTACAAGCAATACTGATCTGAATAGCCAGTGACTATCTTTTTTTTTTTTTTTATTAAAAAAATTTTTTTTAATGTCTTTATTTATTTTTTTAACGTTTATTTATTTTTGAGACAGAGAGAGACAGAGCATGAACGGGGGAGGGGCGGAGAGAGAGGGAGACACAGAATCGGAAACAGGCTCCAGGCTCCGAGCGGTCAGCCCAGAGCCCGACGCGGGGCTCGAACTCACGGACCGCGAGATCGTGACCCGAGCCGAAGTCGGCCGCTTAACAGACGGAGCCACCCAGGCGCCCCTGTTTTTATTTATTTTTGAAGGAGGGAGAGAGAGAGAGTGCGCATGAGCTAGGGGAGGGGCACAGAGAGAGAGAGGGAGACACAGAATCCGAAGCAGGCTCCAGGCTCCGAGATGTCAGCACAGAGCCTGATGCGGGGGCTTGAACCCTCGAACCGTGAGATCATGACCTGAGCCGAAGTCGGCCGCCCAACTGACGGAGCCACCCAGGCGCCCCTAGCCGGTGACTGTCTCTGGTCACAGGTGGGATTGGATTTGTAGGATAAATTCCCGGAGGTGGAATGCTGAACCCAGTCGTTTATGTGTGTTACCTGTGACCGATAAGAATAGGTTTTTTTTGGAAGGGCCAGGCCCCACTGCTCATTAATCTGGTGAAAGCTGCAGAGCCAGTCTCCAGGAAGCTGGGCACGTGGGAAATTCAGTTTATTAATCCAGATCCAGGAAGCCCCAGATTCCTTGAATCCCACTGGTTCCTCCATCCCAGGTTCAGAACCGTAGGTGTGGACTTTGTGTGGGTAGAATCCACAGAACGAGCGACCGTCTTAGGGATTGTGTGGGCCCCGCTGGCCAACCAGGCTTTTCCCACAATTTGGAGAAGTCCAGTGGGAGGGAAGAGAAACGAGTCCACAGTCACACAGCTGGTACCTTTTGTCCCTTGATGGATAAAGTCACGACCCTGGTGTTCGGGGCAGACCCCAGATGATGGCTGACCCCTGGAGGAACAGAGACTGAATCCAGAGGGGTTCTGGGATTATTGCTGAGGGTACAGCCCTTTGCCCCAGCAGGATGGAATTAAGTGACCCGGCCCTGGGTTAGACCCTGCCCAACAGGCGCCAGACCCCCAGGGCTTGACCGGAGCACCTGGGAATGGCTGCCTGCTGTCTGGACCTTGATGTAGTCCCTCCTGCAGGAGAAGCCCTCTCGTCCCAACCCCCAGCTGTCAGGGCCCATGCTGGTGGCCCAGACGGTCCCAAGCAGACACACTGTGCCAGAGGAGCTAGCTAGGCCACTCAAACCGGCCACCAGGGCTCCTTCTCTCAGGGGGAAGCAGGTGGCCCGTGTTCAGATCTGTGAGAAGCGTGTCGAAACCTGGAAAGCGCGGCGTGGATCAACTTGTGATCTCACCCTTCCGTGAGGCCCGTCCCCAAAGAATTGCGATGGCCACGTCCTACTCTGGGAGCGGTTGTCTTGGCCTCATGATCCAGCTCTGCTGAGTCGTGCTCTCAAGAAGCATGCTGGCTGCACTCCATTCCCTTCTGCAATAGTTTCCACAGTCCCCCAGCATCTCTTGTTTATCAGGACAAGTCCAGCGTCTCCCTGTGGGTTTCTTGTCTGCGCTCAGTGACCCCCCTCTCATCCCCTTGTCCTCAGAAGAGGGTCAGCTGTTGAAGAGGGTGTTCTGGAGAATGGTATGAGGAGGCAGCTGATGTCTCTTGAGCTCTCACGGCGTGAGCAGGCGATAATGCTTTCAGCCGGCCAGTCTCAATCTGGCCTAAGCGTAAATGCACTCCCCTTTTACACAAAAAGACTTGGGGACATTTCTCTCTACTCTCCAGGAGACATTGGCAATATCTGGAGACATTTTGGGTTGTCACAACTTGGGTTCCTATTAGTATCTAGTGGGTGGAGGCTCGGGATGCCGCTCAACACCCCGTAACGCACTGGGCAGCCTCCACCCCCAAGAATTATCTGGGCCCAGACGTCACTAGTGCTGAGATTGAGAAACTCTGCTTTAAGATTTGAGAAGAGTGAGAATAATTATACCAAAACAAACAAACAACAACAATACAACAACAACAGAATCTCTCCTGGGCCATTCTTGTGATAGCTACCTGCTTTTCTTAGTTTTCAAAACACAGATAACCGCATATACCCAGAGAGACAGGCACGTAAAACTCAGCATCCAGATCCCACGTTGTCAGAACCCCAGAGTGTCTGTTGGCACCTGGTATTCTTAAGAAGGTAGAAGCTTGCATCGTTGCTTCTCAGCTGGGGTGACTAACCCTGCCCCCCTTCCCTCTGCCCCCCCCCACCCCCATGCACCCGCGTAGGGACATTTGGCAATGTCAGAGACGGTTTTTGGTCGTCACTGCTTGGGGAGAGGGTGCTGCTGGCATCGAGTGGGTAGGGGCCGGGGATGGTTGCTAAACACCTCACGGTACGCAGCCAGCCTTCCCCACAACAAAGAATTATCTGGCCCCAAATGTGAGGAGCGCTGAGGTTGAGAAACAGTGCTTTGAAACAGGCTCTTCGTGGCAGAGGCTTGTAACAGTGTTGTTTCTAAATTGAGAACTAGAAGCCAGGTGGATGTGGGAGAGCCAGGGGCAATGGAGAGGCTTGGTTCCTAGTTGAAGCTGTGATATTGATTAAAAGTTTCTGATCTCACTGCCGATACTGATAACAAACCAGTTGTTAGTATCTGGCAATATCCCGGCAAAGTCCGTGCCAGTTCACCTCTGGTGACAACGTTCAAGTCTCGCATAAGGTTGGTTTGGACTTGAATGGGAAGTTCGTGAGCTTTTCTTGTTGCAAACTGGCCACCGCTGGGCTGAGGCACGGTGAAGGATCTGTAGAGGAAAATGCTGGAAGGAACAAGCATCTGTCTGAGGCCTCAGTCCTACCACCCATCTGGTGCTTATGTACATATAGGACTGGGGGTGATGCTTTAGTCTGAGTATTTCTGGGGACCTAAGGAGGGTAAGGAGACCCCACTAACAAGATCCAGACTTGGAAGTTCATTTCTCATTGTAAATAACATCAATTTCCAGACCGACCTAAACTGCTAACTGCTTTCTGATATTTCTTGTGGCTGGGCCAGATTTGAGAGTGTAACTAGGGATAGAGTTGGCAGCCGCCTGGAATGCTGGCTTGACTTTTTTTTTTTTTTTTTTTCTTTTCTCTTTCTCTCTCCTTTTTTTTTTTTTTTTTTTTTTTTTTTTTGGCCTGAAAGGAGGGAGAGAGTTTGAACTGAAAGATTGGTTCTGTGAGAGCTAGGAGGAAAATTCATGACTGCCATATCCCAGAGCTTTGAAGTTCGTTGGATGCTTGCTAGGCCCTGGGTTTGTGCCTAGGAGGAAAGATCAGACTTCCTTTGAGAGGCATGAGGTGGGGAAAGGGCTGGGGCACCCAGAACCCCAACCTTTAGAGTAATTAGTATCAGGGAGATGTGGCTGGTGTTTGGAACGTCCCCAGATCCTGCCTGCTCTGACCTATTTTTAAACCTTATTGTGTGGAATCCCACTTGATTTCCTAGCAAAGGGTTTAGCCTGTTAAGTAATAAATATGGAGTGATCTTAGATGCAAAAATCTGGACCGTGTAGCTCCCTCATCAGCGGGAATTAAAGCACGGAACCTGCGTGCTGAGCACAACAGGCAAAGTGGGGTCCCTGCCCCAGGCCCTTGAGCTCAGCAGCTGCAGGCTAATTGCCGGAAGACCCTCTGCCTTGGGGCAGCACACACGGGGATGGCTTTGGTTGTTACTGTGTCCACGTGAGATGGGATCTGGATTAAGTCCAACTTTGCCGGAAGCAACTCTGCTGACTCCCCTTGTAAGAAGACCTTTGAACTAGCGGCATCCCTGTGGGACCCTGGACCGAGATGTTCCCGTCCCGCTCCATTGGTGGACAGACCAGCCTGCTCTTTCCACTCGGCTTTGGGCCGCCAGCTTGCTGGATGGGTAGAGTAACCAGCCTGGTGTTTTAGGCCTGGACTGGGGAGCTACAGAACAGGGGTGAAACTGCCCTCCCCCAAAGGAACCTGGGACCTCCTTAAACCCCACCGCTTCCCAGGCCTGTCCATGAAGCTGGGTGAACCTGACCACCTTCACAGGACCCTGTTCGCCATCACAGAGGCTCTCTGTAACCAGGCAGCATCCTGTGTATTCTCGTTAACAAACCAGGACCTCTCAAGCAGGCATCGTGTTCTGCTTCTGCTCCCCGTGCCCGCCGAGCGTGAGGTGGCAAGTTCACCTCTGACTCAGAACCCTGTGTTGATTAAAGACCAGTCAGCGTGCCTGGGCGCTCTTCTCCCTACTTAGCTGGCTCTGTGTGAAGGCAGAGCCATGGGACACTTAATTATAGTCCACGTGCCTGTGAATAATAGCATGTGAGGTGAGGAGTTTCGTAGCAGCTCCCTACTCAGTTTCAGAAACTGGGGGCTGTCACATTTCTGAGACCCCAGAACTTAGCGAGTGAACCGAGGAGCCAGTGCTGTTTACCCCTCAACCCATCCCCCCCAGCTTTCCCTTTGTGGAGCCCCCATCTGAGCGCTAGTTTGTATGGATGGTTCTGAGTTCGGCAGTTCACCCCTCAGGTGCCCGTATGCACATCTGCTCGAGTTTTTCCTCCGAGGAAACACCGGTTGTGACCAGGCCTACTCAGGCCTGCCCTTTGCCTCTGGCATGCGTCCCATGGCCTTTGACCCAAGGACGTGGGCCGGTTAGCTGTGCTCTGGCCTGTCTCAGCCCTTCCCCTCTTCTGTTGTTGCCAATATTTTGAAACTGATCCAATCTGGGGAAACTCGGCTTTTATTTATTTATTAGAGAGAGAACAAGCAGGGGAGGGGCGGAGAGCAAGAGAATCCCAAGCAGGCTCTGAGCTGTCCGCCCAGAGCCTGGCGCTGGGCTCGATCCCGTGAACCGTGAGATCACGACCTGAGCCGAAATCAAGAGTCAGACGCTTAATCCCCTGAGCCCCCCACCAGGCACCCCAAAACTTAGTTTTTAGTTTGGCCCCGTGGCCCACTTCTTTCATGGGATTTCGGAAGCAAGTGTGTTGCACGTTCTGGCTCTGTGGCAAGTGGGAGCCGGGGGGTTGGCGGGAGGAAAGTAGTCTTCTGTTTCTTATTTCGAAGGTGAAATTTGTAAAATTTGTAAGCTGGAGGGAAAGTGTGATGCTGAAGTTTTCGAGCCACAGACCTTCTCTGCCCCGGGGGTTGGGAGCTGTGCAGGCCGGCTGAGGCGTCTTTACCCTCGAACTCCAACCCTAATGGCGTTTCCTGGCTGGCGAAGTGTGAGGGGCAGCTTCTTCTGGTGCTCTTTCAAGGCTGCCCCTGGCAAGCTGGGTGGAGAAGTGTGTCAGACTGGCAGCAGCTGGTTTCTGTCTTCTCTCCTTGCTCTCTCCTCTCCCTCCCCCCTCCCCCCTTCCTCCCTCCCTCGCCTGGTCCCTGCCCTCCCCCTGTCCTGCCCCCCCCCCCCGCCCCCGCCCCAAGCTTTCGCAGGCTGGATTGGGTGGCCACTTCTCACTTCTCAGGAGCACTGCAGTTTGGGTACATTTCCGCTCATTTCCTGTTAGGCAGTAACCAGGGTTCCAGAACGCAGGATCCCAGAGGACAGCTCCACCTTCCTTTTCCGCTCAGCTCCTAGAAAAAACCTGCTGACTGGGCCCTGAGAGTGGGGTCACGCGGAGACTCCCAACCACAGCAGGAAAATAGATGTGTGATTTCCTCCGAAGGACCTGACTCAGCATCGGGTCGCTGCCCAGCTGCTCAGAGTTCCACACCTGGGGATCGAGCACCTCCAGTGGCCTCACACACCCCGTGTCTGAGACCTCCAGCCCCGTGGCCACTGTCCCCACAGGGCTCACAGTCGTAGGGAGTGCTGTCCAGTCAGACGATGTGACGTGTCCACCGAGGGTCAGAGAGGCTGTGGGTTGTTCTCCCAACCCGGCAGCCCTCCCTGCCCTTGGCCTGGTGAACCTTAGTTCCCCTCCCATGTGTCCCTTCAACCTTCCCACAGCATCTCCCCAGCCCCCCGGCAGTCAGAGCCCCTGTTCCTGTTTCTCAGACTCCTGCGTAGTTGCCTTCCCAGTCAAGGGCTGGGATTGATGTCTTTGTCACTGGATCCTAAGTCTCTGCGGGTAGCGCCCCGTGTAGTTCTGCCATTGCCCTGTGCCCAGTTGAGCCCAGCCCCTGGCCTGTCCCGGACACTCAGTGTTGTATCGGATGGACGGACAGACGGATGTTTGTGCACACTAGTGAGCAAATGGTTGCGTCATGGGTTGTGGGTGCAGATGCCGGACCTTTGGTGTCAGCACGCCTAGAGGAAGCAGAGCCTGGGACAGGCGGGAAGTATGAACATCCCCAGCTGGCCTGGCATTCAGGGCCTCCTGGAGCCCTGCCTGGTCCCGGTTTTAAGTCCCACCCCTTCCCTTTGTGGGTGGCACACTCCAGTCCGACCGGTGTGTCCGCCCAGCCGGCTACCTTGTACTGCCTTGTACCTTACCTTCCCCACCCCACCCCAGCCCGGTCTCCCTGTCCACTTCCTGTTTGTGTCTTTATGCTTGCCATCTCCTTTGGCCACCCGCTGGAAAGACTGGTCCGTGCTCTGAGCATCCGGCCCGCTGGTCTCCACCCACGTGCCACACGCCAAACACATCCTCACACCAGAGTGTGCTTTTCTTCTCGTCAGACCGGAGCTCCTGAGGGAGCAGGGCTTGCCTGGGCCATGGCTTGCTGGCCAAGTTGCCGGAAATGGTGGGCTTCTGAGAGCGGGAGTGGGGCAGGACAGTGACAGGACGTGGCTGCTGCTGTGTCCCTGGGGGCGGCTCCTGCTCAGGTCCAGGCAGACCTCCAGGCCAGCAGAGTGGCTGACAAGCCTCCATCAGGAACAGGTCCAACTGGTTTAAAAATAATTCAAAGCTCAGAGACTGTCCCCTTGGCTTTAGATTGGCACGACAGAATGTGCACGATTCAGTCGCTACTCCCCAGGAGTTCCCAAGCATCACCTTGGCCCGTGATTCACATCTTTGCCAGTGCCCTCCACCCAGCCCTACTTTTTCGAAAGTGCAACAAATGATGAACTTTCTGTCATTTTGGGCCTTAGCCCCAGGATTGAGCAACGACCCACATTCTTAGGAAGCCCCTTGGGAAGGAAACTGGTAACTTCCTGCTCCTTTTTACCCCCAAGGACCCAAAGCTCCTCCTGGTCCCCTCCGCCCGCTCGCCTTCCCCGCTTGAGGCCCCATGGCTGCCTGAAGGCAAACGGGCAGGCATCCGTCAGCCCGAAGGCCTCACCCCACCAGAGCCCGGGCTTTGTGGAGGCAGCCGCGCAGCGCTGGCCCTTCAAGGCCAGTCTTTGTGGTTCAGAAGAGGGCCGCTGAGGGGCTGGGGGTGGATTTCTCCATCGCTTAACCTCACCTGCCCGGCCTAGGGTTCACCTTTCCCTCCTGGGAGCTCAGGAGCCCTTGCTGTGGTTAGTCTCTTGCTTCTTGCTGCCCTGCGCAGGGCGGCCTTTTGCCCATCTTCGAGGGGTTTAGGACTTGCTGTGGCTCCCCACTGACTGCCAAGCTGGCCTCTGGGTCAGGGCCCCCAAACGCATGCAAGTGAGGCCCCCCACAGAGGCGGGCCGTGAGGTCCTGGACGTGAAGATCCAGGTGTCTGTCTCCTCCAGCTGTGGCATGGAACATCGTCGCAGCGGAGAAGTGTGAGGCGGTCGTCCCGGGCTCCCAGCCGGGCGTCTCTGGCTCCAGCGCCTCAAGGGCACCCGGGTGTTCTCTCCCTGCCTCCCACAGCAGGCCCCGGCTTTGTCCCAGAGCACGGCTTCAGCTCAGGGCGGCCGGGAGGCACTGGCAGCCCCTGCTGCTCGGTGGGACCTCTCCACCACCTGGGGATGAGCAGGCGTGGGAGTCTTAAGTGGAAGCTGCGGGCCGGAGGGGTGTCTGGGACTCGGGAGGGCGCGGAGACGGTCCCTTTGCCCAGTTGCCTCCGCCGTGCCCCTGGAGTCCATGAGTCGGCTCGGCTTTCCAGCAGAGCCCGCGGGGTTGACCTCTGGGAGTTTCCCCTCGGTGGCTCACGGCTCACGCTCACCGGGCCCGGAGCCAGCCGCCGCTGGGGTGTTGCGGAGGGACGCCCCTTCTCCGGCGCCTCGCTGAGTTGTTGCTGTTGTGATCAGTATTTATGACTTTTCGCTGATCGCATCGTTGTGTTCTATTGACGTGGTCACGTGAACGTGCTCTGCGTCACGGTGCGTCACGTCGTGTTCCGTCAGTAGCCGTTATCTAGCTAACGTTGAGTTATATGCTTACGTGTGAAGTTATGCGCAACGCGTCTTACGTCGTGTCCCTGCTATCGCTGCCGGATCTGAAGTGTTCCGAGCGTAGAAATAGAGATGAGGAAGGACCGCAAGAGCCAAGTGCCCACGAGAGCTTCATGCAACACGAATACAGTCACAGTCAAAGCCCCCTCCCTCATTTGCACCTTTATTGCACAGAAGTAACGCCAGAAGTGCCCAGGATTGTTTTTGCGAGTTCACCCCTCCTCTAAGTGGCGTGAGGTGCTCGTGTCGCTCGGCACTGTGGGCATGTCCCCTTCACGTGTGTCCCCAGACACATGTAACTCTAGGTTCACTGCTCGGCCGGCTGGCTTTCCCCGGTATGACGGTACCATAGTGCACTTATCCGGCCCCTGCCACTGGGCATTTAGGGCTTTGCGCGCTTTTGTTCTTCCGGACCGTGTGGCGGTGAGCTCTCTTGCAGGTGTCCCCTCCGGCACGTGCCTCAGTTTTTCCGGACTTATACCTCATTTAATGAAGCCATATAGGTTTTCAGCGGTACCAGCCTGGAAAACGAAACAAAACAAAACCTGTACTCAGTTTGCATGACCCAAAGTCCTGAGCCCAAAGCTGGCGGGAGTCACGTGTCCGAGCACTCACAATGGTGATGTTTCAGGCGATGTTTCAGGTGTGCTGCCCAGGGAGCTCAGCGGGGGGCACGGAGGCTCCGAGGCACAGGCTAAGCTGGGGGTCATCCAGGGGGAGGGCGAACCGTGGGTAAACCCAGGGTAAACCCAGGGAGGCAGCCCTCACCCAGAGCCCTGCATCTGCCCTGTGTCCTCCTCACAGAATTAATCTGGTCCTCGGCCTGTCACCTCCTCAATAGCCGTGTCCTCAGTCCTGTTCTCCACAGCGAGGCTGAGTTCGCAGAAAGCGCCTGGCATCCGGTCTTGCCACACAGGGCCACTTGGGCTGGTGCATCCGGTCAGAGCTCACCTGCCCGCTAGTATGTGTCTGTACGTGGGCGCTTTGCAGTCGTTCGATTCCCAGCTGTGCCTTCTGGTTTCGGCTCCGGCTGTTAACCAGCGTCCTGTGGCAGTATGTTTAGTGCCACTTTTTTTTTTTTTTTTTTTGCATTGTTGTGCTTTTTGTGGATGATTTCACTGTTTGAAATGGCCCCACGCGCAGAACTATGGTGCTGGCTGGTGGTGCTAAGTGCAGGAAGGCTGCGCTGTGCCTTACGGAGGAAACCTGTGTGCGCCATGAGCTTCCTTCGGGACGGGGTTACCGCGCTGTTGGCTGAGTTCACCGTTGACGAGTCAACGGCGTGTGTGAACTATGGTGTCTTTAAACAGAAACGCACGTGATGCGAGGTGATGTATTGATCGGCCGTGACTAGAGGCTCACAGAAACCTAACCCCAATATCTCTCCCAGGAGCTGTGGCTCCACGTTCAGCAGCTCAGTGTTTGCAGGGACTTTCTAGAACAGAACTGCTATGAATGAGTGGCAAGAACCGCCTGAGTTCCCGTGGCAGGCAGGGTGACTCAGGGTGAACCCAAGGGTGTCCCCACCCCACAGAGCCTGCGTGTGTGCTGCCTTGGCCAAGAGCCCTTGCTGGTGGGATCCACAGCATGGAGCTGGAGATGCAGAGACCACCCGGAGTTAACCGGGTGGGCCCCGTCTGCTGATCAGGGTTAGGGTTAGGGCCTCCTGTCCCCTCTGGGGTGAGAGGGAAATGTGACTGCAGAACAGAGGACCAGGGAGAATGGAGCATGGCACGTCGGCTCCACGGCCTTTGGGGACAGGACAGGCCACAGCCAGGGAACGCAAGCTGCCTCTAGAAGCCAGGAGAGGCGTGGAAACCCCCAGAGCTGCCGGCACCTTGGTCTCGAGCCTGGTGAGGTCCACGTCGGATTTCTGACCTCTTTAAGATTTTTGTGTTGTTTCAGCGCCCGGTCGTTTAACGTGTTGTATTGTTTAGGAAACTCGTGTTGTTTTGTCACTGAGGTTACAGTAATTTGTTGTGGCAGCCAGAGGGAATGCAGACAGGTCCCCCCGTCTTAAAGCCTTGTCCAGAGACCGGTTTTCGGCTCAGTCTTTAAGGGGTGGGTGTGTGCACACACGTGTGTGTTTTCTCCTTCGTTAGCTCTCGCCTCCAACCTGATGGCCACACTCCGCCAGAAAATAGGACTGGTGGGGCGCCTGGGTGGCGCAGTCGGTTAAGCGTCCGACTTCAGCCAGGTCACGATCTCGCGGCCCGTGAGTTCGAGCCCCGCGTCGGGCTCTGGGCTGATGGCTCGGAGCCTGGAGCCTGTTTCCGATTCTGTGTCTCCCTCCCTCTCTGCCCCTCCCCCGTTCATGCTCTGTCTCTCTCTGTGCCAAAAATAAAAAAAAATAAAAAAATAAAAAGAAAATAGGACTGGTGCACTTGGCCAAGTCCACTTAGGGGTCACTGTGCTAAGAACAGTTCCTCCAAGAGCCGCTTCCGCTGAAGTGCTCTTTGGAGCAAATCGGAAGCTCTGCAATGGTCACCTCCTGGTTCCTGGATCCCCCACCTTGGCGACTTAAGAGCTGGTGAATTCGTAGACCATCCCCCGTCACCCGTTGTTTAATGTGCATTTGAAAACTGGCTCTGTGCTCAGGCTTTATGCAAAAACCACCGTGTCCAGCCTCAGGGTGCCGCGGCACAGGAAGCATCTCAGTAGGGTCTCCATCTCCCGGGGCTCCCGCCAGGTGTGTAGAAGGAGGCTGGCAGCTCTCGAGTCCAGTGGCGCCTTTCTTCCCATTGTGAAGCCTGGAAGCTCACACCAGACACCCTTTGCTTAACGACCCCTCACATCTTGAGAAGGGGCACTTCAGAACCCCGTCCTGGGCATCTGTTTCCGTGCCAGCCCTCAGCTCCTCTGCCCTCGGCACTGGTTCAGGTCCCCGTGTCCCTTGTCTCTGCCTTTACTCACTCCGTGTCCCTTTCTCCTTTCTGCATCCAACCCCTCCTTCAAAGCCCAGTTCAGGGCCATCTCCTTCGTGAACCTGCCTGGTTCTCTCCCCACAGGGAGGAAGTGGCCTCTCCCTATCCCTTGGCATAGATCCCTTGTATCGTCATTTTTTTGGTGTGGTTATATTACTCATTTCCCCCCTCTACTACATCTGGCACATCTAATGATTATGTGTTGAATGAACTGGGCAACTTTCTCAAAAGGAGGAATCCGGGTTTCTGACTTTGACCCCAGTTGTCCATCCCCATCCCGACAGAGCAGATCAGCTCAGGGTAGGAGTCCGCAGGGTGACTGAGTGATTGAAATAGGGCTGATACAGTAACCCAGGGTCCTATGACAGGAGACTGAAGGGAGGGACCAGGGACGATTCCCAAGGTGATGACCCTGGGCGCTGGCTTTGCGTCTGGACGTGGGAAGGAGAAAGGAAAAGAGGACACACGCAGCTAGAGTGAGGCCCCAGCGTTGGAGCCTCAGGGCCACTGGCCTGCCCTGTTGGGTTCTTACCCCTCATCCGGGAGCCCAGACACAGTCTGTGGAGTCGGTCCTTGCGGGGAAGCGGAGGCAGCCCCGGGTGCTGGGAGATGGCCCTGGCTGCTAGACCCGCGTCATGAGGCGGAGAGGGAGTTGAGCACTCTTTCGGCTCCGAGCTTAAGAAGCGGCAACGCCAGACGTGTATCACATGGGTGACAACAGAGAAGGAAGGCCGGGGGGAAAAGACCACCAGACTGGGAGCGCAGGCTTGCTTTTCTCCTGCAAAAAATAAAAACAGCCTCGTTGAAGAGTACCTTGAGTCAGAATTGCACTGCCGTCTTGGCCAGTGCAGCACGACCCCTGACCCCACGTCGTGGGGGTGAAACTCCGTTCCCTGAGTGGAAGTGCGGCCTGGATGCGCACAGCAGCGCCGTCCGGGAGAACGGGGAGGACGGGGATCTCGGGTGGGGGCGCTGGGGGCAGGAATCCCATTAGCCCGGATGGAGGGTAGAAATCCACTTGGGGGTGGTGAGGGCCGGCCGGCAGGCGGGCTTGGTTGGCTGGGTGAGAGCGGGAGGAAGAGGGCGGACTGGAGACTGGCGCAGCAGTTGTGTGCCAGGGGCTCCTCTCCACTGGGGGTTTCCCACCCATTCCTTCCAGCTTGGTGCCCCGCCCACCCTGCCCCACAGGTGGAGCTTCGGGATCGGGTACAGCCCATCAGCTGTGTGCTTGGTGCTGTGAGATTTCTTGGAGTCGAGGTTCCGTCACTGTCCCCTCGGGTGGGGTTCTGTGGCAGAGGAAGAGCTGTCAGGTCGGCCTGCTGTGGACGTGGTTTTTATGCCTGCCCGGGTGTGTGGGAAGCCACGGGTCCCTCCTAGGAGGGCTCCCCAGAAGGCCTTTCACCCCAGGAACGCAGACTCGCTGCTGCCCCTGTCATGTGGGCCCCTCGGCAGATCCTGTTTCTGGGCCTTGCCGGAGTCGCGGGGCCCTGCACACAGCTGCTGCCTGCACACGGCCTTCCTGGCCGCCTTTCCTTGGGTCTTGTGCCCCGCAGCGAGCAGCAGGTGTGCGTGTGTCGGGTGGTCTGTGGTTTTTAAAGCACGTTCACACCTGAGTCCCACAGCACGTCGCCCCCACCTCCCGTGGTACAGGTGAGGAAACTGAGGCTCAGAAGGGACTGCCTCTTGCATAGAGTCATGGGGCCTAGAGTGCCCTCCCAGGAGCTCCCGGAGGGCGGGCTGTGCGTGCTAATGGTACCTGTTATCTCAGTGGATATTGGTTGTCCTGGTACCTAATGGGAGCCAGGCCCCTGCCACCCTCCCAGCTCCTCACGGGAGGCACGCTGCCCACTGGAAGTTGGTGTTTGGGGGTGGGGAGGGGGGCGAGGCTGTCCCAGGTGGCATTGCTGGAGGGAAGATGAGCCCTGAGGGAGGAGAAGGGGCCTCTGAGAGCGGCTCGTCTCCGTCTGCGGCCTGCAGCACGGTCCCCAGGTGCTCGCCCACTGCCGGGGCACGAATGGTGACAGCGAGTGTGTGTGCGTGCGCACGTGTGCATGTGCGAGGCCTGACCGCGCATCCTGAGAAAGGACAGGTCTGCCTGCTCCCTTCACTCGAAGGGTGGGTGGCAGCTGGGGGCCCAGGAGCAGTTTGTCCCGGTGACTGCCAGAGCCGCCGGCCTAACCCCGGCCGCTCCCTTCTCCTCGGCCCTGCTGGTCTGTGCTGCGGTGACAGCACCGTGATTCCGAGACTCCTCCCAGCTCTGAGTTCTCGAGACTGACTTTGCAGTTGAGAAGGGCGAGCGCCCCTGGACGAATGGGGGGTGTGTAGGGAGAGGCGTGGTCGGGCAGGGTCACGGCCATAAACACGCAGCAGGGATTGGTCTCCTGGGCTGAGAGCTGCTGATGGCTTCACCTCTCCCTGCTTGCCATGTGCTGTCCTGGGATCAGCACCTGCCCAGGTGCTTTTGTAGCCACGCTGGAAGAAACCGGTCTTGGGGACCGTGGGCCACCGTGGCCGTGAGTCACCTGTTAGCCAAGCCTGTTGTCACCGCCCTGATATGACAGGCGAGCAGTAGAGCCAGGTGAGGGTACATTCCTCAGCACGCACTCAGGGCCTCCGCCTGGAGCTGCGCGTCAGAGCTCTGCCCTCACAGCGGCCCTCGGCGCCCCGAGCGTGTGTGGGCCCGGTCCCACACAGCTCCAGCCTGGCGTGTTTCTGTTTGGTCTTTAGAGGCTGTTTGCCTGGCAGCCTTCCTTTCCTGTGTCCTGTGCTCCCAAACCACAGACTTGTGGCTCTCACGCGGGTTCCTGTCGATAAGAAACCATTGCCATTCCGGGAGTGGGGTCCTCCGGATGCGAACCAGCCCGGGCCTGGCTTGCTCAGATTTCTTTCTTTGCAAATTTTCCCGAACCTTTGCTCTCTGGTGAGGGAGCCGGCTGTGGGCAGACCTGGGGTGGAGAGCAGGGAGCTGGGCTGGCAGCCTCCAGCCAGAGTGCCAGCCTGGCCTGAATTTCCCACAAGCAGACACCAAGGGGAAGTTGGGGATACGGACAGGTGCTGCCGTCTGCTAGCTCCTGAGTCCGCTGCCACCGCGGAGCAGTGTGTGAGGTCGTGTCAGTTAGGTGCTTCCTGGTTCAAGCGTGGGCACAGCAGTGATGGGGTTGCTCACTTCAAGTTCACAGTCCGGCGGGCGGAGGGCCATAAAGAGATGGGAATGAGGCGGTGCCGTCATCGAACAGAAGACGCAGCTCGAGTGAACCTGGTCCAAGGTGATGTCTGAAGGGGGCGGGCGCTTGAGAAAAGAAGTGCCAGTAGTGCGATGGGACAGGTGGCCAGGGGCCACATCGCTCCTGCCTAGATAAGGAGGCAGGTGATGGAGAACCAGGAGGGCTTCCTGGAAGAGGTGGCTTCTCATTAGTTAGGCTTTTAAAAATGGAAGGGGTCTTAGAGACAGGAGCGATGGCCTCTGTGTTCCAGGAGGCAGGGGCGCTGGGCTTTAGATCGATTCATCGGTCACCTTAGCTCACCGTGGTTGGGGTACTCACGGCCCCTCATTGAGACTTGTGCCCGGGTGCCTAGCCCCTTGTGTGGTCAGCTGTGCTCCCGGTGTTTGATACTGACCTTGTGTCTGTGCCTTCCAAGCAGGATTTCCAAACTTCATCTCCTGTCTCTTCCTGAAGAGTTAGTCTTACGTCAGCTCTGCCATCGATAAAAGAGGAGTTCGTGGAACACCCTGGTTGTCTCTGCACACGCAGAGCAGAGTCCTGCTTCGCCACCCTGACTGTGGACCGGCAGCTGGCGGCCACCGCACGGCACCCGCTGAGCGACGCGGGGCTGGCGCCGCCCGGCCAGGCGGGACTCGGGGGACTTATTACATTTGTTTGTGGGCTGGGTATTTCTTTTTTATAAGTTTTCGTCTGAAACTGACTTTCCCAGTTGTGTGACCCACAGTCCTCCTGCCTCATCCCCAAGATGAGACGATAAAACGCACAAAGCTGATACATATCCAGGCATTTTAGCCCTGTCACGAATCCCACGTGTGGCCTTTTCCAAGGAGACGAGCGTCAGACAATTGCTGGCATCTTGGTAGTTGGTAAAAACTGTCTGTGCGGTCAGGGGTGCCGGCTGGGATCAGGCCCAGCTCAGAGTCCCCCCGTCGGTGGGCCTGGTTCCTTCCACCTGTCCTGGGAGGAGGCAGAGGGAGCTCACGGCCTGAGCCCCCACCCCAGTCTGCTGGTCCCTCTGCCGGGCCTGTGGCTTTGCTTCTCCCTTGCCCAGGGTGTGTTCTGGGCAGAGCCACAGTCAGCAGGTGGGGGCGAGGGAGTCCTATCCGGTTCTTCCCAGGTTAGCAGCACCGTGCCACGGGAAGGGTTCTGCATGAGGGAGACTGGTGGGCCCCCTGAAGAGCTCCAGTCTGGTGCACCCCTGGTATTTGTACAGGGCTCTTCAGTGTTTTGGGAGCTTTGGCCTCGTGTCAGCCCTGAGCCATGGGTATCGTGTCAAGTTCCAGAAGGCTCAGGACAGAGCCGGCCCTTGAATTCAGGTCTCCTGCCTCTGGGCCAGCATAGGTAACTTGGGTCCTTGGCCTGACATCCAGGGGCAGGTAAGGTCCTCCCGACCACCCGCTTGCAGGGGCCTAAGATCGGCCCCACACTTGCTGGTGGGAGGGCTGGGGTTTGCAGCCCACCCCAAGTGCCGACCTCAGTCCCCAGCAGACCAGTGCTCGTTATTAATCAGCTCCCTTGCACCCAGAGCCCTGACACCCAGCCTCTGAAAATAAGGAAATGGGCGCCTGGGTTGCTCAGGTGGTTAAGGATCCAACTTTGGCTCAGGTCATGATCCCACTGTTTGTGGGCTCGAACCCCGCGTGGAGCTCTGCCCTGGTGGTATGGAGCCTGCTTGGGATTCTCTCCCACTTGCTCTGCCCCTCCCCGACTTGTGTTCTCTCTCTTAAAATAAATAAATAAACTTAAAAAGAAAGGGAGGGAGGGAGGGAGGGAGGGAAAAGAAAATGAGGAAACAAGCCAGAGAAGTGTAGGGGCAGCCTCCAGAGACGGGTGATTTAACACTTTTGGGGCTCAGTTACCCCTTCCGCCCGGCTTGGTCTCACAGTGTGCACCACACTGCCTGGCCCTGAGCAAGGCACCTCGCCTCCTGGGCCTTAGTTGTCCTGTTTATGAGGTGAAGGTAGTTGCTCAGAGGCTGCAGCTGGGCCGGGTGGTTGCTGGAGGTCTCAGGTGGCTCTTTCCGTTCCTTTCGGGGTCTCAAGGATGACAGAAGGACCACGGAACATCATCTTCTGTGCTGTGTGACTCTTTCTCAGCTCCTGCTGTCCTGCCTTCCTCCGCAAGCCATGAGTGTTTCAGCTGGAAGCCAGCTTTCCCCAGCACCCAGCAGGGCCACTTCCTCCCCCAGATTCTGTGTAATCGATCAGGGACCTGGTTAACTGTGGATGAAAAGGAGGGCCAGTTTTGTTAAGTGGCCTCTGCTTCCTTGTGGGGAAGCTCTGGCATCTTAATGGAAATCCGAGGATTGTCGATCTTTACAGTTGAACCTGGGCCAACACTCCATTTCATTGACAAGGAAACCGGGAGGGTCCCCAGAGGAGCCAAGACTAGGACTAGAGGTCACTGCTCCACCACGGTGCGTGGGGAGGGTGCTCAGTCCTGTGGCTCCTGGCCAGACGGACTGGGAGGGGAAATCCCTGTCTGTGGCCAGTGTTGGCCAGCCTGGGCCCTCCGCAGGCCGACACTCAGCCTGCCCTGTCCCCACACCGTGCACGTGGAGCCCAGACCAGGCAGGGCGAGTTTCTGGTTACTCCTTCTCCTAGGACTGCTGAGTCACCTTGGGGGAGGGACAGGCACTTCCTTGAAGCAGGGCTGAGGCCAGCTCTGTACTTTTGGTGGCTGGGACCCTGAAGCAACAGGAGACGGCACTCGCAGCTGCCTGCGCCCATTCTGCCTCTGCTCGGCCCCTCGCTTGGCCTCTGGGTCCGCCTGTGTTTCGTTAGCCCCTCCTCGGGAGGCGGGGGGGGGCGGGGGGAGGAGGGGTGGGGACGGCCCTGAAGGGAAGCAGCCGGGGCGCGGCCGACACGCCATGCTGACCCTGTCCTGTCCAAGAGCGACCCTTTGTAGGTGGGAAGAGGGGCCAGCCAGTCCGATGGTATCTATCAAGCCCATGCAATGTGCTGGCTTGGGGCAGAAAGCAAGACGCACGGTCCCTGCACCCTGGGAGTGTGCTGTCAGCTAGGGACCAACGGGGTATCCAGAGTTAGGGAGAGTGCTCTGACGGGGGGGGCCTGGAGGCCTCTAACGGGACATCACACTGAAGCTGGGGCCTCTGACTCCCCCCAGCAGTTAGGCTGGAGTGATGGACTGGGGGCAGGGAAGCAGTCCTGGGGGTGCAGGCAAAGCCCGGGCAGGTGCCTGGAGAGGGTGGCAGGCCCTGACTTGGCTCATGGAGAGTCCTGGACAGGAGGCAGGAGCAAGGCCCGGGGAGGGAGGCCAGTGTGGAGGCTCCCCGGGGTCCCAGGGAGGGGTGAGGAGAGTCCGAACCAGGGAGGGGGCAGGCCTGGTTCAGGCACGTGGAGGGGGCACGAAGGGACCTCGTGACAGACTCCTAGGTGTTGTGAACCTCATTAGGAAAGCCGTGTGACCATGTGGGGGAGGGTGGGCGGGGACTTCACTGCCAGTGAAGAAAAATCCTTTTAGCCGGAGCCGAAGGGGCAGCTTCCTGGGCGTCTGCCATGTGGGAGCCTCTCCCGGCTGGTACTCGGACTGTGTTGCCTGCAGAAGCAGAGGTCAGGGCTTGAAGACCAGGCCTCAGCGACATCCCTCTTGTGTCTCGGGGACAGCGACACCCAGAGCTTTGTCACCTGACTCATCACTCCCTCCGCCTTGACAGTCCCTGAGTGATTCTCCCCGCCTGCCTCGCCACTTCCTTCTCCAGTCAGTTCTTCCCGATGCTCGCTTCCTGCTTTGCTCCCAGTGCAGTGGCCATGGCTAGCTCAGACTTCTGGATTAAGCCAGACAGGTGACTCCAGGGCCTTCCCCCGTCATTTGAACAGCATGTGCCAGGCAGGGAAGCGGCAGCTGGGACTTCACGCAGCATTCAGCTCACCGCCTTCCAGACAGCAAAGTGTTGATCTTCCCGGGCCAGCCCGGGGGCCCTGCTCTTCATCTCGAGGAGCCAAGCGGTACAGGGAGGCGGGAGGCTTGAGCCCGCCTGAGACGTGACCTAAACGGCCGGTCCTGCAGGTGGCAGAAAAGCACAGGGGTCCAGATGGCAAGAGGCCAGGTCTGACCGGGGCCCCCATGCCAGGCTCCTCTGCACAGCTTTCCTGGCTCTTTCCCCAGACGACAGCCAGTCCCGTCTGGCTGGGAGACCGGCAGCTGGCATGTCCCTGCAGTCTGGGGGGCCTCCGGCTTCTGCTTCTGAGCCAGCGTCTCAGCCGCTGCTGCCCCTTCTGCTGAGGGAACGCCCCGGCTTTCAGAGGCCACTGTCTTCTGGCACCAACACTAGGCTCCCAGTGAGGCCCTGCCGTACTGCGTGCGGAAGTGTGTCTGCGGGTGCGTGTCTGCTCGCCGGGGCCTGATCTGGTGGCCACCATGCCCAGTTTGGAGCCTCTGTGTGGAACGTAACGTCGGGAGACTTTTCCTGGTTGATCGCTTCCACTGCTCCGTTTCACCAAAAGCTGCAGTTGAGAAAACACTGAGTTTCGATCTCTAGGAGGAGAGGAAGTGTGCGCCCTGAGCCCGAAGGGTACGGGGAAATTGCAGAATTCCCGGTACGCCTAAGGAAGTTCTGACTTGTCGGAGCCCTTCCCTCCGTGGGGTTTACCAAAGGGGGTGGCGACTTAGCGCACAAATATTTACGAAGCGCCTGCGACGGATAAAGTGTCGCTCGGTGCCAAGACCTTCAGTCTGTCGCTGACACGTCTTCACATCCTCCTGCTCCACCCACGAGGCGCGGGAAGGTTCATTTGGGCACAGATGATGTTTCTGTGGCCCCTACTTCAGTGGCACCTCTCCCTCATCCCCGGGGCGGTGGCCCAGCCCTGCGTCTTGTGACCTTTGCTCTCAGAGCCAGTGGGAGCTCCGCCCCAGTCAGCGAGCGGTTCTTCAGTTCTTCCGGAGAACTCACAAGGCCCCGAGGGCCCGGCCTCTGGAAACTGTCCCGAGTATCCTGGGCACGCTGGGGGCCACGGAAGGTTTCCGGGTGGGAACGGACACATCGAGAGAAGGCTGCTCTGGGGCAGCCCGGGGCACCACACACATCGCCTCCGCAGAAGCACACTCGGCTCACCTCGCCTTTTCAGAAAGAGAGTCCCGTTAGGCAGAGAGGACACCAGCTGTGTCTCTGCCGGCGCCCCTACGTGGGGGCGCAGGGGGGTGGGAAGAGGAAGGAGAGCTTGGAGGAGCCCCGCAGTTTGTTGTTGGGCAGGGCAGCAGACAAGCTCAGCCCCGCGCCCTGCGCGTGCCGTGGTTCTGAGTCATGAGACAGAAGACCCGAGAGGGGCCGCTCTGCTGCGTTTGCTCAGAGCGTTCCAGATGTCAGGAGGCGGCAGGGAGGGCGGCCCAAGTGGGAAGGGGTTTGGAGAGAGTGTGTCTGTCCTCGGGCCCCTCCCCATGAAGTCACCCTGGCTCAGGAATTTCTCAGCTCTGCCTGTGGCCTCTTGGGGCCTCCCACGTCCAGGCCTGGTGCACACCGCATTCTGACCCCTCCTCATAGCCCTGGGAGGCCCTGTGTAGGCCCCGGGCCTCACCCCCCCTTCTGTCGCTCACCAGTCGTCCAGTACAGGGCACCTCGTAGGCGGACTGGCAGGTCCCATGGGTCTGAGCACAGCTCCCATCTCCACATACAGCTCCACGGCCTGTCACCCTTGTTTCCTCATCTGTTAAATGGGCCCTCTGGTCCCTGCGTCTTCATTGAGTAGATACGGGGCCCGGCACTTAGTAGTCCAGGAACGGCAGCCCTCGTGGCCCGAACCTGCCTCTCACCCATGTCTCTCTCTGCCCACCCGGCCTGGCCCTGCCATTTGGGACCCGGCCTTTCAGGTCCGGCTCAGACAGCACTGGCTTTGCGGCCACGTCCTGCTGCCCTTTGGGCGTATTTACACCTCCTCTGTGACTCTTCCCATGTTCTTCTCTCTGTTGCTCTTAACGTCTGACGGTCTCCTCTCCCGTGCCAGAGGGGCGCTCCTCAAGGCCAGGACAGACTCCCGTGCCCGGTCCATACCTCTTCCTGCTGCAGACACAGTTCATCACACCACGGCGGTCAGCTAGTGCTGGCCTGTCCACCCCCTCCTGACAGCCGTCGCTGACTGGGGCAGCAGGTGCTCACACCTGAGAGCCAGGAGGCCTGGTCCCTGGCCCGGATCCTCAGGATGGCAAGTCTAGGGCCACAGCCCTAGTGGCTGGGCTAGAGTGACTGGGCCTGGGCCCTCCGGGCTCCCCTTGGCCCCTTGTTTCCATCACCTATTCCAGGCCAGTCGCTCGGGCTCTCCAGCAGTGCCTACCGGCAGCTTCTCCCCTCCACGCCTGGCCCTGGGCTCGCCCTCACCTCTGAGGATGGTGTGGGGAATGTCACCCTAACGCTCACAGATGGACAGGACCAAGTCAGCTAGGCAGAGGCAGGAGGGGAAGCATGCACCGGGAGAGGTCAGGTGACTTCCAGTGTTAGCCTGGGAGGTGGTCCTTGAGCGTCACAAGTAGGCCACCACAGCACAAGGTGGCTGGACACAGTGTAGGACACGAGTAGGAAAACGTTAGCCTCCATCTGAGACCGTGTGGCCCCGAGCAGCCCCGCTTGTCCCCCCTTCTCCCCGCTCCTCTGTGCCAGCCTCCTCTTCCTTTTTTTTTTTCCCCCCTTAAACCCTTAGATCATCAAAGCAGATCATCTGCCCAGGTCACTGAGCCTGCAGATCGGCCCCTTCATTTTCCGTGTCATGTGTATCGATCAGGTTTCCTTGCAGAGATGATTCGGTTACAAGGCTGCCGTTGGCTTCCTCCCACTCAGCAGGATTCGTGCCACTTCCCCAGCTGCCACCAAGTGGCCTCACACAGATGTGCCTGCCGGGGTGGACAGTTGTCCCCGTGCTTCCCCCCCACCCCCCATGAAAGACCCTGCCCTGGCCTTTCTGTGTTCTGCTTGACCACTGCTCATGGCACACGGCATCTCTGTTCCCTCTGGGGATCATTCTGCATACCCGTGCTTTCTCTCCCGAGTGTCCCGATCCCTCACTCCCCAAAGATGGCCAAGACTCTGGAACAATAACGCCAGTCTTTGAAAGTACAGCCCCTTTCCCAACTGGTCTTTGGTATTGAAGCCCACGGGCCAACACCCACCCACGGAAGTCACGTGGGTGCTCTGGGCTGAGGATTCGGCTCTGTTCCCAGCTCGCTCCCCTCCCAGGTGCCCAGTTCACAGGTGGTGCCGTGAGGTCCACTGCTGATAAACACAAGATCCTGCGACAGGCCGCCGTCTGCCTGATGCAGCCGCTTGTGGACACAGCCTTGCAAATGCGATCATTGACAGGCCAGGTGGGACCTGGGCCCAGGGAGTGCCCGGAGAGCAGCGCGAGGGGGTCGGGCGAGCAGGGAGGTATACAGGGAGCGGGGTCTCTTGCTCCATCACCAGCAGCAAGCACCTCTGCAGTCTGAACTTAGGGGCACGGAGCCACAGATCCCTGTCCCATCCTGGAGTGCCTGCCACCTGGGCTGGGGGCAGAACATGCTCTTCCCGAAGGTCAGAAGCAGTGTGGGAGTAATATCAGCCAGACACGTGGTGAGCGTCCATTCGTGCAATTTCCAGAACAGGTACCACTAGAAGAGAGGGAACTTCCTTCCTGCTGGAGGTGTTCAGAAGCCTGGCAAGGTGCTGGCACTAAAACTCCTCTAAGGGTAACTCACGGCCGGCAGCTCGTGGGATAGGCCCACGGAATCTTGGTAAAACCATTAAAGCAGACGGACACTGGAACCTCACCGCTCAGAGGTGCCCCAGAGCACGGTACTCACACAGCGGGTGCCTGGTGGCCCAGCCATGGTCTTTGTTAACAGAGCCGCCCAGCCTCCCCCAGGAGAGACCCCACCCCACCCCAGGCCCTCCGTGGACACGGTCCCCGAGTGCTAGCCTGAGGCCCACCGTGCGAGCAGAGCCAGGCCAGGTGGGCGAGGAGCGCAGGTGGACACGGAGATTCGCCTCCGGAGGCCTCTGCCATGTCCCACCGAGTCTCAGCTCGTGGGGGGCCACGTGGGGCACAGGCTTGTGTCTGAACTGAGGCAGAGCTCTGGAGATGTTCTGGCCCGGGCTGGGCTTCGCGTTGGCCCCCGGGAGGTGCCGGCACGGGTTTCACGGCGGCAGCCGTCACGGAAGCACTGCTGGTGATCGGTGGGGCCCAGGAGGCTGTGGTTTCCACGCACCACCGCGGCCATCGCGCTGCAGGAGCAGGTCCGCAGCCAGGCGGGGCTCAGCCAGTGGGGGGACGGCCCCTCCACTCCATGAGCCCGTGGGAGTCCCCGGCTGTGTCTCAGACGTGGAGGGGAAGAGCGGACCCACCAGGCGTGGGAGGAGGACAGGCTGTAGTGAGCACCGAGCGAGGGAGCACGGAAGGTGAGCTCCTCTTCGTCTGGGGCGCAGACTTTACAGGCGGAGGTGTTGTCTGTGATGGCGTCTGCTGCTTTCGTCGGGTCTGCTTTTCCTGAGCAGCACTGAAATGTCGGGGTTGCAGCCTTCCCCACAGACGGACCCTTTGGGGCCCTCCAGCCCCCTCCACCCAGACAGCGTCCCAGCCCCTGAGCTTCCGGGGCTGGCTGCTCAGTGACAGGAGGCCTGTGGTTCCTAGAAAACCCCGTTCCTCACACCCAAGGGTGCCTCCTCGTTACCGACATGGCTTCCGGCTTTCCCTGTGGAGCCCTCGGGGCCTGTCCACTGGACGCGGCCTGCGGCCCAGCGAGCCCACACGCAGAGGTGCGGATTCTGATGCTGCGTTGCCGTGTGGCTCCTTTGGTTTTCCCTTTTGCCTTTGGGCCTCTTGTCATTCTTTCATCTGTTTGAGCTGGTTCCAAGACCACGAGCCCTGGAGGGAAAGGATGTAGGGGACAGTCACCTGCTACCTGAGGGACTTGAGCCCCGAGCTCCCGGGCAGGGTGAAGGGAGGCTGGGAGGGGCCCGGGTGCCTCCAGCATGGCCTTCTGTGTGCCCAGGTGCAAGGATGGCCTGGAAAACCCATCCCTACACGTGGTGCTGAGGAGCTGGGGGCTCCCAAGGGAGGCACCCCCACCCCCCGCCCCTGGAAGACTGCAGGGTCGTCCCGCGCCCCTCCCCTGGGGGGAAGGATGTGGCTCCTGCCCCGGAGACCTGTCCCTGTTGGCCCTGTGCCCGTGTCCCTGTCCTCCTGCACCCGGGGCCCGGAAGGTGTGGTTTTGAGCACCGTTGCTCCAGCTCCCTCCCAGTTCACCAGAAGAGTCTGGTCTCACGTCAGGCGGTGAACTCATTTCCCTCTCTGGCAACCGCTGAATTTGAGAACGTCCTGTTTTATCATCATCAAAAGGACTGAAACCGTCCCATGAAAATGGAACACCCCATCAACGCCCAGGGAGACACCGGGGTCTTTCCTTACCGAGTGGCTAGCGGAAGCAGGAGGGCGGCCCCTGCCCCTCCTACGAGGTCCCTGGGAGGATGGCGTAAGGCCCAAGCCGCTCCAGGTGGCAGCAGTCATGGGGCAGGCCCTGCACCAGCCCGCTTCCTTCCTGCCCCCCCCCCCGCCCCCCGCAGTGGCCTCACCTGCACCCCAGGCCCTTCCTGGACTCCCAGGCTCAGCCTAGTAGAAAGCCCCTGACCCACTGGGGCACTCAGCCCTGTCTCCTCTTGACGCTGTTTGCGGGGCAGAGGCCACAAAGAGACGAGGCAGTTCCCACATCCGTTCAACCACAGGACCTCCTCCTCACTGCAGACCTGTTGGTTTCCCAGAGGCGCCCAGGGAGAATCCATATCGGGGAAGTGTCAGGCCCAGGGTTCCCGAGATTCCTTCCCAGAAATGCAGGGAAAGTGGGAAGAGGGAGGTGTGTGATTCCCTGAGCAAAGAGGCTTTGGTGAACCTCTTCCCCATGCCTAGAGCTGAACCATGGCATCACTGGCTGCGTGTGAGCACTTCAGCCCCATGAGGGGACATCACTCAGCTGTTGGCTGGCCCCAGGCAGGTCTCTGGGGGTGGGGGGCACTCGGGTAGGCATGGCCAGGGAAGGCTTCTGCCTTCTAGCAGAAGGTGCCCCCCCCCCCCCCCCCCGCCGACCCCACAAAGCCCTGGGTTTGAAGGTGTGGGTTTGGAGTCAGGGCCTTGCTTGGCCACCCATCTTCCCATCAGCTGCCATGTTCGGCATCCTGGGGAGCCATCGTGGATGTGCTGACCCCTCAATCCGCTCCCACTGGTGGTGGACGTGGCTGGAAAGCATCCTTGGGCCTCTCCCTCCTCTGAGGCTCACACTGTTTTCCCTCCTTCTGTCCCCCAGCTGGTCAGTGAGAAGGTCGGAGGCGCCGAAGGGACCAAGCTCGATGAGGACTTCAAGGAGATGGAGAAGGTACCAGGGGAGGGGCTGCGCCCTGCCTGGTGTTCAGCACTGTTTGCCAAGTGCCCATGGCCACAGCGCCACATCTGGGCTGCGGGTGGGGCTCCTGGATGGACAGATCCCCCAGCCACGGGGGACCCGCGTAGCGAACCACAGTAGGCAGGGAGGCCAGCAGCCCTCCGAGCGGCGGGCGGCCCTTGTGTGGGCTCTGAGGCAGGTGGGGCTAGGGAGCGGGGCGAGGGCTGTCCAGGGGCTCCGGGTTTGGCCTCCGGTGCGTGACGGTTATAAAACCCCCACACGCTGCCTCTCTTCACAGAAGGTGGACGTTACCAGCAAGGCTGTGACAGAAGTGTTGGCCAGAACCATTGAGTACCTGCAGCCCAACCCAGGTAGGGGTACCAGCCAGCTAGTCTGGAATTTTGCCATTACTGGAGCACGAAGGGGGAATGTACGAGCTCAGGGAACTGAAATGCCCAGGGTGGGCAGGTTGTGGGTGTGGCTGGATCCCAAGGGTCCAAGGGATGTCCTCAGTCCTGCACTTCTGTCCACTTCATCCGGCAGCTCTCATTCTGCGTGGCGGTCCTAGCCTTAAATCACCCTTACGGCTGACAGTCCCAGCAGAAAAGAGCGTCTTTTCCACATAACCAGCTCACTAGACCAGTTGGAATCGGTTGCCCACCCATTCGCCAGGCCCCAGCCACCTGCCCACCCTTGGAGCATGAGGTGGGGTTCCCTAGTCCGAGAGGGAGACAGGGGCCTTTCCCTGAGGGCAATCCAAGTGCCGGTTCCCATAGCAGGAGGTGATGGGTGTGGGACACGCACAGCGACACCAGGCACGTCCGTTCAAGGCCTGTGCCACGGACAGCCTGGAGCAGGCGGAGGGAAGTGCGTGGCTCCCTTCCCCCCACCCCAGCGGAGGGCTGTGTCTGGGGCACCTGCGCCTGCCCCCCACGCCTTCTCTGAGGTGCTACTCCCGGGCCAGGGAAGGCAGCTTCTTGATGACAGCTGGGCCGCAGGACGAGGAGGCCGGGGGGGGCCCAGAGGAGCTGGTCACCTCCTGCCTCCCGCCAGGGCTCCTTTGTGGCTGAGGTGAGCAGAGAAGGGGAGGTCTGTGCAGGAGCTTCTTCGCAGAGCCTGGCTGTCAGCAGGCATAGGAACCGAGGTCCCTTGGGCCAGGGCAGTGCTTTAGAAAGAAGGGTGCTGGGGAGAGGAGGAACCCAGAGAGGAGCAGCCGGTGGCCGGTCAGGTGCAGGCCTCCAGGCTTCGTGAGCGAGACTGGCCGCGTGCCTACCCAGCCTGTTCTGTTCCAGCCTCACGGGCCAAGCTGACGATGCTCAACACGGTGTCCAAGATCCGCGGGCAGGTGAAGAACCCTGGCTACCCGCAGTCAGAGGGCCTGCTGGGCGAGTGCATGATCCGCCACGGCAAGGAGCTGGGCGGCGAGTCCAACTTCGGTGAGGGCTGCGGGAGGCCGGGGCGCCTGGCACCGGATGGCGGGAGGCCGCTTCCCTGCCGCTGCAGAGTTTTCCGTGGGGACGAGCGAGGATCGGAGTGTTGGCTGTAGGGCCACAGCCACTGGCAGGCCTGCCCTCCAGCCGCAGCTGATTCTGGGGAAGCCGGTCCTTGCAGTGGGGGCTTGTTTGACACCCGTCCTCACCAGCTCCCGGCTGCTGGGGCTCAGGATCAGACCCTAGGGTCCCTTGTTGGGTCCTGAATTCTGGCATCTGGGCCCCGGGGCGGGAGGACAGTTTAGAAGTTGGGGTGTCTTGGGACCCTAGGCCGCGGCCTCCTGTGACAGTTTCTTCCCCATTCCGGGTTCTGCCGCAGGCGATGCCCTGCTGGATGCAGGGGAGTCCATGAAGCGCCTGGCGGAGGTGAAAGATTCCCTGGACATAGAAGTCAAGCAGAATTTCATCGACCCCTTGCAGAATCTGTGCGACAAAGACCTGAAGGAGATCCAGGTGCTGCCCGCGTCCCTCCTCCCCCCCCACCCCCGCCGCGCCCTGCCCAGTGTGGCTCCCCAGTTCACACACACAACCCCCCACCCCAGCACCACCTGAAGAAGCTGGAGGGCCGCCGCCTGGACTTCGACTACAAGAAGAAGCGGCAGGGCAGGATCCCCGATGAGGAGCTGCGCCAGGCCCTGGAGAAGTTTGAAGAGTCCAAGGAGGTGGCGGAGACCAGCATGCACAACCTCCTGGAGACGGATGTACGTCTGGGCCCCACTGCGGGGGAGCCCGGAAGGCGGGGCCGGTGGGCGGGGTCACGTGTGCCCCGCCCGCAGCGGGTTCAGCGCCCAGGTGGAGCCTCCGGGACCTAAGGGGGCAGCCACCCTCCCCTTCAAGCCCCCTAAAGCTTTCTGGGCACCTCCACGGGCAGCAGTAGGGTCAGGCAGATGGGGAGAGGGCCGGGCCCCTGTGCCAGGAGCGTTCTGGAGAGGCTCCCTTTAGAGGCGGCCTTGGGGGGAGGGGTCACAGGGAGAGCCTCCCCTTCAGCAGCCGGTCGCTTGCAGATCGAGCAGGTGAGCCAGCTCTCTGCGCTGGTGGATGCCCAGCTGGACTACCACCGGCAGGCCGTGCAGATCCTGGACGAGCTGGCCGACAAGCTCAAGCGAAGGTGAGCCCCGTCCTGCTTTGGGCCGGTCTTTCAGGGCACCCGGGACACCGCCACCAGCTTCTAGGAGGCTGCACTCAGGGTGGAGGTTCCAGGAGAAAGACCTGATGGGCTTGTCCCGCTTGTCAGAGGGGAGGGCTGGAGTGGCCTCAGACGGGGGGGGGGGGGGGGCTGACCGACCGGGGGGCCTTGTGGTTAGACCCATCGGGCCTCTGCGCCCACGCCTGGCCCCGGGGGGCAGCAGTACAAAAGGCGGGAGGCGGAGGCGTCCCTTCATCGTGGCGTACGCGGGATCCGGCCGCTGGCCACTCCCCGCTCTCCTCCCTGCACGCAGGATGCGGGAAGCCTCCTCTCGCCCCAAGCGGGAGTACAAGCCCAAACCCCGGGAGCCCTTCGACCTTGGGGAGCCCGAGCAGTCCAACGGGGGCTTCCCCTGTGCCACGGCCCCCAAGATCACAGGTAAGGAGCGGGGAGGGGGCCGCCCCCCAGCCGGCTGCCCCCCCAAACCACAGAGCCAGGCCCCGCCCAGGGTCTTCAACCCCCTCTGTGCTTTGTGTGTGAGCAGCTTCGTCTTCCTTCCGATCTTCTGAGAAGCCCATCCGGACCCCCAGCAGGAGCATGCGTGAGTGTCCCGCAGGCGCGCCCCGCCCTTACATGCTCCCCGCCTGCTGGTCCGTTTCAGGAGGGCCTCCCTCCTCCCCTCCTCCGGTAGGCGTGGACACCCCTGCTGCCAGTCCTCTCGGCCCGTCTCGGGCGGGGGGGGGGGGGGGGGGGGGAGCTCGGCGCCGGGGCCAGGCGGGGCACGCCCCCCCATCGGCGTGAGTGTCCAGCAGGCTCGGGGCCCTCTGAGTGGCACGGTCATTCTGTCACCCCGATGCCCCCGGGCAGCCCTAGCTCCTCCCAGGAGCGTTTTGGTGACCACTCGTGGAGCCCATTCCCATCCCTCGCCCCTGGTTCTTCCTGACAAAGCTGGGCGGGCAGGAGGAAGGAGCAGCTGCCCTTCGGGGGACAGGAGCCTGGGGGGGGGGGGGGGGCGGGGGGAGGAGCCAGCGGTCTGAGCCAAGCCCCCACCCCCAGCCCCACTGGACCAGCCGAGCTGCAAGGCTCTGTACGACTTCGAGCCCGAGAACGCTGGGGAGCTGGGCTTCCACGAGGGTGACGTCATCACGCTGACCAACCAGATCGACGAGAACTGGTACGAGGGCATGCTCCACGGCCAGTCGGGCTTCTTCCCCCTCAGCTACGTGGAGGTGCTGGTGCCCCTGCCTCAGTGACCGCGTCGGCCCCGTCCACGTCGGCCTTCTGCAGCCGGGGCGGCGCCTGCAGGCGCTCCCCGTGGGGGAAGGCGGGCCTCGCTGGGGCAGCAGGGCTGGATGTCGGGGAGGGGCCCGCTTCCACGAGGGCCCCCCCACTCCCACCCCGCGGTCCCCGCTCCGGGCGGCAGTCTGGGGGCCGGGCGGTATTTTCGCTCCCCGACCCCGCGCCCCGAGGGGGCGAACACTAAGGTGCTCTTAGAAACACTAACTTCCTCCCACGCCTCCAGGAGCGGGTAACTCCAGGTGGGCCCCCTCACTCTCACACGCGCGTGCACACACACACACACCCCTCCCCCCCCCCCCCCCCCCCCAGGAGACCTGCCCTGAACAGGAGGAGATGGGGGTTCTGAGCAGGACCCCTGGCCGACACTCACCACCCTGCTTTTCAATTCACCCACAACACTCCTTCCCAGCCCCAACTCCAGGGCTCCCCAGGCCCTGGCACACCCGTGGATGCCACCTCCCTGGGGAGAGATGAGCCTGGGGTCCTCAGGGTTCCCCTAAGGCCGGCCCTCTCTGAGCAGCCTCTGAGGTGCTGTCGTCTCCCTCCTCCAGTGCCCTCCACCCTGCCCCGCACCCCCTCCTCGCCTCCCAAGTGTAGGGTGCCCCGCCCCAGATAAGCACACCGGACGGTCCTCTGGCACAAACCGCCACCACCAGCCGTGCCCACGGCACACGTGTGCACCACAGACGGGACCACAGGAGTCTTGTGGCCTCTGTCCTGCAGGTGGTCCCAGACCCCTGGGACCACCCTGAGGAGGGTCACAGGCGCCTCCCCAATCCCAAGCCAGCCACTGTCCCCACCGCTGACAGCGGCCCCAGCCATCTTCCTACAGACAGACCAAGGCAGGCAGCCGCCCTGACCAACAGAGCCGAGCCCCGCAGCTACTTCCTCTCTTGCCTGACCCAAAAATTGGCGCAACTAGGGGACCTCGGGACTGGATCACATTCCCCTCCTCTGATGACCTTGCAAAGGCCCCAGGGACACCTGGCTCTGAGGCCCCCTCATTGCCATTACATGGGGGAAGCACAGACCTCCCAGCAGACATGAGCAGTGGAACCTGGGCCACAATCGGCAGATCGAAATGTAATCCTGATTTTTTTTTTTTTTTTTTAAGTATTAAATGTCTCTTTCTACAGCCTCTTGCTTGGTGTGGTGCAGGGTGGGTCTTCCTCCCTGGCTCTCTGTGAGTGTCCAGGGGAGCCGGGGGAAAAGTCATTTGCCCAGCCACCAGCACAGGCACCACGTCCTCCAGATGTCCCTGCAGCCCCAGGAAGCCCGCAACATCGGCGCTCGGAGCGTCCCCTCCTGTACCGCTGCCCAGACAGCAGCCTATGTGCCCAGGGACGAGTGCAGGGGGCTCCCCCTCCCCCCAGGGTGAGACACACACCCAAGCTATTTGCTTCTGTCTTTTATTATCCGTGCCCCAACCACCGCACAGCTAAGTTGCACAGGAACAGAGCGGCACAGCCCCCAAGAGAACCCCCCCTGGTCCCAGTCCCCCTCAGCCCAAACCACGGAGGGGGGGATCAGTGTCTGACCAAGAGGCCCCCCCAGGCCCTGGCAGGCGGGGCCTCAGCTCCCTTGTTTAAGAAGGCTGTAAACCTGCTCCAGCACGTGGCACAGGCCCTGGTCCTTGGGTGTCCTGCTGGCCAGGGAGATCTGAAAGGAGCAGGGCTGGTGCCTCAGGGCTGTGCCCGGTGGTCCTGGCCTCACCGGCTCCCCTCCATCCGGGCAGAGGCCCTCCTAACCGACTCACACGGTAGCGTCCCCAAGACAAAGTTTTATGTTTAAATGAGGAGGCCTGCTCATGCGGAATGTTCTGGGTTTGGGGAGAGGACTATCTGCACACTCCAAATCCTACATTCTTCCTAGCTGCCTCTTGCCTAGGCTCTCACACCCTCTGCGCCGGCCCCACCAGCCCAGCAACGGGGTGGAAGTGACCCGTGGCAGCCGGAAGCTCTGGTCACTCTTGAAGTTTGAGCAAAACAAGCAAACGTGCAAAACTGCATTTCTCTACAAGGCAGGAAGCCAGTCAGACACCCCCGAGGCCGCCGAGCCCCGCAGCGTCCCACTGGCTGCAGGGCCGGCGAGCTGGAGAGACCTCTGCTCGCCTCAGCTCTGCCGGCGCTTGAGGCTCTGAATCGGACCCCGGCCCCTTGTGCGCTCGGGTGGGCGCCCACGCCGTGACATAGGGCCCAGTGTGGCTTCTCCATCCCCACGGCCCAGGGTCTGTGGGTTCTCCCCTTTCTAGCTGCTCTTGAATAGCTCTCCCCGTCACCGTCACCACCCAGCTGTGACCCAACAAGGCTGTTGGCAGCGTTGACACCCAGCTGAAATAACACGGAACTCAGGACACGGTTTCTCAGGCTGCCCGCGGATAGATTCTCGCGGGCTCCCCCCACGTTGTCTTCCTACGGAGTCTGCATGAGACAGGGGACACGAGTCTTACCTTCAGCTTGTCGAGGTACGTGTGCTCCTGGCTCCAGGGCTCCTGGAACCTCACGAGGTCAGGGGCGCCCTTGTAGAATTCCACCAGCAGCATCTGGGGGACAGGGGGCCGATGGGACTCCTCGCTCCTGCCCTCCCACCCGTGCCAGGTGCCGGGGATACAGCGGTGGGCAGCCTGTGGGGCTTCAGTCCCATATGGCACGTAGGCGCCCAGGACCCCAAGGGAGACCACCCACTGAGGAGTGCCACCAGGGAGCTCAGCAGGAGGCCCCTGGAGGGGCACCGAAGTAGCCCCAGGCAGAGGGAGGCACACTGAGTGTGTGAGAGGGAGGGGCTCCGAGTGTCGCACAAGCCTGACACGGACCCCTTGCGCAGCCTCATCCAAACAACAGTATCCGGGATCCCACAGGTGTGACCAACTAGCTTTTTTCAAACGCCACTTGGAACATCGACACTAAACAGCTGGGGGACCACCTCAAGTCCCCTCACGTGCCTCCATTTGGAGAATCAGTGCAGGTGCAGAGGCCCGAGGCGGGGGCACCTCCGGTAACTTCCAGAACAGCTAGGCCAGGTGCGGGGAGCAGGTGGGCAAGGATCAGGGACTTGAGCCTAAAGCCACAGGTGATTTTCAGCCCCGGACGAGGAGTCTGGCCTATGCCCCGACGTGGCGCATTCAGCCACCCTGAGTCCTGCAGTCTCGCCACCGACCAGCGGGGTCCTTCAGCCCCACCCGCCCCTCTCAGGGGCCCTGTGCGCCCCACCCGGGAGTGAGCTCACCATCTCATGAAGGATGTCATTAGTCAGGAAGTTGTCCTGGACGTAGGCCATCTCCACGTCCATGGGGACGCCGTAGTCACTGGGCCTTTGCTGGCAGGGACACGAGCCAGTCACGCCCAGCCTCCGATCCCACGAGGGGATGCGTCCTGGGCCAGCAGTCAGAGAATCACACTGCGACCAGGTTCAGAGCCACGTGGGTCCTCCACGGAAGGCTGCGGTGCGACTCCGGAGGCGGCGTGGCCCTGCCCCCAGCAAGAGAGGCCGCCAAGCGAGCCACGCACCCGGGAATGGCTTCCCAAGCCCGATTTCTGACCCCGGGACAGATGTGGGGAATGGCACTCGGCAGAGTTGGGGAGGGAGGTCGTGTTAGTATCAAGGGCTCCACGTGATGCCCGCGCCTTTTCAACACCCAGGCCCTCTCGGGAGCCCGGGACAGCGCGACGGTTATGGTCCCATTTCACGGGGGGAAACGGGGGTCCCCACTCCCCTAAATGAGCCCAGAACCAGAGTCCTGCCCACGGACCATCGACAGGCCCCTCCTGGCCCGCAGCGCCGCGACCCTGCCCTCCCCCCACAGCCCCGCCTACCTCGGGGGGCGGCATCACCCAGAAGGGGGAGATCTTAGACTCGGGGCCCGGGTTGCCAGAGTAGTAAGGGGCTGCGGGAGGACAGCGACAGTGGCGACGGCCTGGAGGGGTCGGCGGCCCCGAAGCGCCGCGCGCGCGCGCGCGCACGGACGCACGCGCCGGACGCACGCATGCGCACCCGCGCGCCCCAGGCCTTACCGCAGAGCAGGGCGAGGCAGGGCTGGAAGCCGTTGCTGGAGCCCTGCAGCCGCAGCTGGTAGTCCATCTGCGAGTCGATGTCCTGCAGCGACGGGAGCGCGGGGCTGTGCGGGTGGCTGTGGTACCAGCCCACCAGGGACAGGCCCCGCAGGAGCAGGCTCTGGTAGATCTGGGGGCACAGGCGAGGCTGCGGTAGAGCCGGGGGCTTCCCCAGCCCTCGTGCGCGCTCACCCCTCCCAGCCGCCAGCGCGCCTGCCGCATCCCATCCCCATTCGAGGCCAGCACTTAATATGTGCCTGCCGTGTGCCTGGCCTGGGGACACAGCAGCACCAAGACAGAGCCCGCCCCCACCCTCCAGGAGGCCAGGGGAGGGGGAACAGTCAACAAATACATAAAAAGATGCACCCGTCACAAAGCAAAGGCAAACGTTTATTTTAGGCAGGCCGCATCGCCAATTCCTGGCTCGCAGCGGGCACGCAAACAGTTAAACAGATAGGAGGATGTGTGTGTGCACTTGGGCAGGAGCAGGCATTTCTGGATGCCTTCAGCAAGCAGAGGCAAGTGCTGGCGTAAGGAGCAAGAAAGAGGTGGGCCGAGAGACGTGCGGCAGTCGCCTGTCCCCATGGGTCACTGCCGGTGCCAGAAGGTGGGTGTGGTGCACGTTGCACAGCGCCAGGCACATACAAAGCACCACTATGACACCGCTATTGAGGATGGCAGCTAATATTCACTGGGCTCTTACTACGTGCCAGGCACGGCCTGGAAACCGAGGCTCGGGGTAAAGAGGGCGGGCCACCTGTGCAGAGGAAGCAGGACCACGGACAGGGTCACAGGCACGGGGCGGGCGGTCACACATACTCTTCCGCACACTCGTTTTTGCACTACTAGCCACCGGGACAGCTGTGTCCACACGAGCCCTCCCTACAACGCCCTGACTCCCCGCACCCCCTCACCTCCTCTTCCATGGTGGCCGCCATATCCGCGTCCCCCAGCCGGCTCCGACAGGGGAAGGCTCTCAGCACCGTGAGCACTGTGCAGAGGCGAAGAGAAGGTGTAGACATCAACCCCAGCCCCAGACACCCCCCTGCCCACCTGGCCCCAAATACCCACTCTGGCTGTTGATGTCCCAGCGGCCCCCCAGGTACCCCACGACCTCGCTTCGAGTCAGGTGGCTGTGGAAGTCCTGGGGAGGGGACGGACACCAGAAGAGCGGCTCAGGCTGCGGCCCAGCCCCAAGCGCCTCTCCTCGGGGCCAGAGCCCTTGCAATGTGCCGGGACCACCCCATCGGCCTCCTCCTTCGTTCACTGATTGAGTGCCTACTGTTTAGCAGCAGTGAACAAAACAGAAAAGGTCCCTGCCCTCATAAGAGCCAACCTCCCAGGGACCCCTTCCAGGTGCCCCAGCCACCTGCCCAGGTCTGGCCCTTGGCCCTCAAGGGACAAGGTGACGGCTGGGCACACACCAGCAGGAACAGCACGTTGCTGGAGATGGCCACGTTGAACGGCTGGAACTTGTTGATGGCAGCGAAGGATGTTACCTCCACCAGGGTGTGGGGGTTCCTGTAGGAGCCAGAGGGTCCCACAGCTTCAGGAATTCAGCCCCGAGCTAGCTCCCCCGGCCCCCAGAGCCAGCGCTGAGGGTGTGAGGCCTGTGTCCCCCCCCCCCCACCCGCAAGAGCTAGTGAAACCTGGGGGCGGGGGTGTGGCGGGCACAGGGTGTGTCTGACCTGGCAGAATCTCGACTGCCCAGCATGCAATACCGCACAGGCACCCGGATCTTGTTTTCCACCCGCTTCCCGGCGGGCACGGCCTCTGTGGGGCGGGCGAGGGGGGAAAAGGTAGCCTCAATCCCTCCCAGCCCAGAAGTGGAAAACAAGGACAAGGCGGCCCAGGAAAAAACCTCCAGAGGCAGCTTTAAAAATCAGGCCCCAGAACGGAGAGATCAGGTGGCAGGTTAACAAACTGGAAAAAAGGAGATTAAAATACCAGAGGAAGGGCTTAGAAAATCAGGGAAGGACCCCAGGAAACCAGGCAGGGGGCCAAAGGAACCAGGCACCGAGGCAGCGAAATCCTATAGGGGAGCGTGGAAATCAGGCAGCATAGTAAAGAAATCGGGCCATGGGACCAAGAAATCCAGCATTAGAGCTTAAGAAGCCAGGCAGGGGGGTGGGGGGCGCTGGGGGGCTCAGACCGTTGAGCACCAGACTCTTGATTGCGGCTCAGGTCATGATCTCAGTGTTTGTGGGTTGAGCCCTGACTCAGGCTCTGCCCTGACTGCACAGAGCCTGCTTGGGATTGTTCCCCCCCACCCCTCCCCTGCTCACGATCTCTCTCTCTCTCTCTCTCTCTTAAAATAAATAAATAAACATTAAAAAAAAAAAAAGAAGTCAGGCCACGAGAAAGACATTAGGCAGTAGAACTAGGAAGTCCGCCAGGCATGTTGGGAGTGCTGAGAAAAACGCAAGATCTGCCCCCCCCCCCCCCCAGCCACCTCCTCACCCGAGTTCTGCCCGCCTCCTGCTCACCTCTAAGCCTCTCACCTGGGTGCGCAGGCTCCGAGGGTCCCTTGGCAGGTAGTCTCCGACTCTTGTCCTCAGTGGAGACCCCTGCCAGAACCTCCTCCTCTTCTTCCTCCATCAACAGCTCCTCCTCCTCCCCTTCACTGGCCGGGCTCTGGTGGGGGCGGGGCGGGGCGAGTGGCAGGACCCTCAGCTGGGCGCCACCCACCCTCCTCACCAAGTTCCACTCAGACCTTCAGCTGGCCTTACGGTCCTGCCATTGCCCCAGGGGCCCACTAGAGGGAGCGAGTGAGCACAGGCGGCCTGAGGTCCTGGTGCCGCTCAGATGTGAGCACCTTCCAGCAGCTGCCGGGCGGAGTTTCAAACCTCTCCTCCGCTTTTACAAGCTGTGCAGCTTCTAGCAAGCGCCCTAACCTCTCTGAGCTCTGTTCTCCTCATCTGTCAAAAGGGGCTAATGACCTCCAGCGCACAGGGACAGCATCAGGGTGAAATTAAATAATGCCTGCAAGGCAATTAGCACACCTCCTGTAGATCCATTCACTGAGCAAGCAAGTGCTTATAGGGATTATTTTACCAGATTCTCTCAATAATCTCTCCTGATCTGCCCTCAACTGCCCCTGCTGGGGTGACCTCTCAGTGTCCAAAACCCAACAGGCACATGGTCTCTGTACTCTTCCTCCTCGCCGCAGGGTCTGGCTGGTCCTGGCTCCTCCTTCTGGGAGCGCCCCAGGGACCCAGCTTCCCTCCCATCTCTCCAGTCCCCTCCGTCTCCCACCCCTCCCCGGTGTGCAGGCTGGGTCCTCGGGAAATTTCTTCTCTCCCTACCTGCTCCCCTCCGGGGCAGTCTCCTCCACTCTTGGGACTGGAACCCTGTCTCTGGCCTGACCACCCCCACAGTCCTATCTCCAGCCCAAGCCTCCTCTGAGCTCCAGACTCAGCGTCCGGCTGATCCTGGAAGTCTCGGCGGGGCGGGGGGGGCGGGGGTGCTCCCAGGCACCTCCACTCAGCTCTATAACCACGCTGCACCTGACTGTCCCCCAATCCTCCCCAATCCCCACGGCAGCCTCATCCATCCACTTGCTCGGAACAAAACATCTCTTAACACCAACATCTATCTGATGCAACCGCAAATCCGGTGAGATCCACTTTCAAAATCAGCCAAAACTTGCCCGCTTCTTGATCCATCAATTGTCCGCCCGGTCCACCCCATCATCTCCTGCCCGGAACAGGTTCTGTCACCTGCATCCTGGTCCCCAACTTTCACCGGGGCCACCCCCCCCAGTCTTTGTGCCAGACGGCGGCCACCAGGGGGCGCGTGTGGGCACCTGAGTCAGGTCTGCCCATCCTCTCTGCCTTCCTGGGCTCCCACCCACCTCAGGGAAAAAGCCCAAGTCCTCCCCGCCTGTTTCCAGCCTGACATCTGGCCCTGCAGATTTCTGATCTGCCAGCAAGATATACATATATGATACATACGGATACTGTTAGCATCTTCGTTTACATACGAAGGAGAATTAGCACCCAGAGACGACCCTAGGCCAAGCTCACCAGCTGGTGAATATTCAAAGATGTTATGACTATCATAGCATTAGAAACTCCCCAATCTGGTCCCTGCCACTGTCTCCAGTCCCCTCAGCTGCTTAAGACACGTGAGCCTCAGGCTGTATCCACCGATCATGGTTCCCCAAGCGCTGTGTGGCTTCCTACCTCCGCGGCTCTGCGGTCTTTGGCTCCCTCTGAAAACGCCTCCCTCCGCCTCGCTCTGACAAACTCCTGATCATCCCACAGGGCCCCAGCTCCAATGTGCTCACTCTGGGTACTCCTAATCCAACAGCGCTTCAGGAGGCTGAGGGACGCACCTCATCGGCAGCAGCCGTGGGAATGTGCAGCTGGTGTCGCCGGAGCCAGGCCGCCTTGTACTTGTCCAGCTTCTGGCCCTTGTACTTGACAGAGGCCCAGCCACAGCCGGACTTCTTGGCCGGGTTCACCAGCTTCTTGCAGTGGGTGGCCCAGGCGCTGGGTGAGTTGAACACCTGTCCCGTTTCTTGCCACACGATCCTCCCGTCGGGCTGTAGGTCTCCCATGAACTTCTTCCCCTGCAGTAACAGCAGCCTGGCTGCACCCAGGCCCTGGTACCCACCAAGCCACCTCCAGGAAGCCCTCCCTGACTCCCCCCCGCCCTGCTCCCCGGAGCTTGGCACCCACCTCTGCCCACAGCATCCCTCCCAGGAAGCTGACCAGCTTACATGCCTCCCGGTCCCTGTATGTCCACAGTCAGTCCTCAGCAGCCTGGATTAAAACTGCCCAGCTCTGTGTCTCCCCACCTGCTCACTGGACCGTGAGCCCCCAAAGGGCAGGGACAGGGCCTGCTTGGTCCCTAACACACAGCACACAGCCTGGCACACAGCAAGTGCTCCATTCATGAACTGCCCCCACTCACAAGGCCCAAGGAAACAGCAGCAAACGTGTAAAGCATAGTGTAGCAGGCTGCCTGCTGGGCGCTGTATTCCTTTGACCCTCCTACAACCCCGCGACAGGAAAAATAAAAACCCATTTTATAGATGAGGAAACCAGGATATGGAGAGGCTGAGTAAGGTCACACAGCCAGGAAAGCAGGGGTGTCCTCTCCGAGCCTCAGTTTCTCCTCTGTGAAATGGGCTGTTTGGTAAACGATGCCCTGCAGCCCAGAAGGGTTCGTGCTGGGTCTGGATGCTTGTTTCAATTTCCCCTCCCCACACCTGGGCTTGGCCGGTGGGAGGAGAGCTCTGGGCCTCAGTTTCCCCTTCCTGCCCCAGCCGGGACGGGATGGGGGGGTAGGTAGGGGACGCTCACCAAGTAGTAGATGGACAGCACCCCGGCGCCGGGCTCCAGTAGCGCATCTTTGAGGAGCACCCGCAGCGTGACCGCGCGCCGGGTGAGCGCGCCCCCGGGCCCGCCGCAGCCCCCCGGGCCCGCCCCGGCTCCGGCCCCACCGCCGCCGCCGCCGCCGCCCCCGCCCCCGCCGCCTCCGCTGCGCGCGCCGCCAGCTCCAGCCGGCCTCTCGGGGTCCTCGGCCTCTGCCTCGTCCTCGTCCTCATCCGGCGCCTCCTCGCCCGCGCCACCCGCCGGGGACAGCGGCTCCGGAGCTGCGGGCAGCGACAAGCTGCAAGGGGCCGCGCGCCCCCAGCCGCCCGGGCCTCTCGACCCCACCCCGCCCCCCACCCCGGACCCCCAGCCGGGCCCGCCGTACCTGCCATGGCCGCTCCGCCCCAAGCGCCCCGCGCCCTGCGCCCCGTGCGACTTGCGCGCCGCTGGCTCTTTCTTCCCGGCACGTGACACGGCTCCGCCCCGAGGGGGAGGGGCCCCACCCTGGGGGCGGGAGGGGGGCTCGGCCTGCCCGCGCGAGCCGGGACCCGGAGGCCTCGCGCCTGTCCACGGGCAGAGCCGGGGACTCATCCCTCCGGGACCATCGGGAAAACGGAGGCTCGAGGCCACCTTCCGTGGGAGGCGCGTGGCAACCTACCAAGCGGGGAAACTGAGGCCCCGGGCCTTTCGCTTTCGGGGAACTAGTGGCTCCACTGGGGCGGCCTGTTATTGGATTTAGACCCGGAGCTGGGGGGCGCGGGGGACTCAGTTCACTAGGACCGGGCGGGGTGGGACACTTGAGGGACCAGAAGTCTCAGCTGTGGCGACCAGGGGAGAAACCCCCGGAGAACGAGCCACAGCGCCCTGGGGCTGCAGGCCGAATAGGGAAGGTCTAAAGCGCCCAAGGCGGAGGGCCCGGCTGGCTCAGTCCGTAAAGCAGGCGCCTGTTGATCTCGGGGCTGTAAGTTCGAGTTCCATGTTGGGTGTAGAGACTACTTTAAAAATAAAAAATTTTAAGTAATAATAAAAATAAATAAAGCGCCTGAGCCGGACGTCAGTCTCTAAAGGGTTAACTCCCATTCCCCTGGGCCGATTCCACGGTTGGGCCCAAGCGGAGCCCAACAACCAATTATAGGAGGGTCATTTAAACTTCAACCAATAGGCAGCAGTCGTGGGATTCCCTCCAGCCAATCAATGTTAAACCGCTGCTTCCGCCAAACGCGTAGCCCTCGGCCAATCACAGGAGCCCCCGGGCCTCACGTATCCATTCAGTCGTAGAGTTTGGTCCTGTGCCAGCCAATCAGATCCCGGGTCAGAACGTGCCCTCAGGCTGGCGCGCCCCCCGACTTCCCACGCCTCCTCGCGCCGGGCTCTCGGAGGCGGAGCCGAGTTGGGTGTTCGCGGGTCGGTTTCAGTGCAGTCCTTTGTCCCTGGCCCCTGGCCCAAGCAAGACCTTTGCTCTGAGGCGCAGCGGCACCTCCCAGGACTAGGAGTCCCCAGGCCCTGGCAGGGCTGCAAGCCGGGGATGGGGCCTTTCCGAAACTGCTGGGAGTTACGGGCTCGGCTCAACCCCGGACCGGTGTACTCCGCCCAGTTTGGAAGCGGGGACGGGACGTTGGGGGGGGGGCGGGGGGGATGTTACGGGACGGTGGTCTGCAATCAACGGACCTGGCTCCAGATCCTGGTCCACCACATCCCAGCCCTGTGACTTTGGCCAAGTGGCTCCGCGTCTCTGTTTCACCATGGGGACGATCATGATGACTCCCTCAAGGTTGTTAACGAATGGGGCATCACAAGAATTAAGAGTTGGACAAATGGGAATTAATACTCTTTTTTTTGTCAAGCCCACGCCTCCTGCTGCAGTTTCCCCACACAGACACCCCCCACCGCAGGTCCAGCCACCAACTGGGCATTCCCCAGCAGCCCTGGACTCTTGACCTCAGTTTAGTCCCCCATGTCCTTGCCCACGTTCCTTTGACTCTGTTCCCCAAATCCTGGACCGGACCTCCTCCTCCCAGCTGGGCCCTGGTCATCACCTTGAGCCTCAGACCTCTATACACAGCCTCCACCTCATCCACCTTCCACACTGGCCCCAGAGGGATCTTACCAAAATGCAACTGTGACCACCTCCCTCCCCTACTCCAAATCCTTCTATGGCTCCCATGGCCTTTGATAAATACAATTAAAACAAACTGCTGTGACCTTATTAACCATTTATGGCGCCCCCTTTTGAAAAATTTTTTAACTAAATTTAATTTTTTAAAAATACTCATTTTTGAGGGAGAGAGCAAGTGTGAGCACTAGTCGAGGAGAGGCAGAGAGAGACAGAATCCCAAGCAGGTTCCACGCCCAGTGTGGAGCCTGATGCAGGGCTCTATCCCAGGACGCCGGGAGCATGACCCCAGCCGAAATCAGACACTCAACTAACTGAGCCACCCAGGTGCCCCTATGGCATCCCTTTATGGCAGGCATTGTTATTAACTTTATTAGTTCATCAGATGAAAAGATTGCCAAGTCACACGGCTCTTGAGTGGATTGCAAAGGCTATTTTTTGCTATGTGTATAAAGTCCAGGCTGCCCTATAATGATCAAGGAAATTAAATTTGTAATTTTAAGACTCCTCAAAAATAAATCTCCGTGCCCACATGGAGAATTGTACCAAAGATTCAAAGAATTAACACCACTTTTTAAAAAATGTCTTCCAGAAGCTTGAAGAGGAGGGAACATTTTCCAATTCATTTAATTTTTTTTTTGAGAGAGAGAGAGTGCGTGCGTAAGCGGGGGAGGAGAAGAGAGTGAGAGAGAGAAAAGAGAATCCCAAGCAGGCTCCACACTGTCAGCGCAGATCCCTTCTCAGGGCAAGCTGAAATTAAGAGTCAGACACTTAGGCGACTGAGCCACCCAGGCGCGCACCCCCCCCCCAATTCACTTTATGAAGCTAGCATTACCCTGAAACCAACACCAGATAAGGACGATACAAAAACATTTTAAAAAGAAAGAAAACGACAGACCGTATTCCTCATGATTACAGGCACGCACACACACAAAAAATCGCTAACAAAATATTAGGAAGTAGAATTTGGCCATATATAAAAAGAATTACACACCATGACTGAGTGGGGTTTACTCCAGGGATGCATAGCGGGTTCAGTATTCAGGAATCAATCAATGTTAGCCATCATATTTAACAGGCGGTGGTCGTGGAATAACGGTTCCCTAAAGATGTTCACATTCTAATCCTCAGGACCTGTAAATATGTTAGATTACATGGCAAAGGGGATTTAAGGTGCAGATGGAACTTAAATTTCTAATCAACTGCCTTGAAAATAAAGAAATTAGCCTGGATTAGCTGGGTGGGGGAGATGCCATCACAGGGGTCCTTAAAAGCAGATGACAGTAGTCACAACAGAAGAAATTCGGAGTGATGTGATGTAAGGATTCTGCCTGTATTTGCTGGTTTTGGAGATGGAGAAAGGGGACCATGAGTCAAGGAACCCAAGAAGCTTCTAGAAACTGGAAAAGGCAGGGAAATCGAGTCATCTTCTGAGCCTCCTGAAAAGAATGCATCTCTGGCAACCCCTTGATTTCGGTTCTGTGAGATCCACGAAATACATTTGTGTCGTTTTAAGCCTCCACACTTGAGGTAATTTGTCAGAGAAGCCACAGGAAACTAACGCGCAAACTAAGGAAGAAAGGTCTCCGACAAGATCATTTCAACTGATACAGAAAAGGCATTGGACAAAACTCAACACCCATGCATGGTAAAAACTCTCAGCAAACTAGAAACAGATGGAAAGCAACTCACCTGCAGTTAACATTGTACTCGATGCGGAAAGACTAGACGCTTTCCCCGTAACAGAGGGAACAGGGCAAGGATGTTCACGCTCGCCACCCGTATCCAACGCAGTCCTGGAAATTCCAGCCAGTGCAATAAGGCAAGAAAAGGAAATGACAGGCATACCGATTGGAAAGGAAGAAATAAAACTCGCCCTGTTTGCAGATGATAGGATGGCCTTCCTAGAAAATGCCAAGATGCGAACAGGAATACCTCGTTCTAAGGAGCTTTACTTTATTCTGCTTCACAAATAGTGCCTTTTTTTTTTTTTTTTTAACAAATCGAAGGTTTGCGAAAACCCCACATCAAACGGCACCGCTTTTCCAACAGCATTTGCTGACTTTGTGTCTCGTTTTGGTAATTCTCGTACTATTCCAAACATTTCCATTATCATTGTATACTTCTGGTGGCTCATGGGAAGAGGGCAAACTATTAATAGTACCGGGAATTTGGAAGTTGTTTCCAACCCTCATGGATGACGCTGAGAGAGAGAGAGGCAAACCAAGAAACGGACGCCTTAAAAAAAAAAAAAAAAAAAATTTTTTTTGGGGGCGCCTGGGTGGCGCAGTCGGTTAAGCGGCCGACTTCAGCCAGGTCACGATCTCGCGGTCCGTGAGTTCGAGCCCCGCGTCGGGCTCTGGGCTGATGGCTCAGAGCCTGGAGCCTGTTTCCGATTCTATGTCTCCCTCTCTCTCTGCCCCTCCCCCGTTCATGCTCTGTCTCTCTGTGTCCCAAAAATAAATAAACGTTGAAAAAAAAATTTTTAAAAATAAAAAAAATAAAAAATTTTTTTAATGTTATTTATTTTTGAGAGAGTGAGCGAGCGGGGGAGAGGCGGAGAGGGGGACAGATGATCTGAGGCGGACTCGGCACTGACCGCAGAGAGCCCAGTGCGGGGCTCAGACTCACGAACCTTGAGATCATGACCTGAGCCGAGGTTGGACACTTCAACCAACAGAGTCACCCAGGCGCCCCTTAAGAAACAGACTTCGGTTCGCCTGGGTGGTTCAGTTGGTTAAGCATCTGAGTCTTATTTTTGGCTCAGTTCATGATTTCGAGGTGTGTGACTTCGAGCCCCGGGTGGAGTCGGGCTCCAGGGTGACAATGGGATAGTCTCTCTCTCTCTCTCTCTCCCCCTCTCTGCCCCTCCCCTGCTCACACATGCTCTCTCTCAAAAGAAAAAAGAAAGGAAAAAAGAGGGACAGAGGAAGAAAAGAATGAAGGGGAAAGAAGGGGAGGGGAGGGGAGGGAAGGGACTCTTAACTACAGAGAACAAACAGCTGGTTACCAGAGGAGAGGTGGGGGGGGGGGTTGGGTGAGATAGGTGATGGGGACGAAGGACTGCACTTGCCCTGATGAGCACTGGGTGTTGTATGGAAGGCAGTGTTGAATAACTATATTGTACACCTGAAACTAACATTACTGAAATTTAAATAAAAGCTTCAAAGATTTTTTAAAATGTTTATTTGGGGGAGGGGGGCAGGGGCAAAGAGGGAGGGGAGACAGAGGATCCTAAGCGATCCAAGGCGGGCTCTGTGCTGAGAGCAGAGAGCCAGACGCAGGGCTGGAACTCAGGAGCTGTGAGATCCTGACCTGAGCCTAAGTCCAAAGGTTAACCGACTGAGCCACCCAGGCGCCCATAAATACACTTTTTTAAGTACAGTCTACCTCCCAACGTGGGGCTCAATCGCATGACCCCAAGATCAAGAGTCTCCTCGTACACGTCCCACTGAACCAGCCAAGAGCCCCTTAAATAAAACCTTTTAAATTTTTTTTTAAGGTTTATTCGTTTTTCAGAGGCAGAGCATGTGGGGGGAGGGGCAGGAGAGAGGGAGACAGAATCGGAAGCAGGCTCCAGGCTCTGAGCCATCAGCCCAGAGCCCGACGCGGGGCTCGAACTCACGGACCGCGAGATCAATGCCTGAGCTGAAGTCGGACGCTTAACAGACTGAGCCACCCAGGCGCCCCTTAATAGATATTAAGGCGCCCCTTAGATAAATTTTTTTAAAAAATGGAGACGCCTGGGTGGCTCAGCAGTTGGTGGCTCAGTTGACTCTTGTCAGAGTTGACATCTCCTGTCTGCTCCCAGTGACACACAGGTGCGATTCCTATCAAAATCCCAGCAAGATTTTTTTTTTTGTAGATTTAGGGAAGATTGGTATAGCAGGCAGGCAGCTTAAGGGGCACGCAGACCTTCATGCGATGTCCCTGTTGTGTCCTCTCTGGACACACGCACTGCCACGCGGGCACCAGGCTCCTCCCTTTCTCACATCCAGACCTTTGCTTAGGCAGGTCCCTCCTCCCGGTGCGCCCTCTGCCCAGTCCCCGCTCAGCACTGAGAGCCTCCCGGTGGCTCCCTCCTCCCCAACTCCAGCGGGCCTCCCAGACTTCTTGGGGAGACCAGAGAGGCTGGGATTTCCCTAGGACCTGCCTGGCCCAGCACCCGCCCAGCACCTGGCAGGGGAGGGAGCTGGGGAGCTGACAGAAGAGAAAATTCCCCTGGAACCGGTTTCTCTGCTTCCTGGCCCAGCTGGGGCACCCACCCCGGGGAGAGGCCAAGGCCAAAGACCCGGGCCACCATGGCCTCAGCCCTAAGCCCACCCCGGGTCCCCAAACCCAAAGGCGCTCTACCTTCACACTACTACGAGAACTTTCTGGAGAAGAAGGGACCCTGTGACCGGGTAAGGCACTGCTGGGCTCCTAGGTGGCTGCACTCACCTCTCTGAGCCTGGATCTTCACACCTGGCCGAGGGGGCGGGGTGGGTAGTGGCTGGGGCCGGGCGCCTGCTGGGGGTGCTGGAAAAGGTTCTGCCCACCCTCTGCCTGTCTCTGACTCTGGTTTATCTCTTTCTCTGTGTCTCTCCCTGCCTGTCTGCCTCCCTCTGTCTCCCTCTTGGTCTCTCTTCTCTTTCTCTTGGATACAAACAGATCAGGGACTTCCCCCAGGAAGTGGAAAACCTTCTGGCTCCCAGGTCCCAGCCCCACACTAACCCTGAGCCTCAGCTGCGGGGGTGGGGGGGTCAAGGCCAGGAGAGGTAGCTGAGGGGGCCGCATCTGGCAGGACCAGAGACGGATGCAAGCCCAGTCCCTCCTGCCCTGAGGCGCCCCACCCCCCACACTTGTCTCATCTTCTGCTACAACCCCAAACACCCACCCACTGAGTTCCCTGGCCACCCCCACCGCCACTGCAGATTGCGGTCCCCTCCTCCTTTCCTTGTGCCTCCAAGTGCCCACCCCCCACCGCCCCCCTCAGGCCTACACACCATCTAGGCCACAGGGGTCCCCACGTCTTCCTGACTCCCAGGCCTTGTGCAAGGGACTCTCCATCGTTGTGCCTTGGTTTTCTCTATTACACAATGGGTATAGTAGGGCCGTAACCATGGTTACTGGAGAAGGGGTCTGGGGTCCTGACTCCGCAAGCACCGTTCACTGGTATTAACTCACCCAATTCTTTCAGCGGCCTCTGCGGTAGGTTCCTCTTTATCGCCATTTCATGGGTGGGGAAACTGAGGCACGGAGAGCTTAAATACCTTGTGCAATGGCGTATAGTGGGTACACGACAAAGCAGGTCTGACCTGCTGAGTTTAATCACTTACTGCTCTGCTCCCAGGGCCGAGCACATGGTAAGTCCTCAGTAAATGTCAGTTAAATGTATCTACAGACAGATGGGTAGGTGGATGGATGGATATGTCGATGGTTGGACAGACATAGAGACGGATGGGTGGGTGGGTAGATAAGTGGATGAACAGATGGATGGGCAGGCAGATGGACAGATGGACAGGTGGACTGATGATGACTACTGGGCATCAATATGAAAACTATCCTCATCATTACGGACTAATGAAAGTACCCCCTCCTCCCGGAAGTCTTCCCGGATTTCCCAGTTGAAGGGCCTTTCTCCAGATCTCAAGGCCTAGGGTTTGTCCCTTTCGGGGTACTGATTACTCTTCCCTGGAAGATTTAGTATCTATGCTTTCTTTTTAGTTTTTAAACGTTTATATATTTTTGAGAGACAGACAGTGTGTGAGTGGGGGAGGGGCAGAGAGAGAGAGGAGGGAGGCACAGAATCGGAAGCAGGCTCCAGGCTCCGAGGAGCTGTCAGCGCAGAGCCCGACGCGGGGCTCGAACCCACGAACTGTGAGATCGTGACCTGAGCTGAGGTTGGACGCTCAACCAACTGAGCCCCCCCAGGTGCCCGAGTATCTATGCTTTTCTATATTCTTCTGGAAGACAACCTATTTAGAAACGGAAGCCATGTCCCAGGTGGTATTTTGCCTCTTCAACAGAACTGGGTGCAGAGTAGATGTTCAGGGAATATTTGCTGGAAAAAAACCAAACAATCCCATTCTCTTACCATCTGGGCTGTATCAGCCCCCTTGGACCACCAGAGAGTTAGGACATTTATAATTCAGAATCCTGGGGGCAAATCCTGAATCGGCAATAACTTCTAGAGTCCAGAACCTTGTGAAATTCTGAGACCGCAGACTCAGGCCCACAGGAGATCCCAATAAATATTTATGGGGTGGACAAGGAGAAGGGGGTGTATGTGTGTCAAAATGGGTACACAGATGGGTGGGTGGGTGGGTGGGTGGACGGTTAGTTCAACTTACTCCTGGATCTCCTACCTCTGTACACTGGCCAGGGGCGGGGCGGAGGCGGGGCGCTGCTCTGCATTCCCCATTCCATCAAGGAGGCTTCTTTGGTCCTTTCTCAAAGAACAACAGATCCCCATAAGTTGGGCCATGGATGGGGAGGGCCTCCCAGAGAAGGCAACGTTCGTTCAAAGACCCAAAGCAGGTGATGAAGGAAACTGTGATGATCTGGGGAAAGAGTCTCCAGGCAGAGGAAACAGCCAGTGCAAAGGTCCTGAGGCAGGAGTGGGTGCCATGGAGGTACCCGGATTTCCCTTCTCACCTCCTTCTCTTTCTCTACCTTTGGTCCCCAGGATTACAAGAAATTCTGGGCAGGCCTCAAGGGTTGCACTCTCTATTTCTATAATAGCAATCGGGACTCCCAGGTAAGGAGGGGAATGAACTGGTCGCCCCCGCCTCCCCGCCCCCCTCCTTTGACCTCAGGGACCAAGCATAGAGGGCGGGTGTTTCGGCCAAGCCAGAGGGCCTGGGGAGCCACAAGCCTGGCGCTCAGACCCCTGCTTCCGGATCCCCAGCACGTGGAGAAGTTAGACCTAACGGCACTTGTGAAGCTCACAGATGACCCACCCTGGGGAAGCTCCCGAGACCCAGGCATCCATTTCAGCCTGGTCCTCCGGAACCAGGAGATCAAGTTCAAGGTAGGCCCCTCCCTCCTTGTCACACTTACCACTAACACACACTAGCAAGGAGTCGCACGGAGGCTACCGCTGGGTTGGCAACACTGGCCGAGTCACTTGACTTCTCTAGGCCTTGGGTTCTTCGCCTGCAAAATGGGACAGTACGTAGAGAGGAGCCAGAACAGCACGCGAGCCGCAAGGATGGAACCCCCCCTCCCCCCGCCCTCGTTCAACCTTGCAGCTAAGGTTATCGAGCGCCTCCCGCGTGCCAGACAGTCTCCTGGTTGCAGTGAACAGGACAGTTAAAACTCGTCACCGTTGTGGAGTTTGCAGTGGAGCGGGGGAGGCACACAGTACACAATACAAGTGCGTAAAACATATCTGGAGGGGCAGACGGCAGGAGACGCTTGGAAACAGTGCTAGGGCAAGGACAGAGCGCGCTCAGTGTTACCATGTTAAACAGGGCGACCGGGGAAAGCCTCACCGAGACCCGCAGGTGAGGGAACCGGCACGTAGATACCTGTGCAAAGGCTCTTGTGTGTCTGAAGAGCCGGGAGGAAGAAGAGGAAGAAGAGGAGGGGGGAGGGGGGAGGAGCAGGAGGCTGCTGGGCAGAGGGAGGGAGGGGGAGAGACGGAGGGAGGAGGGCAGGGAGGGGACAGGTCGTGGGGTGCAGGGCTTTGTGGGCCCTAGGGAGGACTTGGCTTTTACCCCAAAGCAGACGGGAGCCCGGGGAGGGTTTAGAGCATTGGAGATACAGGATCTGATTTGTATTGTTTTCAAACTTGACGTAGTAACATTAAAGAATTCTATCCCACTTTCCTGAGGACTTATGATGTCCAGACATCCTGAAGTAACCCGGGTCCCAACTCGTTTAATCTTCAGAAGAACCCTTGGAAAACAGTGGCTATTATTCCTCGTTCCCATTTCACAGATGAATTGACCGAGGCTCATCGCCATGGGCTCTTTTTCTGTCCCTCCGCAGGTAGAGAGCCTGGAGTCTCGGGAGATGTGGAAAGGCTTCATCCTGACGGTGGTAGAGGTAAGACTGGGTGCCTCCTCGGGGACCCTCTTTTCTCCCTCGACGCCACAGTCCTCAACCAGGCCCCCAGAGTCTCCTACACGGGTCTCACGCTGGCGGCCTCTGAGCCCAACGCAGCCCGCAAACGGCTTCTGTTTTTGCCAACAGTGTTAAAACTGTGAAAGTGATCTGCCATTATTTAAGAGCCAGGAGTTTTTGTCAACATTCCTGATCTCTGCTTTAGTCCTTTGTCCCCTGTCTGGCCCCGCAGCCTGTGGAGTTTTGAGAGCCTACATTCGAGCATCTGATCTGTCCTTCCCCTCCCTGAAGTCTCTTCACCCCTGCCCTGAGGAGGCGCAGGGTCGCTCTGGAGCCCCCAGGCCCGGGTTCCCATCCTGGCTGCCTGGGCCCGCACCCCGACCTCAGGGTGTCCCCTCGGTGACGCGGGCACCAGCCGCCCGTGCCCTGACGTCCAGGCGCCCTCGGGTGCCTCATCTCCCCTCAGCTCCGCATCCCGTCCAACCTGACCCTGCTGCCCGGACACCTGTACATGATGGCCGAGGCCCTGGCCAAAGAGGAGGCGCGCCGCGCGCTCGAGGTGCCCTCGTGAGTGCCCCGCCCGGCCGCGCAGCCCCGGGACCGCGGCGGGCGGAGGCGCGGGGCCCGAGCGGCGGCCGGCGGGGTCTGCGGGGAATCCCGTCTTCCGGGACAAGGTCCACGTGCCGGGGGCGGGGCTCCGCGGGAGGGTGTGGCCCGCCCCAGGGGCGGGACCTGCGCGGAGTGAGGGACGTGTCCGCCCCAGCTGCTTCCTGAAGGTGAGCCGGCTGGAGGCGCAGCTGCTCCTGGAGCGCTACCCCGAGTGCGGAAACCTGCTGCTGCGGCCCAGCGGGGACGGAACGGGCGGCGTGTCGGTCACCACCCGCCAGACGCTCAATGGGTGCGCATGCGCGGCGCCGGGATGGGCGGAGGAACGCGGTCTCCGGGGGGCGGGGCCAGAGTTCTGGGGGGCGTGGGATCCCGAGGCCGGCCCCTCCCGGAATGGGGGTGGGGTCCACGTCTGGGGGCGGAGCCAAGGGCCGGACGGAGGACCCCTTGGGGGGAGCGGTTAGATCCGGAGGCGGGGGCGGGACTCTATAGATGAGGTCAGACCTTTGGGTGAGGATGGGCTCTTCGGGGCGGAATCGGGGCCGGGTCTGGACCTCCGGAGCAAGGAAGAAATCAAATCCATGGGTGGTGACCAGCCCTTTGGGCGGAGTCAGGACTTGTGGGTGGAGTCATAGGCCGGTCTTCCCCTTGAACCAGGGTGGTTGAATCAGGCTTTGGAGGTCCACTTTGGGGACGGATCAGAGCCTGGCCCTAAATCCTTCTTTGGGGGGCGCCTGGGTGGCGCAGTCGGTTAAGCGTCCGACTTCAGCCAGGTCACGATCTCGCGGTCCGTGAGTTCGAGCCCCGCGTCGGGCTCTGGGCTGATGGCTCGGAGCCTGGAGCCTGTTTCCGATTCTGTGTCTCCCTCTCTCTCTGCCCCTCCCCCGTTCATGCTCTGTCTCTCTCTGTCCCAAAAATAAATAAAAAACGTTGAAAAAAAATTTAAAAAAATAAATAAATAAATCATTCTTTGGGATAGCCAGGTGAAGGGTAGGGCCACATCGAAGGCGGAGTTAGAACCCACGGGCGGGGCCTCACGGAGGTGGAGCCATCAGGGAGTGGCCCTCCACATCGAAGGCGGAGTTAGAATCCACGGGGCGGGGCCAGAGGAGGGGCGGGGCCTCCCGGGGTGGAGCCATCAGGGCGTGGCCCTCCTTAGGTGCAGTGCCAAGACAGCGGCGGGGTCTTCCTGGGGGGCGGGGGTGTTGCAGTCAGTAGAGGGCCTGATTCTCCCGGGAGAGTCACGCCAGGTCGGGGCACGGTCACTGTGCGGAGGACCAGGTTAGCCCCTCCGTGGGGGCGGGGAGCCAGGACGAGGGGCGGGTTCCTCCTGGGCCTGCGCCAGCCTCCTCACTCACCACTTCCTGGGCAGGTCGTCGGTGGTCCGGCACTACAAGGTGAAGCACGAGGGCCCCAAGTATGTGATCGACGTGGAGGAGCCGGTGAGCGTTGGGCTGGGGTACTGGAAAACGCGGGGGGGGGGGGGTCTGCGCCCCTTCCCCAGCAGCCCTGACTGCGACCTCTACCCGCCTCCAGTTCTCCTGCGACTCACTCGACGCAGTGGTCAACTATTTCGTGACACGCACCAAGAAATCGCTGGTGCCCTTCCTGCCAGACGAGGACTATGAGAAGGTGCTAGGTGAGTGCGGCCTCAGGGAGCTCCGGGAACCCAGTACGTGCCTCTCCCTCCCCTGCCCCCACGGGGCACCCCTGGATCAACCCCCAGCCGCCGCGCCTCCTCTAGGACCACTCTCTGTTCCAGGCTACATGGAGGCGGATAACGAGAACGGCGAGAGTGTGTGGGTGGCACGCGAGGCCCCCGCGTCCCGAGGCCCAGGTGATGCCCCCGCCCTGCAGCCACCGCTGGGCCATAGTGCAGAGAGACCTGGGACCCACATGGCGCCGCCCGTGTCCAGTCTTGGACCCAGAGTTACAAGGACCCAGAAGTTACCCAGACCCTGCCCTCCGGGTTGTGGAAGGGGGGACAGAGCTGGACACACTTCCAGCCCTGTGGGGTTGAACCTGGGGCTGAAGACAGCGGTGCCTAGAGTTGGGGAGAGAAAGGGGGGGAGGCTTCCTGGAGGAGGCGGTGTTTGCTTAAGGCCTCAAAGGATTTCAGTAGGTTGAGATGGGCAATGGAGGGGGACGGAGGGTTCACCTGGAGCGACATCTACCCAGAGATGGGAACCGGGGTGGCTATTGAGAAAGGGGTGGGGGGGGGGGGATCCCGTTTACAAGGTGGGAAGAAGATGCTAGGAAGGCCTCTGGGCTGAGCAGACGCTGGGGGCCCCTTGTGCACAGTGGGCATGAATGTGCACACATACACACGTGAACACTCACAAATACGAATTGCGTCCACCTGCACAAGCAGCTCACGTGCAGACACGTGCACGGACAAGGGCTCCGCACATGGCACGAGTACTCGTGTCACACGATTACCGTCCCGTGTGGCACACATACACATACCTTAAGCCACAATCACGTGTGTGGACACGAATGCTCACTGGCGAGCACAAATTTGGACACGTATAGGCACGTGGGTGCACACGCTAACATAGACAAATACTAGCACCCTCACGGTGTCAGGCACGTATCCACGCATTCAGGTGCGCGTACAAACCCTCTGCCTGTATTCAACTATGCAAATTCACTCGGTGTGCCAGATTATGCGACACAGGGACACAGACACCGACTCCTGGGTGAGCGTGTGTAAGAACCACGCACGCACAGGGTCACACGCGTGAATCTGGCAACTGCGTTTCTCACCAGGTCCTGCACCCCCCTCGGGTGGCCCCAGGCAGCTGCCTCCCGTGCCCGTCACACCCGTGTCGAGCCCGAACAAGCTCACCCCACTCCCGAACGAGGATGAGAACTACGTGATCCCCATCGCACACACCCCAGCCGCCACCTACATGAACGGGGACGGTAGGTGGGGGCGGGGGGGAGACGGGGACAGGGGAGGAGGCTGAAAGGTAGACGTGACGTGACGTGCCACACCTTTGTCCACGCAGTGCCTTCCCCTAGTCGGCCGGTCATCTGGAAGCCCAAGAAGGTGGCAAAGGTTCAGGCAAAGCCTCCAAAGCTGCCAAAGCCACCCGTTGCGCCCAAGCCAGGTAGGGGTCCCGCCCCCAAGCTCTTCCCTTGTCCGGTGGAGAGCCGGCCTCAGTCCCTCCTCTGCCCCCTCCTCCAGAGCCCCAAGGCCTCAACGGCGGCCTGGCCAAGAAACTGGCGGGCAACTCAGCGCAGGCTTTCTCTCCCACGACAGGTGAGGCGTTTGGGGGTCCGTGCGGCCGGTGACCCGTGCTGTCACGCGGGACCCACACTCCGAAGGGCCCCACGCTTGGCTTAACGCTGTGCGGTCTTGAAACCCCTCAAGGCTTTTGAATAGATTTTCATTTTTCACGGGGCCCACAGATTCTGCGGGTGGGGTGGGGGGACAGCGTGGGCTGGGGACCCCTGATGCGGCTGAAGTCCCCCCGCCCCCCCCACCAGGCCTGGCGGATTTGACCGCCGAGCTGGAAGAGAAACTGCGGAGGAGACGGGCGCTGGAGCACTCGGCCAGACACGCTGGGGACCTGTGAGCCAGAGAGGCGGACCCCTCCTCCCAGAATAAAAGCTCAAGTGACCCCAGGGCCTCTGCGTCTGGCCTGGGGGGGGGGGTGGCGGGAGGCAGTGGGGGTCTGGTAGACGTCTGCCCACAGCTGGCCCCTCTTAGCAAAACCTGCCGCCCGGCCCTATAAGAGAAGCCCACTTTACAGCCAGGAAAACCGAGGTCCAGAAAGGTTTGGGGCACACTCAGTGCCACCCAGCCCCAAAGAACCATCAGCACGGCCTGGCCAGTGATTGACCTTTATTAGGACGCGAGGTGGGGAGGAGGGCCCGCCCCGGGGCCCGCCGCTCCCCAGTGGTGTCCCCCGCAGGAGTTAAGGCTCCAAGCAGCAAGAGAGGAGAGGGTGCTGGCTGAAACAACCGAGGCCTGGGAGGGCCCCCCTCTGGATCAGCCGGGCGGGGTGGGTGGTCCAGGGGCCTAGGTGAGGCTAGTGTTAGAGCTGCTGGTGGCACTGCCCCGCTTCTGCAGGCAGCGCACGGAGCTGGGGACCTGCAGGCCGGTCGTCACCTGGAAACTACCGCACCACACCTGGGGCACAGGGGGAGGGGGGCAGTCGGGCTCAGGAGCAAAGCCGGCACCCGGCGGCACCCCGCCCCCCCCCCCCCCCCCCGCCATCCCCTCCACGGAAGGGTTCTCACCGTGAAAGCGGGCAGCAGTGGCTGTGTGAACTTGGCCTTGAAAGTGTGCAGCAGCTGTTTGGTCCGGGCGTTGTAGAAGGACAGGAGGCCTGGGACGGAGGCAGAGCGACAGGGGGACCGATAAGGGGATCGTGGCAGAGGCGGGACGGGGAGAGGCGGCTAGAGACGCGGCCCGGGGCGCGGGGGTCACCTTGGTGGAAGTCACAGTGCACGCCCAGGCAGTCGGGCACGGGGGCGTCCAGCACCTTGGCCTTGTTGGCGTGCTTGGCGGTGAAGCTGGCCTGCAACCAGTTGTTGACGTGCAGGCACCAGGACGCGGCCGTCTTGCCCAGCTGCTCGAAGCGGCCCAGGCTGCGGTACGCCACCCCCACGCCGAACGCCTTGCTGTCCGGCTCGAAGCGCACCTCCCAGTAATGCTCCCCGCCGTCGATCAGCGTGTCCCCTGTGGGGCGGGGTGGAGTCGGGTCCCGGGTGGCCTTGCGCCAGGGGGCGGCCACCTGGGTACTCCTCAGTCCTCGGCTACGGCTTCCGGGCCGTCCCCGGGCCTCATCCGCCTCCTCTAGATGCTCCGAGAGCCCGGATACTCGCCAAGCCTCAGCTAATCCTTTCGCTTCTCTGCCGGTCCAGGCTACCGGTTCCAGATACTTCCGGGCCTTAGAAGCTTCCTCCAAAGCAAACAATTCCTCCCCGTGTTCAGACACCCCTCGGTCCTCAGTTCTCTCCGACACTAGATCACCCCCAAACCCTTGCGCCTGGCGGACTCCCAAGTGTTCCCACGGGCCTCGAATCCCACCGGAGCGCAGAGTCTCGCCGGCGTGCCGGGCCCCTCTCCTACTGCTCTGTGAATCTAGGGTCTCCCCGGACCCCCAGCCCCTGGTGGAGGCCGACTTCTTCCAGGCCCGACTGCACATCCTCTCCTGCCCCCGTCTCAGCTCCTCCCCGACCTCAGCTACTTTCCCAACCACAACCAGGCTCTTTCTTCCCAGAGGCCCCGTAGCCCCCTCTCAGGTGTCAGCCACTCTGCAGAACCCCCACCCCTTGCCCTGCTTCCTCCCCGGACCCCACCTCTCGCCAATCTCAGGTGCTTTCGGGGGAAACCCAGCTCCTCCACAGAACCCCAGCTTCTCCTCAGGTCTTAGCTTATCCCCAGGACGCGGCTACTCTCTAACCCCGCCCCTGCCCAGGTACTGCTGACCGCACTGACTCCTGCACCCCCCAGCCTCTTCTGGGAGCCCCCTTCTGGACAGCGACGATCCCCCTGAACCCTGGTTCCTCCGTGGGCCCCATTCACTCCATCACTAGCTGTCTCCCACACCAGCGACTGTCTCTGGCTCCCCCACAAACCCGGCTGCCCCGTAGGTGACCATTCTTTCCAGCTACTCCACAGACCCCAGGACGCCCCCTGGCCGACCTCCAGGCCACAGCCTCTACAAGTTCTGCCCCCCCACCCCCAGTAAGCCCACCCCCTCCCCCTCCCCCCCGCCAGTCCTCAATTCCCCCAGCACCACATTATTGGAACCATTCCCAGGAAGCTTTGTTGGTGGCTGCCTCAGTTTCCCCAACCAAAGGAGTTCTCTCCACCCCCCACCCCCCACCATCAGGGCCCTGCCCAGAGTGTCCCCTCTGCCCTCCTGTCTTTGCCCCTCCTTACCCAGCACCGTGTAGGACTCGGCCGTGAAGCGATCCCGGCCCCCACGACCGGAGGGCATCCTCTTGGGAGACGGCACGCCTCTGTGAGTGACAGGGAGAAGGCTCAGCGCAGCCCTTACTGTCCCCACAGGAGGGTTTCCCTGGCCGCCCCCCCCCCCCCCCCCCCCCCCCCCCCCCCCCCCCCGCTCCGGCCGCCGCGGTCTTCCTGTCAGTCCTTCCCAGGACTTGGTTCTTTTCACTCACTGGGCCCCTCCTTCCAGAACACGCCCAGATAGCCCTTCCTCGTCTGGAAAACTACTCAACTGTCAAAACCCAGTTAAAACTCTCTTCTTGGGGCGCCTGGGCTAGTCGGTTACGCATCTGACTCCGGTTCAGGTCGTGATCTCACGGTTCATGAGATCCAGCCCCGCGTCTGCTGTCCGCGCAGAGCCCGCTTCAGACCCTTTGTCTCCCTCTCTCTCTGCCCCTCCCCTACTTGCACGCACTCCCCTCCCCCCCTGCCCCGAAAATAAATACACATTATAAAAACAAATCTCCTCTCCCTTCTCGGGCTCCCTCCTTCCACCCCAGCCTTGACCACGCTGGGCTCTGGGTCTCCCTGCCCCGTGTGATCTCCTCCACCAGAAACTCAGGGAGGCCAGGGGGGCCAGGGGGAAGGCTACCTGGCGGGGGAGTTGACGGGAGACGCCGTGCGCCCCTTGCCGTCCTTCTCGCGGGCCTTGATGTCCTGCACCTTCCCGCCCATGGCGTCCCACTCCACGGAGAGATCATCCACTCGCAGGTTCTGGTGAGATGTGGACGCGTCCAGGCGGAACATGAACGCTGGGGCCGGGCAGACGTGGGAGTCACAGAGATGGGGAAACCCGGAGAGACACAGAGAGACAGAGAGACAGACAGTGACCAAGACAAACCATGTGACAGGGACGGAGAGCAGAGAGCGACAGCAGGGACTAAGACAGAGAAAACGAGAGAGGTTGCCGGGCTCAGAGACAGACGGATACAGAGCGACAGGCAGCAGGACGCCAAGAAAGACAGACGGGGCAGAGCCGAGGGCCAAGGGAGTGAAGGCTGAGGGCTTGTTGCCTGAGGGTCCCCTAGGTCTGGAGCCATTTTCAGAGCACTGGTGGTGCTTCTGCTGGAGGGTAGTCACAGGAAGGGGCCCGGGCTATAGCACGACAGTTAGGCTAGACTCTAGAAAGTCCTCCTCGCAGAGCACACAAAGGTGTTGCTGCAGGAGAGTAAGCGCGGGCTTCACTACTGATATCCCATCCCCAATTCTAAGAGCGCTTATCTAGTTTTTAGGAGAGAAAAAGAGAGAGGGAGGGTGTGTGTGTGTGTGTGTGTGTGTGTGTGTGTGCGTGTGTGTGAAAGAGAGAGAGAGTATAAAACCCATCCAGTATAATGGGCTCAAGTGCAAAAGCAAAAAACCATGGCAGGTGTATATTAGACACTCAGGTTAAGGAAGCTACTGGGGACTAAGCTCCGAGCTTCCTAGCAGCCAGAGCAAAAAGAGTCACTGAGCCCTGATTAGAAGATGCTTATTACAGGGGCGCCTGGGTGGCGCAGTCGGTTAAGCGTCCGACTTCAGCCAGGTCACGATCTCGCGGTCCGTGAGTTCGAGCCCCGCGTCAGGCTCTGGGCTGATGGCTCGGAGCCTGGAGCCTGTTTCCGATTCTGTGTCTCCCTCTCTCTCTGCCCCTCCCCCCTTCATGCTCTGTCTCTCTCTGTCCCAAAAATAAATAAATGTTGAAAGAAGATGCTTATTACACACCAGTACCTGGGGCCCCAGGGTGAGGGGTTATGGAGTCACAGCCAGGGTAGGGGTGGGAACCAGTCACCTGGTGTCTCCAGGGTCACCGACTCGGAGAACTCGCCTGCAACTGCCTTATTACAGGCCTTCACACGGAAATTCATGTATTTCATGTCAAACTTGAGACCTAGGAGCAACAGAGGGATCTCAACGTGGCGTGCACTTTGAGCAAAAGGCTACAGGTCCCTGTGTCCCACGGTAGTCCCAGTACTCATTCTAAGGAGCACCTTGCAAACGACATCTTATCCCTGAGACACCATCCTTGCCCTCATTTACCTGTGGTACTATGGGTACTTGGCTCCGCCTCCAATCCAGATTGGCCAATCAGGATGCTTAGGGACACAGTAACAGCGACTGGCTCAGGAATGGGCACATGACCCAAACTGGCCAATCAGAAACTTCCCTGGGACTTTGGGCTGGTATTATAGGGAACAGAGTTACTGTCTGAGGCTGGCCAGCAGGGAGGAAGCTCCTCTAGGGAAAATCTGTCAGTGCATTTGGCAAGCCTCCTTCAGAATGTCGCATCCACACGCAACAAAGGCAGGGAACAAAGGCGAACGAGCCATTTGATTTGCTGGAACCCCTCGATCTCCCCATGCCTGGTTACTTAAAGATATTCCCTACTTCTAGGATATGTCCCCCGCTTTCTTTCTTTCTTTTTGGGTTCGTTTCTTCCAGTCTTCAAAAATAAAAAGCAGCTACCCAGTTGTCCTTCCCCTCAAGCTAAACCTCTTTGGAGAGCTGTCTACACCCTCACCCCTTCTCTGCTGCCTCGCTCACTCTCCCTCCTCTGGCCTTTGTCGGTCCCCCACCTCGCAGGACCTCCTGGCTGACCACTCCTTCCATCCTGGAACATTCTCTCCCTGGCAGCCACGGCACTGCCGTCTCTTGGCTCCCCCCCTCTGTTTGTTCTCCCTAGGTCTTCTTTGCAGGCACTTCCATCCTCAACACCCTTAAATGTCAGGGTGACTCTGTCTGGGGCTCTTATTCGTGTCACCGTGCCCCTGTCCCCTTCTTGCACTTCAGACACCATCCGTCCACCAGAGCACCCACTGCCCAACCCCTAGCTCAGACCACATGCCCAGTTGCCTCTTGAGTGTTCCCCCTGGGATGCCCGTCCTCTGATCGTCCAAAACAGTACTCAGCGCCCCCTGCTCTAAAACCTCCCATAGCTTCATCTCACTTCTCCCCACAGATGTTGTTCTGTCCGCAAACCTAACTTAGTTTCGGACACAAAGGTTCGCAGTGCTCGCTTCAGCAGCATGTAGACTAAAATTGGAATCACCCAGGGACGCCTGGGTGGCTCAATTGGTGCAACAGCTGACTCCTGACCTCGGCTCAGGTCATGATCTCACCGTGCGTGAGATCGAGCCCCGCGTCGGGCTCTGCACCGGCAGCGTGGAGCCTGCTTGGGGTTCTGTGTCTCCCTCCCTCTCTCTCTCTCTCTCTCTCTCTCTCTCTCTCTCTGCCCCTCCCCCACTTGCCTGAGCTCTCTGTCTCAAAATAAATAAGCTTTAGAAAAATAACATAAAATTGGAACGATATAGAGAACGCTAGCATGGCCCCTGCAGAAGGGTGGCATGCAAATTCGGACATAAAAGGCTCAGCGCTCTGGCCTCTGAGCCCTAGATCAGGCTGTTCTGCCTAGAAGACTCTTCTCCACCCTCCCCTCCTCTGTCGGGCCTCAGCCTGGCTGCCACCTCTTCCAGATGCCCACCCAGACTGTCTCCCCCTTGTCCGGATCCCCTTCCCTGAGAGCCCAGTACATTACTCAGCAACACCACCTACTGCCCCAGAGCAGAGATTAATTACCAACCAGAAGGATCAGCTTCTGAAACCTGGAACCGACGTGCCTATGGGCGGTCTGGACTCACTGTGTGCCTCAGTTTCCTACTCTGCAAACTGGCAATCGCAATGCCAAATCCCAAGCAGGGTTCACATGAGGACGCGATGAGTCGAGGCATGTACGTACCAAACGCTAAACCAAACCCCTCCCGATTTGTCCAAGCAACGGAGACGACAAATGACACGGGTTCGTTGCCTAGATGAGAGCATTCGTCCCTATCGACATCACACGCCTTTCAGTGGATTCAACGTCCTGCCCTGCGGAACGCACTCACTAGGAATGTTGCAAAAGGCAACAAGAGGGGGGTGGCGAGGGGGTGACGCATCAGGAAGCCTGGGATGCGACAGACCTCCACGCTGACCGTGGTGGCCGGTACCTGAACTTGCACACGGGACGAAACCGCATACGGGCGTACACACGCGCGTGCGCACACGGACGAAGGCACGTAACGCCAGCGAAACGCGGACCCACGAGGCTCCTGTCTGTTCCTTGGTTTAGATATGGAGCTACAGTTACGGAAGCGGCTACTGGCGGATCCTGCTTCGGGTTCTGCGTCTCCTGCCCCTCCCCCACTTACACGCTGCCTCTCTGTGTCTCTCCAGAATAAATAAGTGTTTAAAAAAATAAAATAAATAAAATAAAAACAAAGCCTGGGGGTGGGGGGTGGGGGGAGTGGGATATGTTTGTTTTGATTCCCACGCAAAGGATAATAAACCAGTAGCTTCTCAGGCCCTTTTCCTGGCTGCTGGCTTTTCTTTCCTGCAATTAGCATGCTCATTAGTAACCATGCATGCTAATTACAGATAAAGAACAGGCTGATTACAGCCCAAGAGCTGTAGCGACAGTTATCTTGTGGGCACGGCTCTCCCCGCCACTGAGGATTTCCTCCGGCGCAGACGGCTGCTGAATGTCATCAGGGACCCCCGATTTACCCTTCTGGAGACACTCCCCTTCCGGCTGGGGGGAATCCCCACGCTTTCTGCTTTCTGACGACTGCCAAGGAAATCCCCCAACACTGGGAGGATGCCAGCTCCAGGGCGGGACTGTCGCCAGTCTTGCTCACTAGGGCAAGGGCACCACCGGCAGGCGCTCAATACCCGGAAATGAATGAATGAACGCTGCATAGGAGACGTGAGACGCCGATGGGGAACGCCTTGCCTCCCCGGGCCTCAGTCCTCTCATCCGTAAACTGGCGGTGAGACGCGTGTCCGTTGTTCGTTACGTGTGGGGCAAACATTTAGCACATAGTAAGCCCTCCAGAAACGGCGCGGTGCCTGCCATCAACATCGTTTTTATTATTATCACTTCGTTACTCCTGATCAGCCCAGCGGGGCCCCCAGTTGATGGGGAAACGGAGCCCGGAGGGGGCTGAGCCCAACGGGGCTGGGGGTAGGGGGCGGGGTGGGTGTCAGCAGCAGGGCTGAGCTGCTTACCGGTCAGGGTGTACTCCGTCTGCCGGATGCCCTCGATGACCATCCACGGCTGCTCCTCCTTGAGGCGGGGCGGGCCCTCGAAGTTGGTCCGCCTGTACTCGAGCACGTAGTGGTCGATCTTGCTGTCCTCGTCCGGCATGCGCCACACCAAGGTCACGCAGTTGTCTGCCACCAGGGACTCGGCCAGGTCAATCACAGGGGCGCTGGGCACTGTCCAGGACGGGGGGAGGGGGGCTCAGGTCCTTTGCCTGCAAGGGCGATCTTACAGAAACCTCACCCGCAATTTAGGCCTTCTTGGGGGCCTCCTCTGGAGCCCAACCTTGGGAGCGGGGCCCCTCCGGGCACTGGGGCCTGGGGGGTGGAGCTTCCACAGGGTTTCACCAGAGTGGGGTGGTGGGGAAGAGCTTCCTCAGGGTTCAACCGACAAAGACCTGGGCCTTCTCAGAATACCACCATTTCAGGATAATTTCTAGAATTCTCTCATAGGGGCATGGCCTTCATGGGAGGTGGGTAGGGCTTTCCAGGACTGGGCCACCAGGAGCGGGCTTCCTCGTGGCCCCATCCACACAGGCAGGCTATCCTCGTGGCCCCACCTCCTGGGGCGGGCCTCCTCGTGGCCCCACCCACACAGGCAGGATATCCTCAAGGCCCCACCCACAGGGGCGGGCCTCCTCATGGCCCCACACACACAGGCAGGGTATCCTCGTGGCTCCACTCCCAGGGGCGGGCCTCCTCGTGGCCCCACCCACACAGGCCGGATATACTCATGGCCCCACCTCCTGGGGTGGGCCTCCTCATGGCCCCACACACACAGGCAGGATATCCTCAAGGCCCCACCCACAGGGGCGGGCCTCCTCGTGGCCCCACCCACACAGGCAGGGTATCCTCAAGGCCCCACCCCCAGGGGCAGGCCTCCTCGTGGCCCCACCCACACAGGCAGGGTATCCTCAGGGCTCTACCTCCAGGAGCGGTGCCTTCGGGATTTCAACGCCAGGTTTACCCCAGCCTTTCTCAGGCTACCCTAGACTCCTGGGCCATTTCCCTGAAATCCAGGCCGGGAGAAAGTTCCCCTCTCACCAGGTAGGAACTTGAGTGCCTGTAGCATCCTGCGCTCCTGTGCAAAGTCCACCATGAGGTGACTCATGTTGTCGCTGACCTTGGCCTTCAATGACAGCCGGAAGGCAGGCGCCATCGTCACACTGCAGGGAGGAAGATAGAGGCAGCCTGCCGGCAGGCATCTCAAAAGGGCCCAGGCCTCTGAAGCGCGCGCGGGAGACCCAGTCCCCTTTGTTCTGGTTCAGTGCGCTGGGCCAAGGGACCCCACCTTCACACCAGGGACAGGGCACTGGGGTGGGAACCAGATCCCGGCATCTTACCCATCTTTGATTTGCTTGGCAGCCTAGAAAAAGGGACGGAATAAAATTCAAAGTGTTGTCTTCATTGAATCAGAAAGTCACTACACAGACAGGAAGACTGAGGCCCAGAGTGGGCCATTTGGCAAAGTCCCCCACCACTGGGGCAGAAACACTTGGCTGTGCCCCTAAGGGATAGGGGGCAAAGACAGGCTCCTACCCCCACCCCCAGTGCCCAGTATATACAGCTGGCCAATTTGGCAGATAAAAATGCAGGGTGCTCAGTTACCTCTGCGTTTCAGATAAACAAAATGATTTTTTAGTATAAATGGGCCCCATTCAATATTTGGGACATATACTAAATATTTCATGGGATATATTATATTCAAAAATTATTCATTATTAAATTTAAATTTCAGATCAACCACAAATAAGTTAAACAAATTTTTTTCCAGTTTATTTATTTTGAGAGAGGAGGGAGAGACAGAGCACAAGCAGGGGAGGGGCAGAGAGAAAGGGAGAGAGAGAATCCAAAGTAGGCTCTGCCCTCTCAGCACAGAGCCCGATGTGGGGCTTGAACCCACAAACCGGGAGATCATGACCTGAGCCGAAATTAAGAGTTGGATGCTCAACCCACTGAGCCCCCCAGGCGCCTTCAACCGCGAAGAATTTTTTAGTATAAGTATGTCCCATGTGTTCTTTGGGACATACTTCTGAATGCTGCCCGGGCCACACTTATACTAAAAAGTCACTCATGGTTGATCTGAAATGCAAATTTAACCGCGTGTCCTATATTTTAGCTTGTAGTCCTACCAGTATGGCTTCTGAGGCGCCCACCTGAGGGAAGTCCTCACTGTCCGTGGCCTGCAGGGTCTGGTTGGCCGTCTCCAGAAGCTCCTCTGAGCTCTCCAGGGCCCGCGTGCAGGCAGCCAGCTGGTTCTACGAGTGGCATGGCATCGAGGGAAGAGACACCTCACCCCACTGCGTCAAACCCTCGCGGTCTCCCCCACTTTGTGGGATTGGGGACACCGCACCTTTCTCCAACTCCAGGTTGCGGGGGTGGGAAGGCTGCAGGGAAATCGGGGCTCACTCCCGGCAGCACAGCAGAATCACCTGGGGAATCCCTTTCTTGAAAACTCACACGCCCAGACCCCACCTGAGCCTTGGGGCCCCAACTTCTTCCACGCTGGGAAATCTGGGATGTTAGGGAGTTGTCCGGGAGGTTCTGATGCAGCCCCGGTGCCTCAGTGAGAGTCCTAGACCCCCTAGGGGCTGTACGTGGCAGGGGTGGGGGGGTTGGCAAGAGGCGATGCTGTCGGATCTGGGGACCGGTGGGAAGGGCTGAGAAATCAGAGGCGTTGGGTGTGGACAGGAGGGGAGGAACAGCCAGACGTGGATGTGGTGAAGGAGAAGGGGGTGGGGGTGGGAGCAGGGACCGAGAGGGGGAGCAGGTGGGTACAGGGATCACGGCCAGGGAAGGGGCAGAGAAGAGGCCAGGAAACAGAGGAGGTGAGGCCAAGGCCACTGGGGTGTCTGTTCTGGATCCGGGAGACACTCGGGGGCACCTCCAAGAGGCGGTGTGGGAGGAGGAGCAGGTGTGGAGGGAGACCCTGAGGCCAGCCGGGCTCTGCTGAGTCTGAGGGGTGCAGTGGGGGGGGGGGGGGGTAGGGTCTGGGTGACGGTCCGGAGCGCCCCCCCCCCCCCGCCCCACCTGCAGCTCGTAGGTGCGGCTGGCACGGTCCTGCTTGATCTTCATCAACATGCCCTCCTTCAGCTCCTCCAAGAGGGAGAAGAGGGACTGGAACTCTGCCTCCAGGTCTTCCTGTACCTTGGTGGAGTTGGCCTTGGGAAGAGGTTGTGGGGTCAGGACGGCCAGGATCGGCCAAAGCCCAGGCTCAGACGGGGACACGGAGGCCTGGACGCGGCAGCCGGGCACAGTCCGACGGGCATCGGCAGCAACAGGTTGGCTAACTCCTGTGGCTGCCCCACCCCCCAGCCCTTCTGGCCCACGAACTCCCCACCTCCTTCCGTGCCTCCTGCAGAGGGGACTTCCTCACCTCCACGTTCAGCAGCATTTGCTTGAGGGAGTAGATGAAGCTTTGAATCTCTTCATTCTTCACAGCCAGCGTGGTGATGATCTTCCGCAGAGCCTCCTGCCCCCACCCGAAGCAGGCACACGCCAAAGCCGGTAAGCCCCTCGGCCAGGCCCGGCATCCCCCCCCCCCCCCCGCAAACCTGGGGCTCCCCACTCCGCCTTCCTGGGATCCAGGAGATGTGGGAGCCACCGTGCCAGTGAGCTTGGGCACCGCCGTGAGGCAGGCCCTGGGCGAAGCTCTGGCCCCACCTCCCCTCGCCTGGCACATGCCCATTTGACAGGGGAGGAAACTGAGGCTCAAAAAGAGCCTCTGGGGAAGGCGCCGACCCTGGGCCGGAGCCAGGTCGGCCTCGGCACAAAGCCTTCAACCTGAGGGCGGGGCGTGATCTGGGGTGAGGGGCCACCTTGGGAACAGGGATCGGGAAGAAGAAAGGAGGAACCTGGGAACGCGGGGCCAGAGGGCCCAGGCAACTGGGGAGCGGGGCAGGGAGGTCTGGGGGAGGGGACGGAGAGAAGAGAAGCCGCGTGGGAGGATCCCGCTGGGGCCTGGAGCCCCGAACCAGGCCTCCCACGGGAGGGACCCCCTCCTGGTCCCTCTTCTGGGGGTGCGGGATCGGTGGGATCACCTGTGCGGAGCCGGAGCAGCGTCCTCAGGGGCGGGGCGGGGCAGAGACCGGACACCTGGTCCGCAGTCCGCATGGAAGGCGTGGGGGATGGGTCAGGCTGGGGCTGGGATGCTGGGCGCCGGTGGGGGGCTTGGAGGGGATGCGCCTGGACCCGGGCCAAGATGATGAGAGGTCGGGGCGACGGCGGGGGGGTGGTGGGGTGCTGGGTCCCGCATTGGGGGGCTGGATCCCGGCGGGGTGGCGGCGGGGGTGGGGCCTCGGCCGCAGAGCAGCTGCGGGGGTGGGGGTGGGGGGCGCTGCGGCAGCACCTGGTCCCCTCCCCTGGTCCACCCCCGCCCCGCCCCGCCCCGCCCCGCTCCTACCCTCTGGTCCTCCATGGCCGCGGCCCAAGTCGTCCCCGGCCCGGCCCGCGGGCCCCGCTCGCTCTTCTGGTCCTCAAGCCGCCTTTGCCGCGACCACGAGCCAATGGCCCGCCGAGCCCTCCCCGCCGCCGCCGCCGCCGCCGCCGCCGCGCCCCCCGTCAGCGCTCCATCACTGGCCGCAGCGCGCAGGCGCGCCCCCCGCGGCAGCCTGGGAAACGTAGTCCTGCGCTGGGGTCGCTGAGAGCCGGGGACCCCCCAGAGCCTGGGGCCGACGCCGGTCGCGATGACGGAGCTGGCGAGAGCCCGGGACTGGGAAGGAGGTTGCCTGGGTTCGACCACCCGGGTGGTGACCTCGAGCCCATCCTTCGTCCCTGTAGTGCCTCAGTCTCCGCACTCGGGCACCCACGCGATTTCGTGGCTGCTCCTCAAACTGGAAGGCCACACCCACCCCTCCCGCGAGATCTGGCCCCTCAATGCTCACGCTCCTTGCGTCCGCTGGAAAGCCAAGGTCCAAGAGGATGGTCTCCTTCCAATGCCTTCTTTCTCTCTCCGAGAAAAATAGCCGAACTCCTATACATCCCGCAAAGCCCCGGCATCGCGCATCTCCGCCTCCAGCAGCCTCTCTGCCTGACCGGAATCCACAAGGCCAAGAATGTCTGTGTCCACCTTGGTCTTCCCGGCCAGCCCGGGGCCAGATCTCCCCAGGATCTCCAGCATTGCCTCTCAGCAGAGGGTGGGGGGAAGGGTAGAGTTTGAGAAAGTCCAAGGGAGGCTGGGACACTGTGTGTATCTGCTACGACAGTGTGGTCAGAGTGCGGCCGCCGCCGGGGGCCATCCTGTGGTTGACAGGAACGATTCTGGGGCGCACGCAGGCCCTCTTCTTTCCGGGTTTAAAAAGAGGTCACACTGTGGTCGGGAGCCAGACACTGAGGCCTAGGGCCTGTCCCGTCCTCCCACCCTGGCGAGTGACAGATGTAGGGCTGGGAGAAATTTCAGGGCTTATGAACCCCCTCAATTGGGCCCCCAAACTTCTCCGCAACCTATGGGGACAGGGGAACCCCCCCACCCCCGCCCTGTACCTGTTGGGGGACCTGGTACCCTCAGCACAAATCCATTCCTCTGAACCTCAAAGGACGACATTTTGGGGGCAAAATAATTGAAGCTGGGATTCTGATCTTCAATCCAGGCTCAGGCCTCTCCTGCCTGCTCCCTGCCCCCCCCCCCCCCACCACCTGCCTCACCTAAACTTCCAACGTGTCCCCTCCCCCGGCTCAGGTGTGCTTATATAGAATCTCCCAGAAAGATTTCCATTCACTGGGACGCATTATCCCATTCACGTACACGTGCTGCCTTTCAGATTATAAATAAATAAATAACCAAACGAATCTTTGGGGAAACTGAGGCAACAGACGGGAGGAAGTGGAGCCCTTAGAAGCTTTGGTCACCTGACTGACATCTACCGTCTGGCCTGGGCGTCACATCTGCCCCTGTGGCAGGGGCGGAGATTGTGGCCAGAGGTCTGTCGAATTGAATGGGGGGTGCGCACCAGCGAGGAGAAGCGGGGGGCCCTGATGGGCCAGGAATGGAGCCCCTGGGCACAGCGCTGGTCTTCCTGGTGCAGTTCTGGGGTGAGGACGGGGGTCTCCCTCCCCCCGCCCTCCTTCCTGTTGTCCATCACCCCCGCGGCCTGCCCTCTAGCCCAGAACCCCTGGAAACCCCTCCCTCTGCTCTGCTAGACACGGCCTGTTTCTCTCTGATACGCAGAACCTTCCAAGGGTTGCAGGTTCGGGGCGACTGGGGGCTGTTGATTAAGCACCCGGCTCTCGATTTAGGCTCAGATCATGATCTCACTGTTTGTGGGATCAAGCCCCACTCATGCGCTGACAATGCGGAGCCTGCCTGGGATTGTCTCTCTCTGCCCCTCCGCCCCCCTCTCAAAATACATGTATAAACTTAAAACAAACAAAAAAAAACGAACCAAAAAAACATCACAAAACAAGGGTTGAAGGTTCTAGCAGGGATCCTCAGAGTGGGGCCCTAGGAGAACATTCACACCACGCCCTGCACACCAGTCTCTCAGCAACACGCTCCTGCACGTTCTCTTTCTTGCCCTTGGCTGGCCTGCTGGCTTTTCTTTCTTTCTTTCTTTCTTTCTTTCTTTCTTTCTTTCTTTCTTTCTTTCTTTCTTTCTTTCTTTCTTTCTTTCTTTTCTTTCTTTCTTTCTCTCTTTCTCTCTTTCTTTCCTTCTTTTTCTTTCTTTTCTTCCTTCCTCCCTCCCTTCTTTCCTTCCTTCTCTTTCTTTCTTCTCTTTCTTCTTTTCCTTTCTTTCCTTCTCTTTCTTTCTTTCTTTCTTTCTCTTTCACTTTCTTTCTCTTCTTCCTTCCCTCCTTCCTTCGTTCTCTTTCTTTCTTTTCTTTCTTTTTTTCTCTTTCTTTCTTTGTTCCTTTGTTTCTCCCTTCCTTCTTTCTTCCTTCCCTCCTTCCTTCCTTTTCTCTTTCTTTCTTTTTTTTCTTTCTTCCTCCCTCCCTTCCTCTCTTTCTTTCCTTTCTCTTTCCTTCTTTCTTTTTCTTTCTTCTTTTCTTCTTTCCTTCCCTCCTTCTCTTTCTTTCTTTTTCTTTTTTCTTTCTTCCTCCCTTCCTTCCTTTCTCTTTCTTTCTTCTTTCTTTTTCTTTCTTTCTTTCTTTCCTTCTCTCTTTCTTTTTCATTCTTTTCTTCCTTCCCTCCTTCCTCCCTTCTTTCCTTCCTTCCCTTTCTTTCTTTCTTCCTTCTCTTTCTTTCTCTTTTTTCTTTCTTTCTTTCTTCCTTCTTTCTTTTTCTTTCTTTCCCTTTCTTTTTCTTTCTTTCTTTTCTTCCTTCCTCCCTTCTTTCCTTCCTTCTCTTTCTTTTCTTCTTTCTTTCTTTCTTCCTTCCTTCTCTTTCTTTCTTTCTTTCTTTCTTTCTTTCTTTCTTTCTTCCTTCCTTCCTTCCCTCCTTCCTTCCTTGTTTCCTTCCTTTTCTTTTTTCTTTCTTTCTTTTCTTCCTTCTTTTCTTTCTTTCTTTTTCTTTTCTTTTTCTTTCTTTCTTTCTTTCTTTCTTTCTTTCTTTCTTTCTTTCTTTCTTTCTTTCTTCTTTCCTTCCTTCCTTCTCCTTCCTTTCCTTCTTTCTTCCTTTTTTCCTTTCTTCCTTTCTTTCCCTTCCCAACATGCCCAGGTTGATCCCACCTCTGAGCCTTTGCACCTTCTGTTCCTTCCACCTGAAACACTTTTCCCCGGATTTCATCTCTCCAGCGTCAGCTGTCATGGCATCTCAAAGGCCAGGCGCTCGATGCAAACGCACACATTCCGGGGGGGGTCTGACGGGCACCCCAGACTTCTCCTGGCCCCAAGCCCTGCTTCTCCGCCAGTGTCCTCCATATTGGCCGAAAGCCACCTGATTCACACGGTCCCTGAGGCTAAAGCCTTGGCCATCGGCCACCTCGCCTTCTCTTGATTCAGTCCTTCTTCGACCCTTCCGGTGGCAACCTTCAAAATCTATTCAGATTCTCTCTGCTTTTCCCCAGGGTCCAGATCCTGATGCCACTCTCCTGGGCCCTTGTCCGCAGCCAGCCCTGATCCTCCCAGCCCACACTCTGTCCTTAACCAGGGCAGTCAGGGCCACCCTTTTAACACTTAAATTGAACCCCGTTTCCTCCCCGCTCCCCTGCTTTCCCATCACGCTCAGATTAAAAAGCAAACTGGGGCGCCCGGGTGGCACAGTCTGTTAAGTGTCCGACCTTTGATCTTGGCTCAGGTCATGATCTCACGTGGGTTCAAGTCCCGCATTGGGCTCCGTCCTGATGGCGCAGATCTGCTGGGGATTCTGTCTCTCCTTCTCTTTGCCCCTCCCCTACTTGTGCTCTCTCTCTCTCAAAATAAACTGTAAAAAAAAAAAAAAAAAAAAAAAAAAAAAAAAGATTAAAAAGCAAATTTCTCTGATTTCCGCATGCCCACCTGCCCACCTCAGCCAAACCCCACCTTGCGGCCTCCAAAGCCTTCTATAGGCCATCCCCTCTCTGATTCCACTTCTGCCCTGTCTCCTCCACGCTCACTCTGTTCCGGCCACAAGGGCCTCTTCGCTCTTCCTTTAACCTCCCAGGAGTGATCGTGCCCCAGGACCTTTGCATGGACTGCGCCCTCTGCCTGGAGCGCTCTTCCTCCGTATTTTCCTTTCTTCCCACACGACTGGCTACTTCTTACCATTCCAAACATCACCTCTTCCGAGACCACCCTCCACAACCAGATTCTCCCTCCCCTCATCCTTATCCTCCGTCGTGATTCTCACTGCACGACTTCCTGAGTCTCTCTCTCTGCACCCCCCGAGACTGTCAGCTCCACCATGGCAGGAATGGTTGTCTGTCTCCGTCACCTCTGTGCCTGTGTCAGTGGTGTCCAGAACAGGACCCGGCACACACGGGGCAGGATTGGTGTGCCTCAGTGAGAAGTGACCTCGCAAAGATCACGTAGTGTCACCTGTGTGGGCTGAGAGAGTAAGTCCCATAAACACACACACACACACGGAAAGGCCTTACTCACGTCTTGTGTCCCCTAGTCCTGCAAGGAACTGCAGGCCTCAGTGTGCAGCAGGGGCCCAAACTGCCGCAGGTGAGGGAGGACAGCCAGGTGACCTTGGCCCGCCAGGTGGTGCAGTCCCAAGCCTGGGGGCAGCAGCTCCGTATCGGGTGGAAGAAGGATGGTGTCTTCTTGTGTGACTCACATGTCACCAAAGTCAGGTTCAGCCTGGGGGGTCTGCGGGCCCCGGTGGCAGCTTTCCTGGGAGTCGCGTGGCAACCTCAACCTGCGGGGACCTCGGGACCCTCAATGACAGCAGGGGCCACACGGGCTGGGTGACCGTGGAGATTCCTGAGTTGGAGGTGGCTCAGGGCAATGGCACGAAGCGTGTGGCCGACAAAGGTAGGAGAGCAAGTGAAGGGAAGATGTGGGCCCTTGGGACTTACAGAGTCTTAAGGCTCTAGAATCTCAAAGTCCTAGAAATCTAAATTCGAAACCCTTCAGATCGGATTCTTACAGAGACCTTGCAAACTCAAGCACATCAAATTCTAGAATCACAGAACCAAAGGTATGCTGGAATGGATCATTCTAGACCAGGACTCAGAACACTTTCTGTCAAGGGCCACGGAGTAATCATTTTCTGCCTTGTGGAGCTGACGTTCTCTGTTGCCACCACTCCCGGCTGCTGTGGTAGCCGGAAAGCAGCCCTAGACTGGACATGCGTGAATGTGCGGGCCTAGGTTCCAATAAAACTTTATTTAAAAACAAAAACAGAAACAGGCAGGGGGCCTCATTTGGTCCACAGTCTGCAGTTTGCTGAGCCCTCTTCCAGAATATCACAATCATAAAGACTCTTGAATATTTATAGTTCTGGGAGTCAGATTAAAAACAATCCCAGAATCTTTCTACAAATGTGTTATTAAAGTATATCCAACGTACAGATGGGGCGCCTGGCAGGCTCAGTCTGGGTGCATGCGACTCTTTTTTTTTTTTTTTTAATTTTTAAAGTGTATTTATTTATTTTTGAGAGAGAGAGAGACAGCACAAGCGCCCCACGGAGCATGCAACTCTTGTTCCTGGAGATGTGAGTTCAAGCCCCACATTGGGCATAGAGATTACTTAATAAAAAAATGAATAAAAATACAAGAGGGGCGCCTGGGTGGCTCAGTCGGTTGAGCATCCGACTTCGGCTCAGGTCATGATCTCACAGTTCGTGGGTTCGAGCCCCACATGGGGCTCTGTGCTGACAGTCCAGAGCCTGGAGCCTGCTTCGGATTCTGTGTCTCCTTCTCGCTCTCTGCCCCTCCCCCGCTCATGCTCTGTCTCTCAAAAATAAATAAATGTTAAAAAAAATTTATCAAGATAAATAAATAAACCTTAAAAATCAAAAATAAAAGCTCTTCAGGAAGCTGATAATGAAAACGGGTTGTGAAACACTGACATAAAGGAATAGACCATTCTGGAATCTTACCACGGCAGTAGCTTAGATACTTTGCATAGGCTTTTAGGATTTTCCAGTCTCAGAGTGTGTAAGAGCAGGGAATTCTAGAATCCAGGTGGAAAACCATGGGCTCTCAAAGCTGGAAGGGACCTCGCAGATCAGTCAAGCCAGCTGCCTCCGGTCACAGAGAAAAATGAGGCCCAGAGAAGGCTGACACGTGTCCAGGCACGTGCAGCCAGCTTTCTGGAGAGCCCAGCGCATAGGCTGTCCCCACTCTGCAGGTCTCCTCGCTCTGGGCCAAGCCCTGCACGGGGCCGGGACACTCAAGCTGACCCAGGGCTCCTGCTCTCCCGGCCTGCTCGGTTCCTGGCCCAATGCCCATTCCGCTCCCGTTGGCAGGAGGGCGATACGTTAAGGCTGTCCTGCCTGTCCCCACCTTCTAGTAACGTGACGCCTGCGTCCAGCTCCCTACAGCCGGCTTCCCCACCCCGGAGCAGCTTCTCGGCCGCCCGGAGGGACCAACTCCAGTGTGAGAACACGCAAGATGAAGAGGTCAGGGGCACCGGGCCTCACGTTCGTCGCAGCAGCTTTGGCTGGAGTTCATATCAATTACACAGCCCTGGAAACATGGCCCCACTGGGCCGGTCACTTGCTGTGTGACCTTGGGCAGGGAACTTGACCCCTCTGTGCCTGATTCCTCAGCGATGGGTTAGATGAGTTTGAACTAATCATATCTACAGAGCTTATTACCGGGTCTGGAACATGATAAGTCCTCAGGAAACGTCAGCGATTATTTCGATCTGTTATGTTGATTATATTCGGCCAGACTCACAAGTTCAGGCCAGTGTAAACTTTTTCTTTCGTTTCTTTTTCTCCCCCCCCCCCCCCGAAACAGAGAGAGAAAGGGGAGCTGAGGCGAGCAACACTTTTGCTCAAAGCGGGGCTGAGACCCAGTTCCCTTGTATGTAAAATAGGCTAGACACCAGGATTGAGCTCAAAACCCAGGAGTCCTGAGGGTGTCGGATCCCATCGGCGGCATTGCGGAACTCACGGTGGGGACGGTGGAGCTCACGGCCAGGGGGATGGGGCTCATGGCGAGGAACAAAAAAATCCATTTGGCGACTGTTTTGCAATAACCGAGCAAGACGGAGGTGGGTAGCCCCGTTTTTCAGAAGAGGAAGCCGGTTCTGAGCGAGCACCTGCCCCGACTCCCGCAGCGCAGCAGGGGAGGAATCGTGAGGTCCCACGTGGGGTAGGGAGGCTGTGACCCTGAAGGGGGGAGGCTGGACCCGAAGGTGAGCACCCCCACCCCCACCCCCGCGACACACAGGTTCCTCCTCTGCAGACCGCCTGCTGCCCAACGCGAACCACACCTCCAGCCACCCAGGTGAGCCCCGCCCCCTGCGCCCCGCCCCGCCCTCCCCCTCTTCAGGACTCCTGGTCGCGCCGCCGGTGGCAGGGGCCGTGGCCGTGGCCGCCGTCGCGCCGAGGGCCCGTGTCTGGAGCGGCCGTGGCCGCGGGCGCGGGGACTCAGGTAACCGCGCAGGTAGCCGGGAGGACGGCGGGCGGTTTCCGCCGGCGACCCTGCCCCCGCGTGGCGGAGGCGGGAACTGCAGCTACTTGGCGAGGCCGCGGCGGGCGCCCCACCTGCCCCTTCTGGAAGGAGCGCGGGTGGGGCTGCGGGGTTGGGGGGAGAGAAGGAGAATAAAGGGAGAAGTCTGGCCCCAACACTCGTGTCCTGCAGAAGCGGAGGAAGGCTGGAGAAAGCCAGGCGGTCTCCTGTGATTTTCCCCTCTTAGTCTGCGGCATCCCTCCCCCGCCCCCCACACCCGTGCAGGGGATCCTCTCTAGGGTAACGTCCTCTACCAGCCCCGGGGGCGCCCAGAGAAGACTGAGGCGTGGCCAGTGGAGGGGCAGGTGCTGGACATCCCCACGGAGGTCCAGACGGGTCTATTCGATCTCTTTCCCGCAGACCCCCAGACCCCCAGCCACGTTTGGCCCAGAAGCCTTGCCCCAGCCCCAGCCCCAGCCCGGGTCCCCCCATCTCTACAGTCGGTGTCTCCCCTGACCCACGCCCCTCTGGGCAGCAGAAGCCAAGAGGGCTCCTCGAAGCGGGAAGAGGGATCGGAACCCAGAAAAGACGCCCCCCCCCCCCCGTGGCCACGTGAAAATGTGACTGATTTCCAGAAGGGGTCGGGGAGCCCAGCCGCCCAGCCCAAGACCCGTGTCCTCCTCACCATGAGGCTGGATTCCTCCCTCGCCCTCTGGGCACTCAAAGGCTCATAAAGAAAGGAAAGGCAGATTTTGTGGTGACTTGGGGAGCGTTAAAGATGTCGGAGGGGTCGTCTGGGGGCCCCTGAGCCCCAGGACGCCTGGAGGGGTCCGCTGTGGTGAGGGGGCTCTGTGATGACAGGCCAGCTCCCTCCTCTTATCCTTGGAGGGTCACGTCCAATTAGCAGACAAGTGATGCCCCCAACCTCTACCGGGCGCCTTGAGCTGGAGGCACCGCCCTCCCTGGGTAGGCTTGGACATGGATGGCGAGGCGGGACATGGGGGTCCCTGGAATTTATCAGCCCCCGGGGGCTCTGGCTCCACCGTCACCTTGAAGTGACACCAGCTGGGACCGGCTCCCCTCCCCCATTTCTGCTGTTTCCATGGGGACAGATGTCCATTCGCGGCAGCATCCGGGCCACGGCTGCCCGCCCCGGCGGAAAGGAGGGGCCGGTTGGGGGCAGGGCCGGCCTGAGAGCCTCCCCCCCTCCCTCGGTTTCTCCGTCTTTGTATCTGCGCGGGATCGGCTCTCTCCGCGTTTTCATCTGACTTCATACTCAGTGTCGCTGTTTCCCTCAAGCCCTCTTAGTTGTGGGCCATCCTTGTGAGCAATGCAGGCTTCACCCCCAGCCGCGGTGGGGGACACCCGTCTCCCTTCTTTCCCTGGGGCCGGGATCCCCGCCTCCCAGAAAGGACACTTGAAACGCACAATAACTTATTTATTTCCCAGGCCAGAGGAGGGCTGGGAGACGCAGTTCTGTACCCTAGAACCCGGGAGAGGGCCAAGAAGCAGCCCCGATGAAGGCCCAGGGCTTTGGAGGGGCAGCGAGCGTCTCCCTCCCGCTTCCCTCCAGCAGCGACTCTGGGCCCGCGCGGTGCAGGGCAGGGGCTGAAGCTCCTGGGCTCAGGGCGTCTGCACGACCACCGGGTACAGTAGGGCCAGGTGCTCAGCGCCCTGCACGGGCAGCGGCCGGGAGCCGTAATGCAGGACCAGCTCCGGGACGCTGGCGAAGGGGCCGCTGTGCTGACCCAGCACGAACTGGTTCTCTCGGGTCCGTGCGAACTTCAGGTGCAGGAAGCCCTGGCTGCCCCTGGGGGACAGGCATCGCAGAGCGCCTTGATCGCCCCAGACCTGCTGAGGCTCTACGAGCCTAAAGGCAGGCTGGAACACAGGCTGCGCTTTTTCTCCAAACCTTCTGAGCCCGTGCCCTACCGTTCCGGGGCTCCCCACCGGTTAACCTTCAGTCCGGGCTCCCTCTCCTTTCTAAACTGTCTGCCCAATGGAATGACCTTGAACCTCAGAGTCATTGTATCCTTAGCATGAAGGAAGCGCTCGTGGCAGGGGCAGGATTGAAACCTATTCTCCAAGCTCTCTTCAACCTTGTTCTTTTAGGGATCTCACGCTCGGATGCCCAGCAGAGTTTGGGGGCTTGTTAGAATCCGACACACTGATAATCTTAGAGACGCACGTCGAGTCGGGATCTCCAACTGAAATGCCCATAAGGGCCACTGGGAGAGTCTGGCCCCGATGGACACAAACGGATACAATTCAACTTTTGGACGGGAGGAGTTGGAAGGAAAGGTCTGGGGGCGCCCGGGTGGCCCAGGCGGTTGAGCTGCAAGTCGATTTCGGCTCAGGTCGTGATCTCACAGCTCGTGAGCTCGAGCCCCTCGTTGGAGCCTGCTTGGGATTCTCTCATTTTTCTCTCTCTGCCCCTCCCCCGCTTGCTCTCTCTCTCTCTCTCTCTCTTTCTCTCTCTCAAAATAAATAAGCTTAAAAAAAATAAAGGAAACTTCTCACCCACACCCTGGATCTACTGGAGACCACGCCCCCTGGCCCTACAAGGCCCGCCCCACTGGGCCTATAAATCCCCTCCGTTTTCCTGAATCCCGCCCTCCCCCACCCTCCACAGCCCCGAAAGCCCCGCCCACTGGCTGCTGGCGCCAGGCTTGGCTGCCACCGAATTAACCCGAAAGCCAGAGGCGGGCAGTTCTGCGACGCTCGGTCCCTCCAGGGGGGCTGGGGTCTCACCTGAGGGACAGGGAGCAGTCTTGGGGACTGGTCTCGCTGAGCCGCACGAGGTAGCTGCCTTCCTTGCAGAGCGACAGGAGGCTCTCAGCATCGGCCCGGCTCAGTGGGCCGTGGAACCACCTAGGGGGTGGGGACAGATGTCTCCTCAAGGGTCATCCCCCTTCGAACGCACCCTGGGGCCTGGTGCAGGCACAGCCGATCCAGGGACTTGTGACCTCCAGGCAAACAAGTGACAAAAATCCCCCCCGGGGTTTCTCAGGGGGGGGCCTGGTTTCCAGGCAGCTGAGCCCAGGTCCACGTGGAGCCGCTCCCCCCAGTTCAACAGATACACCTGACCTTGATCTCTACAGCCTCCCCAGGCGAGGTCCCCAGTGGCCTGTGTCCCCTTCCCTAATCGCTCAAACTGAACCACTTGCGTGGGGCTTTCACGAGACTTGCCACATCCCGTATCCCCACCCACCTGTAGCATCCTTTCTCGAATATTTCCCTGTAATGTGCTCAGGGAGAGGCTAGCGGTTGCGAGCGGCGGGGCTCAAAGGCAGACGAGCGCCCAACAGACTCGGCGGTTGTTTGCATGGAAAGACCCTCCTCCCCCGGTGCCCCCTTCTTCACCAGTCAGCTCTGTGTCACGGTTTGGGAACAACCGTGATAAACACACAGGCTGGTGGTGCCCTCAGGGCTGGACTCGGCGGGCTGTTAGGGACTTCCCGGAGGAACCGCTAGGCTGGAGAGGCACAGAAAGGACCCGGACTCCCCCAGCTTGCGCGCCTAGAGGTTAAGCGACTTGCCCAAAGCTGCACAGCCAAGAGACGCAGGGCAGAGATGTGAACCCAGAATCTGATGCCAGGGGGAATGACCTAGCTAGGTGTCTGTCACAGGGGCAGGCTCCGGTCCCCAGCGACGATGGGCAGAGGAAAGAACTGAAGTGAACGAATGAGTCCTAGGAATCTGCAGCTGGTACGGGATGGGGAGGGTCCTCCAGCTGGAGCTTTCCCACTCACGGCTGTTTCTCCAGGGGCAGGGCCGGGTCCACGCGCTCTGCGGGCTGGGGGCTTCTGGATGCGGGTTTCCGGAGCTCTTTGGCTGAGCCTGGGGTCCTTTCCCACTCCGGGCCGTCAAACTGCACTGGAGGGGGGAGGGGGAGGGTTAGAGAGGAAACGGTTAAGCCCAACCCCACCCGGGAGGGGCGGGACCGGGGCAAGCCAATGCACTCTCAGTAGGGAGGCGGTGCCAGCTTGGGCAACCTATCAGAGTCCCCAGTAGGTGAGGCCGGGCTTAAGGGCTGGGGCAGGATTGGCACGGGAGCAACCAATCGGCCTTCAGGAGAAAGGGGTGTGGTCACTCAGGTGTGCTGGCTTGCAGGGGCGGGGCAGCTCCACGAGGGACCAATCTGAGAGCAAGGGGCGGGGCTAGAGGGGAGGGGTGGTCATTCTGCAGACTCTGGCCAAGTCCTGGAGCCTAGAGCCCCGCCCCCACCATGGACAGGTAGAGTGAGGCGCTGAGCCCCAGTGTCCCTCCAGGTCACACAACTTCTGGGGCCAAGCTGGGTTTGCACAACTCTCGCTGGCCCACGTTATTTTATTTCTTAAAGCTGACCATACTGTTACCCTCTTTACAGAAGAGGAAACTGAGGTCAGAGACTTGGCCATGCTTCCCCCACTCAGGATCTGACCCCAAGCCCACCTAATGACAGTTACTAAGAAATGCTACGCTCTCCCCCAACAGCACTTTCTACCACTCGCTTCGCACGCACCCTGTTCTGTAGGTGCTAGAATGACCCCCGTTTGAGGGGTAAGGCAACTGAGACTGAAAGATAAAGTCTCAAGTGAGTGACATAAACCCAGGCCTAGCCTATCCCTGCACAACATTGAGGATAAAGAGTCGGTTCCATCGCCCTCTAACGGCGTTTCTGCTCCCAAGGAAGATACAAGTTCTCGTAGGAAGAGAAATGTATGGTTATCAGTCCTTCACACTTCAGTGAGAATGAGTAAACTATCACGGTGGCAGGCGACTGGGGTCTGTTTTGCACGTTGAAACAGGGGGAAAAGACCAGATCAAGAAATGGAAGGGTGAGGACATTCAGGGCCCATGGAAGGTCAAGGCCTGGGTCGGAGGGGCACCTGCAAACGCCTTGGAGATGTGGTCTTTCTTCCACTCCCAGGGCTGATCATACTCATCCGCTGGCCGCTCATCCTCCTGAGGCAGCCGGCTCTGGCGAGGTCTCCTTCCAGAAGGGGGCCCATCTCCTGGCTCTCGGTCCTGCTCCTCATAGGGGGTGTCATACAGCTGCACCCCCTTGGACGGCAGTTCTGGGAGGCGGAGAACACTGGTCAGTGCCCACACCCACCAGGGACCCTGCCACCTGCCCCCAAACTCTCACCCCCCCCACCCCCCCCACTCACCGCTCACGGCCCTCTGGGCATCGTAGGGCTCCATGTAGCCATCATCTGAAGGTGGCGGATGAGGCTGGGCATCGAAGGGGTCTGAGTACTCGGTGTCGAGTTCCGACTGGAGAGAGAAGTAAGGAAGTGGCCCGAGGGGAGTGGGGAGACTGAGCCCAGCGGCGGACACCCCCTCCGGAGGGATGGCGCCCCTCTCTGAATCATCTAACCCTTCCGCTCCACGCGGCTCATTTTCGCCGGGGTTGGGAGTCCTCTCCACCTACCCACCAGGATTTGTGCACAGACGCCAGCTTCTCCTCCTCTCTGCCTCCGTGCGGTTCTGACTCTGACACACAGCCCTGCCTCCCTCCTTCAATAATTGTTAATGCTTGTCAGATGAGGAAAGCAAGGCACAGAGAGGGTAAGTGACTTGCTAAGGGTCACACAGCAGGCGAGTAGGAAGCAGGGTTGCAGCCCAGGCTGTCTGCTTCCCGGAATCCCCGCCTCCTCCTTCCTCTCTCTGTGCTCTTAAACCACTGGGCTCTTCACACAGTCTCTGGCAACCCTCCTCAAACCCTTCTCTGTCTCCACGGAGGGTTTGGGCCGGCTCCCTCATCCTCTAGGGAAAACACTGAAAAAAAGCATGGGCATTGGAGGCAGGTCTGGGTCAAGTTCTACTGAGCTAGGGCCCTGCAACCTTGGGCCAGATGCTTCTGTGAGCCTCAGTGTCCACTTCTGTGAAATGGGAATAATAGCGGAGGAGGGGCACTTATAGTGGTGAGGATGTCCCAGGGCTCGGCAGGGCGGTACGGCGGTGATCCCCTCGGATCTGTTTGGGGAGCTGGGGGGGGAGAGGACGAGAGGTGTGAGCAGGGGACAGGAGGACAGGGGGGCAAAGCGGGGCCAGAGAAGCAGTGGGACCACCAGCGCCGTGCACCGGAATGGGACAGATATCAAACTCCACTCAGCAGGTGGAGGACTGAGGAGGGCCTGGCTGGCGCCCTGGCCTCCCCATGAAACAAGCTTCCCCAAATCCAGGCAGCCCAGCCTGGCCCTCCTGGCCACCCGGTCTCCTGGGGCCACCCCACCTCTGGGACTCAGCCACGCACCTCTTCCCCAGGGCTGCCCAGCAAGACCTTGGCTCTGGCCATGTCTGCAGCTTCCACCTTGATGAGCCGGTGCTTGGGAGAGTCGTACTTGGCGTCTCCGAGGCCCTTCGAGTCCCCGGCGCCGGCGGGGTCCGACTCCAGGCGGCTCTCCGAGTCCTCGTAGGGGTCCTCGAAGTCCAGATTCTTCTGTTCCCGGTAGGCCCTCAGGATGTCGCTCTCCGTGTAGTCGGGGGTGGGCGGCTGCGGAGGGGGCCTCCGACCGCCAAAGCTCAGGTAGTCGCGTAGCCACTTGGCCATTTGTGCGTGTGTCACGCCAAACCTGGCCGCCGTCAGAGGGGGACCCACATGCCCCCTTTCTCCGAAGAGTTCCCGGGGAGGATGGGGGAGGAGACGGGTGGGGGGGAGGAGGAGGAAGAGGAGGAAGGAGAGCAAAAGTCCACCTTAGCCCGGCTCCGCAAGGACGGCGCGGAAAGGGGGCGCCCCGCAGGGCCCTGAACGCCGAGCGCCGGGTGGCCGGGCCAGGGCGAGGGGCATCCGCGGAAGCGCGCGGAGTTTCCGCGGGAAGCGCGGTTCCCGTGCGCCGCTCGGCCGCCCGCCGCCTCCGGGAAGCTCCGGGATTCCCTTCTGGGGTCTGGGGTCGGGGCAAGCGCCGCCCGCGGGCGCCCCCAGCCCCGGCTCAGCCCGGACGCCTGGGTGCTCAGCGCAGCGGGCGGGCTCCCCCGGGGCGCGGGCGCCGCGCGCAAAGTTGGGCCACGGGGACGGTGACCTCCGCGCGGCGCATCCTTTGTTGCGCTCGTCTCCGCTCCGGGGGGAGCCCGGGTCCCGCGGCCCCCGGCCCGGCCGCCTCGATCCCACCCCAGCCGCCGGCACAAAGGGAAATAAAACCTCCTCCAATCCCCCTTCACGCTTTCGGAGAGACTTTACCCGCAGCGGCCGGGAGGTGGGACTTTGGGGAGGGGGCGCGCGGGCGGACGCCCCAGCGCCCGCCGGCCCCCAGCCGCGTCCCGGGCAGCGACGTCAAGGCTTCCCCGCCTCCCCCTCCGCGGCTTCCCCCGCCCCCTCCGCTCCCCCTGCGCCCCCCTCGGAGGTGACTGAGACCTTCAGCTGTTCTGGGAGGGGAGGGGAGCCGCTGCCCGCGCTGGGAGGGGGGGTGCGGGGCGGGAGTCGCGGGGCCGAGGCCGCGGCAGCTGGACACTGACCCGGAGCACCGCGGCTGGCAGGAGCGAGCGTGGAGCGCGGGAGGTGGGAACAGACGGGACTGACCTTGCTCACGAGAGCGAGAGGTGCAGAGGCGGGGGACGGGGCGGGGAGGGGGGGGCGCGGAGAGGAGGCGAGGTGGAAATTGGCCGGGAGATGGGGGTCTGGATTTGGCCGCGAGAAGGGGTGAAACTGACCGGCAGAGGGGGTGAGAGCCACCACTGTTGAGGGTTGAAATTGAGCCAGCCTCTGGCGGCGCAACTGACCAGCAGACTGTTCCGGAGGTCACTGGCTGAAATTGATATTGATGCCGCGGAAGCAGGCGAGGGGCGACGGGAAGGGACGGGGGCCTGGCGTCCCCTTCCCAAGAGGACGCTTCTCTGCACCCCCCACCCCAGGGGACCGATTGCAGCATGGGGGAAGGGGGCTGGGGCAGCTGGCCGTGGGAAGGGAGATGCTATCTGTGCCTGGCGCGTGTCCTCAGCATCTGTCCCTTTGTGGCTTCTGGGGGTGGAGGCAGGGAGGGGGACGCAGACGAGAGGGGTCTCGCCTGGCCTGGCCGCCTGTTGGCAGCTGCGGCTGTCGGGGGCCGGGAGGGGGGATGCGGGGCGGGGGGGGGGGGTGGGGGTGGTGAGGACGCTAAGAGGTCTGGGGCAAGGGGAGCGGAGAGGTGTGCTGGCCAATTCCAGAGCAAACAGGCCTTTTCTTTCCTCACAAGGGGGCTTGCTCAGCTCCCGCTCATGCTGAAGGGAGGGGTGATCGGGAAGAACAGGACTCCGGGTTCCCTTCTCCCAGTGCCCCCCTCCCCCAGGGCGGGCAGGTGCCTGTGGCTGGGAGGGGGGTGGGGAGGATCAGAGAGAAGTCCGGAGCTGACAGTGAAAATGCCCCTGGGGAACGACAGTGGGTCGGGCAAGGTCTATGCTGTCTGTGCCTTGCTTTCCCGGTTTGAAAAGTGGGGTTTCTAACAGGAAACGCCCCAGGGAGCTCAAGGAAGGCTTGCGGGAAAGGAGTGAGTTATTTTTTCCCCCATGGGGAAACCAAGGCACAGAGAGGGGGAGGACTTGCTCAGAGCCAGCCCGCAAGCTCATTGCCTGATTTGGTTTGGCCGGGGTGGCACTCGAGACCCAGCAGAGTGTCTTTGTGAAATGAGTGCTTCCCCATCTCCCGCCCCCACGCACACTGTTAGCCCCATTCTGCAGGCCGAGAAACTGAGGTCCAGAGCTGACGAGGCAAAGCCTCTCAGCGCAGCAGAGGCCCCCATGCATGGGCCTTCCTCTTTTCTGCTTTGGCCGTGTCGCCCACATGAACCTGTTGAACTCGGTCCTCCTCCTGCAGCCCATCCGGATGCCCCCACCCCACCCCGCCCCGCCCTCTCCGATCAGCGACAAGGCAGCGTCCCCCCCCCCCCCCCCAGGGACTGCCGGGGAGCACGGCGGGTAATTGTCCTGTTTTCTGTCAGCCGCGAGGCAATTCCCAGCTCGGGGACGAGCCGTTGACAGATCTCATCAAATCCGAGCCCTCTCCCGGTCGGATAAATACGAGCCGTCTGAGGTATAAATATTTGAAAGGGGCCTTCTAATTACAGCGTGTGTCAGAAATAGCAATTAGAGGCCCCGGAGGCAGAATCAAACGGCGTTTGACTTTCTTGCGCTTCTGAGCTGGCTGCTCCTGGGGCCGGCCCCCGCCTCGTCCTAAGGAGAGGAGCGGGGAAGGGGTTCTGGGAGGAGGGAGGAGCGGGAGACGGTGGATGCCGACAGCCAGGCTGGGGGTCTGGCGACCTTGCGGCGTGCCCTTGAAGAGCCACATAAACTCTCGGGTTTCCGCTTTTTGACTGGGAGAGGAGGGGGCCCGCTGTGTGGACAGTGGGGAGCAGGTGGGGTGGTCTGGGGGTGCCTCCCTTCCCCCAGCACCCGTGGTCCCCGAGGCAGTGTATCAACGGGCATCTCCTGGGTGTGGCTCAGTGTCTGGAATCCCAGCCCTCCTGACCTTGGGTGGTGACCTCAACTGTTTTCCAGTCTCTGAGATGGGACAATGACCGCTTACCTCTGTTGAGCGCTTTCGGGACGCCGTTGGTGGCACCTTGTTTTTTTGTTCTTTTTTTTTTTTTTTTTTTCCTTTTGAGATACAGTTCACATACCTACGGTTTACCCACTTGGCGTGTGCGTTTCAGTTTGGGCATGTTCTCAAGATCGTGCAACCGCCAGCACGAATTCCAGAACATTCCCATCACCCCCAAAAGGAACCCCATCCCCATCAGCAGCCTCTGACTATTCTCACCACTTCTCCGGCCCCAGCCCCTCTAATGCGCTTTCTGTTCCTGGGGGTGAACTGCCCTGGACATTTCACGCACAAGGAATCACACACTATGTGGCTTTTTGTGTCTGCGTCACGTTTTCAAGGCCCATCCACGTTGTAGCAGGTGTGAGCGCCTCGCTCGTCTTACGGCCAAATAATACTCTATTGCATGGCACACAGTAGGTGCTCAGTATATGCTTTAGGTGGATGGGATCTTAAGAAGCAGCCAGATGGGGCCTGGCTGGGAGCTGTCCCGTCACTCTTGTCTCATGGAGCAGCCAGTCTGGAGGTGGGAAGGGAGCCAAGGCACCAGGATAAGAAAGGACCCTTGGGGATGGCTCATGGGGAGGCCTAAACACTCCTACCTCAGAAGACTCAGTCTGATGGCGGATAGGTGCCTGCCTAATAGGCTCCCAGTCTGATAGGGGAGGCATGATCTGACGCTCTGAAACATTCAGTCTGATGGAGGAGGTATAGCTCCGACCTCAGGGGCTTCTACTCTGATGTGAGAGACGTGGCCCTGCTTTTAGGTGCCCCTAGTCTAATGGAGGAGATGGAAGCCTGTCTTTAGGAGTCCCAATCTGATGGGGGAGGCATGGTCCCAACTTCAAAGGCCCCTAGTCTGAAGGAAGAGACACAGCTGTGTCATCACGAGTGGCCAATCTGATGGGAGGGGCACGGCCCAGCCCCTGGAGGCTCTGTCTGCAGGAGTCGCCGCGGAGTGTGGTCATTAAAGGTGTAGCCTTGGAGCCTTGCGGCTGCAAACCCAGGCCCTGTCCCTCGCTCATTCTGAGCCCTTCGCCAAGGAGCCTCCCCTCACGGGAATGAGCCAGTTAGAGCTTGGGAAATGGGCCCTTTGTGCAGTCCAGGCTCAGGCAGAGCGGGCTGTTTGGGGGGGGGGCACCCCCACCAAGTCCTCTGATGTACCGCAGCCCCCAGGGGATTGATGGAAGAGATTCCGGATGAGGCCTGACAGCTCCCCAGGATGACAGACACGGAGCTAGTGAGCGAGCAAGCGAGCGCGTGGGGAAAGGGGGAAGGGCAGGCTCTGGAGAGCAGGGGGGGGTGCAGGGGGTGTGGGGGAGAGGGGGCGGGTCGAGGCTCTGCAGGATCCGAGCACACACATACACCAGACACAGATGCGTGCTATCTTTCTGCCGCTGGACCCTGGGCACCCCCACGGGAACCGGGGCCAAGAGCAGACCTGCTCCCAGGCCAAAGGGTGGGAGAACGAGGCGTGAAGGTCTGCAGGGAAATAGAAGAAAGATCCAGCGAAGTAGGGGGTGGGGAGGGGTTATAGAGCGGGCAGAACTACGGGGCTCTGCTCCCTCCTCTGTGAATGGGGAGACACCCACTTAGGCCACAAACATCTATTGAGCACCTACTTAGTGCCTGGATGGTCTTAGGTGCTGGGGATACACCTGTCCACACAGCTACCCTTGCAAAGCTCATTGTTGACAGGGCACCTGACAGGTAGACCCTCGGCGGACCTCCAGTGACCCCAAGCTGCTGGTGGTCACAGCCATGTGTAATCCCCTCCCCGTGAACGTGGCCGGAACCTGAGGCTTGCTTGCGGCCAGCGTGACAGGGAAAAGGTGATGGGATACCACTTCTCAAAGACTCCTGTTGTGGTGGCTTTCTGAAGCCAGCTGTCAGAGGTCCCTGTAGCCAAGCACCCTGAGGGTGGCCTCCGCCCAAGAGCCTGTGAGGAGTCAGATCCTGCCAACAGCCACGTGAGTGGGCTTGGAAGGGGATCCTGCCCCAAACGGGCCTTCAGATGAGACCGCAGCCCTGACCAACATCTCAGTTGCGGCCACGAGACCCTGAAGCAGAGAACCAGGCAGAACCACACCCACATTTCTGTTGTTTTCAGCTGCTACCTTTTGAGAGATCTTGTTAGGCGGCATTAGCATATACGGGGGGTGGTGGGTAATAAACACACCTCGGGCCGGCAACCCCTCAGGCCGCCATCTCGCCCTGCTGTGTGTTCGCCCAGAGTTATCACTGCCTCCGGCACACACATATTTCCTTTCATATCTTATTGTTATGTTTAGGTGGGTTTACTATCTTATCCCCCATCTTCCAAAAATAATGTCACTGTTATGAGTGGGGACTGTTTTTTCTTTGCTGCCATTGTCCCAGTGCCTGAAACAGATCTGGGCACAAAGTAGGTGCTCAAAAAAAAAAAAAAAAAAAAAAAAAGCTACGTGAGCTCAGAAACTTAAATGAGTTAATCTGCCCAACAGCTTAGCACGGGTTTAGCAAATGGTGAGTCCTTCACAAACGTTCGCTACCATTACTCACCGAACTGGATCCCGTGTACTCCGTCCGGTGCGCCACTGAGAAGAGGGCGGCTGGCGGCCGTCCTCAGGGGGACTTTGGGCAGCAGGGCCGCGGGCACAGCGTGAGCCTGGAGATCGGGGTGTGGAGGGGTCCCGGCCACCCTCCCGTGGAGGCTGGGGGAGCAGAGCAGGAAGTGCAGAGCTGGGTGACCCAGGCAGGGGTGGGCTGACCTGGTGGCTTTGCGGGTCAGAGTCCCTGTCCTCCCTACGCAACTCGGCCACTGCAGAGCGAAGCAGCCATGTTACGTGTCAATAACACTTTATTTACAAAACTAGGCTGTGGGCCACGTTTGGCCCACCGACCATAGTTCGCTAACATAGGCGGTAGGATGGGGTCGATACTCCTAACCCTGGTAGCCGATGGCACGTGTACGTGGCTACAAGTAGGGTGGCCTCAGAACGAAGACGTCTGCAAGGAGGAATCGGAGCGAACCAGAGAGGCCCAGCCTCCTGCCCTCTTCCGGCTGGACGGTTTACTTTCACCGCTGGTCTGAACAGGCACACGTCGCGGGCGTCAGGGGCGTCGTGGAGTGTGGGAAAAGCAGGCAGTGGTGTGCTAGTAAGCGCCTCGCAGCCGGCCTCTGGCGGGGGTGGGCAGCTTCCCAGCACGCGTGCACTTCCGGGGTGTAAATGCTCCAGCCACGGCCGAGTTCAACCCACAGACGCGATGTGGCGGCGGCGGGTGGAACTGGGAGGGGCGTGCCTTCTTGCCAGGCGTGGCTGAGCGGGCTCCCGCCCACCCCCGGCCCTGTCTTCACAGCGGAGGCCCCCGGGTCCTGATCGGAAGCCCTGGCTGGATCCCAGTTCACCTCAAGTCACACTAAAGCACAGAAACTATTGTAGGAAAGCAGAAAGCAGACCCCCAAAGCGGGGGCTTTTCAGGGCGCCTGGGTGGCTCCCGCGGTGGTGATCTCACGGTTTGTGGGTTCGAGCCCCGTGTCTGGCTCTGGGCGGACAGCTCAGAGCCTGCTTCGGGTTCTGTGTGTGTGTGTGTCTCTCTCTCTCTCTGCCCCTCCACCGCTCGTGTTCTCTCCCTCTCTCTCAAAAATAAACATTAGAAGAATTTTTTTAATTAAAAGAAAAAGTGGGGGCTTTTCATCTCGCAAACAGCGAGAAGCACAAAGCCTCATTATCAAATGCCGAGTGAATGAGCGAGAGGAGGGCTGACGTCAGCGACCCCGGGAGGAGCGACAGGAGAGATGGGGGGGGGGGGGTGTCAGGTTGTGAAGGAACCTGGTGGGAACACAGGACCTTCGACTAGACGAAGCTGAAGTAGAGAATTACACCAGAGTTGACAGCCGGCAGCCTTGAAAGAACGTGAGCTTTGGAACCAGGTTTACTAGTCACGTGACCATGTCAGCTATCTAGCGCTACATAACAAATCATCCCCAAACTCAGGCCGATCAACAAACCCCGATCGACTCACAGCTTCTGAGAGCCAGGCGCCCACGCTGGCCACGTGTGCTCCAGCGGCCCCGCCTCAGAAGCTGGCGGAAGTGCCCAGACCAGGCGGCAGCTTCCTTTCACTGGTTTGCAGGTTTCCTGGCAGGAGGGGGCGGAGCTAGCGCGTGGGCGGGGCCAACGGGGCCGGGGCCCCAAGCACCGCCCACCCCTCCCTGCCATCCAAGGGAGGCCGGGGAGTACCGCAAAAGCCTGCTGGAAGCCGAGGGCTGTTCCAGGGATGCCACAGCCCCGGAAGGAGGGCCAGGAGGGCGGCAGCGTGAGCCAGGGACCCCGAGGTCCCCGAAGGCTGGTAGGTGGGGGGACAGGGGAGAAACCGAGTCCGGGGGTGGAAGCCCTCGCTGGCCCGACCAGCCTCTGAGGACATTTGTGTTTGTCCGCTCATGGCCCTGGTTGGTGCCAAGGCCTCCTGCCGACCAGCAGCTGACTATGGACACGTGACCTTGACCCGGAGAAGGGCCTGGGCAGGGGTCTCAGCTGCTGCCGCTGCTGTCCTCGCTGTCCGAATATGCCCCCAGCTGGCTCAGGGAGGAGGTGCCGGGTGTCCAGGGTGCAGGGTCAGCCGCCTTCCCGCTCTTCCTGGGGCCTGGGAGAGAGGCGAGAGCGCCTGGTAGGGGGCGCCCCTCCCTCGCCCCCCCTCCGCGGGTTCCCAGCGCGCGGCAGCAGCACTGGGGGCGCTGCTGCCACCTGGCGGCCCTCTGAGGCGCCGCGCGCCGATCCCGGGACCCCGGAGCACCTACCGGGGGTGGGTGACGCCTGACCCTGCCTGGTGCTGAGACCCGGGTCTGTTTTCTTCACCACGACCAGGCCTGACAGCGGGGGCCTGTTGCCAAGGGTGCCGACGCTCCGTTCCCAGCTCTCCGCCTTCCTCTTGGCTTTTGGAGCCTGGGGGTAAGCGGAGGGGACACGAGTGGGTGAGCTGTCCCAGATCCCCCCTTCTCCCGCACATCCTAAGTCACACACCTTCTCACCTCCATGCCTTTTCTCACTCCGTTCCCTCCACCTGCCACGCCCCCTTTCCTCTAATGCATTTGGCAAACTCCTACTCACCCTTCAATACCCATCCAAGTATTGGCTCCTCTGGGAAACCTTTCTCCACAGTTCAAGCTCAAGTGAGTGCTGTATTTCCACGCCCCCAGCACCCTTTCACCCTTTACTGCCTCATTACGTATCCCCCCCATCCATCCATGCTGTGGGTTCCTGTCCTGTTCACAACTGGGTCCACAGTGCCACACGTAATTCTTGGCAGGAAGATGCTCTATCAATGTGTTTGACGGAAGAGGGAAAACGGAGGCACCCACTTTTGGGACTAGTTAGGGGAAGGCAGAAAGGGGCTCAGCCTCACATCCAGCTCTTCAATCGTACCGGGAGGAACCCCTTTTGTCAGTTATGTTGAAACAGGGAAACGAATCCCCTGGATCAGGAGGTCCTGTCTGAGCCTGGCGCCAGAGCTGCCCTCGCGGGGCCCACCATCTGAGGGAGGACGGAGGAGGGACAAGAGTAGGTCACCAGGACAACACCCGTCTTGACAGAAGGACATCAGTGTGGCACGACAGTGGAGGGAACGGCAGCCACTGTTGACAGGGCGGTGGGGACAGGTCTCTGCTCAGAGAGGGGACCCGGACTGACGACAGAGCGAGGAGGAGGAGCTACAGGCAGAGATGCGAAGGGGGCCTCGGGCAGCCCTGTTGCAATCTGCGTGCTGGCCGGGGCCCCGAGAGCGGCGACCAGGACCGACGCGGCCCAGCGGGGGACAGAGCAGCTTTCTGACCCGGCATCACTGAACGGTCTCACGCGGCCCCCACAGCAGGCCGGCGCTTGTGAGCACTCGCTCGAAACCCGTCCCTGCCAACTGCACTCACTGCCCCTAAACTGAACCAAGAACACAGGGACGGACAGATGAGCTTCCGTAAGGCTCTCGGTGAAGGTTTGGGAAGTCCTGACGGAGGCATATTGTGCAAAAGGAAAGTCGGTTGTCACACTAGGCGTGAACGAGACACCTGTGACGGGGCTGGGGGGGACGGGACATCAATGAAGCCTTCAAAGATTAACGGGTGACAGGGCACGACCTCCAGAGCCATTCTCTCTGCTGACAGTCAGGGGCAACTCAGCGGGAGCATGGCTACCCCACGGAAAGACTACCTTTCCCATCCTCCTTTGCAGCAGGATGTGGTCAGGTGGCTCAGCTCTGACCAATGGGACGTGAGCAGCAGGATGTGCAGAACCCAGGGTGCAGCGGCCCTGAACGTCCCCCTCCCCTGCCCGCCCCTCTCCTCTCCGGCCAGGATGTGAAGGTGGCACTGAGACACCATGCAATGGGGGCACCCCCCCCCCCCCCCACCGCCGACAGCAGAACCAGGAAGAAGGCAGGTGCCTGGGCCCCGTGCTGTGGGGCCACCTTCCCTGTCCGGATGGCTGTGCACAACTGTCACTGGAGAGAAAAGTAACCCCTGTGCAGTTGAAACCCTTGTTACCTGGGGTCCTATCCACTGGCGGGGCTTGCAATCTCGTAACCCGGACCATGGATACGTTTAAATGAAAACCAACGATTTCCCTCATTAACCCCCTTCTTCAGTTAACAAACCAGAGTGGCCTAGGGGCGCCTGGGCGGCTCAGTCGGTTAAACGTCCGACTTTGGCTCAGGTCACGATCTCACGGTTCGTGGGTTTGAGCGCCGCGTCGGGCTCTGTGCTCACAGCTCAGAGCCTGGAGCCTGCTTGGGATTCTGTGTCTCCCTCTCTCTCTGCCCCTCCCCTGCTCACGCGCTGTCTCTGGTCTCTCAAAAATGAATACACGTTAAAAAAAAAAAAAAAAAAGAGCGGCCTTGACCTTGGCGGATAAGACAGCTGTGGTGCAAAGTCCACCTGCCACATCCTTGTCTCCCCTCCTTTCTGCCAGCACGGGCGGCCTACAGGCCGCAGTTCCCGGGCTCTCTGCAGCTCCATGAGGCCAGGACAGTAGTCCAGCCAATGAACTTCGAGGGGCTGACAGGCAAACATCGGTGTCCTTAGGTCTCCACCTTTGAGGGTCTCGCTTGTTTCAGCGGCTGAAGCAGCGGCCGGTAAAGCAGAGCCCGTCTTGACCGTGAAGTTTTACTGGCACGTGACCACGGCCACTCATTCCCACAAGATCCAGGGCTGTTTGGGGATGCGACGGCGGACTTGAGCCCTTACGACACACACGGTCTGGCCTTTGGAGACCAGCTTAGGCCGACCCCTGGCTCACCCTCTCGGATTAACCCGAGAACACGCGGAGGTCCGGGCGTGCACTCACCTCCTCCAGGATGGCGGTGGGGTTGGGCCGCGGGGCCAGGCACGGCGGGGCAGGAGCAGCAGCGTCCTCTTCTGAATCCGAGTCCTCCAACAGCCTTCGTTTCCGGGCTTCCTCCACCAGGGCCCTGTGGGACGGCACGTGTGCCTGGGATGTCCCGCCGGGGCGCGCTGCCCCTCCTGACATCGGTGAGTGCCGGAGGCGGGGTGGGGGCACACAAATGCCTTAAAAACAACCTTCTCTGGGGGTGCCGCGCGGCTCAGTGTGTTGAGCATCCGGCTCTTGTTCTCGGCTCAGGTCGTGACCTTGGTGAGATCGAGCCCCGCGTCGGGCTCCGCACTGAGTATGGAGCCTGCTTGGGATTCGCTCTCTCCCTCTCTCTGCCCCTCCCCTGCTTGTGCTCCCTTTCTCTCAAAATAAATACACGTTAAAAAAAAAAAAATCTCTGTCCACTGAGGGCAGCGAGTGGTTAAGTGCTTGGCCGATGGCACCAGCCACCTGAACCCGAACTCTGGCCGGGTGACTCGGTCGGGACCGCGCCTGGAGCGCCCCACGCCGCAGTCCTTCGGCTGCCAGAACGATCAGGACGACCTCAAACCGGTGCCCGGCACTCGGCAAGTGTCGGATAAACATACACCCTTCTCACTGCGGATCACCGTATCGCCGACCTGCCCACGCCACGGGGACCTACTCCGTGCCCCCGTCCCAGGCCCTGCGAATGCAGACACCCAGCCACCTCAGATGCTGGAGGCGGGAGGGAGGGAGGCCAATAAACCGGGAGACGGTGAGTCAGCGAGAAGGTTCCACGGCGGTAGGTGCCGTGCACAAAGTGTGAACACAGCAGGCCGGGCCTGAGGCTCCTCCTGGCAGATCACCAAACCTGGGCGGGGCCTTGGGGACCCCGACACAGACGCCCTGAGAAAGTGAGACGCGGGCGGGGGGGACGGGGGAAGCCTCCCGGAGAAGGCGGCCCTTGAGAGAGCCCGGGAAGACCTGGAAGGGGGGTGTTCCAGGCGGAGGGAGAGCCGGAGGTGGGTCAGAGCACCCTGGCCCCCGCCCGGCCCCGCCCGGCCGACTCACGCGGTCTCCCTCTCGTCCTCCTCCTGTTCCCGCTTCTGCCTCTCCTCCTCGGACAGGCGGTGCTGCCGCAGCATGGCCTCAAAGTCCACGTGCGCCTGCCGCTGGTTCAGGTCCTTGAGCTCCTGCAGGTTCTCCAGCACCTCCATTTCCAGCTTGGAGTCCTTGGTTCGGTTCTCCAGCACCTGGCGGGCAGGACACGGGCTGCGTGCACCTGCTGGGGCCGTGGGGCTCGGCACCCGCCAGGGAGAGACCCCCACCCCGCCTCCATCCGCAGCGCCCGCTCGGGGGCCTCCCGCCCGAGCTGCACCCGTCTCACAGCTCCGAACACTGAGGCCTGGGCATGGGGCGTGGTCATCTGAGGCCGCGTGGCCGGTCAGTGGTGGGGCCAGTCGGCCTCGGCTGCCAGCCTGGCTCCAGCAGGAAATGATATATAGCGAAGAGGAGGGGCGCCCGGCCGGCCCAGTCAGTGGGGCGGGCGGCTGGATGTCAGGGTCGGGACCTGAACCCCTGTGCTGGGCATGGAGCCCACTTAAAAAAATAGTTACAAAAAAGGTTAAAAACCCTGAGCCACTGTTGTGTGCCAGGCTGAGATAGCCTTGCGATAGCTTCGTTTATGTCGCGGCTCGGAGGGGCAAGGCCAGCCCACGTCTCCGAGACAGGGGCGTTTGGAGCCGGGCACAGCCGGGTGTGGGGCCTGCCCTTGGCCGCTTCCTGGCCGCGAGACCCTGTGCTGAGCCTTTGGGAAGTGGCGGTCCTGGGGGTTTCAAAGTATATCCCCCGATTCTTCGAGGTTCCTCCCTTCAAAGAGCAGAGCCCGAATTCCCTTCCCGCGAGTGTGGGCCGGACTCCGTGACCCGCTCCTAGTGAGCACTGCATGACGGAATGATGGCCTGTCGCTCTGAGGGCAGCTCCTTTCCCGCTTTTCTGGATCCCTCGCTTTGGGGAGGGCGGTGCCGCGTTGTGCGGGTGCTCAGTGTCGGGGTGGGGGTGGGGGGGGCTCGGGCAGTGCAGTGGAGGGGCCCGCGTGGCAGGGACGGAGGCCCCCGCTGGCTCCCTGAGGGCGCCAGCATGGAAACAGCCCCTCTGGTCTCGGTCGAGCCTTCAGAAGATGTGGCTTGACCGGGACTTCATGAGAGACCCCGGGCCAGAGCCCCCCACCCCGGCTCAGCTCCCTGGGGCTCCTGCCCCTCAGAAACTGTAGGATCACAGATGTTTCTTAGGTAAAGTTGCAGTTTGGGGGCGACTCGCTAGGCCGTAAACCCCGGGGCCAGGGTGGGCGGACAAGGATGGACGCGACCACGCGGGCAGCTCCGGCCACGCGCAGCCCCTGCAGAGCCGCCCCCCCGCCCCCGCCCCCCTGCTGAACCCGGCGCCTCAGGTCCCCCGCGGCAGCTCAGAAGCCTGGCAGAGGGGCACAGGAATAGCCGGCATCATGCGGGTCGGGGAGATCGGAAGGGACACCGATGCCCTCTTGCTTCTGAGAAACGCAACACAAGGCACAGGGAGGCCAAGTGCCTTGCCCCAGGCCACACAGCCAGCGAACATTCAAGAGAACGGTGCCTCCCGCGCTTCTGGGCTCCACGGGCCGCGGTCACAGGAGCCTCCTGCGCTAACACGGTGCCTTGTGTTCTGCGTCCGACCTCCTGCCTCCCTGTACCACCTTCTTCTGACGGCACGACCATCTGCCACCAGCTCAGTGGCTTAAAACAGCACGAATCTCCCCGTCTGCCCGCTAGCGTGCGCCAGGAGGCCGGTGCCGCGAGGCACGGCTGGGTTCTCCGGCGGGGTTTCACCAGGCTGACGGCAAGGGCCAGGGGTCTCATCGGGGGCCCGGGCCGCTGGCGGAATCGGTTCCTTGCGGCCGAGGGACCGGGGGCCCCGCTGTCTTGCTGGCTGTTGGACGGGGGGCTGCTCCCAGCTCCTGGGGGCCGCCCACTGCTGCCTGCCAGGTGGCCCCTGCCCCGGGCTTGCTCCCACACATGGCCCAAGTGCTCCGGACCCAGTTCAGGGGGCTCGGGCGGCAGGGCAGGCCCTGGATGAGCTCTCTTCCCTGAGGGTGACTGGCAGCCAATCGAACAACCGGATCCCAGGAGTCGGGTCCCGTACATGCAGCCCCGGGACCGCGCAGGGTGTGCGAGCGGCAGGGAGGGGGTGGCGGGGGCGACCTGGAGGGCCGCGGCCTGGGGGCTCTACCTTCATGGGGTTGTTCAGCTCCTCGTCTTCCCGCTCCTTCTGCACCCGCTTCTCCTCCTCCTCCAGGAGCTTCTCCGCCTGGAAGTTCCGGGTGGCCCCGTGCTCCATGCTGTAGTCTGTGTTCTCTGGGTCTGTCTGTAAGGCGGGGGGAGTGGGGGGGGGGGGGAGGACAGACGTCAGTCCTGCGTCCTTGGGCATCAAGAGATGCTGCCAGCCCACACCCCGGGACACCTTCTCTCATGCTTCACTCCTTCTCAAGCCTGTTCTTTTCTTTCCTTTTTTAAAAAAGTTTATTTACTTATTGAGCTAGTTAGTTTATTTTGGGAGAGAGAGAGAAAACTAGAGGAGGAGAAAGAGGGAGAGGGAGAGAATCCCAAGCAGGCTCCAGGCTCCGAGCTGTCAGCACAGAGACCGACGCGGGGTTTGAACTCACGAACCCTGAGATCGTGACCGGAGCCGACGTCGGACGCTTAACCGGCTGAGCCGCTCGGGCGCCCCTCCTTTTCTTAACACTCGGCTCGTTTGGTGCTTTCTAGAGCTCCTGTCCCCTTTGCCAAAAGTGCCAAATTCTGTAGCCTGGACTTTCACACCTCTCTCTACCCGCCCTCTGCCCCCCTGCCGCCCTGCACACGATTGCAAATACGAGTCTCTGGGTCTTCGCGCGCATCCTGTCTTCCTGTCTGCTGTGTGCACGTGCGCGCACACGTATGTATCTGCTGTGTGTGCGCGCGCCTTTCACAATTCTAAATCACATATCGCGTCCGTGCACAGCGTGCCCCTGTCCGCATTTATAAAACGGAGACAGGGAGGAGATGTAAGCTGGGCTCCTGGATGAGACCCCCGCGCTGGAAAGGTGGCATTGGGCAAAACGCGGAGATCTACATGGCGTCCCGAATCCGTTGGCTTCTGACTGCGACGGAGGCCCGGGGAAGCGGGGGGCGCTGACGGGCGGGGAAGCTGGTGCGGGGCAGACGGGACGCGGGACGCGCTGGGCTGGCCAGGCCGCTCCTGTGTGTCTCCCAGGATCCCAAATAAGCGCCGCAGCGAGCGCTAAACCAAAAAGGGCCGGGTAGAGGGTGATCGCTCCGCGCGTGCGCGCGCAGCACTTCTCCTGGACGCCGTACAAGAAACCTCCGAGCGACCGTTTCCACGCATGGGGCCCGGCCGGGCAGAGGAGGGGACCAGATCTGCGGGCGCGGGGCCTGTACTCCCGTCTGAGCTGTGTCTACCTCACACGGGGACGCGCCCGCCCTCCACGTCCCCCTCGCTACGTAATCGCCTGAAATTCTCCACCAGGGAGCCCGGTTTCTCACATTTTGCCACAGTGCCTCTGGTCTTGAAACAAACTCATACTGGGGCGCCTGGGTGGCTCGGCCAGTCGAGCGCCCGACTCTTGATGTCGGTGGGGGTCGTGATCGCACAGCGCGTGCGTGGGTGGGAGCCCCGCATCCGGCTCCGCCACGTCAGCGCGGGGGGGTGGGGGTGGGGGGGGGCCTGCTTGGGATTCCTTTTCTCTGCCCCTCCCCCACTAGCGCTGTCTCTCTCAAAGGTAAATAAAATAAACTTTAAAAAAAAATTTAAAAATTTAGGGGCGGCTGGATGTCCGACTTCGGCTCAGGTCGTGATCTCACCGTTCGTGGGTTCGAGCCCGGCGTCGGGCTCTGTGCTGACAGCTCGGAGCCTGGAGCCTGCTTGGGATTCTGTGTCTCCCTCCCTGTCTGCGCCTCCCCTGCTCATATTCTGTCTCTCTCTCTCTCCCTCTCTCAAAAATAAGGTTAAAAAAATATTTTTTAATACAAAGTCCTCAAAAAAAAGGACAGTCTCCCTGTCCTCTCCCCAAATCCTCGCACAGTCGTGATGGTTACCGGCTGCACGACTCCTCACCGCATGATCACTAGCTCCCCGAGTCCCTCGTTACTGTGCATGGGGGTTGCTTCTGCGTTTCTGCCCCTACGAACGATGCTGCCGTGAACAACCCCCCAAAATGCCTGTTTCCTGGGGATAAAGTGAAAGGGGGACTCCCTGCGGGGAGAGGACGGCGGGGAGCTCCCGAGGGGGCAGGGCCAGCCCGGCTGGCGTCTACCTTGAAGGTGATCTCTGCCAGGCACCGCGTGCACTTGATGTAGAAGCGGAAGATGGGCAGGCCCAGGTAGGCCTCGTTCTGCACCGTCTCCTTGCGCGCATTGAATTTCTTGCCCTTGTAGATGTATTCTCCGCACGTCTTACACCTGTGGGGCAGGACAGAGGGCCTTGTGCCATCTCGGTACCCAGGTTCCTACGGTCGGATGCTCGGGCATTCTGGCGGATGGCTGCTTGCATACCTCCAGGGACGGGGAGCTCCCTCCCTCCCACAGCAGCCTGCCTCAGATTCCCCCCATCTTGCCCGTTCTTCCTCCTACCTGCCTGGGTCTTGGTCCCAGGGTCCCCTTCTGGGGAAGCACCCGGACGATCCAGACCCTCTGAGACTCGCCGGTCACCGCTCCCAGAAGCCTGGCTGGTGCTCATGGGGCATCCTAGCCTCCACAAGGTTCGGTGCCACCAGGAGGGAAGCCACAGGAGCCACATGGAAGCTCCCGCCAGCCTGCCCTCACTCAGGCCCCGTGCTCCCCAGGCGCAGCACCCCGGCCTCCTGACGGTTCCTACAAATACCCCCAGCTCGGGCCGCCTCCGGGCCTCTGCCCTGCACTTCAGAACCCAGGACACCCTTCACCTCTCAGACCCCAGCCCTGCTGGCGTGTCTTCTGACGTGTCCCTGACCACATCAGCTAAGCAGCCTCCCTTCCTGCCACCTACTCAGTCACCCTCCCTCATGCCTGATTCACACGTCCCATGTACACCGGGCGTGAATGTGCCCGAACACTGGGTTATTATCTCCACCCCTTCTGACTGTGGGCTCCGTGGGCCAGGGGCTCTGCCGGTCTCCTTCCCCGCAGCAACCCTGGGGCCCAGCCTGGGCCCTGGCACACAGCAGGCACCCAGAGTGATTGTTGAATTAAAAACAAAACGAATGAACGAAGGAGAGCGAGAAACAGACTAACAACACATAAACGCTGAATTTCACTCAACCAGGGGTCTGTGATGGTCAGTATATCTAACTTCTACCTGCGGAAACGTGAAAATCTGTAGGACTCAGCATTGGGGAGGCGGTCGCTGGGAAGCAGGGCAGAGGGCAAGATCTGGGGACTGTGAGGGAGAGGGGATCACGGAAGGGGTCAGATGGGGGGCAGGAGGGCCTCTCCGAGGAGGTGAGAATTTTTTTTTAAGATTTAATTAAAATAAGTAAATAATTAATTTTTTGAGAGAGGGAGGGCATAAGTGAGCTAGGAGCAGAGACAGAGAAAGAGAGAGAGAATCCCTCGAGGAGCAGAGACAGAAAGAGAGAGACAGCGAGAGAGAGAGAGAGAGAGAGAGAAGCCGGGCTCACCCCAAGTGGGGTTCGAGCTCACCCGACACAGGGCGTGAAGTCACGAACCCTGAAATCATACCCTGAGCCGAAGTCAGATGCTTAACCGACTGAGCCACCCGTGTGCCCCAAAGATTTCTTGTTTTTTTAACATTCATATTTTTAAGCTACTTATTATTTTTTTGTTATTCTCTACACCCAATGTGGGGCTCAAACTCACAACCCTGAGATCAACAGTCGCATGCTCTATGGACTGAGCCAGCCACGCGTCCCTGAGGGGGTGAGATTTAAGCCAAGACCTGAAGCGTGAAGAAGCACCAGCCACATGAGAGAAGAAGGAAGAGGGTTCCAGGCAGAAGGAACAGCTCGTGCAAAGGTCCTGGGGTATGAAGGAGCGTGGCTGTTGTGAGGAGGTGAATTAGTACCCAGGGCCCCATCTCCGCTTAACACACTTAACTACCAATGATCAAGATCCAGGGGGGTCAATCCTGAACTCTGAGGAAGGTGACGGCTGGTCGAGTCACGTGCTCACTGGGATGTCACGTGGGGGGGGCACATGAAGAGGTGCACGGGGGGTGGGGCACTCACCTCATGTTGAAGGGAGCCATCAACCTCACCACGTACTGCCGATCTTTGGGGAGCTTGAGCTTGGGGATCTTTGACGGGTCAAAGTCAGGCGGGTAGTATTTCTGTGGGAAGTGAAAAGCACCAGGGAGCTGTTTGAGCCACAGGGAAGGGCTCTGGGGACCGCCAGACCCAGGTCCCCAGGACCGCCCTGGGGTTTGATGACTTCGAGTGACGGCTCCTGGGACTCCGCGTACACTCATACTTATGGCAATCACTCGTTACGGCAAAAGGACACAGAGAGAAATCAGCAAAGGAAACAGGGTGTGTGTGTTGGGGGGGGGGGGGTCCGGGGAGACTAGACACACTGTTCCAGGGTCTTCTCCCAACGGGCTCACACAGGACGTGCTTGATTACCCCAGTAATGAAATATGACAACACACGTGAGACGGTGTCTCCCACGGAAGCTCACGGGGACCCAGTGCCCAGGGTTTTCGCTGAGGGAAGGTCACGCACGCCCCACGGCCTCGCAGGTTCTGACGTTCTAGACTCCAGGAGCAGGGCCCACGCGCAGCGTAAACCACGTTGTTCGTACAGAGTTTGAGCCCAGGGAACCATTCTCATCAGGGAACAGTGGGAACCAGCCTGAGATTCAAGTTCCCGGATGCCAGCCAAGGTCCACCCTCGCCAGCCAGACTTTCTGAGGGTAGCAGCCTCAGTTCTGCTGTCTTAACTCCGGCACGGGAGGCTGAGGTGGGGCATACGGGGAAGGCAGTTTGGGGTTGTAAAAACAACTTCAACGGACAATCAGAAAACACAGCAGCTTGTGTTTTGGGCACCTACTAGGCGCCGGATGCCACGTGGAGCACTGTACCTGCCATGTCCCACAGAATCCTTGCAAAGACTCTAGGAGACGGGGTGCGGCGTACCCATTTCACAGAGGAGGAAACTGAGTCCCTGCGGGGACAGGACTCTGGGGGAAACAGCGGTACAGTGGTGCATAGGTTACGGATCCAGGGACCTGGGTTGGACTCCTCCACCCCGTGGCTATCACCCCTCTCTCTGGGCCTCATTCTCATCTGAATGGACATAACCCGCCACCTCCTTGATGCGATGTGCGTGCCACTAGCGCAACGGCCGGCGCACAGAACTATCCACCAGTAAATTAGAGAAACGGTTCCCAGTTGGATCCTCAGGATGGAAGGACTTTCAGGGACACGAAGTCCAGCACCTGAACTGGACTGCGACGGGGCTGGGGGTGCATTCCTAACATGAATGTTTAAAAGATTAGAACGCTGAGCCGCAGGAAGGAGGATCAAACCGACCCTGCAGATCTGGGCTCTTGGCCTGACATCCTGGACTTACCCCCCCGCCCCCAGGCTGGGGAGCTCACCCCCTGACATTCCTGAGGGGTGGGGGGTGGGGACAAGAACTCGGAATTCAAGAGCTCTCTTTTCCAGAAGCCGCATCCTGACTTCTGAGTCCCCCCTCCACCTCACAAAAGTCCCCGTTTCACAATACAGTTACGAGGCTCCCCCGCCAGCAGAACAGGAGGGCTGAGCGAAGCCAGACCCGTATGTGGGCGGGGCTTCCGGGAGCCACGGCCCTGGGGCGTGGCGTGGGGAAAACACCGATACTCTTCAAGGCGAACCCCCCCCCCAGGGGAAATGATTGGCTAATTCCCTTCGGAACATCCAATCAGAGGACGTGACCTGGTAAATAGCCTAAGCTACGCCCGCAAACACCGCGAAGGCCCACCCCTCGCTGAAGGTGATTGGGAGGTGTCTGAAAGCCACGCCCTGCGGAAGATCGTTGGAGAAAAGAAAAAGGTTCCAATAGGAAAGTACAGGAAGCCCACCGAGGCCGGAGCTCCGAGATGTCCCCTCTCGGGTAGAAAGCCCCAGTCACCAAATACTTACGTTTAAAACTTTTCGCTCCGACATCTTTGCCTCCTACTCCTCCCACAAGGGCCAGAGGACCGCTTGGGCTCGGTGTTCGCCGAACTTCCTTAACCGTCCCTCGTATTTCCGCTGACGTCACTTCCTTCATTCTATTATTGGTTGGAGCATACGCAGGTTCCCTTTTCATTGGCTCAGATCCCCGCCTGTCAAGGCCCGACTCCGGCTATCTCTTCTTCCGAGTTGCAACCTCGGTAGTTGGCAACAAAAGCTCCGGGAGTCGGCTGATTTCAAGGCAGGCGCTCCGCCCCCTAGAGGTGACCAGGAGCTCCTAAATATTCGGTCGTGACGCGCCGTGGCCGCTGCTCGAGACATTCCCTACTGTTTGCTCTTTCTTGGAGCGAGTACCGAGGTCGGCGTTGAGCGCTTAGGCTGTGTGTTGGGCTGCGGGGACCCACACGTGTTCCCGTGCCGCTCACCTGGGGACTGGGGTCAGCGCCCCCGGGCTGCACGTGTCCGCAGAGGAGCACCCTGGACGCCACCCCGCCCAAGTTTACCTGGAGTCCCCGGCAAACGCTCAGAGACCAGGCTCCACACCCTACTCCCCTGCGCGCGTGCGCGCGCACACACACACACACACACACACACACACACACACACCACACCAGCTCCCACACCCATCTCTCCTGCACATGCACGCACACCAGCTCCAAAGCCACCTGCCCTGCACACACCAGAGACACAGACACACATGCACGCACACCAGCTCCCGTACACACATCCCCTGCACACACATACACCAGCTCGCACACCCAAACACCTGGTAAGGGATCTGGGGATAGTGCCAACAGGGCAGTGTTGGGACAGTGGAAAGAAGGGCTCCCTGAGATGGTGTATGAGCTTCCTGTCGCTGCTGCGAGGTTATTATCACAAGCTCCCTGTCCTAAAACCACACACGTTTAGTAGCCTGCAGTTTGGAGGTCAGAAGTCTAAAGTGAATGGGAGGAGGGCTCCAGGGCACAATGTGTTTCCTTGACTTTTCCAGTTTCCAGGGGCCACCCACATTCCCCAGCTCATGGCCTGGCATCACTCTGGCCTCTGCTTCTGTTGTCACATCACCTTTTCTCTCTCTCTCCCTCTGGCCCTTGTCATTATCCTGGGGCCCCCTGGATCATCCAGGATAACCCGCCTCGATGTTCATTAACTTAATAAAAGATCCTTAATTGTCAAATTAAGGATTCTCATGATTCTTAATCACACCTGCAAAATCCCTTTTGCCATGGTAGGTACTGTATTCACAGATTCTGGGCATTAGGGGTTGGGTATCTTTGGGGGGCCATGACTTTGCTGGCCATAGACGATGTGGTCAGGAAAGACTTCTCGGAGGTGACCTCTGAGTGAAATTTACAAACAAGTCCGTGGATTTCCTCTGGTCTTCGGTCGGCAAGGTTTTGCCCCCTCCTAGAGAAATCTTCCCAGATTCATGCAATTTTTGTGTCCATCCACAATGAGGCTCACCCCCAGGCAGCTTTTCAGGAGGTAGGTGGTCTGAACGCCTGAACTGAACGGATTCCACCCTCTATCCCAGGCAGAACCCCCGCCCCCAGCCCCAGGACTCTGCCATCCCCAGGCTCTGCCTCCGTTCCAGCCCTGACCCCATTCATAGGAGCTGGGAGTCGCTGTGTGTGTGTCCCACTCCATTCTCTCCTCCCTGGGTCTCATCTGGGTCTACTGAAGGAAGGGAGGAGGAATCCTCATTCCAGCAACAACAGTCTTTTTCTAGTTAAACAATAAAAAACATCACACGTTCACAGTTCAAAAAGCCCTGTACTGGGGTCTAAGAAAGAAGTACATCCCCATTTCACAGATTGACAAACTGAGGCTCAGAGGGTGGGGGGGGGGGGCAAAGTGATTTGTCCACAGTGGCCCAGCCACTCAGCAGCAGCGAATCCAGGCCAGTTGGGTCCCATCCGCGGCAGTGGGGGAGGGGGAGGGTTGGACGTCAAGGACCCAGCCCCTCCTCTGGGGGTTCTAGAAAGCCCCGCTACTTGCCCCAGATCATGGAGGCAGTGGCAGGGAGACTCCAATCACTCACTTCCCCATAGTCGGTGAGGTCCTGAGCGGCCACCTGGATGCAGTACTTGGCCTGGGGCCTCAAAGCCCTGAGAGTGAAGGATGTGGCTTCAATGGGCCCCACCTGAGAGCAGAAAAGAGGGCCAGGTCAGTGGGAAGGACAAGGCTGGGAGGGGCCGCTGTGCACAGAACTGCAAGACCCAGACCCTCACCCAATCCAAAAAACACGTCCTCTGCGGCCCCCTCCACCGCGTTGGGCCTTCCCCATCCCTGGCCCCAGAGCCGCCCGGTTCAGGATTCCTTGGGGGCCTGCACGGGCCCCCAGGCTGTCTCAGCAGCCAGACCCCAGCACCCCACTCCTCCTCCGGGCTCCCTCCTGGCCCCCTGGGTTAACCTTGTTTGTAAGTTTTCGGTATCTTCCGATTCGAGATCTTCAACATCTTGCTGACCAGGGTCAGCCGAGTCTCAGAGTTCGCAAGCAGGCCAGGAGCCTGCCTCTCCCGTACAAACCCGCCGATTGGACTCGATTGGACTCACACCCCTCTTCCTCTCTCTTTCAAGCCGACACTCCCCCTGCCTCAAAGCCTCTGGGGCCGGTGCAGCCCAGAGCCCTTCAGACTCGCCAACCCCGAGCTGTCTGCCTCGTCCTGCCTTGCCTTTCCGTGGAAATCCCAACAGAGGCACAGCCGGGCTCCTGTTTCTGCCTCCTGACCGTCCTGATGTTGCCCCAGGGCCCCCCTCTGTCGGGAAATCTACGAAATCTTCTTGCCGAGGCACTGACCTCTCCACATCCTCACTCGGCCACCCCCGTAGACGACAACCCGTGGGCACGAGGGAGGCACGCACTCAGCAACTCTCTGGCCTGATATTCCCACCCTCCCTCCCAGAGCCGGCCCTTTCCTCCTGCCGGGTCCCCCTCATCCTCAAGGACGACCCATCCCAGCCCCCAGAGGCAACCTCCTAGCCCCAGACCTGACTGGCTCCCTCTGGGCTCTGCCCTGACCTGTCCTGATGGTCGCCGGATGTGGTGACTGACATCTCGCATTTAGATTCGTTAAAGGTTGCGCAACTTTGCGAATACACTCAAAGCCACTGGCTGCGTATACTGTTGTGCACTTTAAAACGGCGAGTTTTGCGGCATGCAAATTCTGTCTCAGTTTTAAGGATTGCGAAAATATTTAAGATAAAATTAATGAACACTAAATAAAAAACTTAAAAGCCAGTTCCTTAGCGGGAAGCCTGGGTGGCTCAGTCGGTTAAGCATCTGACTCTGATGTCAGCTCAGGTCACGATCTCACCGGTTTGGGAGCTCGAGCCCCGTCCCCCGTCGGGCTCCTGACTGACCGTGAGGAGCCTGCTTGGGATTCTCTCTCCTCGCTCTGCCCCTTCCCAACTCGCGCGTGCATAGCCTTCCTGTCCCTCTCAAAATAAATAAATAAACTTAAAAAAAAAAAAAAAAAGGCCAGATCCTTGGCTACCGACGCCCCCCCCCCCCCCCCCCCCCCCCGGCAGACACGTGTGGTTCGTGGTACAATTTGGGTGCAGACGGAGAACATTTCCATCTTCACAGAAAGGCCTATGGGACAGGACTGAAGAAGCCCTGAGCTCCTGGTCCCCGCATCCGAGGCTGTCTGGCACACAGCTGACCTTCTCAGTACCCTGCCCTTACTTGTTTGTTCACTTCGTAAAAATGCAAAACAACCGATTTGTTTTCAAGCAAGGTGAGAGTCACATGACCTGAAATTCACCCATCCAAAGATACCATCCAGTGGCACGGAGTCCCTTCCCACTGTTGTGCAACCGTCAACTCTCGTTCCAGAACATCCTATCACCCCAAAAGGAAGTCATGTGCTCATCAGCAACCTCCCCCACCCCGCCCCCCGCCCCCCCCCCCCCAGCCCCGGGCAGGCACGAGCCCCTTCCCGTCCGTGGATGAGCCTGTGCTGGACGTTTCACCCACGTGGGCCCGCACCACGTGGCCCCTCGTGTCTGGTTCCCTCCCTGCGCGGCGGGTGGGGGCGCCTCGCTCCTGCTCGGGACCCAGGGAGGTGCGCGTGCACGGTGGACGCGTGCATCTGTGCGCGTGCGCGGTGGACGCCTGTGTTTATCTAATTCATCCGTTGACATTCGGGCAGTTTCCACGCTTCGGCTGCTGTGAACGGCGCTGCCGTGAACGTGTATGTGCGAAGATTTGTTCGAGTTCCCATCGGCCGTCCCTTTGGGTAGACAGCCAGGAGTCCAATCCCGGGGCTGCCCCCAAGTGGCGCCCTGGCTGCGTCGGAGGCCCCAGCGCACGCCTGCTCCCGCGGTGCCCTCTGCCCGGGAACCACCCTCCCCTCTTCCCCTCGTCCTCCTCACTCACCTGGCGGAAGCGGGCAGATCTGTGATGCTTGTATCGGATCCAGTACTTGAGTGAGAAGGTCTCCGGGAAGGGCCAGGACCGGGGGGGTTCCCACTGCACCCACAGCCGCTGCCCAGGGATGGGGCTCAGGCGGACGCCTTCTGGAGGGTCCGGTTTGACTGATGGGCGAGCAGGATGCGGGGTCAGGAATGGATGGCAGACTCCCTCCTTCACGCAATCAGATACTTATCGACGGTGAGCCTGTTCTGGACATTTCCCGTAAAGGGAATCACACCCCATGTGGCCTCTCGTGTCTTTTTTTTTTTTTTTTTTTTTTTTTTGAGAGACAGAAAGAGACAGTGTCAACGGGGGAGAGGCAGGGAGAGGGGGAGAGAGAGAGAGGAAATATCTCAAGCAGGCGCCACATCCAGCGCTAAGCCCAACGGGGGGCTCAATCTCACAACAGCGCGATCATGACCTGAGCCGAACTCAAGAGTCAAACACTTAACTGAGTGAGCCCCCCTGGTGCCCCTAGACTTTCTTAATAACCACCAGCAACATATGAGGGTTTGCAATCCAACAATGTGCTGGGAGACTTGGCGGGGGTGGGAGGAGCTCACTGAGGAGATGAGTAGAGGCCTGAAGGAGGTGAGGGAGTGAACTCCCCCAGAGAGATCTGGGGGGAGAGGATTCCCGGCAGAGGGCACAGACAGTGCAAAGGTCCTGGGGCAGGACCTGCCTGGTGTGTTGGAGGGACAGAGGAGGTGTGTGTAGCTGCAGTAGAAGGAGTGAGGAGGAGAGAGAGAGGAGGGCAGGGAGGGGATGGGGCAGGTGCGCAGGGCCTTGGGGATCCAGGGGAGGAGGACTTGGGAGTCCTGGAAGGCTGTGGGCAGAGGAGGGCTGGACCCGACTCGGAGGCTCGTGTGCACCCTCTGGTGGCCACTGTGGGGAGGACGGACTGTGGGGGTGAGGGCTGGAGTCTGGGACCCGGGTGCAGGGCCAGACAGGGGCTCAGGATGGGGAAAAGTGGGTCTCTTCTCCAAGAAATACCAAGGTGGGGCTGACGGGACTCAGGATGGGTGACAGGAGGTGGGTGGTGAGACGGGGGAGGGGCAGGAGCAAGCTGATGGCCTCCACACCCCCCATCGCTGCCCACACTCACTGATGTGTTCCGGAACAAAGGGCACGAAGCTGCTGCTGGTGCCCCGGGGCTGCACAGCCGTGACGTTGAGTATGTATGGCACCATGGAAAACATCTGGACGTCTGGGATGGTGCAGCTGGTGGCCTCTGGTGTCGGCTGGAGGCAGGGCCGGCTCTCCCCGTGGGCAGTCACGCCCAGCCTGGACACGCAGGGACAGTATGAGGGCCTCGGCCCTTCCTGCCGGCCCGCCTGTGCCCTGGACCCCGTGTGGACAGCACTCGAGGACCACGGGCTGGGATCCTGCTGTTGGCTGGGTGACCCTGAGGGAGCCGTTCGCCCCAACATCGCAGAGTCTGTGGTGACCCAGGGCCAGGGGTCATGCCCCACAGGGAGATGCTAGGGTACAGATGCTACAGGCTTCTGGAATGTCAAAGTTCCAGCCTTAGAATTCCAATATCCCAAGGTCTATGGAATCACAGGTTTGGAAATAAGAAGATTCTGATTCTGCGGAGTTCTGAGGCCCTGAGACTTCAGACTCTAGAGACATTCCAGAACATTCCAGAGCCTTCCAGAATATTCCACGGGCTCCGACCACGCTGTTGGACGCAGCGGTCACCGGCCATGAGTGGCTCTCCACCATCTGAAATATGGCTGGTGCAACCGAGGGTGTCTTTCTAATTTATTTCATCTACCCTCAACGTCAAGTTCCCAGTTGGGTGAATCGATTTTCCCAGCCACAAATTTTATAAAACATAACCAGAGACCGAGAATTTCCAGTGAATGTTTAGCACGTGAGTTGAAAAGTGCTATAAGTGTAAAATGCATGTGGAATTTCAAAGACTACGCATAAAAAGGATGTGAAATATCTCCTTAATGTTTAAAATATTGACTACACGTTCAAATAATTATTCTTGAATCCTCTTAAGTAATATTAACTTCTATCATAAATGTAAATACATGGATCGTACATAAGCATGTTAAATTACATCCCATCGTATTAAATGAGAAGTCCTCGGGATATTTAGATGTTACCGAAGTAAAATACCAAAGTCAACTTCACAATTTCCCTTTCCTTTTTAAACGTGGCTTCTCGAAGATTTTAAACAAGGCAAGTGACTCACAATCTGTATTTTAGGAAGTGTATTTCCCCTAGCTGGTGCTGCTCCAGAGTCCCGAGGGTTTCTGGTCTCCCTAAGCCTCCAGCTGTCCTGTTTCTCAGGGCCAGCAGGAAACCACCCCCTGGAGGCCCCCCTAGCACTCTGACCTGTACGTGGCAATGAAGGAAGTGGGCCTGGTGGGGAGCGGAGAGGCCGGCAGGGTCCAGATGCAATCCACGGCGATTGGGTACCTAGAGGCCCAGCACCGCACCCTGGGCTGGGTGGGGGCTGCTGGGGCCCCGGAGGGAGAGGGAGCAGGGTGAGCTTTCAAAGTCACCCTGGGGATGGTCCGAGCCCTACCGTGTGCCTGGCGCCAGCCTCCCCGCCAGGCACACAGTAGGTGCCTAATAAAGGTTTGTGAAATGAATGAATGAGTGCGTGAGTGAAAGGCACCTGCCTCATCTCCCACCTTCTCTAGCACCTGGGAAGGAAGTATTAGCCCATTTTCCAGATGGGGAGACTGAGGTTTATTTTTTTTTAATTTTTTAATGTTTTATTTGTTTTTGAGAGACAGGGCGCAAGTGGGGGAGGGGCAGAGAGAAGGAGGGAGACATAGAATCCCAAGCAGGTTCCGGGCTCCCGAGCTGTCAGCACAGAGCCTGACGTGGGGCTCAAACCCACGAACTGTGAGATCATGACCTGAGCCGAAGTCGGACGCTCAACCAACTGAGCCGCCCAGGCGCCCCAGACTGAGGCTTAAGGAGCCTCAAAGGGGACCTGGGTGGCCCCTCTCGTAACAACTTTGTTTCGAAGCAAGTGAAATGGATGCTATAATTAAAACGTCTCTTGTTCCCTCCTTCCCTGCGTCTCTCTCCCTCCATCCAAGCTGTGGCTGCCGCTTCCTGGTGACACTTTGCGGTGGGACTCATCCTGTGTCTCAGTTTCCCCATCCGTGCAATGGGATGGTAACGCCCTCCCCCCCCCCACCCCGCACCGGGCATCCAGTAGGTGTGTGAGCTCCCACCCCAGCTCAGAATGTTCCATGGCAGGCAACCTCCAGGCCCCAGGGAACGTCCCTCTGCCCTGGCCTCCCAGGCCCCCAGGGGTCCCACATACCTTCTCTCCCGATGCAGGGTGAGCAGCCCACACAGAGGGCGAGCACCAGAAGGAGTCTTGAGGCCATGACTCCGCGGGCTCTGCTGTCGTGAGCTGGGGCAGGAGCACCTTGGGGAGGCAGGGGACTGGAGTCCCACCCGAGGGGGGAAGCACAGCCCCCGGTCAAAGCCCCAGCTTCTCCTTCCCCAGGTATGACTCCCCCACCAAGTTGGCGGGGCCAGTGGAGAGCTGAGCAGGGGCTGGGGCGGCTGAGGAGGTCCCTTCACTATCGTGGCCACCAGCGGGGCTCTGGAGGCCCCGAGGGTGCAGGCAGGAGAGGAGGCCACGAAAGAGAGAAGTGGAGAGCCCGTGGCCTTTCCCACAACAGCCCGGCTGCCAGTCCTTCCTTCCGCCAGCAGCGAGGACGGGGACGGGGAAACCCCCGGAGGGGGACAATGTCATGGAGAAGGATGAGAAAGGAACACTGTGGGGAGGGACATGGGGACACACACAGAGAGGAGAGAGCAAGACACAGAGATGGGAGACCGTGAGACAGGGGCGGAAACAGAGGAGAGACACAGAGACAGAGACAGACAGAGACCTAGGGAAGGAGACAGGGTGAAGAGAGGCCCGACCGCAGTGGTGGGGACCCACCTTGGCCAGGGCTCCACACGCCAGGCCACAGAGAGACAGAAATGCAGGCCCCGGGGAGGCAGCCCCCACCTGCGGACCTTATCAGAGCCACAGGGACCCCAAGAGACAGGCTGAGCCCCTACAGACATGGTGCCTTCCCTGGACACCCAAGGAAACCCCCGGGACAAGCCACACTCCTGCCTCCCCTGCCTTAGCTAGAAAGATCCAAGAAACCCCAGGGGATTTCTGGGGATTTGCCAGGGGCAGGGAGGCTGGGGGTGGGATGCCCCCAGCAAGGCCAGATTCAGGGCGAGGAAAGTGACACAGGACGGGCAGACGCGGATCCTGTCTTCACTTGACATCTAGGCGGTTTGTTCATCATGAGCTTTGACACCACGAACACAGCATTCCTTCCGGGGACCATGTGGTTGGCGCGGGGCGGGGGTGAGCACCTCACCTCCTCATCCCTGCTCGTGGCCACCCTCCCCTCCCTGAGGGGGGCAGCGATCAGGCCACACACTTTCATCCTTGGCTCCGAGAGCTTTTATTTCTGGGGTCCGGGGTGCTGCCTGGCTACGGGACAGACAGGACAGATAGGACACGGGAGAGGGGACCACAGATTCTCCGGTGGGGGCGGGGGACGGTCAGGGCTGGCCTTGACACTGGCCAGTGTGTGCAGGGGGGGCAGCGGGGCAGTGGACACAGCCAGGGGCGGTCGGGAGGGCCCAGGCTGGTCTGCGAGTTAGGGGGGCCACTGTGGGAGCCCGGACACCCCTGCGCGGGGCCTGGCGGGCGGAAGGCCAGTGTTCTGATGCTCAGCGGCCCTGAGCCTGAAGCCTCTGCATCTGTAGGATCTGGCTCAGAATCTGCTGCACTTCTTCGTCCATCTGACCCTGGGGGTGGGGAGGCGGGGTGGGGAGGGGGCGGAGAGAGAGCCTGGGCACTCCCCATCTTCCCATTCCCTCCCTCCCCACCCCTGGAGGCCCGGAAGCTCTCCCCCCACCAGCCTCCCCCTGGAGGCGGGACTCACCTGAATGGCATACAGGAGGTGGCTCCTATACAAGGCCACCACTGCGCTGTGGTCCCTGGCAGCCTGCTGTGGGTATGGGGGAGGGGGGCTCAGAAAGCCGGACCCACCCTCCCCAAGAACATGCCCCACTGCGCTCTGGAGACCCAGAGCCCCCGCACCAGGGTGACAGCTGCTAAAATGCTGAATAATGTTCCTCCCATGCCCGCCGGCCCGTCCCTCTCCCGGGATCCCTGCCCTGTGCCCTCACCTCCCGCTGCTCCTGTAGAGTCTTAACCTGGCCACGGAGGGCCTCCACCTCCGAGAGGCCTGGGGCGGCTGGCTGGTCCTTCAGGGCCTCCTTGAGACTGAAGACTTCCTTGGACAGCTCTGTAATCTGGGGGGGGGGGGCATGGAGGGGCATCAAGGCACCCTGAGCCTGGGCGGGCGTGGGGGGTGGGGGCTTTGGACCTCTCCAGGGCGGCCAAAAGCAGCCTGGCCTGGGGGGGGGGGGCGGGGTGCTGGGCCAGGCAGCCCTGGGTTTGGGTCCCCTCCCTATTCCCTTCTTGCAGGAGATCTCGGGAAGATGACTCAACCCCTCCGAGCCTCAGTTTCCTGCTCTGTACAGTAAGGGGAGTCACAATTCTCACCTTGGAGGGTCACTGTGATTCTGAACAGAGGTTAAGTCTAAACTCTGCCTGGCAAACAACAGGTGCTCAATAAATGCAGGACTGTACTATTCTACTATGGATCAGAGGTTCTCAACCAGGGGGCCATTCTGCCCCCAGGGGACTCCAGGAGATGTCTGGGGACATCTGTGGTTGTCACACCAAGGGTGCTTCTGGCATGGAGGGGGTGGAAGCCAGGGATGCTGCTCAGCCCCCACGGCACCCAGGACGGCTCCCCGGTGACCCGTCCTGAGTGTCACCAGCGCGGAGAGGGACAGACCCTGCAACAAATCCACCATAATCTCTGCCACAATTTAATTTTCATTTTGCAAGAGGCGGTATTGGGCTCAGAGAGGTCGACTGACTTGTTCAAGGTCACACAGCGAGCTAGGGCTGGGTGACCTGGTGCCAATGCACCTGGGGCTCTGGGAGTCACATCCGCTGTCCAGTGACACGATGTGAGACTTTGAGCCGCTCACTTTGCCTCTCAGAGCTTCGGCTTGCTCATCTAGAAAACAGGAATAAGGATGCCTTCTGGCTTTTGGGATTAGAAAGGAAGGAAAAGTGATAGTGTGTGAAAACCGCTCCACCCAATAGCCACAGGCTGCTGTTAGCCATCGTTGTCCTGGTCCCAGGACCAGAACATCTGGTCCCAAGACCAGAACTTGGGAACCTGGGTTCAAACGCTGCCCGAACCACTGCATGGCTGTGTGACCTCGGGCAAGTGGCATCACCTCTCTGTGCCTCATTTCCGCAAATGGGGACAATAAAAGCACCAATCTTATGGGAAGTTGATATGAGGATTAAACGCGTAGTCCATGTCAAAGGCATGGCAGGGGGCCCAGCATGCGGTAAGTGCTCCATAAATGTCACTGTGGTTATAATTCATAGTTAGAACAGTCGCCCGTGTGTCTGAGTTGTGCCCTCCCTTCTCTGTGCCTCAGTCTCCCATCTGGAAAAGGGGATGATCTCCCAAGACTCTTTCGTCTGGGACATTCTTGGATTTCCCGTAACCTCTGTTGAGTGGGAACCCCTCAAGTGAGCACAGGAGAAGTGGACGCACCTTCTTGTCCTTTTCCTTGGCCATATCCAGGGCCTCCTGGGCGCGGCTCTGGGCCTGGCGTGCCCGCTCGGCCTCGGTGCGGAGCCCCCGCAGCTGCTGCTCTGCCGTGGCCAGCTGGGCCTCGGCCGCATGACGTTCACTCTTCATGAATAACGCCTCCCTCTGGACCTGCAGCCCAAGCCCATGTGTGACCACAAGGACACGTGGATCCCAGATGCCTGGCACCCAGAGTCTTCTGATGCTTCTATTCTGGCCTGAGGACAGTCAAGCCCGTTTTGACCTTGAGGACTTTGACTCAGGGGAGTTTGGGGTTCTTCCTGGGCACCATGAACTTTCTGACTCTGCCAGAGACTTCTGACCTGCTGGCTGTGTGGCCTTAGACAACTGACTTAACTTCTTTGTGTCTCAGTTTCCTCATATGTAAAATACGGGTAATAAAAGCCCCCACTTCACAGAGTGATAACGGGGATAAAATGAACCAATACAGGAGATCTGCTTAGAATAGCACCTGGCACACAGGAAGTGCTATATTTGAGTTGTTGTGCTGTCGTCATTACTGATGCTCTTTTCTCGTTCCGTGTCATGAAGGTTTATAGATTTCTTACAACAGGAAAGAAAACCAGAAGACTTTGGACGAAAAGCAAACCAACATCCAAACGATGACTGCATTTTCGCAAAAATACCAAGATCGGAGCAATGTCAGCTTCACAAAAACTGGTCGTGGGCTGGAGGCTGGGAGAACTTTGGCCTTTATAGAAATATTGGCTCCAGGGGGACAAGGATAATAGGTAGAGGTTCTACTCAGTACAGACTCGCTACACTTTAACAATTAAAAAAGAAAAATCAGAGGTGTCTGGGTGGCTCAGTCGGTTAAGTGACCGACTTCGGTTCAGGTCATGATCCCACGGTTCGTGAGTTCGAGCCCCGCGTCGGGCTCTGTGCTGACAGCTCAGGGCCTGGGACCTGCTTCAGATTCTGTGTCTCCCTCTCTCTCTGCCCCTCCCCTCCTCACATTCTCTCTCTCTCTCTCTCTCTCTCTCTCAAAAATAAACATTAAAATTTTTTTTAAATCTTTTTCTTGGAAAAATAATACTTATGGCTGCCACTATGGATCTCTTATACCATCATATATAGATTAAACTATTTCGTTTTCACGTGAGGACTCAAAAGTATTATGATCTCTGTTGTAGGGATAAGTGAGCAGAGGCATGGAGAGGAAAATGCTCTCCTGACGACAACCAGCGAATGTGGGCTTATTCACATGTTTTGTTATAACACCTACCAGTTTTTTTGTTTTTGCTTTTTTTTTTTTTAATTTTTTTTTTCAACGTTTATTTATTTTTGGGACAGAGAGAGACAGAGCATGAACGGGGGAGGGGCAGAGAGAGAGGGAGACACAGAATCAGAAGCAGGTTCCAGGCTCCGAGCTGTCAGCCCAGAGCCCGACTTGGGGCTCAAACTCACGGACTGCGAGATCGTGACCTGGCTGAAGTCGGACGCTTAACCGACTGCGCCACCCAGGCGCCCCTGTTTTTGCTTTTTTAAAAGAAGAGATGGGGGGCGCCTGGGTGGCGCAGTCGGTTAAGCATCCGACTTCAGCCAGGTCACGATCTCGCGGTCCGTGAGTTCGAGCCCCGCGTCGGGCTCTGGGCTGGTGGCTCGGAGCCTGGAGCCTGTTTCCGATTCTGTGTCTCCCCCTCTCTCTGCCCCTCCCCCGTTCATGCTCTGTCTCTCTCTGTCCCAAAAATAAATAAAAACGTTGAAAAAAAAAATTAAAAAAAAAAAAAAAAAAAAGAAGAGATGGAATCAAATGTCCACCACCGGGGACAAAAAATATTCCCTGGCCTTAAGAAAAGCAACAATAACTCAGCACCAAAATCTACTGGGCTCAAAATATTAGATGAAAAAAATCTCTGGGCAGGGGCGCCTGGGTGGCTCTATCAGTTAAGCTTCTGATTCTTGATCTTGGCTCGTCATGATCTCCTGGTTTGTGAGTTTGAACCCCACCTTGGGCTTTGTGTTGACAGCTTGGGATTCCTGCTTTCCCTCTCTCTGCCCCTCTCCCAGTCACTCTCTCTTTGCCTCTCGCAAAATAAATAAATGAAGTGGAAAAAAAGCCTCTGGGTGTAACATCCTCCTACTCTCGGGTTTAAGCATTGAGAACGATCATCAAACGACAAGCTCTAAACAGCCCGCCGGGAACCACAGGATGTTCTGAACCAGCGGGGAAGATGGATGTCAGGTAAAACCGTCAGTGGTTACAAAACAACGAGTGGGCCCCAATCCCTGCCTCACACCATACACACCATTCAAAGATGAAGGGTAAATGTGACTGGAATTAAAGCAATAACGTTTCTGAGAGACACTGTGACCTTGGGTGCACGGAGGTTTCATACACAAACCACAGAGAGCCCTAACCTTTCGAAAAATGATGGGGCTGGCGGCTCAGCCGGTGAAGCTCCCGACTTTGGCTCAGGTCATGATCTCCTAGTTTGTGGGATCGAGTCCTGCATTGAGCTGTTTGCTGTCGGCACAGAGCCTGCTTCAGATCCTCTGTCCCCCTCTCTCTCTGCCCCTCCCCTGCTTGCACTCTGTCTCTCTCTCAAACGTAAGTAAACATTTTTTTTTTTAATTTTAAAAAGAAAAGGAAATCAAAAAAAAAAAGAAAAGAAAAATTATGGAGTCAAAATGGCCCAAAGGTTTTTAAAAAGACACACAAACGGAACCACCCAAGAGATCTGAACGGCTGCAGGGTGGGCCATCCACCTGGAAACGCCGCCGAGGGGGTCAAGGGTCTATAGGATTGAAACCAATGGGGTGGCCACGCCCCGCGGCTGCAGGTCAGACTGCCAAGGCCAGGGGGGTGGGGGTGCGGCAGCCACGCTCACCTGGAACACCTCAGCGCTGGTTTTCTCGTGCCGTCGTGCCAGCTCCTCCAGCTGCCCCTCCAGCCGGGCCACGTCGGCCTGCAAGGCGCCCACCACGCGCTCGTGCTCCAGGCGGGCCACGCTCCCCGCGCGCTCCCGCTCCAGCTCGGCGCGCAGCCGGGCAGCCTCCTTGCCGGTGGCCACCACCTCCTGCTCCAGGCCGGCCGCCCGGCCCCGCAGCTCCAGGGCCTCCTCCTGCAGCCGGTGGTGCTCGGAGGCCGGCACGGCCGACTGACGCAGGGCCTCGGAGGCCTCCCGCAGCTCCGCCAGGCCCCGCCGGGCCTCCTCGCAGGCCGCCGCCAGCTCGGCCGCCCGGGCCTCGGCCGCATCCCGCGCGTGGCCCAGCTCGGCAGCCACCGCCCGCTGCTGTTCCCCGGCGGCCGTGGCGGTGGCCAGCTGCTCGCGGAGCACCTGCAGCTCCCGGCTCTGCTCCAGCCGCACCTCCTCCCGCCGGGCCAGCTCTGCCCGCAGGCCCCGGGCCTCCTCCTCGGCTAGCAGGCGGCCAGCGCGGGCCTCGTCCAGCCGGGCCGAGGTCGCCTCCAGCTCCCGGAGCCGGGAGTCCCGGACTCGGAGGTCCTCGCGGGCCTGCTCCAGGGCGGCTCGCAGCTGGACCGCGTCCCCGCCGCCGCCGCCGCCGCCTCCCGAGGCTCCGCCACCCTCAGCCTCGCGCATCCGCTCCCGGAGCCGGCCAGCCTCGGCCTCCGCGGCCTGGCGCTTGCCGTGGGCCGCCTCCAGCTCGGCGGCCGCCTCCCGCTCCCGTTGCCGGAGTGCCTCCTCCAAGCCACGGATCCTGGTCTCCAGCTCCGCTTGCAACTGTTCTGAGGCCTCCGCAGCACCAGGGTGCAGGACGGCGCCCAGGGGGCCCCTCGGGGCTGTGGCCTCCACGTGGGTGGTCTCTGTGCCCGGAAGCTCCGCCTCCACCTCACCCACTCCGTTGGCCTTCATCTCTGCTTCCTCGGCTTTTGGCTTTGTGGCCTCGGCTTCTGGGTTTCCTCCCTCTTCTGGAACCTCTGTTTCTGCAGCCTCGCCCCCCGTGGATCTTGTTTCTGTGGCCTCGGCGTCTGTGGGTTTTGTTTCCGTGGCCTCAGCGTCTGTGGGTTTTGTTTCCGTGGCCTCAGCGCCTGTGGGTTTTGTTTCCGTGGCCTCGGCCCTCGTGGATGCCGCTTCCACGGTTTCATCTCCTGCAGCCCCGTCGTCTGTGGCCTCGGCTCCGTCAACTTTGGTTCCCGGAGCCGTGGTGCCATTAAGCTCCATTTCCATTGGCCCGTCCCTGGTGGTCTTGACTCCCGTGCCCTTGCCCTCCCCAGGGGCCGCCTCCTCTTCTCCAGGGCCGCGATGTGCTTCCTGTCGCTCCAGTGCCCGCAGGGCGTCGGCGTGCCGCCTGCGGAGCTGGTCAAACTCAGCCCGGAGAGAGTCATAGAGGGCCAGGGGGATGACCTCGGCTGACCCGTTTACCTCCATCTCATCCTTCTCAAAGCTCTCCAGGATCTGGGAGGTGGTAGCAGGGAGCCGGTGGGAGCTTGGGGCCACGGGGGCACAAGTGGCCTTGCCGCCACCTTCCCTGCCCACAGACTCAGCCACATGCCCACGCTGACCCCCGCCTCCCCCTGGGGACAATCCCTGGGGTCCTCAGATCTGTCCCCACCCCCCCCCTCCGGTGCCGCAGTTTCCCCACCTGGACCTTCTCCATCAGCTCCTGGTTTTGTCTGGTGAGTGCAGCCACTTGCTCCCGCAGTGAGGCCAAGAGCTCCTGGGCCGAGGGGCTTAGCCGTTTGGAGAGCAGAGCCTCAGCCCCTGGTGGGCGCACAGAGTCAGCCCCAAGGGTCCTGGGCCACAGGGACGGGGGCTGGGGGTCTGGAGCGGTGGAGGAGGGCCGACCTCCCTCCCAGCTTCAAACTCTCTCCATGCCTGTGGGTCAAGGCCCCGTTTCCCGGGGACCCCAGGGACAAGGTGGGCAGGGAGGGAGGATGGGGTGGGGCTCACCTGGAAAGTCAGACAATTCACCTTCCTCATCCTGCAGGGTGGCCACGTCATAGCTCGTGTTCTCCCGCTCATTCTGGGGGGAGGGACGGGGTCCAGCTCGGGTCCTGTCCCCCTCCCCTCCCCAAATTCAGAGTGGACAGGGGTGTCCACATCTCCCACACTCCCCCGGGGCATCAGATGGGATCTGTTTGGCCCACGGAGTTTACTCAGTGCCTACTGTGTGCCGTGGGGCTACACTGGGCCCCCAGGGAGGAGCGGCGATCAGCCCCGCCGCTGCCCAAACACGCGACCACAGCCCACTGACCGGAGTCGTATGTGCGGCCTGGGTGTGTGGGCTGTGTCCTCACAGGGTCTGCGACTCCACGCGGGGGTCACGTGTCTGTGCGCGAGTCCCGGATCACGTGGCTCAGGGTTTGTGGGTCTGTGGTGAGCACGTGCGTGCGGTGTGGCCCCCCGCATCTCCCGTGTGAGCTCCTGTGATACATGTGATTTTGTGCTTGTGTTTTAGTCTGGTGTGTCCGTGAATGTTTCAACGTGTGCGTGTCCGTGTGCGCGGGCACGCTTGTGTACGTACCTATGTTTGCGAATGGACGTATTTTGGAGAATACACGTGCGTGTACACGGACCTGTGGCCCTGTCGTCCGCGTGTGATTGGATGAGAAGCGTCTGTTGGGCACACGTTGAGGGTGTACAGGGTGCGTGTGTGATTATGCGTTCACAGACGTTTTGCTGTGGTTGCCAGCTTTACGGGCAGGGCCACGTGCGGATGACCGTGGTCGTTCACCTCTGTGCCTACAGGCTACGCGTTTTGGGACGCGTCTGTTTTGTGTCCGGACGTGTGTCTGTGGGCGTGTTGCCTGTGATGGCACGTTTGCGCCGCGTTTGACTGTTGGGAGTGTGGCTGTGCGCGTGTATATGTATTGGTGTGGTTGTCCTGTAGCCGCAGCAGGAGAGGCCCCGCCCACCTCCGGCAGGGGTGAGGCCCCGCCCACCTCCAGCAGGGACAGCCTGCTCTGCAAACTCTCCACCTCGCGTCCCAGGCTCTCCTTCTCTTCCTGCTTCTCCGCCAGCAGCTGCTGCAGCTCTTGTACCTGGAAGGAGGGCAGTGGGGGGCTCGGCCAGCCTCCAGGAGGAGTCGCCGGGGGGCGGCTGGCGGGGCTGGCTCTCCCCACGGCTCCCACCTACCTGTCTCTCCAGGCTGTGTAGGGAGCTGGCCTCTGTCTCTGGCAGCTGACGGGAAGAAGAGGGGACGGGGCTCGAATCCGGGTAGAAGGACCTCCCCTCCCCGCCTCTGCTTAGTAGCCCTCCATCCCGACCGCAGACGTCCGTTGTGTCACCTCCTGCGCACCTGGCACCGCTCTGCCCCCTGACTCGTCATGAAGTATTTATTCAGTGTCAGACCCCGTTTGGGGCCGCTCATTCATTCACTGCCTCACTCAAATATTCGCTCATCCAATAAATATTCATCAAGCATCTTCTGTGAGCCCATCCTGGTCAACCATGGCTCTGCTCACAGGCTTATAGTCAAATGGGTGACCATGAATAAAATGTACGTCATGTCCAATAGCAGTAAGCACTTTGAATAGAAATAAAGGAAACTCAGGGCGCCTGGGGGGCTCAGTCATTTGAGCGTCCAACTCTTGGTTTCGGCTCAGGTCATGATCTCGTGGTTTGTGGGATCGAGCCCCACATTGGGCTCTGTACTGACAGTGAGGAGCCTGCTTGGGATTCTCTCTCTGTCTCTCTCTCTCCCCTCCTCCCTCGCTCACACGTGCCCGCTCTCACTCTCTTTTTCAAAATAAATAAATAAACATTAAAAAAAAAAAAAGAAAAAAATGAAGGGAACTGGGAAGTGAGTCCGGGGTGTCACAATTTTATATAAGGTGGACAGGGAAGGCGTCTTTGGCAAGGGGTTTCTGAACAAAGACCCAAAGGAAAAGAGGAAGGAAGCCACAGGAACATCTGGAGGAAGCGTGTTCCAAGCAGAGGGCTCAGCATGTGCAAAGGTCCTGGGGCAAGACCAGGCCTGGCGTGTTGGAGGAGCCACAAGGAGGCCCGTGTGGCTGGAGCAGAGTGAGTGAGGGGGGAGGGAGGGAGGAGGGAGCTAGGAGAGAGAGGGGGAGTCTTCCCCACAAAACTGCACTCCACCCCAGGCTGAGCCCCAGGCCTGTGTCTCTGGGGCCCCTCACCTCCTGTTTCCTCCGTTCCTGGTGCTGTTCCAGGCCCCGGATCTTCTGCAGCAGGCGGCCCCTCTCCTGGCGCAGCCGCACGATCTCCTCGTAGGCATCGCGATCATCCTGTTCCCCCCCAACCCGGGGACCCGCCACCTTCACATGAGGCCCAAGGGCTGTCCCCTCCCATATCTGAGCCAGACCTTGTGCCCCCCACCCCCCGCCCGCCCTCCCCTGTTCCGCCCCCACAGCCAGGACATCTCTCACCGGCACGGGGATGCTGGCAGGGGGCTGAGGCGCTTTCCGCTTCTTGGGGGCCCCTTGCTTTTCGTGGCTGCACACAGAGTTCTGGGGGAAGGGGTGGAGGAAGCCCGTGGGGAAGCTGCCAGCCTCTGACCCGAAGACACCAGGCCAGCAGGGCCCCGCTATCCGCCATCGACCTCAGCCCGTGCCCTCACTTCCCGTGTGAGCCCGCGCAAGACCCTGCCTCTCCCCGGTCCTCACTTATCCCAGCATGAAAGGGGCCACATCTCCAGAGAGTTCCAGATCTTAAGCTTTATGCTCAGCGTCTCTTTGTGCCTCGGTACTTGGTACCAGACCAAATTGTCTACAAGTTCCCTTTCCCCGTGGAGCTGAGATGATATACGGCTGGGAGAGAGAAAGAGGCCGCACTTGCCTCCTTCCCCGACTTCACCAAACTCGGTTCCCTCTACCACGCCGCCCCAGCCCCATGATTTGGCCCCGTTCCCCCCCCCCCCAGTGTTCTCACCCACTTCTGAGAGTTATGCTGTAGATGCTGCTATCACTTGGTAACAGCATACCCTGAAGGAAGCATTCATCCCAAACAGGTCTTCCTAGGTCACAACCCTGGGACAGAAGTCCACCTCTTCTCTCCCCAGAAAGCTCGGGACAAGGGGGAAGGTAGCGTGTGCAGGGGGACGACTCATTCACTGCTTAGGGATCCATACCTGAGATGATGCCTCGCCCGAGTCATCCTCTAGGAGGGCAGGGAAGAGAGGGAAGCAGGGTCAGGCACTCTGTTTTAGGAACTCTATTCCCAGCCCTAGGAAGGGCACTAGTGAGCCCAAGGGACTTACGGCAGGGGTGGGCTCCCAATTCCCCAAGAGTCAGGACTCCCCAAGAGTAGGACTCGACTACGTTTGCAGCTGCTGATAGGAGGGACCTTGAAACCCTCAAAAGGGGAGGACAGGGGCACCTCCAGGATGGGGCAGGTACGGGGTGCCAATTCTTAGGAAAGGCAGATATCCGAGCATCAGGATGACCCAGGAAAGCAGAGTGGACCCCCCCCCCAAGATTATTCTAAAAGCTCCGGGGACCCTCGAAACTGTTCTGAGCAGCATCGGCGGAGGCATGCTTCTATGATGCAGTAAAGAGGGTACCTTGAAACTGTCTCCAGCAGACAAAGGGAAGGAGATTCGCTTTGGCCGGGGCCTGGGGGGGGGGGGGGCAGGGCGGGGGTGCATACCACTGGGTGGTGAGGGGCGCTGAGCTGCCTCCTGCAGGAGGTGCAGGATGAGTTTGTCTCCCGCCAGGGCGCCGTAGTGGGCAGCATCCTGGCCCAGGGCGTCAGTGATGCCCGGCTGGGCCCCGCCCTGAAGCAGCACCTCCACTGTTTCGGGGCTGGCCCCCTCACAGGCCAGCATCAGGGCTGTCCTACCAGGAGAGTGGGCTGCTGAGGAAGCGAGGGCATTCTCAAACCCCCAGGCCCTCCTCCATACCCAGGCTGCGTGGGGGAGGGGAAGAGGCAACTAGATCCCCCACCCACAGAGGCTAAGAGACTTGCCCAAGGTCACACGGCATACAACGGGCCAACTGGGATGGGAGATACTCACCTGCCCTGAAGATCCTGGTCATTTGCGGCAGCCCCCTGCTGCAGGAGGAGGCGGCACAGATCTGTGTGACACATCTGAGCGGCTATGATAAGGGGCGTTGTACCTGACTGGTGGGAATCAGGGGAAGGACGAGACAAAATGTGAGAGGCCGACCTTGGGAGGTAGGGAAGCCCATACGACTGCCCCTGAACTTCACTCCAGACCCTTTTGACGCTTTTTAACGGGCGCCCGGGACGCCACCACTTGGTGACAGCGTACCTCAAGTACAGTGCCCAAAAAGTTCCCGGAGGCTCACCCGATCTCGGGGACTCGGATGTGCCTTGAAAGAGCAAAGGACTTCTGAGCAGGAAATGCAACCGCCAGCCGCTGGAAAAAGAAGAAGGGTAGGTAGGGCAAGGTTTAGACATTTTGGGGGGGGGGGCGGGCCTTCTGCCTGGCGTGATTCTTATCCCTTATTTTGTGACAGAAGTTCCTACCTTCCCTGGGAGGGCAATAGCAAAGGTATGCCTCCGTATTTTACAGATGAGGAAACTGAGGCCCACCCAGGTGCACGGTCAGCCAGTAGGGTAAGAGACAGAGCTAGGATCAGGTCTGCTAATTCCCTGTCCCAAGTTCCTGCCACATCCCACCATGGCTCTCTTTCAAGGTGGAAGTTTGGGCTAATTTTTATGCATTTCCTCTCTTCGCTTTAGCCAGCAGTACGTGCCTACCACGGGCCAAGCCTCATACAGAGACTGGTAATGTTCACTGGAGGGATCAGACGTCAGCTGAGCCTGGGCAGGCTTCATGGGGTTTGACGTGAGTTCTGAGTCTCGAAGGTGAAAAGGAAGAGGGTAGAGGTTTCTTAGGAGCCGTGAAGCGAGAAACAGCCTTGTAAGGTCAAGGAAGGGGGAGACGGTGCGTCCAGAGCCGCAAAGGAGGAAGGGTTTCATGCCATCACTAGAAATGTCAACAAGAGGGGCGCCTGGGGGGCTCGGTCGGTCAAGGCTCGGGTCATGATCTCACAGTTCATGAGTTCGAGCGCCGCGTGGGGCTCTGTGCTGACAGCTGAGAGCCTGCTTGGGATTCTCTCTCTCCCTCTCTCTCTCTCTGTCCTTCCCCCACCTTCTCTCTCTCTCTCAAAAAAGAAAGAAATGTCAAGAAGACCTATCTGATGATCTGCTGTGTGCTCGAGGGGGTACGGCATTTGGTTTTCTGCTGCAATCCCAGTGCTTGGAACAGAGCCTGACACATCGCACGAACTTAAATATTTATTGAATGAAATAACCGGCTGAGCTTCCACAGTGTGACCACTAGGTGGCAGCACACGCCAACTGCCCGGAAGTTTCAACCCACGATTAAAACCCCCAAAGCAAATCCCAGCTTATTCTGTGTTTCCAAAAGGTCAGGCATTTCTTGAGTCATGAGCCTGATCTCATGGGCATGGTGGACAGATGCCGGGTTGGGTTCTGGTTCAAGCGGGCGGGTCCCTTGGCCTCCCTCAGGAAGGAGTTTGGATTCAAGGACTATGAAGGATGCTTGGATCTTTGCCCTTCCTGAGACTCCCTAGGAAAGTACATTCTGGTCACTGTCCTTACCACCACCATCGTTCTCGCCCAGGCCTGGTGCTTGGGGGTCAGACAGCCTGAGTCTTCCCCGCTTTCTCGTGGCTGAGCCTCAACCACCTTGCCTGTCCGATGGGGTGACTGGGGCTCAAGGTGTTCCTGAGGATTAATGCTGAGCCCGGGGACTCGCGCACAGCAGGGACTCGGTGAGGAAAAAGGAGGAAGGAGGCAGAACGCTCGCGGCCAGTCCCCCAGGACCCGGAGTAGAATAATCCCAAGCCCAGCACCCTCTGGGTCATGGTGGGCAGGGCAAAGCTGGGCTGCACCCACCTGCATGATGCAGGGCTGTCCATCCACTGCTGTCCACGATATCCACGACGCAGGACGCCTGGGGAGGGAGGGGTGTGGGTCGTTGGAGGCTCTCCAGGAACTGGGACCCGCCCCTTCTTGGGCTCTGCAGTATTTCAGGCTCCCTACCTACCTATCTCTCCCCTCCCCCGTGCCCGCTCCGCAGACCCCACCTCCTCATGGACTCCCAAGTGACTCTCTTCGCTTTTTCATGAAATTTGGTGACAGAGGGACTCATTGGGAGTTCAGGAGCAGCTGGGGGCTTGGGGGCTTGACGAGAGCTCCGAGAGTGGCTGTAGCCACCACCTAGGGTTTGAGGAGAAGCTGGGGCTCAGGAGATGCCTGGTGTTGGGAGCATATCTCGGGTGTGTGAAGTATCTGGACACTCAGGGAGTATCTGCTTGTCCAGGGAGTAGCTGGGGCTCAGGAGCAAAGGAGGCTAAGACACACCCAGGATTCAGGGAGTATCTGGTGGTGGGGGGTGCGGTTCAGGGAACTGCTAGAAGTCAGGGGTAGCCAGGGGAAGGGAGTATCTCCGTTAGGGGAGTATCTGACACGAGGGGGTAAATGACCTGTAGCAGCTGTTCCAAGCACTGTGGGTGCCCATACTTGGCCGCCAGGTGGAGGGCATTGTAACCTGAAAGGCAGGGAGGGTTCGCTAGGGTTCCACATACTCAAGGAGCTTCTGGCTGCTCCCCAAATCTGTGTCAACTATCTGCGAGGACTTTCTGTGTCCCGTGAACGCCCCAAAGCCCAGGTACTTCTCCAAACCGTGCTACTCCCCGTAGCTGGAGACTCTCCAGGGGCCAGCTAGTCTGTGTCCCAGACATTCTCATCTCGACTATACTCCACACCCTCCCACTTCTGAGGCCCTATTGCCCCAGCCACGGTCCATGTCCCCAGCCCCTCCTCCCCATGTCCCCAGCCACCCTCCGTGCTCGACAACATGCAGCTCCAGCCCTGTCCCTCGGAATCCCGCTGTTGCGTATGCTCCCGCTAATCCACAAACCCTTGCTATCCCACGGGCGGCCTGTGCCTCCTACGATGTCCGGAAGTTTCAGCCAGGGCTATGCTCCCCCCCTAGTTACTTCCAGAGCCCCAGCCACTCCCTTTGGCCACGCCTTCTGTCTCAGACATTCCCTCAGAGCCCTCGTTAAGTCATACACCCAGACTCTCCTTTGGCTCCAGCTCCTCCCAGCTAATCCCTAAACCCCAGCTACTCCCCATACGTCAGATACTCCCTCCCCCTTCCCCCCAAATTCCACTTGTTATTCTCCCCTCCCCAGGTACTTCTCAAGCTCAGGGAATCCTCTGTTCCAGCTAATTCCTCTGCCTTAACCACTATCTGAGTCCTGGCCACTTCCCGCCCACGAGCTGTCGACTCACCTTGATTGGTGCCAGCTACATAGTCTTTTTTCTTGTTCACTGCAGCCTGACAAATCCCTGTGCCTCCCGGGGTGGGGGGCACTGAACGGAACCCCCGCTTTTTCAGCAGGTCGCTGAAGCCAGGGAGCGGGACCTGAGTGGACCTGCGGGCTGAGCCCCCGGTCTGAGCTCCTCATCCCTCCCCCGGGGCCCAGCAGGCAGTACCTGCCCCATCGGTGCTCATGACGTTGGAGCCCTGTGCCAGCATCACCTCTAGGCAGCTGGCTGCTCCCCGCATGGCAGCCAGGTGGAATCTGGAGGTCGGAGGCCAGGGATCAGCGGCAGGATGGCCGCCCCTCATCCCTCCACCCCCAGGGTGTGGGCACTCACGCGGACTTGCCCTCGGGGTCCAGCTTCGTGGGCACCAGCCCCTTGCGGGTGATGAGAGTGGCCACCCGTGCAGCGTCGTCGTTCTCCACCGCCTGTAGCAGTCGCTCGTCACTTTTGCCCCACTCCTGGCTCTACAGGGCACACCCAGAGGAGAGTGGGGCCAGGCGATCGCGGTCCCCTCCCTGCTCCCCCCTGGCCGGGGCTCCAGGCTTCACTGCCTGCCCTTGGGCACTTGCCTGGCGCCTGCCTCTGGCGGCCGGCTTCGGGATGGGGCAGGGGCCACAGGGCGGGCAGGAGCCAAGGTCAGCGGGGCTGAGCCGCAGCTGCAGGGGGAGGTAGTCCTGGGCGGGGGTCTGAGACAGCGTCCCCCAAGCCTACATCCCCCAGCGTCCGCTCCCAGGTCCATACAACAGCCATTACCATCATTGTCCCATTAAATCCCCCCCCCCCCGCATCTTTCCAGAAATTGTCCCCAGCCAGCCCTTTAGTGAAAGCCACCTTTCCAAACATCACCCCCACCTCCAAAATCTTCCCATGGGAACCCCTAAAAGGGTCCCTTTAAATGTCTTCCAGAACCATCTGTCATCTATCCTTCTTAAACTGTCCCTGAAATGCCACAATTGTCCCCTAAATGTCCCAAGATCCGTGCTCTAAACAACCGTAGCGTGAAATACATTCCAAAACGTCTTCCCCAAATATCCGAAGTGTCTCCAAAATCATCCCCCCAAATGACCCCAACATCTGGCCTAAAAATGTCCTTCCAAAAATATCCCTTCAATGTTCTCTGAAATTATACTCCAAATGTCACTATATTTTCCCGAGAATGGTTCCTTAAAACATAGTCCAAATTATCCCCTCAAATGAACTCACCCAAAACGGGTCCCCGAAACTGTCCCTCCAAATGCCCTCTACATTTTCCCGTGTCCCCTTCTGTTCTCAAAGCTGCCTCCCCAAACATCCACCCCTCGACCTCTGCCCCCCTCCTCCCGCACCCCCCTCACTGCCGGTCCTTCCCGGGCCTGGGGGCGGGGGTCCGGTCCTGGCCCAGCCAGGGGCGGGGAGGGGCGGGCAGGGAGGGGAGAGTTAGGGCCCGAGCCCCGCCCGCTCCCGCGCCCCCTCCCCTGGCCCTACCGCGCAGGAGGCGGCGGCGCACACGCACAGCTGCTTCATGGCGGCCAGGGCGCCAGGTGCCCGGCGCGGTGCTCCGGGAGGCCACCGGGCCGGAGCGGGGGGTTGGGAGGGGGGCCCGGAGGGAGGGGCAGGAACGCCCGCGGGAGGGGCTGGAGGGGGCCGGAGAGAGGGACAGGGGGCGGGAGGGAAGGGCTGGAGGGGGCCGGGGCGGGGCAGGGGGCGTCGTGGGGGGGGGGGGTCGGGCGGAGGGAGGGGCCAGAGGTGACTGGGGGGAGGGGCTGGAGGGGGTGGGAGGGGAGGGGCCGGAGGGAAGGGATGGAGGGCGTCTGGGCGGGGCTTGGAGGGGTGAGGGTCCGGAGTGCCCGCGCGCCGCGCCCCCTCCCGGAGACCCCCGCCCCCAACGGTAGGGGTCTTGCTGGGGAGAGGCTGGAGGAACCGGGAGGGAAGGGCTGGAAGGACCCGGAGGGAGGGGTAGAGGCCTCCGGAGGGAGGGGCTGAAGGGGCCCGGGGGTGGGGCTGGAAGGACCCGGAGGGAGGGGCTGAAGGGGCCCGGGGGTGGGGCTGGAAGGACCCGGAGGGCGGGGCTGGAGGGGTGAGGGTCCAGAGTGCCCGAGCTCCACCGCCCTGCCCGTGCGCCCCGCCCTCTCCCGGAGACCCCGCCTCCACGGTAGGGGTCGTGCCGGGGCGGGGCTGGAGGAACCGGGAGGGAGGGGCTGGAGGAGGCCAGGGGCGGGGCTGGAAGGACCCGGAGGGAGGGGCTGGAGTCAGGGTCCGGGGTGCCCGCGCGCCCCGCCCCCTCCCGGAGGCCCCGCCCCCACGGTAGGGGTCGTGCTGGGGGCGGGGGGTGGGGGGGCTAGGCTCTGGGGCGCAGTGCCGCCCGGGCACTACCTGACTTTCCTGCCGCGAGGGGGATGCGGCGAACGAGGCCCGCCTCCCTCGCCCCCGCGGGCTCCCACTGGATCTCCAGGGATCCGCCTGCGTCGTCTCCGCCTCGTCTGAGCTGGCTGCGGGTCGCGGGTGACTCCGGCCTGAGCCCTCTCGGCGGACGCAGCTTCCCACTGCTGCCTGGCCATCATTCATTCACTCTTGCACCCGTGGGACCCAGCAGTCTGACGAACTTGAATTTGAATCCAGGGCCCTGCACCCAGGCCCCTCACATTTAACGCCTGTGCGACCCAGTCAAGGTACTTACCTGCTTTGGACATCGCCTTCCTCATCTGGAAAATGGGGTTCAAAACAAACAGTAGCTACTACACGCGGTGTTAGCGAGAGGACTAATGAGGTACTCTGTGCAAAGCCCTCACTGGTGCCCAGTAGGCAGCAAGTGCGCGATAAACACGGATTCGTTCGTCAAAGGTGTGCTTGCGCCCATGTGCATGTCTAATGCTGAATCCTGGGACACAGGCCATAGTAGGTGGTCAGTTAAATCACTGGAAAGTAGAGTGGACACAGCTCCTCCCAAGGGGCTGGTAGGGTCTGTGTTCGCTGGTTGTTTTCTCAGACTGGGAGCCCCCTGACCGCAGGGCCAGGCTGAGGCCTCCCTGGCACAGACCTGGCACCTCGGGGTGGGGTGGGACAGTTGATAAACGTTTGCTGAGTGAATGAATGACTCACAAGGCCCTCTGGGCCATGTGAATTTCATTTACTGACTCTGCTTGTCCTACGGGGATGCCTGGTGCTGCAGTGGGCCTGGCACTGACAGATGCCGCTGTTATCACTGGGGTCCCTGGGGAGACAGGGACACCCATGGATTGATGAACCAGGGTGACTGGGGCTGCGATGGGGGCAGCCCAGGCCAGCTGGGAGCTCAGAGAGGACTCCTGACCCTGGGGAGTCTGGGAGGGCTTCCTAGAAGAGAGGGCATCTGAGCTGAAACTTAGAGGACGGCCAGGATCCCCCCGAGTTAGGGGGTGGCAAGGACAAGATCACGTTCAGGAGGAATCGTGAAGTTCTCGCTCGCCTCAACCAGCCCAGTTACCTGTGCCCTGATCCAGGACCAGCTGGATGAGGGTCATAACTGAAGGGTAGGGCAGAGGAAGAGGGGTGTCCCTGGGAGGAGGGGGAAACCAGGAATGTGGGACATCAGGGGAGCCACTAAAGGTTGCAAACTGGCCCACCATGTTGATGTGGCTGCAAATTCACAAAGGGGCCAGCAGAGGGGGGGAGGGGGGGAGGACACAGGGATGAGAGGGGAGAGTAGGGGTGAGTATAGCGATGGCCTTCTGGGACCTGAGTTTAGCAGCAGTGACTGCAGACAGGAGGAGGGGGCTTGAGTCCAGCTTGGTCATGTTCTGCACACTGTGACTTTGGCCTAGGCACGCTCCTTCTCTGGGTCTCAATTCCCCAACCGCTAGATGGGACGGTCAATGCAACAGACAGCATAAAGCCGGGTTCCTCCACTCAGGCACTGCGGACATTTCAGGGCCAGATCGTTCTCTGCTGGGGGGCTGGCATGGGTGCCGTGGGGGCTGAGCAGCATCCCTGGCCCCCACCCACTTGAAGCCAGGAGCACCCCCCAATGCGACCACCACAGATGTCCCCAGACATGGCTCGGGAGGCAAGATCTGTCTGGCATTCTTCTTAGACACCTTTGCGCAGGAGGAAGGAGAGGTGGGGCAGGAAGATGGAGGGTTTGGTAATAAGCAGTTGGGGAGGGGTGGGTGTTGAGGGCTCCTGTCTCTCGCACCCAACCCACCAGCCGACCCTGCAAACTCGATCAACGTACCCAATCTTGCCTGTGGGCCAGCCCTGTCGCTGGAGGCTCCATCTGGGGATACCTCCTCCCTGGTCTCCTAGCCCTTGCCCTTGTCTCCCAGCTTCCTAAAGCCCCCATCTTCCTCCTGCTCAAAAGCCTCCACAACCTCACTCGGCGTAAAATCCAGACTGCTCTCAAGGCCCAAGAGGTTCTACAGAAACTGGTCCCCGGGACCAAATCCCAGCCCCCCTCCCCCAGTTTCCTGTGGCCCAAGAGCTAAGAATAGTTTTTACACTTCTAAGTGGCTGGGGGGAAAAAAAGATCAAAAGGAGAGTAATATCTTGTGAAGTGATGCGTGACAATGACATGAAATTCACATTGCGCGTCCATAAATAAAAGTTTTCTTGGGGCGGAGCCAGGCCCATCCATTCAGAGCAGCCAATGGCTGCTCTCAAGCTGCATTGGCAGAATTGAGGGCTGAGGGCCCTTGAAGACAAAAATATCACAGCCTGGCCCTTCACAGGGAGAATCTGCCCACCCCTGCTCCACACAGTACCCCCTGGCAACTTCCTGGGCCCATCTCCCCTCCATTTTCTCTGGTCAGACCCATCACAGTGGCCTCCTTTCTGGTTTTGGCCTCGGCGCTCGCAGTGCCCTCTGCCTGGAGCACCTTCCCTCCCCCACGGTCTACAAGGCCTGTTCCTCTCCTACTGTTCGCACTGGGCAGTACCCCGGAAGAGGCTTTATTAGCAGTTTTGTTTTTTTTTTTTTTTCCTCCCTGTTCTTACTAGCTGATGCCACACTGCGAACCTTCCGAATACATTGTTTCCCTTTGGTCTAACCCCGCCCCCTAGGATGTCAGTTCCGCACCGGCGATCTTTGTCCACCTCAGTCACTACTGTATCCGCAGCTGATACCAGGTACGGATTTTGCAAGGCCTGGTGCAAGATGAAAATGCGGGGGCCTCCTGTTCAAAAATCATTAAGAGTTTCAAGATGGCGAGAAGAGAGCAGTAAACCAAACTGGGGCCCTTCTGAGTGAGGGTCTGCGAAGCTGGCCCTCATCTCCAGTGTCTACAACAGGGCCTGGCGCATAGTAGGTGCCCCATCAATGTCTGTTGAAGGAATTAAAGAAATAGTGACTCTGGGGAATGAACACGCGAGACACACTTTCCAGGAAGCCTTGAGGAACTGGGGATCTATGGGTTTCTAAAAACTCCAATCTTCTTCCTTGTGGGATTTTTCTAAAACTTGAAATCAGGGAGAGGCAGGGGGGGAAGCCCAGGACTAGGCTCACGGCTCCCAGTTAAATCCCATTTTACAGATAGAAAAACTGAGGCCCGGAAGGGTTCCAAGAAGGCTCAGAGCGGGTATCAGGATGTGTTGGGGCCTTGGAGAAAAGGCTGCTATTAAAGAAGCGGAAGGGGCGGGGGGGGGGGGGGGGGCGCCTGGGTGGCTCAGCGGATTGGGCGTCCCACTTCAGCCCAGGTCAGGATCTCACAGTCTGTGAGTTCGAGCCCCGCGTCGGGCTCTGTGCTGACAGCTCAGAGCCTGGAGCCTGCTTCAAATTCTGTGTCTCCCTCTCTCTCTGCCTCTCCCCTGCTCATGCCCTGTCTCTGTCTCAAAAATAAATAAAAACATTTAAAAAATAATAAAGAAGCAGAAGGGGCGGGGTGCTTGGGTGGCTCAGTCAGTCGAGCATCCGACTTTCACTCAGGTGATGATCTCACCGTTCGGTTCCTGAGTTCGGGCCCTGCATCAGGCTCTCTGCTGTCCGTGGCACAGCCCGCTTGGGATCCTCTGTCCCCCCTCTCTCCCTGCCCCTCCTCCGCTCTCGCTCTCTCTCAAAAATAGGCATTAAAAAAAAAGCGGCAGCAGCAGCACAAAGGAGTGGGGAAGGACTGAGCAAGAGGGTGGTGGCTGGACCGTGTCCTGAGAATTGGGAATGAAAAGCCCCCAGAGACAACGGGGGGGGGGGGGGGGGGGGGAGGGGGGAGGGGGGTGTCTGTGCGTCTGCAGTCACGAAGTCACGGGTGTTTGCTTTCTTCCCTCAGGGGAGCGGGCAGAACAAAAGCTGAACTTGACTCCAGCTGTCTGCCCAGAAACTGGAGCCTCCGGTGGAGGGAGGGACAGCGAGATGCCCGGTGGGGGGGATGGAGCACAAGCTTCTCCCCCTTCCGCTCCCCTGCCGCCCTCCGACCTCTCTCCGCAGGCTCCTCCCTGCCACCCAGACACCACCCCCCCCCACCCCACCCCCCCCACCCGGTCTGAGGTTTTTAACACCTGTCTGCCCTCCACCACTCACCCCCATACCTGTGTGAGACCCCTAACACACCCACTTCCCAAATTAGGAGTCTGGGTTTGCTTTTTGTCTTTTTTTTTTTAAACTGCACAAAGTTTTTGAAGGATTTGATCTTGATAGAATTTGCCTTTCGAAATTAAACGATTATACGCTTTGGTTTACCACCGGCTACAACATCTCAGGAGTTCTTGGGGGGGGTAAGCGTGAACAGTCCAACTTAGGAACTGACTCCAAACAGGATGAAGAATTTTAGGATCCTTCCACAATGAATCAGGCTGACTCCGGGCCACAGTTGATAGGGGCTAATGAGCCATTTATTCCTGTCTCTGTGTCTCTGTCTCTGGGTCTCCCTCTCTCTCTGCCCCTCCCCTGCTTGCGCTCTGTCCTTCTCTCTCTCAAAGATAAATAAACGTTAAAAAAAAAAAAAAAAAGAGATGAATAAAACCCAAGCTAGGTGAAATAAATAAAAACAAATTCACTGACGTTACATTTGAACTTTTAAAAATTAAATGCAAATAAATGAAAGGAAAAGGGACGTTAAGCTTAATAACTAACAAATAAATAAGGTCAGTTGGGAAAACTGAGGGGGCCACGGGGGACTGGTGACAGGCCCGCAGTCACCCAGCTAGTCAAGCAGAGCCAGCTGACCTGGGTCTCTGTCCTGTGTCTCTTCCTGTGGCGAGTGTGAAGTCAAGCGTGACCAAGGCCAGGCACAAAAGGGTGTTCTAACCCTAGATTCTCTCAGTCTGTGCCCTGGACTTGGGGGGGAGGGAGTCGAGGAGTGAGTAGGACTGAAGACAAAGCATCTCTCCTGGGGAGTTCACAGTCCAAGGAATGGCTGCATGGGGAGCCAGCTCCAGCCCACCTCAGGACCTTTGCACCGCCTGCTTCCTCTGCCCGGGATGCAATTCTTGGAATATGCGCACGCAATTCCCTCCCTCTTTCCCTTCTAATCTTTGCTCGAATATCAGCTCCTTGCTGAGGTCTTTCTTGACAACTTGCTTTCAAACTGCAGCCATCTCCCCTGCCCTAGATGCTCCAGTCCCCTTTCCTTTTCTTGGTCTCTGTGGCCCCAAACATGCCTTTTCAGCTGTTTATCCTGTTTAGTACGCATCACCCCCCACTCAGCTGTCCGCTCCACCGGGGGCAGGGATTTCCTCAACGCCCGCCACAGTGCCTCCTGCAAGCATTTGGTGAACGAACCCCTCAAAAGCAAGAGCTGGGGGTCCCCCAGGAAAGTGAGTCCGCAGAAAAGCAAGCGGTCACTGGAGCTTGGGAGAATGGAGATTCTTCGGGACAAAGAAGAGTGTTACTGAAGCCAAACAGGGTGGGGGCCGTGGAGGGTCGGACAGGCAGCGATGCAGGAGAGGGCTTCCTGGTGGAGGGAACAGGAGGGGCTGGAAACTGAACAGGAAGCAGTGGGGACATGAGGACAGCAGGGGGCAGTAGACAGGAAAGGGAGGAGAGGGGACAGAAGCCAAAGGGGGGATTTGAACCTGTGGGTGGTGAGGAACCACAGGAGGGTCCGAACGGGGAGGGGGGTGGCCTGGTCCCTACTGAAGCCACCAAAAGGATGGGCTGAGGGGCAGAGGACAATGCTCCAAAGGCCCAGGGGCTCCTCGGCCAGGCCCCGGGGCACAGGAGCCTGAAGATGGGGGGCACCGAGCATCTCAGCGGCCTCAGACTCACCTCTGTCTTCTTAAATCGTGCCCGCAGGGTCTTCATGGCCAGCGTCTGGCGTTTCTCCTCAGCCCAGGCCACCTGGGAAAGCACCAGAGTGGGGTGGGAATGAGGGACCCCGTGAGCAGGAGGGCCACCTGCCTCCCCCTTCTCAGAAGGACAGCTTCCTCTTCCCTGGGCCAGCTCAGACCCTAGAGCAGGACAGGGACACAGGATGCCCCACCCCCTGACTGCTGTGTGCCCTCTGGCAGGTCTCTTGCCCTCTCTGAGTTTCACTTTCCTCACCCTTAAAAAGATGGACACAATCCCCTCTTGACCAACTCGTGGTCAGTTTTCAGTGGCGTCCTTAGCATATAGTAGGTGTGCAGGAAACGCACCTGCTGAAGCAGCTCAAGCCTTTTCCGGTCTCCAAGCTCTCATCTGTGTGGTTATTCCCGCACGGCATGCCCGTTTGTCCCCATTCCCTCTGGTAAGCTCCTATTCACCCTTCACAGCCCATTTCCAAAAGCCCGTGTTCTGATGAGCTTTGCCTGTCGTCCACAGGCTGAACTCTAACTCCCCCAACTGGGTTCCCCTACCCCTAGTTGGGTCCCTTCCTCTGCCCCAGCCCTGGCTTCGTAGGCTGGAAGTGGTCTGGGCTGGTACCGTCTTCCTGAACAATGAGGGGCCCCTGGGGGCCAGGCCCAGAGCTGAGGCCTCTTAGCACAAAGGCTTGTTTGGGATTCCTTCCTCTTTTGAGTGGGATTGCTTTTTTTAAATTTATTTATTTCAAGAGAGAGAGGGAGGGAGAGAGAGAATCCTAGGCAGGCGCCGCGCGGCCAGCGTGCAGCCCGACGCGGGGCTTGATCCCGTGTACTGCGGGGTCGTGACCTGAGCCAAAGTCACGCGTCGGAGGCTTAACCAAGCGAACCACCCAGCCGCCCCGAGTGGGATTTTTTGAAGGCATGTCCCACACCCATCCATCCACGCCCCACCCCCCTGCATTCATCCATCCACTTTTCCACCTACCCACCCGTTTATTCCCCCACCCCTCCACCCATCACCCTACCCACACTGTACTCACCCCACACTTTCTCTTCTGCCTCTGTCTCAATCAAACCTAGAGCAGGAGGTAATAAGATAGCCAAGGGGAGTCCACAGGTTGCCAGGGCAGGAGGGAAGCCATGGGCTTGGGGGACGAGAGTGGCTTTCTGGAAGAGGGGAGGATATATAAAGCAGGACCTAGTGGCCAGGCAGGAGGCTGAGCAGGGCGGCAGCCGTTAAAAGAAGGTAAGTGCCCTAGAGAGTGCAAAGGCTGGGAAGTGGGAAGTGTGTGTGTGTGTGTGTGTGTGTGTGTGTGTGTGTGTGTGTGTGTCAGGGTGTCTGGGTAGCTCAGCAGCACAGCTAGGACATACACACACACCTCTCCTTTCTCCCACACACCAGGGCTCCAAGGCAAGAGGCTGAGGCCCTAAGGGGGGGGTCTCCATCCCAAGCTTCCCTCACTTCCTCCTCTCCTACCTCCAGCAACGCCAGTGACTCCAGCACTCGGCCTCCGCGCCCACGGCGGGCTCCAGTTACCTGCTCCCAGCCGGGCCACCAGTCACACCGGCAGCTCCAAGCGCTCAGCTCTGACACCCGATCGGCTCTGAGGGCAGCCGCCCCAGGGGGCCGGGGGTGAACAGAGGGAGGAGACAAGCCGGCTGCGGGGCTGCCTGCTGGCCAACGAGCTCAGGCGGGAAGACACCTACTGTTCTCTCACCACCCTCCACCTCTCCTCCTAGCCTTTGTCCTCGTTGTGTCTTCGCCAGCAGCGCCCTTTCTGCGCCCCATGTCACTCCCAACCGGCTCACTCGCCCCATCTCATTTCTGCTCGCTCCTACTCACTCTCTGGATCTTTGCTGCAACACCGCCTCCTCCAGGAAGCCTTCCCGGAGGCACCCAGGCTGAGCTCCCTTATGGCTCGGGGCCCTCATGGCAACTTAATCGGACTAAGTCACCACTGCCCGGTCACTTGTGTCCATCTTCGCCACAAGGTGCCGCCTTTGCTCCCCGGTGTTTCCCGGGCACTCAGTAGGTGCTCAACACGTGTTTCTTAAATGCATCCTCAAGGCCACCAGCCCCAGTGGCCTTGAGCAGTTTCTCTAGCGGTGCACCAGTCCGGCTGGGTGGAGACTGTCACCCACCTGGATAACGTTCGGGTAATTCAGGGCGGCGTCCAAGACCCTCCCACATGCCCCCCCGCCCCCCCACCCCCGCACACAAATGCAGGGTAGTCGTGACTTTGTAAACTTCTGAAATGTGCAGCAGACAGAGCCTTGACTAGAAGCACGAGCTCCCTGTCGTCCCGAGAGGCGTGGGGACCTCAATTTACGCATTTGCAAAAAGAAGAAAGGGGAGCACCGGCCGCTCGTGCCCCTCACTTTAGAGGTGACTGCAGAACTCTCACGTGGACGGCTGGCCCCGTTTCCCGCTACCTAAGGAAGCGGGCTCCTCTTTGCCAGCAGTTGAGATGGCGCCTGCGGCGTCAACGCGAGGCGCATGCGCCTTGGAGGGAGCGGCTGGCCGCGCAGGGCGGAACGCGGCTCCTCCTTCCTCCCCGCCCTGCCCCGTTTCCGGCGGAAGCGGCCTCAACAAGAGAAACTTTATTGTTCCCGTTGGGGCGGCGAGGATGTCGGTGAATTACGCGGCGGGACTGTCGCCGTACGCGGACAAGGGCAAGTGTGGCCTCCCCGAGGTGAGCGCGGCCCGGCGTCCCGAAGGCCGCCCCCAGCGCCACGGGCTGGGCGGGGCCGGGCAGCAGCGGGGCATTGTGGGAATATCGGGAGGCACTGAGGCTAGACAATGGGAGGGACTTCCCAGTGGGGAGGGGGCGGGAAGTGACGCCCCCTGCTCTCCCGGGGACTGGAACACCCCTCCACCCCCATCCCCGGGTCGGCCCGGCGGGATAGAGGGAGGGACCCGCGTCGGTGGAAAGTCCTCAAGTTCTCTGATGGGGGAAGCCAGGGACGGAGTTGCTGGCGGAAGGCACCGCAGGGGCGAAGGCGAGATGGAAATAAACACGCTTGGGGACCAGACTAGGCCACAGAGGTTTCCAGAGCCAGGGCCGGAGGGGCCTCACGTGCCGGGCTGGGGAGCTGACACTTTATCCTGGGGGTGGTGGACAAGAGTTCTAGGCGGGATGATCGTAGGTACGTGTCAGAAAAGACCCCTTCGCCCACTGCAGGACTTGGGGCGAGTCCTTCCCTCTGGGTCCCCTCTCCCCTTCTGGAAGCTGGTGGGGGGAAGATTGCCCCCATCCCCCAAAGGCTGGTCTGTGAGGTATTTAATAGCCCTCAGAATCCCTCCGGAAGTCCCTCTCCTCTTCCTGCCAGTCCATTAGCTGGATTCCACAAACATTTATGGGGCGCCTACTGTGCACCAGGCACTTCCTAGGCCCTGGGGCCCCAGTAGGGACCGAGACAGACAAAAACTCCTCATTCTAGAGGGGAGACAGACAAAGGGCAAGTCAATGCAAGAAGTCAGATGATAGGAAGCTTCAGGGAGACCAGTGAGGCGAGGAGAGCCGGGGCTGCGTTGAAACCAGGGCCCAGGAGGCACCACTCAGATGACTTCTGTTTTCTCCATTTTTTTTTTTTATTATTGTGGCGAAACACACAACGTGAGAGGTACCGTCTTAGCCATTTTTTTAAGTACACAGCTCAGTACACACCATCCATCTCCAGAACTTTCCATCTCCCAAAACTGAGACTCTGTCCCCATGAAGCACTGACTCCCCGCCCCCTGCCCCAGCCCTGGCTCCCATCATCTGCTCTCTGTCTCTGTGGACGGGACTCCTCTAGGGACCCCCTGTGAGTGGGGTCGCGCAGCGTCCTTCCGTGTCTGGCTTCTGTCACTGTGCACGGTGTCCTCCAGATCCATGCACGAGGTGACAGGTGTCAGGAGGTCCTTCCTTTTGGAGGCTGGATCATATTCCAGTGTGTGGATGGACCACACTGTGTTTATCCTTCATCCGTCGGTGGACACTGGGGTTGATTCCATGTTGTCGCGGTTGTAAATGATGCTGCCATGAACGTGGGTGTGCAAGTGAGAGGACTTCTCAGCCAAGACCTAAAGGGGATGAGGGAAGAGCCATGTGGGAGAATTCCAGGCAGAGGGCACAGCCTGTGCAAAGGTCCTGAGGCAGCACCAGGCCTGGCGTGTTGGGAGGAAAAGTGAGGAGGCCCCGAGTGGCTGCAGCAGAGAGGGAGAGGAGTTGGGCAGGTCGTGTAAGGCCTCGGGCCACTGGGAGGACTTAGGTTTCTACCCTGAGGGATGCAGGAGCCCTGGAAGCCTGTGGGCAGAGGAGGGACATGAGAACAAGCCACCTTCTCCAATCACTTCTCTGCCCTGGGCAAGGCAGGGGCATTCCCATCTGTGGCCAGCAGCCTTGCCACAATGGGACATGTTTTGACCCCTCCCTTCTGCTCTGTCCCCGGACAGATCTTCGACCCCCCGGAGGAGTTGGAGCGGAAGGTGCGGGAGCTGGCGCAGCTGGTCTGGCAGTCCTCCAATGTGGTGTTCCACACGGGGGCCGGCATCAGCACCGCCTCGGGCATCCCCGACTTCAGGTCTGTGGGCACAGAGGGGAGGTTGAGGCAACACCTGCTGCCATCCCCGCTGGGGGATGTCGGGCCCCGGGAAAGACCCTGCCCTTACAGATGTGTCCCTTTAAGTGGCGCCACATTCCACTCACACCCCATTGGCCAGAACGTGGTCACCTGACTCCACCTAGCTGCAAGGGATCCTGGGGAATGTAGTCTTTTGCCTGGGCTCGCTGGACCTGCCTGCCTATTGGGATCCTCTTACCTTAGAAGATGGGAGGATTGGTATTAGGGGTAATCAGCTCCTAATGCAAATATTTTTCTCTCTTTTCTCTCTTATTCTGTCTCCCTGATCCCTGAACTCTCTGTGTCTCTCCCCGCCTGCCACCTTCAGGGGCCCCCACGGCGTCTGGACGATGGAGGAGCGGGGCCTGGCCCCCAAATTCGACACCACCTTCGAGAGCGCGCGGCCCACGAAGACCCACATGGCACTGGTGCAGCTGGAGCGCGTGGGCCTCCTGTGCTTCCTGGTCAGCCAGAACGTGGACGGGCTGCACGTGCGCTCCGGCTTCCCCAGGTGACGCCCGGGTCCGGCCCCGCGCTCTCCGGGCCTCGGTTTCCTCATCTGTAAAAGGGGGGGTTTTGATGGGCCGATGCAGGGGGGCAGCCAGGAGCAGCGCTGGGCACTGGGTGGGAGCCCAGAAACCAGAGCTGTCCTGTGTCATCAGAGCTGCCCGGGCACAGATCGAGAATTGGGGTGCCCTTTCCCGGTCCCGGGGGGTGATTCCAGCCCTGACCGCTCGGGGCCTCCGGCGGCCCGGACTGTGGCCCAGACTGCCCTCGGGTCCTCAGCTGCCAGCCCCACAGCCTGGCCACGGGCCGCTATGACATCCCCCTCGGGGCGAGGCCGGGGGAAATTGGGCGTGGGGAGGAGGGTGCTGAGAATTTAGAATGTTCGTAGTTGGGTTTTCATATCCCTCGTTACTGCCTCCATAGTGAACGTGAACCCTAGTAGGGCAAAGGACTGACTTTTTTTTAGGTTTTGTTTTTTGTTTTTAAGTGTATTCATTTATGTTGAGAGAGAGTGAGTGAGTGGGGGAGGGGAGGAGAGCGAGGAGGAGAGAGAGAATCCCAAGCAGGCTTCACACTCAGTGCAGAGCCCGGCGAGGGGCTCGAACTCACAAACCGTGAGATCACGACCTGAGCTGAAATCAAGTCAGACGCTTAATTGACTGAGCCACCCAGGCGCCCCTCCCCCCCGCCCCCAGAGATAAAATTTCTCTGGAAGTCTGGCAGTTCTCACAACCTAGAGATGTTGCCACGTTTGGGGACTTCACCCTTTCGACATGTAACTAACTAAGCCTCCAGCCCCCTCTGGCTCAGGGTTACCGTCGGGCTCCGGTCTGGGCCGGAACCACTGGCGTCTTATCCTTCGGGTCAGACTGATTTACTAGGCACGTGGCTACAGGCCTGCCCCTCGGGACCTGTGTAGACATTTCTAGAAACAGAAGCAAACGTTTTCTCACTGTGTAGTGAGTACGTTCAGCGGCACGGGAGGATAGGGCTTTTACGGGCATGTGGGGAAAGCCGGCGACATCTGTGTCCCCAAACAGCCGGACAGCACAGTAGGCTGGGGGCGCGTCGGCAGATCAGGAGTGGGGCACGGCCACCCGCTGGCACGCTCCTTCCCAGAGGCGGAGGGCAGCGCCTTGGGGTGGGCCGGCAGGAGTCCACTTGGGGACCGCAGTGTCTCCGACCTCCTGCACCGTGGATTGCACACCCGCGTGTGCCCAGCCATCCCTGGCACCCACCGCCCACGCCTTCACTGCGTCACCGGTCTGTGTGTGTGTGTGTGTGTGTGTGTGTGTGTGTGTGTGTGTGTGTTGGAGGAGGAGGAAGCACTAATCCCCCAGCACCCACTGTGTGCAGACAGGAGCAAAATAGGTCACAGCCAACAACTATTTTGCCCAGCGCCGACCGTGTGCCACATGCTATTCCAGACATAGGACACAGAGTACACAGGACAGACAGAAGCTCTACCCTCCCGGGAATCATCTAGGAGGGAGGAAACAGGCAGAAGACGAGACAAATCAGCCAAGTAAATTCTGTGTCAGGCGGTGATCCTTGCCATGGAACCAAAGGGGAAAGTTGGGCGGGAGTTGAAGCCTCGACCAGGTAGGTCAGGGAGGCTGTGACATTTCAGAAGTGACAGAGGGAGCCAGGGGAAGAGCCTTCCAGGTCTGATCATTGTTCTTCCAAATAACCCAGAAGCTGGACGCTGTGGTCCCATTTCACAGATGGGGACTGAGGCCCAGAGAGGCTAAGCGACCTGCCCAAGGTCACACAGATGGGAAGCCAAGGGAACCAGGAGTTGACCCCACATTCCTCTCCTCAGGCTTTTGATTTGCAAACTGGGGATTAAAATTCCTGTCCTGCAGCCCCGGTGACACTTGGTGGTTCCAACACAATTGTGCACGGCTTTTGTGAAGGGAATGGTCTGCCCATGTGCAGAGGTAGGGTCAGCCATGAGGGCCAACAGTCCCCCCGGCTCAGAGAGGTTGGGCCATCTGTAAGGCTGTGGATGGTGGGGTCAGCAGCAGTCCAGAGGCACTGGAAGGAGGGAATCTGCTGATCCTAAGGTTGAAGCTTAGGGAAGGCTTCCTGGAGGAGGAGGGCTCAGTGCTCTGCCCGAAGCCTCAGGAACCAGAATCCCATGCCATGGCCAAGTGTCTCTCTCCTTCCGTAGGGACAAGCTGGCGGAGCTTCACGGAAACATGTTCGTGGAGGAGTGCGCCAAGTGTAAGACGTGAGTGCCACCGGAGGGCGGGGGCGGGGTGGGGGGGCGAGGCGTGGACAGCCCGGCCGCTTACTGCTTCGCTTCCCATCACAAGGAAGGGCCTTGTGAGTCGCTTCTGACGTTGCCAGGGACCCAGGGAGGGGCAGGGCTGGGGCCTGAGCCTCCAGCCTGTGAGGCTGGGGGGTACAAGTTCCTCCTGGAGAGGGACGTTCGTCCCCTGCACCCGTAACAGACAGCCAGAGGCTGAAAGGCGTAAAACAGAAATCTGTCGGTTCCCAGCCTGATAATTTTTTTTTTTAATGTTTTATTTTTGAGAGAGATAGAGTGTGAGCAGGGGAGGGGCAGAGAGAGAGGGAGACACAGAATCCGAAGCAGGCTCCATCCAGGCTCCGAGCTGTCAGCACAGAGCCCGACACGGAGCTCGAACCCACGAACCATGAGATCGTGACCTGAGCCGATCTCTGGTGCTCAACCGACTGAGCCACCCAGGTGCCCCACATCTCCCAGCCTGGAGGCTAGAAGTCCAGAAGGGAGGCTGTGGGGGAGGCTCCTTCCTGCCTCCTCGTGTTTTCTGGATGTTTCTCACAGTCCTTGGCTAACCACCCGCCTTCCTCCGTTGTCACATGGCCTCCTCGCTGTGTATCTGGGTCTGTCACAGGGGCATCAGTCCTGTTAGATTGAGACCACTCTACCCCAGTGTGGCCTCATCCTGACTCTACATCTGCAATGATCCTGTTTCCAAATAAGGCTACACTCTAAAGTATTGGGGGGTGAGGACTCCCAACATATCTTTTTGCGGGGACACAATTCAACCCATACCAGAGTGTGACAGAGGTAGGACCACCCGCTCTGGGAAGGCTGAGCCAGAGCCCTTCCTGGAGCCAGGGCCATCTGGGCACGTCTCCTCCCGCTGGCTGAGCGGCCGCACAGGTGGGGGTCCCCCCACTGCAAAGAAAGCCCTTGTCCCCCACTGCATTTTGAAAACTTTCAAATCCATAAGTGACTCACAAGAATAGTACGATGAACCCCTACCTCGCCTAGACCAGGGCTCAGCGAGCTTTTCCTGTAAAGGGCCAGATGGTTAAATGTGTTCAGCTTTGTGGCCCAGACAGTGTCTCTCACGACTGTGGGCTCTGCTGATGGGGCACGAGAGCCGCCAGGGACCACACACGAAGGAATGGGCGTGGCCGTGTGCCGATAAAGCTTTATTCGTGGAAGCAGGAGGCTGAGGGCCAGATTCCACCCACAGGGCCATAGTTCGCCGATCCCGACTAGATCCGACAACTGTTAACGTTTTGCCACACTTTGTTGGTTACTTGCTGTGCTGTTGAGGGGTAAGTGGCAGACCGCCCCGCCCACGACCCCAGACCCCCCGAGACCCTCCCTCCCTCCCAGGAGCTGCGCTCTCCCGTTGGCGCGGCCGCAGCGAGCTGTAAAGGAAGTCAGGGTAGTGCGATCACTCAGGGCCTGGCCCGTGTTCCCAGTGGCTTCTGGTTTTTTTGTTTCCTCATCCGGGATCCCGCCCAGGGTCACTCACGCTTTGCATGTCGTCATCGCGTCTCTTCAGGCTCCTCTGTCTGGGACGCTCCCTGCCCCTTCTGCTTCCACGCTGTTGGCTTTGGGGTGCGGCCCGGCCAGCTGTTTTGTGGAAGGCCCCCGTCCCCTGCTCTGGGTTTGCGGGATGCCTTCTGGCGCTTAGAGTCAGCCGTACGGCCCCCCCCCCCCACTCCCCTGGGACAACAGCTCCCCCCAAAGGAACAAGAGACACGCCAGTGGGACCCCTGAGCGGGTGCCCCGGGAGCAGGTGGTGGGCTGACCCGACCCCTGCGGGTCCCCCTTCCTCCCCCGACACAGGCAGTATGTCCGGGACACCGTCGTGGGCAGTATGGGCCTCAAGGCCACGGGCCGGCTCTGCACCGTGGCCAAGGCCAGGGGGCTGCGTGCTTGCAGGTGAGTGACCCTTTGCTGCGCCCGGGCTCCAGGGGAGGGTGCGCGTCTCCGTCTGACCCCCACCCCCCCCCCCACCCCTGCAGGGGCGAGCTGAAGGACACCGTCCTGGACTGGGAAGATGCCCTGCCTGACCGGGACCTCACCCTCGCCGACGAGGCCAGCAGGTCTGACCCCACGTGAGCCCAGACCACGAGGTTCCAGCACGGGAGGGAGCCATCAGGAAAGGCTTCCCCGAAAGGGGTGGCCACACCCTCGCTGGGCCTCGCTGGCCCCATTGGTGACAGAGCCTTCTCACACCCTGTACGCCAGTCTCATGCGACGGGCAGGGAAACAGGCTTCAGCAAGGGGATGCCTCTGGCCCATGAGTCCCAAGCATCGGAGGTCACGCCCGCATCAGCAGCCCTGCTTCTGGCCGGGTGGGGAGGCTGCTCCGGGCGGACGGGAAGCTGGCACAGGTTGTGGGCGCCCTTGAGAGCAGAGAAGGGTGTGGAGCGAGCTGCCCAGGCTGGTCTGGGCGTGTTCCGGAGCACCAGGCGGCTGGTGGAGCACTGGGGCTCGAGCCAGGAGGGGCTGGCGGCCTCTCGCGCCTTGTGGGGCAGGAGTAGGGCTGCCGAGACCTTTGTGGGGGGGGGGGGTGGAGGGGCTCAGTCTCACCCTTCTTGTCCCAGGAACGCAGACCTGTCCATCACTCTGGGCACCTCCCTGCAAATCCGGCCCAGCGGGAACCTCCCACTCGCCACCAAGCGCCGAGGAGGTCGACTGGTCATTGTCAACCTTCAGCCCACCAAGCACGTACGTGCTGAGCCCACCCTGATGTACCCCCTGCTGCAGCCTCCTCCCCTCCAGACCCCTGCCTAAGCCCGGCCTGTCTTTGCACCCTGCTCCCCCCCCCCCCACAGGACCGCCATGCCGACCTGCGTATCCATGGCTACGTGGATGAGGTCATGACCAGGCTCATGGAGCACCTGGGCCTGGAGATCCCCACCTGGGACGGCCCTCGAGTGCTGGAGAGGGCGCTGCCCCCCCTGCCTCGCCCGCCTGCCCCCAAGCTGGAGCCCAAGGAGGAGGCCCCCACCCAGCTCAATGGCCCAGCACCCGCCAGCCCCAAGCCGGACCCCTCCGCCGAGCCCTGTACCCAGCACAACGGCTCTGGGCCTACCAGCCCCAAGAGGGAGCCGCTGGACAGTCCTGCACCCCACAGGCCCCCCAAGAGGGTGAAGGCCGAAGCGGTTCCCAGCTGACCAGGGGGCCCGGGGAGGGTGGGGCTTTTTGTAGAGACCACGGAGTCATCTTTTCTTACTGTTCTCACTTTGTTACTTTCACCTGCCCTTGCGGGTGGGGGGCAACCTCAGGGTGCTGAGAGCTGGGCTCCAGGCCCCAGGGCAGGCCCACCCCCCACTGCCTGTCTCTTTATCTTGAGGGGCCTGTGGTGTGGGCCTGGGGAGGAGCATTTTCACCCCGGACGCTGACCTTGGAGCTGACCCCCAGGCACCTGCTCCTCCCTGTGCCCCAGCCCCTGACTCAGGATGCTCTGGGGAGGTGTGGCCAGGCCCTCCCTAGTTCCCAGCCTAAGCAAGAGTTAACTCCCTCAGCCCCGGGGCCCTCACACTCCCCATCCCCTGCCTCCCCCAGATCGCCTTCATGATCCCTCCGGGAGGTAAGGGGGGGCAGAGCCACCTTTTCGGAGCCAGACTTCTTGGGGGCACAGACAATAGAGGCTTGCACTGCCTTTGGGGCTAGAGGGAGAAAGAGGCGTGTCCACCTGGTTCCTCCAGACTTCCAGAAAAGTCTTCAATGCAATAAAAGCAGAAATTCTTGCATCTGAGTCTGTGTTTAACATTCACGACTTTGTGCCGGGTCCTAGTCCCGGGGAGAGCAGGGCAGGGGGTGCAGAATGCACCGTCCCCTTGCCCCCTGTGGAGTCTGCCTGGGCCTCCCTGCAATCCAGGCCTGGGGGGGGGGGCGCGGAGGAGGAGAGCAATACCGCAGCGGGAGCTCCTGGCGCCCTCTGTGATTATATACTCCTGTGCGTGGTTTCTAGATATTTTCCCCCCACTGCTAGGCTGTGAGCCCCTTGATGCGAGCTGCCAGTGGCCTTGGGCCTCGTTCGCAGCCCGCCCCCCACCTCCCCGAACCGGCGCAAAGCGGGCGGGGCGGGGCGCATTAGGAGAGCGCCGGCCCAGCCGGGTTCCGGTGAGATCCCTTCACTTCCGATGCCTCGGTCTCCTCATCCGTAGATCGAGCGAGGTGGGCAGCGCGGCCCCCCCTCCCAGGAAGGCAGCTGCCCTAGATCGTCCGAGGACGCGATGAAGGGCCTCCTGAGGCCCCCAGAGACCTCGGGTTCCAGGCGCGCCGCGCTCACCGCTCGAGGCCGCTCTCCAAGGTGCTGAAGACACTCCCGGCGCCTGGCCGGCAGCCTTTCCACCCTGAGGGTCGCGGGGGTGGGGGGGGGGGGGGGGGGGCCGCACCACACTCCCCCTTCCGAGGCTGGCCCAGACGCTCCTTCCAAGAGCCGAGGAGCCCTAGACAACGCTTTGTGCCAACGTGTTCTGTCAAAATACTTTATTAAGGGTCACTGCAATCTTAGAAAAGAGGCGCGGCTGTGGGCTCAGCCAAGTGTGCAGGGGACAGGAAGGAGTCCCGGGGCAGGGGAGCTGTCGAGGCGTGGTGTGTGCGTGTGTCTGTCTGAGTCCGTGGATCACTCTGTATGTGCCCGTTCCTTTCTTTGCCTGGATGTGTATTTCTCGGGCTCCGTGGCCCTGCGCTTGTCCTGTGTCTGAGCGTGTCCTGTGTGTGCCCGGGTCCGCGGGTGTGTGGCTGTGACTTTGTGACATCTCCATCCTGGCACTTCCGCCAGGGTCTCACCTCTCACCCCCACGCCCGTTGCTGTCCACAGAAGGGCCCCTAAGCAGAGAGGCCCGGGGGCACGTCCGGAGGGTGCTCACAGCTCCTCCCCTGCTGCCTCCAATCCCCCGCGCCCAGGGCTGAGCGCTGGCTCAGGGGCAGTCCAGTCCAGCAGGGTGGCCTGGTTCAGCTTCTCTGTCGAGTTGTCTGCGATCAGGGTCGAGTTGTCCAACTCCTCCGTCAAGTTGTCCAGAGCCGACTTGCCCTGAGATTCCCAGTCTGCCCTGGGGCTGCCTGGAGACCCTTCCTGGGACGCGCCAGCTTTGGGCTGTGGTCCTGGGACCTCGGAGCCTGGTGTGGCATCGGGGGCCACACGGGACGCAGCGTCGTTGTGCAAAGTTCTGGAGAAAACTGAGCAAGGGTTGGGAGGGTCACGAGGGACGGGCTGGGGGACTGGAGTCCCTCCGTTCTCTGACCCCAGTCTCAGGAGTAGCAGCAAGGAGCCCCCCTCCCCCTGCCAAGCCCCAGAGGCCCAGTACAGGGGCTTAGGGAACCCAGGGGATTGTGTCCATGGTGCAGCCCAGAGGGGTTCTGAGGGCACAGCATCCCCGGCCCACCTACCTCGAACAGGCGCGTAGTCTCCGGCGCCCTCGGCTTTGTTGGCGACGAAAGGGCTAATGGAGGGCAGGACGATGAGGGCAAAGGAGAGCAGCAGGACCTGGCGGAGATGGGGGAGGTCACCCCATCCCTCCCCCACCCTGTGAGCAGAGACACCGAGGCCCAGAAGACAGCGGGGGCTCACGCTGTGCTCATCTCGCCACCCAGACCCCTTTGCCAAGGCCGAGGACGCCCGTCATCCTGGGGACCAGGACTTACCGCTATGCAGGTGCCTGTCTGGGCCGACTTGCTGGTGGACTGGACCACAATGGCCTGGAGCTTCTTCAGCTGCTCCAAGAGGGACCTTGGCAGGAATGGGCAGGCCTTGGCTGAGCCCCCCGGGGCCGTGATCTGGCCCCCATCCGTTTCTGGGGTCCCCCCAGCCCGGCTGACGTCTGAATCCCATCCATCCCTCATGGCCCCGCTGGTCTTTAAAGTCCCAGACTCTCCCTCGTCGCTTCAACAAATCTCCCTGAACATCCCACCCACTTGAACCCACCCACTTCTCTGCCACCCCACCCCCGTGACACGGGCTGCCATTATCTCTCACCAAAATGCCAACCCCAGCCTCTACTCTGGACCCCCAAGGCCTCTCTTGCTCCCCTAGGGTTCACGCTCCAAGCAGCAGCCAGACGGCACTTTTCAGACGTGAGCAGGCTTCTCTCGACCCTCCCAGGGCTCCCACGCCCCTGGGGTCAAAGCCCAAGTCCTCCTCGTGGCCCCCAAAGCCCCCCGCATGACCTGCCCCACTCCCTACCTGCCCTCTCCTCCTCCTCCTTCTCTCTCCCCCTCGCTTACTCTGCTGCAGCCACCCGGGCCTCCTGGCTGTTCCTCCAACACGTCAGACCCAATTCTGCCCCAGGACCTTTGCACAGGCTGGTTCCCTCTGCACCAAGGACATTAGTCCCCCAGATCTTTTTGTAGCTGGTTCTTTCTCCTCCATCAGGTCTCATCTCAAAAGCCATCACATCTGACCTCCCTGCCCAGAGTAGCGCCACCCCCCCACCCCCACTCGCTCTCCGGGGCCTTAACCTTGCTTCACTCTTCTCCTCAGTGTCTCTCGCTATGTGAATTAGCTTTTACGTATTTCCCTTTGTCTTGAGTCTGTCTCCCACCAGACCATGAGTTCTTTAAGTAGGGAGGCTGTCTGTGCAGTGCTGTGGTTCCAGGGCCCAGAACTACGCCTGGCACAGACGAGATGCTAAACAAATATTGAATAGACGGCCGCGCCTCTTAGAGCCGCACTCGGTTCTCCAGCACAGCGTGCTTCCGGCCTCTGGCCATTCGTCTGCCGTTTCCTCCACCGCAAACGCCTTTCCCCGACTCCAAGTGCCCTCCTCCATGCAGCCCGCACCCTTGCCCCTACCCCCTGCTCTGCTTTGCCATCACAGAGGCTGTCCCCCACGTTGTCCACCCCTCCTGCAAAGGACTCTGGGGGCCGGCTCCCCTGTCCTCTCCCATAGCTGGACCGAGACTCACAGGTTCTGCTTCTCCAGATGCAAGACCTTCCTCTGAAGCTCCTGGTTCTGGGCAGTGCAGGCTGACATCCTGCAGGGACAATGCCACAGTGACCTCCAGAACCCGTGCGTCACCAACTAGTTCGGCTGACATCTCCCTGGGGGGGGCCCCATTTTACAGGCAGGGGACCCAAGGCCAGAGAGGGGAAGTCACTCATCCCAAGCCACCCAGCAAGTCTGTGGACAGGGCCCAGATCTGAACCCAGCTCTGCCTGGCTCCCAGGCCCCACGTCTGCACTGATGTGGGGGCATCGCTCCGGTCTGTGCCCCGAGGACGGGCCGTGGAATGCCAAACTCGGGCAGCGATGCTTCCAGAAGACTGAGTGGGAGGGTGATGGGGAGTCCACGGGGAACTGGGTTACAGTCCTCACCCTCCCTTGTGACCTCAAGCCGCTCTGCTCTCTGACCTCAGTCCCCTCACCTGTAAAAAGGGGCTACGATTACCTAGTTCACAGAGCATTTGGGAAAACAACACGACATAAAGCTGATCAGGGGCTTCGCAGATTGCATCTGAGGACTAAGACAATGGTGACAAGTCCATCCGGGGGCTCCCGGATCCAGGCTGGGGGACCCATGTTTCCCACCTGTATCCATATGTGGGCGTGGTCTGGCCCCAGACTACCCAGATGTGGGACTGAAATACTCAAATTCCCGCATGACGATATGTCCCAGCCAAGAGAGTACACCCCGCCCCCCCACGGAAAGGCCCTCCTTCTGGATGACTCATGGGATAAAAATAAGAATCCAGGACATAAATTAGAGAAGATTCAAGGGCCAGATGGTAATGCCAATTGCGTAAATCACGATTCGAGAGGTGCGGCTAACACAGTGCGGAGAGGGACAGACCTTCACCAACCTTTACGCAGCTCAACAAGCTGGACGCACACGTGTTGAAAGTTCGCAAGAGAGCAACATAGCAACCCCCCCTCCAAAATCAAACATCAAGGTGGGGGGGGGCATACCAAATCTAGGAGCAGAAGTGGAAGAACTAGAAAAGTACAGGTGGGTAGGAGGTAAAAGCCAGAAAGCCACGCTTTGAAAAGAATAATTCAATAAATAAGTCCCTGGCAAGATTAACCAAGAAGGCAGGGGTGCCTGGGTGGCTCCGTCGGTTGAATGCCCCCCCTTCGGCTCAGATCAAGATCTCACGGTTTGTGGGTTCGAGACCCGGGGCGTCGGGCTCTGTGCGGACAGCTCGGAGCCTGGAGCCTGCTTCGGATTCTGGGTCTCCCTGTGTCCCCCTGTCCCTCCCCTGACGACAGCACAGAGCCTAGCAAACTAAAACGAGAGAACTGGGAACCATTGGATGTCGACACATTTGCAGTGAGCAGCTTCCCGGGCCAGTACGGCATCCCAAAACTGACTTGGGAAGAAAGAGAAGACCCAGGTAGACCTGTAACCTTCCTTCCGTCAGGCCACTCCCGGCTTAGAGAGTGGGTTTGCTCGCACGTTGCGCTTCTGTTAAAGAAGACAAAGGACGGGGCGCCTGGGTGGCGCAGTCGGTTAAGCGTCCGACTTCAGCCAGGTCACGATCTCGCAGTCCATGAGTTCGAGCCCCGCGTCAGGCTCTGGGCTGATGGCTCGGAGCCTGGAGCCTGTTTCCGATTCTGTGTCTCCCTCTCTCTCTGCCCCTCCCCCGTTCATGCTCTGTCTCTCTCTGTCCCAAAAATAAATTAAAAAAACGTTGAAAAAAAAATTAAAAAAAAAAAAAAAGAAGACAAAGGAGCCCGTCCCCTTAAAAGAGTTAAGAGAGCGGCAGTTGGTGAAAGCCGGGTGCGCGGTTTTTCGGAGGCGGATGTTCTGCCGAGAACGATCTCTCCTCTGTCCTTGCCACACACATCAAGGAAACGACCACAGCTCTGAGGACCAGTGGGGCTCACGCAGGGGGGGTAAGCACCCCAGCTCCAGGCAGAGCCCCACGGCAAGATGGGTAATACATCCTCCTTTCTTGGTGCCTCACGTTCCAGGGGATAAAGGGACCCCGAGCCTGACCTCTGCCATCTCCGGGCATCTTCCCACGCTTGTAATTCACATGACAAATGACCTCTCCCCGAGAGAGAAAGGAAACCTCTCATTTTCTCAGCGCCCCCCCCCCCCCCCCACACTGTGACCTTAGCCCCATTGCACGGCTCTCCCTGGGTCTCGGTCCCCTTCCCGTACCCCAGAAGGGCACCCCAGGGGCCCCAGCCTTACCGAGTTTCCAGGCCATCAATATATTCCTTCTTCTTTTTCCGGCTCTCTTGGGCCGACTGCTTGTTCCGGATTTTCCGGCGGATTTTTTTCAGCGCTCGCTCTTCATACTGCACAGTGACATGGTGGGGTGGGGGGAGGGTCCACCCTGTTGTCTGGCCCCCATGACCTCACCCCTGCTCCTCCGGGGGGAGCCCTCCCAGACCCAGGGAGCTGGGGGCAGACTCCCCATGACTCGAAGACCGCTTTCGTCCCCCTGAACTCGTGCAAAGTCTCCGGGGTGGGCGGGGGTGGGGGGGGGGGGTCCCGGGTCCTGAGAATTTTCCCGGATCCCAGTCCCAGGTAGGAACCGGCGGCCACACTCTGAGCGCTGGTGCGAGTGCGCCACCTTCTGGCCATGCCTGGGCACGGCGCCTTTCTGGGGGCCCGCGGATGTTCCGGTGGCGCTGGCGAACCCAGGTCTTGACATTGAGCGAAACGGGCTGGGCGGGGGCTGCGGGCGGAAGGGTGGGCGTAGGGGGGGCCACGGCCATGGAAATCGTGTGTGAACACTCCTGGCCAGAGACATTTTAGCGACCGATTCAAGCCTTCACAAAAATGCAGCGCGGCCCAGTCGAAGTCCGCGTGCAGGTCGTGGGTTGGGGGAGGGGGCGCAGGTCACCCCTTTGGGGAGCTCCGGCCTGCAAGGGGCTACGAGGCAGCGCGAAAGGCACAAGGAGGCCCCCCGGGGCCCAAACCGCTGCCGCCCGAAAGGCCGCCCTTGGCCCCCCGGGTGTGGGGCTCTGCCCGCTGAGCTGGGCTCAAGGACGAATTTCTGGGCTGCAGGGACGGACGCGTCCTAACACTCGAGGGCGGGTGGCCGCAGAAAAGGGGGCGAGGCCCGGGGCCAGGGCTCACCTTGGTGAGGGGCAGCTGGGTGGGCAGGGTGAGGCCTTCTTTGGCCAGAAGCTTCTTCTCGTCCTCCGTCAGCACCAGCTCCTGGCAGTGCTGGGTCGCAGGCCGGGGCAGGTGAGGGGCCCCCGGGTGATGCTGCTGCTGTGGGGGAGGGGGGGAGGGGGACACGGCTGTGGGGGCAGGGAAACCGCCTCCCGGAAGCGAACGAGACACCGGACCTGGGACCCTATGGGCGCGTCTGCCGTGGGGCCCCCGCTGGCCCCGGGGCCGCAGAGAGCGAGCACCGGCCCCCAGAGCCGGCACTTCCGCATCCGGGAACCCAGCGGGCGAAACAGCATCCGGCCGCGGCGCAGGTCACGATCTCGCGGTTGGCGGGTTCGAGCCCCGCGTCCGGATCCCGGGCTGGCAGCCCAGAGCCCGCTTGCGATTCTCTCTCTCCCTCTGCCCCTCTCCCCTGCCCTCTGTCTCTCTCTCCGATAATAATAACAACGGGCAACGATGACGCATTTAAGGCATTTAAAAGAATGTCTGGCCCGTGGTAGGTACTTGGTAAGTTTCAGCTATTTTAAAAAACGTTATGACGACGACCGTGGCGGCAAGCGCCCCACCCCATGTGTGTGACTCAGTCTTCCCGTCTCCGAAATGGGAGGCATCGGGGCCCTACGAACCCCCGGCAGCCCCGCAAGGGCTGAAGTTCCGGGGCGTGGGGTCCGGGCTGCTCACCAGGTCGCCGCCGCCGCCCGACAGGAGGAGGTCTTTCACCGTGAGGCTGCAGCTCGAAGGCAGGTCGGCCAACTCAGCCCGCTCCTCACGACGGAGGCCCTGGCTCCACATTTCTGAGCAGGGCAGATGGAGACAAAGACGCGGAGGGGTCACGCGCGGGCCCCTGAGCTCCCCGCTTCTACCTGCCTCCTCCAGCAAGGCCGCCAGGATTGACCGCAACGCGCTAGGGCCCCAAGGCCCCGGGTTGAGGGGAGCATCCCCGACCGGTGCCTCGGTCTTCCCGCCGATGGAAAACGGGAAGCCGACTCATCAGGACGTTGTTGAGGGACCCGATGCCAAGCCAGGAGGGACCGGCTGTTATCGGCCAGGGTTACAGGCTAGGTCTCCAGCCGGCTTGGCCTTGTCTCCCCCTGGTCCTTGCCCAGGTCTGATTCACCTGCGGCTCCCTCCCCCTTGCACCCGGCACGCTGGAGGCAAGGTGCTCCCCAGAGCACAGACTTCGGGGTGGCTCAGCTCTCGGTTCTTATCCCGACTGTGCAGAGCTGTGTGGCCTTGGTGAAGTGACCAAACAAACCTCTCTGAGCTTCCGTTTTGTTAACTCTCCAGCGAGTCTAATAAGAGCTGAAGGGACAGAGGACGGCCCTGCCGGCGGGGAGGGGTGTCTTCCGCATCAGGCCAGTTTTCCCCAGATCTGGGGGTGGGGGGGAGCGTCTGAGGCCTGGGGTCCCCGGACCTCACGCCCTGTCTGTCACTGAACGTCTACTATGGTCCTGGCATCGACGTACAGAGATGAGGTTGGAAGCGTGGCGCCTGGAGCAGGAGCCAGGCTGCGGGGGCTGCGCCCCAGCTCAGCAGCTGTGACTCACGGCCTCACCTCACGGGGACTCCATTTCACCGTCCGGGAAACGGGCCCATGACAGCGTCTATTTCAGAGGGCGAGTGTGGGCGCCCAGCGCCTGGCACGGGCAAGGGCAGTGAACAAAGAGGGAGGACCCACCCAAGTCTATGGCCACAGACGCGTCCAGCACTTGGGCCACGGGTCCGGGGGGCCCGGCGAGGCAGGGGGCTCCCGGGTGGTAGGAGGGGCAGCCCGCGGGGGTGGTGGCTGCCCCACTGCGTGGAGGGGTGTCCTGGGAGTCGGAGGGCAGGTCTTCAGAGATGCCACTGTCACTGGCTGCAGGGGACCAGATCGGGGAGCCGGGCACTGAGTCTCCAGAAGCCAGGATGGAGTTGAGGAAATCATCTGAGTCTGGGCCGGGCAGGACCTGCTGGGGCAGAGAGAGAAGGGTGGGCGTTACAACCTCTATGCTGGGGGCACCCGGGGGGCCCAGTCGGTTGAGCATCCGACTTCGGCTCAGGTCACGATCTCGCGGTCTGTGAGTTCGAGCCCCGCGTCGGGCTCTGTGCTGATGGCTCAGGTTCTGTGTCTCCCTCTCTCTCTGCTCCTCCCCTCGTAGCACTCTCTCTCTCTCTCTCTCTCTCTCTCTCTCAAAAATAAACAAACATTTAAAAAAAAATTTTTTTTTAAACCCTCTATGCTTTGTTCCCGATTGCTGTGTGACTGAGCAAGCCACTGATCCTCTCTGGGCCTCACTTACCCTTTCTGCCAGACAGACGAGCTAACGCTCCTTCCTCTGGGGTTGTTGGAGCCTCAACACGATCTCGTAGCACGGGTACCACCCGAGGCACAAGCCCCCGGTTGGAGTTCAAACCCACCCCCAAACTGCTGTGTGACCCTGGACGAGTTACTGCCCCTCTCTGGGCCTTGGCTTCTCCACCTGTAAGAAGCTAATGTCAGCCACCCCTTAGGGTGGCTGAGAGGTTCAGCACAAGGATGTGCTTTGCTAAGAGTGGGCGCCGTGAGCCCTAAACGCCGCACGAAGCTGAGCGAGGCTCCCGTCTGAGGCCTGGCGTGTCCTCACCTGGTCCTCGAGGTGGCCCCAGTCCTCGCCCAGCTCTACGTGTCTCAGGATGCCGTCCTGATGGTCAAACAGCAGGTCCAGGAGCTCCAGGCTGCCAATGGGGCCCATGGGACCGGTGGAGGAAGCCATCTGGGGCAAGGAGGGGACAGGCGTGAGGGTCACACAGCCCCCTCCCCTCCCACCTCCCATCTGCACACCACCCGACGTCCGTGGGCCTCAAGTCCCCGCCCCCCACCCCCCCTCAGCCCCCGGGCTCAGCCCACCGCTGCCCTTGGAGTTTCCTTCTCCAGACGGGCCATGAGCTGACACGGGCTTCCTCAGGGCATGGGAGCTGATTTCTTTAAAAGTTCTAGAAGGTGCAGGCATGGGGGCGGGGGGGGGGGGGGGGGAGCAGCCTGGTCGACCCCTGGGGGGCCGATGAAACTAGTTCCCTCTCCCCCCTGCCCATCCCTACTCTCCCCTCCCGGAGGAAAGACAAGGGCAGCCCCAGGGTGGAGGCAGGACTTCCGCTGTGACACGCTCTCTCCGAGCCCCGGTCTTCCCATCCGTGCAATGGGGGCGTGAGGCTCCTTCTGCCTCTGGGAGTCTGGGGAGGGTTTCCTGGCTGAGACCTCCGTCTCCCGTGGCCCCCGGGCACGGCTCACCTTTCCAGCTGCTAAATCCCCATTCATGAGGCCGGCCAGCTCTGCCTCCAGCCGCCTCCTGAGTCTGCCCAGATCCGGAGCTCACCCCACAACCGGGCTCCCAGGCTCCCCGCGCTCCTCTCTGCGGCTCTGTAACCGCCCCCAAAAGATGCTGAAATAGCGTGGGGAGGTCCCGGCCCGTCCCCGGGTGCCGATTGGGGGACAGGCACGACGGACAGGGTTCAGGGCCAGTGGCACCAGGGCAGGCTGGGGGAAGGGAGGGAAGACCGTTATCTTGATGTTTTGTGCTTTCCGGGCCTGCAGTGGGCAAAGGCCAAAGTCTGGGGTGCCTCAGCTTTGCCATGACCTCTCCCCTACTTCCAGGGACTGTTTCTCCTCTGAGTCCCGGGACGCTGGGCTCCAGGAGAGCCCAGGGCCCCTGACTGGGTCCGGTCCACCCTCCGGACAGAACAAAGCCAAGAGGCACGGCCCAGGCCTTTGCTGAAGTCGCCCCCTCCTGCCACAAGCTGCCTTCCCTCGGGGGCTGGCAACCTCCTACCCACCCTCCAAGCTCTCCACAGACAAACTTGAGCAGCGCCCCCCCCCCCCCCCGTTCCTTCTAGAATCTTCTATGGGTCATTTACTCACTGAATGTGGATTGAGCCAAACTGGTTCCCACCCCAGGGCCTTTGCACTGACTGTTCCCGCCGCCCAGGACTAACTCCCCTCCCCTCCCCCTCTGACTCTGGACTGTCTTCACAGGTTCATAAATGTTCGATTATTTGTGAACCAGCCCAGATGGCTGAGAGGCGGTGGGTGACCCCTGCCCCCAACAGAGGAGCCCTGCCCCATGGCTCTTCGTGACATCACGGTTGTCACGGAACCCCCTCACCGTTCGAAATTTTCTCGTCTGTTTCCCTGGTTTTTTGTCTTCCCTCATTTCTCCCCTCCCCCCCACCCCCAGGGCCTTGTGGGCTAGAATGGAGTTTCTTTTGTTCTCTGCTGGGCCCCCAGCATCTAGGAAAGTGCCCGGTACACAGTGGTGCTCAATCAGCTCTCGCTCACGGAGCGCCTCCTGCGTGCCCACCACTTTTAAAAGTGAGCTCTGAACCCAGTGTGGGGGCTTTTACACTCAGGACCCCAAGATCAGGAGCTACGTGCTCTACCGACGGAGCCAGCCAGGCAACCCCTTAAGATGGTGACATTTAAGTACAACCCTGAAGGACGAGAAAGAGCCAGCCATGGGAAGATCTGGGGGAAAGGTGTTTCCGGCTGAAGAAACAGCACATGCAAAGGTCCTGGGGTAGTACCCGGGCAGGCCTGTTGGGGGGAACAGGGAGGAAGCCCATGTGACTGGAGCAGGGGGAGAGAGGGAGGAGGGAAGGGCAGGGAGGGGATGCGGGGATCAGGGAGTCTTGGGGGGTGGCTACGGTGAAGGATTTTGTTTATACTCAATACAGCAGGAAGGTGTTGGGAGTTCAGTGAATGGAGGACTAAAGTGAGCCTCTGTATGTCAGGCGCGACGTTAGGCACTAGGGTCACGGGGTAACTAAAACACCCTCCTTGCTTCCAAGAAATTCCCCTCCCAGTGTGTTTTTCTCTCAACGGACCAATCGTCATTTATTCACGGAACAAACATTTAATGAGGGCCTACTACGTGCCACGCTGATGTGGTACAGCAGCTGTTCCCCCAGGGCACAGGGGACCACGTCTGGGGATGCCTGTGGCTGGAAGGACAGGGGAGCTCCCGGCACGGAGGGGGGGTGGGGCCGGGGAAGCTGTTCAGTCCTTCCCCCTGCCCCAGGCAGTGATCCAGCCCCCACGCCGCCGACTGTGGCATTGGGGGGGAGGGGGATGTCTCTGAATCACCGTCCCCTCTGGTCGCTGGTGCCCTTATCTCCCTAAGCCTCCCAATCTTTCTCACTTCCTCTCTGCCTCTGTAACCACCGTGTTGGCTTTTTTAAGGGCCGTGTTTGGCTTCGCTTGGCTTTAGTGATCCCCAGTCATAATATTTATTCGGCCTCTGCTGTATACGGCGCTTTCCCTACACAGCAGGTGCATGAAGCGGGTGAGGTTCGACTTGTAGCTTCTCCTGCCTCCGCCTCCCTCTCCGGTGCGACCCTCAGGACCTCGTGCCCTGGAGACAGAGCTCTCCCTCCTCCTCGGACCCAAACCCGCCTGAGGGAGGGGTCTGGCAGCACTCACTCCCCCCTCCCTGCAGATTTAGACCCGGTAGGGCCCCTCCCCAGGATATTTGTATTTAAAAAAAAAAAATTTGTTTTTATAATTATGGACTTTAGAAGGCGTTTATATGCCCCAATGAAGAGCTATCTGAGCAAGTAAGATAAGGCTGGGCCGGACTCTGACGTGACCTTCCCACAATGGAGTCCGCATGGCTGATGGGGGTCATATCTACCCGGTTTGGGAAATTGGGTGGTTGGACGCGCCTGTCCCTGATGACTCAGCAATTTCGCTCCTGGGGGTTTGTCTGAGAGCGACGCAAACCTGTGTTCGCGGCAAGAAAGGGACGTGCCCGCCAAGACTGGAACCTGAACGTGTGAAGGTCCGTAGCAACTTGACGCAGAGTTGTCCTGGGCGGAAGGCAAGTCAAATGCCCGGGGGTAGGGGAATAAGCAAGCCGGCCGAGCCAAGCGACGCGGGGCTACTCAGCCATAGGAGGGGACGCGCGGCACGAGTAGGCGCACCAGGGGTGAATCTCGGGGACGTCGAGTCGAGAGACACCGGTCACCAAAGAACGCACGCTGCGCGATTCTACCCGTACGACATCCAGAACGGAGGCCAAAGCATCACCGGGAACAGAAAGCAGTTGAACAGCGTTAAACGTTAAAAATTTATTTTTTATTTTTTTATATTTGTTTATTTTTTTAATTATTTTTTTGTTTTTTTTAATTTTTTTAAATTATTATTATTATTATTTTAATAAAAGTAAAAATTCGTGCTCGCCTCGTGTACTAAAATCGGAACGATACAGAGAAGATTAGCATGGCCCCTGAGCCAGGAGAACACAACCGGTTTTCAGCCCCCCCCCCCCCCCCCCCCCGCGTGAAGACAATACCCTCCCCATCGAAAATGCGCCAGGTTAGTGAAAAATATACCCTCCCCATCGAAAATGCGCCAGGTTAGTGAAAAAGGACGGTGTGGGACAAAGGACGCCCTGCGTGAGTGAAAAAAGGAGCCGTGAATACAGACGCCCCTTTGCGGGAAGGTTATAGGCCACCCCGGGAGGAGGTGGGACTTGGGACAGCTTTCAGGGCTGGGCGCGCTCCCGGAGGAGAAGGGCTTTCTAGGCCTCATCACTAACGCTCTCCGAATCCGAACCCACGTACCTGTGGCACAGCTTCCGAGGAAACACAATTTCAATTTTTTTTGTTTGTTTGTTTAAGGAGAAAAACCATCACGAACCGAGGATCACGCCTTCTCCCCAGCGTTTTCAAGTTTTCTGATGCAGAGGCAGCAGGTATTCGAGTTAGCATTTAAGAGCTGCTTTTCCTACCGCCGTGAATCGCTTCACCTGTGTCCCCAAAGCCCAGCGTTCCCACGTTCCCACGGGGGCTCGATGCCGCCCTTGTAACGTTCTGCAAAGAAGGAAATGCCTCTCTTTCACCGCGATTGCTTTCTCCTGGTGTGAACGCTAAAGGGTCAATGATTGCCGGCCGAGCCCCGCCAGGAGGTAGTTCCCCCAGACCCGTGTCTTTCTCAGGGATCCCTCTGCCTTTCCATCCCCCAGGTTTCCTCGGGTGGTTTCCAACGGGCGCAGAGGGAACATGCGCGCGAAGCTCTTTGTGCTAATTCTAACTAAAGTGTGAATGACTGACACCCGGTTCACGCATTCCTTTTTCTTGGGAACAGATACATTTTCTAGTGAGGTTTGGAGGAATTGTAGCTCAAGTCCGGACTAGCTCTTAGGTTCTTGCCCCGGGGGCAGAATTCATCCCGGCCCCCCACCCCCACCCCACCCCCGTGTTTGTTAGGTATAAATAGTTCTAGTAAAAGGTGAATAACTGATATCGAGCTCATATATCCCTTTTCGTGGGAGCATTTATGTTTTCTCATGGAGCTTGAAGGCAATGTAACTCCAAGATTAGCTCTTAGCTTTCCTCCCAGGGCAAAAGTCACCCCTCTCAGGTGTTACTTAGGTATAACTAGATCCAGTTCAAATATGATGACAGATGTTAGGTGGGTACATTGTTTCTCCTGGGAACATTTACATTCTCCATCGCAGCTCAGATCTATATCAGCCCTTAATGTTTTGTCCACGGCAAATCCTTCCCTCTGTGCCTTTCTTTCTTTTTTTTTCCTTTTTCTTTTCTTTTTTTTAGAGACAGAGAATGTGAGTGGAGTAGAGGAGCAGAGGGAGACAGAGAGAGAGAGAGAATCGCAAGCCAACTCCACGCTCGGTGCAGAGCTGGCTGCGGGGCTCGATCCCACGACCCTGGGACCATGACCTGAGCCGAAATCAAGAGTCGGACACCCAACCAACGGAGCCACCCAGGCGCCCCAGGGAACTCTTTTTTTTTTTTTTTTTAATTTTTTTTTTAACGTTTATTTATTTTTGAGACAGAGAGAGACAGAGCATGAACAGGGGAGGGGCAGAGAGAGAGGGAGACACAGAATCGGAAGCAGGCTCCAGGCTCTGAGCCATCAGCCCAGAGCCCGACGCGGGGCTCGAACTCACGGACCGCGAGATCGTGACCTGGCTGAAGTCGGACGCTTAACCGACTGCGCCACCCAGGCGCCCCCCCCCCCCCCAGGGAACTCTTGAAGTTGAGAAAATGTTACCCATTTCGTCTGCAGCCTGAGGACAGGTCCACAGGAGGAAGCACGATTCAGCGGGGAAGAACCCAGGGTTTGGAATCAGATGGGCCAGCGAGTGTGTGAACTCTGCCTTCCCTCCTCACAAGGGTTGTGGGAGCCCCGGGGGAAGTCACTTCACTCCGAACCTCCTCTTTCCACGTCTGTAGAATGGGTACGCCGGGCACGCCGGGGATGCCACGCTGTAAGGAATGTAGGTTTGGGGCTGCTGGCCGTTGTTGCCCCACGCTGGGAGGCTGGGAGAATGAGGCCCGCCCAGACCACGGCAGAGCAGCTAGAGGGTAATCGAGCCCCGACAACACGGTCCGATGTCCTGGATCCAGCCATACCTGAAATCCCATCCTGGGCTCCAGACGCAGGGCAGCCATGTGAGCCGGTGGATTCTCCTTTGGCTTAAAGTTTCGAGTTGATTTTCAGACCCTTGCACGGCAGGGAGGGGATTATGACAGGACGCTATTCACTTTCGCTACTTAATTCTGCCCACAGAGCTCTGCCCGACTCGAACCGCACGCTGGAGTGTGGATCCCTGCTCTCACCCGTCTGCCTCGTCCTTTCACAACTAGACCGAGCCCCCTGAAGGCGGTCTTCTCATCTCCCCCGACACTACTCAGGGCATGATGGGTACCCAAGAAGCTCTGGCAAGTTCTGAATCTGCCGAAAAGGTTCTCTCCTACTCACACCCTTTGGGTTATTTTTCCTCCCTGTTTCTTGACCGTCAAGGTCCCATAACTGAATTACTGCCAGTCTAATCTCATGGCATGAGATTAACGTTCGTTTGTAGCCGAGCCTGTGCAGTTGTTTAAATCATATAAAATAAAATAAAGTAAAGTAAAGTAAAATAAAATAAAATAAAATAAAATAAATAAAGTAAAGTAAAGTAAAATAAAATAAAATAAAATAAAATAAAATAAAATAAAATAAATAAAGTAAAGTAAAATAAAATAAAATAAAATAAAATAAAATAAAATAAAATAAAATAAAAAAATAAATCATAACATAAGTTTAGACATTTCCCGAATGTCGGCCCCTTACCCCCTTCCGTTAACATCCCACTTGCCCGAACTTATTTTTATCTCTGTGGGCTTTGCTCATGTTCATTAAAATGTGCCTTCAAAACACATTCATTCCTTGCCTGCCGCTTTCTTGGGTCCTCGTCCTATGACGCGACAGTCCTTACAGGGACTCCACACCGGCCTCACACTCATGCGGCTTCGTCCTGCCTCAGGGCCTTTGCACTTGCTGTCCTCTCTTCCTGGAATTCCTTTTCCCAGATCTCCCTGTGGCTGGCTCTCTTCACCTTCGGATTTCTGCTCAAATTCACCTCCTCCGTGAAGCCCCCTTGACCACCTTCTTTAAAATTGCAATTCCCCTCCCCCTCAGTCTCCATCCCCCATCCTGCTTTATGTTTCTTCGCAGCAACTTACGATCATCCGACACACCACAGATTTTATTTATTTATCAGGGCACGCATTCATTCAACAACCGTTTATTGAGTATCTGTGCCAGGCACAGAGACACATCCTGGGGGATACAAATATTCATTGTTTGGGGCGCTTGGGTGGATCTGTCGGTTAGGCGTCCAACTTCGGCTCAGGTCATGATCTCACAGCTTGTGGGTTCGAGCCCCGTGTCAGGCTCTGTGCTGACAGCTGGGACCCTGGAGCCTGCTTCGGATTCTGTGTCTCCTTGTCTCTCTGCCCCTCCCCTGCTTGTGCTCTGCCTCTCTCTCTCTCTCAAAAATAAACATTAAAACATTAAAATATATATATTCATTGTTTTAGTAACAAAGAATGTCATTTAAAAAACACCTTTTTTTTTTTAGTTTATTTATTTTTGAGAGAGAGAGAGAGAGAGAGAGTCGGAGCAGGGGAGGGGCAGACAGAGTATCCCAAACAGGCTCCGTGCTATTACTGTGGACCCCGATGCAGGGCCCGATGTGGGGCTCGATCTCACAACCGTGAGATCATGACCTGAGCCGAAATCAAGAGTCAGACGCTGAACCAACCGAGCCCCCTTCCCCCCAGGTGTCCCAAACAAAAATGCCTTTGGATCCTTTTCTGCATCAACCTCGGTCCAGGTCCTTAAGAATGTGGAGTGAAGAGCTAGAAAGTCTCCAGCTAGGACTGTCTGCTAAACTGTGACGAGATCTGTGTCCACATTCAGTGTCCCCAGCGCCTGGCACACAGGAGCCACCCGATCGGTGCTCGTAGAAGAAACAACCAAAGATGTATAAACAGAATCACAGAGCTTAGTGCCCGGTTGACAGACTAGAGCCCGTGGGCCCGTTCCGGCCCTCGTGTGTTTTTTGTAAATAAAGCTTTATTGGCACATAGCCATGCCCTTTGGTTTGCTTGTTGTTTATGGCAGCTTTCATGCTACAATGTCAGAGTTGAGTCATTGCAGCAGAAAATATTTGCTATCTGGCCCTGTAATTCACAGATTTCGTGAATGAGACCGGCGTGGCCCCACACGCGGGGATCACGTCACACGGTCATCGGAGCACCCGAAGTATACAGTGTGACTGACAAAGTGATGTTGAAATTTTATTCCACTGTGATTAATTTACATGTGAAAACCTATACTCAGTTCCGTTCACGGACCGCTGTTAGTACGTATGGAACGACTTCGGTGCATGAACCGACATTTTTTTTTTTAATTTTTATTTTTTTATTAAAAAATTTTTTTTTAATGTTTATTTATTTTTGACAGAGAGAGAGAGAGAGTATGAGCAGGGGAGGGGCAGAGAGAGAGGGAGACACAGAATCCCAAGCGGGCTCCGGGCTCTGAGCCATCAGCACAGAGCCCGATGCGGGGCTCGAAGTTGTGAGCTGTGAGATCGTGACCTGAGCTGAAGTCGGAGGCTTAACCGCCTGAGCCACCCAGGCGCCCCAGCAGGCTATATTATTAAATCAAAACTTAGTTTTGCTTTGTGCTGTTTATACGTAGCTGCTAGAAATTTTCACAGGACACGTGAACATTTTTTTAGGTTTATTTATTTTGAGAGAGAGAGAGAGAGAGAGGCCGAGGGAGGGGCAGAGAGAGAGGAAGACACAGAGAATCCCAAGCAGGCTCTGTGCTGTCAGTGCAGAGCCTGATGCAGGGATCAACCTCACAAACCGTGAGATCAGGACCTGAGCTGAAACCAAGAGCCGGAGGCTTGACCAACTGAGCCCCCGGGGCGCCCCTGACACATGTACGTGACTGTTCCACGAGGTGGTGCTGGGCCAGGGCAGAGCTCGGCTTCACATCCTTGCCGTGCAGCTGTGTGACTCCGGGCCAATGACTCTGCCTCTCCCTGCCTCAGTTTCCTTGTCTGTGAAAGGCGGTAAAGGCCCTCCTCACACCGAGGTGTTGGCAGGAGCCCATAAATTAAAGCATGTGAGGGGCTAAGAAGGAACCTCCAGGGACCCAGGTCCCCAAACCTGTGCTCTGTGTGTCAATTTCCATCACGAGCAGTACGTGCACCCGTAAGGAACCTGTCGTGCTCCAAACCCGGGACACGCGGGCAGAAGCCTGGCTGGCACTTTCCGGCCGCCTTGGCCCTTTGGCCTCAACACAGATCTGCTCAGGACAGCGGGTCCCGTTTTGCACACGAGGACCGAAGGGCTAATCAGGGGTCGTGACTCACTGTGCCACTCCATGAGTCAGCCACAGCGGGGACAACGCCCGGGCTCCCTGCTCCAGGTGGAGGCTTGTCCCCGGCCACCATGTCACCTCCCCGTTCCTTTGACTTCTCCCTGGGGGGGGGGGGGGGTTCTCTCTACACTGGCCTTTAAGGTCAGTTTGGGAGGAAGAGGCAGGGGGGTTCTGGGAGCAGCAAGCCCTTGACTAACTCTCTGCTCCCTCCTCCTGTCCCTCCTCCTCCCTTTCCTCCCCCTCCTCCTCCTCCTCCAGGACCCTCCCTTGGTGTACCGCCAGGCTGGGCAGTGAGTAAAACCCTCGTGATACGGGTGTGGCAGGGGCAGGCCAGGGGCTGGGGGGCAGGGGGACTCTGACCCACCTCTTGGGCAATGCCCAATGATCATTACCACCTAATCCTCAGGGTGCCTCCTACATCACGTGCCACATCGTGTCCAGGAAGTTCCAGGCCCTTGGGGTGGGTGACCACAGGTGATGTGGTCTCTGAGCGCCACAAGGGAGGAGAGCTTGGCCCGGGGTGGGCGCCCTCCGGCTTCCCTAAAGGATGAAGGGCGCCGTGCCCGAGAACTCGTCTATTCTTGTGGTCACTGTTTATTGAGCACCTGCTATGCGCGGGGCGTCAGGGACGCCGCAGGCTGCAGACCAGACAAACCCTCCCCCTGTCCGCACGCTGATGTTCCCGCAGGGGCAGACAGAGGCTAAATAAAACCACTTGCACATAAGCAAGTGAATAAGTCAGATAAAGACACCATGAAAAGAAAACCAGAGCAGGACAGGTGTGGAGATAGGAAGGACGGTTGGAGGGGCCGTGGGGCCAAAATGCGTTGCGCGCAGGGGGGGAGGCAAGGGCAGGGGTGCTGGGGGCCTGTTCCAGGGTGAGATGGCTCATGGCCAGGTGCGATGGCCAGTCGTCAATGGCTCTGGAAGGTTCTGTGGGGGTCTGGGTGGGACGTGTGCATGGACAGGGCTGGGAGGCCCGGTGTGTCAGGGGCCCTGCTGTCCAAGCCTGGAGTCTGGGGCTCGCTCCTAACTGGGGCGCAGGCAGGTGGTCCCCCAGCTCCAGGAGGATGGGCGGCCCCTGGGGCGGTGCCCCGTGAGGGCCTTGAGGGTAGAGGAGCAACGGGGGGGGGGGGGCCCTCTGTCCGTCCCCACCCCTCCTCCATGTCTAGCCCCCATCAAATCTTGGTGATTGCTTTATGGCTGGCGGTTCCAAGGGTCACAGCAACGCTCTCACAGGAAAGGAGGCCTCCATTGGCTGTGGATGTGGTCATTCCAGCTTCCTTCCCGTCGCCTGGGGGGGGGGGGGTGCTGGGTGTGTCTCCTCTGGCTCCACCCCAGGGCATTCTGGAAAGGAGCCCACAGTGCGGGGGTGCAGAGGCATTTCTACGTCTCCAGACCCTGAATTTGTCCTGACCCTTCACCTTCACCAGCCTGCGGAAGGAGGTCCCGTAGACAGGGCGCCTAAGGGCAGAATTTAGTGTCTCCCCGCCCTGGAGGCTGCAAATCCCAGATCTAGGTGTGGGCGAGGCTGGCTCCTTCCGAGGCCTCCCCTAGTGGTGTAGACCCCGCCTTCTCCCTGTGTCTCTGTGTAAAAGACACCCTGTCCTATGGCTCAGGGCCCCGCCCTCATGACCTGAACTTGATCACCACGCTAAAGACCCCCTCTCCAAATAGAGTTACATTCTGAGGTCCTGGAGGTTACAGTTCCAACTTTTGAATGGGGGGGGGGGGTTGGGGAGGGCACGTCCTTCAACCCACAAGGCCTTCTCAAAGCTGTTCCCAAACCCACGCCTGGTGGCCTCTGCCCAAGGGTCACCTCCCTCAGGGACCATGCTGAGCATCCCAGCCACTCTAGCAGAGCACCTGGCGGGGGGCGGGGGTGGGGGGGCTCTGATCACCTGTCCATTCCCTCTGTTCACACCAGGGAACGGGCCCCTGTCTGCGTCGGCCACCGATGGCCCCCCACCATCAAGGCGGCTCCAGACGCATCGCATCTGCGGAATGAGCCCCGCAATCCAGCACGTGCCGCGGATCCCAAGATAAGTGTGGCTGCTCTCGGCCAACTTGGGACAGCAGCCTCGGGTCTCATCAGTCCTTAACTTACTCTCCCCCTTCGTGCCTGGTGGCGTTCTGGCCTGCGTGACCCGGGACCTCAGCGCCCCCCCAGCTCGGCACAGTATGCTTAGCCGGGACACCACATCGCGTCTCCCCTCTGAGACCCCGTCCGGAAAAGTGTGACGATTGACCTAGAAGGTTATATAAGCCTCCTGTAAAGGCCAAACATGGGGGTTAATCTTTAATCCCAGGGAGAATCTGATCAGGATTGGCGTTCGATTGGAGGGACGGGCCCAGGAGTTCGGGCACAGGGAGAAGCCCACCAATTAGAGGCCAAGCCCACCCACGCATGAGAAGGGTGTCGGAAAGTCCCGTGTCCTGTCTCTTGCACTGGGACGCGCTATGAACTTGTGCCCAGAACTCCCTTCCAGCAGCAGGCCGGTCCCCCACACCTCCCGCCGCCACTCGCCAGGTTGGACAACACTGGAAAGGTCGCCCAGCCGATGCACCCCCACATCTGGCAGGATTGAACAACACTTATCTTTATGTTGCATTCATTCCTGCGATCACCTGCTCTTTGGGGCATCCGACATCCGTCTGAATTTATCATCGTGTCCCTGATTGTCATTCTAAAATCAATTTAATGAAGAAGAAGAAAAAAACAAAGTTGGCGACGCTGTTGAAGAGTGTGCCAAGGCTTTTTCCTTCGATGCATTTTTTGGAAAGTTTTATACACTTATTTCGAGAGAGAGAGAGCGGGCGCGAGAATCCCAAGCAGACTCCGGGCCGTCTGCGTGGAGCCTGCACAAGGCGCGATCCCACGAAGCGTGAGACCGTGACCTGAGCCAAAACCAACAGTCGGACACTTAACGGACTGAGCCGCTCAGGTGCCCCTGATACGTTTATCTTCAAAGGAAACATGACAGGGGCTCCTGGGCGGCTCAGTCGGCATGATCTCGAGGTTCATGAGTTCGTGAGTTCGAGCCCCGCGCTGGGTGTGGGGATGACTTAAAAATTAAAAAAAAAAAAAAAGTTTTACACAAGCAAACTCCATCCTTCAGAAATCTCAGTGAGTGGGGCATTTCTTCACACCCAACAGCAAATGTTGTCACCCCAGTGCTCCAGATGGTGACCACTCAGCCTGTGGCTGCGATGCGGAAAGCGTCACCGTCAGCATGTCAACCAATGAGCAGGGCTGTGTGCCAATAAAACTTTATTCGTAACGCCGCAATTTGAATCCTAGACACTTTGCACATGTCGTGAAATATTATTTTCTTTTTTTTTTTTTGATCCCCCCCCCCCAACCGGTTAAAAAAAACTATCCTTAGCTCCTACAAAAATAGACATTGGGCTGGAGTTGGCCAGCAAGCTGTGGTTTATCAACTCTTCATCTAACTGCTGCCAGTCGTAGTGATATTCTATAGCGGGACACTTTGGATTAGCACATTTTCATTGTTTATCCTTTGGTAAACATCGTATCCCACTTGGAAGAGAATTTGGAGAACTCTGTGCCATACATTTGGCTAGAACACACACAGAGATTCAGCTACCCATGTTCATTAAAAAAAAAAAATTTTTTTTTTTCACATTTACTCATTTTTGAGAGACAGGGAGAGACAGCGTGAGCAGGGTAAGGGCAGAGAGAGAGAGAGAGAGACACAGAATCGGAAGCAGATTCCAGGCTCCGAGCTGTCGGCACAGAGCCCAACGCGGGGCTCGAACCCACGAACCGCGAGGTCGTGACCTGAGCCGAAGTCGGATGCTCAGCCACCCAGGCGCCCCGAGGTATGTTTCACTTTAAAAGAAACTCGCTACCGGAAGGGAAAGTTACTCGTCCATCACTCTCTGTACTTCGTTGGACTGCGGTGTTGGAATGGCTATACATGGGATGTCCAATAAAAAAAGAAACATTTTCACTCTGTATTTCTTTCCCGGCCATTCGTTACTATCATCTGTTGCTTTTCGACGTGAGGCTCGAACCCACAGCGGCGAGCCCAGCAGTCACGTGTTCTCTGGGCTGAGCCAGCCAGGCGCCCCTGGTTTTCGCATTTTTAAATGCTTTTGAAAAAAATATGGCAGAGCAAGTTATTTCGTGTCACAGGAAAATGATATGAAATTCAAATTTCAGCCTCCCAAACCCACAACGTCACTGGCACAGGGCCCCGTGCCTCTGGGGAGGTGCTGTGTGCCTAGTGTGGGAGCTGGAAGGGTACAGCGGAGCCCCTGGCAGACAGACAAGTGCGGTTAAACTTTCGGCTACGTGGCCCTTGAAGAAAAAATTTGCCGGGGCGCCTGGGTGGCTCAGTCCTTTACGCGTCTGACTCTTGGTGTTCGGCTCAGGTCATGATCTCCGGGGGTTCGTGAGTTCGAGCCCCACGTCGGGCTCTGTGCTGACAGCATGGAACCTGCTTGGGATTCTCTCTCTCTCTCTCTCTCTCTCTCTCTCTCTCAAAATAAACTTGAAAGAAAGAAAAAGAAAGGAAGGAAGGAAGAAAAACAGGTTTGCAGACTCTGGCCCTAATTTGTCAGCCCCTGTCCTCCAAACGCCCAACTCTGGAAGCATAGGAAAGGCTCTCCAGGTTCAAAGACACAGACACCCCCCCCCCCCCCCCGTTCTGGGCGCCCAGCATCCTCGGTGGACCCCCTCTCTCTCTCTTCCCACCGGGCCAGGCCTGAGGCTGGGGACACGGAGGTCGGCTTCCCAGTCCCGGGCGCCCTCTAGTGGATTCTAGAAGCAAGTGCTTCCCCGCCTCCTCCCCAGCATCTCCGCGGGGGAGTGCGAGGTCCTCGTTCTTTGCCCCCTGCCCCGGGACGAGGTCTCCAGCGCTTTCCCCTCCCGGGTCCGAGCTCCTCCTCTGCCACCGTGCACGACATCGCCCTCAGCTAGGGTTACGGATGCGAACACACGTGAACGGCCTTGTTACTTTTTTTCCAGAGGCCCTTCCGACGTGCATCTGCAGACACTTTGTATCCGGACACGCGCGCACGCCGTGCTTTGTGCCCCCAGAGTATTTCGGCCCGCGCCATGTCATCTGACATCTGCAAGGGCCGGCTGCTGCGTCCCAGTAACGGACTAGGACAGATGATGCTATGCGGGCTCGGGCTCCCCGGGGAAGCTTGGGGTCCCAGGCAGGGAAGGCTCGGGCGCGCTGGCACCTCGGTCTAACTCCGCGCTCCACGACATCACCTGGGTGGCCCGAGCTCGGCCACCGTGGGGGGGGTTTGCCTCACAGGAACTGACACCTGCCGCCCACTGGGGGTTTCCCTCCTCCCAGAACCCCTCGCTGCACATTAACCAGCCTGCCCGCCAGACCCAAGCCTCCGGGGTCCGCTCCGTTTCTGCACCGACCCTCGAGCCTGCTTAATATTCTCTCTCTCTCTCCCTCTCCCTCTCCCTCTGCCCCTCCCCTGCTCGCTCACGCGCTCTCTCTCTAAAAAATATAATAATAATAAACAAAACCAAAAACAAAATAGAAACAATAGTCCCCGTGTGGTGCGCACGAGGGGGGAATGGGTGGCCGTCCTGGAAGGCTGACCTCGTTTTCTGCCAGTGGTTGCAAAATGGCTCGTGGATCCAACTGGCTTTGCGCGGACTGTTTCCTCTGCCTCAAAACCCTTCCCCCACATCCCCGTGGGACATCCTCCCACCTTTTATGCCTTTGACCCAATGCCACTGTCTCTGACATCCTATTTCAAACCTCAACCTTAAAAAAATAAAATAAAATAATTAAACTGCCTTAAAACAGTTTAATTAAACAACCTTAAAAACAGTTTAATTAAACAACCTTAAAAAAATAAAATAAAATAATTAAACTGCCACCTTGCCCTCTTCCCTCCTTGTAGGCTGCCCACGGGCCAAACCCAGCTTGTCACCTGTGTTTGCACGGCCTGCAAGTTAAGAGTGGTTTTTACATTTTGTTAATGCCCGAAGAAAATTTAAGAATATTTTGTGACGGGGCACCTGCTGGGTGGCTCAGTCAGTGAAGCGTCTGACTCTTGATCTCAGCTTGGGTCTTGATCTCAGGGTTGTGAGTTCAAGCCCTGTGTTGGGCTCTGTGTTGTATGAAGCTTACTTAGGAAGGAAGGAAGGAAGGAAGGAAGGAAGGAAGGAAGGAAGGAAGGAAGGAAGGAAGGAAGGAAGAGAGAGAGAGAGAGAGACAGGGAGGAAGGAATCACAAAAGAAAGAAAATAATACTTTCTGACGTCAGAAATGATACGAAATTCAAATTTCAGTGTCCATAAATACAATTTATTGGCACGCGGCCACGCTCACTTGTCTGAATACGGGCTGTGGCTGCTTTCTGGCTACAAGCCAGTGTTGAGTAGCTGAAAATATTTATTATCGGGTCCTTTACAGAAAAAGTTTGCACAGCCCTGCTTTAGTGCCAAAGGAGGAAGGGGGAAACTGAGGCCCAGGCGGTTGAAAGGAGTTTTTCAAGACCTCGAGCCTTGAAGGGATTCCTCATTTGCGAGATGATCCCAACAGTACTTCAAATGCTTTATAAGAAACACAGAAATCAGACTGACCAGTAAGTGCCTCCACAAACCGAAGGTCGTCTAGGATGCCAACCTTGAGGGGAAAATCTGCACACACCCATCTGATCTTGCCAAGCCCTGAGATTTTTTTTAATTGCCCCTGTAAAAAAAAAAAAAAAAAAAAAAAAAAAAAAAAAAAAAGTCATTGCTGTTTCCAGAAACCTTGAATTTAGGACTTTGATCAGAGTGATTAGGATAGCATATCAAAACCCCATTTTGAATTCATCCCTCAGGAGATATTTTATTATTAATACAGTCAGAAGTTGGTGGCAAAAGAAAGAAAGCAGATGTGTGGGGGCTGGGGGCTGCGGTGAGGAACGGGGACTGATTGCTGCTGGGGATGGGGTTTCTTTCTGGAATGATGGGAATGTTCCAGAATTAGATCGTGGTGATGCCTGCACAGCACAGTGAATTTTGTACTAAAAACCATTGAACTGTGCACTTGGAAGTGGTGGATTTTACACTGCATACATGCTGTCCTAATTTAAAGTCAGACTTTAGCTCAGGTCACGATCTCATAGTCTGTGAGTTCGAGCCCCACACCGGGCTCTGTGCTGACAGCTCAGAGCCTGGAACCTGCTTCGGATTCTGTGTCTCCCTCTCTCTCTGCCCCTCCCCCGCTCACACTATCTCTCCAAATTGAATACATGTTTAAAAAAATGTAACTAAAAAAAAAAAGAAAAGAGAGACACAGTACATAGCTCACCATCACACAGTATTTCCACCAAAGAGATGTATTAACGGAAATACAGGACAACGAAATAAAAGGCCGACCCAATGGCAAAATGTAGTGTCGTTGGAAGGGATGAGATCCACATAACATAAAACGAACCGTTTCAAAGTGAACACTTCAGTTGCACTCAACGCATTCACAATGTCTTGCGGCCATCAGCTCTGTCCAGTTTCAAAAGTGTCATCGTCCCAAAAGGAAACCCAGTATCCATTAAGTAATTATTCTTTTGTTTTTAATGTTCATCTATTTTTGAGAGAGAGAGAGAGAGAGAGAGAGAGACAGAGGGGGGGGGTGGGGGAGGGGCAGAGAGAGAGGGAGACACAGAATGTGGAGCAGGCTCCAGGCTCTGAGCCATCAGCACAGAGCCCGACGCGGGGCAGGAACTCACAAAATGTGAGATCGTGACCTGAGCCAAAGTCGGACGTTCAACCCACGGAGCCACCCAGGCCCCCCTCCATTAAGTGATTGCCCCCTCCCCCACCGCTGGCACCCACAATCTCCTTCCTGTCTCTATGAATATACTCCTCTAGAAACCTCGTATAAATGGAGCCCTGCATCACGTAACTTTTTCAGATCGCCTTCTTTTCGTCAGACAAAATGCCTTTGTGATTCACTCAAGGCCCTGTGCGTATTCAGCTCATTCCTTCGTATTACCGAGCAGTATTCCCTTGTGTGGAATTAATCCATACTTTATTTTTATGTGTTTTTATTCACTCAGTCCAGAATTTGTTTTTCCGGTCACCCACTGAAGAGCCCTTGGGTTGTTCCCAGCTTTTGGTCTCTTACCAAGAAAGCTTCTACGAACGCTCCTGTTCAGCTTTTGTGCGAACCCAAGAGTTTCTTTCTCTTGGGTGAACCCTCAGGGGTGAGATTGCCGGGTCGTATAGTATTCGCTTAACTTTCTAAGAAACCACTAAACTGTTTTCCTTGCCAGCACTTGGTATCGTCAGCCTTTTTTATTTCAGCCATTCTAATGGCCTGTGGTAGTCGTATCTCTTTGGGGCTTTTGGGCAATTCCCCAGTGGCTAATGGTGCCGAGCCGATTTCATTTCATAATTATGGTGTCATAAAGACATAGTCTGTAACTCTATATTTCTAAGACTTTTTTAAAAAGTAATCTCCAGGGGCGCCTGGGTGGCTCAGTTGGTTAAGCGTCCGACTTCAGCTCAGGTCACGATCTCGCCGTCCGTGAGTTCGAGCCCCGCGTCGGGCTCTGGGCTGATGGCTCGGAGCCTGGAGGCTGCTTCCGATTCTGTGTCTCCCTCTCTCTCTGCCCCTCCCCCGTTCATGCTCTGTCTCTCTCTGTCTCAAAAATAAATAAATGTTAAAAAGTAATCTCCGCACTCAACGTGGGGCTCGAATTCAGGACCCCAAGATCAAGAATCACATGTTCCACCCAATGAGCCAGCCGGGTGTCCCATACTCCTGAGACCTTTTTTTTTTCTTTTCTTTTGATGTTGTTGTCATTTGTGAGTTTTCTGCTGCTTGGCATTTATTTGTGGGACTATTCTAGAACATATTTGTCCCCGGATTTGGATCCGTGTACCTTCCAGATTCCTGCCATTGAGAACATTTGTGTGTACATCTCCCAGTTACACGAGGCAAGAGTTTCCTAGGCCAGGTGCCTCAGAGTAGGTTTGCTGGGCATTCCAGATACCCAAAGGGGGCCTGTCAGCACTGTTTTTGCTAACCCACCGCACAGGTAAGACAGACGAAGTTCAGGGTGCATTCTGAGATAGCAGGGGCGGACATGTGTGGTGGTGACACCAGATCGTGCCTGAACAGGGTAAATGTCACCTTGGGTTGGAGCTACCAAAACGATTAGAAATCTATTTCCCGGGGCCGGGGGACGGATGTAGGAGACACCCACGTTTCTGGGACCAGGGAACACATGCCTTACGAAAGAAAGGTGTGATTGGAACCGGTGATAAGTCCAGAGATATGTTAGGGGGAGAGTTTGCAGAGCAAAGCGTGCCCGTTAATAAAGATAGGAGGGCAGAGGGCGTGAAATCCGCAGTGTTATCTCAACAATAAAGGCTCGCGTTCTGTATCGAGTGGTGACCGCCACGTGATTAGCGGGAAACTTGTCTCCCCCAGGACAGGGACGCCCATTTGTTTTATTCAAGCTGCGAGTGTGGACCGGGAGGGGAAGGGGCAACGCGAGAAAAGATTTGAACTCTTCTTGGGGCCGTCCCCCAATCCACACCCCCGAAATACCCTGTAGCGAAGCAAGAGAACCCGTTACCGTTAGACGTGGCGGCGGCGTGAATGAATGCAGCGTGCTGTGCGAAGGAAGTCGGTCACGGAAGCGTGCAGGCGGCACAGCTCCCTTTCCACCAAGCTCTAGAACACGCAGAAGTAATCTAGGGGGATAGAAACCAGAAGCGAGGGCGTCCGTAGGGGAGTCGTGGGCTGCGTGCGGCCAGCTCGTCCTGTCTCGTGCACGCTTCCTGGTAGCCGAAAACTGGCCACGGTGGAAATGTCTACACCACAGGGGAGGGCAAAGGCCACGCATGACAAATCAGCCCCCTCCCCCCATCTTATCTGTCTATCTCTCATTTCAAAAACCCACTGTTGATCCACTGCTGGTAGGGGGCGAGGCGGACTGCCCGCAAAGGGCACCGAGGAAACTTTCCGGAGGGACAGAAACCCTCACTCCGCCTGGTTTCCGGGCATGCCCACGTGGGTACGTGCAAGGGTACAAGCTCGAGGGCTTGAGCGTTAGCAAACTGTGCATTTGTCATGTGAAAGTCAGGGCTCAATAAACAAGACTGTCTGTGCCCATAGAGCCTAAAATAAAATGATGGGGAGCTCACGTTGCAGCACACAAGGGAGGTAGAAACGCCCGGAGCTGAGGAAGGCTGTGGAAATTTTTGAAGCCGGATAAGCATTCTCCCCAACTTGGAGGGGGCTGGGTGGGAGCAGCCGGAGGAAAAGGTAAGAAGGCTCAGGTTGGGGTAGCGAAGGAGCCGAGATACAGAGCAGTTTTAATCAGGGGCGACTATAAGGTTACATTGCATTTTAGATCGGTTGTTACATTTTGTAATCACGTGGATATATATTACGTATCTATTTTGTAAACACTGTATTTTTGTACCTATCTGGTAAAGAGCCCTGCAAACCAACTATCAAAATATGATTGAAGGGTAGCCGGAAAAAAGTGGGCAGAACTGAGCCAGGGTGACCAGGGGACCCTGGAAGAGGGTGTCGCCTGAGCCCTTCCCTCTCTGTTTCTTTGCACGTGGTCCCCAAAGGCACACCCACCATTACAAGTACGCCGGGGCACAGGGACGTGACATAAAGAAATGCAATGTGGAGAGTGTTTTATGATGTCAACCTTTTTTCCCATTTAAATGACTGTCTTTTGGGGCGCCTGGGTGGCTCAGTTGGATAAGCCTCCAGCTTCAGCTCAGGTCATGATCTCGCGGTCCGTGAGTTCGAGCCCCGCGTCCGGCTCTGTGCTGACAGCTCGGAGCCTGGAGCCTGCTTCGGATTCTGTGTCTCCCTCTCTCTCTGCCCCTTCCCCGCTCATGCTCTCTCTCAAAAATAAAGAATTAAAAGCAGGGACTTGAACAGATATTTTTGCACTGTATTCATAGCACGTTATTCATAACAGCCAAAAGATAGAAACACACAAATATCCAACAATGGATGAATGGATGAACGAAATGTGTCCTATCCATACAACGAAATATTACTTAGCCTTAAAAAGGAAGGGAATTCTGACACCTGCTAGAACACAGATGAAGCTTGGGGACATTATGCTGGGTGAAATCAGTCAGACACACAAAAGAACAAATACTCCATCATTAAAAAGCAAAATTCAACTGAGCAAACGTAAGATCTAATTGGCTGTATTTAATGATTCATGAAGTGCACAGCATCCCCGTCTCAGCAGGTAGAAAGGAAGTCTGAAAAGCTGTACAAAAGGAAAGGTTTTTACAGGCAGAAGCAGCAGAAAAAGGAAGTTTCTAGCAAAGAGTGGGTTGTTTCAAGCAGGGTCGCCTTCCTTTGGGGGAAGGCCGGTGGGTGGGGGGGGGGTTGTCTATCAGACAGGCTATCTCACTAGTGATGACCAAGCAATTCCAGATTGGCTCGTTAAAGGTCATTCTTGGGAGAGCCTAACACTGTAACTGGGTTAGGTATCAGGTCTTGGTTTACTGACATGGGGCGTAACACGAGTGAATCTATTTTGGGCCTATTGGTTTCTTTTTAACAGTATGATTCCAAATATTTGAGGTCCCTAGAGGAGTCCTGTCCGCAGAGACAGAGAGTAGAAGGTGGGAGCTGGGGGTGGGGGTGGGGGTGGGGGCGGGGCGTCAGCGCTTCATGGGGACAGAGTCTCAGTCTGGGGAGGTTGAAAGTTCTGGAGTCAGAAGGGGGGGGGTTGCACGACAATGCGAGTGTGCTTGACGCAGCTGAGCTGCGCACTTAGAATGGTAAGTGGTAAGTTTATGTCACATATATTCGCCACAATTTAAAAACTGTTTTGGGGGGCACGTGGCTCAGCCAGTGGAGCACGTGACTCTCCATCTGGCAGTTGTGAGTTCAAGCCCCACGGTGGGTGTAGACACTACTTGAATAAATACATAAAAAAATCAACTTAAAATTTTAAAAATGTTTTGAAAGGACCTTTCATGGAAGAATTGGGTAATTGATATCACGGCGGGGGGGGGGGGGGCGTGAAAGTGTCCGTAAGTGGCAAAAAGACCGAAGTTGACCCCGGGTGGCCTCCCACAACTTTTGGGGATCTTACTGGCTCACGGAGCCCCAGTCGAGCACCCACGAGGCTCACAGGAACAAGGCCTCACTCCGGCCCACCTGCCCGCTCTCATCCCTAAACTGCTAGCGCCGTCTCCCCTGCGCCTCCGCCCAGAGCCCCAAGCGCATGCGCAAACGCGCCGTCGGACGCGAGCGAGGGCGCAGGCTCAGGGCGCCGCCTCAATAGGTCTCCGCCCCCTTTACACCCCCCCACCCCGGAAGGCGGCCTCCGGCTGGTACGCAGGCCCCGCGGTAAGGGGCGGGTCCGCGCGGCTCCCCGCGCTGGTTCTCGCGAGAGGCCGGTCCGCGATCTCGTCGCTCCCCCTCCCTGCCCTCGGCCTCCCGGGCTCCGGCTGCAGCGTCAGCCTCGGGCGGGCCTCCCTTGCGGCGGCGGCGGCTCCTCGGCCTCAGCCCCGGCGCCTCTCGGCGCCCCTTGGCCCCGGTCCGCAGCGACGCCCGCCCTCGCCGCCCCGGTGCCCGCCTAGGCCGCGGCCGCAGCCCCGGGCTCACGTCGGCGCCGCCCGCTCCCGGCCCGCCCCCTATGGGCCCCGGTTAGAGGTGCCGCCGCCGCCGGCCCGCGGAGCCCCGATGCTGGCCCGGAGGAAGCCGGTGCTGCCGGCGCTCACTATCAACCCCGCCATCGCCGAGGGCCCGTCCCCCACCAGCGAGGGCGCCTCCGAGTGAGTGGGCCGGGCTTGGCCGGGTTGTGGAAGGGGAGGGGGTCCCCGAGTGGTGAGATCGGTAGGAGGGGGGGAGGGTCCCTGAATGCTGAGGTCGCGGGAAGAGGGTCCCTGAGTGGAGAGGATGGGGTGTTGGGCCCTGAGTGGTGAGTTGGGGCTGGGGGGGGGGGGGTCCCTGAGTGATGAGGTTGGGGTGGGGGATTCTGAGTAGTGAGGTCGTGGCAGGAGGTCCCTGAGTGGAAAGGATGGGATGCAGGGTCCTGAGCGGTGAGGGCAGCAGGAGAAGGTCCTGAGTGGAGAGGGTGGGGTGTTGGGGCCCTGAGTAATGAGGTTGGGGGTGGGGGGAGGTAGGGTCTGAGTAGTGAGGTCGTGGGGTAGGCGTTCCTGAGTAGTGAAGTTGGGGAGAACGTCCCTGGGTAGTGAGGTTCAGCTGCAGGATCCTGGGGGGGTGGGGGAGCCACTGCCTCTGGGGGCTGGAGCCTTGCAGACGCTGAGGCACACGAGGGGACTTGGGGGACAGAAAGGAGCATCTGGGACCGTGGGGGTTCAAGGTAGCAGAGTCGTATTGTGTGAGGGGCACGTGCTCGTGAGGTCAAGCCAGGGTGACCCCTTGGCCACAGAACAAGTCCCGACTCCTGTTCCCCACGGTAAAGAGAGGCAGGGTGGTTCCAGAGGCCCCTAGCTGGGGTCTGTTTGCTGTGCCTGTGTTGTGACCCGGTGAGAACCAGGTGTGATGGGTGAACTGCATGTTGGGCACCTCTCGGGGGACTTGGCACTCTGGGCCCCGGGGGAGGGAGTCTTGGTGGCTGTGTGTGCAAAAGCTGACATCTTTTGCTGGCTCTGAGTTTGCGGCTCGACGTGGGGATGTGTTCCTTACTTTCAAAAACCTACTGCTGCTGCTTCTCGCAGGAGAGCGCCTTCTTCATACTCCCTTCTCTGCTTCTTACCGTGGTTTCTGATTTCCATCCCTTCCAGAATTCCCCCGGTAGAGGAAGCCAGCCATTGGAATTCCAGTGTTGTTTTTTTTTTTTTTTTTTTTTTTGTTAATAAGCACAGCTGAGTTGCTATTAAATTTAAAATGGATTAATCAGCTGACTCCAGAATGCATTTTAGATATCACAGGGCAATGCCAGAGACCTTGCAGAGTCTGGCCTCGAAAGCTGCCTCTTTAACTCTACGGGAAGGAGTCGTGTCGCGTACGCTCTTTGCTTTGCCTCCTCTCCTCTCTGTCCATCGGTCCTTCTCAGCCATTCCTCATCCAGGTGCTTGTTAACCAGGCATTCAGGGAGCACCTGCTCAGGCCCATGGTCCTGGCTCGGGGCTGTGAGCAGGGGCTTTGCAATCGCGCAGGACACGGGTTTGATTCCAGGCACTGCCACGTCCGTGCACTGTAACCCTCAGGCAAGTTACTTAACCTCTCTGAGCCTGTTCCCTCCTGCGTGGGCCAGGACTACAAGATCCCCGCCTCCCAGGAGGATCTGGAGAACAAAACAGGGTGGGGTTTGCAAAGCTCTGATACCCAGGGGCAGGTAGCCCCCTGCCTTCTAGCAGCTTCTGTGCAGTACCGGCCCAGATGGCATTGCCCGGCCAGCCGCAGACCATCTCGTTCCCAGCCTGTGCCCCTTTGCTCAGGCCTCTGAGTTCCAGGCTCGTTGCGGTCAATTGAGGGATCGGAAGGTTCCTGAGAAATTTCTAGTCTCCCTCTTTCATTCCCTGTTTGAACCCCTCAATGAGGTCTCCTCTATGGGGGTGATCAACCTTGGCTTAAAGGCCATCAGAAATTGGTGGGGGCGCCCGTTTGAGCGTCTGACTCTTGATTTCGGCTCGGGTCATGATCTGAGGGTCGTGGAGACATGCATTGGGCCCCACGCTGAGCACAGAGCCTGCTTAAGATTCTCTCCCTCCTGCCCCTCCCCTGCTTGCTCTCTCTCAAGCTTGTGCTCTCTCGCAAAAAAAAAAAAAAAAAAAATTGATTGCCATGGACCCCCTGAGTGGCCCATTCTCCTTTGGAGACTTCTCAGGTACCCTCTCTGTCTGGGCCAGTAAGCCCCTGACCACAGCCAGTATTTGAAACGTGGCTTATCCAGATTCAGGGGAGACAGAGTAGTTAGTATAATACGCGTTCCAGATGCCAAACACTTGAAATGAACAAGAAGAAAATAAGTTTTCGTTAATCGGTTCGTATTGATTTGATGTTGAAAATTGTATTTTTTTATTAAAAACATTTTTTTTAATGTTTATTTTTGAGAGAGAGAGAGAGAGAGAGAGAGAGAGAGTGAGTGAGCAAGCAGGGGAGGGGGCAGAGAGAGAGGGAGACACAGAACTTGAAGCAGGTTCCAGGCTCTGAGCCGTCAGCACAGAGCCTGACACGGGGCTCGAACTCACGAGCTGTGAGCTCATGACCTGAGCCGAAGTCGGACGCTTAACTGAGCCACCCAGGTGCCCCTGAAAATTGTATTTTTGATGGGTTAAGTCAAACATGTTAAAATTAATATTACCTGGTCTATTTTTAAGGTATATTTTTTAATGTTGCTAAAATATTTTTAATTGCACACACCTAAAATAAAATAACTTGCATGTGTGGCTTTTATTCTTTTTTTTTTTTTAATGTTTATTTTTGCGAGAGAGAGCACAAGTGGGGAAGGGGCACGGGGTGGAGACGGATGCACAGAATCTGAAGCAGGTTCTAGACTCCAGGCTGTCAGGGTAGAGCCCAAGTCGAGGCTCGAACTCACGAACCATGAGATCATGACCTGAGCTGAAGTCGGACACTTGACCGACTGAGCCCCCTGGGCACCCCCTGTTCGGTTTCTTTTGCACAGCACTGTGTTAGTCCTTGTGTGCATTGAGCTAATGTCTGCCCACCTCTTACAGGGAGCTGCTTTTTACTCCAAGATTTGGTTTAAAGTCAAGGCATTAGTGAAATTACCTTATTGTCAAAATCCCTTGGAAAATTCCTTGAATCACCCAATAAAGTGCCGAGTACGTGGTTGGTTGTTTTACTAAGTGGCCCCAGGAATGTTTGTGTGTATAAATGCTTAATGTTCAGAGCAACATAATAAGAGCCCGTCCTCAGGGAGGGGGTCGTGTCCTCTGCACAGTACTTGGGTCTGATCTATTCCCGCGTCCTTCCAGCCACACACATGGGGCCTGGCATGCGGCGGCCACACGGTGAGCCTGGTGGCCCAGGTCATCTCTCTGTAGCTTGCATGTTCTTGGCTAGCCCTTGCCCTTGGGGTCTTTGCAGAGCAAACTTGGTGGACCTCCAGAAGAAGCTAGCAGAGCTTGAACTCGACGAGCAGCAGAAGAAGCGTCTGGAAGCCTTCCTCACCCAGAAGGCCAAGGTCGGAGAGCTCAAGGACGATGACTTCGAAAGGATCTCGGAACTGGGGGCCGGGAACGGCGGGGTGGTCACCAAGGTCCAACACAGACCCTCTGGCCTCATCATGGCGAGAAAGGTAGGTGAGAGGCGGTTGGCGAGGGCGGGCCCTGCACCCCTGCGTGGTGCAGCAGCCTGTGGTGGGGCAGGCCTCTGCTTTCTGATCCGCCCAGGGCACTTGGGCACTCGGGCACTCGCCCAGGCCCTTAGCGAGAGCCGGCCCGCCTGGGATGCGGAATGCCCGCCTGCCTCAGGCTGCCCTTCCTTTACCGACCGCTGCCTTCCAGGACTTCAGGTCACATTCCCAGAAACATCCGGACTGGGACAGACCGGCTCCCTCTTCTGGGCTCCCAGGCCACGGTGCAGCCCCCTGGCTAGGTGGGCGAGAACCCTCCCTGAGAGATGTAGGGGTGGAGAAGAGGAGGGTGTGACCATTTGGGGATTGGTGACTCCTACACGCGTAACCGGGGGACACAGTCCGTGTGATAAATCGCTCAGCTCATACAGGCATAGCAAGTCAACCCTTTCTGGAAGCCTGTGCCCCGGTGGTTCCCACCTATGTTTTCAGAGCCCTGAACGCCCCGCGCCCAGGTGGGTCCGCACGGGTCCTGCCTTCCCTGGGTTCGCCACGCTCCCTTGCCGCTGGGATTTAACATCGTCGATCTTTCTCCTGCCCCCAGAGCACCGCCCTCCCTCCTCAAACCTATTTCTGTCCCCTTCCCGCAGGCAGCCTTTTCAAAACCAGAGCAGCCCCAGAAGTCTCTGGTCTGCCGTCACCCAAAGAACAGGGGATAAAAAGGCAGATGCGAGATTCAGGGGGCGGTGGGGGGGGGGGGGGGGACTGAGAACAGAGAGCTGGTCAGAGTTGGCTTGAGGCACCAGAGAGTGCTCCCGGGCCAGCTGAGCAGTCTCCTGGGACGTGCCTCATGGTAAGCCTGAGCCTGGGAGCTTGTCCACACCTTTGCGGACAAGCCTTCGGAGTACGATTCGGGAGCTTGAGCCTGGGGCCCGGATGAGTTCTGCCGCACGGCCACGGTGCTCCCTTGTGATGGGTGCTCCCCCGTGACGGGTGAGCCGTCGCCGTGAGGGAAGTGGGGTGAAGTCCACACAGGCACTGCCGGTCTTAACAGCTTCCCACGCTTCCAGAAGTCCTTCAGAGTAAAAAGTTAAGAGAAGAACAGGTCTAACCTATTGGAGAGCAGACCTCCAGTTTTGTTCCCCGTAGATTGTGGCCTCTCAGTCGTGTGGGCCCCGTGTGGCTGCCCGCCCAGCACCGTGTCGGAGCGGAGCTGTGCCCGCGGGCACTTGGTGGACGCATGGAACAAGAAGGCCGTCCTCGCAGCCAGCGCAGTTCGGGGCTGCGACTCCACGGGCCCAGGAGCTCTCTCTTAGCCAGTCAGCGGAGGTCGTAGGCTCTTTTGAATCCCATCCGGAAGCCCATTTCACACAAGAGGCCGGTTTGTTTTTATTCAGCTGGGGGCGTAGGTGGGAAATTGACACGCAAAGCAGTTTTTGGGAGACCGGCCTCGGTCGTTCTCCGCCATTACCCTGGGTGGATCCCGAGTCCCCGCGAGCTGGGTCTGAATGCCATGCTTTCTGAGTACAGAGCTTCTCAGATCTGCAAATGCAGCCCTGCCAGCCGGGCTGGAGTTCGAGGGCCAGGGTGGGCTTCTCCGTGGGCCAGCATCCTTTGTCACCCGCGTGGCTCCGGTCCCTTTGATTGACGGAGGTGGGGGGGATGTGGAGGCTGGTTACATAAGCCCCGAGTGAACTGGTCTGGACTTTCACAGTCACACTTGATTGTGTTTTCTTGGCCGAAGCACGGCGTTATGTTCTGGTTTAAAAGGAGCAACAGCCCCACTTTACACACGGGCAGCCTGACGCTGGGTCAGGGCAGCGTGTGAATTGGCTGGGGTGGGCCCCTCTCAGGCTGGCCCTTTGCAGTCAACCCCGGCTTGATGGGCGCGATCAGCTTGTGGCGTCCAGAATTTATTTCCCCCCTATCTCTAGCTCGCACCTCCTGGGCCCCCCATCGTGGGGCGGAGATAATCGCTTTACACCCCGAGATGGCTTGGTGTTGGGTTTGAATGCCGAGCTCCAGCCTTATCTAGTCCTTGGCGTCTGCGTGACCCCAGGGCAGTGGTGTGGAAAGCGCGTGGTGTTGGTGTTCGGGGAGCCTGGCCCCAACACGGACTTGCCCGCCCACCAGCTGAGTGCCGCCGAGAGCAGGATTTAACCTCGCGGCACCTAGACCTGCCCCTCGGCCCTCCTCCCACCGGGGTTGATGTCGGGAGTTGTGAACGCATGTGCTCAGAGACGTGCCCTTCGCTCCCCGCTCCAGCTTTTCCCCAGAGGAGATGCTGGCAGGCTGGCTCCTAACTGATCTGGAAGGCTCGCTCTACAGTCTCGTTCGCCCCGCGTCCTCTCTGCAGCGTCCTTCCCGAAAGCCTTTGACTCACTGTGGCCTTACTTCACGTTAAAGGCTCCAACCCCAGGCATCCGGGGTTCCGTCCAGTTGTGCCCTCTTCTGCCCACTCTTCCTCTTCTGCGAAGCCCGCAGAGTTCTAGCTCTGCAGCTCGGTCGTTCATCTGCGGCCCCTTTGAAGTTCTCGGTCGAGAGCCGCACCGTCCGCGGCAGCCGCCCCGGTCAGCCTTGGCCACGGAGCCGTCGGGACACGGTCGGTCCGGTCGAGGTGTGCTGTCCGTGCAGGGAAGCGCGTTCCGGGTTTCAGGGGCTCGGGGTGGGGAAAGCTCACGGGTTACGTGTTGAAACAGTAATGTTTTGGTGGATCGCGTTGAGTGAAAATACACGAAAAATTCCTCTCCTCTGTTTTCCTTGTACTTTTCCAATGTGGCAGCGGGAGGGTTTAAGACGGAACACGCGGCCTGTTCTGTGGGGCAGCGCTGGCCGCCATCAGCCCGCATTGCTCATCCCTCGGCCTCAACCAGGCCCTCTTTCTGGGCTTTTGAGAGGAGACCGCTGCCTCCTGGGTAGACCGCCGCACTCCTTTTCGGAGCCAGCGTGTCGCGAGCGTACCCGCCGGGCAGGTGGTCCTGCAAAGGAGAGAGTGTCCCCGAGTCCTCGGACGGGTGGCCGCAGGGGCGGGGCGGTGCCCAGGCGTGCGGCCGGAGCTTGCCCCCGCAGGTGGCAGCGACAGTTCCCCGACTTTGCTGGGGAAGGCGAGCGGCACCGGGCACCGTGCCACCGCGACCCACCAGTCACGGCCGCCAGGGTCATCGTCACGAGCTGACGCCATGTGCCACCCTGAACTCCACAATCACACCTTCCTGGTGCCCTCAGTCCGCTCTCTGTCCCCCCGCGGAGCACCCATCCCCCTCCATATCCGGCCAACTCTCACCTGGCCTTCCAGGCCTGGGGCGCCTCCCCCAAGCCAGTTGTCTCCCCGGCTCCCTCCGAGCGGGTCTTTACCACTCCCTCTGCCCGTCACAGCGACTCCATGCAGACGTCTGAAAGGCGCAGACACCCTCGATCCTTTTCCGCCTCTCCCATTTCTCTTGTCCTGTCGCAGTGGTCAGGGCAGCTGAGATCCTCAGTGGCCAGGACAGGGAACCACGGCCTCAGTTCTTTCCCGGTGGGCATGGCTCTTGGCGCTTTGTCACCTGCGCCCTACATCTCTCCAGATGCTCCTTTGGTTTCTCACCTTTTCAATCTCGAGGTGACCGTCCCCTCTGCGGACTTAAACTCAGGTGAAGGGGAGCCAGGACCCTCGGGTGGTGGCCCGGAGCTCCCTCCGTGTGGGGATGCGGGACTCCAGAGGCAGACCCCTGGCGGAGAGGGGCGGGGGTCCCGGGCCACCCTGGGCTGGGTCCTGGGCTGCTGCTTTGGGTGACTGGGGGGGGAAGATTCCTCAGGATTCCTCTTACCAGACCTCCCCTGTAGCCAAGTGAAAATGTTTGCTCCATGCGGTTTGCTTTAAAACGGCCTTTCTGAGGGGTGCCTGGGTGGCGCAGTCGGTTAAGCGTCCGACTTCAGCCAGGTCATGATCTCACGGTCCGTGAGTTCGAGCCCCGCATCAGGCTCTGGGCTGATGGCTCAGAGCCTGGAGCCTGTTTCCGATTCTGTGTCTCCCTCTCTCTCTGCCCCTCCCCCGTTCATGCTCTGTCTCTCTCTGTCCCAAAAATAAATAAACGTTGAAAAAAAAAAAAATTTTAAAACGGCCTTTCTGAGATGTACTTTACGTGCCACACCATTTACACTTTTGTGTGTGTGGGGGGGGGTGGGGTTGGCCCTACCTCCCTTCCTCCACTTACCCTTTTCTTTTTTAAATGTTTATTTTTGAGAGAGAGAGGGAGACACAGAGTCTGAAGCAGGCTGCCTCCAGGCTCTGAGCTGTCAGCACAGAGCCCGACGCGGGGCTCAAACTCCCGAACTGTGAGATCATGACCTGAGCCGAAGTCGGAGGCTCAACCGACTGAGCCACCCAGGCCCCCCCCCCCCGCCCCCGCTTACCCCTTTGAAGTATATGTAATTCAGTGGTGTACATCCACAGACCTGTGCATCTGCCAGCACCATCTATTCTAGAACATCCCCTCTCCCCAGAAAGAAACCCCATCCCTGTCAGCAGTCACCTCCCCGGCCCCCACGAGCCCCCTTCCCATCCATGGATAAGCCTGTTCCCGACGTTTCACACATGTGGACTCACACCCTTTGTGGCCTCTCGTGTCGGGTTCCCTCCCTGAGCGTCGCGTGTTCGGGGTCCGTCCGCAGGGCGGCGGGTGGGGGCGCCTCGCTCCTGCTGGCGGCCGAGGGACGTGCGCGTGCGCGGTGGATGCACCTGAGTGAAACGCGTGTGCAGTGGACGCTTGGGTGGCTTTCACGTTCTGGCGATCGTGAGTCCCGCGTGAACGCGGCGTGCGAGTTTGCGTGGACGTGTGTTTTTGGCTCTCTAGGCGCCTAGAAGTGTGTCGCTGTTTCGAATGCTGTGGCGAGCATGTCGGGGGCAGGGCTCCAAAGCCCCCTCGTTGCGGGTGCCCCTCCGAGGCCCGGTCTCGAGCCCCCTTCCCTCTCCCTCGCAGCTGATCCACCTGGAGATCAAGCCGGCCATCCGGAACCAGATCATCCGCGAGCTGCAGGTGCTGCACGAGTGTAACTCCCCGTACATCGTGGGCTTCTACGGGGCCTTCTACAGCGACGGCGAGATCAGCATCTGCATGGAGCACATGGTGAGGGCGCCCTGGCGGGCGGCTGGGGGTCCCTGCCCACCACCCTCGGGCCCGTGTCCTCAGACGCAAAGCACCGTTGTTTCCAGGGTCCTTCCCGAGATGCCCCAGGCCGGGTCGGCGTGTGCGCGCAGGTCCCGTGGTTCTGTGCCCCCGTCCCGGCCTCGCCTCTCCCTGGGTGCGTGGCAGAAGCCGTTCCCTGCTGGCACACGGCCCGCCTTGTTTTCCCCACCGGCCGTGTTCCGGCAACGGCGCGTGCCTGTAAGGTGGCTTATTAAACACTCCTTGCTGGTGGGCACGGGCTGATCCCGACCCGTCCCAAGCCACAGCGAATGAAATTCCCTTACACGAGACGCGGGATAAAGTCCCGAAGCTGAAGTTGCCGGACCCAAGGCGTCCGGCAATCTCGATTGACGTTTCCTAGGTGCCCTCTGAAGAGAGAGCTCCGTTAAAGGCGAAAGCCCGCTCTGCCCCCCAGCTCAGGCCTGCGGAGTCAGAAGCTTTGGGGTGGAACACGGGCACGTCTCTTGCTTCAAACCACCATGGCTGATTCTGACGAGCCCCCTTGTCAAGAAACTGTGGTCTTGGACGTCAGAACTGGGTGGGATCGGGTGTAAGAAAAGCAGAAGTGGTCAGAGCTGAGGGCCCTGGGAGGAAACGCTGCCCACCCTGTTCCGAGCCGAAGTCGTCAGGTGTGGGGCCGTCTGCCGCCCGGCTCCCCGGGCCCTGGCCCTGCGGGGCCCTTGCAAAACCAGGATGCCGTGGCCTTAGGCACGGCGGCTTCGGTTACGCCTCGCAGGCGTGCGCCGTCCCCTCCGACGGTGTCGTAACGCGGGCAGGAAGTGAGTTTCAGCAAGCCCCCGTGAGGGACGCTTCGTGAGCGCTCGTGGTGTAACCGTGCCCCAGACGGGGTGCTGCAGGCCCCAGGCCCCGGGCCAGGCAGCGCCCCGCCCGCCGGTCGCTGCCAGAGAGCACCAAGGGCAAGAAACGTGGTCGAGGCCAGCCTCTGCCTCCCCTCCCTGCTGCCCCGGAGCGCCGTGCGGGTCCGAAGCCGCCACCTTCCCTTGCAGAAGAGGCCCCGCGTCCCGCCTCGGCCCCCTGGCCCCGCTTCTGTTCTTGGTTTCCTGCTGAGGCATCTGCGCCCCGGCGACACAGAATGGGCTGCGGCGATCAGGGGCAGGGGCAGGGATCCCGGCCGCTTGCTCGCTCGTCCTCTACACATTCCTGGCTGGGTTCTTTCGGTTTGCTTGTATCACGAGGGCGGGAGGGAGCTAGAGCGAGCGGGTAGCACCCGTGAGAAGACGCGGTCAGGTGAGGCCCGCGCTCCCCACCTGCCGCGGGGGTTACCGTGCACGAAGCCAGGAGGCCACCGGTTTTCAAGTTTCGGGTGAGCCCAGAGGAGGGGGCGGTCTGGGCAAGGAAGGCCTGGAGAGAACAAGATGACAGCACAGTACCCGGGGCGGGGGGTGGCCCCCAGCCCACTGCCCTTCGTGGTGTTTTCATGTCACACGATCCCCTCCAGAGCCACATTCCCCAGGGTTCTCTGTCCGTCATTCACTCGTGTGCCACACCGGGCGACAGCCTGGGGTCGGGCGTCCACGCCACCGCTCGCCTCTTAGCGGCGTGGATGGGGACGAGGCTCTCGCCTTCCACCCGTAGAGCTGGGGGGCGGGAGGGCCAGCCTTCCGCCAGCACCTGGAGCCGAGGGCAGGGGGCGAGACTGTCTGCGCAGGTTTGCGTGCGAATTGGCTCCTGTGTCCAGCCGGGAGGACTCCGGCCCCCGCTTGCAGCAAGAGACCCCCAGCTGGTGACAAGCAGCGTGGATCCCGCACGCAGGGATGGTCTCCCCTGGCCGGCCCATGGGGTGTGTGGGCTTAGAAGCAGCGGGCCGGTGGTTTCCTGGTGGCCTGAGGCTGTCGCCGGGGCCACTCCGGGCACGGACCCCGCAGACAGCGGGTACTTTGGGGGGCAGCCTGCTCACTGCTCACAGGCACCTCCTGGTGTTTCCTGGGGTCTAGTCAGATCTGAAGTCACACCTCCGCCCGGCAGGGAGAGGAAAGGGTGATCCCCACCCAGGCTGGGGACAGAGGTGACTGGGCGACAGGGCGTGTGTGCCCCGAGCACGAGCCTCCCTGAGGAGAAAGTACGCATAACGGGAGCCGTTTAGGTACATTTGTTAAACTCCGTGTTTCCCCGCGCATGTGGATGCCTATGCAGATATGCAGAAAGATCTGGAACAATGGAAGTCACGCTTCAGGGGGTGACGTGCCTACAGTTGAGGGTTTTATGAGGAAAGTATTCACGTAGCACCTGCTTGATCAGGGTACAGTTCCCAGAGCATTTAGGACACCTATGCATAACGAAAGTGTGGGATGCTGCACACGCGTGAGATTTGGGGTCAGAGACACCCAGTTGTGCTATATTTCTGCCATTTCCTGTCAACGTGACTTGAACGATTTACACTTAGTGCAGACCAGGGGGGTCTCATCCGGGACTGCTCTTGCCCCAGGGGACACCGGGCCACGTCTGGGGACATGTGTGGGACACGTGTGGCCGGCAGGACTGGGCAGTGCCTGGCCTCCCGTGGCCTCTGGGGATGTTCCCCCCCGGACATCCTCGTTTATAAGCCTGTGGTAGGTCCGTGACAATTAAGAACGAAAGGAGCTGTGTCAGGAAGCAGGGTTATGGTTTTAAAAGAATTTGTTTTTTGATTCTTCTAAGATTGGTTGATACAGGAGAAAACGGGAGGGCTGGAAGGAACGCCCCCTCCCTGCAGACAGAGCAGGCTGAGCCAGGACGCCTGGTCCCGAGGGTGGCCGTCTAGGCACTCGAGAGTCACGTGCAGGTTGTAGAGGCTTCATCGTGTATCAGGTTTTCTAGAACTTCCCGGCCCTGACCTTTCTCACTGGGCACGACTCGGGTAGAAGCGCTAGAGATACGAGGCCCCGGCACCCCTGGGATTTCAGGCTCTCCTCCCTGCACCCCTTCCTCTGGCTTCGAGGAAGCCGCGTGGCTGTAGGCAGCCCAGAGCCGCTTGGTGGAGACCGTACCGGCCCGAGGCTGCCCAGCGTTGAGCTCAGATGCTGGCCCCCCGCGCGTGGAACTTAGTGGGTCCGTCTAGCGTCCCAGGGGACCCAGTGGGCATTCCTCAGAGCCCCACCTAGGTTTGGTCTCCAGGTTTGCTGTCCCACAGCCTGCGGGTTTAAGGCCATGACCGGGGTGGGGTGAAGTGGGACTCGGGACTGGCAGGACCTGTGCCTGTCCTTTGAAGGCAGGACGTATCTGCGCACGGCGGCCAGCACATGACAAGGCCTGAGGGACGGGGGCCCGGGAGCCGGGAGCTGTGGGCAGCGGTCTTTCTCCTGTGCCGGTGCCTCCGGGCCCCCGCTGCCCTTCTGCCGGGTCGGCCTCCGACCTGCAGGAGGAGAACCCGGCCCCAGAGGCTGGCTGCTTCCCTCCGCCTGCTGCCAGTGTGGCGAGCTGGGGAAGGCTGAGTCCTGGGCCTCGCTTTCTGGGAGGGTGGGCCGCCTAGGACGCCGGCCGGCACTCTCGCTGCCTCCTCACTGGATGGGCTGTCCCGAGGCTCCGGAGGGGACGGGGACCGGAGGGGGCCCCTGCTCTTGACCAGCGAGTCGCGTCTGGCTGTGGTCTGGCCTCCGTGTCCCGTGGAGGAGATTGAGCTCCAGCCCCTGGGAAGCGGGGAAGTGCTCCGCTGTCCTGCTGCTTCCCGGTGTCCCTCTGGGACCCCTCCTCTGCACCGCAGGCCCCGCCTGGCCCAACGCTCAGAGCCGGCTCTCTCCCCTCTGTGCCGACCCTAGGACGGCGGCTCTCTGGACCAGGTGTTGAAGGAAGCCAAGAGAATTCCCGAGGAGATCCTGGGGAAGGTCAGCATCGCGGTAAGTGCGAGGGCTCCAGGCGCACTCCCCCTGCACCTCCCCCCCCGACCCCCCAGGGCCGCCGCACCCCTGGGGCGGGTGCGTGCACCCACTCCCGGCCCTGGGCTCCGCACGAGTCTATTCTTGTCCTGGCCCCAGTTGGAGGTCCCCGTCTCTGGCAGCCGAGGGGCTGAGCAGGTGGCACCTCTTTGCACATGAGGTGGAGGGACGCTTTCCTGCCCCGCACGGGCCTTGGCGCCCCGTGGGTGGTACCCCACAGTGCTGTCCTCACGTGGCGACTCAGCCGTCGGTCTGCGGGGCCTCGGTGCAGCCCGGCACGGAAGCTCTCAGCAGAGGGTGCCCGTCAGGCTGGCGAGACCCTCCAGGCAGTGGGGGCGGGGCGTCGTGGCCGTCCCTGCCACTCTTCTCACTTGTCCCAGCCTCACGGGGGCTCCTGAACCCGTCCCAGTCAATTTTTTTTTTTTTTCAACGTTTTTATTTATTTGTGGGACAGAGAGAGACAGAGCATGAACGGGGGAGGGGCAGAGAGAGAGGGAGACACAGAATCGGAAACAGGCTCCAGGCTCTGAGCCATCAGCCCAGAGCCCGATGCGGGGCTCGAACTCACGGACCGCGAGATCGTGACCTGGATGAAGTCGGACGCTCAACCGACTGCGCCACCCAGGCGCCCCGAACCCGTCCCAGTCAAGTGGCCCCTCGGGTCTGCCCGAGACGCCGCCCTGCTCACCCGCTCCCTCCCTCCCGCCCCGCAGGTTCTCCGGGGTTTGGCGTATCTCCGGGAAAAGCACCAGATCATGCACCGAGGTGAGCGGGCCGGGGCGTCTAGGCGGCGGGCGGGCCAGCCGGGCCGGGCCCCCCTCACCTGCAGCTGCTTCTGCCGGCAGACGTGAAGCCGTCCAACATCCTCGTCAACTCCCGAGGGGAGATCAAGCTGTGCGATTTTGGGGTGAGCGGGCAGCTCATCGACTCCATGGCCAACTCCTTCGTGGGAACTCGGTCCTACATGTCTGTGAGTCTGTCCGGGAGCCTGAGGGCGTCCGTACCCTCCCCGCTCCTGTCAGCTCTTCCCCGTCTTCCAGAAGCTTTTCAGAAGCGTGCAGTTCTCCGCCACACGCTTTGTGTCCCTGCTGGGCCCCTACTTCCCGTCCAGATTCCAGCGACCTTGTCTTCTCCCTCGGGGCCTTCTCTGGAAACACCTGCCTCGTTCCTTTCCGCCAGCATCAGAGACTAAGTGCAGGGCTGTGGTCAGTTAGAAACTGGCCCTCAGGTGTTTTCAGAAACATCCGGGGGTCTCGGGAGCAGACTCTGAGAAGTTAGTCTTGGGATCGTAGCAGAGTCTACACTCTGCCTCTTCGTGGGCTGGTCACCCTTTTCCAAAAGTGCCAGAGGTTCGGGTCTCGAGTGCTGTTTCAGCCCCGGCTGGGAGCCTCGCTGTCCCAAGGCGGTGGAGCGGGGGATGGAATTGCCTTCTTTGCATTGCCGGCCTCTGGAGGGTGGCGGGGCCAGGATGGGGACGCTAGGGTCCAGCTTCCGTCTGGGCGTTTCTTTGCTCCTTCTCCCCCGACAGCCAGAGCGGTTGCAGGGCACTCACTACTCGGTGCAGTCGGACATCTGGAGCATGGGCCTGTCCCTGGTGGAGCTGTCCATCGGAAGGTACCCCATCCCCCCGCCGGATGCCAAGGAGCTAGAGGCCATATTTGGCCGGCCCATGGTTGACGGAGCAGAAGGAGAGCCTCACAGCATCTCACCACGGCCGAGACCCCCTGGACGCCCCATCAGCGGTACGGCCTGAATCTGGAACTTTGGACTGGACGGGCAGTGTTACCCGTCCAGGGTATCCCGGGGCACCTGAGGCTTGTGGGGACGGCCCCCCAGACACGGTCCTGTCCACCACGGGGTGTCCTGGGCACCTGAGGCTTATGGGGGCGGCCGCCCAGACACGGTCCCATCCAGGGGCAGCTGCACGTGTTAACCAGCTGTGGGGCATCTAGAAACTAACCTCTCGGTCAAACTGTCGTTTGGGTGGTTTTTCCAGCACTTTATTCCGGAAACGCTCAAATGTAGAGAGAGGCCCACGGGGATTGCCCAGTGAGCACCCATAGGCCCACCGCCTGGACTTTGGGCGAAGGCTCTGCCGTTCGGAAACCGAGACTGACTCAAGTCAGACCCCCTCGGCTGGTCTGCCGGATTCAGTCCCGACACGCAGCGCAGGAGGGAGCAGGAGGCTGGGGGGCGCGGGGGGCCAGCTGGGCTCCCAGAGGACTCTCCGTACCCGCGGCGGTCACCTGTGCGGTGGGGGGCTGCCCAGGGCCAGAGAGCTTCAGGCTGGCCCTTTGGCCGCTTTGGAGGGCGAGGGCGAAGGGTCACGCAGCGTAACTAGGAAACAGCGCTCAGGGCTCTGCTGTCTTTCTTTTCCTTAAGTCAGGTGACAGGAAGGGAGCGGAGGGAGTCTGGAGGAGCGCGCCGTGGACAGCGGCTGGCCTGTGCCTTTGCTTCATACCAGCTTTACAGAGAGACGTCACACACCGTGTGACTTACTAGCTTAAGGGGTGCAAGCCAGTGGCCGTGTCTTCACAAGGCTGTGCAGCCGTCACCACTGTCTGGTTCCAGAACGTTCCATCACCCTGAAAAGAAGCCCCATCCCCGTCAGCCGTCACCCCCGCCCCAGCCCCTGGCAACCACGAGCCCCCTTCCCGTCCGTGGACGAGCCCGTTCCGGACGTTTCACACCCGCGGACTCCCAGCCCGCGTGGCCTCTCGTGTCTGGGTCCCTCCCTGAGCGGCGCGTGTCCGGGGTCTGTCCGCGGGGCGGCGGGGGCGGGCGCCTCGCTCCTGCTGGCGGCCGAGTGTCCCTGTGTGTGGTGCTGTGTCTTCGCTGTCCACAGGCGCCGGCAGTCCAGCAGCGGTTTGTGAGCCCGGCTCCTCTCCTCTCCTGGTGCCAGACCCAGGGGGTCCGGGTGTCCTGGTTTTCTCCCGTCTCCCGCCCCCGTGTGTGTCCTCGGGCCCTGGCTCCGTCCCTCCCAGCACCAACTCCCGGATGGCATCGCGGGCACTCCGCCGAGGCCCCGTCCCGGCAGGGAGAAGCCGCAGGGGGTGTCGTGCCAGGCCGCCTCGGCCTGCCAGCGCCTCCCCCAGCCCCAGCTCGCGTGCCCGTTTCAGGACAGGGGACAGGAGGCGAAAGTCCAGCGGCCAAACCTGGCCCTGGCCAGCTGGGCCAAAGACAAGGGTCAGCTACCCCCAGCCGCTCATCCGTCCTGGGCGGCATCTGGGGCCTGATGCCGCCTTTGCCCGCGGCTCCGAGCAAGGTCACGCTGCCGTCCTTGCTCGTGGTCACCCCCCACCCCCTGCCTGTGCGCTAGAAAGCAGGGGCTGTGACTTTGGCACAGCCTGGAGGCAGCACCGTGCCAAATGTGTGACTTCTCAAAAAACACTCCTGTTCGTTTTGGCGTCTCGTCTTATTTTCTTTTGTTAAGTCACGGGAGGCTCAGGAGAGAAGCCGCTTTGCTAGGGAGGCAGGCACAGTAGCCGGGGGCACGGCCAGGCCGCCGCCTCGGGTTCAGGCTGGCGTCGGGGGGAAGGGTGCTCAGCGGACGCCCGCCTCACCCCTGGGTCTGTCTCTGCCCCTGCAGGCCACGGGACGGACAGCCGGCCGGCCATGGCCATCTTCGAGCTGCTGGACTACATTGTGAATGAGGTGCGTACCCGGAGCCCCCGGCCCGGCTGCCCGGGGGCAGGGTAAGCCGTTTGGCTTGGATTTGCCCAAGTGACCCAGAGGAAGGAGCTGCAGGCACAGACCGGAGCTTGTCGCGGGGGGCAGGTGGCGGGACCGCTTCCCTCATACACACGAGTGAGCCGCGGGCACGGACGGGGGCGGCTCCTCGGGCCGGGAAAGGGCTGAGTAGGGCCTGACCCCGAGGCCCGCCCTCCCAGCTCGGTCAGGCCACCCTTCCTGGGCGTTGCGTGGGCCGCAGCGTGTTCTCGGTGGCCCTTTTGAGTCAGGGCGGAGAAACAGGGCGGCCAGGCTGCCTGGGGCCCTGGCTCGGTCCAGGGCCGGGCGTCCAGTGAGCAGCTCAGAGCAGGGTCAGTGATGACAGAACAGGACGGGCTGGCTCTGGTGACACAGCCCTGCACCTGGCAGCCACGCCCGGGCCCGGCAAGCACGTCTGTCCTCCCACCCCTGCTGGGTTTCACCGGGACCGTTGGCCCACAGCCTTCCCTGACAGGGGCTTAGCCCCACACACAGCTGTCCCCACCCAGGCGCCTGTGTCCTGGCTTCCCCAGCTTCCAGGCCCGAACCTGAAATGAGCTGCCCCCCTGGTGGTCCCAACCCCCTGCTGGAGACAGGTGGCCCAGACAGTACGACGCACGTCTGTAAAGTGGGGGTGGGCCCTGTCCTTTCCCCCCACGACCAGTTGTGATCCTGAAGCCAGACCTTTCCAACGAGAGCCCTGAAGAGCCTGGCCGAGTTGGCGGGGCGGGTGGGGAAGCCGCTGGAAGACGGGGTGGGGAGGGGTGCCTCTCTAGCAATGAACGTGAAAGGACTGGGGCCAAGGGCGGTGCCTTCTGAGGGTCCCTGAAAAGTGCTGTGCTGTCCCCGCGGACGCGGGACTGGCAGGCGCCTTTCCCCGTGATTCCAGAACCATCCTTGAGCATCTAACCCCCACCTCTCTGTCCGCCCACAGCCACCTCCCAAGCTGCCCAGCGGTGTCTTCACCCAGGACTTCCAGGAGTTTGTAAATAAATGGTAAGGTGCCACCGCCTCCAGCACGGTCTCGGGGCGGGCCGGGGCGGGATGCCAGGCCGCCAGGGGCCCCGCCTGCCTCCCGGGATGGCTGCCCACACCCTGGCCACTGACCCAGATGTGCACTTCCTTCCTGGTCCGGGGCCGGGCCCCTCTGCTGGGACCGATGGGCGCTGCCGGTGGGTGGCCGTGCCTGGGGGGCACCTGGAGCTCACCCGAGAACCCAGATGGGTTCCCTTTCGAGGCTTCTGAGTCATGGTATCCAGCTGGTGGCCCCATCTCGTCCCCAGAGCAGATGAGGATCACGGGCCGTTTGGAAATGATGCCATTCCCGCCTCACCTTCCACCAGCAAGCACCTCCGTTTCCTAGCCTCTCAAGCCCGTAACTGCCCCATCTTCCACGTGAGCCTTCCCAGTCGCTTTCTGGCCAGCGGCCACCTTTTCTTGCCACGTCAGCCCGGGCCCGGGGCGCGCAGGCTCCAGAGCAGGAAGGGGGCCCGGAGCCGCCCCCACCCTCAGGGCCGTCCTGCACATCAGGATGAGCGGCCGGCAGGGCGTCGCACACAGCAGCACACCCGCTCCTGGTGGCAAAGCCACCACTGGCCCTTTGCACGACCGCTGGCCAGCATGCTGCAGCTCAAATCCAGTGACATGTCAGTGCTTCTGTACCCGTTGCGTTTTCTTTTGTGTTTGAACAGCCACCATTTGGCCTCAGGCTGGTTTGAGCAACGGTTCTTAGGGGCAGTTCTGCTTTTCTGAAGGAAAAAGTTCCATTTTGACACTGGGACTCCCAAATTGGGGACGTTCGTTAGCAGTGTAGCTGCATCGCCGCTGGGCCTGACGGAGCGGCAGCGGGGGCGTCCCCCCGGCCTCGTCCCATCCCTCTTGCCCTTCCGTCCCCGGGGGTCGTGCCCTCCCAGCAAGGGGGAAGCAGAGCAGACTCTGTGCCTTGCTGCATCCAGGCCTCGGACCGGCCAGGCGTGGGGACCGGGCTGACCCACCCCGGCTCCGCACGCAGGTCTCCGCGGCCACCGGCTAACGGCCCTGCCTTGTCTTCCCACCCCCTGTCCTCCTCTCCAGCCTCATTAAGAACCCAGCGGAGCGAGCCGACCTGAAGACGCTCACGGTGAGTGAGGCCGCGGGTTCCAGGCCCCGGGGGCGCTCCTCGGGGCGCGTGTGGGTCCCCTGCGGGTCTCCTTTGCTCCGAGCAGCCGTGGCGCCCTTGGCTCCCGGAGGAGCGGGATGGCCCAGCTGTGCCCGTGGTCCGGGTGTCCGCGCCTGGGAGTGCCGGGGCCCTCACGCTTCTGTGCGGCTCCCGCCTTGGGCCCGGCGGGCCCCACAGATCGGGGAGACCCGAGGGCCGCCGGCCTCCCTGTGCGGCGTCCCGTGTCCTCGAGAAGCCAGGTGGGCGTCAATTCCCCTTCCCCCCGGCAGGGTGGGGGCGGGTGGGGCTGCCAGCCCGTTGACCTGGGGCATTTCTGTCTGTGAATTTGACCCCCCCTGCCGCCGGGCCTCCTCGCCCGCAGCCACCCTGCCAAGCCTGGGGAGGCCTGCTCTTCAGGCACCTCCACGACACGAGACCGTGAGGGTCACACCTGCTGGTTCTCGGTCTCTGGGGCCGAGCGTCAAAACACGAGCGTCTCTCAATTATCGGAACGTGGTCTTTCCAGTAAGGGAGCCTCAGCCTTCCCGCTTCTTCCAGTTAGCCTCCACCTCAGGACCTTTGCAAAGGACAGTGCTTCTCCCCAGGGAACGTGTCCCGGGCCCCTCTCAGCTGGCCTGGCTGCTTCCTGGGGTCTCGCCTCAGCCCCTCCTCTGACGTGTCCCCAGACACCTTGCCCAGTCCCGCATCCTCTATTCGTTCTGGTGACGACCAGCGTCTCCTGGTCGTGGGCGCCACCGAGAACACCAGGCGGGAAGGGTCTGCGCGCGGGGACTCTTCCGGAAAGTCTTTCGACGCGGGAGGTGTCCCAGTGACGTGTGTTAGAGGCACGTGTGACGTCACCAACGTCTGTTCGTTGTAAGATACACGAAAATCTGTGAAACAGAGAAACTGATGGATGGCGGGGCCCCCGCGGCGCCCCCGGGACTCTCTGTCCCACTTGCACCCTGCTGTGGGACCGACTTTTTAACTTCCCTTCTCCCCCGTTCCTACCCCCTGCCTACAGGGCAGGCAGCAGCTGGGGGTCCGGGTGTCGCGTGAGGAGACCAGACCTGCTCCCGTGGACCCCAAGCCCCCGGGACCCACCCCTCCCAGCACGGCCCGTGGGGAAAGCGTCGCTCACCCCCACCCCCACCCCCACCCCCCGGCCTGCAAACCAGGAACCTCGGGTACTGAGCTGTCCTGCGCAGGAACTGCCAGCCGCGTGCAGCTTTCTAAATTACTTGAACCGAAACAGAAGGCCTGGGTTCGGCTCCTCGGCCACAGGAGCCACGGGTAAAGGCCTCGGAGCCTCCCGTGGCCAGTGGCTGCCGCAGCAGACAGAGCGTGTCAGGGACTTCACTGTCCTCCCAGAGGCCCCCGTCGCTCCAGATCAGACGTTCTCACCCAGGGGTGACCGTCCCCGGGGGACACGGGGGGGCGCCTGGAGACGCTCGCGGGCGCTGGGGCCGGGGTGCCGCTCAGCCCCCCGCGGACGGTGCCAGGGGAGCCGCAGTGCCGGGGGGGCACCTGGGCCCGAGCGAGCGGGCACGGAGCGGCCTCCTGCCCGCGTCCCGGGCGCTTTCAGACGGCCCGCCGGGCCGGGTCGTTGACGGGCTCCTCCTTCCCTTCCAGAACCACACCTTCATCAAGCGGTCCGAGGTAGAAGAAGTGGACTTCGCCGGCTGGTTGTGTAAAACGCTGCGGCTGAACCAGCCCAGCACGCCCACACGCACCGCCGTGTGACGGGGTCCCCCCGGCGCCCCGCTCTCCCCCGCCCGCCCGCCCGTCTCCGGGGAGGGCGGCCCTGCTCCTGGCGTCTTCTCAGACCTGCTTCCTTAGGTTCGAAACAAAACAGGGAAAGAAAAAGCAAACTGTGCCCATCGTACTTGTTCCATTTGTTCTGGGGGGTCAGCCCCTGGCCCAGTCCCAGGGCGGGAGAGCCGCCCAGGGAGGCAGCGCCAGCCCGGAGCCCTCCACCCGCCGCCCACCGGGGGAGGAGGGGGTGGGGGTGGCACCAGGAGCCGGCCTCACTCTGTTCCCAAGGGATGCGGCCTCGGAGGGGACCTCCGGACACCGGCGTCCTTCACCAGACAGGGAGGGGCACCCCCTCCCCCCGACGCCCAGCACCGTCCCTGGAGGTGGCCGTGGGGTCGCCCCCTCTGCCCTCCCCACCGCCTCTTGTCACTCAGCGTCCCGTGACCTGCGCCTCAGGAGGGACCCGCTCAGCCCCGCCCCGTGCTCAGGGGACAGACGCTTCTGACTTCACGGCAGCGAGCCGGCACCCGGCAGGAAGGATGTGGCAGGTTTCCAAGCTGTCGGCGGAGCCAGCAGACGAGGCCTGTGCCGTCCCCGAGCCTGCGCACCGCCAGATGCGACCAGGTGGCTCCTCGCGTCCCCTCCGCTTTCCCAGATTCGGGAGCGACTGCCCAGGGCGGGTCACTCGGGCCGTCCGCGGGGTCAGCCGCAGCCGCTGGGAGAGGGAGGTGGTCCCAGTTCCTCGTCCGTCGGGGCCTGGCCGCGCTGCCCCTGGAGCCGCTTCTGAGACTTTCTGTCCTCGGAGCCCCGGAGAAGACGGAGCTGGGAGCCGGGGGCCCCCCTGGACGCTGCCCGCGGGCTGGGACGAGCCGACGCTCAGCTTCGGGGAATCGCAGGAGGAGCCCTCCTCTCCTGTGGACACCAGAGAGACGGGTTGCTGGCTCCTTCGACCGGCTTTCAGGGTCCTCCACTTCGCAGATCCCCCAAAGTCTCACCTGGTCGGGAGGAGAATAAAGATAAGCGGAAGTCGACCAGTGTCGCTCTGTGGGGCCTGGTGGGAACGTGGTCAGCATCCGGGCAGCGGGCGTCTGACCCGCGGCCTCTGTGGCCTTGTGTCGCACGCGCCCAGCCCGGCTGCGGCCGGCCAGCCCCCATTAACGGCTTGCCCTTTTCAAGGACTGAGAGACCGGGTCCCGAGGGCTTGGGGGGGATTTGGAGTCAGTGGGGTGAAGCCCGCAGGGTCGACGACAAGCTGAGGGAGGCTGATGCAAAAGCGGGGCGACCTCCAGGGTCAGGACCCCAGAGGGGTGGGTGCCGCCCTGAGACCTCCCCTCTGCAGTGACCCGAGGCCAAACCAGAGAAACTGGCACTTTCTCCATCTGCCCCAGACCAGGCTCCTGGAACGCTGGGGGCTCGCCCGAGCCTTGGGGACCTAAGTGTCCCCTCCCCGACCCATGTCCCCTGCAGGCGCCCAGAGTCCCCACTGGCCGCCAGACAGACCTGGTGACAGTCCCTGTTGCAAGGGGACAGGCTCCTCGAACACTTAAGAGCCGCTGGCTTGGGGGTCCGGGCAGGAGGTGGCGTCCAGGTGCTTCCAGGCCTGTCCGTGGCCCGTCAAGACGGAGCCGTTCACGCAGCCGTGGCCCCTGGCTCCTCCTGGAGAACTTGGCACAGCCCGTACGGGAGCGGCACAAGGACACCCCCTCCGTGTCCAGGGCTCCTGTGGACACACGGGGGCGACGCCGGTGACCCCTGACACCCCCGCTGTCTGACCTCGTGGTCCAAAAACAAACCAGTCACGGAAGGAATCGTTTTGGGATCTTGCGCGTTGGGCGCTCCCTTCGTTGGTTTTGTGTTTTCTCCACTTTTGGTTTTTGGCGCTTGGTTTGGAGGAAGAAAATCCCGAGCGGGGGGGCCCGTTGGTGTGGAAGCTCCTTCCGGCTGGATGTCTTCCTCCGTAGGAGCCGTACTGCACGCGAGCACGCGCGCCGTCCTCTACGTCCCCGGAGAGCCGGGGTCTTGCCCGTGGCGTTTGCGCCTCCGGTCCCGCTCCGTCCAGCCCTGTGGCCCGCGTCCCCTTCCCGGTGTGAGGAGCCCCAGGGCCCGCAAGGCGGAGCAGAAGGAGGTGTGCGGGGTCCCGGTGGCCCCGTGCACGTCACGCGATTGGGAGATCTAACCTCTCAGCTGCGCTTCATGCCCAGGAGACAAACGGGACGGTAACTGCAGGGTCTGTTTGACTGGCCCCACTGTAGGCAGAATGTCACCGTTTTACCTTGTGTCCGCTATGGGACAATGAGCAGCGTGGTCTTTGACATTCTCCCCTCCCCTCCCCCGCCGCCACGAAGTCTCGGGGACCTGGTAGGTGTTTTGCCCTCACGGCACATCTCCGACCCGGCACGTGCCGGTGCCACCCGCAGCCCGGGGCGGTGTTGGGCGGCACAGGCCCAGCTCTCCGTGGGGATGACCTCGGCCCCTCAACCCGGGGCCACAGGGCCACGCCTGGGACACCTGTGGTTGTCCCACGGGAGGTGGGGCCGGGGAGGCCGCTGCCCAGTAGTGCCCGGGGCGCCCCGCGGAGAAGGGTCGCGAATGGCCACGGTGGCCAGCGGCGGGTGAGGGGAGGGAGACCCTCCGTTAACTATTCGGAAAAGCAGCAGAGTCCGGGCCCTGCTCCCACGAGACCTCAGGGTAGATCCCCGAGGGGTCAGACGGCGCAAGCCAGGGTGAGCCCCGCGTGACTCCCCCCTCTCCCGCCCACTCAGTGCGTCCGTGTGTGTATATTTATTATTTATTTTTAAGCCAGCTCCACGTGGGGCTCGAACTCTCCACCCCGAGACCACGAGGCTCCTGCTCCAGCGACTGAGCCCCTCAGTGTGTGCATTTAAAGGGGCGCAGGACCCCAGGACCTCAGTGGTCACGTGATCGTGGAAGGCAGTCTCCTGGGGGGGGGGGGGGTCAGTGGAGGCCCCTAACCCAGGGAGTCTCACCTAGGGCAGTCCTGCCCCCCAAGAGACACAGGGCGGTGTCTGGGGACCTCTGTGGTTGTCATGACCAAGGTGTTCCTGGTATGGGGGGGAGGGGGTCGGGAGCCCGGGATGCTGCTCGGCCCCCAGAGCGCCCAGGCCGACCTCTGCAGGAACGACCCACCCCAGGGGACACTGCCCAGGGGGGGAGCCTCATTCAGCCCCAACCCCTTTCCCAATTCGACGGTCCAAGAGGCCACGGTCGCCCAGCCAGCAAAGGTCAGCGCCTGCCTCGTCTGCGTCCCCGCAGCCCTGCCTAGGCTTCCCGCGTCCACAACCGGGGATGCCGTGTGGCAGGAGGGATGTGGGCAGAGGTGGCCCAGAACCTTCTGGAAGGTGGGGAGTTGGGAGGAGTGCGCTCAGCCAGCAGCCGGGGTGGAGGTGTGTGCCCCCGGCAGGAAGCCTCAGGTCAGAGGCGGAACTCGGCCTCCCTCTGTGGGCCGCGGACTCCGGGTTAACAGAGGTCAGAGGAAACTGTGACAGGGTTTCCCAGAAAGCGGGGTCCGCCGCGGGGTTGGGGGGGGGGCGGAAGGGGAAGGGGCCCGGCCCGCCCCCCTCCCGGGCTCGGAGCTGACCAGGTGTGCGCGCCCCAGGCCAGGTGGGGGGAGGACCCGCCTGGCCGGCCATCCCCATGGCAACGCAGGGCTGGCTCCCGAGGAGGAGGAAGGAGGAGGAAGGAGGGCCGGAGGGAGAGGCCTGGGCCCCACGGCCGCCTGAACCGGGCCGAGGCTCAGTCTCGGGTTTCTGCCCGGCCTTCCCAGGGGACGGAGGGGGGGCCCCGGAGGGAAGGACTTGGAGAACCAGAGGCCCCAGGTGAGGGAGGGACCTCGGCCCGCAGCCCCGGCTCCTCCCGTGAGACACCCACCCCAGGGTGGTGGCCGCGGGACCCCGGGAGCCCCACCGCATTGCTGCCCGCCCCCCCCAGCTCAGTGGCCTCAGGGAGGGTCCTGCCCCCCAGGGAGCCTCCCTTGGCTCCCCGCCCCGCCCGCACAGGGGGTCAGCCCAGGCTGCCCCTCCCCCAGGGAAGAGCAGACCCTCTCCCTTCACCCCGGCCGCACCCCATAACGTGGGCGACACGTTCAGCAGCCCTCGGGACCCCTGTCCTTCCTCTCCGACCCCCACGGAGGCTGCGCGACTTGCCCAAGGTGACCTGGGACCCATGTGGAGGGTCCAACCTGGCCCGGGCCAGACCCCGGCCATCCTGCCTGCTCCGCACTCGGTCACCGTCTTTTCCCCGGGCTGTTCTGCGGTGGGGTCCACGGCCCGGCCACAGAGCTGGACGCAACTCCCAGCGCCCTCCAGCCTGAAGGCAAAGCGAGGCAGAGCCCCACGGACTGGCTGTTCTCTCCGAGAACTGGCTACACACGAGGGTCGCCGAGGGCCCTCGGGGGCAGGGAGGGCACCCCCCCCCCCAAGCAAGGAGCAAAGCTGGGCAGTGGGGCCCTAGAACACGGGCCCTGGAGATGGGCCTGGCGGGGGGCGAGGCAGGGAGACGGGGTTCAGAATATTTCACGACTGTCCAGCAGAGCAGTGACCACCCCCCAGTAGACGTGGGAAGGAACCTGGGGTCACGAGGCCCCCACTGTGCCTGGGGTTGACCCTTTCATCTCCGTCGCTGTGGTGGGACACAAGGAGGCCGGGACAGCGGCTGCCATGTCAACGTCCCGCTGGCCTTGGGCACGGGACTGGGTGGGGGCCGAGCGGGGAGCCAGGTCGCTTGGACGTCTGGCCAAGACACCGGTGCTTTGTGCCAGGGCCGGCTGCCACCCGCGAGCCAGGCGGTCGTGTCACACGAAGGGGTTCAGGAAGACGAGTTAACGGGGAACACGATGCACAGAGCCCAGCACGGGGGTCCAGTCCCAAGGGTGGCCGTCCCCTTGGGGGCCCTGCCAACCGTGCCGGAGGGGACATTCATGGATTGACAGGGGGGCCGGGCCTCTGATTGCAAAACAAGTCACGGAGAGCTGGGTCCAGGGCAAGGCCTTGGACTGGAGACCCCCCCCTCGTCCTCCCCTGGGGCCCAGCCCTGAGGTCCGTCCCTCCACAAATACCCTGGTCCAGGGGGCCTGCCTCGTGTGGAAGTCAAGGCCGGCTCCTGAGAAGCTGTCCCGTCCTCCCTGCCCCCCAAAAGACCAAGCCCACCCAGCACCGCTGTCCGCTGCCCCCGTGGTCCCCGTTCTGCTCCCCTCTGAGCCTTGTCACACTCTGTTCCCTCTGCGCCTGCCCGGTTCCTGCTCACTGACTGGTGGGCATCTGCTCAGAATTCACCTTCTCAAGGCCAAGGCGTCTCCCCTGCTTCCCCACCCCAGGTGGCTGCATTCCCCCCTCCACTCACGTGCAAGCTCGTGCGGGGGTCAGTCGCCACACCGCTGTCCTGACACCCCGCTCCTTTCTTCCAGTGACGGGCTTGGATTTTTCCACGGGGACCCAGAAGCTCTCTAAGCGCAGCCACGTCAGCACCCTCATGCCAGCTGCCCCCCTCCCCGGGGACCCAGGGTGCAGGTGCAGGGGCTGCCCAGGGGTCCTGGGGATGAGGATGGGAGAGAGGTGGGAGGGGGGAGAGGAAGAGCGAATCTCTCACTCACTCTGGCCTCCCTGTCTGCACCTGCTGTTCCCCGGTTCTGGAAGGTTCTCTCTTCCGTCACCCCTCTCCACCCCCAAATCCTGCTCAAACTTCAGGCTCAGGACAAACATCCCAGCTCAGGACAGCCTTCTCCTTCCCCTTCTCCCCTCTCCCCTCCCCCCCCACCCCCCCCACCCCCCCCCACCCCCACCCTCAAGGGCCGCCAGACCTTCCGGGGAACCTTCAGCACCACTGCTGGTGTGATTTCTCCGTCTCCCGTCTTTGTGGCCTGGGACTTGCTGGCGGGCTCTTCACCATGATACGTACATAACTCGGGCAGCAGGAGAAAAAAAGCAGGTGAACTTGGACTGATCACAACTAACTTGGTGCGTGAAAGGCCACCATCCAGAGACAGCCCCCAGAGTGGGAGGAAATATTTGCAAATCTTGTACACGGGAGGCGGGTCTAGTTGTAAGGATGTGCGAAGCAAGCGTCCTTACAACTGGACAACCAACAGTTTTCCCAACGAAAAAGCGGGCAGAGGATGTGAACGGACATCTCCCTACAAGACGGCGTCCAAGTGGCCACTGAGCACATGAGCAGACCTAGTACTCAGTCTCCCTGCGGATGACACCTGGACCGGGGCTGGGTTTCTGGCCGGTCCACCGAGGGGTGGGGTCTCGGCACCAGGACCTGGGAGGGGAGTTAGCAAGGCCCAGGCGGGGGTCCTGAGGTTGGGGGTGGGGAGGCAGGCCTGGGTGATCGCCTGGGTGTGCCCTTCCCTGTCTGTCTTACCCCACATCAAAGGCGGGGAGCCTGCGAGGGGCGCAGTCGGTTAAGCGGCTGACTTCAGTTCAGGTCATGATCTCACGGTTCGCGGGTTCGAGCCCCGCGTCGGGCTCTGCGCTGACAGCCGAGAGCCTGGAACCCGCTTCAGAATCTGTGTCTCCCTCTCTTGCTGCCCCTCCCCCCTCGCGCTCTGTCTCTGTCTCTCTAACATAAATAAATATTAGAAGAGTTTTAAAAAATAAATAAACATTAAAGAAAATTAACAAACAAACAAACAACTAGCAGGTGGCTCCCGGATGACAGAATCGGACACTGTAACTGATTTCTCCGTCTCCTTCCCTGCCTGGGGACGCCGTGCCCAAGGTGGGGCAGGACACAGGCACAGGTGCAGGGGGGCCACCGGCCCACGTGGGCTAGGAGGAAACCCCTGTGCCACCCTCTTTCCCCTCCTCGCCTCTCCCCTCCCTTCCCCACCTCTCCCTTTGGTCTGCTCAGCTCACCATAGCCCTGCAACCCTCTGCCTTACAGGGAAGGGACCGCTTTCCGGCCCGCCTGGCCCCTGCCCTGTGTCCGCCAGCCCCTGAGGTTCCGGGAGCCTCTGGTGTCCTCAGTGGGGACCTTCCGGGTTCACGGCGGGGCCAACCTACGGGGCAGGAAAGGGGTTCCCCGGAGCCCAGCAGAGACCTGGAGAGCCTGGGTGCCAGGGCACCTCCCCTGGGTGCCCCTCACCCCACAAAACGCAGGGTCCCCGAACATCACTCACCGTGGGCGGACACGCTCTCATCAACACTTTGTGTTGGTCACCTCAACACCTGCCCTCGTTCACAGCAGCAGGATTCACGGTAGCCCGGGCTGGAAACGATCCAGACGTCCAGCAGCTGAAAAACAGGTACACACGGTGTGTCCACCGCGCACGCGCACGCCCCTCGGGTGCATCCACCGCGCACGCGCACGTCCACAGATGCACGTGTCCCCCGCGCACGCCCCTCGGCCGCGAGCAGGAGCGAGGCGCCCACCCCGGCCGCCCCGCGGACGGACCCCGAACACACGACGCTCAGGGAGGGAACCGGCCACGAGAGGCCACGCGGGGTGTGGGTCTGCGTGTGTGAAACGTCCAGGACGGGCTCATCCACGGACGGGAACGGGGCTCGTGGGGGCCGGGGGCCGGGGGCGGGGTGGGGATGACAGCTAATGAGGACAGGGCTGCTTTTGGAGTGATGGAATGTTCCAGAATTAGTGGTGGCGGTTGCACAGCTCTGTGAACGCGTGAACGTACTAACAACCAGTGAATTGTACTCTTGAAGTGGGTGAGCTGTACAGTATGTGAATTATATCTCAATAAAGCTGTTATTAAAAAAGCAAACCACCCTCTCCCATTGGTTCACGCTCTATCCTGCCGGAGCCTCAGGTGACTCCCCGGTCCTGTCTGGCGAGTCCTCCACGAGGCCCTGGGCCCTGAGCTGCCGGGGGAGAGGTGGCGGGGCCCGGTTCCTCCCTGGCTGGGAAGGCAGTGGCTCTGTTCCCGGGCTGTGGACCACCCGACTCCGCAGAAGGGCCGCAGGGTCCTGGGTGGGGCGGGTGGGACTGAGGCACAAGGCCACGCCCATTTCACAGACAAAAACACCGAGTCCCTGAGACAGGCAGGTGTGCCGGAAAGCAAGCAGAGCAGCTGGGCCGCCAGCCTGGGGCTGCCAGACAGATGCTGTGGTGGCAGGTGGCCTCGGGGACACTGTCCTCCCCCCCCCCCCCCCCCGCCCCCAGCACACACATCCAGGCCGGGGCTCAGACCACATGGAGCCTCCTTCCTAGCGGTTTCTGGGCCAAGGGTCCCTTGCTGGGTGACGTCAGCTGACATGACATCCTGTTCTGCCTTGCACCCCGCCCCACCGGCTCCCACTGGGGACATCGCGGGGCTGTCCTTGGCGTTCTCTGGTGGACGTGACCCTCGGCCCCACTTCAAGGCGGCGGGCGTGGGGGCAGGAGCCCGGAGGGAAGAGGTTGCCCGCCCTGCCCGAGGTCACGTGGAGAACTTGACCTTGACCCCTTGACCTTGACCCCAAGAGTGGGGGGGGGGGTGCGGCGGAGGCTCGGGAGAGGGAGCTGCAGGTGGCGCCCGGCGGGACCCTGTACCTGACGGCCGCTGTGGCTCTGCCCGAAAGTGAAGTGCGGTGACAGCAAAGTGAAACCGAAGCCTCAGCCCGCCCGGCCAGCCCCAGGAGGGCCGGGGGACAGGGGCGGCTGCCGGCTGCCGGGCGGCCCACGTGGCAGGCGCCGGATGGAGGGCGGAGCCTGGCGTTCAACTGCGCTGATTTTAAAAAAAGAAAAGAACTCGGACCAGAAGTGCGGCCTCGTCCTGCCGCCCGCCCCCGCCCCCCGCGGCCTGCTCTCCTCTGCCCGCCGCCTCCCAGGGGGTGGGGGGCGCAGGGCCAGGACCCGGCCTCGTCCCCTTGGGGTCACGGAGGCGAAGTCGACCCACGGGGCCCCTCCCTGAGGCGTCCCGTCACCGCCCGGTTTCAGGCCCATCGCACGGACGGAGAGCAGGGAGCCCCGGAGCGAGACCGGCCGCCTCTCTGGGGCAGAGGGGGCAGAGCGCAGCAAGGGGGCTCAAGTCCCGGGTCGCGGAGAGCCAGGGGGCAGCGCTTTATCCTCCTGCCGAGCACCCAGAGGGAGAGGCCCCAGGCGCGCTTAGCAGCAGGCAGGATTGAAGTTAGAGCCAGGCCAGGGTTTCTCGCCCTCAGCACCGTGGATGTTTGGGGCCGCATCATTCTCCGGGGGGGGGGGGGGGGGGGGGGAGAGGGGGATGGCCTGAACGTCACGGGGGGCTCAGCAGCATCCCTGGCCCCAACCCTCCAAGCCGCGAGCCACCCCTTAGGGTCACAACCACTAATGCCCCCCCTCCCTGGCGGGAGGGAGTGGGGTGGGGGTAGGCGGGTGGGGATAGCAGCCTGACTCACGTGACCCACCGCCCTAAGCAAATTCTTACAGTGTGGGGCCAGGCCGGGGAGAGAGCCGCAGAGACTGAGCCGTGACCCAGGCCCCAAAGGCAGGCAGGCTGGCCACCCCGAGCTCTGGAGCGCTCTGTCAAGGTTCTGAGAGGCCCCAGGGGGTCCCCATCCAGCCTGGGAGCGAGGGGGGCATCCAGGAGGCCAGGACGCAGGTGGAGAGAGAGGCCAGAGCTAGGTGCAAGGGCCCATTGCACAGGTAGGAATACTGAGTGGCAAGGTGGCGTAAGGGACAGCGGGAGGGCCAGAATAACCCGCCTTCCTGTAGCTCCCAGACCAAGTCTAAACTGCCTAAGTGAGGTGCACTAGCCCCCCCCCACCCCTCCCCAAGGTACAAATGGGCCAGGCATCTCCCCAGCCGCTGAGAGTTCAGAGGCTGCTGCTCGGGAAAGATTTCCCCTGTGAGGCTCAGGGGCTGTGCCGGGGGAGGCCTCCGGGCGCCGGGGGCAGTCGGGCGCTCCACGCAGCCTCGATTTGCCAACAAGTACTGAAGTGTTCCCGGTACTTGCACACCTGGTTTGGCCACCCCGGGCGTGCTGGTTAAATGTTAGCTCTTCCCCAGGAGCACCTCTGGGAGGAGCCCCGGGATCTGGGAGGAGCCTGACTGGGAGGAGGCTTTACCGGCCACCGCGGGAGCCCTGCGGAGGGGCTGGCTGGCTGGTGGCGGCCCCTAGGCCTTCCGGGTGCCCGCGCACCTGACACGCAGGGCCCCTGCCCACGGAGTCAGCACCACGACCCCAGCAGGACACTCGAAGGCTGGCGCCAGAGGCCGGCCTCTCGTCCCGTCCCTGTGGTTGGAGGAAGCAGTTTGTGCCCTTGCTGGGCGGACAGAAAAGGGCGGCCTCTGTGCAGCCAGACCCTGATGTGTTTGGCTTTTCTTTTTTCAGTCTTAATAGAACGAGAGAGAGAGAGAGAGAGAGCACCGAACTCTGATATTTTTATTGTGTAAAATCTATGTACGTCACCATCGTCACCATCTCCAAGCGCACAGCTCAGGGGCATCAAGGGCACTCACTGTCGTGCAGCCGCCCCCGCCATCCGTCTCCAGAACCTTCCATCTCCCCAGACTGAGACCCTGCCCCCATGAAGCACGGCCTCCCCACCCCTGGCTCCCACCATCCACTCTCTGACTCGGTGGACGGGACTCCTCTGGGGACCCCCGTGCGTGGGGTCACGCGGGACGTATCCTTCTGTGTCTGGCTCCTGTCCCTGCGCCCAGTGGCCTCCGGGTCCGTCCACGCGGTGGCAGGCGGCCGGACATCCTTACTTTCTGCGCTGAGGAATATTCCAGCGTGTGGCTGGACCGCACTGTGTTCTTCCCTCATCCATCAACAGACACTCGGGTTGCCTGCATCTTTTGGCCACTGTGAACACGGCTGTACAAACACCAACATCATTTTAGGAACCGAACTTTGCTCTGGATTCTCTGACTCAGGCCTCAGCAACCCTGTTGGGCGCTTTGGAGCTAGATGGAATCAGAACTGTGGAACTCATCTGCCTGCCTGGGGCCAGAGCGGACCGTGAGCGGACCAGACCCAGCGCGGCTGGCCAGGCCAGGCAGCGGGCGGAGGCTCAGATGGGACACGAGCTGGTCTGTCATCCCTCCCTCTGGTCCACCCCAGAATCAATTCTGTCCTCCGCAGGTCAGCCCCACAGAGAACCCCCGGTGAGGTAGGCCTGGCTGTCAGTCTGTCTGTCTTTCCTTGTGGGACGTGGCTTCCTATCTCCCTTCCCCATCTTGGTCTTGTCCCCGAATGGTTTGGTGAGACCACCACCTCCCTTGGGCTGAGCACTAGACCTCCAATATTATGACCTGAAATCACATTAGCTTTTTCAGAAGCCCAGCTATGCTATTGGTTTTGAGTTTCTTTTTTTTTATTTTAACGTTGATTTATTTTTGAGAGAGAGGCAGAGACAGAGCACAAGCAGGGGAGGCTTAGTGAGAGGGGGAGACACGGAGTCCGAAGCAGGCTCCAGGCTCCGAGCTGTCAGCGCAGAGCCCGACGCGGGGCTGGAACCCACGAACCGTGAGATCACGACCTGAGCCGAAGTCGGACGCCCAGCCGACTGAGCCCCCCCAGGCACCCCACCACTTTCAACCTTTTCTCAGGGTGCAGCTCAGCGGCATCAGATACTCCCACACTGATGTAGCCATGCCCACCACCCATCTCCAGAACTTTCTCACCTGCCCAGACTGAACATCTCGTCTCCGTTTGCTCAGCTGGCTTTTGAGAACGCGCCCAGACCTTTACGGCCCTCCCAGGAGACCTTCTGTTTATTTGGCTGTTTTGCGTCGTCTACCCTGGATCCAGATCTCTCTCTGTTCTTCCAGACGCGTCTCCCGAATGGCCGATCACTAGCCTTCGGCACGTCAGCACCTTTACTCAGGTCGCTGGTAAACACAACAGGGGAGAGCTAGCTAGCTGGGTAGGTGGAGGTGTTTTTGCGCACGCACGCACCATGGCCAAGTCCTAATCTCCAGTACCCCAGAACGTGACCTTCCTGGGAAATACGGGTATTGAAGAAGATGTCCTTAGTGAAGTGACCGTGAGGTCATCCTGGAGTCGGGTGGACCCCTACTCCAATATGACCGCTGTCCTCATAAGAAGGGGGCCTTTGGACACAGAGACCGACTTGCACGGGGGGAAGGCAGGGAGACGGCCGTCGGTCTGCAAGCCAGGGAGCCCCCGAGGTTCCCGGAGGCGAGGAGAGAGGCCAGGAACACATCCTTCCCTGGGGTCTTTGGAGGGAGCCTCGCCTTGCTGACGCCTTGACTGTGGACGTGCGGTCTCCAGACGTGAGAGGGTATGTGCCTCAGCTGTCCTGTGGCGCCCAGCCTGTGGTTCCCTGTTATAGCAGGTGCCAGCAAGGGGACTTAATATTTTCTAGGGTCGTTATCAGAGGAGGGGTCAGAGACACCTTGGAAGAATGCCATCCTGCTGGTTCTGGATGGAGGGAGGAGGTCGTGGGTCTTTTCAAAACTAATTGCAGGGGCGCCTGGGTGGCTCGGCCGGTTGAGCATCCGACTTCGGCTCAGGTCACAATCTCACGGTTCGTGGGTTCAAGCCCCGTGTCGGGCCCTGTGCTGACAGCTCGGAGCCTGGAGCCTGCTTCGGGTTCCATCTCCTTCTCTCTGAGCCTCCTCCACTAGTGCTCTCTTTCTCTCTCTCTCTCTCTCAAAAATAAACATTAAAAAAATTTTTTTTAATACATAAATAGGGGCACCTGGGCAGCTCAGTCAGTTAAGTGCCCGACTTCGGCTCAGGTCGTGATCTCACAGCGCGTGGGCTGGGGCCCCACCTCGAGCTCTCGGCTGTCAGCACAGAGCCTGCTTCGGATCCTCCGTCCCCCTCTCTCGCTGCCCCTCCCTCCCCTGCTCGCGCTGTCTCTCAATCTCTCTCTCAAAAATAAATAAGCACTGGGGCGCCTGGGTGGCGCAGTCGGTTAAGCGTCCGACTTCAGCCAGGTCACGATCTCGCGGTCCGTGAGTTCGAGCCCCGTGTCAGGCTCTGGGCTGACGGCTCGGAGCCTGGAGCCTGTTTCCGATTCTGTGTCTCCCTCTCTCTCTGCCCCTCCCCCGTTCATGCTCTGTCTCTCTCTGTCCCAAAAATAAATAAACATTGAAAAAAAAATTAAAAAAAAAATAAGCACTAAAGAAAAAACCCTCTTTAAAAATAATTGCATTATGTCATTTATATATAAGACCAACAATAGAAGTAAACGTATCCATACACTTGCACACACACACAGGCAGGTCTTGGGACACCCCCAAGCCAAGGCCACCCTCTCCCTGACACTCCTTATCCAAATGTCCACTGCCCCCCCCCCCCGGAAACCTGGCAAGCCCTTTGGGTTCTAGGCCTCCCGTCCCCCCACCCCTGACATCGGACCCAGCAACAGCTCTTTTCCACCTGACCTGCGGAACAGACCCGTTCTGGAGCATCCGGGTGGCTCAGTCGGTTAAGCTTCCGACTCCCGATCTCAGCTCAGGCCATGACCTTGCAGTTCGTGAGTTCGAGGCCCGAGTCAGGCTCTGTGCTGACGGCGTGGAGCCTGCTTGAGATTCTGTCTCTGCTTCTCTCTGCCCCTCCCCTGCTTGTTTTCTCCCTCTCTCTCTCTCTCTCTCTCTCTCTCTCTCTTTCTCTCTCAATAAACAAATAAACCCCAAATACAAAACAGACTCGTTCTTCCTGCTGCCGCTGTGACCTCCGTCTATGCTCCCCGGATGCCCACACCAGATCCCCGCTGGCCTCTCCGTGGCCTGTGTTGGGTTCTCACACAGCCGTCGGCCGGCCTAACCGAGCATAAAGTCGGACAGTCACGTGCTCAAAACAACACTAACTCTTTCAGGTTGACTTCTTTTTTATTTTTTACTTTTTTTTTTTTTTTTTTACTTTTTTTTTTTTTCAACGTTTATTTATTTGTGGGACAGAGAGAAACAGAGCATGAACAGGGGAGGGGCAGAGAGAGAGGGAGACACAGAATCGGAAACAGGCTCCAGGCTCCGAGCCATCAGCCCAGAGCCCGACGCGGGGCTCGAACTCACGGACCGCGAGATCGTGACCTGGCTGAAGTCGGACGCTCAACCGACTGCGCCACCCAGGCGCCCCTATTTTTTACTTTTTTATTGTGATCATGCATACGTGGCATAAAACGTACCATTTCAATCGCTCTTGCCTGCATAAGTCACTGACCCCCACACTGTCGTGCAGCCGCCCCCGCCATCCGTCTCCAGAACTTTCCATCTCCCCAGAACTGAGACTCTGCCCCCAGGAAGCACGGACTCCCCGCCCCCTGCCCCACCCCTGGCTCCCACCGTCTACTCTCTGTCTCTGTGGACAGGATTCCTCTGGGGACCCCCTGTGCACGGGGTCGCGCAGGACGTGTCCGTCTGTGTCCGGCTCCTGTCACTGCGCACGGCGTCCTCCGGGTCCGTCCACGCAGTGGCAGGCAGCAGGACGTCCTGACTTTTTAAGGCCGAGTAATATTCCAGGGTGTGGATGGACTGCGCGTGTTAATCCATTCGCCTATCGCTGGATCATTCGGTGGTTTCCACATTTTGGTGTTGTGAGTAACACTGCCGTGAATACTGGCGTTGCTTTGCGTTTTAAAAGTCCACAATTGGGGCTCCTGGGTGGCTCAGTCGGTTGAGCGTCCGACTTCAGCTCAGGTCACGATCTCGCGGTCCGTGGGTTCCAGCCCCGCGTTGGGCTCTGGGCTGATGGCTCGGAGCCTGGAGCCTGCTTCTGGTTCTGTGTCTCCCTCTCTCTCTGCCCCTCCCCCGTTCATGCTCTGTCTCTCTGTCCCAAAAATAAATAAACGTTAAAAAAAATTTTTTTTAAATTAATTAATTAAAAAAAAAAGTCCACAATCCACGTACCCCAATATTCACTCTTTAGAGTATAGAAGTCAGTGATTTTCAAATTGGGGCTCCTGGGTGGCTCAGTCGGTTGAGCGTCCGACTTCAGCTCAGGTCACGATCTTGCAGTCCGTGGGTTCCAGCCCCGCGTCGGGCTCTGGGCTGATGGCTCGGAGCCTGGAGCCTGCTTCTGGTTCTGTGTCTCCCTCTCTCTCTGCCCCTCCCCCGTTCATGCTCTGTCTCTCTCTGTCCCAAAAATAAATAAACGTTAAAAAATTTTTTTTTAAAAATTAATTAATTAATTTAAAAAAAAGTCCACAATCCACGTACCCCAATATTCACTCTTTAGAGTATAGAAGTCAGTGATTTTCAATCTAATCTTAGAACATTTTCATCACCCCCGTTCCCCCTTAGCAGTCACTGTCCCTCCCCGGCCCCCACGAGCCCCCTTCCCGTCCGTGGATGAGCCCGTTCTGGACGTTTCACACCCGCGGACTCCCACCCCGCGTGGCCTCTCGTGTGGGGTCCCCTCCCTGAGCGTCGTGTGCTCGGGGACCATCCGCGGGGCGGCGGGGGCGGGCGCCTCGCTCCTGCTCGCGGCCGCGGGATGTGCGCGTGCGCGGGGGACACACCCGAGTGACGTGGGCGTGTATAGATGGACACGTGTTTACGCATCCATGAGTCGAGGGACGTTTGGACGGTGTTGAGTTTGGGGCTGTTACAAGTAAACGCTGTTGCGGGTTTTCGCGCACAAGTTGCTGTGTGGGCCAGATGCTGTCATTTCTCTTGGATACACACGTAGGGTCCCCCATTAACTTCTGGAAGAAGTGCCACAGCTGTGCCGCTGTGCGTTCCCACCACTCGTGGTGCTGGTGGCGGGGGGGCGGGGGTTCCGGCCTCTCCCCAATCCCATCGACACTTGTTACCGACCTTTTTCACTCTCCCCATCCCAGCAGGGGTGAGGTGGTGTTTCATCGTGGTTTTGATTTGCATTTCCCTGATGACTAATGGTGTTGGGCAACTTTTCATGAACTTTATGGTCCGTTTATGTATCTCTTTTGGAGAAACGGCTGTTAAAATCCTTCCCCCGGTCGAAACAATTTGGTCACTTTGCCTTTAGTGTCGAGTTTCAGATTTCTTTGTAGGTTCCGACGAGTCGGCCCTTATCGTATCTATGATTTGCGAAGCTTCTTTCTCTCCCCTTCGATGGGTGTTTCTTTCACTCCCTTGACGGTGTTCTCTGAAGCACCAAAGTTAAGGAATGTTACTTGAAAGATATTTTAAATTTCATGGCAAATAACGTATGCATTGGGGCGCCTGGCCGGCTAAGTCGGTAGAGCATGTGACTGTTGATCTCGGGGTTTTGAGTTCGAGCCCCACGCGGGGCGTAGAGAATACTTAAAACAATAATATACGCGTGGTACGGAATTCAGAAGATCAAAGACAGTGAACAGAAGGTCTCTGGCCCTGCTCCCCATCCTCCTGAGAGCATCCCCCAGAAGCTATCCCCGCTCATGGTGACAAGAATTACCTGCTCAAAATCTACAAATTTGCAGCCTAGCCAACACAACCTGAATTCACGTCCACCCAATGCCTCGCTGTGCGTCTTTGGGAAATTATTCAACTTCTCCTCCTCCGGGTCTCGGCGTCATCATCCCGTACCTCAGGGTTGACAATCGATGCTGCACAGGGGGACCGACATCGCAGGCGGAGACAGAAGTCAGAAAAGCAGAGCTGACTGATGTTACCACCGACCCTGGAACGAGTTAGTTTGGAGACAAGTGCCCGCTATTTGTCAATTTTCGTATTGCTCTGTGGCTAAGACAGAGCTGGTCAGGTTGACACGCCTCTGACGGGGGTGGGGGTTCTGCCGATGGAGTAACAAACACTACGAGTGCGTGTGGATGTTTCAGCTCTGAAAGGTGGGTTTCAATCCAGCGCTGCCCCGGCCAGGAACGGGAGGGGGGTGTGGCCCAAGAGTAGTAATAACACCGACAGAATGACATCTAGGCTGTACCAACGACTTCCGCCACACTGTGCTGTTGAAGATCGTTACCCGTGCCACCTTGTCCCTCCCCTGTTTACAACCCTAGGATGTCCGGGTCATTATTTTCTAAAGGACGCTGAGGATCAGAGAGGTTAAGTAACCTGCCCAAGGTCACACGGTAACTCAATCTCTTATGCTCTATGAACTCTAAAAATAGTATCTACCTGGGTAATGTGGGGGGAGGGGAGGGAGTAGGGTCTGAGGAATGGGGGTCAGGACAAAGCTTTGCCTCCCTTCCTGTTTTCACTGCAGGGACTGGAGTGAGCATGGGGGGGGGGGCGGGGTATGCCAGCCTGGCACATCCTTGGAGGAGCCACCCCCAGCCCTTCTGGCAGGGTCCAGAGTCAGGTGGAATGCTGGATTTGACGCCCTTGCCCCTTGCCCCTCTCTGGGCCTCAGTTTTGTCATATGTAAGATGGAAATTATGTAACTCCTCCTTCTCAGGGCATAATGAAGTTTAGATTCAATGCCAATCTTCTGTACGCGTCTATATTCATTCCCTGCCCCTCCTGAAGCGGTTTATCCCCTGTGGACAAACGGTGCAGGATATTCAGGGCTGCATGGTACAGGAGGGGAAACTGAGTCACCCGGAGGGTGGAGCTTGCGGGGAAGGGGGTGAGGCCATTGAGGAGCAAGGCCCGAGCTCCAGTTATCTGCAGGAGTCCAGGCACAGCCCTGAGACCTGCAAGTTGTCTTTCTGCCTGGCCCTTCTGTCCTAAGGCTGATGGCAGGCTGGTTTAAGGAAGGAAAACCCAGGCAGGGTCGTTAGAGCAAAGTCCCTGGGTTCCACCCTCACCGGGACCCACACGGCCCCTCCCTCAGTCCCTTCCTACCTACTAGGGGCTGGTTTCAGTCCTGGGTCTGGCACTTCCCCTCTGGGGGCCTCCCGGGTTTCCCCTAGAAGCCAAATTATTATTACAAAAGCCGATTCAACCCGTTTGGGAGTTGAAAGGCGCCTTTAATATGTTGGGCGAAGAAGCAATAAAGTACCAGGGGCGGTGGGAAGCTTTGAAGTCCGAGAAGGACAGACCCCGTCCCCTTCACCCATGGCAGGGCCAGTAATGGTGGTGCTAATGATGATAACAGTAAATAATAATGATTATAACGCGATTGGATGTTAGAATGGAGGTAAACAGGACCCGGGACAGAGCCAGCCACTCGAGAGGCGCTCGGTAAAAGGCGGCTATAAAGCAGGTGCCAGCCCTCTCCGTCCGAGGGAAGGAGGAAGGGGAAACTGAGGCCCAGAGCCCCTCGCGCGGCTGATCGCACCGGCCGGCCCTCCCCAGGCGCCTACTGTGTGCAAGCGGGCAGCCGGCCGGGCCGGGTCAGGCTGTTCTCACCGCGCGGCCCCTCCTCCCCCTCCCCCGTGCCCCGCCGGACCTCTCCCACGACCGGGGAGGAAGTGGGAGAAATGGACAGGGAAAAAAGTCGGGCTGAGCCAACGCCTCCCCACTCCCCATCTCTGCCCCTCCGGAGCCACGCAGACCCTTGAGCGAGCGGCCCGCAGGACCCAGACGTCCGGGGCCCGGTCCCCGTCCAGCCCAGCGGCCCGCAGTTGGGTGGGGGAACTCGGAAAGCCGGGAAAACAACCGCCCAGCCCGCCCCTCGCCAACCCCTTCCCCCGCTACGCCCCTGGCGCAGCGGGCGGAGGCGACTCTTTTATATAATCGCGGGCAGGCAGGTTGGCTGTTTCATTTAGGGACCCGGGAGCCCAGCGGACCCAAGCCGTCAGTCGAAAACCCGCCCCCGGGTCCCTTCTGCGGCGGGGCAAACTGAGGCCCCGGGAGGGCCGGCGCCTGGCCCGGGGTCCCCGCTCCCTCGCCCCCCCCTACCCCCAGCGGCCCAGGCCGCCGCGACCCACGCCCGCGTCGGTCCTCGCAGTGCGCACAGCCCTCCCCGCCCCCGCTGCCATCCTGCCACGCCCCGGGCGTCGGGGGCAAAGCCCGCGCCCCCCCGCACCCGCCCCTGCGCAGAGGCTGGGGGCCTGTTTATCTGGAGGCCCCCACCCCCCTCCACCCCGGGGGGCCCGCTCCCCCCGCGCCCCGGGGAGCTCTGGGGCCAGATAAGCTGGCAAGCTGGCACGGCGCCGCGCAGCGGGGCGGAGAGGTCAGAGGAGGGGGGGCGCGCCGGGGGCGGGTCGGACCCCCCCCCACCAACTTGACAAAACCTAATAACAGCCCGGTCTCCCCGGCGCAGCGGGCGAAGCCCCACGGGAGGGCAGAGACGTGGCAAGAGGGGACCTGCCGAGCCTGTTCTGGCCTCCGAGGCCGGGGTGGGGGGGGCGGGCTGGGCGTGGGGGGGGGCCGGCGGCTGCGGCACCTTTAAGACAAGGGAGGACCCCTCTTGCCCTCGGAGAAACCAGGAAGGGAGTCGCGAGCATCATACGGGGCTTTGGCTGTACTGTACAGTTACTGTAGGGGCAGTGACGCCGCCGCCGCCGCCGGAGCGAGGGAGCGACGAGTGGAGAGCGCGAGAGGCGGAGAGCGAGAGACGCGGACCCCGGAGGCGAGCGGCCGAGGCGCCCAGTCCCAACTCCGGGCCCCGGCCCCTCGCGCCCCGGCCCGGCCCGGCCCCGGCCCGGCCGCGCGAGGTAAGTCAGCGCCCGGCGCGGCCCCCCGCACGGGGTGCAGGGCGGGGACGGGCCGGGGGCGCTGCGCCCACCTCTGCCCTCTCGGGAAGGGGAGATCCGGGAAGCCGCGGACGTTCCGCAAGTTTCAGAGGAGGGGGTGGTTGGCAGCTGCCCGGAGGCTGGGAGCGCCCTGGATCCCGAGCGCGGGGAGGGGGCGCCGCCCGGGAAGGGGGATTGGGGGCGAAGTGCATGGGCTTATGCCCCAGCCCCCCCCCCCCCGCGCCCCAGTGCATGGCTTTTCGGGGATCCCAGACGCGCGGGGAGCGGGGGAGGGGAAGCGGGGCCGCATTGAGGGTGGGGGGGAACCGGCGTGGGGAGATAGGGGGGCGCGTCGCGTGCTAAGTTTGCAGCTAGGTACTGGGGGTGCTTTCGCCCCCCGGGGGCCTATTCGGTGCTGCGTGCATACGTTGGAGTTGGCCAGGATTGAGCTCCATGGGGGATGGGGGGGGGAGGGGGCTGAAAAAACAGGGAGGGGGGCTTTGCAAAGGAGGGGGAAGGGGTGGAGTGTCCCGGTGGGCGGGCGCGGCCGCGGGGGCTTCTGGATGCCGTAGTCCCCCCACCGCTTGCGACTGGCAGGTGGCAGGCGGCTGGGACTACAAGTCCCAGGGTGCCTCGCGCCGGCGGCCCGCCGCGGTCCGCGGGTAGGGGCGGTGCGGAGGAGGGGCGGTGAGCGGCGGGCCGGCGAACCAATGGGCGCGGACCGATCGCGCGGCGCGGCGCGGGGGCGGGCCGAGCCGGCCCGGAGGCGGGGCCTGAAGCCGGGCTCCCCTCGCCGGGGGCCGGTGGCGGTCCCCGGCTTCCGGCTGCGCGGCCCGCGGGCCGGCCCCCTCCCCGCCCCGGGGCCCCTCCCCGCCTGGTTGTGTAACCGTCCCCAGCCCCCCTCCCCTCGGCCCCCCGCCCCGGTGGGGGGGGGGGTCACCCACCCGGCGCTCCCCGGGGAGGGCGGCGGCCCCAGCGGCCGCGCGGCGCAAGCGAGCCCGGGGATGCGCGGCCTAGTGCAGGCCGGGCCCGGGCGTGGGGGAGGCGGGCGGGCGGACCCAGATCCGGGGTAATTTGCATCGCCCTCCCCCCAGCCCGGGTGGGGATTGGCCGCCGGCGGCGGGGGGTGGCGCGGGGCCAGGCTCACTGCCGCCTCCCGGCCCCTCGGAGGGAGCCAGCCCAGCCGCAGCCGCCGCCACCGCCGCCGCCGGGGCCGGGCCCCCTCGCCGCTGCCCCGGGAAGGAGGTAGGAGCCCCCCACGCGGGCGGTGCGGCGGGGGCCCGCGGGCCGGGGCGGGGGCCGCGCGCTGCGGCCGGGGCGGGGGAGGGGGCCGCTTCCTGCCCCCGCCCGGGCCTGACTCAGCCTTGGGTGGGGGGACAGGCCTGGCCCCTTGCCCCGCCCGCGCGGCCGCGCGGCTCCGGCCCCCGGGGAGGGGGCGGAGAGCACCCCTCTCCCCCGCCCGCGCCCCCAAAGCGCGTGACCCCGTCTCCTCTGGCTCAGACCCCCCCCTCCTTCCCCTTGACGCCACCACCACGTGCGAACGCTGAGTCCCGGCAGAGGAGGGGGTGAGCTGGTGGGATCCGGCCCCCTCCCTCGCCCTTCCTCCCTCCCTGGCTTGGGAACCAGCCCCCTCCCCCAGTCCCGGGCCTGGAACCAGGCAGGGGCCTGAACTGAGCGCTGGGGCCGGTGCACCCCCCACCCCTCTCCCCCGGGCACAGGCCTTTGCGGGTTCTGGGTGGCACTGGCTGGCTGGGGAGCCCGGTGGACCGCAGCAAGAGACTGCTGTCCAACCTGGCTGGGGCACCCAGTGGGCGCCCACTAAATGTTTGGGGAATGCAGCCAGCAGTGGAGTGAGCCGGCAGGGGAGGCAGACAACTCCTCCCCCCACCCCCCCCAAGCTGGGCGGCGGAAGTGAGAGAGGTGCTGGTGCCCCTTCCCCGGGTGTGCCCACCTGGTTCACCCATGGGTGGCAGGCTTGGTTTACTACGCACCCCCTCCCCCTGCCAGCTGCCTCCGGGAGCAGGGCCGGCTGGAGAGGGCATCCGGGATTCCATGTCAGCGCCCCCCCCCCCTCCCCACCACCACAACACGGCCAGGGCGTAACCCTGAGTGTGCCGCTCCCACACTGGGGGGGCCCTCCGCAGGACCAGCCGATCACTTCCTATTGGCAGAGCTGGTCTTGGGAGAGGTCAGGGGAGTCCAGGCTCCGCTCCGTGCAGGGGGCATTTTCCCCTGGGGGCCACCCCCGCTGGGGCCCCTAGAGCGCACCGGGCCTGGCACTTGTCGGCTGGGCTCGGGGCTCTGTTTACCGCCAGCCATCGCTGTGGAGACGGCAGCCTAGGGGAGAAGGGGGGGCAGGAGCCGGTGACTGGAAGAGCGGAGGCCTGAGATCCGCATGCCTAATGAGGGAAAGAGGAGCCAACGGGGACACTGAAATTTTAATTCGAGGGTCACTTTGGGGGGGCATTTATTATTCAGTTCTGATTGGCTGCGTGGTGGCCAGTCAGCACCCTGGCCCGGGCCGGGAGCCACGAGAAACTCTCAGCACAGGCCCTAGGAGAAGCAGCAGGGGGTGGCCGCAGGGAGCTGATGCGCCCTTTCCTCTGTGTGGGAGACTGAGGCCTGGCAGAGCTGGGTCTCATCCAGTGGGGAAGGTTCCTGAGGCCTTAGCAAGTACGCGTGTTTGCTTTTTCCCTTCCTTTCTCTTCCTTGGGGCCCTCTGACCTATAGCTGGGTCAGGCTGGTGTCAGTCCCCTTTGCCACAGGAGGAAACCAAGGCTGGGAGGGGAGGCTAGACACACGTGTGGGGACCCCGGGGCAGGCGGGGGGGGTGGCTTACAGCAACCCTCAGAGCAGGTGCCGTGTTGGGCAGGGGAGACTGAGGCCCAGGGGGACGCAGAGAGCAGCCCAAGGTCACCTAGCTGGGCCTGGGTCTGACCCTCATGGTCCTGCCTCCTGACTCACAAGACGAGTCTCCTCTCAGCTGAGGGGCACCCACCCACTTCTCTTCCTGGGGACCTGGGGGCTGAGAGCCGGCATTTGTAGGCCAAATGGAGACTTCCTGGGGCTTATGAAACCCTGTGTCCAAAGAGGACAGCGAGGCTCAGAGAGGGCCAGCCAGGTGCCCAAGGTCACACAGCATGAGCCCCTTGTCCTCTCGCCTCCCCAGCCTTCTGTGGCAGGCACTTTTATGGCTCGCTAAGGCCTTTCCTGCCCTCTCTGAGCCACGGTCCCGCACCTTGGCACCTTGGCCCCTGGAGATGGGCAGGGCTCTGGGTTTTATGACCCATTATACCCAAGATGACTGAGGTCACCTCGCTAAAGCTGAGACTCAGGGCCAGCCCCTCTGCAGCAGAGCTGGCCCGAGGTCTGCCGGGGTTTCGAATGACCCACTAGCTGCTGTGTGACCTTGGACAAGCCCCTTGGCCTTTTGGAGCCTGGGTGTCCCCCGCTGTAAATTGGGGTTACAGGGTTCTCCCTGGGTGGTGCCCGTGGGTCCACCTGTGTCCTCTTTCCTGCCCTCCCTCATGGAGGGAGCACCTAGGTCAACTCAGGGCGCGACGGGGATTCTGGCGGAGTGTGTCGCCAGCCCGGCCACTTGAGACATGCAGAACCCCCTCACCTGTCACCTTGTGCTCCAGGCACCTGATGGACCATAAACCTCCCTGCAACAGCCCTGGGCAGTGGGGACCAGAGAAACAGGCTTGGGTGGGGGCCAGTGTGGTCCAGTCCCAGCCCAGCCCCTCACCTCCACCTGAGGTCTCCTTGGGGAGGTCACCGCCCCTCTGCCAGCCTCAGTCTCGCCATCAGCCCAAACCTGTGGTCCTGAGGGTTTAGTCCCTGATTCCCCAGGAGACTTGGCTGAGCGACTGTCGTGCGGTGTCAGGGCCTGGGAGAGTGCTGCATCCCTGGTGACCAGGGGTTAGGGCCCCCCTGTCCTGAGTTCACAGATGTCAGCAGGACTCCAGTCCTGCCCCAGGCTCCCTCTGTGACCTCAGGCAAACCTCTCCCTTTTCTGAGGCAGAGGCAGCTCTGAGGGGGCGTGAGAATAAGCTGTCCTCGGCCCCAAGGCCTCCAGGGTAGGGGGTTCAGTCCCTTGCTGGTACCTGGGGGCAGTGTGGAGGAGGGGGGAGGAGCCTGGGAAGGACCAGTCGGGCAGTACAGAGCCAGGGGGCTTGTGTTCAAAGTGAGCTCTGCTGTGTGACCCTGGGCGAGTCACTTCCCCTCTCTGAGCCTCAGTTTCCTGACCCGTAAAGTGGGGCAGTGATTACAGACCTGTAAGGACCCCTGTCGAGATCAGGGTCAGGCCTGTTGAGGAGCAGCGCCTGCCCTCGGGGCCCAAGTCCTGAGTGGAGCCCCAAAGCGCGGAAGGGGCCCTGCTGAGAATCTGGCGCTTGTGAAGAGCCTGGCCAAAGGACTGGCCCCTCCATCTGTCCCCCCAGCAGGCTGTGAGCGGCCACTCGGTGGAAGTGTCCCCACCCACGCCTTTCTGGTTTAACTGGAAAACAAGGCCCCGTCCCACCTCCCATCAGGATGTGTTTGATGGGAGGGAGCTGGCGGGTTTGTGGGCACAGGACACAAGGCCCCAACGGGCCAGGCTCCCCCTCGTCTGAGCCCTCCAGGCTTAGCGATCCACCTGCCCGGGCTGGGGGCGGGGGGGGGGGGTGGGAGGTGCAGGCACCTCCTGGTAACAAGCAGGCCTCGGGGGAGGGAGGGAGAGGTCTGGACGAAAGAGAGGACAGCTTCGAGAGGCCAGCCAGGCCCCTTCTGGGCATTTTGTCCAAGCAGGTACAGCCTGAGCAAGGGTGGGCTAGACCGTGCTGGGAATCTGTGAAGCCTGGCTTTGCTTACCCCCAGGTGATGGGAAGCTCATTCCTTCTAACTCCCCACGAGTGGCTCTGGCTTCCCGGGGCTTCCTCTTGGAAGCCGGTGACTGGTGTCAGGGCTGTTACTTCCTGACCCGCGACAGCCCTCGAGAGCGTGGGAATAGGGTGAGCCTCAGCCCCACCTATGAGTTGGGGGTCAGATGGGATCCCCGTGACCTCCTCGAAGCACCCCCCGCCCCCCAACTTCCCACCGGCCTGCAGCCTTCCTGCCTCTGGCCCTTTAAGGCCTGGGCAGGAAGCCCCTCCCCATTTAGGGCAATAAATGGACACATAAAATGGCCGAGGGCCTGTTTGCTGGTGTCTGGCCTGGCTGGAGGCCTGTGAGGACAGGCGGGCTGGCAGCCCGGCAGCCACCCTGGGCCGTTGGTGCCCCCCACTCCCTAATCGGGACGCTGCATTCCTGTCCCATTAAACCCCAGGCCGGGGACCGGGCCAGGCAGGGATTGGCACCAGGTCAGGGCGGGGTTACCCGTTGGGACCAACCTTGCAACACAGGCCGCTGGCCTGGGAGGGGGCGGGGGCGGCTGGGCGTGGGCCTGGCGACCGCACCTGGGCACCAGACTTGCTGTGTGACCTTGGGCCGGCCACCTACCCTCTCTGGGTCTGGTTTTCCCTTCCAGGTGAGGGCTCCTCACCCCTGGCTTCCTCCTGGGGCCTCACCACATACTTCCTTGACATGCAGTAGGTGGGGAGGGGGCTGAATTCCCGGAGTCACATTTGGAGGTTAAATTCAGAGTCCCCCCCCCCCCCCCCCGTCTGCAAGGAGGCCGGGGGTGGGGGGGTCAGTAAGCAGCCTCACTGGGCCTTTGGGGATGCATGCCGGCACACAGTAGGTCCTCAAGCAGAGTTTGCTGAATAGGTGGGGCCGGGACCCTGGGCCTCAAGCAGCCCCAGTCCCCTTGGCACTTGTCATGACCTCCGAGGAAACTGAGGCACAGAGAGGCCCTGCCTCTTGCCCAGTGTCCTACAGCCTGGAAGTGGAGGACCTGGGATTTGGGCCCGGACTGCTGTGCACGGCACATAGTAGGTGTCAGAGGTCCCTTCTTTGGCTTCCTGTTCTACTCTGTGTCGGGCCGGGGCGTGGGGGATAGACAGGCCTCAACTGCTCATTAAGCAACCCCCCTCGCCCCCTCTTCCAGGAAGACAGCAGGTGGCAGTTACCTGCCCACCCCCTGCTGGCCACCCCCTCTCCTTCCCGTGGAGTCTGGGGAGGGGGGAGAAGGAGGAGGCCCGCCCCAACCCTCACCTTGCCCCTGACCTTGGGAAGCACGGTAAATAGGGCCTCCTCCCCCTGTCCCTCTCCGGGGCGCCCACCTCCCGGCCTTTGCCTGTCCTGTTCTCCGCGCTCAGGATGCCTTTGCCACACCTGCTGCTCCTGGGGCCAGGCGGGGGCACTCCTGACCTGGCGCCGGGTCCCCGGCCTGGCCGCTGGTCTGCTGTGTGCCCTTGCCCAGGCCTCCTCACCTCTCTGAGCCTCTCCTCGTTCTGTAAAGCCCTGGGCTTACAGCGAGAAGGATGAAACGAGGTGCCAGTTAGCCCCCAATCGTCCAGGGCACACGGGAGGCCGCGGGGAGGGCTCTCGACAGGCCCGGGTTCTGCCGCCTTGGAAACCGTGCAGCAAATAAATGACCCTAGGTTAGCTCAGAGGTGGGACCGGGGGAGCGCGCCAGCCGGGTGGGCGGGGCTGGGTGTGGGCTCACTCCGCGCATAGCTCTGTGGTCTTTGGTTCATCCGGTTTGCTGCGCCCCTACTGTGCGCCGGCGGCGGGGGTGGGGGGAGGGGGGGAGCCTGCTGAGGCCTGCCCCTCGGCCGCCGCCTAGTCAGCACCGAGCGAGCGCCCCGGAAATCCCATGGAGGCGGGGGCGGGGCTCTGATGAAAGATGGGCTGGGTGGGTGTGGGCCGGAGCTGTGAGGACCCTGGCCCTGGAGGGTGGGGACCTGGCCGGCGTGGGGGTGGGGCTTCCTGCAGGAGAGAAGTTTCATTGGGTCGTCCTGACCGGGGCAGCCACCTGGCGTGGGGGCACCTACTGGGTGTCAGGTGCCGGCCGGGCCTCTTAGGGTGCAGGAAGCCACACGGCTGTCCTGGCGAGAAGATGCCGTGGCGCACAGTGGGTGTTCAGCAAACAGGTGCCTTTTAACTGCCGGGTCGCCCGCCTGACCCGCGCAGGGTTTTCTGACTCTGCCTTAGAGGGAGGGGCCCCAAGGGGTGGGGGCAGTGGCCTGGGGTGTGGCACGCAGGTGGCGGGAGGGTGTGGGCCAGGTTGTCTGCAGACCCAGTTTAGTTTCCAGGCTGAGGGATGAGGCAAGGGCTTGCTGGGGGTGGGGGGGGGGGTCTCTTAGGATTACGTGGGGGAAACAGAGGCCCTGGCTGGAGGGGACAGAGACGTGGCCTTTGGACCTACGGGCCGTGCCACGCTGCAGGCTCGCCTGGCTGGTGGAGACCCAGACCCAGGGCCCCGGGCCGGCTGCAAACCGGAGCCCGAGCATCTTCATACTTCGGGCCGGGCTGCGCCAGCCCCCTTGCCCGGCAGGCGCGGTGCCCGTGGGAAGGCAGGGGTGGGGCAGCCTGGGGAGCGGGGGTGGGGGTGGGGGAGGTGCTGGTGAACCCTCTGAACCATTGCAGGTCCGGACCTTGAGGCACCTGGGGGGGGGAGGATGGCAAGCGGGGCCAGGGTGGCCATCTTGAGGCCTCGGTGGCCCGGATCAGAAGGGGGTGAGGAGGGCCGAGGCCAGTCTGATCCGGAGCCCATCTGCCCACTTGCTCCCTGGGGCCTGGGGCCAGACGGCAGATGGTGGCAGGGGGCGGGAGCCGCCACAGGGGCTCCTCCGAGGCTTCCGTGGCTGGGCCTCAGATGGGGTCGGGCGTCCCCCCCATCTCCTGCTCCCAACAGCCACATCTGAGCCTCCCCCCCCCCCCCCCCCGCCCGGCCCCACCACAGGCTGGCGGAACAGAGGGGGGAGCCGAGCAGCTGGTGTGGTCAGCGGGAAAGAGGGCGGGCCGCAGAGAGAGGCGTCCTGGGAAGTGTAGTGCCGGCCCGAGTGGCCACACAAAGACTTCTGTGTGAGCCCCAGGGCCAGGGCCCTGCTCCCAGGGCGGCCCCGGGTCGGGACAGTCCCGGCCTGGCCTTGGGTCGGGCCAGACCAACCCCGGGGTCCCTTGCCAGGCTGGTCCACTGGAGGCGGGAGGGATGTGGGTTGGAGCTGGGTTGGGCTGCTCGTGCTCTGCCCGGGGGGGGGGGCTGGGGGTCCCGAGGCCCTTAGGCCAAGGAAGGCGCGGCCCCCCTCCCGGGAGATGTCTGGGGGCTCAGTCCTGAGAGCTGGGCAACCGGAGGAACGTGGGTTGTGTTGGGTGGCTTGGGGCAGCTGGGGGCTCCCCAGAGAGGGTGGAGGGGTGGGGACAGGAGCCAGAGGGTTGCACAAGCGCCCGAGTGGGTGGATGAGTCACAGCCCAGGGGAAGGCGGAAAAAGGGAGTGGGGGAGAGGGGCAGGACAGACGGAGTGTCCCCCACCACTACCGCCAGCTTTTCCAAAGGCCTCTCTGTCCATTCGACAGATGGGGAGACTGAGGCTCTGGGCCGAACAGGGTGGCCAAGAGTTGGGGAGGAGCCGGGTGGGCATGAGGTGGACAGAAAGCCCCTACTTCTCTTCTGGGGGTTCAGCCTGGGTGGGCAGGGAAAAGGAGCCTCAGGCAGTCGTGCCCCCCCCCCCCCCCCACCCTGTGACTCTCTGCTGTGCCTGGGCCAAGCTGAGCTGCATCGTCCTGGGGGCTCCGTGCTGGGGGCTCCGCCAGGCGCGGGAAGTGGCTTGTCCTGTGGCCACTGGCTCCGCCCCTCCAGGGCACGCCCACAGCCTGGTCCCTGGGTCTTGGCCTTACCCTTTCCTCCTGACTCGGAGCCTCACTGGGAGGTCAGAGAGGCCCAGGGGCCAGGCAGGGACTGACGACCGGGTTGTCCCCCGGGTCACGCATCCTAGGTTTGAGTCAGGGCACGGCTGAGGGGCCGTGGGCGTGGTTCTCCTCCTGGAGCTCTGTTTTCTCACCTCCACAGGGCAGACGGTGCTGCCTGCAGGGACTGCGGGGGGCTCGGGCATATGACAGCGCACAGTGGGTGCCTTGCATCACCGCCTCCTAGAGAGGGTGCGGGCAGAAGCCAGCACTCAGATTCATTAGGAAGCAAGGCATTTATCGAGCGCCTACTGTGTGCTCCCGTACCGCCTCAAATCATCCCTCGGCCGGGCACTCTAGGGGGCCCTCTGGTGGAGGGGGGGGGGCGTCAGGATCTGTCGCTCGAGCCCCCGGCGTGGGTTTTGCCCGTTGATAAGGCAGCACTGTACGTCCGCCTGCCCTGGTGCACAGCTGGGAAACTGAGGCTGGGGGGGGAGGGGGCGCCGCCTTCCGGGGGTCCCCAGCCCTGGCCGGTGCGCCCACCACCCCGCACCCTCACGATCACTACTCCCTCCCTCCCTCCCTCCCCCCCCCCCACCTGGCGCTGCAGGTCTCGGCGCGGAAGATGGCCGGCGGTGTGGACGGCCCCATCGGGATCCCGTTCCCTGACCACAGCAGCGACATCCTGAGCGGACTCAACGAGCAGCGGACGCAGGGCCTGCTGTGCGACGTGGTGATCCTGGTGGAGGGCCGGGAGTTCCCCACGCACCGCTCGGTGCTGGCGGCCTGCAGCCAGTACTTCAAGAAGCTGTTCACGTCGGGCGCCGTGGTGGACCAGCAGAACGTGTATGAGATCGACTTCGTCAGCGCCGAGGCCCTCACGGCCCTCATGGACTTCGCCTACACGGCCACGCTCACCGTCAGCACGGCCAACGTGGGCGACATCCTCAGCGCCGCCCGCCTGCTGGAGATCCCCGCCGTGAGCCACGTCTGCGCCGACCTCCTCGACCGGCAGATCCTGGCGGCCGACGCGGGCGCCGACGCCGGGCAGCTGGACCTCGTGGATCAGACCGACCAGCGGAACCTCCTCCGGGCCAAGGAGTACCTCGAGTTCTTCCAGAGCAACCCCATGAACAGCCTGCCCCCCACCGCCGCCTTCCCCTGGTCTGCTTTCGGCACGTCCGACGAGGACTTGGACGCCACCAAGGAGGCCGTGGCCGCGGCCGTGGCCGCCGTGGCCGCCGGCGACTGCAATGGCTTGGACTTCTACGGGCCGGGGCCGCCGGCCGAGCGGCCCTCGGCCGGGGACGCGGACGAGGGCGACAGCAACCCGGGCCTGTGGCCGGAGCGGGACGAGGACGCCCCTGCCGGGGGCCTCTTCCCGCCGCCCGTGGCCCCGCCGGCCACCGCCACGCAGAACGGCCACTACGGCCGGGGTGGGGAGGAGGAAGCGGCCTCGCTGTCGGAGGCGGCCCCCGAGCCGGGCGACTCTCCGGGCTTCCTGTCGGGCGCGGCCGAGGACGGGGACGGGGACGGGCCCGACGCGGATGGGCTGGCGGCCAGCACGCTGCTGCAGCAGATGATGTCATCGGTGGGCCGGGCGGGGGCGGCGGCGGCGGCGGGGGACAGCGACGACGAGTCGCGGGCGGACGACAAGGGCGTCGTGGACTACTACCTGAAGTACTTCAGCGGCGCCCACGACGGGGATGTTTACCCGGCCTGGTCGCAGAAGGTGGAAAAGAAGATCCGGGCCAAGGCCTTCCAGAAGTGCCCCATCTGCGAGAAGGTCATCCAGGGCGCCGGCAAGCTGCCGCGGCACATCCGGACCCACACCGGAGAGAAGCCCTATGAGTGCAACATCTGCAAAGTCCGATTCACCAGGTGAGCCGGTGCGCCGCGGGGGCGGGGGTGGGGGGCGGGGGACGGGGTGCAGCGGGCACGCCGGGACCCCCGCTCCCCCGCAGCACCGCTGTCCCCTCCAGGGATGGTGCTTTCTCTGTCTCGGGCGGGGGAGGGCTCGGGCACTCCCCAGGCTGAGCCCATAGGCCTCGGGGCCGGACCACGGGAGGCTCAGGCTCGAGGGAAGGCCCGGGAGTCGGGGGTGGGGGGCGTTCTTCTCCTCCGGACTGGAGGCCCTACGTTTGCCGTAGGGCAGGGGGAGCCGGGCTGCCTCCCTGAGTCTCCCAGGAGCCCCGGGGGACTCGCTCTACTCGGCCAGCATTTACGGAGCACCTGCTGGGTGCCAGGCCCTGTCCTAGGCCCCGGGGGACCCAGGAGTGGAGAGGCACGCCAGAATCCCCGTGCGGGCCATGGGGCGTGTGTGAGCTAAAACCACCGAGTTGAGAACGCAAGTTGGGAGCAGAGAACCAGGGAGGGGGCGGCGGCTGTTTTAAACAGAGAGCTGAGTCCCCGAGGAGGGAAGCGCCACTGCAAAGGCCCTGAGGCCAGTTCAGCTTGGGGGTCGCGGCAGCAGCAGGAGGGAAATGGACGTGGGAGCCACGGGGTTTGCTCCCTAGGCAGGAGGAGTTGGAGGCCAGGCTAGGGGAATTTGTGATTGGGTCTTAAGAGTCCAGAGCTGGCTGGCTGGGCCCTGCGGGCCAGCCGGCGGCGGGGGGGAGGGGGGGGCGCGGGGGGCTGGCGTGCAGGGGCCTGGCCAGGCTGGGTGACTCAGCATCACCCCCTACCCCCACCCGCCCTGGGGTTCCCCCAGCCACGCCCACCCAGGCTGAAGAAAGAGGCCATTGTCCCAGCTTCCCGGCCCTGCCCCATGGGGACAGGATCTAGGGGCTGACCCCCGGCCCCTTCCCCACCAGGCCAGGAGAAGAGGGTGTGGCCCAGACTGCAGGGCTCGGGACCCTAAGCCGGGGGTAAAGGGTGCCAGCTGGGAGGTAGGAATCTAGTTGGGGGCCTGCCCCCCCCATTTGGTGAGATTGGGGCGCTGTTAGTCTTGGGGCTGCCTCTTCCTCCAGGCAGGGGTCGTAACGTGGCTGTGGGCCGTGCCCTCAGGGTCTCTGGGCCCAGGAGGGGCAGCTTTGTAGAGGCCCAGTAAGCCAGGATCTGGAGAGGTGAGCAGGGTGAGAAGGGGCCTGGGGCTCCCCTGACACTCCCCCCCCTCCCCCCCGCCCCGGTCCCACACCCCTAATGACAGGCCTCAGGTGGCTTCATTCTGAACTGGAGTTCTCCTGGCTACCCCACCCTGACTCAGGCTGATCCTGTTTACCAGGCGGGGAAACTGAGGCAGGGCGCGCCACACCAGGCCGGGCCTCTACCCCCGCGTGCCCACCTGGCTCCTCTTTGCCCCCAACCCAGGGCCCCAGCCCCCACGCCTTCCTCCAGGCCAGGGAGCCCAGGGGCCCCTGTGAGTCACACTAGAGAGTTGAGTAAGCGGGGCCTGTGGCAGCCGGGGCTATAATTACCCGGACCAGGGCTCGGGGTGACGAAACAGGCTGCTTCCACCCCCACCCCCCCACCGGGCAGCCCCTGGCCCGCTGTGCAGCCTGGGACAGGTCGCTTTGCCTCTCTGAGCCTTAACTGGAGGAGTCTCTCTGCTCCTCAGTCGGAGTCCCTGCTGTCCCCTCTGGACCTGGCCCGCGCTGGGACCTGGACGGGACAAGCGGGAGACCGTGTTCGTAGACTCTGAGGAGGTGGAGGGAAGGGAGCTCCCTCGGGGCTAAGAGACCCGGGTGGTCCAGGGAACGAGGAGTTCACTGTGTCCCGAGTTCTGTTGACTCACGTGGGATTATAAGGCTGGAGAAGACGCAGGGGTCTGGTTGCAAAGGGCCAGGCCTTGAACCTCAGGGCAATAGGGAGGCTTGAAAGGGTTAGAGCTCTGTGGGTGGTGCCAGAGGTAGGGACCTGGGGCTAGAAGAGCCTGGGGAGAACAAGTCTCTGAGGAGTGGGAAAGGCTTCCTGGAGGAGGAGGGACATTTGAGATGGGGCTTTGACGGATGCATAGGAGTTTGTCGGTCCCGGCACTGAGCATTGTGGTAGGTGTGAAAAGTGAGAGGCCCAGGATGGCTGAGCCGTAGGGTGCAAGAGGCTGCAGCAAGGAACGGGTCAGATGCTGGCCAGGGTTCCGGAGACCCAGGTCTCTGCCCCTGCCCTGTGGATTCCAGGCAGGAATCCTCTCCCACGGCTAGAGGCCAACCCAGCGATCACGTGAGTCACCTCTGTGATTTGACATCTTCCGGTAGGCGCATTTTTTAAAAAGTGAAAGGAACAGGTGAAAGTAACTCCAGTCGTGTTTGACGTCCATTTTTCTTGCGTTCAACGTGTAATCAGCGTACAGAGCTCTAAGCGAGCCAGTTTGCAGGACACGTTACGCGAACGAAGCCTTCAAGATCTGGGGCGCCTTTTGGACTTGGTGGCCCATCTCAGCTTGAACAGGCCTCGTCTCGAGGGTTCGGGCCGCGTGTGAGAGCCGTGGCTGCTGTGTGAGACAGAGCAGCACCCGGACTGTCGTTGCTTTAGGGCTGATCCGTTGGCCAGCTTGGCTGGCTCCGCACCGTTCCCTGTGGGGCGAGATGGGCAGGCAGGGGCCCCGGAATCACCCGGGCCCCGCTGTCTTGCGGCTCGCAGTCCAGGCAGGCAGGCAGATGAGGAACAAGGAAACTGGCACACAGACGAGAGTGAGAGGTGGTGGCCTGAGGGACGCCGGGTGGGTTGGGTGGAGTGCGAGGTGGGGAGGGGCCTGTCTGAGGAAGTGACGTCTGAGCTGGAAGTCAGATATGAAGGTCCGCTTAAAAAGTGCTCCAGGCAGCAGGAACAGCATGTGCAAAGGTCCTGAAGTAGGCTTGTGCTCAGCCTGTTGTAGTGACAGCCAGGAATCCAGCGCGGCCAGAGCAGAGAAAGACAGAGGTGCTGGGGGAGTTGACGGAGACTGGGGGCTGTGGGGTGGAGACCCTCTGTCCCAGAATGCAGGACTTTCGGTCTTAGAGACCAGGACAGCTGGCCACCCTCTCTGTTACCAAACACCCTGGCGTGTTGCCTCATGCCCTGTAGTATTTTCCAGCACCGGAAACAGGGTCTGGTATTCAGCAGGCACTCAGTAAATGCCTAGTGTTGTGAATGAATGCAGGTGCCACAGGCAGAACCCCCAGAGGGAAGCCCCATTATTTCCCTCCTTCTATGGATAAGAGAAAAGGGTTTCGGAGAGGTTCTGCCATTTGAGCGGTGGCTGGGGCGGGGGGGGGGGAGTGCAAGGCGTTTTCCAGCCCCTGTGGGTGTCGCTTCCCCAGCGCAGAGGGCCCACGTCTCGGGCCGACGGCCCTGGGTGCCCCGGTATTCCCGGGCTTGTCCCTCCTCGGGCGCGGAGGGCCCACGTCTCCGGCCATGGCCCGCGGGGCTCGGGGTGGTGCGGCGCCCGCTGACCACCCCCCCTCCGCCCCGCCCACAGGCAGGACAAGCTCAAGGTCCACATGAGGAAGCACACGGGCGAGAAGCCGTACCTGTGTCAGCAGTGCGGGGCGGCCTTCGCGCACAACTACGACCTGAAGAACCACATGCGCGTGCACACCGGCCTGCGCCCCTACCAGTGTGACAGTTGCTGCAAGACCTTCGTGCGCTCCGACCACCTGCACAGACACCTCAAGAAGGACGGCTGCAACGGCGTCCCCTCGCGCCGCGGCCGCAAGCCCCGCGTGCGGGGCGGGGCGCTCGGGGGGCCCGACCCCTCCCCGGGGGCCGCCGCCCCGCCCGGCGCCGCGGCCCCGCCCGGCTCCCCCGACGGCCGGCGCAACGGCCAGGAGAAGCACTTTAAGGACGAGGACGAGGACGAGGACGAGGCCGGCGCTGACGGCCTGAGCAGGTTGAATGTAGCGGGTGCCGGCGGAGGGGGAGGCGACGGGGGCGCCGGGGCCACCGCCGACGGCAGCTTCGCGGCCGGACTTGCCTGAAAACCAAAAAGAGAAAACAGAAACCCGAGAGAGAGAGAGAGAGAGAGAGAGAGAGCGACAGAGAGAGAGAGAGAGAAAATCACCCACCACCCCCCCAAAAACACAAAAAAAGAAAATCTATCTATATACAGATATCTATATCTATATATATATATACAGATATATATATATGAGGCGCCACAGAATCTAGGGTAGTGCTTTTCTGAGATTTTTCTCCTTCATGATGTTCTCTCCCTCCGCGGGGACCCTCGTCCCCGCTCCGGCTCTCCGTATCCCCACCCCGCCGACGGGTTTCGGGGCTCGGTTTGGGGTTTTTGTGGGACATCTAGATTCTGAGCCCCCCCCCCCCCGCGGGGCACACCCAGCATGGAGTCTGGGGTCCCATCTGAGGCCTGGTCAGGGCCCCAGGTGCCAGGTGGGGGTGAAGGTGGCCGCGGGGGCTGGGGCACTGGGGTGGGCTTTTGTTTTCATCCCCTCGCTGGTTTCTATGAGTCTTTCAGACAAGACCTTAAATGATCTCTGTCCGCTGTGAGTGGACATTAAAATGCACCCTGTCCCCACCCCCACCCTCCTTCCTCAGGGCACTTACTAAGTGGGGGTCTCCCCCCCCCCCCCCACCTCCCTGCCTCCCGCTCCTGCCTGTGGTCCTGTATGTGTCCTGGCCGCTGTGACACAAATCTATTTATTTCCAGGTCCGGAGAGGGGAGTCGGGGGAGGGGGTGCCAGGGTGGCTCCCTGGGGGGGGGGGGGCTGCCGCCGCCTCCCTTCACGGCACTTACACCCTGGCGGACCCCCCCCTCGGACCGCCGCTCAGGGCGCCCTGCCACCCCCCCCCCCGGCCGTGCTCTCCGACCCAGGCCACCCAGACCCCACGAGACGTTTGGAGATTCAAAACATTTTTGTCTTTACCCTCCCCTTAGCCCTCTCCCCAGTTTTTAAAGCACTTTTTAGATTTTTTTTTTTTTCTCTTTTCCTCCTTAAAAACAAAATTTATATATAGATATATATAGATATATATATATAAAATATACTTTCCTCAGAGGAGCGAAGCAACAGTGTGGGGTGGAAGAGGCCAGAGCGGAGGGAGCCCAGGGTCTCGAGGTGGCAGAGAGGAGGGGAGAAGAGTCCAGACGTTCTTGTGTCAAAAAGCAATAAAGACAACATTTTACAAAATGAAAGGAAAAAAAAACCACAAAAAACCACAAAAAAAACACACAAAAAAAAGACAACCAACCACAAATAGAAGTCTTGGCACTTTGTAACAGAACGGGTACTATACTTTATCTTAATTCTTAATTTAAAAACATGTTTACAAGTTGCAACCAACTTCTATGAAAAGTCGAAAAGACAAAAAAAATAAAAAATAAAAAATAAAAGAGAGCGAGCGAGAGAGAGCGAGCGAGAGAGAGAGCAAAAAGAAATTCCTAAAAGTCAATTTATTTTTGTACAAAATAATAAAAAAAAAAACCCACCGCAGATGCAGAATCCACTTCTGTTCCCCGAGGTGAGAGGGGTCAGGAAGGCACCGGGGCGAGGTCTTCTGAGGTATTCGTGCTTTGACCCGGGGGCTTGCCTTGCAGGCAGGACCGTGGGGTTTTTTTGTGTTTCTGCCGTGTCCCCCCCCCCCCCATTCTGTCCCGTTTTGGTTCTGATTCGGAGGTGTCTCATCACCTGCCAGCCATACGATGGCCACCCGTGTCTGCGGGGACCCTCCTTACTGACTCCCCAGCTCAGGGATGGGCCCGAGAGAGGGCTGGCCTTCCAACCAGCTAGAGCAATCCAGTCCCCCCCCCCCCCCCGCCCCCTGCCCTCGCCCCTCGCCCACTTTGGGGCTCCCCGCCCTCCAGCATGGCCGCCCTTCCTTGTGGCCACCAAGGAGCCGCCATCTGGGACAGGTCAACCCCGTCGAGGTGGGTGGCGGGGCCCCACCTCCAGGGCCTTATATTCCCCCAGGCACCCCTCTTTTTATTCAAAGGCACTGACTGTAATCTGGGGGCTGGCACCCGCCTCCCCCCAGCCTCTGGCTCCCCAAAGGCCCGGTACTGACCGAGCCACAGGCCACGGACGGGGGCCAGGGCTGGGGAGACCGTGTTGCCAGAGGCCAGGGCACCCTCACCCCAACGCCCTCTCGCATATGCAATGCCTAGCGTGGGACCCTGTAAATAGACGCTCTGTCAAGCCGAGACCCTCCCCCATCAAAGCCCAAGGTGAGGGGTGCCCCTGCTTCCCCCCCCCCCCAGCTGCTGGCCCGTCTCCCTGTGCCCCTTTGCTCTGTGACAGACCCCGTCTTGTCTTTTTTTTTTTTTTTTAAAGGGAAGCTTTTTAAGAAGGCAACTTTCATCATTGTTTCTACAGGATACTATTCATCACCCCTCCCCCCGAGCCCGTCAGCCCCCCAAATGTCTCAGGACCCCCCCTCCTGAGGGGGGGTGGCAGGGGAGCCCAGGGCCGGGTGGCCTCCCTCACACCCCGGTGTCATAGAGTAAGCCCTTTTGGAGAACCATCTGTGGAGGCCAAGCAGAGAGCTCGAGCACCCAGGCCAGGGACCCCCCCCACCCCACCCCAGCTGAGAGGTTCCCTGAGGGGACAGCCCTCTCCCCACCCCATATACCCCCTCGCAATAAAACCAACTGAAAAATCACAGCTGTCGTCCTGGCCAGTGGGGGCGGCTGGACTCGGGGTGGGGGGGATCAAGGCCTCTGGGACTATGGCGGGGGCAAGGGCTGAATCCCCGCCGAGCACACTTTTAACACAGACTTCCTCGGGAATTGCACTAAACCCCTGCCCCTAGCTCTGAGCTCCGCTTCTGATCGCCCTGCCCACCCACTCCGCCTTAACCCCTGGCCCGCCCGCCCGTCCTAGGGGCCGCAGTGTCCGCATGGGCCCAGCGCCGGGACCCCGGCCCCTGACCCCGCGCAATCACATACTGTACATAGACGTGGATCGATTTTATTTTTATTCTTTAAATTAAGGTCGTGATCAAGTGTTGCCAAAGATACTGCTGAGTTCTCGCGTTTCAGGAAACAAACAAACAAAAAAAAAATATTTGAGGGGGAGCGTGCTGACTGGTCAGAAAGGACACAGCAAAACGTTTTTTTGTTTGGTTGTTTGGGGTTTTTTTTTTTTTTTTTTTGTGTTTTCTTTTTTTGGGGTTTTTTTTTTTTTTAACTGCCTGGTACAAAAAAAAAAAAAAAAAAAAGAAAAGAAAAACAAAGCGAAATTGTTATTTCCATCATCTTGGTGAAGTTGGGTGGATGTGTGTGCGCGTGTGTGCGAGAGTGAGGTCCGGGCCAGGGGCAGGGTTGGGGGGGGAGCTCCGGGGGGGGGGGGAGGTGTGTGCCGGAGGGCCTCCCCCAACACCCCCCGGAGCGGTCAGCTGGCCTGTGGGACCTAGGAGAGAGAGGCTAACACCCTTGCTACTTCTCCCTGCCTAGCACCCCCCCCCCCACCCTGACCCCACCTTTTGAGATTAAGAAAAAAAAAGCAAAAAAACACTACAAAACAGAAAAAAAAAAAAAAAAAAAACTTAAAACCCAGTGAATGTAAAGTTCCGGACCAGGCCCAGCCTGGCACGGGTGTGGGCCTGCGCCTCTCCGGGTTCCAGCAGGCCATACCAAAGTCGGCCCCCCCTTGGGTGGCTTGCCCAGGAGACCCCCCTGTGGCCATCTCGTCGCCATTTGTACCTGGCTGTCCCTTTGCCTCCTTCCGGGGTTGGGGGGGGGGGGCAGCAGCATTGGACGCGTCGCGCATGGTGGGGTCGAGGCTGGGCCGGGCGGGGGGAGGGGCCCCCCAGGACCGAGGCAGTCCAGGCAGCCGGGATTGTAGGAGGCCAGACAGAGTGAAAGAAGAAGCAGGACAAAAAATTTAAAACAGAAAAAAAAAAAAAAAAAAAAAAAGCAAAAATCCTATTTTTTGAGAAAGAAAGATATTTATATTTGCAGTTTTATTTTAAAAAGTTATTTAAGCTGAGGAAGCAGCCTTCCTGGAGGGCGGCTGGCGCAGGACGGGTCAGGGCCTGGGGGCTCGGGCGCCCCGGGAGCCATAACCTCAGAGTTCAGACTAGCTCGCACTAAGGACATAGATTTACACAGGGGGTGGGCAGGCAGGGCCAGGAGGTGGAGGGGCTGGGGAGACCCCCCGTCCCGATGCCGGGGCTGCCTGGAGGCCATGGCCAGGGTTCCTGAGGCCCAGGGTCCCCCCCGCCCCTCCCAGGCCCAGATACAAGGTGCCTTGGACTTTGGGGGGCCGGGCCTGGTGAACGGGGTGGGGTGGGGGGGCAGGGGCGGTGCCCGGGGGCACAGAGCACAGAGCAGACATTCCATAGACTGTATTTGAGAGTCTTTATAAAGTGTGGGAGATTTAAAAAAATCAATTGATAAAAATGCACTTTTGGGGGTGGGGGGGAAGAAGCTTTAAAAGTAATAAAAACAAAAACAAAAAGACAAAAGATGAAAAACCAGACAAAAAAAAAATCATTTTTCTTGTACATAAAAACCACTAAACGCAGCCTGTTACGACCGCTGCTGCCTCATTTGCCTGATTTTGATGTTCTTTGTGTTTTGTTTGGGGGAGGTGGGGAGCAGGGGACGGTGGGTGGGGGCTTGGGGGCCCCCTTCCCTGAGGGTCCGGGCTCACGCACCCACACCAGTCGGGGCCCCTGCAGTGACCTGGCCTCGGGGCTCCCGGGGCGGGCGGGTGTCCCCAGCATCGGCAGGCCCAGGGCCCCTACGGAGGAGGTGACCCACAGTGTGGGCTTGGCAGGTGGCACTGGGAAGGGGCCCGGGGGGCGGGCAGGGAGAACTGGCTGGACGTGCTTCTCCATCGCTTCCAGCTGCAGGGTTTCTGGAGGCCGGTGGGCGGCGGGGGGTGGGGTGGGGAATGGTGGTGGCTGGCTGGGGCACCCCAAGTCTGTCAGAGGCCCCCCCCCACCCCGCGCTGGTCCCGGGACATGACCAAGGATCCGAGCTGGCTGCTCCCTGGACATCCCCCGGGAAGAAGGGGGGCCAAAGCCCAAGCACTGATGAAGGGTCCTGGACTGCAGCCCCCACATCTGGGTTGGGGTTCCCAAACACGGGCACTTTCGGGCCCCGGGAAGAGGCCCTCCCTTCTGTTGCCCAGTTGGGCTCAGGCCAGCAGGACCCAGACTGGGGGGGTGGCAGAGGGGACTGAGGGGCCGCAGCCTGGGAGAGCAGTGGGGGGGGGGGGGGGATACAGGGTGCCGGCTCCAGGGGTCACGTGGCTGCACACGTGGCGTTCGAACCCAGGCCTCCACCTCAGCTGAGTGAGGGTGGGGCCGGCGGGGGCTGGGGGCAGCCACCCGCCCCACAAGGGCCTGGTCACCCGTGCTCCCAAGTCCACTGGGAGAGGCTTGTTTTTCATCGGAAGTATTCACACACATCTCCCCCTGTAAAGCCAGAGGCTTTAGCACATCCCAACAACTATGGAATCGTCACCTCTAAGCTCCAGAACATTCCATGACCCCCAGAAGTGCCATTCCCCATTAGCAGTCACGGTCACACCTTCCCCCCCCGTGTTCCACTTCCTGTCCCCGGGCGGGCCTGTTCTGGACGTTTCACACACGCGGGCCCACACCCCGCGTGGCCTCTGGCTTCCGGGTCCCTCCCTGAGCGTCGTGTGTCCGGGGTCCGTCCGCGGGGCGGCGGGGGTGGGCGCCTCGCTCCTGTTCAAGGTCCGATCACGTTCCCGCCCGAGGACGCGTCTCCATCTGCCGGCCCGTCGGCGGACGCTGGGTGGTTCCCACCTTTGGGCGCCCGTCAGTCACGCTGCCCTGCAGGTGCGTGTCGGGAGTTCCCACGCGAGCCGGCTCCCTGTACCTTCGGGTGGGTCGCGAGGACGGGGCTGGCCGGCTGGTGGTCGCTCCGTGTTGCGCCTGGGGAGGGCCCGCTGTCCCGTCTTCCGGAGCGGCCGCCCCACTCTCCACGCCCACGAGCCTCCGGTCCCCCCAGCCTCGCCTGCACTTGCTACTGAGCCGGGGACGCCAGCCCTCCCCGCGGCGCAGGGGCGGTGGCTCCGGGCTGCGTCTCCCGGTGGCCGGTGAGGAGGCTCAGCATCTTTCCACGAGCCTACTGGCCATTTGTGTACTTTCTTGGCCACGCAGGGGAGCAGGGACAGTGCTGGGGTTTGGTGGCTCTGGTTCAGCTCCTCACCCGACGTAGCAGGAAGACGCCGGGCCCAGCGGCCAAAGCGAAACCTTCCTCACTGGACCGAAGGCCGCGCTTCTTGGATCCTGAACACCGCGCGGGGCAGAAGGGAACGGTCAAGGGCGGGGGTGGGGGTGGGGTTGTCTTGGTCCTTCGACGCCCTCGCCCCCAGCCAACGCCCCAGCACACAGAGAAGACGCCCCGGTGGCTTCACCTTGACCTTTTTTATTTGTGTTTTTTAAAAACAATTAAATTAGAATACAAATATTAGAAAACGGTGGCCCTCAGCGGCCCGTGCAGACGGAGGGGCCGCACTGCACAGCCGAGTTTATACAGTAAAACTGAATTTGCCCTCGGCCAGATTGATGTCCCTTTCTTCTTTAGACCTGAAATGATATTGCTTCCTGACTACAAGAGTTCTGTTTATACAAAGGAAATTATTCTGGGGCAGGGGGTGGGCAGCAAGGAAGAAAAGAAGCGAGACAGAACGGGGCGGAGGCGGTGGGAGAACCAAGCGTGGCCTCCAGGGGACGAGGACGCTGGGTGGCGGGGCCGGGCGCCCAGCTGCCGGCTCCCCGCGATGGCCGATGGCCGGACCCCACCCCCCCACCCCGAGGCCGGGCGTCCCCGGGGCGGGGGGGGGGGGGTGCTGGGTGAGCAGCTGAAGGGAGGCCCATCGGCCTGGCCCTGTTGGAAGACGAGAGTGAGGCTCCCAGGGGAGGGGGTGCCGGGCGGGCCTCTACCCGTCGGAAAACCCAAGAGCAAGAAAAGGGGGGAGGAGCCACCCCAAGTGGAGAAGGTGGGGCGGGGGGGGGGTGTCCCTGCTGCCCCTGGGGGAGTGGCCGCCCGCCCCGCCCCGCCCCCGCCGAGGAGGGGCCTGGTGGCGGCCTCTGCGGACGTCTGCGCTGCTCCGTAGGGAAGTTAACCTGAATTGGAGTTACCGAGGTAGCTGGCTAGAGAGCGGAGACCCCCCCACGCCACGCGCCGCCGCACCCTGGGGCCCCCGCCTTCCACAGGGGGTCCTGGCCACATGCTGGGTCTTCAAAATACCAAGTTATTGCACTTTCAAAAAATACAACACATCTGTGGCTAAACCCTCCCCGGCCCCCCCCCACGCGCCCCCCACCCCGGCCCCTGCTCCCCCCGCCCCCCTCCCTGCCCCAACCCACTCCATGGCTTCTTGGCTAAAACGCTCCCTGCTCGGCGGTGCGCTCCAGGGTCTCTGGGCGAGAGAACGTGTTTGCAGAGAAAAAAAAGCAAAGGAACAGACGAATGTCAAAGTGGCGGCCACTGCCAGGGGGAGGGGCGCGTGCCCGTCAGTGTCCCCCGCTGCCCCCCTCCCACCCCATGCGCCCCGTCCCCCTGCACCAGCTGGAATGGTCACTGGAAGAGGCGAGGCGGGGCGTCCCGGGGCCGCCTTGGGCTCCGGGGCTCGGGCTCCAGCCGGGGAAGCAGCCGTGTGGGTGGCTTGCCTCGTTTTTAAAAGTTTGATTTTTTTTTTTGTTTCCTTTTTCTTTTTTTTTTTTTTTTTTGTACTTTTTTTGTCATTTTACTTTTTTTTAATCCTCCGATAGGAGAGTCCAGAGGTACAGGTGCCAGGAGCCAGGGAAAGGGGTGGAAAAACAAAATGAACGGTAAAAAGAAAAAAAAAAAAAAATCACTCCTCCCTCTGCACCCCGAGGCCCGCCTGCGCCCCATCCGCGTGGGTGAGCACCAGGAAAGTCGAGTGTCCGGCCAGCGGTGGCGGTGAGCAGTCAGCAGGCCGACACCAGGCCCTTCTGGAAGGGACAGCGGCGCTTGGGCCGGGGACCCTCCTCGTCCTCATCCTCGTCCTCGTCCTCGTCCTCCTCCTCCTCCGACGAGGACGAGCTATCCAGCGTGAGGTCCACCACGTCGGCTCCCGGCTTCCCATTCTCCACGCCGCCCGCCGCGCCGCCCCCGCCCGCGGCGCCCCCGCCCGCGGCGCCTCCTGCACCGCCACCGTTGAGGTTAGGGGTGGACGGGAGCCCGTTGGCGTCCGAGGTGCCTGAGGGCGACAGGGTGGGAGACGGAGGCGGTGAGGGGCGGGGGGGGGGCCCCGGGGCGCAGCAGCGCCGATCGCTGGGCCCGGCGGGCAGCCCGGGCCGCGAGCCCCGCTCTCAGGGCTGGGACTCACCGAGCACCAGGATGGGGCACTGAGGGCTGCAGCTGCGCTCCTTCTCGGCGCGGATCGGGCACCACGAGCCGTCCTCCAGGTACTCGATCTCGTCGGCATCCTCACACTCGCTCAGGATCTTGGACAGGAGCCTGGAGGGGCCGGGGGCTGACTCCTGGGCCGGGGAGAGTCTCCCCGCCGCCCCCAGGCCTGGACTCGGAGGGGGGACGCGTGCTAAGGAACCCACTTCTCTGCAGAAGTGGCTTCGGGCCAGCGGCCCAGTCTCCCCGAGCGAGGGGGCTGCGGCCACCCGCCCAGTCTCGGCAGCACACGGTGGCTGCCCACCCCGCCGCGGCCGGACGGCGCGAGCCTGGGGGTCTGGCCCCCAACCCGAGCCGCCGCCCCCCGCCCCACCTTTCCAGAGAAGGAGACGGGCTCGGACGGAAGGTCTGTGCTGCTCACGACCCCCCTGAGAGGCTCTGGGGCAGAAGCGGGGCCACGGCACCCCCGCACGGGCAACAGCACCGACGCGGCACCTACGGCGAGCCAGGCCCGGGGAGGGGCGGGGAGCTCCCCGAAGCCAACGTGGCCAGAAAGCAGCAAGCCTGGGTTCCAATTCCTGACCACAGGGCCTCAGTCTCCCCACCGACAGGATGAGGCCTACACAGCACCCACCGTCTCCAGCCACCGAGGGCCCACGCCAGGCCGGGTCTGGGACAGGGATATACTCGCTGCAGTGGCAACAGGCCGTCACGGCCCCCAGCGTGAGCTCAGTGTCACGGCTGCACCCGCCTCAGGGGACCCAACGACCGCAGCCGCTGTCACACAAGAGGAAGGCCCTTCCCTGCTCCAGATACTCCGGTCGTCACGCCCACAGACCCACCATCCCGGGGTCGCCCTGCGTCCACACAGCTCTGCCTGCCGTGTGGGTCTCCGTCTCCAACTGGAGAGCCCCCTCCACAGAGCCCCTTCCTCCTCCAGGCAGAGCGCAAGCCACAGGGCTCATCTCTGTCTGGCTTGGTTCTCCACACTCCCCACGCCCAGCTGGGAGTTCTCTGAAGGCAGGATCTATGACAAAGTTCTCGCGGGGACCCCGGAATCACCCAGCACACGGCCAGGGATGGGACAAAATGACGAGTCCTCGAGGAAAGGCATGAATCAAGGACCCTGCCTCCAGGAAGCCTCCCTGGCTGTGCCCAGGCCCCGCGGGATGCTGGGACTGTGGTCTGTGTGAGGCACAGCCGCACCCGAGCCCCAGACCCATCTGCCCCTGGAGCGGTCGGAGCTGCCGCCACTCGAGCCTGGGTGACCCGCTCTAGGCCTGTGGGGGTGGGGGGAGAGGCAGGCACGGGGCCGCACAGCTGCCAGGCCAGGAACAGAGCAGCCATTCAGGCCCGGCCCTTGTGCCCGGCCCCAGGGGCCTCCTCTCTCCACCCTGAGGCTAGACAGCGTGGGGGCACTGGGGCGCGCCAGCTCAGCCCTCCGGAGGGGGCCCGGGCTCAGAGCCGGCCGGACCTGGGTCTGAGTCCCGGCCTGGCCACCTGTGAGCGGGGGGCGCCCAGAGTAGGTGACTCTCCCCTCTGAGCCTCAGTTTCCTCATCTGCAAGGCGCGGATGATGAGGCTCACCTCCTGGCTCGGTCGGGAGAGACGGCCTGACGAGAGCCTGAGTGCGGTGACCAGGTGGAGAGAAGCACTCGAGCTGGGGACACGCTCAAGCCACGCCCCTATGGGCAGGAAGCCACTCCCCGGCCCACGGGGCACACGCTTGCCCCGCGAGGTTCATCGGCCCTCACAGACCTCCCGGTGCAGCAGCGAGGCCACAGACCCACTCCTGCCTGACCCCGGCCTCTCTCTCCCCCTGCCCCGCCCCCAGCCCTGGGGACAGATGGGTGTGGCTGGCGCCTGGCAGGAGCTGGTCAGTCAGGTGCTGGGCTCGGTTTCTGGAAACCTAAGACCTGAGCAAAGTTTCCCCTTTGGGGAGAATGGCCTTTTTCCCCTTGTCCCCCTGTGGCTTGGGGAGGGCCTGCCACTCGGGAGGTGGGGACAGCCTGGCTGCACACTGGCGCCACCTGGGAAGAAGGGCACAGGAGAGCCAGGAGCAGAGCTCAGGGCGGACGCGTCCTTCCCACCTTCCCGGCAGAGGCTGTGCCGAACCCCCGTTTCGGAAACAACTCTCTGGCTCGTGTGGTGGACGTGAGGCGGGGGCTTCCTGGGGTGCCTGCTTGGTGTGGGGCAGATGCACTCCAGATCCGGAGGTCACGAGCAGACCTCCAGGGCCCAGATAGCCTCAGCCGCATTGCCACCAGGTGCGCGGCACGGGCCCCAACAGGTCCCGCCGGGGCACCCGCCTCGCTCGTGGCCAGGCCTTCCGAGGCTGCCAAAGGGCTCCGCGGAGCCGACCACAGAGGCCCCCTCCTCGTGAGGCTCTGCGGCTCATCGCGGGGGGGCCGGGGGGGAGAGGGCCCCTCTCCCCCCCACCGCGCCCCGCCCCCCCCCCCCCCCCCACGGCGACTCACCCGTCGATGATGAGCTGGTCGTAGGGGGCCGGCTTGTCGCACACGGGGCACATCCAGGTGGGCTTCTTCTCGTTCATCTGGAGGTAGAAGACGGCGTCGAAGCACTGTAGGTGGGCGCAGGTCTCCGCCCGGCAGGGCACAGACAGCCGCATCTTCACCAGCTGCGGGGAGGGGGCCGGCGGGGTGAGCAGGCCGCGCGGCCCGGCGCTGCCCCACCCCGCGGCGGGCGAGGGGACAGGACGCGCGCACCCCGACTCACCGGGCAGATGAGGGAGACCCGCACGCCCGTGGTGGCGATCTCGCTGTCAGGGTCCAGGCGCAGCTTCTCTTTGACTGCGGGGGAGGGGTGGCCGTTGTCAGCAGAGGGGACAGAGGCGTCTGCGGGGCTGGAGCCGAGGGGCGGGGCCCTCCCGCACCGGCCAATGCTGCCGGCTCCACACGCCACCCCCGCGTCAGGCACCCCCACTTCCACCCTCCCAGGACGAAGAGGTGCGTTGCGGCCGTAGCGCCCAGGGCCGCGGAGGTCACCCGGAAAGCACCCCGGGCAGCGGCCGGCCATGCTGGATAAGCCGGCGCCCCGACCCCGCGGCGGGTTTTTACGGCCCACAGGCTTCTTCGGGAAGAAACGTGGCGGCAACCGACAGCTGCCAACGGGGCGGGTCCCCCGTGACTGGGAGTCCCCACGAAGCCATCCCCGGAGGACTCGGCGAGGACTGGGGGGGGGGGGGCAGGGAGGGGGTGAGGATGGTCATGGCAGCCTGCGCACGCGCCGGGGGGGCGGGGCTAGCACCGATGCCCCCCCCCTTCCCCCCCCCCCCCAGCAAACCCCGCAGGGGCGGGGCGAGAAGTCTACGTCTCAAAAAAGGAAAAGGCGGCCAGTGCCCACCACAAGCCAACCCCCTCCTGGAAAGACTCCACGGCAACGTGCAAGGCCCCCTTCTCGACGGTGAACGCGGCACGGGAGGCACTGGAAGGACACTCAGGCGCGGCAAACCCTGGGGCGGCCCGCAGGCTCCCTCCCTCCGGAGCTTTTTGGCCAGAACCGGGAGACCGGCCAGACCGGCTGCCAGACCCCAGCCCTTGAAGACTCAGGACAGACGGCCCGGAGCCGCCCCGCCCTCCTCCACGCTGGGTGGAGGGTGCTCATCCCCACTCCACTCTCCCGAACTGTCCCGAAGGCCACGTGGGTCCCTCACACCTGGCCGTGAACTTCGCCTCAGAGGTGCATCGGGTTTGGAGCAAGGCCGCCTCCCCCCGCCCGACCCAACAGAGACAAAACTGGGCGCAGCAAGGAGGCCACAGGTGAGACCAAGTACAGGACTTCCCGTGCAACCAGACAGCGGCCCAGAGGCCCAGCCTGGCGCTGGCTTCAGAGAGGAAGCCTGACCATGGGCTCTGAGCCGGCCGAGTCAGCCCCACCCACACCGGCCCCTGCGCACCGGGGAACAGCAGGGTTCCCCCCCCCCCACCCGTCGCCCACGAGGTCAGCCAGACGTCCAGGCCCCCGCCCACGCCCCCGCCCCGTGGGCTGCCGCCTACATGAATGCCGCCCAGTCCCTTGCCGATGCCTGCCCCCCGCCTGCATGGCCGGAATGCTGCTGGGGGCCTGCCTCCTGTGCTCAAGCTGGCCATTGTCCCCACAGGGAGACAGGCAGGTAGGGGGGCGGTTTCGAAGAAAGGGCTCTTTCAGGGAAGTGGGAGGCGGCGGGGTGGGGCGCACGGGCCAAGGCCCTGCCGCTCGGCACCTCAGTGTCCCCAACGGTCAAACGGGGACGTCGCCAAGCCCCCCGGCCCAGGGCCATCGTGGGCATCTGGTCGGAAGCTGTGGCAACCAGAGAGGGCCACTGACTTGCCTGAGGCTACACAGCCGCCAAGCAGATGGAAGTTCCTGCTGTGGGCTGGGCAGCCCCTGAGCGCAGGGACACAGGAGGAGAGACGGGACCTGCTGTCTGCCCGTCTGGGGAGCGGTTCGCTTTCAGTGCTCCCTGTGTCCCGTCCCCCCTCCCTGAACACGACCAGTCTTGCTGTCTGAGGTCAGACTGTGTCACTGCCCGGCGCCCACAACCGCCAACTGGGTCTGCTCCTGCTCTCCGTGTCCCTGGCCCCCACCCAGCAGTCAGAGGCATCCGCCTGGAACCCCCGTCTCCAGGGACGTGCCGGGCTCGGGGCTGTGGGAACGGCCCCCAGGTGCTCACCCTGCCAGGATGCCGGCGGGCTTCACCCCGAGCTCTCGCAGCCCCGGGCTCGCCGGGCTGGAGAGCACACCTCCCTCATCCCTGCCTCATGCGCGACTGGCTCCGCTCCTCCTCCCACGCTCCCCGGGGTGATGCGTGGATGCTGGGGCGCGCCCCTGCCACGAGCTCACCCAGCGCCTTGCACAGCTCTGGGTGCTTCACCCCGATGGTTTTCAACCTCTGCAGCAGCTCCGAAGAGGTCAGCTGTCGCACCAAGTACAAGGCCACGGAGTAGCTCTGGGGATACAGGTGGGGGAGGGGCCGTCAGGGCCGGCCAGGGCCCCCCTGGGGGGAGCGGGGGGGGGGTGGCGGCGGGCAGGCGGGCAGCGCCCGAACCCTACTCACCTTGCCGTAGTTCCCCCAGGTGACGGTGATGCGGTTGGTGGCCGAGGAAAGGTACATGAGGTGGGTGAGGTTGATGGGGCGACACGGCCTCTTGGGCTCCACTCCAGGCTTATTCGAGGGGTAGTAGCCCTGGAAGCAGCCATGGGGGCTCACACCGCGGAAGATGCCCCTTCCGCACCCTCAGCCCCGCCCCCGAGGGCAGGCCCAGGGCTGCCGGGGCGCCCCGCTCACCGGGACGGAGCAGTAGCTGTGGTTGACCTTCACGGCGATGTTGGGTGGGTACTGGTCCTCCTGGGGGCCGCTGGTGTCCGAGTAGCAAATTCTGCAACGGCAGCGGAGCCCATCAGGCCGTGAAAGGGGGCTCTGGATGGAGGGGTGGCCCTGAGAGGGGTGGGAGGGTGGACGTGGGGCCGGGGCGGAGGCCACAGGGGCCACGTCTGCCCGGCAGGTGGATCGCCGTTCTGCACGGTACGGGGGCGGGGGCGGGGGGGGGGTGTCTCGGGGCCCAAGAGCTGGTCTGAGCGAGGCTAGCTGGGGACATGTCCACAGGCAGAGGCAAGGACACACAGCAGGAAGAGAGGAGGAGGAGCAGCCCCCCCCCCCCCCCCCGCCCCGTGAGCGGGGAGCCCGAGAGACATCGTCGGGAGGGAGAGGGGCCCGGTGGGATGCACCTGCGGTGGGCGTGGCGGGGGCCGCGGCCCACCCAGCTTACCTGAGGACCACCTGCACGGCCTTGATCCCGGGCTGCAGCTCTCTGTGCGCCGAGGGGGTCAGAGGGGAGGAGAGGGGTCAGCGAGTCAGGAGGGCACTGAGCACACCACACGGGCTAACCTGCCACCTCCCCTGGTGACGAAGTCCGTGGGTGCTGACTGAAGCCTCCTCTCCTGACTACTCACTGCTGCCTGGGACAAAGGACCCCCCTCTCTGGACAATTCGGGGGCTGTCCACGTGGATATTAAATGGGTTGGTGGGTACGGGCCCGGCACGGGCCACGTGGCCAACAAGTGGCTGCTCCAGCGGTGACTTCTGTCTCAGCTGCAGACGGAAAGGCCTCAGATAGCAGAGACCGGGGACGGCCTTCGTCCCTCATCTGTCCTCGCTCAGGGGCCCCTGCATGACCCCGGGCAGTGTCTGGGGGGACGTGTGTGTTCATCACAACTAGGGAGGCTCCCGCCATCAAGTGGGACGGGAGCCGGGGATGCTGCTGAGGCCCCCCCCGCCCCCCACCCAGGGCACATGGCACCCCTCTCCCGAGCCAGCGGCGCTGAGGGCAGCCGTGCTGGAGGGGACACTGGCCCCGTCCGGGGCCGCGGGTCAAAGGCAGGGAGGGCACGCAGACTAAGCACGCTGTCCAGGACGGGGGGCGGGGGCCACTGCACACACGGTGGGGGTGGGACGGGGCGTCGGGCCTCCGTGGGGTCTGCCGAAGGCCCCCCCCGCCCGGCAAGGCCAGCTCGCCCCAGACCACGCCAGCCCACCGCCCGCCGAGGAGGTCAGCAGGGGTGCGGGGCACAGCACACCTGGAGTTCCGGATCAGCTCCACTTGCCTTGGCGTCAGCGCAAAGATGCACGGGCTCTCCTGAAGCTTCTCATTATTCTGTGGGACTGAAAACAAACGGAGGGTCAGGGGGACGTCCGGTCCCCGACGAGGGAGCCAACCGTACCCACGTCCACGGGGAGCGGGGAGCGAGAGGCTGAGCCCCACCTGGGAAGCCAGGCACGTGGGGTGGAAGCAGGGCCACCAGGGACGAGGTACGGGGGGAGCCCAGCCCTTCCTGGTGCCACCCCGCAGCCTATGATTCAGGGAACGCCTCCCCCCACCTCCCCATTACGGGCCCCTTGAGAAGGAGCAGCCTTCTTAGCCCTCCAGGTTCAGGCGTCACTGAGAAGCGCTGGGCTCAGGGAGAGGAGCCTGCCGGGCTGACAGGATGCCGTGGGGCAGACTGCGTGCCCTTGAGCCAGCCGCTTCACCTGGAGCCTGCCTTCTCTGGGTCTGTACCACGCCAGCAACAACTGTGTCCCCACCCCGCACGGCTGTTCTGGACACCCGGCAAGTGCGTGCCTGTCTGCGCGGCACTCGGCTTAGGCCCTGCAAGGCACTGCTGGAGGGGACAGGGACAAGCTGGGGACAGGTTCTGCCTTGGGCATTCACGGCCGGCAGAGGAGGCAGGGAAGCGAAACCACCCTGAGCCTCTAAGTGCACAAGAGTCACGGAGCAGCCCAGCTCACAGCAGGGACCCCACACACGGAGGCACACGAGTCATTACAAAGTGCCTGCTGGGTGCACAAGTGGGGGAATGTCTGCCAGGGGATGGAGACCAGGGTGGTGACTAGCTGGCTCTGCACTCTCAATTACATCTGCATCGAGAACCCCAGGGGTGATCAGAAAGTGCTCTGAACTGAAAGAGAATATACAGCGCTCCAAAACTTGGGAGGAGCAGCTAACACAGTCGTTAGAGGCAAACTTATAGCTTTAAATGCTTCTATTAAAAGACAGAAAAAGGTTTCAAATAAGTTACTTGCACTTCCTCTACGAGAACCTAGAAAAAGAACAGAAAATTAAAGCCAAAGTCACCAGATGGAAAGAAATTAAAGATAAAAATAGCAAGGGAGAAAATCATTCAAGCGAGAGTTCTTTGATAAACTAGCTAGAACGAACAGAAGATCACAAGAACCCAGGCTGTCAGAACGAAAGACAGACAACAGTACAGATCCCACAGCCTTCTAGTTTAACACGGGAATGAAGTGGACGACTTTACGCCAATAAATCTGATAACTTAGATGAAATAGACACATTCTTCCAAAGACGCAAATTACCAAACTGGCGCCAAAACACGCAGGAAGTTTGAAAAGCCCTTTATCAGTTAGGGAAGCTGAACTCATCATTGAAAAGTCTTCCACACACGAAAACCAGATCCAACTGGGGAGTTCCCTCAAGTATTTAAGAAGCGATATAGGGGCGCCTGGGGGGCTCAGTCGGTCAAGCGTCTGGCTCTTGGTTTCAGCTCGGGTCATGAACTCACAATCTGTGGTTTGGAGCCTTGAGTCGGGGTTTGCCCAGTGCAGAGCCTGCTTGGGATTCTCTCTCTCTCTCTGCCCCTCCCTCCCTCCCTCAGTCTCTGTCTCATAATACGTAAATAAGAACCTTAGAAAAAAATAAAAAGAAATGATACAGATTCCATACAAATTTTCAAAAAGTAAAGAGGACGCTTCACTCACTCTACAATCCCGGCACGAGCCCGATACCAAACCTGACAAAAAGGCATCAAGGAAGGAACAGTGAGGGAGCGCCTGGGGGGCTCAGTCGGTCCAGCACCGGATTCTTGATTTCGGCACACATCATCACCCTGAGATTGAGCCCCACATCGCACGCTCTGGGCTGTTGGTGCTCAGCCTGCCCTGCTTGGGGTTCGCTCTCCCTCTCTGCCCCCCTCCCCCAATCCCACATGTGCACACACACTCTCTGTCTCAAAACAGATACACATTAAAAAAAAAAAAAAAAAGGAATACTGTCAATATCCCTCGCAAACACAGACGCAAAAATTCTTCAGAAAATATCGGCAAACGTGCAGGCCCTTGGGATCTGGCCCAGGTTTGAAACCTTCACACGCCCATCGGCATGGCTAAAACGCAGTGACAACTTCCGGTGCTGGGGGGGTGGGGGGGTGGGGGTACGGAGCAAGTCTCTGCTGCGGGCACAACCCCTCCTCTGGAACGGCCGGGCAGCTTCTAGCAAAGTTAAACGCACAGCTACCCAATCGCTCAGCAACCTCGTATCTGCCCCCAGATAAAAGGAAATAGGTCCCCAGGAAGACTGTACAAGAACGCTCACAGCAAACGTATTTCTAGGAGCCCTAAACTGGAAACAACCCGAGTGGCGGCCGGTGCAGAAACAGACGAACCCTAAAACCGATGCCCCGCACGGCCACGCGGGCAAATCTAACCGCCAAGGTGCTGACCCACAGCAGGCAGACGCCGAGAAGTACCTGACGCACGTGCCCTGGCCCGCGTCCAGGAACAGGCGGAACTCGCCCGCAGTGACAGGAATCGGGACGACGGGGGGTGCTTCTAGGGGTGCGGGCCGAGACGGGGGACGTCCGAAGGGGTGGGGGGCTTTACGTGGCGGAAATGTTGTGGGTCTACAGCGTTTGGGTTCCCGGGGTGAGACTCAAACTACACACTGAGGATCTGAGGACTTTGTCGTATGTAAATTACACCTCAGCTTTTAGACATTTAAAGCTTCACTGGAAAGGGGCGCCTGGCAGGCTCCATCGGTGGAGCAGGTGACTCCTGATCTCCGGGTTGTGAGTTCGAGCCCCACGCTGGGCACAGAGATTACTTTCACTCCAGGACAGGTGACGAGGGAATGCCAGGCGACCCTGAAACAGGAAAGCATCCAGAAGCTCTTCAAGCTCCGATAAGGGGTGGACCCCGAGATGCTTCTGTTGGCCGAAAGCAGCAGGTGCAGACAGGTGTCTATCACACCAGATCTGCGTCACCGGGCAGAGGGAGAGATGTGTGCAAAGGACATCTCTGGATGGGGGGCTCTGTGAGAACTGGCCACAATCACCGCCTCAGAGTGACTGGGAGAAAGAAGGAGTCAGCTTTCCTTTTTTTTCTTCTCTAAGTTTATTCATTTGGGGACGGAAGGAGCGCACAAGCAGACGAGGGGCAGAGAGAGCAGGAGGGAGAGAATCCCAAGCAGGCTCTGCTCTGTCAGCACAGAGCTCGACGCGGGGCTCGAACTCACAAACCATGAGGTCATGACTTCAGCCGAGATCAAGAGTCCGATGCTCAGCTGACCGAGCCACCCAGGCGCCCCAAGGAGTCAGCTTTCTTTTTTTTTTTTTTTAAATTTTTTTTTCAACGTTTATTTATTTTAGGGACAGAGAGAGACAGAGCATGAACGGGGGAGGGGCAGAGAGAGAGGGAGACACAGAATCCGAAACAGGCTCCAGGCTCTGAGCCGTCAGCCCAGAGCCCGACGCAGGGCTCGAACTCACGGACCGCGAGATCGTGACCTGGCTGAAGTCGGACGCCCAACCGACTGCGCCACCCAGGCGCCCCGAGTCAGCTTTCTTCCTACTGCCCGAGCCCTTCCAACACTGGTGGGCAGACTGTTCTCGTAAAGGGCTGGAACGTAAGTATTTTTGGTTTCTGTGGGCCACGTGCCCTGTGCCTCAACGTCCCCACTCTGCCTTGTACCACAGAAGCCACCAGAGATGGTAAACAGACAAACGGGCGTTGGCTACGGGTCAATAAAGCTTGGTTTTCGAGAACAGTCAACGAAGCTGGCCCCTGGGCCCGAGGTGGCCGAGCCCTGCTCCCAAACCGTCTGAATCCCAAACCACAAGAGTAGGTAACCTACTTAAAAGCAAACGCAATTGAAATATAAAAACCAGCTCGGCTCCGAAGCCAGACCACGTGGGCTCGTACCCCAGCTCTGCCCGGGTGCGCACCGCTCTCCCCGCCCGAGCCTGGGGGCTTCTCCGGGCACGGGGCCGGGCGTGTGGCCGGAGCTGGGCAAGAGGTGGCTGCTCTAACTGCCAAACCACTGCCAACCCATGCTCGCGTGTTGAGGGCCTGGCCGGTCCCCGCGGAGTCCTGCTTAGGGCCCTGGGGGAGGGCCGCCCGATTGGGGGGTGGGGGAGCACACAGGCCACCTGCAGACATGCCCAGACCTGCCCAAAGAGCCAAGGGGCAATTATTTCTTGGGGGCGGGGCTCCCCATACCTAAGACGGCTGCAAAGGCTGAGGGGAGCCGAGTACCACCCTCGACCCGGGGAGGCGAGCTGCCACCTGGGTTGGGGCACAGCATACCCGGCACGGTGGGAGGGGGCTGGGGGTCCCCCAAACCTAGACCTGTCATCCACTGAAGTGGTGGCTCCGCCCCTCCAGCAGCTCCGAGCAGAGACGCAGGCAGCATCCACAACTCGTGGCACTCCTACCCCCCCCCCCCATCAACTCCCAAGTGGCTCCGATTTCGAAACGCACCAGCGAGGTCCCTGTCCCACACAGACCCCTCACTGCCCACCCCCACCCCAGCAGGTCACCGTCTGCCACTTGGGGGATGCCATCCCCACCCCTAGTGGCCTCGATTCCACAGCAGCCGTCTCGGCCACCTCCTCCTGTTGCCGGTGTGTCAAGAACATCCTGCCTCAGGGCCTTTGCACTTGACATCCCCTCTTCCAGAACATTCCTTCCCCAGTGATTTAGATGGCCCTGATGTCTCTGAAATCTGCTCAAATGCCACCAGAATGACAGATGTCCCTGAACACCTTCATTTAAAAACTGCTATCCTCCCAAGGGCACCTGGGTGGCTCAGTCGGTTAAGCACCTGACTGTGGCTCAGATCGTGATCTCAGGGTTTGTGAGTCTGAGCCCTGCGTCAGGCTCTGTGCCGACAGCTCAGAGCCTGGAGCCTGCTTTGGATTCTGTGTCTCCTTTTTTCTGTCTCTGCCCTTCCCCCACTCACGCTCTGTCTCTCCTTCTCCCTCAGAAATAAACAAACATTATAACTGCCACCCCCCAGGGGTACCTGGGGGCTCAGTCAGTTAGGTGTCTGACTCTCGGTTTCAGCTCAGGTCATGATCTCACGGTTCGTGGGATGGAGCTCTGCATGAGGCTCTGTGCTGACAGCTTGGAACCTGCTTGGGATTCTCCCTCTTTCTCTCTGCCCTTTCCCACTCACATGTGCTCTCGCTCAAAATAAACTTTAAGAAACAAAAAACCCCAAAACACTACAACTCCCCAACAACCTCCTGCAATTCTGGTCTCCCCGTCTCCTTCCCTGCTCGATTTTTCTCCAAGACTTTTACCTCCTAAGAGTCAACATAGTCTCCCGGTGTCTTTGAACAAACCCAGAAGTACGTCTGCGGGGACACAGGCTGCCGCCAGGCGGTGGGAACCCCGCCAGGTGGAGCACAGGCTGGGATGAGGTGCCCACCCCGGGCCCCAGCGCCCCCCAGGGACTAAAGGGAGGGAACCCCTGTTCCCAGGTCGTCTGGGAGGACCGGAACCAGCCTCCGGCTCAATCCAGACACCAACAGAGAGGCCCGGCACAACATGTCCACCCCAGCTGCCAGGCTGCCGTGCAAACTGCCACCAGCAAAGAACACTCCACGACCGGGGCAGATGCTCACGATACCCGGGGCGGGGGGGGCGGAGGGGGAGGGAGGTGCTAAAACCGTAGTCAATCAGAGGGGCGCCTGGATGGCTCGGTCAGTTAAGCGACTGACTCTTGGTTTTGGCTCAGGGCACGATCTCGTGGCTCATGAGTTCGAGCCCCGGGTCGGGCTCTGTGCTGGCAGTGCAGAGCCTGCTTAGGATTCTCTCTCCCCTCCTCTCTCTCTGCCCCTCCTCTGCTCACATTCCCTCCCCCTCTCTCTCAAAATAAGTAAGTAAACTTAAAAACAAGTCAATCAGATAGGCCTGGTCTCCCTCCCGCTGGCCTATGGCCTCCTGCACCCTAGAACCTCAGAGAAGGAGAAAGGCCCACCCTCTAAGCCAATGCCCCCAGACCCACAAGGTCTCTGACTCCTGGCCCAGCCCCCCCCCCACCACCACGACGTAGCCACAGGCCCCCGAATGGAGCAGTCGAGGTCTCAGAGGTGGTGTGGCTGGTGCGAGTGGTGCTGCGGTGGTGCTGGGGGAAGAGATGGGAAGACAGGTGCCCCGGGCTGGGTGCAGAGGGCCTGGCGGGCAGCAGGGAGCAAGCAGGCACAAGCCCTGGGTCGGGGGCTCCGGGCTCACGCCCACCTCCGCCACTCACAGGGGCTCCCACACGCAGCCGGCGGGCTCGTGACTTGCTGCCCCCCGTGAAGTTACGCGGATGGAAGGGGCTCACACGCTGAAGGAGAGCTGCAGAATGCTAGCTCAAGGTCATTCTCACCGCGGCCCCCCACACTGCTTCCCAGCAACGAGCCTCTGCTCACACGGGCACCCCCTGCCTTGCTCCACACCGTCGATGCAGCGACGGAACAAACGAGGCCCAGGCGTCAAAAAACACATACAGATTAATAAGCAATGTCAGGGTCGGGGACAGGGCCACAGGGGATAAGAGGGCGGTAATGAGATGAAGGAAAGCGACTAGGAAAGAAGACGAGCTTTAGGTTAGGTGACTGGGAAGGGAAGGCCCATGTAAGGTCTGGGAAAGCGTGAGACGGCAGGAACAGCACGTGCAAAGGCCCCGGGGCAGCACCAGGCCCCGTGGTTTGGAGGAACAGTGAGGCCTGTGTGGCTGGAGCAGGGTGGGAAAGGGAGGAAGACAGAGAGAGGGAGGGAGGGAGGGAGGGCAGGGAGGGGACCAGGCGGAAAAGTCAGCGGGTCATGGGAGTGTTTTGAGCAGAGGAGGGACACGACCAGCCCACTATTTTAAGTTTCCTCTGACTGCTGGGGAAGACGCGGGTGACGTACAGGGAGAGACCAGGGGGGCGGCCAGGCAGGTGGGCCTGAAGCTGGGAGACCGGACCTGGAATGGAACCACAGAGGGGGCTCTGCGCCTCAGGGGGAACACCCACCCCAGAAAGGACCCAACGAAAGGAGACCTGGAAAAGCTCACCAGACCTTCAGCGACCCCGAAGCCCTCGGGACAGTCCGGTCGGTCCCCACCATCCCCATGGCCCGCTCATCCCGTGTTCTCTGGCCTCGCTCTCCTGTGCCACACAGCTCCCGTCCCCACACCTTCTATTCCTGAGCCCTCGCTCGCTGCCAGGCCTGTGCCCGCCACCCCGCTCCCCTGCTCCTTCCTCTTTGTCTTGCTCATGGCTACTCGGCCCTCAGGTCTGGAACTCGGCCTCCTCCAGGAAGCCTCCTGACTGCCACCTCCTCACAAATGCACAATGAGGTGCTCCTGGCACCGACTGCCCCCAGGGAAGCCTGCACTCCCCAATCACTCCTCTCAAGGCACCATTTAATCATGTCTAGTGCCACTTCCCGGCAGAACACTCCGAGCGGGGGACCCCACGCCTGCCTGGCTGCCCGGGCAATACCACCCAAAGGCTTCAGGGGCTGGGTGAGGGACGCACGTGTGCCCCGCACGACAGGGCAGGTGCCGGACCGGCAGGCCTCAACCAGCGTCGGGCCACCCAGCTGTAGGGGCACGTAGAGAGCCAGGGGAACTCGGGCACCATCGCTCCAGGGCAGCGGGGACACGGACAGCCCCACAGCCCGAGCCGCTGGCCGCAGGACGCCAGAGCCTCGCGGAGCAGCGCTGCTCAGGTCAACACATCTCCTTCCTTCTGCCCTCAAGTCTCAGGACGGCCTCTCCTCTCTCCCACACGCCCAGACGGGGGTCCGGGCCTCCCCCCGTCAGACTGGCCGCTGACACCGCGACCAGGACCGTGCTCCCTGGCACACCTCCCCCGAATTCTGCCGTGGTCGGGAATCGGGTGCCCCTCTCCTGGCTGGGATGGGGAGGACAGCCGGGCTCTTCGAGCTAAGAGGCGGCCTGGGCTCCAGAACCGTCATGGGGTTCAAGATGGGTTCTTCCCCACAGGGGTGCAGGGCACGATGACTCGGGGAGGGTCAGAGTTGAGAACACTCAACCCCGGGGCCCCTTCCTCAGGATGGTGTGTGACCTCGGGCCCGTTTCCCGACCCTTCTAGGTGCCGGCCCCACTGCAGCACATCATTTGTCTCCTGAGGTCCTTCCAGCTCCTGGGTCTGTGACTCCATTATTCTCCTCCCCTCCCCCAACCCAAACATTCCACTCCCTGTGATTTATGTCCCCTCTGCACCCGGCACGGTCTCCATCCTGGAGCTAGAGCCGGCCGGCGGCTCTTCCGGGGAAACAGACCAGAGTGTTTGGACCTCATTTTGGTCAGCAGGTCACGGTCAGGAGCGAGGGGGAGGGGGAAGCCGGCTGAGCTCGAGCCTGGTGGAGTGGCTCTGGGGCAACGCCAGGGCTGCAGACGCTGCCACAGGGAGGCGCCCAGGTTGAGGGGCGGGTGGCCAACATCGCCGGTCCTGGAACAGAGGGACCAGACCGCTTCGGGGCCAGATCTGGGCCCCACGAGGACTCTCCCGATGAACCTGGCAGCCGCCAGGGGGTCCCCGAGGATGGGAGTCCCAGGGAAGCCAGGGAAGGGGTGCACTCAGGATAGGGGCGGGGGAGTGGGTGGGAACAAGGGCAGGGCGGGGTCGGCCTCTTTGTTCTGAGCCGCCAGCAGAGTCATTCCTGGTGCAGACAGGGGAGCAGACTCTCCCGGAGATCAGGTGACTGGGGTCCCCGGGGGCTCAGGGCAAAGTGATGCATTGTGGGGCGGGGGCGGGAGTGGGCCATGCAGGAAGGAAGCCCATGGTCCAGGCAGGGGAGGGAGGCTGCCGGCCCTGGAGTTCAAAGTCATCTCTGTCCCCCACCCAGTGCCAAGCCTGACTTACTGCTTCCCGGTGAAAACCCAGCCTCTCTATCACGAAGATCATCCTCGAGTCCTTAGGAACCTGAAACGTCAACCTGACCTTCAGAGCCAGCCAGTCCCAAGGCCCACAGAGCCTGCCAGAGTCCCTGGGGGTAGGGGCAGAATGGCTTCCAACATGCACAGAGAAGCTGGGGGGAGCAGACAGGGAAGGCGTCCAGAAGCTCAGGAAAGGGCCTCGGGTCTCCGGTGCGGCCACGTCGACCCCACAACAGGTGCTGCTAGGCAACTTGCTCCCCACCCGGGGGCCGGTGACAAACACTGCCCAAGAGGCGGCAGGAGGGCAGAGCCTCAGGGTCCCGGGCCTGGACCCCCGGCAACTCCTTCCTCCACCCCCCGCAGCCTCTCCCGGAAGCACAGCCCCCTCGCCAAACCTCACGGAGCTCAAGGGCTCCGGCGAGGAAGGGGGCTGGACGCGGCGGGCTGGCTGGCACGGGCCGGCGTGGAACGCTGCGTGCAGAGAGGGGCCCCCTGGCCGAGCGAGACAGGACGCTGGGTCAGCAGGGTGGGAGGGAGCGAACCACACAGCGAGGGGCATGGCGGGTGGGGGCCCGGAGGGACCGTGGCCTCTGCCACGGCACGCAGGAACCGACGCACGGTGAGGCCCAGGGCCAGGTGTGCAGCGGGGGCGCAGTAAGGACGCGGGGGTTGAAAGGGAGAGATGGGGAATGGGCTGCAGGGATGGCAGGACCCACGGCACCGACGAGGCTGGGGGCACCTCTAGGCCCTGAAGGAGGAAAGCTGGAAGGGAACCTTCGCGAGGGCGGGGGGGCGCTCTCGGTCTCCTGCCGCGTTCCCAGGGTAGGCCCCCCCTGCCCTGAGATCGGGGCAGCACGTGAGGCCGAGACCAGGCTGACACCCGCCCCGGCCCCATCATCACAGCCGCTGGCAAGGGGCTGGGGGCTGGGGGCCTGGCGTGCGGCAGGTGCCCCATCAACACGGGGGCCAGATGAATAAGAGGGAGGAGCCACAGAGCCCTGGCATGGGTCTCCTCCAGCCCCGGCGTACCTCTCGGGGGCATGGCTAGCCACTCCCTAGCCAGCTGGCCCACGCTGACAGGCCCGAACCCATTGGCCAAGGCTGCTCCCATGGGGCGCCTACCCTCTGCAGAGGAAAGGTTGGATCCAACTTCCAGCCCCTTTGCCACCCACTGGGAGTTAGGACCTGGAAGCCAGCATCCCAGGTGGCCCCCAGCGATCCCTGCCTCTGGACGGCCCAGCCCGGTCCAGTCCCCACCCACGATGTACAGAGCTGGTCTGTGGGACGGACGCGATGCAAAGCAGAGAACACGAGGTCATGCCGCTTCGAAGCTTAGGGCGTCGAGAGGACGTGGCTTCTGGCTGATCCTACACAGATGTGCACACGAACCCTCCCTCCCCCCCACCCCCACTGGTTCCAGAGGAAGCCGGCCACCGTTACACACAGCGAGGACGCTCGAGCCGTCCACGGGCACCGTGTGGCACGAACTGGGGTCTCTAGTCCACAGCCAGCAAGAAGCCAAGTCCTGCCGGCAGCCAGGTGAGTGGGTGGACGCCAGCCCCAGTCGGGCCTTCAGATGAGACAGCCCCCAGCCAACAGCTTTACTGAGACCTCATGAGACCCTGAGTCAGGACCACCCGGCTAAGCCACTCCCGAGTTCTGATGCTCACAAACAGAGCAGATGAGCGTCCACTACTTTAAGCTACTAAAATTTGGGGTCAATTGCGAGACGGCGCTATGTGGCTAATATAAAGATTCAGAGGTAGCCCCTGCGCTTCCTGAGAGGGAGAGCCCCCCGCAACCCCATGGCCCTCGTTGGTCCCCAGAAAACGCTCCGGGGCGGTGACGGGCTGGCCGTGGCCACTGGGCCCATGCCCGGTGGGACCCCCAGGGCAGTGGCAGACTCACCCAGCTCTGTGGGCTTCAGCAACTCATCGAGCATGTTAAAGAAGGGCAGTTTCACCAGACGCACTTCTGGCTTGAGGGTCTTGGCGGGCAAGCGTCCAAGTCCGTTCAAGTACTTCCCATAGAGCACGGGGTAGTCAATGTTGGGGCCCGAGAGGGGAGTCCTGGGCACCGTGCCAGCCCGGTCGTAGGTTGAGTGCATGGTCAGGGGGTCCAGGGGCCGGTGGGGCTGGGGGACAGGCTCCGAGCTCTTCTTGGCGTAGCGTGTCTCATACAGCTCTTTGATCTTCTTGAACAGCTCAGGGCTACAGTCAAACTGGACCAGCTGGAGGGCCCGGGTGACAAGTTCGTGTTTAAGTCCACTCTTACTCCGGCCGACGAAACCCAGGAGCATCTGAAGATCGGAGACTCGGAAACTCATCACCATGTTCTGGGAAAAAGCAACCACAGACACACGTGCTCAGAAGGGACGCTGCCAGATTCAGGGGCTGTCCATGGGACAAGGGGCTTTCTGGAGCCCCCTGGGCCCTAACTAGGGGGGGACAGCAAAGTGAGACCCCATCAGGTGCTGCCTGGCCCTGCCCCCGAGCCCCCTTCACTCTGGCTGGCAGGAGCAAGGACCCAGGAGGAGGAGGCAGCTTTAGCACCAGGCCCACTAGCCCAGGCTCGGTCCCACCTCCGCGTCTTTGCTCAGGCTGCCAGCTCACCCTTCCTTGCGATGCCCCCTCCCAGCTCAGCCCTGCTCCCCTCCTCCTCCTCCTCGAACCGCCCTCAGCATTGCCAACGCAGCAAAGGCTTCTGACCGCCCCCCCCCCCCAACACGCACACACCGCTGCCTTCTATTTTAGGTTCCCGTTTCCCATCTTCAAGCCTGAAAGCATCCCCAGGGCAGGAACGGAGGATCCCGCTTTCCCCGTAAACAGCCTCAGCCACTCCCTAGCCGAGCACACCAATGGCCTCTCTGACCCTCGGTCTCTGCATCAGGATGACAGGATTCACTTCATCGGGATGTGGGGAGGACCAGAGGAGGCAACGCACACGGACAGCAGGGTAGATCAACGTCGGCCACAAACGTGCTTTCCCTTCCCTCTGGACAATGCGAGCCACAACCTAATACTGACCACCTGCCGGGAACTGAGCTGCGCGTGTGATTATATACTTAACTCTGATTCTCAAAACGACCCTGCCAGGCCAGGGTGAGCGCCACGTTAGAGCCAAGACCTAAACCTAGGCCCGGGCCCGACTCTGAAGCCAGGGGGTAATTTCCCCCTTCGGCACCGCAGGCGTCCGCACGGAGCTGAGCGCTGGCGAGCATCAAACGTCCGCCGCGTTCCGGCGGGCCTTCTCTGCCTCGACACTGCGGACGGCGGGGCTGGACTGTTCTCCGGGGCGGGGCCGCCCCGGGCACTGTGGGGTACTCCGCAGCATCCCTGGCCTCCCGCCGCTCGATGCCAGGAGCTGCCCCAGACCCCAGCGGTGACCATCGCAAACGTCCCCCAGACGCTACAAGGCATCCTCCGGGGAGGGGATCGTCCCACCGAGAACCGCGGGTCTAAGGGGAAGGCTTCGGGAATCCAGCAGCCACAGAGGCCGCTCGCTGAGCTGCGGCAAAGCGATGAAAGAGGTCTGGCAGGGTCCCTCCAACTAAGTCAAACCGAACACAAGAGCTCAGCTGATGCCAGTGTTTTCTTTGGGGCTGCCCGGCTGCGGCCTGCCCTCTGTGAGACCCCTGACGCCAAGGGGGAGTGAAGGGTGTGAGGGTCCCCCAACATGCTACATGAGCAAAGTATCCTTGAAGGATGGGCCACCCGCCCCGAGCCCCAAAGCCGGCCTGCGATGAACGCAATGGGGTGGGAAAAAGAAACTTCCAGGGGAACGGGGGAAACAGGTACACGCGATGAGGGAAGGTATGGAAAGCTGGCGAGCACAGGGCAGGACGGCACCCAAGGAAACCCATAAAGCCCTTAAATTCAACTTAAGAGTCTGACAGTCGGGGGCGGGCGGGAACCCGGCCAGGGTGTTTACATAGTGGTCTCAGTGCCAAAAGGCTCTGGGGTTTCCCATTTCCTGGCTGCTCAAGGGTGAGGCGTGGAGTCTGATGGCAGCAGGGGGACTCAGAAGCCCCGGGTTCCCAGATGACCCTGGCCCCTCTGTCAGGCCCCTCTGTGCTCTCTATCCAAGCAAGATGTGTACCCTCTCCCAGGCGTATAGCAGACAGACACCTGCTGACAGCGGAGGGGCTGTCGGGGCACAAAACCAGATACCGGCGCGCGGGGTGCCCGGCCGGCCTGCAAAATCTCAAGGGGGAGCCCTTTCCTTGCTGTAGGGCCTTCTTCCCAGCCCTGCACTATGGACGCGCAATGTCTGCCACAAGGCCACTTCCTGCTCACGAGTCTCGCAGGGGGCCGTGCCCGCCAGGCAGGTGAGTCGGCTGAAGCTCCGAGAAAGAAGCGGCCGGCCCAGAGCCTCCCTGCGTCGTCAGCGGCAGGGGCCATCCGACTCCTGAGGGCGCTTCCTTCCGCTCCCACCCAGCTGTCTGGGGGCCTGGGGACCCTCACATCCCAGCACAGCTCCTGCCTCGGGACCTAAGCACTGTGCCGGCCCTCAGCGAGCCCCGAACGCTTGTGCAAACAGAAAGACTTCACCTTCCTTAGCCTGACTTCCTACCTTGAGCAGAGAAAATAGGCTTGCAGGCAAGATGTTTCTTCTGGAAGAGGCCCAAGGCCTTGGAGGAGAGAGGCGATGTCATGTGGAAGCTGACTGCCCGCCACGGAGCTAAAGGCAGGTGGGCTCGGCGAGCCGAGTCTGATCACAAGGCATCTTCTAACCCGATCCCGCCCCTGGGAGCGCCCCGCCCCCGCCGAGGCCTGGCCCTTTCGCCAGGTTGGACATCCCGAGCTGCCGCACGAGCATCCTGGGGCACATCCCTCAAGCTGCCATATGCTCACGACTCGGATTTCTCGGCAGCTGCCACCACCACGAAGCCCGCCCTTGACACTGGGGGGGGGGAGGGGGGACAGCGTGACAGGGGCACACACGCTCAGGAAGACGCCCCGAGCACTTTGCAGATCACTTCCTGCCATGGCTTCCACCTACCCCGCCTGGCCCTCAGATCCGTGTTTGTAAACAGCACCGGGCCCCAGCGGCTTCCACAGTCTCAACTCTGGGCTTGTTTGGAGCTGCGTGGAAAAACAGCCTGGGCAGAGCTGCCCGTTCCCTCAACCTGCCTCGGGGACAGGTCCCCCGGAGCATGAGGGGGGAAAAGTTCAGGTCCTCGTCTCCGGGGGACAGGGGGCCTGTGCAAAACGCCACACACCACCTCAGGGGGTTCACTGAACAGAGGCGCCCGTTTGAGGCAACTCGAAAGAAGGGTCAACTTGATTTAATTGGGGTGGGGGGCCGCCCCGGCCACCGGAGGGTCAAGTAGAGTTCATCAGATCGGATTTCAAGGCCCTGGATGGTATAGGAGAATCTAGTCCCCACCCTGGGGGGGCGGGGGGCGGCGGGGAGCAGGGGCCCAGGGGCCCAGAATCACAGCCCCACAGGACGGCTGAATTTCAGGGCTCCGGGGGTCTTCAAGCCCACCAGCTGCCACCTTGGGCCTGCAGACTCCAGACTTCCACATCTCCAGGGCAAGTCTCAAATTTCTCCAAACGCTAGACACGGGTAGGGCGTGTAGTGCAGGCATGGAGGGGGGGGGACACTCCGGGGGTGAAGGGAGCTGCATTTCAGATCTCAGTGGGAAAGGAAGGGAGAAAGAGGAACCAGAGAAACAAAACATTCACAGGTCAGGACCCTGGGGAGGGGAGACTGGGGGCGGGGCAGGGGGCGGAGCCTCTGTCCAGCAAAGGTCCGGTGCCCCACTTCGCTGCCACCAAAGGCCTGGAGTAAAACTTCGCAAGGAGGAAGAAAACAACCCCAGTGTAGTTCGGGACAAGGTCTCTGGAGCCTTGCCGTGAGGGAGGTCCCTGGAAAAAAGGTACATCCCTAGAACAGGGATGGCATCTGTGGGACGTGGAACCTGGACCCCAAAATGGAGTAAGCACGAGGAACGCTAAAGAAAGAGGTGGGGGACTCTCCATGAATCGGTGCAAAAAATCCGGCAGCAAGGGAGAGCGAGCCTTAGAAGCCAGAGTCAGGGTGCGTAAAAGCAGGGGTCTGGGAGTTGTGTGGAGGAAGTATGATCCGAGTAGACTCACCAGGGAGTATAGGAGAAACAGCCAGTATGGGGCCTGATCTTGCTAGGGTGAAGTTTACAGACCCCAGGAGCAGAGTCCAAAGCCTCACAGATGCTGTCCCCAGGGTAAGTAAGACGGGAGAGGAAGGCAGAGCCCAGGACCCGAGAATGAGGAGAGAATTAGGAAGGCTTTGAACAGAGAACAGGGATCAGGGCTCCATCCCAGGCTGGAGAGCAAACTCAAGTGACTCCGTGCCCCACTCGGAGGGCGAGAGAGAGGGTGTCAGGAGGGGGGCGGGGCTCTGGGACCAACGCGGGAGCTGAACTAGGGGTCCAAACTCCACCCCAGGGTACAGACCCCCAAAGAACACTGTGTTTCCGGGTGCTTCGAGCCCCTGGGTCATCACCCCGGATGGTGGAATCGGTGGCAGCAGGATCAAGGGACCCTTCCGATCAAGGAGTCGCCGACCCCAGCTGGTCTGCTGGGCGGGGAGGCTGAGACCCAGATGCTAGTCCTCGGTGCCGTGGGGGGTGGAGAGGCGAAGACACCTCCCCCCACCCCAGGCCAGAGCGTAGGACCCCGGCTCAGAGCGAGGAGGGGACGAGCAGCCCAGCCCGTCATGCTGTCCGGAGGACTGTTCCTGTAGCTGGGAGGCGCGGCCCTGTCCCCGTGCTTAGGGAGACTGGACCCTAACCACTAGGGCTAGCGGGGAGGGGGGGGGGGCGACCCCGCCTCAAGCCCGGGAACCAACCCCCAGCCCGAAAGCTAGGGTAAGGTTTGGGGGGCCCCGCCCCCGGCCTCCCCGCCCCCCGCCCGCACCCGGCGCGCCAGGGCCAGGGGCGGGCGAGGGGCCGGGCAGCGAACCGCGAGCGGGCCGCGCCGTGGGGCCCCAGGCAGAAGGCGCAGACCTCCGCCCGCCGCCCGGCCCCCGCCCCCTCTCCCGCCCGCCCGGGCCGGCGCCGCCGCTCACTCACTTTGGCCTCCACCAGCTCCGCCGCCATCTTGGCCACCAGCGTCCCCCGCGCCGGGAGCCCCCAGCCGTCGCGTCACGTGACCGCCCGCCACTCGCGGGCGGGGTCGCCATGGCGGCCAATTAGCACCCGCGCGCCCTCCTTCCCCCCGGCCGGCGAGCGGTGCTTCGCAGTGCGCAGGCGCGCGCGACCGCCGCCCGGGCCTCGGGCCAATCAGGGAGGCCCGACGCCGCCACCCTCCCTTCGCTCGCGGCAGCCACGCCCACCCCTGGCGGCGTCTGGCTTCTTAAAGGGATACTAGCCCTGCACAGGTGGGGTTCAGCGCTGGGTCCTGTCTAGGGAGGGAAGGAGGGAAGGAGGGGGCGGTGGCGACAACAATGCAGCCAGGTGTCGCGGCCCCCGCGCAGGACGGCCGCCAGGTGCGAGCCCTGAGGCCCGGCGGCCTCGGGGGAGGGGATGGGCGTTCCAAGCGCCGCGACTGCCGGCGCCCGCAGTCGGGCGCCCAGCCTCGCCCCGCGGTGCGTCCTTAGCGGCGCGGCGCCCCGCGCGCCGCACATCCGGGTCCTGGCGCGGCCGGGGGCGAGGGGGCGCGGGCGCGCGGCGCCCCCCGGCTGGCCCCGGACCGGCGAAGGATCACCTCCTCCCCCGCTTCCCCGCAGCCCGCGCTGCTCCGCCCCTGCTAGCGACCTTCCCGCGGGTCCCGCCTCCCCACCCACGGTAACCTTTGGAATCTGCGCTAACTGGGGCCTCCCCTGCTCTAGAGCCCTCCTTGGCTCCCCAGCGCGCGCGGGCCGCGCAGCTCAAACTTGGTTGTGTCAAAAGCGGGAGGCGAGAGAGCAAAGATGTGTGTTTCCAGGGCGCCCGCCCGGCTGGCCCAGAAGAGCGTGAGACTCTGGATGTCGGAGTCGTGAGTTCCAGCCCCGTCTTAGGGATCAAGTGTCCTTAAAGTCTTAAAATAATAAAAATAAAAATAAATTCGAAAACGTGTGTTCCAGGGCTCATACCCTGGGTTCATGATTCTCAGGGCAGGAATGAAGAGAAATTTAAGGAAGCACCCCAAATCACTAGGTTATAAGATATGTTAATGTGATTTTTTTTTTTTTTTTTTAATAAGGATGCGAGGCGCTTGGGTGGCTCGATGGTTGAGCAACCGCAAAAGGGGTACCTGGGTGGCTCAGTTGCTAGAGAATCCGTTCTTGACTTCTGCTCAGGTCGTGATCGCACTGTCTTGAGATAGAGCCCCTGATCCCCCCTGATCCGCCTCTGTGCTGGCAGCCTGGAGCCTGCTTGGGATTCTCTCTGCCCGTCCCCTGCTCACCTGCGCACTCTCTCTCCCTCCCTCCCTCTGGAAATAAAAAAAAAATAATAAACATTAAAACGAAGAAGGAGAAGGAGAAGGCAAAAAAAAAAAAAAAAATCCATGATGACAAAAATACCAAAATTTTTAAGTCGAGGTAGCATCCACCTCAGCAAATGCATGTGACCTCACTCACTTCCCCCAGACCCGAATTTTACAGGGTTTATGTTATTTTCATCACAATTTTGAAACTTTCGAAACCGTTTTCAGATTAGCGAGAAATTGCAAAGATAGTACGGAGAGTTTTTCGTCCGCTTCCCCCAGCCTCCCCAACAATAACGTCTTCCAAAAACACCGTGTGTTACCCAAACCAGGAAAGTGATGTTGGTACAGTACAATCAACCCAGGTACAGATGTTCAGATTTGTCAAGTTGTTTGTTTTTTGTTTTTGTTTTTTTTTTTTTTCAACATTTATTTATTTTTGGGACAGAGAGAGACAGAGCATGAACGGGGGAGGGGCAGAGAGAGAGGGAGACACAGAATCGGAAACAGGCTCCAGGCTCTGAGCAGTCAGCCCAGAGCCCGACGCGGGGCTCGAACTCACGGACCGCGAGATCGTGACCTGGCTGAAGTCGGACGCTTAACCGACTGCGCCACCCAGGCGCCCCTGTTTGTTTTTTTTTAAACGTGAAAAATACTTCGGGCGTATTTACAGAAGGCACGATACAAGATCTGCTGTAAAATACTAAGAGTGAGCGGGCGGGGAAGGGGGAGAGTGGATGAGACAAAAGGGACTGTGAATTGCTCATTGTGGAGGCTGGGGCCTGGATTCATGAGGGACAGTGACAATCAGTAGCTAAGGCTGCCGTACTCTTACCCTCCCAGATTTGCCAGATGAAGCTCTTTGCATGTTACCGTTCCAGTTGGGCCTCATTTTCTGATGCAGAAACACAGGCTTTGAGATGGGAACCCACCTGAGTTTGGCAGAGGCGGAAACTTAACCCAGGTTCGTTGCTGTCCAGAGAACACCGTCATAAACCACGTCAAGTCGCTTCCGTTGAGATGTTCAGTAGTAAGCTTTCCGTATATTGAGCACCTCCTATATGGCAAACACTGTTTTGGGTCGCGGGACAGCAAACATATTCCGTAAAGGTCAGGATAATAAATATATTTGGCTTTGCAGCCCACGCACAGTGCCTCTAGCAGCCACTCGACCTTGGCATCATGGGGCGGAATCAGCTGTGGGCTGTGTGTAAACAAACAGGCATAGGCTGTGTGCCAATAAAACTTTATAAGCACTGAAAACGAACAGGCATAGGCTGTGTGCCAATAAAACTTTATAAGCACTGAAATTTGAAATGGATATCATTTTCACGTGTTATAAAATATGCTTTTGTTTCGTTCAAACGTTTAAAAACATCTCAAGCGCTGTTCAAAAACAGTTGTGAAGCAAGACTTGGCTCTCCCTCCCCCTCTCCCTCTTCCCTTCCATTCTTTCTCTTTCTTCCTTAATTTCTAATCGTGATAAAAGACGCAAAGCATAACGGTAAAAATCATTTTTTTATTAAAAAATTTTTTTAAAGTTTATTTATCTTTGTGAGAGACAGAGACAGACCATGAGCAGGGGGGGGCAGAGAAGGAGGGAGACACAGAATACCAAGCAGGCTCCAGGCTCTGAGCTGTCAGCCCAGAGCCCGAAGTGGGGCTCGAACCCACGAACCGCTAGATCATGACCTGAGCCGAAGTCGGACACTCAACCGCTGAGCCACCCAGGCGCCCCTTAAATTTCTTTAAATGTTTATTTTTGAGAGAGAAAGACAGACAGAGTGTGAGCAGGGGAGGGGCAGAGAAGGAGGGAGACACAGAATCCCAAGCAGGCTCCAGGCTCTGAGCTGTCAGCACAGAGCCCAACGCGGGGCTCGAACTCATGAGCTGTGAGATCAGGACCTGAGCCGAAGTCGGATGTTTAACTGACTGAGCCCCCCAGGCGCCCTTCTCTGGCTTATTTTGATGAGCGTGATGTCCTCCAGACCCACCACGTTGTAGCCAGTGTCGCGATGTCCTTCCTTTTCCAGGCTGAAGAATATTCTGTTGTGTGGATGGGCCACCTTTTGTTTCTCTGCTCCTCCCTCAATGGTCGCTTGGGTTGCTTCCACATCTTGGCTATTCTGAATAATCCTGCTATGAAAACAGGTGTACAAATAGCTGTTTGAGACCATGCTTTCAACTCTTTGGGGTAAATACCCAGAGGCGGAATTGCTGGTCACGTGGGTAGCTCTATGTTTAACTTTGAAAAGCAGGGTTTGCTACAATGGCTAGTTAGTGTATGTTGTGTTCCCACCAACAGCACAAGGGCTCTGATTCTCCACATCTTCAAGGACACTTGCTACTTTCTGCTTTTTGTTTCATTTTGTTTAAATTGTTTTTTTCCTTAAGTTTATTTATTTGGAGAGACAGAGAGAGAGAATCCCAGGCAGGCTCCATGCGGTTGATGCAGAGCCCGATAGGAGGCTCCCACCCACGAACCCGTGAGATCATGACCTGAGCCCAAACCAAGAGCTTAACCGACTGAGACACCCAGCCCCCCACCTTTCATATTGTTTTAACAATAGCTTCCTAATAGGTGTGAAGTTGTACCTTTTTGGGGGTTTGATTTGCATTTCCTAAGGATTCATGCGCATTTCTCATCTCTTCATGCGTTTATTGGCCACATGTATGTCTTCTTTGGGGAAATGTCTGTTCAAGTCTTTTGCCCCCCCCCCCCACCTTTTTTTAATTGGGTTGTGTTTTATGTTGTTGAGCTACAGAAGTTCTTTATATATTGTGGACACTAACCCTCCATCAGATACATGATTTGCAAATATTTTCTCCCATTCCTTGCATGCCCGACTTCATATTATTAAGATTTCAATACGCTCCAAAATATTGCTCTCCAGATTCAATGCAGTCCCTGTTTAACTCCCAACAACTTTTCTGCAGAGATAGAAAAATCCATCCTAAAATTAGTGTTGAATCACAAGCGACCCCAAATAGCCAATACAATCTTAAAAAAAAAAGAAAAGAAAAGAAAAGAATGAATTTGAGGACTCACATTTCCTGATTTCAAAATTTCTATAAAGCTATGTGATTAAAACAGTGTGGTGCTGGCCTCTGCACAGACATATTGACTGATGGAATAGAATTGAGCGTGAATTTTGTGTTATGTATATTTTTTCACGCATTTTTTAAGTATAAAAAAGAAAAAAATTATCTTTGCCTTTCTCAAGTTTTTATTTATTTGTCTTGAGAAAGTGCAAGCCGGGGAGAAGCAGAGAGAGGAAAAAGGAGAACCCCCCCCCCCCAAGCAGGCCCCACACCGTCAGCACACAGCCTGGCGCGGGGCTCAAACTCACAAACTGTGAGATCATGACCTGAGCCAAAATCAGACACTTAACCGACGGATGCCGGCAGGCATCCCTAGAATTGTGATGTATTCTTACACCACTAATCGAGAAAGGACAAAATAATCTCGAAGGCATTATGCTACGTGGCGGGGGCGGGGGGGGGGGGGGAGCCAATCTCAAAGTGTTACACACCGTGTGGTTCCATTTATACAGCATTCTCAAACTGACAAAATTGGAGAACCCGAACAGAGATTAGTGGAACAGCCTGAGGGCTGGGCCATGGGGAGCGGAGTAGGGGAGACAGAAAAGGCATAGCAAAAGGAAGATGTTTGGAGGAATGGAATAGGTCTGTATTTTGGTGACAGTGGTGGTTATGAGATTGTATACACCAATGACACAAAGCTAGGCACACATTATACCAACGCCCCCTTCCTGGCTTCTGTGGTGTAGTTGCATTAGATGCCACCGTAGGGAGGGGCCTGGGTGAAGGGCACAGGGGACCTCTCTGTCCTATCTTTGCAACTTCCTACGAATCCATAATTATTTCAAAGTAAAAAGTTGTTTTCTTTTTTTCCTAAGGGCCTAGGCCCCCCACCCCCACCCCCGGCGGCTCAGTCGATTGAGCGTCCGACTTTTTATTTTGGCTTGGGTCATGATCTCCCGGTTCGTGGGTTTGAGCCCTGAGTCAGGCTCTGCACTGACAGCACGGAGCCTGCTTGGGATTCTCTCTCTCTCTCTCTCTCTCTCTCTCTCTCCCCCCTCTCTCTCTGCCCCTCCTGCCCCCCCTTAAAATAAATAAATAAACATTTAAAAGAAGAAGAAAACAGTAAAATAACATTATTGAGAAATTCCGTAAAATTCGAATATAGAGTAGGGATGTCATAATAGGAATTATCATTACGAGCTGGCAAAAGCTTGATCATTGTTGAGTACCTGTGAGTGGTACATGATGAGTCTTTATGCTTCAATGTGTAGCTATTGCTGTGTGACAAATAACGACTCATTCAGCAGCTTGAAACAACAGTTTCACAGTTCCTGTAGTTCAGGCATCCGAGCCCGTGTGGTTCTCCTTCCTAGACTCTGAGCTGAAATCTAGATGTGTGCTGGGCCGTGATCTCATCTGGAGGCCCGACTGAGGAAGGACATACTTCCAAATGTGCTGAGGTCATGGGCAGAATTCAGTTCCTTGCGGTTGGAAGACTGAGGGCTTCAGCTTCTGGCTGGCTGTCAGCTAGAAGCCACCCTCCAGGACCCGTCACAGGAACTTTCTCAACATGAACGCTCACTCTATCCCAACCAGCAAGTGAGAGAGACAACTCGCATGCTGGAGACTGCAATCCTAGGTAACCTATTTACGGGAACGACTTCCTCCACCTCTGCTGTCTCCTGTTAGAAGCAAGTCACAGGTCTGAGCAACACTCGAAGGGAGGAGATTATACAAGGGCATGAATACCAGGAGGCGGGGATTGGCAGGGGCACTCTAAGAGTCTGTCCACCACGGTACCTTTGAAAAAATTCATAATAGTGGCACCTGCCTGACTCAGTTGGTGGACCACGTGACTCTTGATCTCAGGGTTGTGGGTTCAAGCCCCACATTGGGTGTAGAGCTTACTTACAAATAAAATCTTAGGAGCACCTGGGTGGTTCAGTCCATTAAACATCTGACTCTTGATTTCGGCTCAGGTCATGATCTCATGGTTCGTGAGTTTGAGCCCTGCATCGGGCTGTGTGGTAACTGTGCAGAGCCTGCTTGGGATTCTCTCTCTCTCAAGATGAATAAAATAAACTTTAAAAATAATAAAATCTTTAAAAATATATATATATTAACATTTATTTATTTTTGAGAGACAGAGCAACACAGAGCATGAGTGGGGGAGGGGCACAGAATCCAAAGCAGGCTCCAGGCTCTGAGCTGTCAGCACAGAGCCCGACGCGAGGCTCGAACTCACAAACCGCGAGATTCTGACCTGAGCCGAAGTTGGACGTTTAACCAACTGAGCCACCCAGGCGCACCTTATAAAATACATATTCATAAAAAAATTAGAAGCAGCTTAACAGCTGTGTATGTAATTAGATCCCATGTATAATATTAGGTATCCGTGTTATTGTTATTATTTAATTTTAAATATTTTAATGTTTGTTTATTAAACATTAAAGATAGACGGGTAGAGGGTGAGATAAAATCCCAGGCAGGCTCTGTGCTGTCAGCTCAGCGTGGAGCCTGACAGGGGGCTCAATCTCACGACCGTCACAACTGTGAGATCATGACCTGAGCTGAAACCAAGAGTCGGATACTTAGCCAACTGAGCCACCCAAGTGCCCCTAGACATTCGTGTCATTATTAAAAATTAAAAGTAGCCGTACAATTTGACCCGACAATTTCACTTTTAGGAATATATTCCGCAGAGATGAATTCTAGCATACGTCCCAAGCTCTGCACTGGTAAATTAGGAAATGCGTGATTTGCAGAAAAATTTGTGCTGGGTGTTCCAAGAGGTGGCAAGGCTCACAGAATTCTTAGCATTATCACAGGGTGGTAACGATGAATTGTGCCCCCGTGTCTGTTCTCTGTCAGTAATAGGACTTCCTATTGTAAACTGGGCACAGCCTCCCAGAATAAAGACTACGTTTCCCAGGTTCCCTTACAGCTAGGCGTGGTCATGTGACTAAATTCTGGCCAATGAGGGTAGTGATATGTACACTTCCTTTCCCTTTTCCTCTCTCGCTCTTCCTATTGGATGCAATGTGGGCACGTGGTGCACCATCTTGGGCTGAGGGTGAAGGCAATATTCTAGGGAGGCTGAAGCAAAAAGAAGGATCTTGAGGGGCGCCTGGGTGGCTCAGTCGGTTGAGCGTCCGACCTCTGCTCAGGTCATGATCTCTCAGTTTGTGAGTTCGAGCCCCGCGTCGGGCTCTGTGCTGACAGCTCAGAGCCTGGAACCTGCTTCGGATTCTGTGTCTCCCTCTCTCTCTGCCCCTCCCCCACTCATGCTCTGTCTCTCTGTTAAAAATAAACAAACATTGGGGCGCCTGGGTGGCGCAGTCGGTTAAGCATCCGACTTTAGCCAGGTCACGATCTCGCGGTCCGTGGGTTCGAGCCCCGCGTCAGGCTCTGGGCTGATGGTTCAGAGCCTGGAGCCTGTTTCCGATTCTGTGTCTCCCTCTCTCTCTGCCCCTCCCCCGTTCATGCTCTGTCTCTCTCTGTCCCAAAAATAAATAAACGTTGGAAAAAAAAAATCTTAACTTTCCTTTAAAAAAAAAATAAAAATAAACAAACATTAAAAAAAAAAGAAGGATCTTGAGATGTTGACGGCAACACGTACATTATATACGTATTTTATAGGTATGCCGCGTGTCCCGGACTGGGACCTGCTTGGCAGGGGCGTGCTTAGCACAAACACAAAAACAGTCCACTGCCTTAAGTGTTAATCTCATCCGAAAACACTTTCACAGAAACGTCCAGAATCATGTTGGGCAAAATATGGCACCACGGCCCAGTGAAACGGGACACAGAAAATTAACTAGCACGTGGGGTAAGGTAGGATTTGTGCTTACAAAGATCCTTCTGGCAGCTGTGGAAAATGGATTGTGGGGGGCACGAGTGGAGGCAGGAGAGCAGGGAGGAGGTGAGTGTGGTCACCCAGGGAAGTGATGATGCCGTCCTGGACCAGCGTGGGGGCAGAGGGGATGGAGTGAAATACATAGAATCAAGGTGTTTATGTGAATAGTGAGTTCTGATATCATCCTATTCTAACTAAAAAAACTTTTTTTTTTACATTTTATGTATTTTTGAGAGAGAGAGATACAGAGCACAAGCGGGGAAGGGGCAGAGAGAGAGAGGGAGACACAGCAGCCGAAGCAGGCACCAGGCTCTAAGCCATCAGCACAGAGCCTGATGCAGGGCTTGAACTCACGGACCGCGAGATCATGACCTGAGCCGGAGTCGGACGCTTAACCGACTGAGCCACCCAGGCGCCCCCATATTTGATTTTAAAACATTTCTAGGTCCCCAAAAAAGAAATCCCGGAGAGACTCACTTTCTGTCTCAATGGATTTGTCTGTTCTGGACATTTCTTATAAAGTGAATCATACGCTGTATGAACTTTACGTCGATTGTGTCACTGAGCATCATATTTTCTTTAATTTTTTTAATGTTTATTTTGAGAGAGAGAGAGAGACAGCGCAAGCAGGGGAGGGGCAGAGAGAGAGGGAGACACAGAACCTGAAGCAGGTTCCAGGCTCTGAGCTGTCAGCACGGAGCCCAATGGGGGGCTCGAGCCCACAAACCGTGAGATCTGATCTGAGACAAAATCAAGAGTTGAACGATTAACCCACTGAGCCACCCTGGTGCCCCTGAGCACTGTTTTTTAGGCCCATCCACACCGTGTATGTGTCAGAACTTCACTCCTCTTTAAGGCATAATAATACTCCAATGTGCAGCCCGACCACATCTCCTGACCCATTCCTCAGCCCCCATCATCTCCTGCCTGGACCAGCACACTACCTACTGCTGTCTGCTCTCCCTCCCCGCCCCCCTCCCCCCCCAACAGTCCGTCCTCCCCGCAGTGGCCGCCAGAGGGCACCCGTGAGCACCCGAGTCAGGCCCTGCCCACCCGTGCCCAAGGCCCTCCAGGGCTCCACTGGCGGTAAAAGCTCAAATCCTCCCAGGGGCCCCCAAGGCCCTGCACGACCTGCCCTATCCCCTCCCTCCTCTCCCTTCCCCTCCTCCCTCTCACCTTCTCCCTCACTCTGCTCCAGGCACAGGGCCTCCTTACCATTCCTTCAACACTCCAGGCCATGGTTCTGCCCCAGGGCCTTTGCACATGCTCTTCCCACCTGGAATGCCTTTCCCCCAGGCACCCATATTGCTCTCTCCCTGATCTTCAGATCTCTGCTATTTCCTTAAACATATAAAGTGTGTATTACCATCTGTCCCCACTCCTCCCAGCCCCTAACTCTATTTCACCTTCCTTCCGAGCATTCTTGCCATCTGACATAACCATACACTGTATTCATTTATTCATGCTTCTCCCTGCCAGTCCCATTAGAATATAAGCCCCACCAGGATAGGGACAATTGTCCTGTGTCCCCAGCTCCTCAGTCAATGTCTGGCAGACAGGAGGTACCCACTAGATATGTGCAGGGTAGATGAATATCATTCACACTAGAAAAATGGAGAGCATTTTATTTATGTATTTATTTATGTACTTATCTACGTATGTACGTATGTATTTATTTATAGCAATCTCTACACCCAATGTGGGACTAGAACCCACAACCCCGAGATCAAGAATCACATGCTCTTAGGGGCGCCTGCGTGGCTCAGTTGGTTGGGTGTCTAACTTCGGCTCAGGTCATGATCTGACTGTGGGTTCGAGCCCTGCATCGGGCCCTATGCTGACAGCTCAGAGCATGGAGCCTGCTTTCGATTCTGTGTCTCCCTCTCTCTCTGCCCCGCCCCCGCTCTCTCTCTCTGTCTCTCTCTCTCAAAAATAAACATTAAAAACCAAGGTAAAAATTTAAAAAAAATCACATGCTCTGAGTGACCCAGCCAGGCACCCCTAGAGCACGTTATTAAAACAAAACAAAAAACAAAAAGATTGCATATAGGTTTTTTTCTCACTCTCAACACCGTGAACAACATTCAGGACCCGATCATTCTCTAAAGTGGGGCCATCCTGGGCACTGTGGGGTGTTGAGAATCCCCGGTCCCCGCCCACTTGCTCCCAGGAGCCCTCCTAGTTGTGACAACTACAGATGTCCCCCAGACACGGCCCAGCGTTCCGCGGGGGACAGAATTGCCCCATACATCAAGGGTTCTTCTCACTGGGGTCCCTACTCATATGCTCCCCTATTCTCTGGGGGATCCATGCATCCCAGGGTCCCCGGACAGGCCTGGTTTACAACCATCATCCTGGTATAATTAAATCAGGATCCCTTTTACTTTCAAAATCATCCTGGTTTGCACTTTGGTAAAAGGAAGCGTCCACTGAAGCTGAAATCAGGCATGGTTGTATGACTCAGCAATTCCACTCCAAGGTATGTCCCCAACAGAAATGCTGTTGGGACATGCGCTAGAATGTTCCATAGCAGCGTGAGTCGAAACTGCCCCAAACTGGAAACGGCCCAGATGCCCACCAACAGTGAAACGGGCGAATACATTGTGCCAGGGTCTCAAAAGAAAAATACAGCATTGAGAAGAGGCCACAATGCGTGATTCAACATGCCCGAAATTCACAAAGAGCAACCCCCCCATCTATGTGGTTAGAAAACAGAATGGTGGTTTCTTTGGGGTGGCGGCGACTGGAAGAGACATGGGGGCACTTCTGGTCACAATCTGTGTTTTATTTAATTTTTAAAAAAAAATTTTTATGTTTATTTATTTTTGAGAGAGACAGAGACAGAATGCGAGTGGGTTGGGGCAGAGAGAGAGGGAGGCACAGGATCCGAAGCAGGCTCCAGGCTCCGAGCTGTCAGCACAGAGCCCGACGTGGGGCTCGAACTCACGAACCCTGAGATCGTGGCCTGAGCCGAAGTCGGACCCTTGGACCGACAGAGCCATCCAGTCGCCCCTATATTTCATGTCTTTTGAAAGTTGTATGAATGTCAAATTTTAGCATCTGTCAATAAAGTTTTATTGGCACACAGCCGCGCCCATTCATGTAGGGTGTCTGCGGTGGTGACGCAGCAGAGGTGAGAAGCCGTGTGGCCCAAAAAGCTGAAATGCTTTCTACTTGGCCCTTTAAAAAAAAAGGTAGCCATTTCTGCTGTCCTAGAGTCATGCCCCGGCCAGTCCAGCTAAAGCCACCGACTTGCTCCCTCCCATGTGTGTGAGAAGTCGAGAAGTCGAATAGGTAGAGAGCCACTTGACTTTCATTGTTTCTTCCCTTGTGCCTGCCACCTCAGGGCCTTTGGATTTGCTCTTCCCCCTCCCTGGACCACACTCTCCACTTCCGCTCATTGAACGCTTTCTTATCTTTCCTGGAGCAGTTTAAGAGTCACCTCCTCCAGGCAGCCCTCCCTGATTCCCCAGGCTAGATCATAGCCCTGCCCAGTTCTGCCCTCTCCTTTGCCCGGTCTCTCTCTCTCCTTCCCACCCAACTTGAAAGGTTCAGTTTGTGCAAATATTTGATTGACTGTTTCCTCCACCAGCCAGTCAGCTCCCCGAAGGCAGGGACGCTTTGTCTTACATCACAAGCTCCCAGGAGACAACCAGGAAACCCAGGAGCTCCCAGTCTGAGGGAGGTGAAGAATTCCAGGCAAATAAGGTGGAGCCAGGCTGCACAGCTGATGGGTGTCTTTGTGGGTGGGGAGGGGTGGGGCCCCTGGAAAGCCTGGGCTGGAGGTCCCAGGAGCAGCTTAAAAGCAAAGAAAGGCAAAACGGTTTGCCTAGGGCTCTAATCAAGTCCCTAAGGGCATGTTGGGAGCCCCAGACCAGACTGTCACCTTTACTTGTCCTCCGGGATGGTCGGATTGTCGGTTTAAGCCTCTGTAAACTAGGGCTTTACAGCTCCCATGGCAAAACCCCTCTGGAGGGGAGAAGCAAGTCTGTCTTTTCCTTAGAGCCTTATTCAGGGACCTTGGACATCAGCGTTGCCCTGGAGCTGCTGTTCTCACCAGTTGGCCTCGCCAGACTCCCCTGAAACTGCACGACTCTCCCCGGAGAGCAGCATGCGTGCTTTCTCCCCAAGGCTGCTTCCACACGGGCCTCTAGCAGAACGACCCACGGAAGAGCCATGCTGGACCCCGAGGCAAGGGGAAAGATCTGTGACTCTGGTCCTGTCGTGGGTTCGAGCCCCGCATCGGGCTCTGCACTGACGGTGCGGCTGAGGTTTTTGGAGCGCTCTTAAATTTTGTGCCCAAGGGAAACCATCCGCTTTCCTAATCCCGGTTCCAGCCCTGCCGGATAAGTATTAGGTGCTAATAAATATTCGTAGAAGGAATAGTTGGAACGTCGAGCCTAGTGTTTCTGTCCCATAATGGGAGCTGGATTCGTTTGCTGTGGCTTAATAACAAAACACCACACACGGCAGGGCTTAAACAACACATACGGGGGCACCTGGGTGGCTCAGTCGGTTGAACCTCTGACTTTAGCTCAGGTCATGGGCTCGCAATTCAGGAATTCTAGCCCCTTGTGGGACTTTGCTGTCAGCGCAGAGCCTACTTTGGATCCTCTGTCCCCCTCTCTCTGCCCCTCTCCCGCTGTGTGCATGCGCGCGGTCTCAAAAATAAATAAAAATAAAAAAAAAAAACCCAGATATTGATTGTCCCCCAGTGGTGGAGGCTAGAAGCCCGCAATTGAGGCATCGACAGGGCTGGTTTTCCTGAGGCCTCTCTTGTGGACTTGTGGACGGCTGTCTTCTTGTGGGATTCTCTGTCTCCCTCTCTCTCTGCCCTTCCCCTGCTTGCATCCACCCCCTCCCCCGCCCTCACTCTCAAAAATAAATAAACAAAAAAAGAATTTAAACTCATGATGTCTGGCTTCCGTTGAACCACATCTGAAAGCCATCCAGGCAATAGTAGTGGGGCAGAGTTGCTCCCTGATTAACTCGTTTTTTTGTTATGGTCGTAAAATACACATAACATAAAATTCACCCTCTCAGCTATTTCCAAGTGCACAGCTCAGCGGCGTCAGGCACGCTCACACTGTTGTGCAGCCACCTCTGTCGTCGTCTCCAGAACTTTCCATCTCCCCAAACGGAGACTCTGTCCCCATGAAACACTGGCTCCCCATCCCCTGGGCACCCCGCCCTCCCCCAGGGGCTCCCACCATCCACTCTCTGTCTCTGTGGACTGGACTCCTCTAGGGACCTCCTGTGAGTGGGGTCACGCAGGACGTGTCTGTGTCTGGCTTCTGTTACTGCGCATAGTGTCCTCCGGGTCCATCCAGGTGGTGGCAGGTGGCAGGACGTCCTCCCTTCCTGAGGCTGAAGAACCTTCGGTTGTATGAATACACCAGCAAACCGTGACTTTGTGAGTCGCTGGGTTCTTCTCTCATCTGCTGTGAGACTCCGATCGAATCCTCTAACTTCTCTGAGCCTCAACTATCTCCTGCACAAAGGAGCTCAGCCAAAGCCCAGGGTGTGAGGGAGATTATGCGAATTCACTGATTTCAAGGGCGGTGGCCCGCGTTCCATAAACGCTCCAAGTGCATCAAAAGGCAGATACGAGGGGCGTGCAATGGCGGGTGCTGGTCAGCAGGGGCCGCTGCCGTCGCCTCCCGGAGGTACAGAGTTCTTGGCTGGCGCATGCGCAGCTGAGCCTCCCTGCAGAGGCGACTTTTTTCTCCTGGTTCTTCCCCGCCCTTTACCTCGGCCTGTATTTATTACTGCAGACCCTGAACCTGGCTGGAGCTGCTTTTGCTCTCTGCTGAAGCCCGGTACCTCCCCCAGGCTTCTGCTGAACGTGGGTCTGGGAATAGCGGTGGGGACAGGTACCGTGCGTGTCGCTGGTCCCATCCCGGCAGCCGTGGGGCTGAACACGTCCCCACGAAGAGTAGCAGCGGAGGGAAGGACTTCAATCTCACTATTCTCCTCATTAAACTCTCCCCGGCTTATTCAGTTTACGCTCAGTTTTCGTAATAAGCATTCTGCTCACGTGAGAGCAAATTGAACCCCCTCTTAACGAAAACCTTTGCTTTTCATCTCTGAGATGCCTTAATTTGAAAGGAAGTGCTGCGAAGTGTCTAATACGAAGCCCAGGCCACAGTGGGCGCGCAATACATTTAAGATAGAAATTAACTAAGAACGAGAGCCCTGAGGGGCGCCTGGGTGGTTCAGTCGGTTGAGCGTCCGACTTCAGCTCAGGTCATGATCTCACGGTCTGTGAGTTCAAGCCCCGCGTCGGGCTCTGTGCTGACAGCCTAGAGCCCAGTTTGGATTCTCCGTCTCCTTTTCGCTCTGCTCCTCACCCAATTGTGCTCTATCTCTGTCTCCCTCTCTCTCTCTTGGGGATGACATAAGGAATACTTAGTAAGGGTCTACTATGTACCAGGCATTGGGCTTGGCTCTATATAAAGAATAAAGATACCGAATGGAATGCCAATTTGTTCCCCTCGAGCCAAAGATCTGAAATGCAATAGTTTCTCAGGGTCAGATTAGGACACAAATGCAAAATAGTCTTCTGTACCTCCCGCTAGAGAGGAAATGAAGTAGAAAATGAGATTACACCTGGAAAGCGTTGAGCCCCATGCCTGAGAAGTGGCAAACTATGCCCCTGAAATAAACGTTGTATTAATAGCAATGATAGCTAATTAAAATAGCTACATTGAGTGCTGTGTCAGGCACGGTGCTAATCCCTTCGAATGTATTTAACCTTACTCTCCCTCAGCGATCACCCCATTTGACAGATGAAGAAAAGGAGGCACAGAAAAATCCGAGTACCTACCGTAAGAACGGGTACAGTGGTGCAATTAGTGAGGTGTTTCGTTTATTGCTATGGCGACTACACCTAGCCCATTGCCTATGGTATAGATAAAAACCAATCTGTCTTTGCGGGATAAATCAGTGATTAGTACGTGCTTTCAAAAAAGGTTTTTATTTTGAAATAATTATAGACAGATAGTCGCAAAAATAGTACAGAGAGGTCCCGAGTATCCGTCCTCCACGTTCTCCCAGTGGGATCATCTTACATAAGAGCAAAACCAGAACATTGACTTTGGTACAATCCACAGACACTTCCCACATTGCAAAGGGCTTTTAACAGAAGTGCTTGGCATTTTGCAAGCTGATGTCGTTACTCCGATTAATAGTCTCAGCTAAAACGGTGCTCTGCGCTTTTTGCACCCGAGTATCGCATTCCGGAGGCTGGCACCCAGCTCCAGTAGACCACCGCCCCCGGGGACTCCGGCAGCCGCACCAGCGTCTAGAGGGTTAACCGGAGGAGCGCTTCCTTGCGCCTGCGCAGGGCGTTTCTTCTCGCCCCGCCCCCGCAGCGCGGTCAGATGACCCGCCCAACCGGCTTCTGCCTATAAAAGGTCGGGTGTTGACGTCAACGTTCTCTTCCGCCGTCGTCGCCGCCATCCTTGGCGCGACTCGCCCAGCTCGGATCTGCCTGGGAGAATCCACCGCCATCCGCCACCATGGTGAGCAACGCTGTCCGGCTGGTGGCCTGGAACGGCGGCGGGGCCTCCGCGGGACCGGCGCTCCCGGGGCTGGGGCGCCGGGGCCGCCCAGACCTGGAGGAGACATGGCGGCGCCGGCGGGCCTCGGGTCGGGGAAGCGGCCGCCGCCATATCTGCGCGTCGCGCCGTTCGCCGAGCCCCTTCTGCGCTTCCGGGGGCGCCGCCGCCTCCTCCCGGGACCCCGGGCCCGGCTGGGAGCTGGGGCAGAGTCGGGGCGGAGGGGGGAGGGGGGTATGATGATGTGGCAGATGCTGTAATGGCGGGCGCCGTGTGGAGCGGGGCGAGGGGAGCCGCCTTATGTAACCCGCGGGTCGCGAGCCGGAGTTGGTGTTCCGTCGGGTGCCGCGGGTGGTAGCGAGGTGGGAAAACGGGGAGCCGAGGACCTCTTGAAAAAGCTCTTCTCTTAACGCTGTGTGACGTTGGTCCGGCGTCTTGTTCTCCTCGCGCTTCGAAACCGTCAAAGGCTGACAGGGGAGCGGGGAAACGGAGGCTGGCGCGTCGCTGGGGCTGTGCCAGCTGTCCGCACCCCCGGGGGAGGCGTGGGTGGAAACCCCCTGGGGTGGGTGGCCCGGTCTGACCCCCAGGTGCAGGGTGACCTTGGGTCTCAAAGACACCCTTTGGGGGACGCTGGGGAGGATTCCTGCGGTTACGGGGCTGGGGTTCTCGGGGGAGTATTGACTCTCCCTTACGCTTGACGGAGCTGTCGCGGCCCTCGGACAGGTGTATCCCGTCACTTGTGGGCTTTTTCCCCCGGCCCTCGATCTGGATGGTTGCTTCTAAGTGACAAGTGGGATCTGGTGCTTCCGAGACGGGAGAGGTGGCGTCTTTAAGAGGGTGTCCGCAAAGGGCCATTCCGGGTGGTAGCTGGGGCTGTCCCAGGTCCAGGCCACCCCTGGCCGTGGCCTCGCAGTTGATCGATTGAAGTCCCAAGGCCGCCCTGGCTTGGCCTGAGCCTCCCCCTCCCCCCCACCCCACCCCCAGGTGAACTTCACAGTAGATCAGATCCGGGCCATCATGGACAAGAAGGCCAACATCCGAAACATGTCCGTCATCGCCCACGTGGACCACGGCAAGTCCACGCTGACGGACTCGCTGGTGTGCAAGGCTGGTATCATCGCCTCCGCCCGCGCCGGGGAGACCCGCTTCACCGACACCCGGAAGGACGAGCAGGAGCGATGCATCACCATTAAGTCAACGTGAGCCTTGGTGGCCTCTGCAGAGGGGAGGGGAGGTGCTCACCCAGGTCCTGGGCGGGTGGGGGGCCCAGACAGCAGGCACCGGCTTGTTCCCGAGGCTGTTGGGGGAGGATTTGGACACCCTGGGGGCTGGGTTTTTGAACGACGAGTGAGGGTGGGGTTCGGTCTGGTGAGGGGAAGCTGCCGCCACCAGAGAGGCCCAGGGGTGGTTGGCTGGTGTCGGGGGTGGGGAGTCTTGGGGAGGGAGGGGGCTTGCCCCTGGGCGTCCCCGTTTCCAGGCCGAGGGGCTCTTGGGGCACTGCCTGGAGAAGTCCGGGAGCGTGCTCCTGGGTGGTCGGGATGCTGTCAAACAGCCCGCTTGCGTAGGGCGTCCCCAGTGACTTCTGTAGCCCCAGCCGACCACGGTGACACCCAAGCAAGCTGACCGTAACCGCCGTCTGTCTTTCGTCGGTAACTCGTGAGACTCTCCTGGCTTGTTGGTCCTGAGGCTCCTTTCAGTTGGGAGCGGATGGGGGCAGGGGTGAAAGGTGGTCTGGGGTCACCTGGTCCAGGTTTAGAGTCCAGGGTGTTGAGCCAGGATGAGGGGGCCGGACGGGTAGGCTCCAAGGAGCTGGTCTTTGCAGCTGGTAGTAGGGAGGTGGGCCTGCTCCGCGGAGGGCGATGGCCTCGGCGAGGGGAGTCTAAAGCCTCCAGGGAGAGGAAAGAAATTTCAGCGTTCTTTCTAGATTTGAACCCCAGTCGCTAAGTGACCCCAGAGTCTGATAGGGATTGAAGAAAGCCCTGCTGACTCTCTCCTTGCCCACGAAGCTGGGCTTACTCCAGGGGTCACGGGGAGGACAGTGGAGATGAGTCGGTCCTCCACCCCAACTTGTCCTGATCTCTTCAGGGCTATCTCCCTTTTCTATGAGCTTTCGGAGAACGACTTGAACTTTATCAAGCAGAGCAAGGATGGCTCCGGCTTTCTCATCAACCTCATCGACTCACCTGGGCACGTAGACTTCTCCTCGGAGGTGACCGCCGCCCTCCGTGTCACTGACGGTGCCTTGGTGGTGGTGGACTGTGTGTCTGGTAAGTAGCAGGTTCCCTCACGTGTGGTTTGGGGCGTGGGGCTGTCCTGCCCCTGGCTGATGGAGCCACCTGTCTCCAGGTGTGTGTGTGCAGACGGAGACGGTGCTGCGGCAGGCCATTGCCGAGCGCATCAAGCCGGTGCTGATGATGAACAAGATGGACCGTGCCTTGCTCGAGCTGCAGCTGGAGCCTGAGGAGCTCTACCAGACCTTCCAGCGCATCGTGGAGAACGTCAACGTCATCATTTCCACCTATGGGGAGGGCGAGAGCGGCCCCATGGGCAACATCATGGTATGTCGCTTGCCCCGTGAAACGCAGGGCTCCTCGGCTAGCTCGCCGTCCGCCTCGGTGTTCCCAGTATTTTTATCCTACGTGTTGTTGGGAGAGCCACAGTCCTCTTCATCCTGGAGGGGCTGTGACTGTTCCTGGGCGGGGGGAGGTGCTGGCCCTTGGAAGCACTGTTGCGAGTGTAGGGTCCCTTGGGGATTCTTGGTGGTTCTGAGAGCAGGCTTGCCAGAAACGTTAGGGTGACCAAGAATGGGGTTGGACCGTTTTTGAAACTAACTTCTTTTGGGGAAGCAGTGGGGTAGTTTGCTCTGCTTGCAGACCGTGCCCTCAGGGTTAGTGGTCCCCCCACCCCCAGGGGATGAGCAGAGCTGGGTCTTGTCAATGATGACTGAAATTTCTTCACTTTGACCTGATGGCTATTGAAGAAATCTGATGTCTGAGGCCCACCGCGCCTGGGGACTTTGTTTTCCGTCCGTGTCTGTTTACAGCTTTCTCTTGCCTTTGCCCTTGCAGATCGACCCTGTACTTGGGACTGTGGGCTTTGGGTCGGGACTCCACGGTTGGGCTTTCACCCTGAAGCAGTTTGCAGAGATGTACGTGGCCAAGTTTGCCGCCAAGGGCGAGGGCCAGCTGGGGCCTGCTGAGCGGGCCAAGAAAGTGGAGGACATGATGAAGAAGCTGTGGGGTGACCGGTGAGCGCCACGTGTGAGGAGCAGAGGTGTCTGCAGCATCCCTGCGGGCCTGGGGGGTGGTCCACGGGTGGTGGTGGTGGTGGGGAGGGGGCTGAGTGGGCTCCTTCTGCACAGCTGATTCCCTGGCCCCTCGGGTCTCTCCTGGTCCTACCACGGTTGAGTTGGGTCTTGTCCGCCAGGTATTTTGATCCAGCCAACGGCAAGTTCAGCAAGTCCGCCACCAGTCCTGATGGCAAGAAGCTGCCACGGACGTTCTGCCAGCTCATCTTGGACCCTATCTTTAAGGTGAGCAGCTGAGCGTTTTGTGGATGTGCATCTCTTGGGCTGTCCTTGGGCCCGGCCCGAGGAGCTGTTCCCTGACCTGCTGTGGCAGGTGACAGGATGCTCTGGGGCTGGGCACAGCCGGGTTGGAGGGCGGCTGCTGGAGGAGGGTGAGGGCACAGTGGTAGAGGTTCGGCCCCTGGGGCTGCACCCTGACAAGCCAGCTACAGATTCCTAGGTAGAGGGGAGTCCACCTCCCTGGCTGGGGGTTTAGAGGTAGGGGAGATGAGACAAGCTTGGGGCTTTGCTGGTTTAGTGAATGGAGCGTGAATTTGAACACGTTCGTGGCGCGTAAGTCAGAGCGGGTTTGCGTTTTGTGACAACGTATTCTGCTTTTTCTGGGACCTGCGTTGGGCCAGGCCCTCAGTGCTGGGCTGCAGGGACTTTGCAGCACTGCCCTCACTGTGGGCCGGGGCAGGAAGGAGCGACAGGCTTCCCAGCATATTCCCAAATGCACTGTATTGTTTTTGCCACGTTAGGTATTCGTTGCGATCATGAATTTCAAGAAGGAGGAGACTGCCAAGCTGATTGAAAAGCTGGACATCAAGTTGGACAGCGAAGACAAAGACAAAGAAGGCAAACCACTTTTGAAGGTGAGCGTGGGCAGGCGGTGGGGGGGGGGGGCGGCTGCCGGCCGTGCCCCCTAGTCCGTGAGCCACAGCCCCACCACCTGTAGGGTGGACAGGAGACCTGCGGTGTTGGAGGCTCTCTGGGAGGGGCAGCCCAGCACCCGAACGTATTTTAGAGCCATTTGGGGCTCAGGGTTGTGAGGGCAGGGGGTGTCCCTGAGCCTCCCGTTCCCTCCCGTAGGCTGTGATGCGCCGCTGGCTACCTGCTGGGGACGCCCTGCTGCAGATGATCACCATCCACCTGCCTTCCCCCGTGACGGCCCAGAAGTACCGCTGTGAGCTCCTGTACGAGGGGCCCCCGGACGACGAGGCAGCCATGGGTATGTGAGGTTCACCTGCAGTCCCGGGTGGGAGCAGCCTGTGGCCGTGTGGTAGGAAGGTCCCGGTCGCAGGATCCTGGGATGGTGAGCTTTGAGGAAATCACACGTTCCCCTCTGGGGATTCTTCTTTGACACCTCAGGCATCAAAAGCTGTGACCCCAAAGGCCCCCTGATGATGTACATTTCCAAGATGGTGCCGACCTCCGACAAAGGTCGATTCTATGCCTTCGGCCGCGTATTCTCGGGGCTGGTGTCCACTGGCCTAAAGGTCAGGATCATGGGACCCAACTACACACCTGGGAAGAAGGAGGACCTGTACTTGAAGCCCATCCAGAGGTGAGGTGCCTGGCAGTTCTTGGTATGTTCCAGACTGGTCCATGCCACCCCCCGCCCCTCACGGGTGACAGAAGGTGGTGCGGCCCCAAGAGGGTAAAGGAACCGTCAAAGCTGACGGGTTTACCTGGGCGCAGTGGGCAGAGATGCATCCTGACTCGGACACACATGTGCCACAAGGTTGAGGTGGTGGCCAGAGTTTGGTCGCATACCTGGAGGGCCGGCACGGACTCCAGAGGAGGCCCCTGGTGATGGTCTGTCTCCCAGCTCTGCGGTTACAGGTGTTGGGAAGGGCCAGCTCCTCCAGCCCACCAGCTGCTGGGGCCCCCACACCCCGCCTGCCTCGGGTTCTCAGGTGTTTTTGATGCTCCTGTCAGCCCTGGGCTGGGTGTGGAGCCCTAAACGGGAGGTAGGAATGAGCACGTTGGTGTGCAAGAGGCCTCAGCGACTGTCAGCTGTAACTGAAGCCAGGGCTTTGGGTCCTGGGGTGGGGGGAATGACACCGCCATTTGAGGCTGGGGGTGGTGGGCCACAGGATGGTGGTGGGCCACAGAAGGAGGGGATCTGGCGCACTGATGATCTGTCTCCCCCAGAACAATCCTGATGATGGGCCGTTACGTGGAGCCCATCGAAGATGTGCCTTGTGGGAACATTGTGGGCCTGGTGGGCGTGGACCAGTTCCTGGTGAAGACTGGCACCATCACCACCTTTGAGCATGCCCACAACATGCGGGTGATGAAGTTCAGCGTGAGCCCCGTTGTCCGGGTCGCCGTGGAGGCCAAGAATCCGGCCGACCTGCCCAAGCTAGTGGAGGGCTTGAAACGCCTGGCCAAGTCGGATCCCATGGTGCAGGTGGGTGGGTGCCCTGGCCGGGGGCAGCGCTCCTCCGGGGGTGGTTAGTTTGTGGTTTAGCTGTGGCGGAGCCAAACACCGTGCCAGGGACTTGCGAATACTTGGAAGGTCAGGTGTGTGCACACCTCCCCTGCCGAGCTGCCGTGCAGCAGTGTTGGTTTCTCGTTGGGGGTCCCCGCTCTTTTCTGTAGGCTGCTTAGAGCTCTCCGGCTTGGCCGTGCAGCAGGCCGTTGGGGAAGGTTAACGCTGGGAACAGCAAAAGCACCTGGGAGCTCTTGCTTCCCGTGAGCCCGGAGTTCCCTGAAGACCCCGGGTCCGGGAGGCCGCCTTCTCCAGCTAGAGAGAGGGTTTCTGGAGCCTGCTTTCCACCTGTCGGTCTGGAACTTCCTGGGTTCCGAGTGTCCTGGGGTCAGGGCCGGGGGCTGACCCTCCATCCGTTGTAGTGCATCATCGAGGAGTCAGGGGAGCACATCATCGCGGGGGCTGGCGAGCTGCACCTAGAGATCTGTCTGAAGGACCTGGAGGAGGACCACGCGTGTATTCCCATCAAGGTGAGGCTTGGCCCCGCCCCGGGCTCACCTGGCCCGAGGCCTGCTGTCCCCAGTACACGGCAGGCAAGTAGAGGTTGGCGAGTCCACGGTTCAGGCTCCACTCTGCAGGGTCCTCCGTCCTCTTCCCTTGACGTGTTCCTGGCAGAGAAGTTGTGCGGTTAGGAAACCGGTAGCATGCGTCTGCTGTGCGAGGCATACATTGGAGCGCGAGGGTCCTGCTTTTTTTTTTTTAAATTTTTTTTTTTTTTTTTCAACGTTTATTTATTTTTGGGACAGAGAGAGACAGAGCATGAACGGGGGAGGGGCAGAGAGACAGGGAGACACAGAATCGGAAACAGGCTCCAGGCTCTGAGCCATCAGCCCAGAGCCCGACGCGGGGCTCGAACTCCCGGACCGCGAGATCGTGACCTGGCTGAAGTCGGACGCCCAACCGACTGCGCCACCCAGGCGCCCCGGTCCTGCTTTTTAAAAGCTGTTTCTAACTGGAGATTCTGAAGGTGGCGGACGGTTAGGTTACCGTGGTCACCCTGGCTTCTGGGTGCTCTGGTTTTCATTTCCTGCTTTGGCAAGGAACTGAACTTGGATCTGTGTGTGTGTGACACTCAGGAGTCCTATCAGGAGGACCCTCTGAACGTGTTTCTTGGGTGGTCACTGATTGCTGGGGCTGGCCTGACCTTCTCACGACTTTTGCAGAAATCCGACCCTGTGGTGTCCTATCGGGAGACGGTCAGCGAGGAGTCGAACGTGCTCTGCCTGTCCAAGTCCCCGAACAAGCACAACCGGCTGTACATGAAGGCGCGGCCTTTCCCCGACGGCCTGGCCGAGGACATTGACAAGGGCGAGGTGTCCGCCCGCCAGGAGCTCAAGCAGCGGGCCCGCTATCTGGCCGAGAAGTACGAGTGGGACGTGGCAGAGGCCCGCAAGATCTGGTGCTTTGGGCCCGACGGCACCGGCCCCAACGTCCTCACCGACATCACCAAGGGTGTGCAGTACCTCAACGAGATCAAGGACAGCGTGGTAGCTGGCTTCCAGTGGGCCACCAAAGAGGTGAGGGGACCACTCGAGAGTCCGGCTTACGATGGATCAGTTACCTGTGGGGTTCTCGGACAGGCAGGAGACTCACACCTGCTGGGGGATTGGGGGCCGTGTTCCGTGAGGGTGAAGGGCTCAGGGTCTTGGCATTCTGGGAAGAGTGTCCTAGGGAGGCTGAGTTGGGTAGGACGTGACACTTTGGTCTTGGGGGGCCCCTGGGGGCCTTGGCGTAGAGCTGTATTACCTTTTCTGGAGGAGAAGGCTGCAGCGGGCCCAGGACCTTGATGGTGGTCACGCCCTTTTGTGCAGGGAGCCCTGTGCGAGGAGAACATGCGGGGCGTGCGCTTCGACGTCCACGACGTGACCTTGCACGCGGACGCCATCCACCGCGGTGGCGGCCAGATCATCCCCACTGCCCGGCGCTGTCTCTATGCCAGCGTGTTGACCGCCCAGCCCCGTCTCATGGAGCCGATCTACCTTGTGGAGATTCAGGTAGGGCGGCCTGGTCCTTCGACTGTTCTTGGGTCTCGTCTTGCTCGACAGCTGCTAAAAACAGTCATTGTTTCCTGACAGTGTCCGGAACAAGTGGTTGGTGGCATCTATGGTGTCCTGAACAGAAAGCGGGGTCACGTCTTCGAGGAGTCCCAGGTGGCCGGCACCCCCATGTTTGTCGTGAAGGCCTACCTGCCTGTGAACGAGTCCTTCGGTGAGTGCCGGCCCAGTGCAGCCTCACCGGCTGCCGGGGGCTGGCGGCCTGGTCGAGGGCGTGGCCGGTTTTGCCTCCAGCAAGGCCTAGAGCCAGTCTGATGAGACACTGATGGAGTCTGCAAACTATTGCCCGTTGGAGGTGGGCACAGCACGCTTGTGGGGGATCACGTGGTCTGCTCATTACGTGGACGTGGTGAATTTGCAGGGGGAGACGACTTGGGTGTGTAACCTGGCGCCAAGATGGAAGCCAGCAGCACGTAGCTCGGGTTCATACTGCGGGTGGGCAGAGGGAGGCCCCCGAGTGGCCAACTCTGTGTCCCTTATAACGAGCGGTCTTGGTGCAGGGCCCAGGTGAGATACGGGGTAGTGTTAACGTTAGCGTGACTCGGTCAGGGTGACTGGGCTCTGATCTCCACGTGCCCAGTGTCTCCTCCCGGGCGTTGCCACGGTGGCAGCAGGAGCCGGGTCTCCCGAGCCCGCCAGTGAGCCCTGTCCCTTCCTGCAGGCTTCACTGCTGACCTGAGGTCCAACACCGGCGGCCAGGCCTTCCCCCAGTGCGTCTTCGACCACTGGCAGATCCTGCCCGGGGATCCCTTCGACAACACCAGCCGCCCCAGCCAGGTGGTAGCTGAAACACGCAAGCGCAAGGGCCTGAAGGAAGGCATCCCAGCCCTGGACAACTTCCTGGACAAGTTGTAGGCCGCCCTCCCTGCAGCCCGCCCTCCCTCCCGGGTGGGACTCCACACAGCCCCTGCACCCGGCTGACGATCAACCACGTAAGCCCTCGCGTTCTCCATGACACCTCGAGACTGTCCACAGTGACGCTCCGCCTGACGGGTTCTGGGGCCCACTCTGTGCCATCACTCAACGTGAACACTCGATGCCGTTTCTTTCGATATTTATTTCAGGATATCAGAGGCAACAGAAATGCCCTGGCAGCAGGGACTTATTTGGCCGGTGGGGGGGGGGGGGGGGCGGGATGGGACACTCAACAGTTTTTTTTTTTCCATTTCAGAAACTCAAATGTCCAAAAAAAAAAAAAAACAACAAACGCATTAAGAGGTTTATTTGGGTAAATGGCCCGTAGTGGATTTTCCCCCAGAAAGGGGGAAGGAACAAGCGGGTAGACCTTTATCTTTGGACAGAAGCTAGAAGGCAGGAAACTTTGTGCAGTGTCACCGTGAGCACCCCCAGCTGTATTAGTGCCATTGGAATAATAAATTTGATATGGTGGTGACTGTGTATGTGTCCACGTGGTTCCTTGTCCGGTCAGCCCGCGGCGGGCTCCCAAGTGCTGCCACACAGAAGGCCGAGCTGACCTTGAAGTACCCTTTCAGGTGCCAGGCCCAGGTGCCAGGCCCATCCAGCAGTCACACAGGGCTCCCATCTGTCACATCTGTTGTCCAGTGGGACACGTCATGATGGTGGAGCCTCACACCTACCCTGTGCAGGGGGACAGCCGCCCACCATGGCCCCCGCCTGTTGGGCGCTTGAAATGGGCCCTGACTTGGTGATCTTGTAAATCCACTGCTGTGGTCTGATGGGGCCGGAGCTGCCTTCTCCATCGTGGTCGGCTCGGACGTGACTGCAGCGAGGGGACACCACAGAACGGTCTGCCGCCGGGTCGCTTGTCTTGTCCAGCTGGATGGCTGTTCAGAAAAAGTAATCTTGGGCATTAGACTTTTAACCTTAAACATGAAATTCTAGGCAGCGTAGGACTAAGATCTTCCTACTAACCAATGCCTCTTGCATAAGGAACATCCGGGATGCATTGTTTCAACAGTGACGCTGCCCTGTGGGGAGCTGCTGTGGAAGTTCAGGAGGTATTCTGGGTCACCAGCGTAGGGGACCCCAACAACGTTTAGAAGGAGCCTGGGATGATGGATGTCAGGACTGCATGGGACAGCACCGCACGTGTGAGTTGTCTGGTTCAGTCTCTGACCCCAGCACCTTCCAACAGCAAAGGTCATTCACATTGGGAAACGTTACTTCAAAACATAATGTGCTTGACACGCACGCAAGTATTTTGTGCACTTTTATAAGCTAGCTTGTTTTTGAATAGTTTTTATACTTAGAGAAAAGTTTGCAAAGATGTTACAGAAATGTGCTAAGTGACCAATGGTGTTCTTGGTTTTCCGTGGAAGTTTTCTACACTGTTTCAGGGTCCGAGCCAGGATGCCACATGGCATTTAGTTTCGCACATTTTTAACATCCAGTAATTTTGTCAAAGACACCACTGTCGTAAATAGAAACTTGAAGTGTGTTTTAAGTTTAAACCGACTATAAATTCATAACGCCACCTGTGGTCCTTGGCTTGCTAATCCTGCACCTCTGTCCGCGTGCATTTTCTGTCAAATGTGAAATGCCATTTGCAGGGGTCGACCTGGCAACATGAGGTCTGTAATTAGATCCAAGCATTGACGTGTCGCAAGTGGGTGTCTGTGTGTCTGTGTGTATTGTTCACTGTTTTCATTGTACTGATTTTGTGTGATTCTTCTGGTTGCTCTAGGTCAGGACTGAGGCCCCCTCCCCCCCACTAGGCGCCCCAACCGGGGGTAATTTCTTAAGAGTGTAATTACAGTGTGGTATCTGAAACCACGTTAAGGAGCTTTTCATACTGTTACACGAAACACCACTGGCTCATCTTGCGCTTTGAAAGTGTCCTTTCCCCTCTGCACGATTTTGTGACCTCATGTCTTGGTTACTTGGAAATAATGGCATATACCAAGTTTGCTGCTCTAACAGCTGTTGGCACATTTCATTAAAAAATATCGAAAGGTCACATTCGTTAACAGCGATTTCATCACAGAAGCGCTGGCTATCAGGCAGGAAACGGTCAAGCAAGTTTTGAGATTTTTAATTTTTTGCTTAAAAGCTCGAATTTACCATTGGCGACAAACACGGTCACTTGTTTCCCTTGAAGTGATGGTTTTGGTTTCTTTTTAAGTTTGGAGAATCCCAAGTAGGCTCTGCACTGCCAGCATGGAGTCCCGACATGGTGCTTAGACACTCGAACCATGAGGTCGTGACCTGAGCCGAAATCAAGAGTGACTTTAAAAAAAAATTTTTTTTAACATTTATTTACTTACTATTTTTTAATGTTTATTTTTGAGAGAGAAAGAGTGCAAGTTGGGGACGGGCAGAGAGAGAGGGAGACGCAGAATGAATCCAAAGCAGGCACCAGGCTCTGAGCTAATAGCACAGAGCCTGACGCGGGGCTCAAACCCACAAACTGCGAGATCGTGACCTGAGCTGAAGTCAGACGCTTAACCAACTGAGCCACCCAGGCGCCCCCTTTTTTTTTTAACATTTAATTTTGAGATAGAGCTTGAGCAGGGCAGGGTCCGAGAGGGAGACACAAGATCTGAAGCAGGTTCCGGGCTCCCGAGCGGTCAGCACAGAGCCTGACATGGGGCTGGAACTCACGAACTGTGAGATCATGACCTGAGCTGAAGTTGGATGCTTAACCGACTGAGCCACCTAGGTGCCCCAGAGAGGTTTGATCTGTTCATTTGTGAGAAAATGTCTGCCACGTGCCCAAGTCTAATTTCCTATATATAGCTTGTCAGGCCTTTTTTTTCACCCCAAGAAAAATGATGTCCCAACTCCTAACTATGGGCTTTGCATAAGTAACTTACAAAGAATGCAGTATGGGAAAGGGAGAAAGAAGAACGAATTCTGGAGCAACCTGACAAAACACTGCCTAGAACCAGGTGACCCAGGTCAACATCAACAGTGATGTCCTGTTGGTATTCTGGAGCCTTGTTAAGGTGTCATGGGAAGGGCACTTGATCTCTGTGGTCTTCCTCCCTAAAACCCATCACCCCAGTGTCCGAAAACCACACCAGACAAATTCAGTTGAGGGACATTCTACAAAATACCTGACCAGTACTCCTTGAAACTGCCACCAAAGTCCTCAAAAAACGAAAGTGTGAGAAGCTCACAGCCAGAGGACTCTAAGGACTAAATATCACGGGGGGGGTCCTGGATGGGATTCTGAGGCAGAGAAAGGACATTAGGGAAAACATCTGAATAAAGTGTGGACTTGGTTAGGATAATGTGTTAGTGTTGGTTCTCCAGCGGTGACAAGTGTACCAGACTAAGATGTAACGATTCAATCAGGAGACATGGTAATGGCATGAGGTCAGGGTGGTTGGTGAAAGTCAAAAGACGGGGTCTTTTGTCAGGTGGCATCTGCAGTGGTTCAGCAGTGGCTTTGGGTTCGGGTCTTTCCGGGAATGAATCTCAGCTATGCCATCTACTGGCTGTTTGACTTTGGGTGGGTTACTTAACCTCTCTGGGTCTCAGCTTCCCCATCTGTAGAACGGGAGAAATAGTAACATAGTTTGGTACGTACTAACTAGCGGTTGTAGCACCTATCGGGAAACCCTGGGAGTCAAGGGTCAAGCACGACAGGGGACACCGGACTGGCCTCATTTGCATTTTTGTGTATTTGGAATGGGGGTAACATTTCACAGAGGAGGAAGCTGCAACTCAGGGACTAAAGCGGCCCCGGGGGTGTCCACCCCAGGAGCGGCCAGGCGGGAGCTGGGCTTTGCGTTCGCGTACGTATTGCTCAAGGAAGGGCAGGAAGAGAGGGACGCAGGATTTCAGCACCGCACCTCTCAGCTTCAGGACCCGGGTCGGAGGACAGCGGGTGGGGCAGCCCGGGGGCCGGAAGTCGGCCTTCCGACTTCCTAAGTGTGACCGACGTTAGTTCCAGCCAATGTGCTGCGTGACGACGAGCCTGGCGGCCAGTGGCGAGGCGGCATCCGGGTTCGGGGGCCCCGACGCCAGCGGGCGGGGCCTGGGAGGCAGCGGGTGGGGCGGGACGTCACGAGCGGCGGGCGCGCTGACCAATGGGCGGCGGGCCCCGCCTCCCGAGGGCGGGCCCCGGCGGGCGCGGTGACGTCACGCAGGTCGGCGCGTCCCGGCGGCCGCGGTGGCTGGGCTGGAGAGGGCGGCGGTGGCCAGCGCGGCAGAGGGCCGGCCCGGGGCGCGGAGCCGCGGAGGGTGCGGAACGGGCGCGGCCCGCGGCCGGCGGTCTGGGGAGGCCGAGGCGGCGCTTCGGGGGCCATTGGGGGGACGTCTGGAGACCCCTGGGATAAGCGGGCCGGGGAAAGGACTGGGTCCGGGCTCGCGAGGGGCGTGGCGGCCTGGGGGACGCCGGAGCGGGGTCGTTGGGGCTGGGAGAGACCTTGGAGGGGCCTGCCCTAGAGCGTGTGCGAAGGTTGGGGGAGAGGACAACGGAGGAGACTCTCAGATGTGGCCGGGGAGACGGGCTGGGGAGCCTCTGGTACCTGGAGGGATGCCTGGGAGGAGCGGGGAAGAGTTAGTCTCCTTGGGGCGGTGGACGTCAGCGGGAGGCAAGGGCGGGCAGGGACCTTGCAGGGGCTTGGAAGCCATTGTTCAGTTCCTGAGGAATTCAGGATTGGGGGGAAGCACACGGCCGCGCAAGGTCTTAGGAGATCTGGGGCGGTCAGGGGGTTTGTGGGGGGAATGGGTGAGGCCGAGGAGGGGTTAACGTGGCTGGTGGGCAGGGAGGTGGGTGTCGGGACTGGAGCACCTTAGCAAATTGGGTAGGAGTGAGGGAGCCCCTGGCTTTGGGGGTGTGACGAGTGTGGGGGAACTTGCAGGAACGTAGGGGTGGGCTTTGGCTGAGCAGGTTGGGAGAAACCTAGGAAGGAGAGGCAGAGAAAGGCTGGGGCAGTGTGTGGGGAGCCAGAGGTCTGGGTCTGGCGGAGTTACGGGGCCAAGGTGGCACGGTGGGGTTGCCACCCTTTTGGGTGGTGGGGTGTGTAAGTGCGCTAACGCAGGAAAGTACCCCGCCCGCCACATGCATGTGCCTTCTGTGAGGAGCGTGGAACTTATCTCGGGGAGTGGGTGGGGGGCAGGTTGTTCTTCCCTAGGAGAAATGGCTGGCATGTCACGTCTTCCCTATTGCCCTGTCTCCTCCAGGGTCACAGCTAAGGGACTCCCTGAGATCGTGTCTCCGGCCTTTCACTGGAGGGGAAGGCACCGGAAGGCCGACCGACCACCATGTCAACATTCAGGCAGGAAGATGTGGAGGACTACTATGAGATGGGGGAGGAGCTGGGCAGGTGAGCTCTGCGCGGGCCTCGGGGGCGGGAGGGAGGCGTTGCGGGGTTTTCTGGATGGCGTCTCCCCTCCTGTCCTCTTTCCTACCCTCCAAGACGGGGTGAGTCAGTGCCGTGTGCTGGTAGAAGGAACTTAGGCTCTGGGGTCAGGCGGCCCCGTCCGCAAATTCTTGCTCTGACGTTCTCTGTGCCTTTCCCTTGGGGAAACATATCAAGCACATGGAGCCCCTAACAGAGTGCCTGCCGTGTGGCGTGAGACAGAGCGGTAGGTGGTAAAGGTCTGTCCCTCTGTTTAATCCTTTCTTGAGGGAGGTGACCGATTCCCTTGCACGTTTCCAGGAGAGGCCCCCTGTCTGGGCCCACATCCCTGCCAGTTGGTTAGCATTCTTGTGGGAAAGAGAGGACGTTTCCCGTTCCAGCCAGGCAGCTGATTTCCTGTCCCCCGGGAGCACCCCTGCCTTGGACTAGCCAGACATCATCCTTTTTTTTTTTTTTCTTGCCGGAGCCTCAGACCTTATTTGGTGAGTTCGCTGCTGACCAGCCCTATGATGTCACCAAAAGGGAATGTAAATAACTGAGCCCTGCATCAGGCCTTGGCTGAGAAAGTATTTCAGGCCCGTTTGGGATTCTGAAGTCCCTCCTTTAGGAATTTCCTTAACAGAGTGGTAGAGAATGGAGCTCCCCTCACTCCTCCCCCAAACCTCATTCTTGTTGAAAATGTGTTAGGACCTCCTCCCGAGGGTAGCTCGGCAGAAGTCTGAAGGAAATACGAAGGAAACATACACGTCCTGTGCATATTCCCCTTAATCCACTATTTGCACTGTTAGGAATTTATTCAGTGGGAATGTGTATGCGTGCGGACCCCGTGGCCTGAGAACAGGGAGAGTTGCTGTAAGGATTTTTATGGACAGAGGGCGGGGAGCCTCTTCAGTGGCTGCCACGGAACCACCGCCCCCGTAGATGGAATATTATGCAGCCATTAACAAAGAGCCAGGCAGGGGCGTCAGGGCGGCTCTGTCGGTTAAGCCTCCGACTTCAGCTCAGGTCATGATCTCGCAGCGTGTGGGTTCGAGCCCCACGTCGGGCTTTCTGCTGACAGCTCAGGGCCTGGAACCTGCTTCGGATTCTGTGTCTCCCTTTCTCTCTGCCCCTCCCCCATTCATTCTCTCTCTCTCTCTCTCTCTCTCTCTCTCTCTCTCTCTCTCTTTCTCTCAAATATAAGTAAACATTAAAAAAAAAAAAAGAAACCCCTGTTCCAGGGATGCCTCAGAGGCTCAGTCGGTTAAGCATCCCACTTTGGCTCAGGTCGTGATCTCATGGTTCATGTGTCGGGCTCTGTGCTGACAGCTCAAAGCCTGGAGCCTGCTTCGGATTCTGTGTCTCCCTCTGTCTCTGCCCCTCCCCAGCTTGTACTCTGTCTCTCTCTCTCAAAAATAAATAAAAACGTTAAAAAAAAATTAGAAGAACAAAAACGAAAAAAGAGCCAGGCAACCTGTATAATGTTCGCCACGTAGGAAGTATATTGAGATTTGGTAGAGGCTGTGTCAATTTTAATAATTTTAATACATTTTAATTAAGCCAACAGATCGAAGTATGACCTTTTTGCTTGCGCGGTAAAAATTACGAAGGAAAAATTCTGCTGTTTTTCTATGAAGCTTTGAAATCTGGTGTGTTTCTAGAAGCTGACAACACATCTCAGTTTTTCGTTTTTTTTTTTTTTAATATTTATTTATTTACTTTGGGGGAGGGAGGGAGGGAGGGAGGGGCAGAGAGAAGGAGAGACAATCCCAAGCAGGCCCCATGCTGCCAGCCCAGAACTGGGGCAGGACACAGGGCTCGATCTCACAAACCGGGAGATTGTGACCTGAGCCAAAATCAAGAGTCGGAACTTCAACCGACTGAGGCATCCCCGGTGCTCCACATCTCCGTTTGGACCGGCTTGGCGGGCCACCGTGTGGCCGGTGGCTGTCATCTGGGACAGTGCCGCTGTATGTAAGGATCCAGAAGGTGCTCGGAGATAACATGAAATGAGGAATTAAAGGCGCTGGATGCCACACAGGCTGTGGTGCAGTTTGTATAAATTATAGATGTCGCTCACAAGGGGGGGGCGTGGTCGTCATCCCCACTTTATGAGGAAGCGGGGGCTGAGAGGAGGGAAGCAGCTTGCCCAAGGCCATGCGGACCGCGAGTGGCCAAGTGGGCTTCGGGTCTGGAGACCAGGCCCTGCAAAGGCCAGGGGGTCTGGAACCAGAGGCAGGCATTTATTTGGCTTCCACCTGCCCACCCTGGGACGGGCCCATTAGGTGTCCCAGCGACTTGTGGCCCTGCACGTTGGAAAGAGTGTGCATCCTGTGCCCCGCTCGGTTGGCACCCCTGAAGGCGGGGCCCGCAGCCCAGCTGTGTCTCCCCCGGTGTCACCGCTAACCGTCTTGGCAAATTAGCTGCTGGGCCTCGCCGTGCTGACGAGGACCATGAGTGAAGCAGGGCCACGTTTTCTTGTCCCAGGGGCCATGGGGACAAATGACCCGGAAGCAAGTTTGTATGTGTGTGTGTCTTTGGGAGGGGTCGGGGGATTCTTTCTTCCTAGCTGGAGTTCACGTTGATGGTCTCGAGAAATGACTTAGTCTGTGGGTCGACAGGTGTGGACTTGGCTCTGGCTTCCACCTCGTAGAGTGGCGTTTGTGCCCCTATCGGCTCGCGCGACCCAGTAGTGTGACTGGGGGCAGCAGGCAGTCGTGCTTTCCCAGCGCTGGAGGCGGGGAGTCGGAAGATCAGGGTGTCAGCAGGGCTGGTTCCTCCTGTGCTCTCTGTCCTGGGCTTGCAGATGACCATCTTCTTCCTGTGGCTTCGTAGGGCTGTGCGTCTGTCTGTGCATCTGTGTCCTACTCCCCTCTTACAGGGACACGGGTCAGATTGGATTCAGGTCCACTCCTGTGAGCTCATTTTTTTTTTTTTTTTGTTTTAAATGTTTATTCATTTTTTTTTTTTTTAATTTTTTTTTTCAACGTTTATTTATTTTTGGGACAGAGAGAGACAGAGCATGAACGGGGGAGGGGCAGAGAGAGAGGGAGACACAGAATCGGAAACAGGCTCCAGGCTCTGAGCCATCAGCCCAGAGCCCGACCCGGGGCTCGAACTCACGGACCGCGAGATCGTGACCTGGCTGAAGTCGGACGCTTAACCGACTGCGCCACCCAGGCGCCCTTAAATGTTTATTTCTGAGAGAGAGAGAAAGAGAGACACAGAGTGCGGGCGGGGGAGGGGCAGAGAGAGAGGGAGACACAGAATCCGAAGCAGCTCCAGGCTCCGAGCTGTCAATACAGAGCCCGCCTCTGGGCTTGAACTCACGGACTGTGAGATCGTGACCTGAGCCGAAGTTGGATGCTCAATCGACTGAGCCCCCCAGGCGCCCCCACTGTGAGCTCATTTTAATTTAATCACCTCTTTAGAAAGGCCCTGTCTCTGGATAGTCCCATTCTGACGTGCTGGGGGTTAGGGCTGACACATGGACTTTTGGGGGACACGGTTCACCCTTTAGTAGTGTCTTTCTTCCTGTTCCCATGAGCTTTGCCTGACTCGTCTCCATTTGTTGGCTCCGCTTAGATACAGCAGGGGAAGGGCGCCTGGATGGCACAGCCAGTTAAGCATCCAGCTCGGTTTTGGCTCATGATCTCACGGTTCGTGGGTTCGAGCCCTGCATCCTGCTCTGTGCTGCCACATGGGGCCTGCTTGGGATTGTCTGTCTGTCTGTCTCTTCTCCCCACCCCTTCCCCGCTCACACACACCCTTCCTCTCTTAAAATGAACTTTAAAAAAAAGTAAAGCAGGGAAAAACAATCCTTGTATTTGAAAATGAGGCCACAGGTCCAGCACTTAGCACAGTGCTACGTGGTGAGTGTTTGGCATCTGATGTCATTACCATGGGGGCGTTGTGATGGGACGGGAGGTGGGCCTGGAGGAATTAGCTGGGCTGGTGCAGGCAGAGGAGAGGGGCAGGCGTTTTGGGTGGGGGGACTGTTAGTGGAGACGTGGGGGGGGGGGCAGGAGCATAATGTCCCAAGGGACTGCTGGGGCAGATCAGGGGGCACGGGGCGAGGCCTGATCAGGAACGCTTTGCCTTTCTCGGCTGACCCGTGCACTTGGCTCTCAGATCAGTGCTTGAGTCTCCCGTCAGCACTGTAACAACTCACCGTGATTTAGTGGCCTAGAAGGGCTGGAAGTCAGGAGTCTAAAACGGGCCTGGTACCCCCGGGGCCCCAGGGAGACCCCTCTCCGGCCTTTTCCGGCTTCCAGCGATGCCACAGCCTTGGCTCTCGGCCGGTCCTCCGTCCTCAATGGCCAGCAGCGTGGGGTCCACCTGTCTCTCTGCCTTCTTCCTGTGAGGACCTCTTGAGGACGCTGGGCACCCCCCGGGCACCGAGGGTCACCCCCAGCGTCTCAGGGGCCTTGGCTTGCTCCCTCCTGCAAGGTCCCTTTTGTCGTGAGAGTGCTGTATTTACAGGTTCTGGGGATTTGGACGTGGGTGTCTTTGGAGGGACTGTTGTTCAGCCCGCCGCGTTAGTATTAATTTTGCATCTCCCACTGACCCAACTTGAACTTCACCCATCTTCCAATTGTGTGTGCGTAGAGCACATCTGTGACGCCACCGTGGGTGGGTCCGCTTACCGGACAGACCCGGTTGGGTCCCTCGGTCTTTTTGAGGTCCGTGTTGGCTTGGCAAAGGCGCCCCAACCTCTGTCTGTTCCCAGGGTCGTTCTGGCCGGCCTGCCCTCCGTCTGCCGTCGCCAGCTTCAGAGGGCCTGGCCGCCCCCGTCTCTGCCCTTCCTTCCTCTATGCTCTCTCCCTCACTTCCCCGAGATCTCATGTAGCCTGTTTTCTCTCGAGCCCTGGAGGTGCCGTGAAGTTTTCTGTCTGGAACGTGTACTTTCTGTCTTGGAATTGGTCCCCGCTGACGTGGACAGAGCAAACTGTGGCCTTTGGGCCAAATCCGGCCCAGCCTAGTGTGGTCCTGCCTGCCTGGGAGCCTGGAATGGTTCTTTATTTTTTTTGAAAGGTTGTAAAAACACACAAGAATTATGACAGAAACCACATGGCCCGTAAGGCTAAAAATATTCGCTGTCTGGCCTTTTTCAGTCAGCTCTTGAGTTAAAGTAAGTTCATGTAACTAAGTTCCTGGATAGCAGAATAATTTGGACGTTGGACAGCTCCCCAGAGTGCATCGAATAGGCTTTCTGTCTCTCTTTTAGTAGCAGCTGTCTTGAGATGTAATTCACATACTGTGCAGTTCACCCCTTTCAAGTGTGCAAGTTAGTGATCGTTGGTGTATTCACAGGGTTTTGCAGCCATCTCTCCAAATAATTCCAGAACATTCCGTCATGCTAAAAAGAAGCCCCGTCCCCATCAGCAGTCACTCCCGCCCCCGGCCCCCACGAGCCCCCTTCCCGTCCGTGGAGGAGCCCGTTCTGGACGTTTCACACATGCAGACTCACACCCCGCGTGGCCTCTCGTGTCTGGTTCCCTCCCTGAGCGTCGTGTGTTCGGGGCTCGTCCGCGGGGCGGCGGGGGTGGGCGCCTCGCTCCTGCTGGTGGCGGAGGGACTTGTGCATGTGTGGTGGACACGTTATGTGTCCATTCATCTGCTGATGGACACAGGTTGTGTCCCCCTTTTAGGCTCTCGCGAATCCTGCTGACGTAGGATTTGTGTTCACGCTTCTCTGTGGATTCGTGTTGTCCTTCCTCCTGGGGGGACACCTGGGGCGGGATTGCCGAGGCGCCTGGAACCGGTGCTTAACCTCTCGGGGAACCGCCAGCCTGTTTCTGTGGGCGCGCTCCGGTCCCCTGTCCTCTCTTTGTCAGCTTTTACTTGGCCGGTTGTGTAAGAAGCTCCTTCAAAGTCAGTGGCTTATTTCTTTTCTCTTAGATTTTTAAACCTGATGAAATAGGCTGGAAAGTCGAGTTTGTATAGAATTGTGTCACTTAAAAGTAAAGACCCCCTCTTGGCTGCCCCAGCCCTCTGCCCCCTTGAGACACAGGTGGCGTATGGGGTGGTGAGTGTTGGGTGCGAGCCCTTGGCCTCCTGCCCACGCGGAAGTACCTGTGCGCGTCCAAGCGGCACGGGCTCCCCGAGCGGGTCCTCAGCGTGTCTCCTGTCACCCGCTTTCTCCTGGCCCCACGGTGGACTCCAGCTCCCTTCCGTAAGCCCCGAGCTGTGTCCCTTTCCTTCTGTGGCACACAGATGCCACGTAGCCACCAGATTGCACCTGCCGCGTGGACTCCCGGAGGGGCGGGGCTGGGAGGTGCAGTCCCAGAAGGTTCTGGAAGCCTGCAACCTTCCCGCTTCCCCGCCCCCCGGCCCTCGCGGGGTCCCGCTCACTCCGCTGTCCCCGCAGCGGCCAGTTTGCCATTGTGCGGAAATGCCGGCAGAAGGGCACCGGGAAGGAGTACGCGGCCAAGTTCATCAAGAAGCGTCGCCTGTCGTCCAGCCGGCGGGGCGTCAGCCGGGAGGAGATCGAGCGGGAGGTGAACATCCTGCGGGAGATCCGACACCCCAACATCATCACGCTGCACGACATCTTCGAGAACAAGACGGACGTGGTGCTCATCCTGGAGCTGGTCTCGGGCGGGGAGCTCTTCGACTTCCTGGCGGAGAAGGAGTCGCTGACGGAGGACGAGGCCACCCAGTTCCTCAAGCAGATCCTGGACGGCGTCCACTACCTGCACTCGAAGCGCATCGCCCACTTCGACCTCAAGGTGAGCCGAGCGGGGGCCCGGCCGGGGCGGGTGACCTGGGGCGTGGGGGCGGCAAGGGGCTCCGGCTCAGAGCGCGCCCACGGGCTGCTGCTGCCGGGGGTGGGGGGACGCAGACCGCCTCGGCCTGGGCCCGGTGGGGGTGCGGGGCCGGCTGGGCAGCGGCATCCTCCTTCTCCCGCAGCCAGAGAACATCATGCTGCTGGACAAGAACGTGCCCAACCCACGCATCAAGCTCATCGACTTCGGCATCGCCCACAAGATCGAGGCGGGGAACGAGTTCAAGAACATCTTTGGCACCCCTGAGTTCGTGGGTACGGCTCCGTGCGGCGCCTCGGGCCTGGGTCCCGCCCTCGGGTGTCCTCTCCCGAGCCCTGGTGTCCGGCCTCCTGCCCCCCCCCCCCCCCGCCAGGCGGTCCCTGCAGGCGGGCTGTGCCACCCGCTCCCCGTGGCCGCGTCCCTGGGGCTGCCTCAGGTGCACCCGGCGTCCGACCCCACGCCGTCTCTCTCCCCGTCCCCGCAGCTCCCGAGATCGTCAACTACGAGCCCCTGGGTCTGGAGGCAGACATGTGGTGAGTGGCGGGGGGTTGGGGTGGGGGTGGGGGGCTGGCCCACGCCCTGGGACGAAGCACCCGAACCCCCCTAGCCATCCGTGAGCACTGCCAGGCCACAGCCGCAGGGGGGATGTGGCCCATCTGCTGGGTGTGGGCAGGACAGACCGTCGACTTAGAACGGGGCTCGGCAAACGATGGCCCGGCGGCCAGAGTGGGTCTGTGGGTCCCGAGTGGTCTTCTTGTGTTTAAGGCGTTGTTAAAAATGAAACAGGCAGCAGAGACCGGGAGCCTCAAAGCCCGAAACGTTGGTTGTCTCACTCTTCGTGGAGCTTGTCAACCCGCCTTCGAGCCCATGCCTGCACCCCCCCAGCCCCCCCAATTTGAGCCTTGGCAGGTGGTGTGGGCAGATGAGCTCATATCTCGCCCTGAGACGCCAGGGCGGGAGAGACAGAGGCCCTCGGTGGAGGCCTTGCAGACCCTGAAGGAGAGGGGGCCGTGGGCTTCTGGATCCCCAGCCGTTGAGAGATTCTGGGAATTGGGGTGCTGACCGCCGCCACTGAGCTGACTGTCCTTCCCGTGTGTTCTCTCCAGGAGCATTGGTGTCATCACCTACATCCTGTGAGTGCCTGCTTGGGGCCTCCTGCTTCTCCTGGGGCCCTGCTGGGGCAGGATGCTGGGTGGCTGGGTGGGTGAATGAATTTGTGCAGGAGGGAAAGGTGTGAGTTCAGAAGGCCCCACACCCCCTGGTGCAGGGCCGAGTGGGGACCGCGTGTGTCCTCCCTCCCTGCTGGCCAGCAGCCCGGCCCGGCCTCACTCCCTGGGTGCCGCGTTTGGGTTGTTCCTCGCCTCCACCCCTGCGCCAGGCAGGCTCCCCCTGCGTTTTCCTCCCTCGTCAGGTGGCACAGCGATGCACCCTGACGGTGCCTCACGATGGGTTTTTTCATAGTTTTACGTTCTTAAGTATTGAAGAAAGGCTAGACTTTCAAAACAGCTACAAAACCAGTGCGGTTTCTGTGCCCCTCACCCGTCTTCCCATGACGCTGGCATCTTTTTGTCGTCGTCGTTGTTAAGTTTACTCGGAGGGAGGGAGAGAGAGCGTGAGCACCTGAGGGTCAGGGAGAGAGGATCCCGAGTTCCACCGGTCGGTGCAGAGCCCCCACCCAAGGCTCCGTCTCACGACGGTGAGATCGTCACCTGAGCTGAAATCGAGAGTCAGACGCCTGACTGACCGAGCCCCCCGGGTGCCCCCAGATGAGTACTCCTCCCTGTCCGTCACAGTGCCGTGTGCCCAGAGCCCCAGGGGGCGGTGGTGTGGCCCCCCCAGCGCGGCTCATCAGGAAGGCCCACGATGTCCTTGTGTGGTCTCTCGGGCCGTGCCCGGACCGTGTGTGGACGCACTCGGCAGGGATTCCCCCGCGGGTTGTCGGTGTGGCCTCTGATCGCTGAACATTTGGGGGACGTGCTTCGAGCTTCCTTAGAGACTTCTGCCCGCTCGTTTGAGTCCCCGTCGGAGGCTGGGCGCGAGGTTTCTGTGCTGTGTGGTGGGAGGCTAGGGGCCGGGGTGCGCGGGAGGCCCGGGGGGTGGCGCAGGCTGCGGCGTGTCGGTGGGGCGAGTACAGGGGCCGCTGAGCCCCGTGCCCGTCTTCCAGTCTGAGCGGCGCCTCCCCGTTCCTGGGCGAGACGAAGCAGGAGACCCTGACCAACATCTCGGCCGTGAACTACGACTTCGACGAGGAGTACTTCAGCAACACCAGTGAGCTGGCCAAGGACTTCATCCGCCGGCTGCTTGTCAAAGACCCCAAGTAGGAGCGCTGGCCGGGCAGAGGGGGGGGGGGGGGGGCGGGCAGGGGAGGCCGCTGGTCCACAAGAGCACATCCTCGTGCTGTCCCCTCCTCGTCACTGGGAGTCGGGCACGGCCTGGCAGCGGGCCAGTGGACGGCTTAGCTCGGTCCCCGCCGTGTCTTTAAGAGCTGTGAATGGATCCTTGTTGAGAATCCTGGTTGAGAGCTGTGACTCCTGTTGAAGGTAGGTTTCGTGGGCAATTGCAGACTCCTGGGGGTCTTCTCCTAGGGAGGACTAAAGCTTCCGGCATCACGGAGCCCTCCTTCCCAGAGAGGTGCTCCTCTTGGCCAGAGTCCTCCCTGGCCCGAGCCGCCCATTCTTGCCGCCTGCCTGTCCCTCCTGTGGGCGCCTGAGTTGGCGAGACCCAGCGTTAGGTCCCGTCCCCGGTAACAAAACCGCTCGGAAAGCGTGACGACCCCAGAGCAGCAGGCCTCTTGATGGGCTCCTTGCTGGCTGATCCGAGTGGATGCTCTGAGGGTGCAGGTAGTTCCAAGGTCATTTCAGGGACTTGCCCCCGGCTGGAGGGGCGTCCCCAGGGGGCCAGTGTCTGTGAGCCGTGTGAGGTGGGGGCAGAGAGCCGAGCTGCGGGGGGAGGGCCCAGAAAACCCCTTCCCTGTTCTGTTCTCCCCGCCAGCCTCGTCGGAGGATGGGGACGTGGCGGGCGTGTGACTAACCAGGGTGGGGGGGGGGGGCTTTTCTAGGAGAAGAATGACCATCGCCCAGAGCCTGGAGCATTCCTGGATCAAGGTGAGATGGGCGGGGCTGCTCCCTCTCCAGGACGGCAGGTGTGACAAGGCCTGAGTGTCGGGCAGGGTCCCCAGGGGAGTGGACCCGGCTGGCAGAGGGCGGGGTGTGCACGGGGATGGTGTGGGAGCCCCTCCATGTGATACCCGGTGGGGTACCCAGGCCCTCTGCACGCGGCACGGCTCCCTGCACAGAAACCTCCAGAACGGGGTGGCCTCTCGGCCGGGCGCGGCAGTCTTCTGTGAAGGGCCAGGCGGCCTGTGTCTCCTTCCCCTGGGTCTCTGGCAGGGAAATGCCGGAACCAGTCCCCCCCCCCCCCCCCCCCCGCGTGCCGGTAAGACTTTCTTTAGGCTCCGCCCGCCTCAGGCCCCGCCTCTCCCTCCGCAGGCCATCCGGCGGCGGAACGTGCGGCGGGAGGACGGCGGCCGGAAGCCGGAGCGGCGGCGCCTGAAGACGGCGCGCCTCAAGGAGTACACCATCAAGTCGCACTCGAGCATGCCCCCCAACAACACGTACGTCAGCTTCGAGCGCTTCTCCAAGGTGCTGGAGGAGGTGGCCGCGGCGGAGGAGGGCCTGCGCGGCCTGGAGCACAGCCGGCGCCTGTTCCACGAGGACATCGAGGCGCTGACGGCCATCTACGAGGAGAAGGAGGCCTGGTACCGGGAGGAGAACGAGAGCATCGGCCAGGACCTGCGGCGGCTGCGGCAGGAGCTGCACAAGACCGAGGCGCTGCGGCGGCAGGCCCAGGAGGAGGCCAAGGGCGCCCTGCTGGGGGCCAGCGGGCTCAAGCGCCGCTTCAGCCGCCTGGAGAACCGCTACGAGGCCCTGGCCAAGCAGGTGGCCTCCGAGATGCGCTTCGTGCAGGACCTGGTGTGCGCCATGGGGCAGGAGAAGCTGCAGGCCGGGGGGTGCGGCCTCCGCTAGGGCCTGGCGGGCGGGCGGGGCCGGGACGTGCTCCCGGGGCCGGGAACCCGAGGCCGCCCTCCCCCGGCTCAGTCCCTCTGTCCTGCGGCTTCCGGGTCAGCGTCCCCTGGGGAGCCCCGAGAGCCCCGCGAGCGCCGGGCACCGCGGGACAGAGCCGGCCAGGCGGCGCGGGGCCAGCCGCGTGCAAGGCCTGGGCCTGGAGCTCGGAACCCGGGGGCGGGCGGGGGGGGGGGGGGGGTGGTGGGTCTCACCTGCCTCTGCCGGACGCCGAGGTCCCACCTCTTCTAGAGACGAGAGGCAGCTTCTGACCCGGCCCCCCCGGTCCCCAGCCCTCCCTGCGCCCCCTGGGCTGAGCTGGCACCAGGGCCCGAGCTGAGGAGATGGCCCGGCCCTTGAGGCGTCGGTTTGGGGCGGGTGGCGAGGGGGCGTGAGGCTGGACGCGGGACCCTGATGCAGAAGCTGTGTCTGTCCCTCTCTGAGGCCCAGGCGGCCCCAGGTGCCGGGTCAGGAGCCATCGCTGCCCCTCACTCCTCTCTGCCGTGCCTGTCACAAAGCGCACGCGATGACCCACACGGCCCGGCCACGCCCCTGCCTCCCGTCCCAGTGCTGCCTTCCGAATTGTGGGGTAGTCGCCCCCAGAGTGCTCTGCGAAGGCCCAGTGTCCCCCGAGTGCCCCGCGAGCCCCTGAGGCTGCTTGCGGCCGGCCGAACCCTCCCCGCTGGGCCAGAGAAGGTGGAGGAGGGGCTGCAGGGGCAGTGCCCGCACCCGCCACTAGGTGCCGCCCTCGAGCAGGGCCCTGCGCCCCAGGGAACGTGCCCCAAGGTCCCGGATTCACCAAAACGAGGCTCTCTGGCCGCGTGCTCTGCGCTTGTGCCGCGGTTTGGGTTAAGCGAGTGACATCTGTGTGGCCCCTCCGTTGCCCGAGAGGAGTTCTCCGGACAGAGGCCAGCCTGGCCCGGGGGAGGGAGGAGCCCCCTGAGGTGTCCTCCCGTGTGCCTAGGCCCGTCCCCAGCGCCGGGGTGGGGCCCGCCGTGTACCCGTCCGCGAGCTCTGTGTATCACACGTGCATGTGCCTAAAGGAAATAAAGCCCCGCTTCCCCGACACGTGGCTGTTTTCTGTGCTCAGGCCCCGGCCGGGGCGGCCAGTCTTGTGGCCACCCAGTGCCACGGCCGCGCCTGGCTCTCGTGTCTCTTCCCCTCCACTGCTGCCCCCATGCTCTTTGGGAAGATGAGGGCAGACCTGGGGGGCCTCGGAGGCTGCCCTGATCTTGGGGTTTGGCAGGTCTCACTTGCGATGGAAGCTTCCAGACAGCTGGAACGAAGTCAGAGGGGCCTTCTGTCCCTCTGTGCCGCCTCAGATGCTGCCGGGCCCCAGTGCCCCAGCGTGAGGACGCCGGCACAGAGGTCACCCCGTCCACCCCGTCCGCTGGGAAGGGATGGGGGGGACCTTGTTCCCCCTGCTGCTGCCTCTGGGTCTGGCACGTGGTTCCAAAAAGGGAATGCTTTTTACTTTCTTCCCGGGAGCTGGAGCTCTGGGGTCAGTGGTGCCCTACACCCAGGGGCGCATCTCTCCTCACTCGTGTTCTGTTTTTACTTTAACTAAAAGGAAAACATTGAGATCCGACTTACCATCGCTCCTTTTTAATCTCTTTTGGGGGAACAAGCTCAAGTTTTAGCATTTCAGTAGATTTCAGCTCACTGACTGCTGAGCTCAGTCGGGTCTCCGCCGTTCGTCCCTGACTGTCCTTTACGGCCGGCTCGTCCAGCCCAGGACCTGGTCTGGCCCTTTGGGGTTCAAGGTGATGACTGAGCGGCACGGCCCCGTGGGTCACGTGGCACAGAGCCGGTCGTGGGGGGGGGGGGGGCGCCCTGGTGTGCGTAACGTGTGTAAGGTCGGCAGGCCGCACCCGTCTGCCACATGGCGCCAGATGGCCTCCAGACCCCCCGGGGGCCCAGGGACCGCTGGACGGCACCCGTCCAGCCAGTGCCGAGCAGGTCTCGCCCATTCCGGGCACTGTGGCGGGCGCTGGGCGATGGCTGCGGAGGGTTGAGACGACGTCTGTCCTGACGTGGGAGAGGAGGGAGTAATGAGACCGGGTACAAACCGACATCCGCTTTGTCCAGGGTCCGCCCGGCTGCGGGCCTAGATTCCCAGCGTCTCCTCGGGATAAGGGGCAGGTGTCCTTGCTTTGCAAACACTCGGCCCCACCCCCTCCTACCTGGGGAGGGGTGTCCACGGGGAGCCCCTCTGGGGCCACACCACACCTAGCCAGGGCGTCCGGCCGGTGCAAGCACTTTGCGGAGCTTGGGGCTAACGTAGTTATTGACTCTGACCTTGGCCCGCAGGCTCTGATCTCTGCCCCTGCTATCGCTCCTCGAGGGCGGGCTGGCCCAGTAGGGGTTTCTGACCACCAGAATACAGCGGAGGTGACGAGGTCCGTCCCCCCATCAGGCCACATAAGACTGTGGCTTCCGTTTTGCTGGCGGACTGTCCCTTGCTGGCTTTCACGAGCGAGCTGCCATGTCACAGGCCCAGATGGCAAGGGGCAGCCAGCAAGGAAGAAGGCCCACCAGCCGCGTGAGTGGCCCTAGGAGCGGACCCCTCCCCAGTGGAGCCGTCGGGTAGAACCCAGGCCTGGCTGGCACCTGGATTGCGGCCTCCGGGGTGACGCTGAGCCTCAGACCCGGGCGGGCCACGTCGGGACCCCTGACCCACAGAGACTGGAGACACCCCATTACTGGAGATGCCGTCCGGTTTTTCCTTGTGCAAAGTAGGGGTGTCGTCGTGCTTGTTTCTTGATTGGGGGGGGGACAGACTATGGGAACCACGGGTTGCCTTCCTCCCGCCCTTCGGTTGGCTCAGATCTTGGCTGCAGTGTGTGAAGTTCGCCGGAGGAAGGGTTTGAAACTGGTGTTTGTCTCGGGGCGCCTGGGGGGCGCAGGCGGTTAAGTGATCTTAGCGTTCGGCTCAGGTCATGATCTCGCGGTTTGTGGGTTCGAGCCCCGCGTCGGGCTCTGTGCCGACTGCTTCGGATTCTGTGTCTCCCTCTCCCTCAGCCTCTTCCCTGCTCATGCTCTGTCTCTCAAAAATAAATAAGCATTAAAAAATAAACGGGTCATCTAGTAAGTAGGCTGTTGCCCTGTGAGCTGTGCTAGCAAATTACTGATCCCGAGCAGGGGTGGTGCGGGCCCCAGTTTGAAAACCGGTTGGTCGGGAAGACAGGAGGCTTGGATTCGGGACAAGCGGAAGGCCCGTGGGGCTGAGCCCGGACCGCGGGCAGAGCGTTACGCCCGCTGAATGAGGGGGCTCCATGCATGGTGTCAGGGGCACGGTGGGAGGGGAGAGCAGAACGTTCTGGTTGGATCCCGGTCGGCAGCAGAGGGACCCCGGGGCCCAGTGGGTGGCAGAGGGGTAACGGGGGGGGAGGGGTTTGCACCCAGGGTGGCTCCCGTGGGTTGAAGTGTGTTCCCCGGAAAGAGAAGCGGTTCCGAAACCCTGGAACGTGGGCCTGGAGCTGGTGTCTCGAGTCGCCTTGTGCCCGGCCATTTCCAGCCTGCGGCCCCCTCAGGCGGGGACGTGCCCAGGTTGAGATTTCATCCGCGGCCTGGCCCTCGACGGAGGCCCTGTCTCGCTCCCACCTTCAGGACCAGGCGCGGCCGACGGCAGCAGGTGGGCGAGAGGCCGCTTGGCCGGGCCAGTGGGCGGCGGGGAAGAGGGTCAAGAGGGGCGGGCACCCGGGTTGAGGCAGGGGAGGGGCTCCGGGGGGCCGAGCAGGCCGGGGCCACCACCTCGGGCGGCGCTGTCCTGAGGCGTGGACGATCCTGCTGCTTCCGTCGAGATCTGTCGTGGGGGCCCCTCCGTGGAAGATGGTGGGCAGGTGCCACAGGGGCCACGCGGGGCCACAGCGGAGCCACTTGCTGTCTGCAAGGGGAGGCAGACGGCTTCGAAGGCCGCCCCGTCGGGCTCCCGGCTCTTGGCCAACACACTACCTCCCCGTGTTGCCAGTCGTGCCCTCCCTCAGGGACGGTGGCCCCATCCGTGTCCCTCGCCGGCAGTGAAGGATGAAGGAAAGGCGTGTTGGGGGCAGCAAGCAGGCGCCCCTGAGCATGAATCCTCTTAGACTGGGGGGGGGGGGTCGCCATGCTGGGTCCCTGGGGTGCCGTCTTTCCTGCAGGTGGGGGGCAGGCGACGTGCCCTGTGTCCCCGCCCAGGGTCGTGAGCAGGTGCAGGGAGGAGGGCAGGGCCGGCCAAGCCCACGGCTCCCGCGCACATGGGGCGCTGCTGTTAATAACGGGGCGGGGAGGGGGCCTATGGAGCCGCCCCGCCAGCCCCGAGATGCTCCTTCGGCCCCGGAGGCCTTTAGCGCCCCCTTGTGAGAGAAAAAGAAAAGTCAGTCCCCAAACCTTCTCTCCGTCCAGCCCCGCGCAGCAGCTTGAAAAGTGAGACACAGACCAACAGCGTCGTGTTGGGCTCTGTGCCGACAGCTCGGAGCCTGGAGCCTGCTTCGGATTCCGTGTCTCCCTCTCTCTCTGCCCCTCCCCTGCTCACGCTCTGTCCCTCTCTTTCTCTCTCAAAAATAAACATTAAAAAAAATAAAAGGATTTCACTCACAGACCCTGAAGTTTGAATTGCACACGGTCTGTGCTTCCCACAGATTTTTTTTAACGTTTTTCTTTATTTGCCTCGATAGAGACTTGCACGTCGGGGAGGGGCAGAAAGAGGAGGAAGAGAGAACCCCAAGCAGGCTCCGCGCTGTCCGTGCGGACCCCGATGGGGGCTTGAACCCGCGAACCGTGAGATCAGACCCGAGGCTGAAGTCGGACGCCTCCGCGAGCAAGCCACCCAGGTGCCCCCAAAATTAGCCGTTTTTAAGTGAATGATTCACTGGCATATGGTGCATCCCCGGTGTTCTGCAACCACCACCTCTAATTCCAGAACATTCCATCACCCCCACAAAGAAGCCCTGTCTCCACTAGCCGTCACGATCCCTCCCCAGCCTCCGGCACCCCGGAGGCGAGTTGTTCTCGCTTGTCTTCTGTTCCAGTGAAATCCTTCTGTCCGTCTTTGCGCTCCGAATGGATCTTTTGCCCGTGCATGATTTTGACCCTGAGGACTTCCCAAAAGGGTCCCAGGGCGGGCCCGGCCCCCACACACCAGAGAGTCCCCGACACACGTAAGGAACCACCGGTTAAGAATCCTGGGTTCGAGTTCTGCTTCTGCCACTCGCCAGCTGGGTGAGCCCCCCCCCCAACCCTTGCCTCTCAGGGCCTCGCCACCCTTCTCCGGGGTTGGGGAGCAGGGGTGGGAGGCCTCTGGAGACCAGGGCCAGGGGCTTCATCTTCGGGTTGTAACAGCTCCCTCTCACCCATGGCCTCAGTTTCCCCATTTGTCCCAAGTGGCTCGAATCACTGATTTCCTGCCTTCCTCTTTCATTCGTTCCTTCCCCTACCGTTTAGGGGGCCCCTGCCTTCTGTGGGCCCTGCCTTGTGGGGTACTGGGGACACAGCGGAGAATAAGATGTACCTGGCCCTCCCTGTGTAGAGGGAGGGGGTGGAGGAACCAGAAAGACTTCCTGGAGGAGGGGCCGTCCAAGTGGATACACAGTGATTTAGGCAAAGCAGGCCAGAGGGAGGAGGCTTGGATAAGACAAAGGGGTTCAGGGAAGTGAAAACAGGATGTGCAAAGACCCTGTGGCACCAGCTCTGACCGCAGGGGAGCAGGTAAATGAGGGGTAGGGGCAGGCCACCCTCCCCCTCCCTCTCCCCACCTCCCTTCATGAAACCTTCTGGAGGTGGGGGCTCAAACCCAAAGAGAGCCTCTCTCCCTATGCTTGGGGCCTTCCCACCCCTGCTCCCCGACCCCAGAATCCTGTCCTTTCCCGGCTCAGGAAGCGGCCGGTGGAGGCCTGATGAGGGCCCCCAAGGGGGGCACTATGTCCTCGTCCCCGCAAACTGTGGCTGGGAGCCTCCCCTGGATTATCCGGGGTCCCCACACGTGGTCACAAGTCCTACCCTCTTCCTGTCACCTCCCCACTGCCCCGGCGGAGGCTGACTCCTTGACCAAACTAGCCTGGCTCCGCTGAGCTCCTTTTCAACGGGGCCTCCTCCTTGCGCTCGACCTAGGAACCTGGTGCTGGCGAGAATCCTGCCAAGTCCGTTTAGCCAGACTCCCCCCCTAACCCTCGTGTCTCCCCTCAGCGACTCTCTGGCCACCAGGCCACCTCTCTCTGGCTACGGAGCGCCGTGTGTCCCCGGCCGCAACACCGAGCGCTTGCCCGCTGCGGCGGGGCCTGAGTTCAGTCTCCTGTTCGCGCTCTGACGACCGTCCGGCTCTGGCTCTCTTGACACCCCCACCCCCACCCCCCCGCGTGTGGCCAGCCGCAGCTTGGGGGAGACCCGGAGCGGGACCTGCCCTTGCCCTGTCCCGACACCCTCACTCCCGCGGCCTGCCCTGTGCGTCCCCGAGGCTTCCGCGACCTCCCTCCCCCGATTCTGCCGGCAGGAACCCCGCGGTGACAGCCGAGGGAGAGCTGTCGTAGCCGGTGAAGGACTCCCTGCGTGGCCCCATCCAGGACTGACCTGGTGCAAAGGTCGTGGGGGGCGTGGCCCTCACTTCCTCTTCCCACCTCCAGCCCATTCTGGGCCTCGGTTTCCTTGACTGACAGCGTGGCTGGACCCCTGACCCCTGAGCCCCGCCAGGCGCCTGGCCGGCTGGCAGGTGTGGGAAGCCGGCTTCGGGGTGTGGCCTGTGACCCAGTTTGGGCGGCAAGAATTTCCGGGGAGCCTCCTTGTGGGGCACGGAGCCCAGACCACGGGTGACAGTGCCGTGCCCAGACAGAGGCCCGGGCAGGGCACCCGTGGGAGGCCTCCTGGTGTCGGCCCACCTGTGTGACACGTCTGTCCCCAAACGGCCCACAGGTCGCGAAGTGTTTGATTTCCTCTGTGTGAAAGGTCCGGAGACAGAAAGTAGGTCAGTGGGTGCCAGGGCTTGGGGGCGACTGCTCACGGGGATAGGGTTTCCCTCTGCTGGAGATGGAATGTTCTGGAACTAGATAGCACTGACGGTTGCACAACGTCGCGAGTGTACTAAATGCCACCGATGGTAAATTTAGCAAAGAGAGAGGTCAGGTCCTCACTGAGCACTGGGTCCCACTGGAACCCTCACACCTGCTGAGCCGGCCCCTGGGGCCCTCGCCTGGGCTGGGCCCTCCACGGGGGACACCCGCGACCTGCCCGCTGGCCTGCTAACTGCTGCTTCTCTGTTGGGTCTCAGACCAGAGAGGATCCTTCCTTCCGGGACAGGGCCCAGCCTCTCCTCCTGGTCCCCAGGGGTCAAGCTTCTCCACTAGGCCGGGTGCCAGCAGGTGAATGAAGAAATGAATGAGTGAGTGAATGAATGAGTGAACAAACGAATAAGTGAACGAAACGAGTGAATGAATGCATGAATGAATGAACGAATGAGGTTTCAAGAAACCCCTCAGGGTAATCAGAGACCCGGTTGGGTTGGGACAAAACGTGTGGCCCCATCACCCCCGGATGGGAGTGGCACCCGTGACCCCCGTGCCACCCGCCCGGTGAAGCCACCGCCGCGGCCGGGACGGGCGCCTTCCTGACTCCAGCGACCTGTGTGCACGCCCATCCTGCTCCTGGCACCCGAGGCTCCTCTTCTGGGCTATGTGATGTGTGACCAGAGAGAAGCACCTGGTCCCCGCCTCCCTGACACGCCGCTCCTAAACCCTCGGGACTTCTGGGCGGGGGACAATAGTCTTTTTCTCCCTACTAGGTCCGGAGCGACGAAGGAAAGCAGTGCCCTTTGCTGTTTGTGACGAGCCCTGCGCTTATGCTGACGGGGTGACTTCCGGAAAGTCCCGAGAGCCACGGGGTGGTGGGCGGGACAGATGGCAGCTTCAGCCGGCGGCTCGGGGACGACCGGGGCCCTGGCCCGCGCCCCTCTTCGGGCTGTTCCCGAGTTAGCCCCTTTGTCATCAGCAGGTGAGATGCAAGGAAACCTCTTCCGAGCTCTGTGAGCTGCTAGGGGAAGGTTGTGGGAGCCCCTGGCTTTTGGCCAAGTGGGACATCGTGGGGGTGACCTGGGGGCCCAGCCCTCACGACTGGCGCCCGAGGTGGGGGTGAGCCCTTCACCCGCGGGGTCCTCCCGGACTGCCCGGTGTCGGGTCACAGGACGTGGGGGGGGGGGAATCCCCGGGAGCTGGAGAGCGTGGGGACCCTTCCCCAGTCCGGTGTCGGGAACGGTGTGAGCGTAGAGAGGAAATAGTCTTCTGTTCCAGAAGTAGCAATAATGGTCTATATACATACAGTAATTAAACTATTACCATTGTCACCTGCTAACCCTGCTTGGTTCCAGAGCGGACTGGGGTCGGGAAGGGAACTTGCGTCACAGAGAGGCAGATCCGGAAGGGGCCCTGGGGACGGCCCCGGGGGCCCCCCGGAAGCAAGAGCGGCAGGGCCACGGCTGCCCCAGGTCGCCCCTCTGCGCCCGGACCCAGGCCAGCGTCACACCTCGGGGAAGTGGACACCAGTGACCCCCGTCCCTTCTCAGCTGCTGCCTCTTTATTTCCACACAAATCCCCCAAAGCCCGTGGAAACCACGTCTGAACATCACGACGGGAGTCACGACGACTTTGGGTGTAAAAACCACAACACTGGCCGTCCTTAGGATGAGCGTGTGAGCCACGACCGAGGACACGACCCACGTGTCACAGGAGGGAAACCCGGCGTCCCTTCGCGACGGGGGCTCGCGGTCCACTGCATCTTGGCCGGAACTGCCCCCGAGACGCATCTTTCGCGAAGCCGCTGGGAGCCGCGGGCGGCCGCCCGCGTGGACACGTGTGGAGGGAGCCGTGCCGTGGGGCTTCTCCCGCCTGGGGACGGCCTCCCGGGGCCTCTCTCTACCCTGGAGGGGCCGCCGTGGCGGCCGAGCTGGGGTCCCTCGCCCCGCTTGCCCGTTGTCCGTGGCTGCTGGTGGTCCGGAGGGGCGGCGGGCGGGCCGCGGGGAACCAGCTGGTCCCTGTTGGGGTTTCTTGCGTGGCTGCAGGCCCCGTCACAGTGGGCTGGGGCCCGCCTCGGTCCGTTCCTCTGTCGCCTCCGCAGGCACGCACTGTCGCACGGGGCGGACGGCCTCAGTTCCCAGCGCTCAGCGTGCAGCCGGTTCCGGCCTCCTCCCCCGGTTACTGGTTACTGTGTTCGTGGAGGCCCCGCGTGGACCCCGCAAACAGGGCCTGCCTCCCGGGCCTGGAGTTTGGGGCGGCCCCGGGGACGCCTGGGGCACCCTCCTAAAAGGAGGCGCTCCGGGCAGGGGCAGGCGACAGGTGGAACAGGGGGCTGTGGGGGTCTGTTGGAGGGCAGCTTGGAGAGGCCCATCCGCTGGCCTCGGCCGCCTCAGGCTCTGGGTGACACGCCTGGGCCCGGAACACGGTCCCGTCCTTTATTTGACATTTGGGAAACACAGCAGAAACACAAACATAAGACCCCCCCCCCCCCCCCCCCCGCCCAGGCGTCCCAGCCTTCCTGGGGCAGAGCTGCGCCGACCCAGAAGATGCGGGGCCCAACTCGGCTCCCAGACCGCGCGTTTGTCGAGGCGGAGCCTCTGGCGTCGGACGCGGGATGGCTCCATGACGTTCAGGACCTTCAGGAGCCTCCCCCACGGGGCAAAATGTCGGGTGTTCCCTTCCCTCAGCACCAAACACCACCAGCTCCCTCCTGGCATCAGAATAACCCAAAACACCTCGATGCGCCCAGGTCGAGAAGCCTCCGGCATCTCCCCTGAGGCCGAGAACCTCATACCCAGGGCACTTGAACTAGACCGTTAAGAAGCCAGCAACGGGGGCCGGGAAGAGGGGCCTGGAGAAGGTACCCGCTCAACTTTTGCTCAGATTCATAGAAATAGAAACTCTGAGGATCGGAGGGGACCGCAGAGGACCACATTCTGTAAGCACTTTCCAGCCTTTTCTTAAATGCCTCCACGGACAGGGAACTCACTACCTCTAAAGGCCACCCTGACGGGCGTGCGGACCACGTTAGAAAAGTCTGACTTCTGTCCAAGGCAAATTTACCTCCTTTGACCGCAGGTCTCCGTAAGCATCCAGGCCACTGGGATTTATTTTCCCAAGTGAACTTCGAAACACTCAAAACCTGCAATAAACCTGTATCTTCCTGTATCGCGGTTCAGAGCCGGTTTCCCATGGCGGGAACCTGAGGGGCTCATCCCAACCCTGTGTTGGAGGGGGGGGGGTCAGGAAAGCGGGGACACTTCATTCCCTCAGTAGGAGGTATTGATCACGATTGCCCTGTGGTGTGGCGTCCGTTGAAGGGGCTTGAGAATGTTCTAGAAGGGGGGGCGGGTTTGCAACTGCGGGGCGGGGGTGATTCTCAGCAGCTCGCGTGTGCCATTGTGGACTCCATTAATCCCAAAGAAGATTGGGAGATGGAGGCGAGGGCAGCTGGTCAAATGTAAAGCCATGAGGTGCCGGGACGGGAGGTCCCCGGGGCACAGCGCTGCTGGGGGTGCTGAGCTTCTGGGCCACGTGCCCAGGGCCGCAGGGGGTGTTCTAGGAGAAAAGGCACAAGAGCGAGTCCAGATCCGGCCAAGGAGCTGGCGGGCATCCGTGGCTCCGGGGTGGGCCAGGTGACAAACCAGAGAAGGGTCTTGAGCCAAGACTTTGTGCAGTGATGGTGGTGGTGAGGGCGAGGAGGGGGTCTCTGAAGCCGTCGAGGGCACACGGGCCACGCCCCGGGGCGTCTTCCTCTTCTCGGCCGCGAGCTCGTGAGTGTGGAGGGCTGAGAACCGGGTCCTTTTCTGGAACATACCGCGTTGTTTGAAAACAAAACGAAACAAAAACGTTTTCAAGCAGCTCAAAAGGATGCTGGGTTTCAGAGATGGATGGCGGGGACTGGCCCCCTCCAAAGACAGGGGCGTCAGGACAAGGCGGGGAGGAGGTCCAGGACCAGAGGGCGTCTGACAGAGGTTTCTTGCCATCTGGAATCTTCTGTCTTGTCCTTCTCTGTAGTCTTGTCACCTCAGGACATGCTGGACAGGGATAAACACAGGCCAGGCTGTTGTTACTGTTTTTAAAAAAATTTTTTTTTTCAACGTTTATTTATTTTTTTGGGACAGAGAGAGACAGAGCATGAACGGGGGAGGAGCAGAGAGAGAGGGAGACACAGAATCGGAAACAGGCTCCAGGCTCTGAGCCATCAGCCCAGAGCCTGATGCGGGGCTCGAACTCACGGACCGCGAGATCGTGACCTGGCTGAAGTCGGACGCTTAACCGACTGCGCCACCCAGGCACCCCTGTTGTTACTGTTTTTAAAGAACTCGGGCAGCAGTGGGGGCGTGGGGGGCGGCGCCTGGGGGGCTCAGTCGGTTAAGCAACCGACTCCGGCTCCGGTCACGATCTCGCGGTCCGTGGGTTCGAGCCCCGCGTCGGGCTCTGTGCTGACGGCTCGGAGCCTGGAGCCTGCTTCCGATTCTGTGTCTCCCTCTCTCTCTCTCTCCCTGCCCTTCCCTCACCTGTGCTCTGTCTCTCAAAAACAAATAAGCGTTAAAACAAATACATGAATAAAAATAAAATACGCGATTATCCTTAAAAAATACAGAAAGAATGCGGGGAACACGTGCATGTGTGGACGGCACGATCCGACCCGGCTTTGGGGGGCCCTCGGCAGCAAGAGCGGGACCAGCCCATCAAGGTCTGCCGCCTGCCACCCACCTTCCAGGTGTGCTTCCAAAGGGGACCCCTCAATCGGTGCCTCAGGAGAATGGGCCCCGGGCCGATGTCACCGGTCGGACCAGAGGGAAGCTTCAACCCAGCCACCCATCCTTCTGTTCCTCCCTCCGCCCACCTACTCACCCACCTATCTGTCCGCGCGTCCACCCGGTAGCTTCCTACAATTTCTTCTTTGGGGTCTTTAATAATTTTAAACATTTCTAATTCATCACCCCTACCTGAGGATTCAGGGGAGGGTCTAACTCTGCTTTTTCTCGAATCTGCTGGCTTTCGCTTGTGGTGCGGGACTTCCTTGTGCGTTCTGTGTCTGTGGGTGAAACTCACCCCCAGAAGACACGGATTGAGACCATCTTGTCAGAAAGGCACCGAGAACTTGCCTCCACTCGGTGTGCCCGGGGCAGTACTGGTCTAAGACCGTTTAGACTAAGAATTTTTTTTTTTAATGTTTATTTATTTTGGAGAGAGGGAGAGAGAGAGAGATACGGCGTGAGCCGGGGAGGGGCAGGGAGAGAGAGGGAGACACAGGATGTGAAGCAGGCTCCAGGCTCCGAGCCGTCAGCACAGAGCCGGGTGTGGGGCTCGAACTCGCAGACCTCGAGATCATGACCCGAGTCGAAGTCGGGTGCTTACCGGAGCCCCAGCGCTCGGAGCGCCCCGTCTGGTAAGAGTGTCTTTGTTTCCCTGGGGACCGTGGGTCGTGTGCTAACAGCGGGATGTAGGGTGGGGGTATCGGCGGGACCTCGGGACGGCGGAGACCGAGCTCAGCCACGGGAGTGGTCAGCCAAGCGTAAGGGACCGCCCCCGGGAAATACCCTGGACGTGGACGTAGCGTCCCTGGTTGGGGACACTGCCGGGCGAGCTAAGGGCTGCCTGGATAAAGCCCCCGGGAGACCACACCGGGAGGCTCACCTCCGGCCTCTCCGGGCCCGGGCATCACATTCCTTATGCCCGTTCTCACCCGTATTCATCCCTCCACCTTATTCAACCATAACTGTAAGCGAGACAGCTTTGCTGAATTCTGTGGGCACTTGTAGCAAACCCCTGAACCTGAGGGTGGTCTCCATGACCCCCAGCACACAGAGCGGCACCTGGAGCAGGCGGGGACCCTGAGACAGGCCGCGGGCAAACGCCGCGCCCGTGGCTGCGTTACAAAGCCCGGGCTTTGGGGGCCTGGCTCCGGCCAAGCCTGCCGCGTGGCTTAGCTCTGGGGCATCACGTCGGTGGCGCCCCCGGAGTTGCGCAGGGACGGGCAAGCCAAGCCTCTCTGACTCCCCGGGACGGTAGCCCTCGACCCCCAAACAGTAAATCGTGGGGCGAACGGTTCCCACGCGGCGGGGCTCCGCCCGGGACACTGAGGCACAGGCACCGGGATGGCCCTGCTCCCCACCTACCTCGTTTCCTGATCTGTGGCCGGAGCAGGCCTGTGAAGAGAGAAGCCTTCGCGTTATTTGCCTATTTGGGGGAACCCTGGCATCTGGCCGCGAGCCCCGTGCGGCCGGCTCGGCCTCGCCTTGAGCTGGTACCAAGCGAGTGGGGGCCGCCCACGGGGACGTGCAGAAAGGTCACCAGCCAGAACCTCCGCCGGAGAGCAGAACCCCTCTCGCGGCCGCATCAGCTACCCGCGGTCCCTGAGTCCTGGACGCTGGGGGCAGGGGCGGGGGCAGAGCCCGCTGCGTTTTCTACCCATCGGGGGCAAGGCGCCACGGGGCTTGGGGCCGTATCTGCTGGGCGTCAGAAAAGTAAAGCGGGGGGCGTGACGGGAGGAACTGCTTATCGGGTGTGGGGTCCGTTCGGGGTGATGGAACGTTCTGGAACTAGAGAGTTCTGGAACTAGAGAGGGGTGCTGCACGGACAGCTCTGCCAGGGTCCGAAAGGCCACTGGAACGTGCACTTTAAAACCGTCCGTCGCGGGGGGGCGCCCGGGGGGCTCAGTCGGTTAAGTGTCTGACGTCTGATCTCGGCTCAGGGTCATGATCTCACGGCTGGTAGGATCGAGCCCCACGTCAGGCTCTGCGCTGACAGCACGGAGCCGGCTTGGGATTCTCTCTCTGCCCCTCCCCCCCACCAGATAAATAAATGACCTTAAAAAAAAAGAGGGTGAAGAAGCCCCTGGAGAAGAGACGGGGCTGGGGCTGGCCATCCAGGGGGCTTGCCCGGCAGTGGGCGGGCATGTGCTGAGCCCCCGAAGCCGGGCACGGGCAGCCCAGCCCCAGAGAGGAGCAGACTTTCACATTTTATGGACAGTTGGTTAATTTGTTTATTTATCTGTAAAGCTTTTATTTTTTTTAAATAATCTTTGCTCCCGTGGTGGGGCTCGAACTCACACCCCTGAGATCAAGGGTTCCACACACTCAACCGACCGCCAGGCGCCCGACTGTTGGTTTAAATATAATTCCGGCCTCTGCAGGTGTCCCGTGGGGACGGCCCGGGGTGGAGGGAAGAGGGACCCCGGGACTGAGCATTCAGGATGGGGCCGGCATCGTGCTGGCCATCCACACCCGCTCTCTGCTGTCCTCGTCACGAGAGCGTTGTGGTCACTCTTACCGGACGTGCGGGCTCGGCCGCCCTCGCCGTGGCCACCTGCACAGTTACCTGTCCTCCGCCAGCACCGCCTCCGGCTTGTCCTCAGACCTGGGCAGGACGAACTCGGGCTGCAGCCTGGCGCTGGGGACGGAGAGAGAGGACGTGGGTGACGAACCTGCCCGCTGTGGCCTCGGAGGGTGGCATGGGGGAGTCTCGCTGCCCCAGGATGGGCCCCGAGGGCACAGAGATCAACCCAGGGGTTAATGACGGCGGAGACGACCATGGGGAAGGGGGCACGAGCGGGGACAGGATGGGGAGGAGGAAAGACCCTGAATGTTCCTCTCAGCTGTCAGCCCGGAGGCACCGGTCCTCGCCCCTTGGACACGGTCCCCTGTGCCCTGATTCCGGCTTGCGGTGCTGGTCTCCGTGCCTCCCCAGCTAAGACTGGGAGGCCAAAGAGAGGCCGAGGCAGAGAGAGAGAAAGACAGGGAGAGACAGGGAGAGACAGAGAGAGAGCGAGAGATGGAGAAGGGCAGGGGAAGAAAGGAAGGGGAAAAGTGCAGACAGACAGACAGACAGACAGACATCTCTACTTCCCACCCAGCAGTGGCTGCTGTCTCGAAAACAAAACTACGAGTCGGGGCGCCCGGGCGGCTCAGTCAACTGTCAGACTTGGGCTCCGGTCATGATCTCACGGTTCATGAGTGTGAGCCCCGCGTCGGGCTCTCTGCCATCAGTCTGTGGGCACAGAGCCCGCTTCGGATCCTCTGGCCCCCTCTCTCTGCCCCTCCCCCACTGCCGAGCACACACGCCCGCAGGAGCGCTCCCTCCCACTCTCTCCCTCCCCCCCCCTCTCTCCCTCCCTCTCTTTCTCTCAAAAATACCAGAACTACAAGTGATGAGGACATGGGAGGGGGAGGGGCAGCCCTTGTCCTGCGGGGGGGGGGGGGGCGGGGGGAGCCCACGTGCCCCGGGGACAGCGTGGCTGTTCCGCAAAACGTTCAAGGCAGCATCGCCACGTGCTCCCGGAACCCCACTTCGGGAACGCGGGGACTCAGCTGGGTGTTCGCGGCCCGTGTCCGCAGCGGCACGACTCCCAGCAGCCTCAGCAAACCCACGTCCCTCCGTGGATGAGGGACAAACACAACGTGGTCCGTCCACGCGTGGGAATATTACTCGCCCTCGGGAAGGAAGGACCCCTGCCACCTGCCACCACGCGGGTGGACGCGGGGGCCACGCACGGGACGGGGCGTCCTGCCTGCCCTCGGCCTCCCTCCCTGGCGCCCGTGGCCCATCATCACTACATGACGCCGCCCGGAGCCTCCGCGGCGCTGCTCACTATGTGGCTCACCTGCCCACATCACCCGCCCTGCCCGGGACCCGCTTTCCTCACTCGGTGACGCGCCCCTCTCCTCTGCCATTTGGAGCCCCCCGGACCAGGACTCTTTTTCACCTGTCTCCCCGGAGGCTGGCACGGGGCCTGGCAGCGATAGACGCTCTCGACCCCCCGAAGCCCCAACCCTCCCCCAGGCTTGCTGTGTGGCCTGGGGCAGGTGCCCGTGCCTCTCTGAGCCTCGGATTCCTGGGCTGCAAGATGCTGTCGGGAATCCTGGCCCTGCCCAGCTCCGGGGGGTGGGGGCGGAATATGAACGCATCCGGGGGACGGCATGAGGGCCTCATAACTGGGTGGGGCCGCGATCGCCCTGAGGTCCCGTGACCGCCACCCCTGGTGACGCGATCAACGAAAACCGAACCAGTAGGTTATTGAAGGCGCATTTCTGGGGCTGTCGGGGCCGAGAACGGAACCTGTGCCCCCTCTGTCAGCGGATGACTTGATTTTACCGCGATTACTATGAGCCACTTTTCGCCCGGGGGGTCCCCTTGTCCTCATTCCTCAGAGTAACCCCCACGGTGGCTGTGAAGTCTTTGCTCGCCTACCGTCCCTCCGTGACGGAGCAGATTCGAACCGCGGTCTGACTCAAAGCCCTCACCAAACGCGAGGGCGTCATCGGCCCCTGCTGGGCCAAAGCCACCTGTTACCCACCCCCCCCCCCCAAGGTAGGCCCGGCCCAGCCCCCGCCCCGAGGCACTCTGTACACACCTCTCTCTCCTGGCCTTGAGCCTTTCCTCTTCGTACCTGGAAGACAGAAAGTACAACTCCTCAGACGCCCGCCTCCCCCACAGGTGCGCGGCCTGGGGACCCCTTCCCTTCTGGGAACGGAGACACAATCTCCTTGTCACGTCCGAGTTCGCGCCAGCCTTGGGCGCAGAAAGGCAGCCGGGACTGACGGGCCGACGGTCTTTTTCACGTTTCTGGCAGTGACTCCGCTGGCCTCGTCCAGCATCTGGTATAGACACGGCTCAGCCGATTAGTTTTCTGTGCCTGATCCGGCACCAGCAATTGAACGGGGTCATTGTAAAGCAACCCCTCGCGGACGTGGGTCGGTCTACACGCCCCCCCCCCCCCCCCGGCGTAATATTTTCGACTCCGTAGGCCGGTTTCCGCCACAGCTGCTCAATTCCGATGCGGCTCGAAGGCAGCCATGGATGGGCGGGGCCGTGTGCCAATAAAACTTTATTTATACAACAAGCTGTGGGCCACGGCTGGCCGGCCCCGCCCTCCGCGGAGATGCCCGGGGGGCCCACGTGTTCTCCGATCTCACGTGGGCTTGTTTCACCGTGTCTCCCCGGGTCTGCTGCTCCCACTCACGTCCGGCGTCCGGTTCTCGGCCCCCCCCCCCCCCCCCAGAGGGGAGGCGCGGAGCCTGGGCGCGCTGGGGCCGGGGGAGGGGGCGCCCCCACGGCACGGGGACACTCACTGTAGCACGCACTCGGGGATCTGCACGTGTTCCATGGGGATGAGCTGTTCCAGATCTTCCAAGCTGTGCACGTACTGGATCTTGTTGATGAATTTGACGCTGGTGGGACAAAGAGGGACATGCGTGAAGTCCAGGCCCGGGGCGCGCGAGGGCACAGAGACTCACAGCCCGTCCTTTCAGAAAGAGCAGCCTCTCTCGGTCCGCACCCGGAGCCAGGCTGTCTGCTGCCACGCGGGGCTCTGTCACCAGCGTGTGGCTTTGAACTCGCGGTTACTGTTATTTTTAAAAATCTAACTTAGGGGCGCCTGGGTGGCGCAGTCGGTTAAGCGTCCGACTTCAGCCAGGTCACGATCTCGCGGTCCGTGAGTTCGAGCCCCGCGTCAGGCCCTGGGCTGATGGCTCGGAGCCTGGAGCCTGTTTCCGATTCTGTGTCTCCCTCTCTCTCTGCCCCTCCCCCGTTCATGCTCTGTCTCTCTCTGTCCCAAAAATAAATAAAAACTTTAAAAAAAAAAAAATCTAACTTAAACCTAATTTTGCTGAAGTATAAAATAAGTTTTTTTCGAGGGCCCCCCGGGCAGGCGGCTCGGTCGGCTGAGCGGACGACTTCGGCTCAGGTCGCGATCCCACAGTCGGGGAGACCGGGCCCCGCGTCGGGCTCTGCGCCCACAGCCCGGAGCCTGCTTCCGAGGCCCTGGCTCCCTCTCTCTCTGCCCCTCCCCTGCTCGCACTCTGTCTCTTCAAAAATAAAGCAGCATCGGAACAAGTTTTTAAAAGCTTTTTTGAAAGTCGAGTCATTTTTCTAAATGACAAACAGAAGGCCGAGAGGATACGGCACGACAGCAAACGATAAAATAATCGAGTTAATGGTAAAAAAAAAAAAAAAAAAAAAAGGAAAAGGTAAGACGGAGTCAGGGGTCTACAAGAGCGTGTTGAGACGTTTCGTATCTACGTCGAGAGGTCAGATTAAAACTCGGCTCATGGGGCGCCTGGGTGGCTCCGTCGGTTGAGCGTCCGACTTCGGCTCAGGTCACGATCTCGCGGTCCGTGAGTTCAAGCCCTGCGTCAGACTCTGGGCTGATGGCTCAGAGCCTGGGGCCTGTTTCCGATTCTGTGTCTCCCTCTCTCTCTGACCCTCCCCGTTCATGCTCTGTCTCTCTCTGTCTCAAAAATAAAGAAACGTTAAAAAAAATTTTTTTTAATAAAAAAAAAAAATAAAACTCGGCTCAGGCTTTCCGGCGTCCGATGCAAAGGGAGACACATGAGGAATGAATGACACACAGCGTCCCTAATGGGAAAAATAAAGCAGCTGCTTGGCAGAAAGGCCGACGGTAAGTGATTAGGCATGACAGACGCTCCCCACGGGGCGTCACAAAGCGGCCATGTGTGCTGTTATGAGCAAATCCGACTGCTTTCATGCAGGGCAAGTCACATTTTGTAAAATATTTTTTATACATTTATTTTTGAGAAACAGTGAGACAAAGCGTGAGCTTCCTTCCTTCCTTCCCTCCCCTCCCTCCCTCTTTCTCTCCCTCCCTCCCTCCTTCCTTCTTTCCTTCCTTCCTTTCTTTTTTTAAGTATATGTATTTAAGCAATCTGTACTGCCAACCTGGGGCTCGAACTCAAGGACCCTGAGATCAAGGGCTGCGTGTTCTCCCGAATGAGCCCACCAGGCTCCCCCGAAGGACCTGGATTCAATTCAATGCTCTGAGTCATGTCAAATTAAATATACATTCAGGGGGCGCCTGGGTGGCTCAGTCCCTTAAGCGTCTGACTCCTGATTTTGGCTCAGGTGGAGATCTCACCGTCACGAGACCGAGCCCCGAGTCAGGCTCGGCACAGAGACTGCTTAGGATTTTCTCTCTCTCTTTCTCTCTCTCGGGGCGCCTGGGTGGCTCAGTCCATTAAGTGTCCGACTCTTGGTTTCCGCTCAGGTCATGATCTCACAGTACGTGGGTTCGAGCCCCACATCCGGCTCTGTGCTGACAGCATGGAGCCTGCTTGGGATCCTTTCTCTCCTCTCTCTCTGCCCTTCCCCAACTCAGGCTACCTCTCTCTCTCTCTCAAAACAAACATTGAAAAAAAATATATATATATACTTAAAAAGATGTGGTTTATGGTGCAGGTCTCGGGCACGCCACATTGGCGTGACGTCTGGGGCGGCTCCAGTTGGAGACTAAGGTCAGCCCCCTGGCTACTCGGTCCCCATGTGGCCAAACCACAGCGAAACCCTAGACAGCAAGGTGAGCTTCCCGGTTGGTGGACCTTCCTGTATGCTGTCACACATCTTCGCAGGGACAATTAAGGGCTTTTGTTACCACCCCCGGGGAGGGGACAACTGCCCGCCTGGGACCTCCATATGCACCTTCGAGCTTCGCCAACTTTAACCCGCGTCCTTCCTCTGTAGGAAACCGCGACAGCTTTTCTGAGCTCTGGGAGTCCTTCCAGGGACTCGTCAAACCTGAGGGTGGTCTCGAGGACCCCCCAAGGCACACGTGGCTCGTGACATTATTGCCGGGAGTGGGTCAGACCCTCCTCGCGTCCTAATGGTCCCCCCACAGGTTCTGGAGTGGACAGGGCGGGGGGGAGTGTGGCGGGCGAGCACCTGGCCGTGTGACCCTGGCTGCGTGCCTTGACCCTTCTGAGCCCCAGATCCCTCATCCACGCGACGGGTGTGACGGCGTCAGCCTCTCCGGTGGTGGCTGTCACGTTACGAGGTATCCGGCATTTAGGATGGGACAGCTGCTTTGCTAATATTTTTCCTGTGTTCGTCCCTTAATACTAACAACGCACATGATTTAAACAGCTTGAGGCCAAGGTCCGCATCCGACGCAGAGAAGCTGGAAGATTCGGATTCCCAACAAAGACGCGCGAGCCCGCCCCGGCCGTGGCCTCACCTGATGAAAGGCCGGGACACCGCCAGCACCGTGCGGATGAACCAGGACGGGTGCACAATGATCAGCGACTTCAGGTTCTTCCGCAATCTGCGTGGGGAAGCAGAGCAAGCTGGCCCTGGGGAGGGAGGGGCTCCCGGCGGGCAGATCCAGGCTTTGGGGGGGGGGTCCAGAAGACCGAGCCCCCTTTGCGGGGTTTGTGGGGGCCACGCTGACCTCTAGCCCCAGGTGTCACTTCATTCAGGGCCTGAGCTCTTGACTGCGTGGCCGCGCGGCCCATCCCCGAAGGATGTCCTGGGGCACCCTGGTTCTGACCCCCTGTTGTGGTCACGTTGAACTGCGTCCACCCCCCCCCCCCCCAGATTTGTATGTTGTAGTCCTAACCTCTTGGACCTCAGAACGGGGACATCGTTTAGAAAATAAGGTCATGGCCGACATAATTCTCTAAAAGTCACACCAGGGCAGGATGGGACGTAATCCAATCACTGGTGTCCTTATAAAGAGGGGACGTTTGGACGCAGACACACGGGGAAAGGCCGCGTGACCACGACGGGGGCGGCGCGCCTCCAAGCTGGGGGCGCCAAGGACGGCCGGTGCCCCCCCTCTCCCCCCCAGGAGCCAGGAGACGCACGGAACAGACTCAGGAGCCGATCAAGTCCGTTCAAAAGCCCGGTCTGAGGTCGTTTGTCCGACGGCCACGCCTCCTTCCGGGGGGGCGGGGCTCCGGGGTCCCCTGCTCCGCGGGGGCGAAAACCCCTCCCTCCCGGGCCCTTCCGCCCACGCACGCACCTCCTGTCGATCATCTGATAACACTTCTTCAGCCAGCCGATGCCAGGCATCCTCCGCCGGGGGGTGGCGCCGTTCAGGTAGACGATCATGTAGTCCTCGGCCACCAGCAGCTCCAGACTGCTGATGACGTACCTGGTCACGTGTGCGGAAGATGGGGGCCCGGCGGGGGGGGGGCCAGAGTTAGGAAGCCCCGCCCCCCGTCCGCGGGACGCAGCGCCCGTGGGCGCCTGCGCTCTTTGCTGCCGCCGGCCGTGCTGGGCCAGCCCCGCCTGCTCGGGGTGGCGTGGCTGCAGACCCCGGCCCACCCCAAGTTAGTGGCCGTGGGCCTAGGGATAGCGGGGGTCACCATTTCACTAAGCACTTATTAGGCACCAAGGGTTTTACGCGCACGACAGCATTTAGCGTCTCCGATAATCCGGAGAGGGGGTCCCAACGGCCCCGGGGACGGCCGGGGAACCGGCACCCACAGTGGACGGCCCACCGCACCAGACGTCACGGCCCCGGGGTCCCGTCCCGGCCCCGTCTCTCCCTGAGCGACTTTAGAAACTCTTTTCTTTTTGTTTACTGTTATTATTATTTTTTTAAATGTCTGTTTATTTTGACAGAGAGAGAGCGAGCAGGGGAGGGGCAGAGAGGGAGGTGGACAGAGGGTCCAAAGTGGGCTCCACGCTGTGAGCGCGGAGCCCGACGTGGGCCTTGAACTGGCGAGCCGCGAGATCATGACCTGAGCCACCCCGGTGCCCCAGAAAACCTTTTCCTCTGTCTCAGCCTCTACTTCCCCACCTGAAGGTGGGGGGTGGGGGGAGGCTGGGCTCCCTGGATTCTGGGGCCCCTTCCTGCCCTGACCTCCCCCAGGTGCCTCCTCGTCCTCTGAACCACCGGGCACCGGAGCCCCACCGAGTCAGAAGGAAACCTCCATAATCACTAGAACAGAAGTAGGTCACGTTTACTGAGCTCTTTCTGTCACCTGCCAGGTGCGTTACGCCATCGTTATGAAGCTGCACCCCTGTGTCCTTGGGCGAGTGACTGAACCTGTCTGTGTGTTGGGGGCTGCACCTGTAGGAGGAGGTGTCCGCCCCACAGGGTTGCCCAGAGCGTGGACTGCGTTTCCACACGTGAAGCGCGTGGCCTCGCGGGCCGCCAAAGAGTAAAGGCTCAGTAAGTGGGAGTGACGAGGGGTGGTCCTAGGAGCCTGGTCCAGCCCACGGGCTGGGGCTCTTGGAGCCACGGGCACGGGGCGCAGCGGGCGGGCGGGCCACTTACAGGAAGAGGTTCTCCATGATGTAGTGGTAGTCAGGCGAGCTGCTGTCCGGGAGGAAGCAGGCAGCGAACACGATGATGGCGTTGAGACCCTCGCCATAGTACCCTGGGGAGAGGCGGCCGGTGAGTGGCTCGCGCTCCGAGCTGCCCCGCCACCCCCTCGCCAGCCAGCCCCTTCCTTCCCGGAGGGCACGGCTCTGAGTCATGGGAGCTCTTGGGGAGCCGCAGACCCCTGATCGGCCTGCCTCTGATGGGGACACCGGGCTTAACGCCCCTGTGTCTCGGATGAAGAGACTGAGCTTCAGAGGGAGCCTCTGATGACCCCCGGTCGGCCCGGCTGGAGCCAGGGGGAGCTCGCGGGGTGCGGTCTCACCTCCGTGGGTCACTACCCTCATGTAGGGTCGGATCATGTGCAGGTCAATCCGGTGTTCTTGTTCTCCGATGATCACCGTCCGCCAGAGGCGCCCGTTGGTGGCACCGCCGTCCTCCACTGCGCCGTCCCCGAACAGATCTGCACTGTCACCGGGCATGTTCTTCGCGGCGGCCACCGGGGTGTCATCTGGAAGCCAGCCGGGGGGGGGGGGGGGGGGAGGGAGCAGAAGGGACGTCTCAGTCCAGACGTTGGGTCCCAGCCTCCCGCCCCGGCCCCCTCTGCCTCTGCTGCCTGTGGACGCGTGACCCTCCTGCTTCCCCCGTGACCTTGCCCACGTGCTTCTCCCCGCCCAGAGGCCCTGATCGTCCACTTCCCCCCCTTCCCCCGCTCTCCCTTCACGGCCCGGCTCAAATGCCACCTTCTCCAGAAAGCCTGGCTTCCTAGAGCACTCTGTGGGCTTGGGGCTCGGGGCCTGTGAACGTGTCTGTCTGCTTCATCAAACCGCGAGGGCGCTCAAGGGCACGGGCGCTCTCATTCTGTGCCCTCCTTGGAGCCTGGCACACGGAGAGACGATGCAGCCTGGCACCGGGACCCCCTGCACGCTTGCCCGGCCCCTAGCGGCGCACGCGGCTCTCCACGGCCCGGTCCTCCTCCGCCTCCCGTGTTTCATCCAGCCCTGACCCCTCCTTCCGGCGTGTCCCCTACCTCAGCCACCAGAGGCCCATCTAAAACCCCTCTGGGGCGACAGGAATAAACACAATGACGAGAGAATCCCACAAATCACTGCACACGTGTCGGGTGGCCTAGACGAAACGGCTAAATTCTAAGAAACGCGGGGCGCCTGGGTGGCTCAGTCGGTTAAGCGTCTGACTTCGGCTCGGGTCATGATCTCACGGTCTGTGAGTTCGAGCCCCGCGTCGGGCTCTGTGCTGACAGCTCAGAGCCTGGAGCCTGTTTCAGATTCTGTGTCTCCCTCTCTCTCTGCCCCTCCCCTATTCACGCTCTGTCTCTCTCTGTCTCAAAAATAAATAAACGTTAAAAAAAAAATTAAATTCTAAGAAACGCACAAGCCACCAGAACTGGCTCAGGAAGAAATAGAAAAACGGGGTAGACCCGTGACGACAGGGCGATTGGATCAGGGGTGGAAACTCCCTCCCTCCCTCCCTCCCTCCAGCCCACCGAGGGCCGGGTGGCTTCGAGGCCCAGTTCCAGCAAACAGCTAAAGAGGTAACGTCGATCCTTCCCCGTCTCAGCACTGCACACGTTCGGGGCGTCCCGGGTGGGCATCCTGGCCGCCCCACTCAGTGCCAGGAGCAGCCCCAGTGCGATGGCCCCAGACGTCCCCAGACGCGGCCCTGTGTCCCCTGGGGCAGGACCACCCCTCGGGTGAGCCCCTCTGCCCCGTCCCAACATCTCACCTTGTTTCCCTCACAGCACTGAGCACCAGGGGCGATCAGCTTGTGCGTTTTGGCTTTGGTGCCTCGCGTTTGTCTTTCTGGCGACCGTGCTTGGGGCTGGGCACCCCCTCTTCCTGCCACATCCCCGCCACCCACCCCGCACCCCAGTCAAGATCTGCTCCCGAATAAATGCTCCCCAGACAGCTGTGCAACGAGTTGGAGGCACTTCATTTCGGACGTGGTCACCTTTGAGAATCACGGGAGAGCCACGCCCCCTGGAAAAACCCTCAAGTCCTCAAGAAAAACGGATGTGGGGTCGCAGCGGAGGAGGGACCCTCCCGGGGCTGTTCCATGAGCCCTGGGTTGGAGCCCCTGTCCCAGCTGAGCCCGTGGGGAGCAGCCCTGGGCCTCACCTTCCCACTCCAGCTCATTGCCATTTCCCAGAAACTCCAGCGAGTCGGTCTCGTCCGGGGTCTCGATGTCGTCCACGTTGATATCGAGGTCATCAGGGGTGTCCAGGAAGTCGTCGGACAGCAGGGAGCCCTCGCTCTGATCCAGCGAAATGTTGATCTCGGGGGCGACCAGTGTCTTCCGCTTACGATGAGCTCCGTTGAAGTTCAATGTGTTGGGAGGGGCTGTTTGGAAAACGGGAGAACAAAACAACTGTGGCTTCTTCCTCCTTGCTCCCCCTGCCCGGTTCCTGATCCGGTGAGAGGTCTGCCCCACCATGTGGTTGCAAGTCAGGCGACATCCCTTCCGGACAGGTTCATGCTGTGCCCTTGCCGCCTGGACGTCAAGGGCGGGTGCCTGGACCTCGCTGCTTCCCGGCTCTGTGACCCCGCAGACGGAGCCTGACTTAATTTTACCGGCCGCTAGGTGAGACTCGCAACGGTGAGTCAGGTCAGGGTCACACGGATGGCCTGCCCGGCTCTAGACGGTGGGCCTGCCGACACCTGCGATCACTGTTGCCTTCCGGATGGGGCTGGCAGAGGACGCCCACATTCTGCTTTTCACCTCTCAGTGATGTCCACCTCCATAATCGCTGAAGTTTACTGATCACATCGCATGGGCCAGGCCCTCTCCGCAGCACCCCCCCCCCAAGCGTTTTCCTGTTTCGACTTTGCGATATCCGCACAAGGCGAGTTCTGTTATCGTCCCCTTTACCAGGTGAGCAAACTGAGGCACAGAGGGATCTCTCTGGAGCTGGTCAGCGTGGGTATGCCTCATGGTTTGAACTGCTTTTTCCTGAAGACTCTTAGCTGAAACTCTGGTCTCCTTGTATGAGGTGGTCTCCCCCCCCCACCCCCCCCCGGGGCTGCCTCCAAGGGGTTAAAGCTGATCCGACAGCTAGCTGAGCAGGGCTAGCCCCTGACAGAGGTTGCCTTACGGGGGGGGGGGGGGGAAGCCCCCAGATGCCCCTGAGCCAGCTCAAGGGAGACAGGTTGTTCTTCCAGAGACCTTGGGAACTCTTCCCCCAGAAGCGTCAGCGGACGGAATCATCGGTGGACAGTGAGGACAAAATAAATGAGCCAATAGGAGAGCCCTGGCCCTCTCTCGCCAGATGAAGACATTCATCGACACGTAATTCAACGGACAAGCTCCTTCCCCTTTTTGTCTTTGAATTTCTCCAGCCCTAAACCACGGGTCAGAGGTGACCGCCTCAGGACACACACTGGGATATAAATGTGTGCTTCTGCAGAAAACGGTAAAAACAAAATAGTCATGGGGCACCTGGCGGGGGCGGGGCTCAGTCGACTAAGCGTCTGACTCTTGGTTCCGGCTCAGGTCATGATCTCACGGTTCGTGAGTTTGAGCCCCGTGTCGGGCTCCGTGCTGACAGTGTGGAGCCTGGGATTCTGTGTCTCTCTCTCTCTTTCTGCCCCTCCCCTACTTGCACTGTCCCTCCCTCTCTCTCTCTCTCTCTCTCAAAAATAAAAGAAAGAAAATCGAATAGAATTTTCACTAAAAAAAAAAAAAAAATCTGATGGAATTTGTCCTGCCAAATTTCAGACTTGCTGGGACTGACGATCCCTTTCTTTCCTCCTGTTTCTGCTTTTCGGAATGAGGACATCTATCCCATGCCTGTCCCACCGTCATATTTTGGAAGCAAATAACCTGCCGGGGTTTCACGTGTTCACAGCTGAAGAGGAATTTTGCCCTGAGTCTTCTTCCTCTTATGGCCCTCAACTGATTAGATGAGACCCACCCATAGTAGGAAATGCAATCTACTCTACTCAGAGTCTAGTCATTTAAATGTGAATCTCATTGAAAGAGTGACTTTCAATGGAAACCTCTAGAATAATGCTTGACTACATCTCTGGGTACTGTGGCCCAGCCAAGTGGACGCATAAAATTCACCACCAAGTCTCTCCATCTCCTTAACTAAATGTCATTTGTGAAGTCCCTTTTGCCATGTGAGGGGACATTCACAGATTCCAGGATTAGGATCTGGATATGCTTTGGGGGCTGCGATTCAACCAGTCACACCTAGGAAGAGGCGTATGGTTGTCACACACCTCTCGTTTTGCAGAGGTAGGAAACAGAACGCCAACACAGTCAGGGGACTCGCCCAAGATCACCCTCTGGGGGTGACAACGACAGGCAGAGTCCATGTGCTCAGGTCAGAAGCAGGCCCAGTACTCTAGGGGGGCCAACCATCCTGAGTGGCCCCAGAAAGCTGGGACAAGCTGGTCTTAGCTCTTACTGCTGTGTGATATCAGGGGCGCGGCTGTCCCTCTCTGGTCAGTCTTTCCTCCGAAAGGGTAGGATGAGCTGTGATGAGCTGCACGGGGGAGACGCAGGCAGAGTGGGCCCCCCCCCAGCAAGACCACATGAGGGGATGCCACTGAGGAGAACACATGTTTAGGACAGTTCCTCTGGCTGTCCTGGACCCCCTGTCCCCAAATTCTGGGGCTTTGGGTCCTCAGAGCCGTGAGCCTTCCTGAGCGCTTAGGACAGCAGAGCCCTCCAGGGCTGACTTTGCGCCTGGCGTCCCCTGGGCACTTAACACATGTCACCTCATTTAATCCTGGCAGTCCCCCTTCCGCGGGGAGCTCACGACCTGCATTTAATAATAAGGACTTGGAGGCACAGAGAGGCCGGGCAACCAGCTGAAGGATACACAGCAACACCACACGACTCGGCCGCGCATCTCCCCCTCCGCACCCCCAACGGTCGCTTTCCCTCCAGGCCTCGCGCAGAAGGCCCCCCTTCCCTGACGGCCCGCCTCGGACATTTCGACACCTACGGCCTCAGGCAGAGCGGGACCTGGAAACAGCGTGCCCGGTTTTGTACCCGTGGAAACTTACAGGACGTGTCTTCCGTGGGGCTGCCAAGCGGGTCCATCCCTGTCTCTTCCGGGAGTGGCCTGCGGACCCAGCAGAGAGCAGGTATCAGTCACCAGAGCGCGGAGTGCAAACAAACAGCATGGACAAGACTCGGGGCGGGGGGGGGGGGGGGGTCTGGGGAGTCCCTGGGTGTCTTCTAAAGTAACGCCACCGACCATGCATTTGTGCCCCTTGATGCTTGGCCGGGCATGGATTTGCAAAACCAGGCGGTTTTTTCCTGGCAACGCCTGGACCGCTTTGGGGAGCTCAACGCCGGTGCATTGGACCCCAGGCGCCCCGGCTCCTTTGCTCCCGGCGAAATACTCCATCCCGGGAGGCAGAAGGTGTGCAGAGAGCCCGGGGCTGCCGCGGGGCGTGCTGACTCAGGGAAGCCCTAATTCACCTCTGCAACTCAGCAGTGCAGGCTCAGCCCAACGGGGAGCCAGAGCGTGGGGAGAGGAGGGCGATGGAATGCTTCCTCCTCTCCTTTTCAAAGCCCTTCGCTCCCTCTGTCTGTTACTCTTCCTTTCCTGCCGCCCCCCCCCCCCAGAACATCCAGGCGCAGTGGCGGGTCTGGGAGGGGAAGGATGAACAGGAAGTTGCTTTGCGGTCATACAGGTCAAAGGTCAAACTGGAACAGGCACAAAGTAAATGAACGCGTGCGTCCACACGAACACCCACACTGCAGGGGCGCCTGGGGGGGGTTCAGTCAGTTAAGCGTGACTCTTGACTTCAGCTCAGGTCAGGATCTCACGGTTCGTAGGTTCGAGCCCTGGTGTCGGGCTCTATGCTGACAGCATGGAGCCTGCTTAGGATTCCCTCTCTCTCTCTCTCTCTCTCTCTCTCTCTGTCCCTCCCTCCGCCAAAAAATAAATAAGCTTAAAAAAAAAACCTACACCCCAGTGTGATATGATTCACAGTAGCCACAAAGTGGAAACACGCCGTGTCCATGGATGGGTGAAGGGATATGTGTCCCTCACGCACCGGAAGGTCACTCGGCCGTGAGCAGGAGCGAGGCGCCCACACCCGCTGCCCCCCAGGAACGGACCCCGAACACACGACGCTCAGGGAGGGAACCAGACACGAGAGGCCACACAGGGTGTGAGTCCACGTGCGTGAAACGTCCAGAACAGGCCCGTCCACGGACGGGGAGGGGGCTCGTGGGGGCCGGGGGTTGGGGGGGCAGCTGATGAGGCCAGGGTTACTTTTTAGGGAGATGCAATGTTCTGGAACTTGATGAGGTGACGGTTGCACAGCATTGTGAATGTACCAGACGTCACTGAATCGTGCACTGAAAACCGTTGATCCTATGCTATGTGAATCTTCCCTCAAAAGAAAACCACGCCTTGAAGAAGGACAGAAAGGGCAGACGGGGGCTGAAGAGTCAAGTCACACGCCTGCTCTCTCGGTCTTGTCTGTAGCTGCCACCCTTGCTCCCAACACGGGTGACTCCTGAATGAGTCCAGGGCCCCAGAGCCCAGGAGAGACACCAGCCACCTGCCAGGTGACCCCCAACTGCAGACTGACGGCTGAGGCCCCACCTCTAGCCTTGTCCTGCCCACACAGCACTTAAAAGCATCTTAAATTTGCGGCCGAGTCAGAGACATGACACAAATATTTCGGGTTTCCGTCTTTTCTTCAATTACGGACCTGCCCTCTGTGAGTGGTAACAACCCCCCAGGAGCTGAACGTGGGCCCCTCCCGCTCACCTGGGGGCCGGACTTTTGCTCTGGTTCCTTCTCTCACGTGCACCTGCCCGCCCAGTGCCCATCAACGTCTGAGGCGTCAAATCCTGGTCCAGACCGAGTCTGAACCCTCACTTACCCCATGGACAGGGCACTCGCTGTGTGCCGGGTTGGAATGTTCACGGCACGATCTTATTTCCTCCCCACAGCAACCCTCGGAGGCAGGTAGGAGCCCATTGCACAGGGGAGGAAACTGAGGCTGGCCCCACAGGCTGGAGTCAGAGAAACTACCCGGTGGCCAAGCTGATTCCAGTCATTGCCCTCTACTGCCCCCTTGTGCCTGGTCCGCACATGTGCACCGACCCCAGCGGGGGTTTTTTGCAGCCCAGGATGTCCGGTTCTCATCAGGATGTGATTCAGCCTCCCAACCCTGGGCGGGTCCACATAAAGCCTACCTGGGCCCCTAACCTAGCAGGATGTGGCCCAGCTGCAGCCGAAATGTCAGGGTGGGGAAAGCATCCAGCTCCTTGGTGCAGACTGGGAAACTGAGGACCCGAGGGAGACTTTTCCTTCAGTTCACAAACGTACAGTTAGGTGTCTGGGCTCCGGGCTGCATACAGCAGGAGCCAGGACAGATACTCGGCCAGGCTGCAGCCACAGTCTCCATGCTGCCCTGAAGGTTTCTGGTAGACGTGTTCGCGTCCAGCAGGTGGCGACTTTAAGTACGAGGCCTCCCTCCACTATAGGGGTCTCACGCAAGGGAAAGGCATCGAGGTTTCCCCGGGGAAGAAACAACTCTGACTTGACTTCTGCTCAGGTCATGATCTCGCGGCTCGTGAGATCAAGCCCCGCATCGGGCTCTGTGCTGACGGTGGGGAGCCTACTTGGGATTCTCTCTCTCTCCCTCGCTCTCTGCCCCTCCTCTGCTCATGCTCGGTCTCTCTCAAAATAGATAAATGAAGTTAAAAAATTTATTTTATTTTATTTTATTTTATTTTTAATGTTTATTTTTGAGGGAGAGAGATCTCAAGCGGGGGAGGGGCAGAGAAAGAAGGGGAGACAGATTCCAAATCATTCTCTGCGCTGAAGCATGGAGCCCAATTAGGGGCTTGCACTCCCAAATCGTGAGATCATGACCTGAGCCGAAGTCAGATGCTCAACCGACTGAGTCACCCAGGCGCCCCCCTAAAACTTGTTCAAATAAAATACTTACGTACAAAATAAAATAGAAAATATACAATATGTTCTATACTTTATGTTACATGTAAAAACACACAATTATACATACGATTATATGTAATTGCACATAATTGCATATATAACACAAAACATACAATAGCATAATGTATTAATAAAGAATATGTAAATTAACGGGGCTCCTGGGTGGCTCAGTCGGTTACGCATCTGACGTTGGCTCAGGTCATGATCTCACGGTTTGTGGGTTCAGCCCCACGTCAGGCCCTGTGCTGACAGCTCAGAGCTTGGAGCCTGCTTCGGATTCTGTGTCTCCCTCTCCCTCTGTGCCTCCCCCACTCGCAGTCTGTCTGTCTGTCTGTCTCTCTCTCTCTAAAAATAAATAAATATTAAAAAATAAAAAAGAATATGTAAATTAATAAACATAGTAACACAAATATAACTTATATGTAAATGTACAATTCTATAATATGACATATTACATAATTGTCATAATATGATTTTAAATGTATAATATGATTAATAATACATATCATACATGTAGAGAATGGAAAACTATTGGTTCTGTTTCTCTGCAGAACCCTGACTGATACAAGAGAGGAGAGATGTAAACACTGAGTAAACAAACAGTTGGAGGAAGCAGAAGGTGATACCTGCAACAAAGAAAATAAGAAAGAGGAGGGAGGAGGTGAGGCACAGTAGTGGCAGTCAAGGAAGGCCTCTTTGAGGAGGTGACTTAAAAAAAATATTTTTAATGTTTATGTTTGAGGGAGACAGCATGAGCAGGGGAGGGGCAGAGAGAGAAGGGGGACAGAGGATCCAAAGAGGGCTCTGCACCGACAGCGGCGAGCCTGATGTGGGGCTCGAACTCACGAACTGTGAGAGCAGGACCTGAGCTGAAGTTAGACGCTCAACGGAGGGAGCCACCCAGGCGCCCCCAGGAGGGGACTTCTGTGTAGAGAGAAGATTGGGGGAAGGGCCTTCCATTTGGGCAGAGGCCCTGAGGCCGGAAGATGCTTGGTGAGTCCTAGGAACAGACCAGAAAGCAGAGAACTTCTCCTGAGTTGGAGAAGCCGACTGAGCAGGCCTCCAGGCTCCCCGGAGAAGAAGCCCGCTGTTTCCCAACAGGCCCTAACCCCGCCGGCCCACAGGGCTGCGGCTTTCAAGGCCAGGTGGAAGCTTGCTATTTCCTCAAGTCCCAGGAAGGGCTCATTTTGTGCAGAGCTGAAGCCTCTCGGGTAAACTCAGAGCGGACCCGGATGGCTCCCGGAAGCACAGCGCTTGCTTACCTACAGTGGGCAAGCCACCTGCAAAGTGGGCTTTCTTTAATATGCAAGGTGCACCGTATGACTTTCATCTTTCTGTGCTGGGTTGAATTCTGTTCCCCTCCCCCAAAAGATAACTCAAGTCCTACCTCCCAGCACTTGGAATGTGACCTATTGGCAACAGGGCCATTGCAGATGTAATTAAGTTAAGAAAAGGTCAATTTAAAAAATAATCTTAAAAAGGGGCGGAGGGGGGCGCCTGGGTGGGTCAGTTAAGTGTCTGACTCCGGCTCAGGTCATGATCTTGCGGTGCGTGGGTTCGAGCCCTGCTTTGGGCTCTGTGCTGACAGCTCGGAGCCTGGAGCCTGCTTCGGATTCTCTCTCTCTCTCGAAGAGGCTATACTTGATTAAGGTGTCCGTCAGTCCAGTGAGTGTTGTGCTTATGGGAAAAGGGGAATTTGGACACAGACGCAGGACGTGTGAGGATGTGGCAGAGATGGGAGAGATGTGTCCATAAGCCAGGGATCACCCAGGGTTGCTGGCCACACCAGAAGCTGGGAGAGGTGGGAAGGAGTCTCCCCTTCAGGGGCAGCAGGGCCCTGCTGACACCTTGATTTTGGATTTCTGGACTCCAGAAGTGTGAAACCATACATCTCTATTGTCTGAGGCCACCCAACATGGCAACCCCAGGAAACTCATGTACCCCTGTGGTATGAAATCCAGATCTCTCACCTGGGCATCCCACCAGGATGTGGCGTCGGTGAATCCTCCAACCCCGTTCTCACGACCTAGCTGGGCTCTTGTGCTACATTCCCCATCATGCCAAGGCCTTCCTTGCCCCAGTGCCTTTGCACATCTCACTTACTCTGTCTAGAGTAAATTTGCTTAGCCTTTAAGGCTGGTTCAGTGTCCTCCAGGAGGTTCTGACTGAGTCTGGCCTCTACCCCACCCTACACTCTGCCCCAGAGCCCACCATGAGCACTCAGTCCGTGGTACGTGTGCTAATCGCTTGCTTCCTGGGCAGACTGTGAGCCGTTGAAGGGGAGGAAGCGTCTCTTCCTATCTTGCTTTGGTGAGTCACAGGCCAGCCCTCAAAGAAGTGGCTTGTGGAAGGACAGGGGGAAGGAAGGCACATCACATGAGTCAGAGAGGCACAACCCAGAAGGCCTGTCAACCTGATGCAGCTCTACCCTCAGATTCTAGCCTCAGGGTTGAGGTTTCTCATGATGTGAAACAAGAGAATTGGGAATAAACTTTGACCATGCCTCCTGCTCCCTCCTCCCCTGCGCCCCGCCCAACCTGTGCTCCAAGGGCATCAAGCTTGGGCACTGCTTGCCTCAGTCTCCCTTCAGGGAGTCTCTGTTCCCAGAGACTCCTTCCCAGTCTCTGTTTCTGCCTGACCAAGGCCACTTCTGGTGCGTGGCAACCACAGAATCTCTTTCTGGGTAGAGGCATGCTTTTCTGATAGCCATATGACACCCACAAAGCTCAGGCAAGGGAACCAGAGGGGATACTTCTGTGGGGCCTAAAAAATTATTTCTTGGCAACTCTGGTCGTTCTTAGATGCCCAGACAAATAAATGTACCCTTTTTCCTTCTCTGCAATTTCCAACACCTCTGTCCCTTCCTGTCACTCCTGTCTCCCCCAGCACCATTGTCTCCGGGAGGGTCAGAAGGCCTGGGGTGGTAAGCAGAACCATGGACAGCGGCACCACAGCCGCCCTCCCCCCGCCCCCGCAGCAGCCTGACTCCACCCCAGCAGCCCTGACTCCACCCCCAGCAGTGCCGACTCCACCCCCAGCCACCTGACTCCACCCAAAGCAGCCCTGACTCCACCCCCAGAAGTGCCAACTCCACCCCCAGTAGCCTGACTCCACCCAAAGCAGCCTAGACTCCACCCCCAGAAATGCCGACTCCACCCCCAGCAGCCTGACTCCACCCAAAGCAGCCTAGACTCCGCCCCCAGCAGCCTGACTCCACCCAAAGCAGCCTAGACTCCACCCCCAGAAGTGCCGACTCCACCCCCAGCAGCTCTGACTCCACCCCCAGAAGTGCCGACTCCACCCCCAGCAGCCTGACTCCACCCAAAGCAGCCTAGGCTCCACCTCCAGAAGTACCAACTCCACCCCCAGCAGCCTGACTCCACCCAAAGCAGCCTAGACTCCACCCCCAGCAGTGCCGACTCCACCCCCAGCAGTCCAACTCCACCCTAGCAGCCCTGACTCCACCCCCCAGTAGTCAGCTGTGTTTTTGCAGACTGAATTGTGTCTTCCCTGCCTCCCTCACCCCTGCCAATTCAAACATCTAAGGACCAACCGTCAATACGGCTGTTTTTGGAGATGGGGCGTTTAAGAAGCAATGAAGGTGAACTGAGGTCCTTCGGGGCCTTGATCCCATCGGGCGTGGCCGTATAAGAAGCGGGAGAGAGACAGGAGCAATCTCTCCACACGCATGCACAGAGGAAAGGCTACATGAGGACACAAGAAGGTGGCTGTCTACAAGCCAGGGAGTGAGCCCTCACCGAACCCACGGATCTAACTTCCAGCCTCCAGGGCGGGGAGGAAGTGTCTGTGATACTCTGTCTGGCAGCCCAAGCCAACTGAGACAGAGGAGGAAACTAGAAGAGACGAGCCCAGCGTGGAGAAGGGCGGGGCTGAGGACGGCAGAAATGCTCCAGCCGGTCAGGGCCCACGACTCCTGCACACATCTTTTGGGACCTGCTGAGGTGTGTGCAACACAAAATTAGCTCTGTGCGTGTGCTGGGCTGAGGGAGAGAGGCAGAGAGAGACAGAGGAGGAAGGGAGAGACAGAGAGACACAGAGAGAGGGGAGAGACACAGGAGGGAAGGAGGGAGGTGGGAGGGAATGATAAAGCAAAAGGAATGAACTGTTAGTTGGCAAATCTGGGGAAAGGTTTACAGTTAGCACTTAGACCATCCTTGTAATCTTTCCTCAAAGTCTGAGACGACATCAGAATAAAAAGTTACAAAGCAACAGAACCCATAGCCACTTGCTTGTGGAGGGAAAGGCGGGCTGAGATGCCAGTAAGACACCTATCCCTGCACCTGCCTCTTCTGACCTGTGAGACTCTGGTCAAGATCCCCCTCAGCTTTTCTTCTGCCCCTCAACCTGCCTCCACTGGCCTCAGGGCCTTTGCACATACTGCTCTCAGAGCTTGGAATACTCAGGACCCACCCAGAGTCTCCTTCCCCTGTTCGTCCCTCTTCATCCTTCACAGCTCGGGGTCAGCACCCTCTCCAGCCTCCCCAATCTCTCCAACCTGGTCAGACCCCACCTGGGCACTCTCCCAAGTACCATGAACCCAGCTGCAACTTTACGTTGGGTTGTGAAGTTTATGAGGGAATGGCCTGCCCCTGCCCCAGAGGAAAGGCCCCATGAGGGCATCTGTCTTGTTCTCTACGTGTCCCGAGTGTTTCGCCCAGGGCCTGGCATACAGCTGGTGCATATCATTACAGAGAATGAATGGAGAAATAGGGCAGAGAGAGCTACATCATCTCTGGGCTGCCCTTTGGATCCTTAAGAACCTGCAGAAGGGCGGGAGACAAGGAAGATGCTACAAGGTCATGGCAGCGGGAGGGGCTGCGGGCACAGGGCAAGCACTCTGACACCCTGGGGAGGCTGGAAGACGCCCCCGGGAAGGGGACCACTGGGCTGGAAGGAACAGAACCGTGGGTTGTCTGGCACCAGACAGAGGTGCTTATGTGGAGACGCGGCCGGGTGCCGAATGAAGGAACTGCACTCACTCCCCCCGTGGCGGGGAAGGCAGAAGCCTTGGCAAAGGGCTGGCTCGCGTCCCGGGGCGGCACAGCAGGGCCACTGTGCCGCAGACACTGGGCTACTGAAAAGGGACAGCGACCCTCTGCAGCTGGGAGAAACTCACTTAAAAGTCATAGTTGCGGCTGCCCCGTTTTGTCTCAACAAGGGTCTTGGGAGAGGGGGTGTCTTTTAAAAGATCAGGGCAGGGGGCGTGCGAGTGAACGAGATATGGCGAAGAAGCGTCCAGGGTGGGGGGCAATGTATTTGGGCAGCCCTCGTCATCTAGAGGGCCCATCCCGGCCGCCTTGCCCTGCGCGCCTCAGAGAATTCTTCCAGCAACTCTGTGAGTGAGGCATTATCGACCCGATTCACAGACAGGACAACTGAGGCACGAGGAAGCCCTCGGCACCCTCAGCGACGGGGATCCTCTTTTCTAGGGTGAGCACCCTCCCTCCTTCGTCTGTTCCTTTCCAGACAGTTATATAATGAGCTCTCGGACAGCATCCCCTGGGGCAAAACCCTCACACTAAAGGAGGGCAGAGATGCACTTTGTGTCCAGCCATCGGATTAGGGGAGCCTGTGCCGACCCGTGTTTTCTCTTACCCGACACCACCCAGCAGAGCGAAGAGAGGGACACAGGCCTGGTGGCTCATGCGTCCTGGCACTGGAGGCCCACGGCTTCCTTCCTACCCAGTTTCTTATTCCTACCAGTGGCCGTCACCCGCTCAGCCGGTGTCTCCTGAGTGCCGACTGTATACCAGAGTCTGTCTTTGTGCTGCCGGACGACAGCGATCCAACCAAAGGCCCCTGCTCTCGCGGGGCTCCATTTGGGGGGGGAAACAGACCACACACGAGATACGCATGGACAATATTTAGGGTATTAGGCTCACCGCAGGGTCTCCTGGGGCTGCTGTGACAAATGACCACACACTTAGGGGCTTAAAACGACAACAGATTCATTCTCTTTTGATTCTAGAGGCCAGAAGTGAGTCTGAGGTCGGTTTCACCGGGCGGCAGGCAAGGTGTGGGCAGGCCTGGCTCCTTCCGGAAGCTCTAAGGGAGAATCTGCTTTTGTCCCCTTTCCAGCTTCCAGAGGTGCTCCTCCCCCTTGGCTCGTGGCCCCTCCCTCCTGTGACACCAGTCTGTCACTTCCGTCGCCTCTGCCCCTACTCCTGAGTCGAGTCTCCTGCCTCCTCTCAGAAGGACCCTGGGATGATATGGAGGGCTCACCTGGATAATTCAAGGTCATCTCCCTCTTTTCAGATCCTTGGCCTAAACACGTGCAAAGTGTCTTTGCCCCAGAGGGGCACATTTTCAGAGTCCAGGGATTAGGACACGGACATCTTTGGGGGCCACTCCAGGGATTTTAAGCAGGGCTAGGGCAAGATGCCTCCGGCTGCCACAGGTAAAAACACACCCTCCCCCGGATTCGTGGGAACACCCGTAAGAATATTAATCGTCCACGAGGCAGTTGTAGAAGAATGTTCGGAATTCCTAAAATAGCATGGGAATGGGAGCGGGGGGGGGGGGGGGGGGGGGGGCGGGGATCCATCTTAAATAATTCGGCAAGTATTCATTATGTGCCCGGCGTCCCCCAAGCCCCACCTCAGAGGAGAGGCGGTGGGCACCCACCCCACGCCCGCCCCGCCCCCAGCAAGGGCTGACGCAGCAATGGGGAAGCTGTACCTGGGAAGGCTTTGGTCCTGCCATTCTTCCTTCACGTCCACATTTTCCATCCGGAGCGTAGCTTCAGTGGTCCCCATGGGAACAGAGGAGAGGCGCGCTGGCTTGAAGCAGAGCTGAGTCCTGAAGGAGAGCCACGTGGAGGTTTTACTGGACAGTCATCGTAATAACAACCCCCCCCCCCCCACGTGTGGCACCTCAGATCGGTAAGAGTGTTGGATCCATTATTATATTGAATCGTCGCCTAGCCCCATGACGCAGGTGAGAAAACAGAGGTGTAGAGGGCTGATGACATCCACGTAGGTCTGGAGTTGGGACCCAGGTGAGAGCTGAGCCCCCAGATATAAGCGCCCTTCGCTTCGAAGCTCCAAAGTCCATGCTCCTTAGGGCTCATCATCCCTCCCTTACCTTGGACTTAAACTGGGCAGCAATAAATCCAATTAAAATCATTTATACTAAAGTGTCAGGGACTGATATACTTAAGCTTCCTTGCTGGGACCGACACTTTCAAACCCTACCTCTATCTTCTCCAGGCTACCTGCCTTGCCTCTCTGTCCCCGAATAAAGAAGCAAATCCTGGCAACCTGCTGGGGCCAACGAAGGCAGTGTGGAAAGAGACTGGGGCTGGAAGTCAGGATCATAATTCTTATCAAGCACAAAGCTCAAGTTTTGTTTTTATTGTTCTGAGGAGCTGGGCCAGGATGGCGGACAGCATGCTAGATGGGGCCTTTACAGCTGGGCTGTCTGGAGCAGTCAGAGGTGCAGAATGAGGCAGAACTGGGGTCCACCCTGAGGCATGCAGAACTCCGCCACTCACCCCTCCCAGCCTCAGTTTTCCCATCTCCAAATTAAAGAGCTGGACTAGAAATCATCTTTACAATACCTTTGGGGCATAACCTTCCAGGATCCTGTAACTCAGTCAACACCATGGGTTCTGTGCCTTTAAACCAGTGGCTTTCAACTGGGGATAATTTTGCCCTGCCCCTCCCTGTCAAGGGACGCTTGGCAAGTCTGGAGGCATTTTTGGTTGTCACAACGTGGGGAGGGGGCTCCTGGCCTTAAGGGGGTGAGGGCCAGGGATGCTGCTCAACACCGTTAGGCGCGTGTGCAAGCTGGGCCCCCAGGACCGAGAAGGATCCAGCCCCAAAGTCCACGGATCTGAGATTGAGAAAGCCTGTCTTGACCGCATGCTTGCGAAAGGTCCCCGGGCAGGGTGTGACAGTCCTTATAGAGGGCCCGCTGCATCTCTGCATCCCATCCTCCAAGCAGCTCCTGGGTTGTTAGTCTCACACGCCAGCACCAAAGGCCCCTGCCCCCAGCCCCTCACCCTTCCAGATGCCACGGCGGCCCCTCGGCAGAGCCGGTGCACGGCTAACGGTTTGGGTGGGTCGTCTGAAGCCCCTGGAGGTGGGGGTCTGCACTTGGGGTTGTGGGACAGAGACGAGGACCCAGAGGGAGCCTGCCGCAGGAGAAGGCCAGGCGGGGGGGAGGGGTGGCTGGCTAAAATTAGACACCCTCCCCGCCCCCACCAACACACACTTGGGAAACAGTGTCCCACCGGATTCTTGTCGCTGCTCTGAATGTCGTCATCCATTCATGGAGGAGGGACAGTAAGACGCAGTACGCCAAAAAAAAAAAAAAAAAAAAAAAAAAGAAAGAAAGAAAAACCTCTTCCTGATGCCTGGGGTGATAACCACCACCCAGGACCTTACTGCAAGGGGAAGTTCTGGTCAATGGAAATTCATTTCCTTTCGGAAGACAGGGGTGTCTGCCTGGTTTTCCTCACCCCAAGCGGGGCGTGACCTCAGCCCCCAGGAAGGACGCCCCCCAATCCCACCCACAGCGGAGGCGCTGGACCCACGCAGGCCGGGGCCACAATCCTGTACAGGTGGCGTGTGGGTCCTGCGCGCTCCTGTTCTAAGATCCTGACTTCACTCTGAGGGAAAATGAGGCAAAGTGAGGGGCAGCCCAGAGGTGTGCCTTTGCGCTGGGGCGCTGAATCCTCAGTGCGTGGCGTCCAGGTGCAGACAGAGGGGGAGGGATCCGCCTTCAACCTTCTCCCTGCCTCCCCGCCCCGTAGGCGAGCCTCCGCGTACACATCCATCAAGTCTGTCTGTGTCTGTCTCTCCTTCCAAATCCGCTCACGGTGTTATAAATAGACAATGCACAGAGGTGGGGCGTGTACATTTGGGTCTCTTAGGAAGCGTCCCAGAGAGAGGCTGAGGGTTTTATCAGCCTAATCTCCAAGCGCGTCCCGAAAATGGTGCATCCCCCTGCCTTCCAGGTGAGCGGTGGGCACGGAAGGCGGGCTCTGGGTATATATGCCCGCGGCCGCTTTCCCTCGGCTTCGGGAGACAGGGCTGTGCTACCGTGCAGAGAATCCCAAGACCGTGGGTCCCGGCTCCCAGCCGCCCCACCTGCCCGGAGGGGGTTTGCAACAGCGGATGTCTCCGCACAGGCAAACGTGCCCGGGCAGGGCCGGGACGAGGAGAAAGGGGACTCACCTCCGCGGCCTCTGCGGGTTACGCGCAGACAAAGGCGAGCCCCGCGCCGACGCAGCCGGACATCCCTCGCCTTCCGAGTGCGGTCCCTGGGCCTTCAGAGCATCCGAGGAAGGTGCGCGCAGCGGCGGACTCTGCACGCAAGGAAGGTCACCCGGAGCAACGTGGCGGCGCAGACGGGGGGCGCTTTTGTCCGGAGGTGGGGAACGGACGCAGTTCGCAGTCAGCCGGCTGCCCCTCGCCCCGCTGCGAGCGCGCCCCCTCACCGGCCCCGGCGCCCGGCCGTGCCTCCGAGGTGTTTTCTTCCTGCCAGCTCGCAGCTGGCGGAGGCTCGGCTGCCTTAAGACAGTTAATTATGCTGCTTTTGTGTGCAGGGTGGGTGGGTGGGGGCAGGGCTGACCGAAAAGCACAGCCCCCTGCCAGAATCCGGTGCTCTCCATTGGCTGAACGGGGAGTGTTTCCAAGGGCCTCACCGGGGGCAGAAGCGGAAATGATTTCCTGATGGCGCATCACGGATTTAAAAACAAAACAAGGAGCAAACAAACAAACAAACACAGGACGGCGGTGGCCTCATTCCTTAGATTAGGAAGGAGGGAGGGAAAGCGTCCCGAGGACCGCGTTACGTGGGGCCCCCAGCCGTGTGCCAAGGACCCGGCCGCGTGCTGGGGAGGCAGAATCTTCCCGGCCACGCTTGCTCGGGCCACCGATGGAAAGGCGCCCCCTACAGTTGTGCGCTCAGCGGCCCTGCCCTGGAGGACTCCAGCCTGACAGTATAATAGTATCACGAGTTGCAGCTTCTGAAATTAGAAGGAGGTTTGGACCCTGGCTAGGCGGCTGCCTAGCCGGGAGACACGACCGCGTAAGTGACCTTCGCTGCTGGGCCTCAGTTTCCTCACCTGCGAAATGGGAACATCATGGTACTGGCGTTTCGGCATTCAATGAGATCGTGTAGGAGAGCGCTTAGCACAGTGCCTGAGAACGCTTCGCTACCTGTTTCTCGCCCTTGCTGTGTCGGGTTTTAGACCTGTAGCAGAGGCCGAATGGTGGTCCCCACAGGATATGGCAGCTCTTATCCTGACCCCTGGAACTTGGGAATATGACCTGATTTGGAAAAAAGGGTCTTTGCAGGCAGAATTGAGGATCCAGTACCCTCATTCTGAGATGAGAGCATCTGGACTGAGGATAAATCCCAGAGCCAATGCCAAGTGTCTTTACCTCTGCAAACCAAGGAGAACCAAGGATTGCCAGCAACCACCCGAAGCTGGGCAGGCATGGAATGCATTCTCCCTCACCGCCTCCAGAAGGAACCGACCTTCATTTTTGACGTCTGGGCTCTGGAACTGTGAGAGAATTTTGATTTCTATTGTCCTAAGCCGCTTGGCTTGTGGTGCTTTGTTACAGCAGTCCCAGAAAACGAACACACCCTGAGTAGCAACCAATGCCCATTACTCCGCCCTGCCTCCCTTAATCACTGCAGTGGCTTTCCACCCGTTTTGTGAACACATCAAGTTCATCCCCACCACGGGGCCTTTGAACATGCTGTTCCCTCTGCCAGGAATGCTCTTCCAGAAGAGGTTCACATTATTCAGGTGCCAGCTCAGAAGTAGTCTCCTCAGAGAGGCCTTCCCTAACCACCCCTACTTTGCCCCCCAATTCATCACCCCATTCCATTGCCCAGTCTGATTTTTTTTAGTACATACATTAGTATAATTGCTGGGTCATACACTCAGGAGCCTGACTTTTCCCCCACAGCACTTACCACTATTTGAAACTGCCTACTTATTTTTTGTTTGTTTGTTTATTCTCTGACTCCCTAGCTAGAATGTAAAATTCAAGATAAATGAGACTTGGCTGGTCTGGTACCCTGCTGTGTTCTCTGCAGAGGTCAGCAGCACCTGGCACAAAGGGGAGGTCCAGGACGTGCCGGTAGAACGTGTCGATGTCGGCTCCCCCCGCCCCGTGGATACCAGACGACACTCTAATCACCTTGCTGCCAAAGTCACTGCATCAGGGTCTGTGCCCCTCCAAGCCAAAGGCGGAAAGGCACTGCCCCACAGCAGGGGATGAGAGCCTGGAGCCTGAAGCTCGAGATCCATCGGACTTTACGCGCCCTGGCTGGAGGAAGCGGAGCCCTGGGAAGAGACGCGTGTGTTAATTCAGTGGGAAATCCAGGCCAGTCCTCGTGCTGGGCACTGGGGTCCAGCGTGTGAATGAGAAAGACTTCGCTTTTGTCCAACTCCCATTTGGAGAAACAGATGGGCAAAGGAGTCTGGGCTGATTTAGAGACATCTTTGAAGCAGAGTGGCTTGGGGGAGGGTGCATGGGAAGACGTTCAGGGGCAGAGGGTGGGCAGTGACGATGTGAGTTGGGCCCTGAGAAGTGAGTAGGAGTTGGATGGATGAAGGAGCTGGAGAAAAACTATCTGGGCAGAACGGCGTTTGCAAAGCGACCTCCCCTCCCTCACGAGAGCGCGCGGGGAGCTGTCCGTGGTGCTGTGGCCGCCGCCAAAGAGCCGGCGCGTGAACCCAGCTTGTCTGGTTTACTTTTCACCGGGGTTAAAACACACATACAGAACATAAAGCTTGCCATTCCGATCATTTTTAAGCGTGAAGTTCAGTGGCATCAATTACATTCACCATGTGCAACCATCACCACAATCCATCTCCGGAACTTTTCCATCTTCCCGAACTGAAACTCTGTCCCCATTAAATACGAACTCACCTTCCCCGTTAGCCATTCCCCCATAAGGTAAGCTTTCTGAGATCAGAGATGTTGCACTTTGTCCCTGCTATCTCTCAGATCCCTAGCCAGTGGTTCTCACGGTGGGGCGGGGATTCTGTCCCCCATGGGAGGTTTGGTGATGTCTGGGAACATTTTTGGTTTTCATGACTTGGGGGATGGAGACGGTACTGGCATTGAGTGTGTGAGACCAGAGATCCTGCTCAGCACCCTACAAGGCACATGACAACTCCCCACGACAGAGAATTACCTGGCCCCAAACATCACCAGTGTGGGGTGAGAATAACACCCAAAACGTAGTCAGATGCCATTATACTGAATCGAGGCAATGAAATTGCTAACGCTCCGGGGCGCCTGGGTGGCTCAGTTGGTTAAATGTCCAACTTCGGCTCAGGTCATGATCTCGCAGTTTGTGGGTTCGAGCCCTGCGCTGGGTTCTGTGCTGACAGCTCAGAGCCTGGAGCCTGCTTCGGATTCTGTGTCTCCCTCTCTCTCTGTTCCTCCCCCACTTGTGCTCTGTCTCTGTCTCTCAAAAATAAATAAAAATATAAAAAAAATTAAAACATGTTAAAAAAAATTGCTAACGCTCCTTGAGTGTCATTTTCCTGATTTGCAAAGGGTATTGATTAATCACGGACATTCGATCCTCATTATTAGTTGTTTCCGTATTTGTGAATTTGCCTACTGGCTGAAATTTAGTGGTAACATTTGTAAGACTCAAATTAATACTCATGGTGCCTTCAGGGTCATTTGCAGACAAGGAAGTGTGATGAAAAATTTGAGTGCTGGTTGTACATGTTCCCAGGTGAGTTGGAACAAGGCACCATTTTGCCTTCTGATTCCAGCCCAGATTGTAAACTGCCCATTTCGGGATTTATTTAGCACCATGATTTTTGTGCTTTATGTTGGTGGTTTTGCTGTTTATAGTGGCCCCCGTGCACGATCCTGCAGGGCTGTCTAGCGTTTCCAAGCACAAGAAGGTCGGGGTGCACCTTGCGGTGAGAATAAGAGTGTTAGTTGAGCTTCATTCAGGCATGAGTTACAGTGCTGTTGGCTGTTCATGATCAGTAATGTATATTAAATAAGATGCCTTTGGACAGAAGCACACAGAACACAAGGTTATGTATTTGATCTGTTGATGAAAAATAATGTGAGCAGAGGCTTGCAGGAACCCACTCAAGTGTCTCCCCAGGAGTGGGGCTTTACGATTCCCTATTCTAGGGCTTGGGGCCACTTTATAGGACAAGGCTGCTGCCAATAATGAGAATCAACTCTATCTACTTCTGAGGGCTATGTAGGGATAGATAAGATTGTGCATGCAAAAAGCATTGAACACAATGCTTGTAGTAAATAACAGGAGGGAAAAAAAGATATTATGTAACCCAGAGAAAACATTAAAACAGACCTGCTTTTGTATAAAGCATGTAGCCTTTGTTACCTAGCTAGAGCTGCAGGGAATTGGAGGAAAGAGGTGTGTAATTACAACTCTGAGCGTTGGCCAGGGCATGGTGGGAGAGCCGCTTTTGCCAGACCCTGTAGATTGTTTCTGGTGGCCACACACGGTCATGAAGACACAAAGGGAAGAATGCCATCCACTAAATCACCATACGGCTTTCCTCGGCACCCTGGGCTTGCCATGGTTTCTGTCCAAGAATTAACTAGCCCTGTGCCTGCTTCATAGAAAGGTGGAAAGGAACCCCATCCCACCAGAGTTGGTGAATGTATTTTTCTAATTAATTTTTAAAATATTGAAATAACTGTAGATTCACATGCAGTAAGAAATAACAGAAAGATCCTGTGTACCCGTTCCCCCAATTTACCCAACGGTAAAATCTTACACAAGTATAGTACAATATCACTATTGCTTTCAATACGGTTGAGATACAGGACATTTTCTCACGACAGGATACGTCCTGTTGTCCTTCTATACAGGTTCCTTCTATAATGTCCGTATCCTCCCCTGCCATTTCCTTAACCCTGGACATCACAAATATGTTCTCCATTTCTGTAACTTTGATGGTTTAAGAGTTTTAATTTTTTTTTCAACGTTTATTTATTTTTGGGACAGAGAGAGACAGAGCATGAATGGGAGAGGGGCAGAGAGAGAGGGAGACACAGAATCGGAAACAGGCTCCAGGCTCTGAGCCATCAGGCCAGAGCCTGACGCGGGGCTCGAACTCACGGACCGCGAGATCGTGACCTGGCTGAAGTCGGACGCTTAACCGACTGCGCCACCCGGGCGCCCCAATGGTTTAAGAGTTTTAAATGGAATCATGAGTATGTAAAGCATGGAACCCTTTTGCATTGGCTTTTCCTATAATGCTCTACAGCTTCATCCAAGTCGTGTGCATCAGGAGTTTATTCCTTTTTGTTGCTAAGTAGTGCTCCATCATACAAAATGCACAGAACAGGTAAACCTGTAGAGACAAAAAGCAAACTGGTGGTTGCCAGCAGCTGGGAGATTGAGAAGTGCCTGTTGGTGGAGACAGGGTTTGTACTTGGGGTGATGAAAATGTTCAGGAATTACACACTGGCGATGGTCACGCAATTGCGTACATGTACTAAAAACCATTGAGCAGCACACTTTAAATGGGTATGTGAATTCTATCTCGGTAAAGCTGTTATTAACCAAAAAAGCACCCTAACTGTAGTTCATAGTTTCTAAGTGCTGCAGAGGACGGGCACCAAGGAGTTTTGTTCACTGTTGCGTCCCCCAAGGTGGCCAGGCTTGGCCAAGAAATCTCTCTCAAAATGACTTCCACTTAGAATAGGGTTTCTCAGCCTGGGCACTGGTGACTTTGGATCCGGGTCGTTTCGTGTGGGGCGTTCGGGGCGATGTGGAGGCTGAGCAGCATCCCTGGCCCCCACCCACTCGATGCCAGGAGCCCCCAGATGTCCCTAGACACCGTCCAGTGTCCCCTAGGGGCAAACCCCTCTGGTCGGGAACCACTAGTTTAGGGTCACCAAATTTTAAGGCCCCACGAAAGGCTGCCCACCAGCGGGTCCCGAAGGACAAGCAGGTCTTGGCTGTATCCATAGGGCCACATGTACCCCAGCCAGAGCGGTCAGCGGAACTCCCAAACTCACCCCAGTGGGACACAAAGTATAAGGCACTTCAGGCTCGCGTTCAGGGCGGGTCTTGGGGTGCCAGGCAGGGACCCCCAAAGCCGAAGAAGGGCTGAAAGGAGGGCAGGGCTCCGGGAAGAGGCGGGGCTGGAGGCAGAGTCCCCGGAAGCTGAGCTGCCGGAGGGAAGGCGGGGCCCCGGGAAGGGGCGGGGCTGGAGGCGGAGACAGCCCGCGGACGCAATGGGACGCAATGGGAAGCGAGGCGGCGCGAGCTTCGCGCGGGGGGGGCGGGGCCTGGGGCGCGTGGCGGCGCGCGAGCGGCACGCGGCCTGGGGGCGGGGCCCGGGGACGTCACCGCCGGCGGCTCCTCCCCTCGCGCCTCGGGGCGGCTCGCGCGCCCCAGAGACGCGAAGATGGCGGCGAGTGACTGCTCCGGTTTCGCGCGCGGCGCCGGCCCTCCGTACAGGTAACGGGCCCCCGCGCCGCCCGCGCCGCCGGCCCGACCCCGGCCCCGGGGAAGCCGCGCGCCGACCGCAGCCGGGCGGGACACGGGCGGGGAGGCCTGCGCCAGCTGAGATGGCCGCGCAGCCGCGGACCCGTGTCTGGCAGGGGAGAGCGGCGGGCCAGTCGGGGCACGGACACCGCGCCGGGCCTGACGTGGGGAGGGCAGCGGGCCCTGAGGCCGGCAGAGAAGCCAGGGCGGGGAGGGGACCCGTCCGGGCGTGGCGAGGGGCAGAGCTGGACCCCTGGGGACCGGGACGGGGACCGGGACGGAGGCCGGGGAGGGTCCTGAGGGCTGCGGGGGAGGGGGCGGGAACTGATGCGCGTTGCGGGCGCGGAGCCGGGCAGGGGGTGGAGCGGGGACCTTGGCGGAGGAGTCGGGAGTGGACGTGCAGACTTGATTTACGAGCGAACAGACCCCGGAGGGCACCTGGCGGGGCAGGGGCGGTGGGGTTTGGGGGTACTGACCCCTGACGGGGGAGGGGTGACCGGAGGGAGGGGCGGAGACATTGGCGAGGGGGTTGAGGCCTGATTGGGTCAGGTGGAGATTTGGTGGGGGGAAGGGGGGGCAGACTTGGGGGAAGTCCTGAGACCCAATAGAAGGGTGGGGACGAGGGGCTTCCCGGGGAGGGGAACAGTAAGGGGGGGGAGGGGGTAGAGGATCCCGAGACCTTAAAAAAATCCGTGGAGTAGGTGTTTGCGTATTTACGGTCTGGTAAAGTACAGACACCCACGCCAAGGGGGGGGGAGGAGCCAAGAGAGAGGTGGGGGGCAGGGGTAGGAAGCAGCCCAGGGAAGGCGGGATCTGCAGGTCGAAGCACGTGGGGTGTGCTGTACCCCAAGTGTACAAGTACGCTCCGCACGCCCTTCTCCAAGGCCTTTCCTTGGAGCATCTCTGCCGTCTCGTGCCTCAGCCTGACACTCGCGACCCGAGACCCGAGACCCGGGGCTGCCCCCCCCCCCCCCCCCAGCCCATCCTTTTCATTGTGTCGGCTTCCGCTCTCGGCCTGCTGAAGCTCCTGGGCCAGTTTCTCCCAGATCCCGAGGAAGCGAGGGTGCACACCGCCCCCTAGGCCCCCCAGAGACCCGTGTGCGCTGCACTGGGGGCCTTGCTGCAGGGTTCGGTTTCGGCTGGTTGAAAGTAGAGGGGTGGACGGTTAGGGCCGACCCCCCAACCCCGTCGTTGCGACGCTGCTGCGTTCTTTCCTCTGGGATCACACGGAAACAGCGCCGGAAACAGCGCCGGGCTTGGAAATGAGGGCTGCGGAAATAAGGGTGGGTGTGCTGCCTGTGTCTTCTGCCCTGGGAGCGACTTGTGGGGTGTGGGGTGGCCAGTCGTGGATGTCCTGCCGGCGCGGGGATGCACGCTGTTTCCTGCAGCCGAGTCTCATTTCGGTCCGTCCTTTCTTGCTTCCGTCACCCATGGGCAGGACTCCACTGGCCCCCCCCCAGGCTGCTGGAGGCGCCCGCTTTTGCAAGGGCATCACCCTCTGCCTGCTGGCCAGCGACTTCTTTCTTTTCTTCCTCGCTCGTTCCTGTTTCTTTCTCCAGTGCGTCCCTGGGTCACGAGTGGGAAGTCCCTTGAATGTTACGTTTTCTGTTGACATTACCTTCCAGAGGAGAAATGGGCTATTTTCGTGGTTAAAATTGGTAATTGCCAGGCTTCAGCAGATGTTTGTCATTTATTTTTTTTTTTTTACTTTTTATTAAAAAAAATTTTTTTTTTAACGTTTATTTGTTTTTGAGACAGAGAGAGACAGAGCATGAATGGGAGAGGGTCAGAGAGAGAGAGGGAGACACAGAATCGGAAACAGGCTCCAGGCTCTGAGTGGTCAGCACAGAGCCCGACGCGGGGCTCAAACTCACCGACTGCGAGATCGTGACCTGAGCTGAAGTCGGACGCTTAACCGACTGAGCCACCCAGGCGCCCCGCTGTCATTTATTTTAACTAAAAACTTACACATGTTAGCCGAGCTATTCTGTCTGCATTCTGAGGATTTAGGTGATCGTGTGCTCACACATCAGGAAAGGATGTAAAACTACCCCGAACAGAACCTCACGTTACTCTATGTTTTAGAAGTCTCTCCAAGAGTATGTTTTAAATTTTAAAAAAATGTTTGTTTTTGAGACAGAGCGTGAGTGGGGGAGGGGCAAAGAGAGAGGAAGACACAAAATCCCAAGCAGGCTCCAGGCTCCGAGCTGGCAGCCCAGAGCCTGACGCGGGGCTTGAACCCACAAACTGTGAGATCATGACCTGAGCCGACGTCTGATGCTCGACCAACGGAGCCCCCCAGCTGCCCCAAATATGTGTTACTCTTTAAGAAAAGATGGGGCACCTGGGTGGCCCAGTCGGTTAAGCATCCGATGTCGACTCAGGTCACGATCTCGCGGTCCGTGAGTTCAAGCCCCGCGTCGGGCTCTGGGCTGATGGCCCGGAGCCTGGAGCCTGCTTCCGATTCTGGGTCTCCCTCTCTCTCTGCCCCTCCCCCGTTCATGCTCTGTCTCTCTCTGTCCCAAAAATAAATAAACGTTGAAAAAAAATTTACGAAAAGAGTAGGGGCGCCTGGCTGGCTCAGTGGGTGGAGCATATGATTCTTGATCTCAGCGTTGAGCCTCCCATTGGAAATAGAGATTGCTTAAAAAAATAAATTATTAAAAAAAAAAAGTGTAAATTTAACAAACTGAAACATGGGGATCATAATGAAAGAAATTCCAGTCTCACAAAATCTTGAAAAGAGACCACCTGCGTTATCTGAGTGACTTTAAGTTAACTACACATTTTCTTTTGGGGCAAATGGCTTTTGTTTAGACCCTTCAGCTGCTTTTAGAGTATGTATTTCTTAGGTGATGTGCCATGGATAAACTAATTAGATATTGGGAGTGCCTACCAACTTTACGGTAGCTTTTGGACGACAGGATTTACAAAGCCCGTTTTACAAATTGCCAAAGTGAATGGGGCGCCTGGGTGGCGCAGTCGGTTAAGCGTCCGACTTCAGCCAGGTCACGATCTCGCGGTCCGTGAGTTCGAGCCCCGCGTCGGGCTCTGGGCTGATGGCTCAGAGCCTGGAGCCTGTTTCCGATTCTGTGTCTCCCTCTCTCTCTGCCCCTCCCCCGTTCATGCTCTGTCTCTCTCTGTCCCAAAAATAAATAAACGTTAAAAAAAAAAAAAATTAAAAAAAAAAAAAAAAAACAAATTGCCAAAGTGAAGACCACAGTTTTTAGAGGAGTTTTGAGTAAGTTTTCTTGCCTTTTAAACTTGATAACCATAGCCCCGGGTGGGAATATTCCTTATGTCGTCCGTTCTTAGGGTTGGGATCTGAACTTTTTGAATTGGTGGTCAGTAGGAATTGGACTCACATTCACTTTTGAAGGTATACGAGAAACTTAAGTTACCTGTTGATAATGATGATTTCCATTGATTGGATATTATGTGGTCTTTTAAATCTTCTAAGGTTTTGTTAGAGTTAGAGCCGCAGAGACCCACAGTGAAGGATTAATCCCACGTGGAAAATTGAGTTTGGCAGTGCTTTTCATTAGCCCCGAGTGCAGCTTTCAGTGCGAGCCGTTCAAGAACTCCAGCTAAGTTCTGCGTGGCTTTAAATCACTTGGCTGGTGGAAACGTCTAGAACTCCGAGCTGTATGCTGGCGGTCCATCCCAATGGAACGGGACAGGCTGTAACAACACCTCCGTTGTCACATTTCCCTCTTTGTTCAGCAGCTTTGTGAACATCCCACCTGTGCAGTACGCCGGCTACCTCTGCCTTCCTGTTCTTGTTAAGTCTAAATAAGACAGCTGCTGGATTTGGGGTAATGCTTGGTTTCTCACCAAGAGAAGCTTCGGTATACATTTTAATCGGCCAAATTCCTTCATCTGGAATGCAGCATGTTTGATGGGTGGGCCCCCATCCAAGCCGGTTAGTGATGATAAAAATGCTGGTTATCAGCTCTTGAATCCTGTGAGTCCAGGCGCTTGATTGTTCAGGGGATCCTCGCAGAAATCCTTTGAGCTAGTTACTACGGCGGCTGTGTTGTGGATGAGGAGAATGAGGCTCCGGGCGCACTGACTGGTGTGGGGTCCCCGTGGTGGTAAGTGGTGGGGTCCAGCTAGGGATGCAGGGTGCCTGGCTCCCAGGCCGTGCCTTTGCCCCACGGTGGGGTGTGCTGAACCCCGGATGTGATTGTGGTGGCAGAACCCAGCCTCGCGGTGAGACCTGCCGGCAGAGACCAGGTTACTGCCATTCTTTACGCTTGCTGGCCTGGATCCTGTCCCCCTCGTTTGGGTCCCCGTCAGATTGTGGTGTGGGGCCAGATTCTTCAGATCTTAAAAAACTACCGTCCCCGGAACGTGGAAGCCAAGGGAGTGTCGGGCCTGGTGCCACCAGGATGGCAACGACACCCCAACCTATTTCTCTCAAAAATCTCTCCCAGAGGCAACACGTGGCTTGGGAAAGGCAGCGGAGCCCACGCCAACCGTGGAGAGCCGCGCAGGCAGCCCCAGTGCCGGCAGACGGAAGGTCGCGCCCGCTCCGGAGCCCCTTGCTCCGTCCGGTGTGGCTGCAGCCAGATTCAGAGCAGTCTCTGTCATGTGCATGTCCGGGCCTGCCTCCATCGTCTGCCCCTCTGCCCCTCGTGGGTCTCCACACGCTCCAGAGTAAACCTGACCCGCCACCTGTCTCCTGAGCTTGGGTCCAAGGGGCACAGGCTGCCAGGGAGAATCTGGCGTCGCTGCCTCAGGGGCCAGTGGGACTCCTGCCACCGTGTCCAGAAGCAGGGTTGCGTTAGACATCGGGGGAGTGGGGCCCAGGGAGGGGAGGGCCTCCAGCTCAGTTTGGAGGAATCCTGACAAAAGGCTTCACTTGAGCAGCACCTTCTAGTTACTCCCAGGTGGGCTTGATGGGCCCTGGAACAGCACGGCAGGTGGACCTTCCTGTCACATGTGGTTACTGTCGCCTTTTTAAATTTTTTTTTTTTTCAACGTTTATTTTTGGGACAGAGAGAGACAGAGCATGAATGGGGGAGGGGCAGAGAGAGAGGGAGACACAGAATCGGAAATAGGCTCCAGGCTCCGAGCCATCAGCCCAGAGCCTGACGCAGGGCTCGAACTCCCGGACCGCGAGATCGTGACCTGGCTGAAGTCGGATGCTTAACCGACTGCGCCACCCAGGCGCCCCACTGTCGCCTTTTTAAAGGCCCGTCTCGGTGAGGCTGAGATACACGGTGGGGACCTGCTGAAAGAGGTACTTGGACGTCTGTTGTCGTTCAGAGAGTGCGTGTGTGTGCAGGGGAGGGGCAGAGGGAGGGAGAATCGTTTTTTCTTTTTTACGTTTATTTATTTTGAGAGAGCGCATGAACAGGGGAGGGACAGAGAGAGGGAGGGAGAGAGAGGATCCCAAGCAGGCTCCACACTGTCAGCACAGAGCCCGATGAGGGGCTCCGACTCAGGAACCGCGAGATCGTGACCGGAGCCGAATCAAGAGTCAGATGCTCAGCCGACTGAGCCGCCCAGGCCTCCTCTTTTACGCTTTTTGCGTGTCCTTTCTGTGTCGGTGACACTGTAATCGGGAGTGTGCTGTCTACTTGTGGAATATCCTTTAGAATCTTGGTAGGAAGAGGTTTGGCACCCCCCAAGGTCCAGTGGATTGGTAACTGCTCCCTAGTTATGTCCCTTCTACTAGGGTGTCTGCCACCAGCGGGGAACTGAATTTCTCCGCCTTCTCTTTTTCTGACGACACTTGTGTTATATGATCATTTTAAGGTTGCTGGATATCTTTTAGCTGGAAACTTCATTTGTAAATATTTTGGGAAATGGGATTTTTTTGGGGGGGTAGGTATTTTGCTATGGGCATTCCCCCCCCCCCCCCAAAGGTAAACTGCGTTTGTGGCACTCACTATCCATATGCTTTTGTAAATTAGCGTATCCCGGGTCACTTACTTGTTTACTAAGAATGGAGAATTGTTCTGCTTTGATTCTGTAGCATTTTGTATTTTGGAAAGTCCGTTCTGGCGACAGGTTAACTCCTTGCTGAGTTTTGCTCTCTGGAAACAAAATGAGCCATCACATCTAAGAGCCTCACAGTGAATGTTTTTAAGCCAGTGGCTTCTTCTCAGTGTAAATGTCATTGAGACATTGCTTGAATCCGGGGTTGGTAGGTGGATGTCTGTTGTACTTGCTCAGGAGGACGTCAGGTTGGCTGTCTAGTCCTGCCTCCCCCTGTTGACACGAGGTGCACGTGTCAGACCAGTGTAGACGTGGCCGTGCAGGTTCTTCCACAGCAAGAGAAGGCTGGAGCCACAGATGACCCCTCGCCAGTCCCCAAACATTGGCCTTTCATCATTGTGGCTCCCAGCAGTAGAATGGTGTGGCCATCTGAACCCTGGCTGGACTTTGTTTCACTTGCGCTGCTTCTGGGAGGACCCAGCAGAGTATCGTCAGGATGGTGTTCTTGAGCACCTGACCGAAGAGCTAACCACATAGCCACCCTCCATGTGGGGACATTGTTCCTTTGCAGAAGGGATGGAAGAGAATTCTGGGAGCTGCACTGCCAGGCACAGAATCCAGCTCACCCTGGAGGCTGGGGAGGCTCCTGTCACCGGTCCCTGGAGTCCCTGCCTCAGGAACGTTGAGCAGCCCAGTGGCCCTGCCTTGAGGAGCCACGCTGGCCCTGATCTGGAGCTGGAGACTCTTGACCACAGTTTAAAGAAGTTGGGGGTTGGGGAATGAAATCCTCTCATCTTCTCAAGAGCCCAAGGATTTAGCTTATGAAACCCCTTTCCAGGACGTTGAGATGTTTTCCAGGGGTATCTGGATCTGAAATGGACATTTCACATCGAGAAGGCACATAAGGCTTTCATAATTAAAAAAAAAAAATCTGCTAAAAAATCAGAATCGTGGGGCATCTGGCAGGCTCATTCAGTAGAGCATGCAACTCTTAATCTCCGGGTCTTGAGTTCAAGCCCCGTGTTGGGTGTGGAAGTTACTGAAATAAACTTTTAAAAAGTTAGGAAGATGGGGCGCCTGGGTGGCTCAGTCAGTTAAGCGTCCGACTTCGGCTCAGGTCACGATCTTGCGGTCCGTGAGTTTGAGCCCCGCGTCGGGCTCGGGGCTGATGGCTCGGAGCCTGGAGCCTGCTTCCGATTCTGCGTCTCCCTCTCTCTCTGCCCCTCCCCCGTTCATGCTCTGTCTCTCTCTGTCTCAAAAATAAATAAACGTTAAAAAAAAAAAATTAAAAAAAAAAAGTTAAGAAGATACAAAATCTTAAAAAAAAAATCAGAATTGTTATGGGTATGAATGTATACAATGTGTTACGTGTTTTGAATATAAAAACCTCGCGAACCAAGGTGCCAAATGAAATCATCCCTGTTCACGTATGTGTGTACGCGTAAAGTAATTGAGTGTGATCTTACCGACAATAAAACAGACTTGGAAATGTCCTTCCTGATGAATGTCTTTCATGACCATATCAGCCAGCGTTGGGTGTCGGAGTTCACGATGCACCGTCTCACTCTGAATGTTACCCAACCCCGCGAGAAGTCACAGATGCACGTGGAAGACTGCACCCAGGTCAGGGTGCCGGAGCCCAGTTTTCTCTCCGTGGCACTACAGGATGGGTGATCTTTGACGTTGAGAGTTCCAGCTGCTTGGCCCTCGGATTTAACCTCAGTCGGGCTTAGTTTGTGCCACTTGGGGGAGTGGTAGGACGGGGGTGACAAATAGGTAAAGACCTTATGTTCTGGGAGGATTTAAAAGGAGGGTACTGAGTGAAGGTTCTCAGCACTGTGACTGCAGGAGAATCTTTTATTCCACTTGATTTTTTCCCTCCGATTCTGCATGTTTCTGGTTGTGTGTGTGTGTGTGTGTGTGTGTGTTCCCACTGAGTATGACCCATTGAGAGTGGTGTGTAACAGATCACTCTTACAACAACCTCGGAACGAGCCTTCGTTACCTGCTGTAGGTTCCTCAGATCACCCTTCTGAATCTGAAGCGAGGTCTGCGCTCCAGGTCCCGTGTGTCTTTTACGGTTGGCCTTTCGGGAGCAACCAGGAGCGTGTCCCACAGGAGAGAGCCCTGGCTCGGGGAAGCTGGCCTCCTCAGACAGATCCGTTACATCTCCAGCCCTCGGTGTCCCTTTCCGTTAGGTGACTGGGCAAAATGGTATCAACGAGTCTGGCCAGGCTTGCGTTCTAAAATCTCATCTGGATGATCTCCTCAAAAAAATCCCGACTCTCCAAAACAAACATTTAGACCGAAAAACCACAAGGAGATATGGCCCAGACGAGGATGCCAGCCGGGACTTACTGCTTCTCCCGTGCCAGCAGGTGCCCAGCGCTTCGCCCCCCGGCTTCCAGCCTCTGCTCTTCTCCCTCCTGGGCAGATGGCACCAACCAGGCCCTTGTTACGGCGTCCTCGTGGTGGGGACAGCGGCCCTCAGCCGTGTAGTGCAGTGACACGCCCTCCCTTCGAACGACAGGTGACGTCCAGCTGAAGCGGCACAGAGTTTATTGTCCTGGCTTGAGGGGAGGCTTCACCAAGAGCAGATTTGTGGCTTCTTATCCCTGTTCCTCAACCATCACTCCCAATCCTTGGTCTCCACCGGGGGTTGAAAAGTGGCAGCCTGCGCACCATGTTCGTTCTCATGCCTGCTTTCTTCCACCCGAGCGGTGGACCCGTTGCTTGCTTTCTTTGAATTGGTTGCTAGCGTTCATTCTTTTTATTTTTTTTTTAAGGTTTATTTATTTGTTGACAGAGAGCGAGCGAGCGAGCGTGAGCCGGGAATCCCAAACAGCGCGGAACCCAGTGTGGGGCTCAAACTCACAAACTGGGAGATCATGACCTGAGCCAAAATCAAGAGTCAGCCGTTTAACTGACTGAGCCAGCCGGGTGCCCTGGTTGTATTTAAAAATTGGGAGACTTTGGGGCACCTGGCTGGCTCAGTCAGAGAAACACGTGACTTTTGATCTGGTCATGAGCTTGAGCCCCACATTGGGTGTAGAGATTTCTTAAATAAATAAAAACTTAAAAAAAATAGAAATAAATAAAAATTGGGAAACGTTGCAAAAATCCTGATTTCTAGTCTTGTTAAAATCCGATCTGGCAACCCCAGAATGCATTTTATGCCCCTGACTGTGCCCGGTGCTATAGCACATGAGCTCCTATTTAATTGTCCCGCCATCTCAAGAGGTGCGTGTTCCCATTTTACAGGCTAGTAAACCAAGGGTAGGAGAGAGTAAGTGACTTGCTCCAGGCCCCAGTGAGCAGAGCCGGGACTGGAAGTCGGGTGGTCTGGCTCTGGTGCCATGCCCATCCCCCTGGGCTGTGGCTCTCCTCCTAGTTCCTAATCTTGAAACCTCTCTGACTCCAACCCAGTCCTCATGCAGAAGCCTCAGCCTCTCTTCTCTGCCATCTTGCTTGAAGGGAATGTCTCATTTGTGCTTGTAGGATTTTAGTCTATGGAGGTGCCTGAGTGAGGACGCAGAGAGGTCCATGCCATGGCAAAAAGAACTTGTACAGTTCACAAGACAGGGGCCCACAAACGTGTGGCCAGCTCATCTTTGACAAAGCAGGAAAGAATATCCAATGGAATAAAGACAGTCGCTTCAGCAAGTGGTGCTGGGAAAACTGGACAGCGACAGGCAGAAGAATGAACCTGGACCGCTTTCTCACACCAGATGCAAAAATAAACTCGACATGGATGAAAGACCTAAGCGTAGGACAGGAAGCCATCAAAATCCTCAGGGAGGAAGCAGGCAAAAATCTCTTTGACTTTGGCCGCAGCAACTTCTTACTCAACACGTCTCCAGAGGCAAGGGAAACCAAAGCAAAAATGAACTACTGGGACCTCATCAAGATAAAACCTTCTGCACAGCGAAGGAAACAATCGGCGAAACTAAAAGGCAACTGACGGAATGGGAAAAGATATTTGCAAACGACACGTCAGATAAAGGGTTGGTATCCAAAATCTGTGAAAAAGTTATCAAGCTCAACACCCAAAAAACAAATAGTCCAGTGAAGACATGGGCAAAAGACATGGATAGACACTTCTCCAAAGAAGACATCCCGATGGCAAACAGACATGAAAAGATGCTCAACATCACTCATCATCAGGGAAATACGAATCAAAACCACCATGAGATACCCCCTCACACCTGTCAGAATGGCTAACAGTAACAACTCAGGCAACAACAGATGCTGGCGAGGATGCAGAGAGAGAGGATCTCTTTTGCATTGTTGGTGGGAATGCAAGGTGCAGCCACTCTAGAAAACAGTATGGAGGGGGCGCCTGGGTGGCGCAGTCGGTTAAGCGTCCGACTTCAGCCAGGTCACGATCTCGCGGTCCGTGAGTTCGAGCCCCGCGTCGGGCTCTGGGCTGATGGCTCAGAGCCTGGAGCCTGTTTCCGATTCTGTGTCTCCCTCTCTCTCTGCCCCTCCCCCGTTCATGCTCTGTCTCTCTCTCTCTCTGTCCCAAAAATAAATAAACGTTGAAAAAAAAAAAAAAATTAAAAAAAAAAAAAAAAAAAAAAAAAAGAAAACAGTATGGAGGTTCCTCAAAAAACTAAAAATGGAACTACCCTACGACCCAGCAATTGCACTTCTAGGCATTTACCCACGGGATACAGGTGTGCTGTTTTGAAGGGACACATGCACCCCCGTGTTTATAGCAGCACTATCGACAAGAGCCAAAGTCTGGAAAGAGCCCAAATGGCCATCAATGGATGAATGGATAAAGAAGATGTGGTGTGTATATATATATATATATATATATATATATATATATATACACATACATACACACACACACACACACACACACAATGGAGTATTACTCGGCAATCAAAAGAATGAAATCTTGCCATTTGCAACTATGTGGATGGAACTGGAGGGTATTATGCTAAGTGAAATTAGTCAGAGAAAGACAGAATTCACATGACTTCACTCATGAGGACTTTAAGAGACAAAACAGATGAACATAAGGGACGGGAAACAAAAATAATGTAAAAACAGGGAAGGGGACAAAACATAAGAGACTCTTAAATATGAAAAACAAACAGGAGGGGTTATGGGAGGGGGGATGGGTTAAATGGATAAGGCACATTAAGGGATTTACTCCTGAAATCATTGTTGTACTATATGCTAACTAACTTGGATGTAAATTAAAAAAATAATAAATTAAAAAAAAATACCACACACACACATGGCAGAAAAAAGAGAGAAAAAAAAACAATTCCCGAGACAGGGGGACATGCCACATCACACAGGCCCACGTAAAATTTGCCACTTCACCCCGACGACTGCTTTTTGGTGCACCCGTCCCAGCAGGGACTCTTAACTGGGGCCCGTGAAGCCCAGGGGATCGCAGGCACAATGCCATTTCCAAGGAACCACAGGGGAGGAAGGCCCAGCTTCGCCGGCTTCTTAAAAGGAGCCAGAAAAAAAGCTGTTAGAACTTGGGAGAGGATGAGATGACCAAAGGCCTTCCATGAAGGGGAGCCTGAGGAGTGTGGGGTGCTCTTCCTTTGGACCCGTGGCAAGGGTCTGGGTGGGAGAGGCAAGTGTCTGCTGCCCCGTTGGCTGCTTTTCTGCCCAAGTGCTAGGCAGTCGCCAGTCCCCAAGCTGTGGTGTCCTCACCCGTTTTTGCGGGTCTGAATTTCCCAGCAGCGCTTTTGACATCGGGGTGGTCACTCTGGGGTGGGCACTGTGGGGTGTGGAGCAGCCTCCCTGGCATCTCACTTCGTGCCAAGAGCACCCCCGGTCGTGACAGCCTCAGGTGTCCCCAGCATCACTCCACCTTCCCTAGGGTGGCATCACCCCAGGGGAGGGCCCTTCCTCTGGATTTCGGCTTCCCTACGGGCCGGGCCTGTGGAGGTTCTTTCCCGTGAGCTGTGTTCCTGCTCACTGGTCTCCTAAGTGTGGCAGATTGGCTGCCAAAATGTCCCTGTCCTTCATTCCTTCTCACGTCCTCACTTGTCCGCCATGACCTGGCAGCTCGTCCCATCTAGAAATGACGTTGGGCTCCCTGGCCCTTGAACCTGGGCTTCCTTGTGCCTTGTCTTGTTAACAGACAGCAGTGGGAGTGATACAGCCGTGGTTGACCCCCCCGCCTCCAACTTCTGAACTGAAACCTACTTCCCAGGGTGATGGTATTAGGAGGTGGGGCCTCTGGGGAGGGGTTAGGTCATGAGGGTGCAGCCCCCATGAATGGGATGAGTGCCCTCGCCCCACCCTCCACGTGAGGACACAGTAAGAAGATGGCAGTGTGTGGCGTGACCCAGCACACCGTCCCTCACCAGACATGGAACCTGCCAGCACCTCGGTCTTGGACTTTGGCCTCTAGAACCTTTGCCCAGGTCCCTGCCACCTCGGGAACGCTGCCGCACGAAGGACCCAAGGCTGGCCCTGGAGGTGGAGGAGCCACGGTGTCCATCCGATAGCCAGCCGCCCTCTAGGAGTAGCCTGCCTGCCTGCCGCTGACCTCAGATGCAAGGCGGCCCAGCCTACGCAGTCACAAGTGAAATAAGCGATTGCTGTTTAAAAAAAAAATTTTTTTTTTGAATGTTTATTTTTGAAAGAGAGAGAGAGAGCACAAGTAGGGGGAGAGGCAGAGAGCGAGGCAGAGACCCAGAATCTGCAGCAGGCTCCAGGCCCTGAGCTGTCCGCACAGAGCCCGATGCTGGGCTCGAACTCAAAAGGTACGAGATCGTGATGCGAGCTGAAGTCATACGCTTCTCCGCTTCTCCGACTGAGCCACCCCGGTGCCCCAAGCAATTGCTGTTTGAAGCCAGGAAGCGGCAAACCTTTTGAGTAAATGGCCAGAGAGTAAACACTTCCAGCTTTCCGTGTATCTGAGTTCAGGCTGCTGTAACAAAGCACCATGGAGGGGGAGGGGTGGCGCCTGTAAAGCAGTGGGAACGCATCCCCCGCTTGTGGAGGCTGGCGTCTGAGGCCAGGGAGCCAGCGACGGGGAAGCGGTCTCCCCTGTGACTCCAGGGCACTCACGAGGGCTCCAACCTCATGACGCCATCCAATCTGAATCCTCCAAAGGCCCTGCCTCTCACGCTGTCGCACGGAGGGGCGGGGTTTCCACGTCCGAATTCTGGGACGCAAAGAGTCAGTCCCCGTTCCGGGCTGCACCGTGTCCGTGGCAGCTGCTGGTGTCTAGCCACTGCAGGACAGGACGCGAACAAGTGGGTGCGGCCGTGTGCCATTGGAACTTCAGGTTTCGACTCAAATGTGAATTTCACGTGATTGTCACTCCTTTCGCTTTTTCTCCAGCCATTTAAAACCGGGAAAACCACTCTGCTGTGGGCCACACAGAAGCAGGCAGTGGGCAGATGTGGCTGTCGCTTGTCAGACCTTGCTTAAAACCCTCTCCTTTCTCCCTGTAGCTCTCCACCTGGGCTCTGCCGGGTTTCTCCTGACAGTGGGTGTGAGATGCGTGCGCCCTCCCTGAGTCCGACGGGGCACCCCACGCTCCCACTTCTTTGCGGGGCTCGCTTCGCTACATAAAAGCAAGGTGGCACTCCATCCTCTCAGACCATAAACGCCAACAGCTGTCCTCATGGTGTCGTGGGTTGTTCAGGATAAGGCGGGCCTAGTGTTCCCTTTCTGGGTCACAGCCAGCACTTTGATCTTTGTCACCAAACATTTACTACCCTTGACTGCTCTGCACAGCCCCACTTTAAGTGTTTGTAGAGCCCCGAAGGAGGAAGGGTGGGTGTGCCAGCCGCCCGGCCATCAGTGGGAACCCCCCCACTGCCCCCCCGACCCCGGCCTCTCCCAAGGCCAGAAGAGGCCTTGCAGGGAAGGGTGACTGGGATTTGGGTGGGTGGGGCTTGGATGCAGCCCACCAGGCCGAGAGAAGGGCCAGGTGTGGACAACGAAATGGGAGAGGCACACAGGGGCTGACAGGAAAACTGTCCTGTGTCCTGAGGGACAGAGGATGTGTGGGGTGACAGGAGGCTGGACGGTGAGCTCGGGGCTCTCAGATGTGAGGCCGAATCTGGGTTTTATGCAGTAAGCAATTAGGAGTCACCAAGAAAATCTCATCACGAGATTTGTCCTGTTTTAGGACGCTCAGGTGGTGCTATAGGCTGAACTGTGCCCCCCTCCCGCCCCCGCCCAACTCATATGAAGCCCAGCCCCCCATGCGAGTGTATTTGGAGGTAGGGCCTCTAACGAAGTCATTACAGTTAAGCAAGGACACGGGTGGGTCTAGGGCAGCCATCCTGGCCCCATTCTGTAGGCTGGGCTAGGGGGCAGGTGGTGTGGGACCCGGGCTGGACAGGAAGCCGGCACAAGAAGACACATGGAGAAGGTCCGTGGAACATACCTTGCAGCATTGCTTTAGCACAGAGACGTTGGAAATAACGTTTGGTGGTTTAAAGAGATGCCCGTGAACTCTCTGATGCTCCTCCCGTCAAAAGTCAGGGCCTGACCCTCTGCCCCGGAGTGTGGGTTAGATGCGGTGATTCACTTCTCACCAGCGGAGTGTGGCAAGAGTTCGGCCGTGTGATCCACTTCTGAGGCTGGGCCATGACAAGTCCAGTTTCGGCCTGGGCGCCCCCACCCCTGGCGTCTCGGTTTTCTCTCTGGCGGAAGCCAGTAGCCACATTGTAAGAACACAGTGCTGGGAAGGCCCGCACGGGAGGATCCAAGGCCTCTCGCAAACAGCCAGCACCTAACTGCCAACCGCGTGAGGGAACATCCCAGACGCACAGCCCGCTGCCCCGGCCATGCCTTCAGTGATGTCGTCCCAGCCAGCGTCTAGTTGGCAACCTCCTAAGGTCGGTGAGCTGGAGCCCAGCCACGCCAGTCCCGAATTCCTGGCCCACAGACACCGTGAAGACAGATATTACTGTTTGAAACCACATCACTGGGGATAATTTTTGACTCAGCGATTCGTAACTAACACGTAATATAAATATCTACCAACGGGAAGAGAGGCAGGTGAGCTGTGACGTATTCAGACAAGTAGGTAATCAGCCTTGAAGTTTGGGAGGCCCCGGGAGGAGAGCGTGAAGTGAACGGAAGCCTGCACGCCAGATGTCTCAATATTGCAACGTTACAAACCAAGCTGGCAAAAAGTTACATACGGTATGTTTATCCTACCTACCCTGACAAACATACCTTTCTAGCAACAACAACAGAGAGGCTAAGGGTTTTGTGGCTGGCGGAACACCAGAGATGACTGAGTTTATTTCTTCTTGCGCGTGCCGGCATGCTGTTGATGGGCTAGTGCTGCCTGGATGTCTTAAATAAGATGAAGACATACTAATTCAGAAATGATTCTATATTCTGTGAAATTTCTCTTAGGTGCCTCAGTTTCAGCATGAATGATGTTTGCAGTAATCAAGATTTTCACGTCCTTTCGAGTTTTGTTACGGAAATGCCCTGAAGCAGCTGTCATGGATGGGCTGACTTGTGTCCCCCTAAAGTTTATCTCTTGAAGTCCTAAACCCCAAGATCCCACTCAGATGTGACTGTATTTGCAGATGAGGGTCCTTAAAGGGGTGATTCGGTCAAAATGCGGTCGCAAACGTGGGCCCTGATCCGGTCTGACTGCTGTCCTTGTAAGAGGAGGCGAGGACACAGACACCCACGGAGGGACGACCGTGTGAGGACGGGGGAAAAGACGGTGTCTGCACGCTCGGGAGAGATACCTCGGAAGGAACCAAACCTGCCAACTCCTCCGTCTTGGACCTCCAGCCTGTAAAATTGTGGGACGATGAATATCTGGTGTTGGAGCCACTGTGTCGCTGGCCCTCCGTAACGGCAGCCGTGGCAAAGGAACACGGCCGCTTTCCCGTCAGGCTTCTGCCTCTGGACTGCAGAGCACATGACGTGATGGCGTCCAGAGCCTGAGTCCCCGCAGGGACGGATCCTCAGAGGGGTGTGCATTCTTACCCACATGGGTGCCCGGGGGCGTGAGGCCTTCATTTCTGCTGGAACCCCAATGGAGAAAGGCTGAGGTAAGGATCTATCCAGGAGATGTGGGTAAAGCCCAAAGGTACAAAACAGGTGTATTTTCACCAGAGATGCTGAGTGAGTGTAAAACGTGGAGAAAGCAACGTTATTTTTCATGTGTTTCTAAAAAGTTTCTTAAAATATTAAAAATTTTTATTAACATTAGGAAAACATGTGGGTCGAGATGGGGAATGACTGCTAGTGCTCATGACTTTGTTTTTTCTTACTGTTGTAGCGAGATAAATACAACATAAAGCTCACCATCTCTGAGTGCACAGCCCAGAGGCATCAGGCACACACACACTGTCGTGCAGCCACCCCCACCACCCGGCTCCAGAACTTTCCATCTCCCCAAACCGGGACTCTGTTCCCACGAAGCGCTGACTCTCCCTGCCCCCTGCTGCCCCCCACCCCAGGGGCTCCCACCGTCTACTGTCTGTCTCTGTGGACAGGACTCCTCTAGGAACTTCCTGTGAGTGGGGTCATGCAGGACATGTCCTTCTGTGTCTGGCTTCTGTCACCGTGCACAGTGTCCTCACGGTCTGTCCACATGGTGGCAGGTGGCAGGACGTCCTTCCTTGCGGAGACTGGATCATATTCTGTTGTGTGTGTGTGTAGGCCATATTTTCCTTTCATGTCATAGAGCAAGAGGTGGGGAGAATGGTCTCCCCAGGGCCTGAACCGGGTTAGTCACAAAAGCAGGTGGGGACAGAGATGCCTGTGTGCTTAGTAAAGGTGTGTGCGTTTGTGATGTGTGGGACCTTCTTTTTTTAAACATTTTTTTAGCGTCTATTTATTTTTGAGAAAGAGTGCAAGCAGGGGAGGGGTGGAGAGAGTGAGACAGAGAATCCCGAACAGGCTCCATGCTATCAGCCCAGAGCCCGACGTGGGGCTCGAACCCATGAGCCGTGAGATCATGATCTGAGCTAAAATTGAACACTCAACTGACTGAGCCCCTGGGTGGGGCCTTCTAATGCAGCATTGCCCCATCAGAGTTTCCGTGATGAAGGAGATGTTCTGTATCTGTGCCTTCCACCATGGTAGCCACTAGCCACGTATGGCTCTCAAACCCCAAATTAATTAAAATTAAACTACATTTGGGGCGCCTGGGTGGCTCAGTCGGTTAAGCGGCCGACTTCGGCTCAGGTCATGATCTCACCATTTCTGGGTTCGAGCCCCGCGTCGGGCTCTGTGCCGACAGCTCGGAGCCTGGAGCCTGCTTCGGATTCTGTGTCTCCCTCTCTCTCTGCCCCTCCCTGCTCATGCTCTGTCTCTCTCTCTGTCAAAAATAAATAAAACATTTTATTAAAAAAAAAAAAAAAGGAAGCACAGGTGTTGGTCTCCATCCAGGTTCCTTCCAGACGGCCTGGGGGGGGGGGTTGGGGGTGGGGGAGGCAGGTTGCAGGGTCAGATGAGTAATGAGGACGTAGCTTTACACACAGCATAACATTGGAAAGCGACAGTGCTGTATGAAGACTCAATTCGAATGTGGCAAAAGCACAAAGATCATGGCCAGTCCCGGCAGGGAGGGAAGGGGGTCTGATGGAGGGGATTGAGTTCTCGCTGTTGAAAGAAACTTGGAAGCAAATGTGGCAAAATAGCAAGGCTTATTACACCTCAGCGGCGTGCACCGCGTTCTTTGAAACGTTTTGTGATAAAGAAGTCTCGGCACTGAGGGGATTCAGAGAGCCGGTCAGGCATCCACTCGATCTGCTTTTGGACCAAGAAAGTCTGTAAAACGGTAGGCTGAGAAGCAAAAATCTCACAAGTGGCTGACTTGAACCGAAACGTTCCTCCTAATGGGTAGGGTGCTGCTGCTTTCCCGGGAGAGACGAAAACAAGGGGTTACCTTGGAGGGTTGGCTTCCAGCTGGGTTTTACTTTTGCTGTAGAGCTGCGGATTTCGAGTTGTTTGGACAGTGGCGTTGCGCTTGGGAGTGGCCCGCGGGGCACCGGAGGGTCCAGGACACTGCCTCCAATCGAATCTAGAAGCGTGCTGTAGGTGGGAGCCGCAGGGGCCGCCCCCACCTGCCTGTTTCCCACACACGTGCCCCGGGGGACGCCTGTAAGCTCACGCTCCGCGTCTGTATTTACTGAGCACCTGCCATGTGTCCGATGCTGTTGCTGTGCTGGGAGAGACCTTGGGACATGCTGCTGTTCCTGCGGGGGAGGGACAGAGGCGATCGGGTGGCACTGGGAAGAAAACCCCAGCAGGGCGAGGGGACAGAGTACTGCCACCGTCCTAGACTGACTCGGGGAGGGCTTGTTGGAGGAGGTGACATCTGACAGGAGGGGATGCGGGGGGGCGCTGTGAGAGGACCCCTCCGGCTGCCAGGATGCCAGTGAGGAGAGGGCGGGTGCCTGATGGGGGTGACGCGCCAGGCTCCGCTGGCGCCCAGCTCCCGCGAGGAACCTTTGCACTTTACTCTGAGTGGTTGACGCTCAGCATTCTGCGCGGCCTGGAGGGCGCTCTGTGTGTCGTCCCAGCTGGGCAGCAAGCCACTTAGAGGGACAGGCGCCGTCACCGCATGCCTGGCTTTGGTCCAGAATGTGTGCGGAAGTACCAGGGGCTCGAGCAGTGCTGGCCGCGGTGCCTCTGTCCTTGGGACCCCCTGCCCCGGGGCACACGCACATGCACACACACACACACGCGCCTTGCCTCATCCCCGGCTGGCTTTGCGGCAACTTCCTTCTGTGATCCACACTGGCGTTGGCTAAAACCTCTGATGCTGCTCCTCTAAGACAAACGGACTGTTACCTTTGAGGATGACGTTTAGCAGATGGGGGCGCTTGGGTCACAGAGATCTGGGTCTGGATCGAGCACTTGACCTGTGTCACTGGTCCTCAGAGGTTCCTCATTCAGAAATGGGACAGGTGGTCACAGTGGCGCCTTCTCAATGGCAGGAAGGGGAGAGTGAGGTGGTGTGGACAAAGGCCTCAGCGCTGTGCTTCCTGCAGAGCAAGCTGGCAGTGAAACTCATTCTCGTGACTAAGAGTTTTTAGTTTCATGTTAACTGATTTTCCGTATCTCAATAATTGGGGGATCCATCGGCTCCTTGGTTACAAAATACCATTCAAGTCTAGCTTTGTCAGAAGAATGTCGATGTCCAGATAAAGCTTGCTGCCCGCACAGATGAGCCGAGAAGTCAACCAGTGGGCTCAGGCCCTGACTTTGTCACTTGCAGTGCCTCGGTTTTCCTCACCTGTAAAACGGGGGCAAGGAGGGTCCCCAACGCACAGAGGTGTTAATGACATTGTGGTAATTCGTAAAAAGTGCTTAAAACCAAGTCTGCTCTCTTAGCAAGGTCTTAACAAAGGCTAGTAGGTAGAGAAAGTACAGAATTACTGTCGGCATCCCGAGCAGCCGACGTTCAGGGTCTGACGGAACTTACGAGCTTCCACGAAGGCGTTCCCAGAACTCCGTGATGCAGCCGGCTCCTGTGTTTATCTGTGGTTCCAGCGCCCAGCCTCCGATGGCTTTTCCCCTCCCCGCCACCGGAGCCAGCCTCGCCCCGGGACCTGCTGCGACCCCGACGTTTCCCGCGGCCGCCCAGCCCCCCGGGCCTGTCAGCGTGGCGGGGTGTGGCGGGTACCAGCCCTGCACCAGCTGGCCCCCGGAGCCTGCCCCAGCGCCCAGCACCGCTCCCTCCTACCAGGTACCAGCCCGGCCTCTCTCTCACTGGCACCTCATCTTTGAAGCCGCGGGTAGCGTTGAGTGGGAGCGTGCAGCGGGTGGCCCTCACTAGCAGACAGACGGGCGCACAGACGTCCCTTCCCCGCGCTCCTGTCCCTGCCTGTGACCGGGAGCCGGGGACGATCGTGAGCTCATCTGGCACTTCTGGTGCTGCTGCTGCCATCTTCCCGACCCCTTCTCTGGGCCTGGACATCCAGCCGCTGCGTGTCTCCGCTCGGAACTGCTGGCATGTCCCGTGCCGGACGTGGTCCAGACCCCCGGGCCTCTGCCGCCCACCGCTCGTCCCCTCTAACATCAGCAAACGGCACCACGGGCCGCCCTGCTGGCAGAGCTCGCTCTGTTCGGCTCCGCCCTCTTCCTCTGTCCCTTGCCTTTGCTTCCCCAGGGCCTCTGAGGCATCTCCCCGCAGCCCATCCCCCGAACTCCTGCCTGTCCCCAGGGCCCACTCCTGACCCCCGCTTTCACGCTCACCTGCCTGTGGTCCTGTTCCACGTGACGACCCGAAGGCTCCTTTGCACGTCACCCAGACCCTCCCCGAGTCCCTGGCCCCAGCTGTCACCCCAGCCCCTAGTCCCCTGCTCTGACCGCCTCCGTCTTCTGCAAGCCCACCAGCTGGCTCCACGTGGGGGCCTCTGTGTCCTGACCCTGCGGGGAACCCTGTCCCCACGTCCTCACGTATCACCCTCCCTGCGCTGCTCCCGTGCAAGCTGTCTCAGGCTGGGCATTGCCCACAGCGCTTCTGCCCTCACACGTCAACATTTCCACGAGAGCGGCCACGTCCAGCTCGCTGGTCGCTGCGTCCCCAGCTCCTGAACCGGCCTGTCAGAGTCGGAGCTCAGGAACTGTGAACGTGAGCCGAGCCGCGTGCAGGGCCGGCGAGGGCACGCCTTGCCCCTGCCCTGAGGGGCCCTCTCCCTGCTCCGTGTCTCTCCGGGGTAACCCCCTCGCAGGACGGTTACAGCCGCGAACCAGCGACGGATGCCGGCAGCTACGAGAACAAACAGGATCCCCTGCCCGCTGCCAGCCAGCCTCGGCTCCCGGCCTCGGCCGTGCCGTGCCAGCCAGGTGGGCCTCTGTAAGGGGCTGCCGGCTTCACTGTGGGAGCAGCCGCCGCGCAGCCACATTTTAAACTTGCCCAATTCGTAGGAGGTCCAGGCTGGGTTGTGTGACTGTCAGGGCTGCCTTCTCAGATATGCGCCGAAGTCTCAACTAGGGCCGGGCCCGTGTAGGAGAGAGAGGGAGAGAAGGAAAGAGAGGCAGAGAGACGGAACTGGAAGGAGATCTGGAAGGAGGGGGGTTCTGCTGAGGACTTGGACTTGAGGGGTGGGAGAGGCCGGGGCCCTGGCCTCCAGCTGCAGATGAGACTTCCAGGAAGTTCGAGGCCAGTAGCACCTGGGACCATGCTGGTTCTAAGCAGAGGGAGAGGCCCGTTGCCACGGCTACGGGGGGCCAGGATTCCCACTGCTGGGAGGGGGGAGGTTGGGGGCAGAGGGGTGGCTTTGCAGAGAGGTTTTGTTTGCCCTCAGGGACTAAAGGAACGCATGTCTGGCCCGGCGGTGGGTACGGCCAAGCGCAGCCCCTGCAGCAGGCGGCCACCGCTAGCGCAGGACAGCCAGTCAGCACCCTGGCCCTGAGCTGCACGGAGAACGACACCTGTCTGCCGGCTGCCAGCGCTCGGCCCGCGGCCTCCGTCTCCACCCTGCCTTCCTACACCCCGACCTCCTACAGCCCCACGTCTGCCCTGGACGCAGGTAGGGCGCATTTCCGTGTGTGCACAGGCCGTTCCTGAAGAGGCACCACAGCCAACCCGGCGCCCCGTCTGGGTTTTCTCTCTGCTTCCTAGGACCGAGCCACCCGAGCTGTGACCTGGCCGAGCGCTCGGCAACCGGTCCTCACCGCCCCTCACCGCCGCCCCCCCGGCCGCCCCCTCCACCCCCAGAGCCCATGGGCTCCCTGTGGGGCGGCCCCGGGAACAGCCCCAGGGCCGGTTCTGCCGGCAGCCTGGCCAGAAAGCCCCCGAAGCCCAAGGGTGGCCCCAGGCAGCCCCTGCTTCACTACTGTGACGTCTGCAAGATCAGCTGCGCCGGCCCCCAGGTCAGCTGCCCTCCACCCCCCGCCGAGCAGACCCTGGGGACCTTCCTGGGGACCGTCCTGCCGCCTCGGGTAGCCACACGTCAGGGGTGTCCTGTTCCGGAACTGGCAGTGACACGGGCACATCAGAACTACCTTTCCGGCGCGCTTGTGGAGGACACGAGGGAGGCGCAGCGCTGACCGCTGGCGGCGGGAGCACGGGCAGAGGCAGGCAGCACCCCCTCCTGCGAGCAGCCATGGGTGCAGCAGGGGCAGTTCCGAGACGCCTGGGGGGGGGTGCACCCTCGTTGCAGGGCTGCTCGAGCAAAGGTGCACCTAGAGCAGGGTGCCTGGTGGACGAGAGCAAGGGTGTGTGTGCTCTGTGCGCGTGTGCGTGTGTGTTGTGTGTGCGTGTGTGTGTGCTGTTTTCTAAGAGGGACGCCCCCCGGCCCTGCTCACAGATAACCCGGCTGGCGCTCTGGAAAGGTCGTCAGATGCCAGGGCTCCATCTTGACAGAGGACAATGCGCTAATTTTGTCTTCTTTTTATTTATTTTTAAGTTTATTTTGAGAGAGCGTGTGTGCACGTGTGCAGGAACAAGAGAGAGGGAGAGAGAGAGAGAGAGAGAGTTCATGAGAGACTAGCGGAGAGAATCCCAAGCAGGCTCCACGCTGTCAGCACGGAGCCCAACGTGGGGCTCGAACTCCAGAACCGTGAGATCGTGACCTGAGCCGAAATCAAGAGTCGGACGCTGAACCGACCGGGCCCCCCCGGGCGCCCCCACGGCACTCTCTTTGTGCTTGTCCTCACCTGCACGTGCGCGTGCATTTTGTTCAGTGTGACCTTGTCACCTGGGCCGGCTCCCGCCTCCGCAGCCACGTCGGGCTCCTGAGTTGGCCCTTCCCCGCCCCGCCCGCCACTCCATCACCTTGTGCACGGAGCTCCGTCAGCTGGCCTCCCGCGGCCCGGGCAGTACTGGTGCCTGTCCGGGCGTCCGTGTCCGTAGCCTCTGTCCCCTGGGGCGGCCCAGGTGACCGTGCAGCCAGGGGCACAGGGACCTCTCCCAGCACTCCTCCCTGCTTTGTCTCCCTGTCTCTCTTCGCACACGACGCACGCGTTTACGGCGAGGAGTCCGGTAGCCGCACGGCCACTGCAAACGCGTCCTGTTGCTTTGAGCTCGGAGCTCTGCAGCGTGTTCTGCCGGCCGTTCTATCCTTCCACTGCAGCATCACCGCCTCCCCGTGTCAGGGGAAGGCCAGGGGCTCAGGGGGGGCCGGGCACGCAGGAGCTCGCACTTGCCATGGCGATGGAGCTAGAGGTCAGACCCGGGTTGTGGGCAGCCGCGGGGCTTAACTAGGGTGGTGCGTGGGGATCGCAGGCCGGAGCTGCCATACTTGCTGCAGCTCCGTGGGCTCTGTCCTTCTAGACTCTTCTCTGCCCCAAGGCTTTCACCGTGTGTGTGTGTGTGTGCGCGCGCGTGTGCACATGTGCGTGCGCACCTGCTGTTGCTTGGGTAAATGCTCACAGGTTTCCTGTGTTCCGGAGAGTGTCCCCTCCTGCTCCTGTCCCCGCTTCCCACCTGCCCCCGAACCAGCCCGTGTGGGTTTCCCCGAGATCTCTTCCCTGCAGGGCATGCTGACCCTTGGCATGGTCAGAGCGCGTTGGTTTAGCGGGCCCACTCTGGGGGTGTTCGCTGCGGCCGGCCTTGTCCTCAGGATTCCCAGGGAGGAGTCCGGTCACTTGCCGGACGCTGCCAGATCCTTTGGGCTCAGGCCTGTGAGTCCTGGCAGCCTCCCTCGCGTGGACCCCTCGTAGCCGCACTCCAACGAGGAAACGTGCCCTTGCTGCTTCGGTCGTGTGTGTCCTTGAGTGGTTTCCGAGGTCAGATGCTGCGCAGCCAGAGTTTTCCTTCGGAGAAGCCTCTGAAACCACGTGTGTGTTTCTTCAAGGACACTTGCTTATTGATTTTCAGATAAGAGAAAGAAAAAGAAACCTTACGTTTTTCAGCCTGAGCTTCTGAGCCTGTTGACGGGGTTTAATAAAGTGGCTTCGTGGCCGGTGGACGGGGAGGGGGGCCACAGGCCCCCGCCTCCCCCACGAGTGAACCGCACACACGCCCCTCAGGCCGCTCTCCCTCTCTGCCTGCAGACCTACGTCGAGCACCTGGAAGGGCAGAAGCACAGGAAGAAACAGGCGGCTCAGAAGATGGGCACCCGGCCTGACGGCAGCCCGAGCAGGGCGCAGACACAGCTGCGCTGTGGCCTGTGCGCCGTGTCCTGCACTGGGGCAGACGCCTACGCCGCTCACATCCGGGGGGCCAAGCACCAGAAGGTAGGAGTCCTCCCAGGCGACAGCCCGGTGGCACCACGGCCGAGGGGTTGGAGGGGGCGGCCGCCAAAGGCAAGGAGCTTATAGCTCCCTGCTATTAAAGTCACCCCGCCTGTGGGACGACAGCATGGAGCAGTGCCCGGGCCTCGTACCCGGACCCCAGAGGGAACCTTCTGGGCTGTAGGTGTGTTTACGTGTTTATGGAAATAAGCATTTGTGTGTTGAGGGGATCAACCACGTGTTCCATTTGAAGTTCTGCTTTTTAAAGATAAACTGGTCAAATTAAACGAATATGATGAAAACACTAAGTTTAAAAAAAGTTTTCTTTCATGTTTATTTATTTTGGAGAGAGAGATAGAGAGAGTGCGAGTGGGGGTGTGGGGGCAGAGAGAGACGGAGACACAGAATCCCAAGCAGGCTCCAGGCTCCGAGCTGTCAGCACAGAGCCCGACGCGGGGCCCGAACCCACGAGCTGTGAGATCATGACCTGAGCCGAAGGTGGACGCTTAGCTGACTGAGCCACAGAGGTGCCCCTAAAATGCGAAGTTTTAGCTGTTTCAGATTCTGTGTCTCCCTCTCTCTGACCCTCCCCTGTTCATGCTTTGTCTCTCTCTGTCTCAAAAATAAATAAACGTTAAAAAAAATGTTTAAATGCTAAGTTTTAATGTCAATTTTAATAACAATGTTTTAAGTGATATGAAATCACTTAACATCAGTGCTTTTAATATGTATTCCTATTTTATTTATTTTATGGCTTTTTGTATTTTACTTTTGAGAGAGAGAGAGAAGGGGAGGAGCAGAGAGAGAGGGAGACAGAGGGTCCAAAGCAGGCTCTGTGCTGTCAGCAGATGTGGGCTCGAACTCACAAACCCTGAGATCTTGACCTGAGCCAAAGTTGGACACTTAACCGATGGAGCCACCCAGGTGCCCCATATTCCTATCTTAACATCAGCATTTTTGTGCGGCCTTCAGAATGCACATAGTATGTCCTCTTATGGAGAGACTTGATGGGATCCCCACCTGAGGGAAGGTCGGGACACACCTGCCTCTCCCCCGGGGGTCTGCTCTTCCCGTGCTGCACAGCGAGCTTCTGGAAAAGCAGCCCCCTTCCCAGGTGGTGGTGGTAACCTGCAAGGTGACTCTGGTCACAGGGGGCGTGTGCCGAGGGCGGGAGGGGACGTTCCTGGGGAACCAGCTTCAGGCCGCGTGTTACCGAGCAGGAGGGTTGGGAGGGAACCTCCTCCAGGTGCCCTCCCTCACGGCTGGCCCTCCTCCCGCCCCCCGCCGCGGGACCCGTCCTCTCCCCTGCACTCCTCAAGAGCCTCGTCTCCAGCGCGGCCGGGGCAGGCTCTCAAAGGCGTGAGGGAACCCACAAACCCCTCAAAGGAAAGAGCGACCCGTGGAGGAGGGGAAGCAAGCGGGTGGAGGAAGCGGGGGGAGGGGATGCCCAGGCCTGGCCGCGCAGGGGTGCAGGCGGGAGAACTGGGGCCCCGGAAGGGTGGGCTGTCCTGCGGGTCCGGGAGGGCCAGCTCTGGGCGGGGGCGGGTCTGGGCTGTGAGCGTCAGACCCGGGGTGAACGTGGCAGTTGAGGGAGGGAGAGGCAGGTGGTAGTCCTCCCAGTAAGTACGTTTGACGGGGGGGGGGGGGCGGGGCGGGGGACACCAAGGATGGGGTGTGACCGGATCCCGGGTGCATCTGTGTCCGTGGATGTGTCCACACATCCCTGAGGAAGGTGGAGTGTCCGTGGACATCTTAGCAGTGGCCTCTGGCCACACATCTCGCCACACACACCGTGTCCCGTCCGGGCCGGGCCCGGGGCTGGCGCTGGGGTTGCAGAAAATGGCCCTTTCAGCCCGAGCCAGTGCCATTTGGAGGGGGGTGGGCCTAGGCAGCACAGGGTGTTGACGCGTTATAGGTCCTGCCTGCGCAGGACTGGTAGGGCCTGGAAGCAGGAAGGAGCTTCTAGAAGGAGTGGGGCTGGAGAGCCCGGGGCGTGTCACTGGGGACTGGGGTGGGAGCGGTGCCCTCCCCTCCGTAGGCTCCCAGCCCTGCACACCCCCTAGGTGTTCTTCCCGTCTCTTCAGGAAGGCCACGGAGGCCCAGAGAAGGCCTGACGGGGGACCTGGGTCTGTTCCAGGTCTTCAAGCTGCACAGCAAGCTGGGGAAGCCCATCCCCCCCATAGAACCTGTGCCGGGGAACTCCAGCTCGGCCACGGCCGCGGGCGCCAGCAGGCCGGCCCCCCTCACCGCGGAGAGTCCCCCCACGGCCTCTGCCAAGCCCACAGCCCCCGCCGGCCCCAGCGCACATGCCCTGAGCAAGCCAGGGCCGGCCAGGAGACCGGCGGCTTTGAAGGCCTCGCGCCTGGGTACGTGTCTGCGTGTCACAGCCAGCCACCCACGCCCTGACTCACTCCTCACGCTGGGATTTCAAGGAAGCGCTTGTCCATTTAACTTGTGTGCGTGCGTGCCCACCATCCCGACTCTGGAGGGACGAGCCTCTGGATGGAGAGCGGGGATGGGGAGAGGCAGGCACCTTCCGGCCACACCGTGGTAGCGCCTCTCACGCCCCGGTGCTCGTGGCGAACAAAGCGGGCTCTGATGAGTTAGGTGGGTCCCGGGAAGTTAAGGGGGGCTCCTTGCCACTCCACCTGCAGCCCGTCTCCCCTGGGTGGGGGCGCACCCGCCGTGGCCTGGGCAGTGGAGGCAGCCAGGTGGCACCAGCCGGGCGGGTAGCTAGGACTGTGTGTGATGCCCTCGCTCCACCGACTGCTTAACGCCACCGCCTGATTTACCCTCCGCGACTCCCAAAAGTAGCTTTTGTCACGATCCCAGTTTGCAGAGGGAAAAACAGGTGAGGCGAGGCCCCGGCCACCTCACACGCGGTGCAGATGCGATTCAGACCCAGGTCCGGCCGACAGGCTCTGCGCCCCCTGCCCTGCTGCACCCGGGAAGCAGGGGGAGGACTTACCTTACTTTGAGCCTCAGCAGCACCGTGTTTTGAGTAACCACGTGCTACTGAAGGTGAAACCATGAAGCAGCATGGCTAACAGATGGGTCTCCCCTGTGAGGCCCGGTGAATTTGCCCCACGGGGCTGGGCTGACCGTGTCCCCAGTCCACCTGGAACTCTGTCCTCCGTCACCTGAGGGATGCAGAGTTGGAGCGGCTGGGGGCTCCTCTGGGCGGGGGGGTGGGGGGGCGGCGACAGGGCTCTCTGTGGATGCGTTCGGATTTCCGCCAAACCCTGTGTGGGCGGCCCAGCTGCGACCCGGGCCGGCCCAGAAGGGTCTTTCGGGACCTGGATCTGACTGACTGACGTCACGGGGGCTGGGGATGCGGGTGACTGGGCAGCAGGAGACCTCGGTCTGCATGTTGTCCACCCTCCACACTGGCGGACTGGAAGCCAGCCATTGTCTCCGGCCGGAGTGGGCTGTAAGCAGTGCAGTCCTCCCTTCCAGGGCCCCCCGAGCCGCAGGCAGCAGGCAGCAGACTCCCCGAAGGGGCACACCTCGTATCAGATGGGTCTGGGGAACCGCCCACCGGAGGAGGCTCTGCAGAAGCTTCTGGAAGGTGTGATGTGCAGCCCGTGGGCCCAGGCTACGTGGAGGAGGTAACTGCCAGGCAGCCGTCGTGATGGGGCCATCGGTGTGCGCCCGCCCTGTCACTGGGCCGTGGCAGAGGATCTGGGCAGGGCCCAGACTTCAAGATCTCGCCCCGCTCTCCACCTGAGGTATACACACCTGTCCACGGGAGAAGCCCGCGGGAAGGCCCGGGCCCTGGGCTTCAGATCCTGAGACAGACCGGCACTTCCTGAGCCTTTTCCCGCTGGGAGGAAGGCAGAAAGGGGGATCTGTGTCCTGCCAAGCTTCTCCCCGCAGGCACGCGATTCTCGGGCTTTAGCAGCCGGTGTGCACCCTGCGTGGCCAGCATCTGACACCCAGAGCCCCGGCAGTGGCCCTGCAAGGCCTGCCTCCAGCAGCCTTCTAGAACCAGACTTGGAAGCCGCCTCCCCGGCCGGCCGCTTCCCCGCTTCCGTAGTCCCAGCCTCACCTCCTCCTCCTCCTCCGTGGCTGAAAGCATTAGTGTTTCTTCTGTCCTCAGGGTGATGTTTTTGTTTGACCAATTCAGCATCTTCTGTTTTGTCTGGAGAAATAACCACCCAGATAGATTGCTGCCACGGGAGGCCCTGTGGTTGGGCAGTTAGGAGATAGTAAGGTGCTGAAAAGCCTGAGGAAACACAGAAGGGGCCTGTGATGGGTGGAAATCACCATGGGGCGGAGGCCAGAGCCCTGCGGGGACGGCCTGGGCCGTGGGTTCTGTTGCCTGGGGTGGGGGTGGGGCAGTGGGAGGAGGAGGGGGGCGGGACAGTGGCAGAGGTGGCCCGGGGCACTGGCGGGCGTGTTGGTGAAAGGCCGGCTACCCTGAAACCCACTTGGCAGGCGGGAAGCCAGCGCGCGCGCCTGGGGACCCCCAGGAGGTCCCGGCGCCCTGGAGGTGACGGGAGGCGACCCTGCCCAGAGACCAGACCCGCTGCGGGGCAGCCCTAACTCAGCTGAGCTCTGTGTCACAGGTGTGTAACGACGAGGGCAAGGTGATCCGGTTCCACTGCCGGCTGTGTGACTGCAGTTTCAACGACGGCACCGCCAGGGACTTGCACGTGAGGGGACGGCGGCACCGGCTCCAGTACAAGGTGCGAGGGGCTGGGGAGGACCTGCCGGGTCCGCATCCTCCCTTTGTCCCCCGAGGCTGAGCCCCCCCCCCCCACCCCCCCCCGGCCCCTCGAGCGGCATCCAGACCTGGCGTTTCCCGCTGCCGGGAGGAAAACCCAGAACTGTGTTTGCTCATGGCGCGTGGTCTCTTGATGCGGAACGTGTGGTGGGAAAACCGTGCCTGAGTGATGCTGCAGGGCGTCCTGGAGCACACAGAACAGGCTCACGCAGGCCGCCTCCTGTCCCCAGCCCCGGCCGGGGTCTCTTCTGGCCTCTGCTGGGAGCCCGAGCTGGCGTGCAGCTGAGACAGGGCTCGGGGCTGAGCGGGCACCTGGGGGCCGGGAGGTCACGGCCGAGGGGCTGCTACTGCCACGGGGGCGTCGGGCTGTCCAGGCTGAGCCACATCTTCGGGGAGCCCGGCCTCCAAGGGGTCCGGGTGCCGGGTGCCGAGGGCCTTCTGGCGCCAGCAGGGTCCTTGTTAGGGGGTCCGCTCCCCACACAAGGGGGGCGGCTGTTGGGTCCCTCAGCCCTGTGGGCTCACCCAGAGGGGCTGCCGGCTGTCTCCCTCTCTCAGGTGTGCAGGGCACCGGGCCTTGTCACGCATGCACACGGCCTTGCGCGTGTCTGTGCACAGCCCATGTAAAAAGCGGCTTGTGGCTAGTTCCCCGTTCTTTAGCAGCTTTATTGAGATGTTATCCGCACGCTGCACGCTTTACCCACGTGAACGCACAGGTTCATGGCTTTTGCTGCTGCGTCTGCACAGAGCTGTGGCCATCGCCTTTCTGTAATTCCAGAACACTCCGTCACCCCCAAATGAAGCCCACCCCTATCAGCAGTTGCCCCCACAGTTTCCCCCACGAGTCCCCTCCTGTCCCTGGATGAGCCTGTTCTGGACGTTTCACACACGCAGACTCACACCCGTGTGGCCTCTCGTGTCGGGTTCCCTCCCTGAGCGTCGTGTGTTCGGGGTCTGTCCGCAGGGCGGCGGGGGTGGGCGCCTCGCTCCCGTGCACGGTGGACATGCGGGCTGTTCCCACCCCACGCTGCTTAGATGGTGCTGCACTTTCTGGATGATAGAAGTAAACGCTCAACACGGAGTCGAGGAGGGAATCTGAGATACTTTGGAAAACACGGATTGCTGTATTCCACACAGATGCCGCTTCCCCCGAGCGACCTTGATTAGAAATAAACATCTTGGTGGGGCGCCTGGGTGGCGCAGTCGGTTAAGCGTCCGACTTCAGCCAGGTCACGATCTCGCGGTCCGGGAGTTCGAGCCCCGCGTCAGGCTCTGGGCTGATGGTTCAGAGCCTGGAGCCTGTTTCCGATTCTGTGTCTCCCTCTCTCTCTGCCCCTCCCCCGTTCATGCTCTGTCTCTCTCTGTCCCAAAAATAAATAAACGTTGGAAAAAAAAAATTAAAAAAAAAAAAAAGAAATAAACATCTTGGGTTGGCTCTGCGGCGACTGGTCAGCGGTCGGCCGTGGGGTCTCGCGGTGCTGCTGATTTCCTTCTTCCCTGGGCAGCGTGGGCTCTTGTGGCCACAGCTGGGCGGCGTCGAGTCGGGCCACAGAAGGCCATGTGGGCTCCCTGGGCTTCGGGCCCTCGTCTAAAGAAGGTCTCCCGTCTCACAGCCCTTCTTGCCCTTTCCAGAAAAAAGTGGACCCTGACCTTCCGATCGCAGTGGCGCCCAGCCCCAGAGCCCGGAAGCTGCTGGAGGAGAGGCTGAGGCGGCAGAGGCAGCTGAGCAGGAAGCGGCTGGAGGGGATGCGGCGCTGGCACGCCGAGATGAGGTGCGCGGGCCCCACCGGCTGCCTCACCCTCCCGCACACCCTCTGCTCCCTTTCAGGCCCCAGGCCCGGGTGCTCACCCCTGCGAGGTGGGCAGGGGACACCGCCCTTGGCAGAGATGGTCAGGCTCAGGGCCTGCGTTAGCATGTCGTAATACACGCAGGACGGCACAGCCACGGCAGCCACGGGACAGGTGCTCTGGGCCCCACTTCACAGGGACGCCCCGCGTCTCCGTGAACCCTGACCCCAGTGTCCCCTGACTTCTGGCGTCCCCCTGACCCCGGTGTCCCCTGACCTCCAGTGTCCCCTGATCTCCATTGTCCCTCTGACCTCCTGTGTCCCCTGACCTCTGGTGTCCCTTGACCTCTGGTGTCCCCCTGACCTCTCGTGTCCCCTGACCTCCTGTGTCCCCCGTCCTCCTGTGTCACCTGAACTCAGTTCCCCTGACCTCCTGTGTCCCCCAACTTCCTGTGTCACCCTGACCTCAGTTCCCCTGAGTTCCTGTGTCCCCCTGACCCCAGTGTCCTCTGACCTATGTCCCCCTGACCACCTCTATCCCCCTGACCCCGGGATCCCCTGGTATCTGTGTCCCTCTGACCTCCTATGTACTCCAGACCTCTGGTCTCTGCCTGAACCTTAGGGTTCCTTGTGTCCCCCTGAATCTCCACGTCCCCTGACCACCCATGCATTTGTCACATCCTCCTTCGCCCTCTGGAGCAGGTTCGAAGCATTATTGACATGGTGTCTGATGCTCGGAAGGTCCAGGCAGCGTCTGAGCTGGAGAGCAAGACCCAGGACACACTCAGCATTGCAGCTGTCCTTCATTCCCTGCCTCTTGCCCTTGGCATATGTTCTCCCGACCCGCCTGGCCTCACTCTCCCTGATATACGGTGGGCATTTGTGCAGGACCCACATCCTGGAGGTGGGCTCCCAGGGTCCCATCAGGCTACTGTGTCTGTCCCTGGAGGTCCTGGAGCCCCAACCTCACCTAGCATCGCTCTGATGTGACAAGCCCAGGGGACCCTCGGCTGCTTAGAGCAACCTGTCCCCCCTCTTCCCCCCAACAGGCGCTACGATCTGTGTAGGAGGCGACTGGAGGAGGGGCCACAGGCCCAGGAAGAACACCTTGGACCCTCGCCACCTGACCAGCCCCCTCCTTCCCTCCCGAGCAGGCCGGGGGCACCTACTGGCTCACCTCTGGTGGGTGGCGGCCTTGTCTTTGTGCCAAATGCCTCCCGTGGTTGAGGTCCCACGGGCGGGTGAGGTTCTCAGGCCCTCCCTACAAGGACCTGAATCTTCTAGGAGTGAGGAACATGACTTTGAACGAGGACCCCCAAAGGGTGCCCGGGGTGGGAGCTGGAGGGCCTGAGGGCCATAGCCTCATCACCAGTCACGGACAGGGGCCCCAGGCGTGGGTCCCATCACCAGCCACAGGCGTTCCTAGCTGTGGGGCCCCGGTCACCGTTTCCCTCTGGAGCCTCAGCGTCCATCTGTCCACGCACGCTGGGCCAGGGTGGGTGGGGAGCCCCCCGTGCCCACCTTGCCGAGGGGAAGGACCCCGCCGAGGTGGCTGCGAAGCCTCTGGCTCAGACATGTAAGACCACCACAGAGGGGAGCCCACCGGCCCCACGCAGTCCTGGGTCCTCTCTGGCTCACCGCCTCGGGCGTCCCTAGCCTTCCTTCACCTGGCTCTCTGCTGCCACTTGCCTGCCACCCCCAAAGCCAGCCTGGCTCCGGGGCTCCCCATCCCCGGACAGGGCTGCGTGTGCCCTGCGGCAGCCGGGGCTGACCCTCGTCCCCTCCCCTACCTGCCGGGTGCCGGAGCCTCTCAGCCCGCCTGTGACACTCTCCCCTTTGCCTGTAGCCCACACGGCGGCCGGAGTCCAGCGATGACCGGCATGTCATGTGGATGCATGCTGCCATCTACCCCACGGAGGAGGAGCTCCTGGCCGTCCAGAAGGCCGTCTCCCACGTGGAGCGCGCCCTCAAGCTGGTGTCCGACGTGCTGGCCGAGGAGAGCTCCGGAAGCCCAGAGCAGGAGGGCGGCGAGCACAGGTAGTGGAGGCTACTCTCTGTTCCCAGGGCCCAGGGGTGACCTCAAGCCGTTCTGGACAGGAGATGGCTGGCAGGAGGGCAGAGGCCGCCTCACCTGGGACGGCCTCTGAGCTGTCCGCGGTCTCTGGGGCTTTCCAGCCACGGGCAGAAAATTCCCCAGACCGCCGTTTCCTATGGAAGGTGCAGCTACAGTGCCATTCACGAAGGGTTAACGGCATCTGTTTCCTGGTCTGCAAAATGGAGATAAGTGTGATTCACAGGGCGATGAAGGCCCCCCAGCGGGAGATGCCGCTGGGCCCCCATGAATCACCGCGACTCCTTCCTGTGACTTGGGGCAGGGAAGCCCCTCCGCCTGCAGTCGGAGAGGAAGTCGGCCCGTCCAAGTCCCTTCTCTCCGGGGCCTGCTGCTTTGGCTCCTCGTGGAGTTTGTCTGTGTTACAGTAAAACGTAACCCGGAATTTACCGCCTGAACCGTTTTCATGGGTCCAGTTCGGCGGCACGGAGGGCATTCACCACCTTGTTTCCAGAACTGCATCCCCCACCGACCCAGCCTCAAATCTGCCCCTGCTAAATTCCCAATGCCCTCGCCCCCTGCCCCCCACCCCCCGGTCCCCTGGCTCAGCCTGATCTGGACGTTGAGCAGAAGAGGAGCCCTGTGGCGTCGACCCGTCTGGGGTCTGGTTGTTACCAGTGTCTGCGCCCTCAGGAAGCGCCTGGTGCTACCTGTGAGTGGCTTCCGAAGGGTCAGCCCCGGGCTCAGACTCGGGACCTCCCCTAGGACAGTGGACAGGGGTGCAAAGAGGCACTCTTTCTGCTCTGCACTGACGCCCTTGCAGAGACGGCCAGATCCCCTCCCAGCTCCGAGGTCTGCCCGGGTGTAGGGTTCGCTCACCGGTACACGAGAGCTGGTCCGGCCCCAGGGTGACCCTTGCCCTCAGCCCTGCTCCAAGGGGCGCGGGGCCGGCTTCCCTGGGCTGGTGCTGTGTGGGGTGCATAGGAGCGCCACGCCGCACCCCTTCACGTGACGCTCCCGTGTTCCCTCCGGTTTTCTCCCAGCATATGGGTTTTTTTTCTGTTTTTATTTACATTTGCTTATTGTTTATGATTTTAAGTTTACTTACTTTGAGAGAGAGAGCATAAGCAGGGGACGGGCAGAGAGAGGGGAGAGAGAGGATCCCCAGTGGTCCTGCACTGAACATGGAGGCTGGGCAGTGGACACAGGCAGACCTGGGACCTGCAGGCCTTCCTCAGGTCTCCCCCCCCCCCCCACCAACCCCCCCATCCCCCAGCAGCACAATGTCATGCATGCCCACAGCACTCAGCAGCTGCAGAGTCGTGTGGCCCCGGGACAGTAGGGGTGGGGACCCAGACGGGTCAGCCTCCACAGGGCGCGTCCCCGTGCTGCCCCTGCATGCCCCTGCCCTCCCCTTCCCTAAGGCTGGCAGCTGCCCTGTGCCCGAACAGCAAAGCTGACCTGGCTCTTTGAAGCCTTCACGTAACGCTTACGGCATGCCGCGTGTTCTGTCCTTGGGTTAATTTTCGAAACTTGGAAATGCGTTCTTTACAAGGATCGTAGCGAGCCGTCCTACGGCTGTTCTGTTATTCACTGTTGGAAAGAGCACGTCAGGTTTGGGTGTTTTTCTTGTATAGTGGAAGCTCCCCAACGTGCACAGAAGTTGATGCAACAGTGAGGCCCGGGGGAGCGCCAGGTGCCAGTGCCCGAACCACGGACTCCACACGAGGCCTCCTCAGTCTCTTGGAAGGAAGCCTTCTGAATCTGTGCCCTCTAGGATTTCAGTAGCCTTCCCTAAACAGCAAGGACTCGCGATTTAACAAAACCACAACACCATTGTAGTTTAACAGTCACCCTTTAACATCGTCAAACAAGCAGGGTCAAAATTTCTGTTGTCCCGCAGAGATCAGAATGTGGGTTGTTCTGTTTTACAGCGTGTGTGAGTTGGGATCCAGCTTGATTGACGAACCTCTGTGTCTTTTTGTCTACTTGCCCCCCCCCCCCCCCCCGCCCACTCCCGCCCTGCCCCGGCTCTCTGCCCCTCTTCCCGTGGGAGGTGGGAATCTGTGGAGTCTGGTTCTAGCCCCGTCCGCAGCCATTCTGGGCTGGATTTGGCTGGTGGCCTTCCAGACCTGTTCCTCTCAGGCCATGTTGGGCTCTAGCGCTCTGTCGTCCAGAAACCAAGAAATATATAAAAAAACATAAGTGGTGGGGCGCCTGGGTGGCGCAGTCGGTTAAGCGTCCGACTTCAGCCAGGTCACGATCTTGCAGTCCGTGAGTTCGAGCCCCGCGTCGGGCTCTGGGCTGATGGCTCAGAGCCTGGAGCCTGTTTCCGATTCTGTGTCTCCCTCTCTCTCTGCCCCTCGCCCGTTCATGCTCTGTCTCTTTCTGTCCCAAAAATAAATAAACGTTGAAAAAAAAATTAAAAAAAAAAACAAAAAAAAAAACATAAGTGGATTTAAAATTTTTTTTTTTAACGTTTATTTATTTTTGAGACAGAGACAGAGCATGAACGGGGGAGGGGCAGAGAGAGAGGGAGACACAGAATCCGAAGGAGGCTCCAGGCTCCGAGGTGTCAGCACAGAGCCCGATGCGGGGCTCGAACCCACAAACCGTGAGATCGTGACCTGAGCCGAAGTCAGACCCTTAACTGACTGAGCCACCCAGGCGCCCCGGACTGGTGTCCTTAAAGGGAAAGAAACACACAGGGGAGAAGCCACGTTGAGGACAGAAGTAGAGACGGAATGATTCAGCCACAGGCCAAGGAGCCCCAAGCCCAGAGGCCACCAGACGCTAGAAGGGCTCACAGCTCGGTTTCAGACTTGTAGCCTCCAGAACAAGGGAGGGAACAAATCCGTGTTGTTTTAAGCCATGCAGTGTGTGCTGATGTGTTCTAACAACCGTGGCAAACAAGTCCAGCCCCCTTTCCACATGGTCCCCTTCTCTGTAGGAATTGTTTTCGGGGCACCTGGGGGGCTCAGTCGGTTGAGCTTCCGACTCGTGATTTCGGCTCAGGTCATGATCTCACAGTTGATGGGTTCAAGCCCCGCGTCAGGCTCTGCACTGACAGCTCGGAGCCTCCTTGGGATTCCCTCTCTCTCCCCCTCTCTCTGCCCCTCCCCGGCTTGCGCTCTGTCTCTGTCTCTCAAAAATAAATTAAAACATTTAAAAAAAATTTTTTAAGCAATTGTCTTATATTTTTAAAATATTTTGTATATGATATATATATTTATATAATTATATAATGTATTATATATTTTTATTTTTGAGACAGAGACAGAGCATGAACGGGGGAGGGGCAGAGTGAGAGGGAGACACAGAATCGGAAACAGGCTCCAGGCTCTGAGCCATCAGCCCAGAGCCCGACGCGGGGCTCGAACTCACGGACTGCAAGATCGTGACCTGGCTGAAGTCGGACGCTTAACCGACTGCGCCACCCAGGCGCCCCTCTTTTTTTTTTTTTTAAATGTTCATTTATTTTTGAGAGAGAGACAGAGCATGAGTGGGGGAGGGGCAGAGAGAGAAGGAGACACAGAATCCGAAGCAGGCTCCAGGCTCTGAGCCGTCAGCCCAGAGCCCGACGCGGGGCTCGAACTCACGGACTGTGAGATCGTGACCTGAGCTGAAGTCGGACGCTTAACCGACTGAGCCACCCCGGCGCCCTGAGTTAAATATTTTTTTAACGTTTATTTATTTTTGAGACAGAGAGAGACAGAGCATGAACGGGGGAGGGGCAGAGAGAGAGGGAGACACAGAATCGGAAACAGGCTCCAGGCTCCGAGCCATCAGCCCAGAGCCTGACGCGGGGCTCGAACTCACGGACCGCGAGATCGTGACCTGGCTGAAGTCGGACGCTTGACCGACTGCGCCACCCAGGCGCCCCAAACATAAATGGATTTTAACAGATCAGGTCCCCTCCTATCCCGAGAAGTGTCACAAAACAGAGTGGCAGCTCTTGGAGCCTGGTGGGGACTTTGTGTAGACACCCGCCGAGGGAGGGGCCCAGGCGGGGCCCAGCGAGGGAAGCGGCCTCGTGGGGCTGGAACACACGGACCAGGGGAGGCCGTGTGGGAGAGGATGGCTGCCGCGAGTCGGCCTGGGAGAACTGGGGTGTCCCCCACCTGCAGAGGGGGTAGCACCGGCAGGTGATGTGTTGGGGCAGATGCTGTGGTTAGGTTCACACTGCGCAAAGCTGGCCTGAGCTTCAGGGGGGCACTTGGGGACCATGTCCGGATGCCTCGGGGCCTGAGGAGATAGGGCAGACTCCCGGCCGAGCACCTGGCTGGGCCTCCTAGCCAAGCAGCTGAGGTGGGGGCCTGGTGGCCCCAGAGACGCTCAAGGAGCACAGAGCCAGGGGCCGTGTGGGTGGCGCCATCTGGCTGAAGACCAGGGGCCACAGGGATGGCCATTGGTGGCCGTTTACAGAATGCAGATGCCCGCCCTTACTGAGCGCGCGCAGTTTGCCGGTCTTGTTCCGAGGCGCATGTGCCCGTTTCCCAGATGGGGAAGCTGAGACAGAGGCCCAGCGAGGCGCCCGTGGTTGCGGGAGCGGGGGACCCCGGCAGCACTCCCTTCTCCAGATCCTTTCCCCTGCGGGTCTCACATGTTTTCGGGCTTGTCTCCACAGCGGCGGCTCCCCCAGAGCTCGGGTCCTGAAGGGCGTGATGCGGGTCGGCCTCCTGGCGAAAGGCCTCCTCCTGCGGGGGGACAGGACGGTGCAGCTGACCCTGCTCTGCTCGCAGAAGCCCACCCACACCTTGCTGCGGAGAATCTCGGAGCAGCTGCCCCTGCAGCTCCCGGTAAGAGCCCGGACTCTGTGCGTGGCGGGCACTTGGGCTCCCGGCTGGGGCGGCTGTGTTTCCGCGCGAGTCTGCTAGACGCGGACCGGGTTGTTTTTGTACAAAGGTTGACAAGAGGAGGAACTTCGGGGCTCCTTTATAAAACGAGTTTAGGGTCAGACTCAGGATGTCCGTGTCCTGTCACTGAGGGTGCCGACTTACCAGCCACCCCAGGGGCAGTTGGTGCCAAGGACTGCACAGGACCCTCCCCCTTCACAGGGGAGACGAGAGGGGACCGCGGCGGGTGGCCTGGGCTCCTCCCCTGGACTGTCTGGGACTTTCTGACCCGAAACAGCGACTGGGGAAGGGCTGAGAGCACGTCATGATTTAAATGGGTCTCAGGTTAAAAAAATCAGTTCCCGGGGTGGAGGAGGCTCTCCTTCCTGGTGTGTCGGTCTCTGTTCCCGGGAGAATCCAGCACCGGGGGTCGCGCAGACCCAGATTCGCCCTCTGGGGTCCCCACTCTGGTCAGGAGGTGAACGAACATGCACCAGAGCAAGCTAGCTTCCAATGTGTTGTCTGTGAAGAAATGAAAGTCTGATGCCAAGGAGGGAGCACTGGCAGGGAGGGGGCACGTCAGGATGGTGGGAGGTGTGTGTCCCGTCAGGATGGAGCTAGAGACGAAGGGGGGGGGCTTGAAAGATGGGGGGCAGGATTGCTGGTCAAAGGCTTGAGGCCAGATGCTTCTGGTAGATGTTGCCAGGTCAGCCTCCAGCAGTTTATACAGAGGTTTGCCAGCCCAGCTGCCCCTCGACTTCTTGAGGTTCGTCCTCAGAGGCGATGCTGGTGCCTCGTTATAGTTTTGATTTGCTTCTTTCTTAGCGTGGGGGTAATCTGTGTCATCACGTAAAAAGGGTCTTCCCTGGGGGCGCCTGGGTGGCGCAGTCGGTTGAGCGTCCGACTTCAGCCAGGTCACGATCTCGCGGTCCGTGAGTTCGAGCCCCGCGTCAGGCTCTGGGCTGATGGCTCACAGCCTGGAGCCTGTTTCTGATTCTGTGTCTCCCTCTCTCTCTGCCCCTCCCCCGTTCATGCTCTGTCTCTCTCTGTCCCAAAAATAAATAAATGTTGAAAAAAAAAAAAAAAAAAAAGGGTCTTCCCTGTTTCTTTTCTGCAAACCACCTGTTTTGTCGCTCGCAGGTTTTGTGGGGGTTTTTCATTGGATCGCTGGTTTTGTTGTTGTTGAGCGGCGGGCGTTCTTTACATGTGAAGGCACCTACATGCAGGGTGTTTTCTGTACGCGTCTCTATGCGTGTGCGCTCCTAGAGGGTGGGGGTGTGTCTCAGTCCTCCGGAGGTTACAGGCGCCCAGCACAGGGCCTGGCGCTCGACCGCATTCTTGCTCGTTTACACCTGCTTCTCAGCTGCACTGACCTGGACTCATGTCACACTTGCACCCCACAGATGGTGACAGAAGACGAGTATGAGGTCTCCTCTGACCCCAAAGCCAACATCATCATCGCCTCCTGTGAGGAGCCCAGGATGAGGGTCGCTGTGTCTGTCACCTCGCCCCTGATGCGGGAGGACCCTTCCACGGACCAAGGTGTGGCCAGGCCCTTCCGTCCAGCCCCACTCCCCACGCTCCCTGGTGACCGGGGGCCGCATCTGCCTCTGCTCTGGGTGGGGAGGGGGTCACAGCCACCAGCCTTCTGGCACTTCTGTCAGCCCTGGATGCTGCTGGCAGGTAAGAACTGGGCCTTGGGGCAGCAGAGGAAGCAAGGTGGCGACAGTCACACGAGCTCCAGAGCGCTGTCCTCCTCTTCCCTTTGCCTCTGGGCCTGCACAGACACCTGCTCCCCACCCCAGGGAGATCAGCTATGCTGGGTCCCCGGGAGCTCAGCTGATTCTGTGTAGCAGGGGCCACAGGCAACCCCATGGGTCCCAAGGCCTCTCCTGTGAGACATGGGGGCTCTAGGGCTTCAGGCCGCTTGGCCGAGAGAGTGGGAAGGGCACTGGGCCAGGCCAGGGGCCAGCAGGGGCCTCAAGTCACTGCTGCGGTGAAGGCCAGCTGCCAGGAACACACCGTGGATCTCACGGAGCCCCGGAACCTCGTGGAGCAGCCCCCAGAACTGTTTTCCAAACTCCAGTCATTCTTGAACCCCCTTCATGATTGTTTTGTCACAGCAGAGGGCCACGAACTTCTAACGTTCTTCTTTAAACACTTTTTTTAATGTTCGTTTATCTTTGAGAGAGAGAGAGACAGACAGAGCATGAGTAGAAGAGGGGCAGAGAGAGAGACACACACAGAATCCAAAGCAGGCTCCAGGCTCTGAGCTGTCAGCAGAGGGCTCGATGCGGGACTCGAACCCATGAACCGTGAGATCATGACCTGAGCTGAAGTCAGACCCTTAACCGACTGAGCCACCCGGGCGCCCCTAACGTGCTTCTTTAAATCAGTTCATTTTTATCGCTTAAATTTTGGGGGAGCAGAACCCTGAACCATTGGCGGGAACCATCACCAGTCGTCATGGTCACGTAAGAAATAACCACAGCGGGATGAGACATCGTGAAATCCTAGCTGCAGGCCCCGCTAGGGTTTGCTCAAACACACGAACAAGGGCAGCTTGGGAGCGTCAGGCAGTGTGAGCGATCCGAGGCTCCTAGACGGGTGGGCAGGAGGGCGCCCCTCTGTGTCCCCCACAAGAGTGTCGGGCCCCGGGCTGACTGTCACCAGAGGGCGACACCGGGGACGAAATGCCCTCCTCCCAGACCCACCCCGGACGGTTCCATCTCAGCCTGAAGCAGTGGCTGGGCTGTGACCCACCCGTGAGGACACCGATGCGTGAGTGAAGCTGTGTCCCGTCGCCTGACCTCTGTGACCCGGGGCCTCCCGGAGCGAGGGGCGGAGAGCGTGAAGCAGTGGAAAGACCGCAGGAAAAGGCCCCAGAGTTTCTCCCAGATGCGGGGCCTTTGCCCTCGAGGACGGCACCTGTTCCTGTCCAGCGTGCTCTCTCCCTTGCTGTGATGCACATGGAAGCGTCTGGAAATCTGGCTTAGTTCATAGTTTTCCATCTGAACTGTGATTTGCTAACCGAGGGCGTCAGCACTGACGGTGCTCGGTAACCAGCATTGCGCTCTGTCCTCATGGGACCTCTCCCGCAGAGGGAGAGCATTTCCACAGAAATGACTTCTCTGGTCCTTGCGTGGCCTGGAGGAGAGATGGTCTGGAGCCCGGTGCCTTCCAGATAACAGGATGATGCCCAGGAGGGGCCGGGCCGCGTGGCCCAGGGAGGCGAGGGGGGTGGTGAGGGGTGCCGTGCCCACATGGCCCTTTCCTTCTAGAAGGAAGGCAGGTGCCTCAGCCTGACCCAGAAGACATCCTGAGCCCAGAGAAGTGCCTTCAGTCCCTGGCCGCCCTCCGCCACGCCAAGTGGTTTCAGGTCAGGGGGCCGGAGGGGGCCTCCGTCTGTGTCCCGGCGCTCGGAGAGCGGGCTCTGAATGCAGCTGTGGGAGACAGCCGTCTGCATGGCTACCCACGTCTCCTTGCCAAGCACTGACCCGACAAGACCCTTGTCAGAAACATAAAGGGAGTGACCCGGACTGCTCTGGGGGATGGCGGGTACCGGAGGCTCCGAATTGGGCCGGATCAGCGGGTCTGTGCCACACCCAGAGTCCCTCCCGGCCAGGCTCACTCCCCAAGGGTCAGCCCTTGTCCCCGAGGCCACGAGCCCGTGGCTTCCTGAGCTAATGGTGTACTTCTTCCCCCCCCAGGCTCGAGCCAGTGGCCTACAGCCGTGCGTGATTGTCATCAGGGTCCTTCGTGACCTCTGCCAGCACGTGCCCACCTGGGGGGCCCTGCCGGCCTGGGTAAGCAGCACCCCGTGGCTGGCCCTGCCCTGGGGAGCCCCCCAAGGGCCTCCAACAGCCTTGACAGGCCTCATTTTCTCTGAGACAGAGGTTCCCCTTCCCAGTGTTGGGCTTTCCGAAAAGGGGCCCAACTGAGTAGCCAGGAAGGGTGGGTGGGGAGGGGGCGGCCTAGGGGTCCGTCGGGGCCAGGAGGAGGCCTGCTGCGGAGCACAGCCTCATGAGCCTGCCGTTACCTTGAACCGGCAACCTCACGGGCAGAACCAGAGAGCACGTGAGGCAAGGGTGCCCAGGACTGGCCTCGGGGCCGCCTGGTGCGTGCCCTCCCTCTTCCGAAGGGGAGACCCCCATGGCTCTGACAGCCCCTGGCAGTCAGTCCTGGGGCCCGTCAGGGGAGAGGAGAGAAGACAGAGGCAAGGGCACCCGTGCCCCCAAACCCCAGGTTGCCGTGCTGTGTCCGTGCACCTGTCGGCACGTCTGAGTCTGTCCATCTCATTTACTTTGGGGGACGGACATTTGCTTTCCGCGTGCATTTCTGCTGCCAGCATCTCTCCCCCGCCAAAGCCGTGCTCTTGCGCAAGTAGACCCTTCCCACCCTGGCCTTGCCATCCTTGGCCTCACTCACCCGCAAGGACCGTCTCCCAGACCAAGGGCTCTCTCTGCCCAGTGTCCAGAGGAGGCAGGCGCTGCTCTCGGCACCACTCCTTCTGGGACACGTGGGTCCATTTGGGCGCCGAGAGGGCCCCGCATTCCCCAGGAGCCCGTTTCCCTGTAAATCTAGAAGCACCCCCCCCAAGAGAATACACTTGTCCTGATCCCGCCCCCAAGACCCCCCCCCACTGCTCCCCACAGGGAGGGGGGCTCCCTGGTGAGGGGAGCATGCCAGAGCAGGCCAACGGGTCATCTGACCCTGACTAAATGCACGAGGGTCACAGAGAGCAGTTCTTCAACCCTCTTGACCCTGGTTTGCAGTGTTACTGTGCACAGGCTTTGCCGATGGAGAATCGGGATGCGGAGAAGGCGCAGAAACCTGCCGGCAGCCACGCCCTGGGGAGGCAGAGACGAGGCCCCAGGGACCACCCTCCTCCTCAGAAGTCAAGGATGGGTGGGGGTGAGGGACAGTGCTGCTAGGGGCCTCCGTCCCAGGGTCTGCTGGAGACCCCGTGCATCGCGGCTGTCGCCTGGGGGAGAGTCCAGCTGGCCCAAGTGCTCTCCTCTGAGGCACGGCGTCGTCTTTTCTGTCCCCGCGGGGCCCAGGCCATGGAGCTGCTGGTGGAGAAGGCCCTGAGCAGCACGAAGGGGCCCCTGAGTCCCGGGGAAGGCCTGAGGCGTGTCCTGGAGTGCGTAGCCTCGGGGATGCTCCTGGCAGGTCAGTCCCGCAGGCCGGGGAGCCCAGAACAGTAGAGCAGGTGTGGCGGGCACAGAACGAGCCACTTGCAAGCCCTGGGAGCACTGTGCCAGGCAGACAAGGGAAGGGAGCCAGACAGACACTGCGTGCCACAGAAGCAGCGCAGGGACGAGGGTCCAGGGTCCCGGCAAGGGAGGGGCCCGCCCTGGGGCAGTGCAGCCCTGGAGAGCCCTGGAGAGCCCTGGGAATGTTGGGAAAGGAACCAAGCAGGGTCGCAGATAACGGGCGTCAAAGGGAGACAGTGCGCTGAGCCATCGAGGTGTTAGATGCAGAAAGGGGGCTTTCCCGTCATTTTAGGGCATAGGATGGTGGCAGGTGAAGTGACAGGAGAGGCCGTGCAGGGGGCATGTGCTGCCGGCCCGTCCTGTCCCAGGGCTGTCCCAGGCGCACACAGGGGTGTGGCTGGTGCACGCTTGGGGGCAGTGGGTGGGCCCTGCGTGGGACCCGCCCAACCGCGGTGGTGGTCTCTTCCCCTGGGTACTTTGTCCTTTGCGGCCCCCACCTCTCCTCGACAAGATGGGCCTGGGATCCAGGATCCCTGCGAGAGAGACCAGAGGGACGCCCTCGGGCCCATGACCTGCCAGCAGCGTGAGGACCTCACGGCCAGTGCGCAGGTAGGACAGCCGGCCCGTGTGGTGCGTGTGGCTCCCAAGTCCAGGCCAGCTCGGACGGGACGGGCGTGGCACCCGGGTCCCCGCCCAGGTTGCGGCTACGCATGGACCCGGAAACGATGTGGGGTTCCCCCTCCCCCTCTCCTTCCCTTTGTAGAAACAGGTGGCCTGTGGGAGGGTGGCCTGTGGGTGACGGGGGCAGGGCCAGCCTGGCTCAGGGCCGAAGCTGCCATGACAGTGAGGCAGGTGCACACCTGGGGCTTTGCTGGCTGGGACTTTCCTGGGTGTTCCGTGGCCCCACGTCTCAGGGTGTGACGACACCCAGCCATGGCCTCCAGCTTGGCCCGCACAGCCCCCCGCTGTGGCTTCCCTTTTGTTAGCAAGTTTATTTGTAAGAAAGCCTCCCCGTGGTGCAAAACCCACACGGACCCTGGCGCTTACGAACTGCCCTTAACGGGAAGAGTCAAGTTGCTCACGGTCACGGCCGAGTGGCGATGCAGGACTTGGAGTCCCAGTAGAGAGCCCAGAAAGGGGCTGATGCTCCGAGGGCTTCCTGGGAACGTCCTGCCATCGGCTGGCCCCAGCGCAGTGCGCTTCCCCAAGCCCGAGCGTGCCCCGAGCTCTGTGGTTGCTGGAAGGGTGTCGTCGAGGACACCCGGTGAGCTCGTGTCCGCGCTGGGCCGTGGGTGCAGGGCCCGCGGCGAGCAGTGGGAGGGTCCTGACTGGCCGTCTGCCCCCAGCACGCCCTGCGCTTGTTGGCGTTCCGGCAGATCCACAAGATCCTGGGCATGGACCCTCTGCCGCCCCCCAAAAGCAGGCCGGGGGCGCGCTTCCGGAAGAGGCTGCGGGAGGCAGGAACTGAGGCCCAGAAGGGTGAGGTCCCCGGGAAGCAGGGCCGGCAGGGTGGAGAGGGGCCCCCGTGAGCAGCGTCCCCCGCTGGGTACGCCCGGACGCGTCCTCACCGCAGCCGCTTCATCCCGACGCTGGACGGCCGTGTTCTCCTTTCCGGAGCGATCTGTGGGTTTCTTTAAAAACACTTTGCTTAAATCCTCCTGGAAATCACCTTATCCCGGGGTGAGGGCCCCCTGGGGCAGCAGCCGGCACCCGAAGGCCCGCCCCGCGGAGGGCTGGCAGGTGCAGCACAGCGAAACCCTGCCGGCTTTGGGCTCACCCTGTGGCCCGCCAAGTGTGTGGCCTTCCGGAGCGCTCCCCGTGGATGCCCCAGCCCTGCGTGGACTTGAAACCACATCACAGGGACAGGCCAGGGAGAGCCGGCGGGTGGGGCCGAGCCTGAGGACGCACCCAGGCCGGGATCCCCCGTCCCTGGGCCCAGCCTGCCTCAAACACATCCCCCCCCCACCTCCAGACCCCAACCTGGAGACGCCCCACCCCAGAGGTCTGCAGGGCCGGAGCTGGCATCTTCCTGGCCAGCATCCACCCTCAGGGAGGTGGGAGGGCCCAGGGGCGGTGAGGATGCAGGCTGGGTGCACCCCTGGCCCCCCAGAAACGTCTGTGACCCACAGTCTGCCCTGACCCCGTACCACCGAGTGCCTTCTGCTTAGAGCGGGAGCTGCTTGGTCAGTCCTCACGCACCCCCCCCGCCCCCGCCGGGTGCAGCAGGTCTGGGTCCGGGCCTGGGCCAGGAGCCCGGGTGGACGAGGGGCAGCCCTGCCCAGTCCTCCCTCTGTGCTCGAGCCTCCCTGCCCAGTCGCCCCACGGCACTGAAGGGGAAAAGTCTGTCCTTGGGCCGAGGCCGTCTGTGGTCAGTTGAATCCTTAAATTCCGCTTCTGTATTTAGGGGGCAGTCTGAGTGTGCCTTTGTGTCTGATGTCTCCGTAGAGCCACCTGAAAGTTTGCGAGGGTGGGGAATAAATAAGTAATGTCTCACGGTGTGGACTGTGCGGTCCTTGCTTGGGGTCCGGAGCCCCCGCTGCGCCCTCCCGCCGCTCCCTCAGGGCTCCGAGCGGGAGTGCCCGGCCGGCATTTCTCTCTGACACTCAGGCCGTAGTGTGAGCAGCGTGCTGCCCGGAGGCTGTGCCCCCGTGTGTTGGTCCCCCGGGCCATTCCCACCCCAGGGTGCCCTGGGGACCCTCCCCGAGGAGCACTCATTTTGAACAGGCCCCATGACCACCCTGTCTTGGCCTGGTCCAAGAAATGATCATCAACGGGAAGGCCCAGAGGGCTTCCTAGAGAAGGAGGTGGCCAAGCTGAGTTGGTGGGGGGCTCTCTGCCTGTAGGTCCCCTACCAGGAGTTCCCCAGAGTTTTCCCAAACCCTCGTTGCAAACCTCAGGGGGCAGAGGGGGGTTCAGACGGGGAGACTGGGTCACCGCTGAGCTGCTGACAGCTTCAAGCCCCCAGGGCGTCCCCAGGCAACGGTCAGGCTCCGGGGAGGGGAGCGGGGGGAGCGGGGGCCTCCGGTGGGGGTGCGTGTGTCAGAGCACGGGCTGGGCGCACACAGACCCCCTTCTCAGCCCCCTGAGGCAGGCGAAGCCCTGCTTGGTTCTCACGGGCACGTTATCAACTGGAAACAGGAAGCAGCCGGCCAGTGCCTAAGCACTACCACCCCCTCCCCCCCGGGAGGGCAGGCCCCTCTCCTCTGCCTCTGGGGCCCTGGGCCCCCTTCCTTGTTGGCAGCCCAACAATCCCTAGGAGTCAGAGCCAGCCCCTCAGCTGCTCCTGGCCGCGGCCACGGATGGGGCACAAGGGATGGGTCTGAGGGAGGGTCCCGACATCCTCCGCCTCCTCCGGCGGTGGCTCTGCCCTTCGCCCAGCTCTCCAGGCTCACCACCACCACCACCACCACCACCACCGGGGAGTCCTCCTGGGTTCCCGTGTGCTCGAGCCCGAGCCATCACCATCGGCACTGTCTCTGCTTGCCCCTCGCAGTGGTACTCTGCTGCTTCAGTCCTCCAGCAGTGGGAGCTCGTGGTAAAATTCAGGCGACTCCAAATCCCAATGAGGCCCCCCCAAAAGCCCATCTGCCACCCTCTCCTTCCGTAACGCCCCTTCAGAGCCACCAGTCTCTTGCTGTCCTCAGACCAACCAAACCTGTTCTTACCCCAGGGCCTTTGCACATGCTACTTCCACTACCTAGTAAGCTCTTCTCTGACCTGTATGGCCGGCAACTCCTCCCTTCCCTCGGTTCTCCTCCCAGATGTCCCCTCCTCCAAGAAGACTCCCTGACCACCTCTCCCTGTCACATAACTATATTCATTTTCTTTATACCCCACGTCACTGATTAAAATCACCTGCCACCCGCCTTCCCCCAGCGACATGAATTCTCTGTGGGCAGGAAGCGTACCCACTCCACCCACCGTGGGTATCCCCCGGGCCAGAACAGACCAAGTGCATGGTGGTAGCTCAGTAAATGTGTCCCATGCTTGAAACTGTGCTCCGGCACCCCAAGGGGAGTCTCCCTGTGACAGGAACGTGCCTCCTGGCAGTGAAGACACAGTCCGCGTCCACCTCATCCCAGGAGACCGTTGTCACGGTTTGGCCGAGAGGCTTCCGCTAAGGCAGGGGCAAGAGGACAGAAGGAAGGTGCCTTCGCCCCTGCAGCGGAGAATTGCCAGATGCGGTCGTCACAGCTTCGCGGGGAGCCCCGTGTCCTGCCGCCGTGACCTGCACGCAAGGGCTCGCGGACCGGCTTCCTCCCTCAGATCCTGGCAGGGGGGCAGCTCGGGGACACCTCATCACCCAGTGTTCGCTGGCCCACCCCCGGCTCCTGGGGAAGGGGGACAGTATCCTCAGCACCAGGTGGCCTAAAGCCAATCCTGCTGACAGGGAGTTAAATCTTTCCCCCTAGCAACTCCCGAAAAAAATCAAGCAGTTGGTTAGCGAAGCACCGGGTCCAGATGGACGAAGCGTCTGGGCGACTGAGCTTGCCGCCGGCCCGCAGAGCGTCTCTTCTGGTCTCTCCCCTGCAGCCCTCTTCCCACCGGCAGGGGACCCCGGAGCCAGCCCCGTGGCAGGCGGGGAGGCTGGAGAGCAGGCCCCGGAGCGGCATCCCTGGACCTCAGGCTGCGGGATGCTGGCGGGCGAGCCCGGTTGCTAGGAGACAGCGGTGAGTGTGGGAGGGATGACGCGGGCAGTGTGGGCAGGGCTGGAGCCGCACCTGGCAGGCGGTCCGGGGAGGACAAAAATGGAAGCCGGCTCCATCCAGAGCCGCCGGCAACGCTGACACCCGTGAGAACCCGCCGTGTCCCTGGTCCGAAATAAGTCGCGCCCCAGGGGTGCAGGGAGCATCTCCAAGGCTCGGCCGGTGTCGACAGCGTTTGGGGGGGAAATGCCAGCTCCATCTCTCCCAGGAGCCCCGTGTTTCTCCTACGGTGGAGCAGGCAGCCTGGGCTGGGGGGGCGGGGGTCGTGCCCCGTTCGTGTCTGTTCAAGTTCTGCACATAAAGAAAAAAAAAAAAGAGTTGGGATACGGGTACTTGCACCCCCCACGTTCCCAGCAGCAGCATCCACAGCGACCCAGTGGTGGACACGACCCGAGTGCCCATCAGCAGGTGAATGGACAAGCCCACTGTGGCCCACCCGCCCAGACACTGGAATATTACTCAGCTTTAAAAAGGAAGGGCGTCCTGCCACCTGCCACCACGTGGACGGACCCGGAGGTCACTGTGTGCAGTGACAGAAGCCAGACACAGAAGGACGCGTCCCGCGTGACCCCCTAGAGGAGTCCCGCCCACAGAGACAGAGAGTAGATGGTGGGAGCCAGGGGCGGGGAGTCCGTGCTTCATGGGGACAGAGTCTCAGTCTGGGGAGATGGAAAGTTCTGGACGCAGATGGGGGTGGGGGGGTGCGGCTGCACGACAGTGTGAGTGTGCCTGACGCCGCTGAGCTGTGCTCTTGGAGACGGTGAGTTTTACGTCTATTTTAACACACCAGGGAACTTCAGTGCGTTGGGTTTTCCCATTACAAAAAGCCTGGAAGTTTCAGAAAAGCGAAAGAGTGGAAACGAGGTCGAGTACTATGAACACACGCCGTGTTTCCTTCCTGTCTTGTCTCTCGTGCTCTCTCGGTGGCGGGTCGTCTCTTTATACCATTTTGATGCCTGCGTTTCTCCACGTGACGCCGTCTCAACTTTGATTCCTCGTTGTTCTGCGTGTGCTTAGACTTTTTCTCATTTAATACTTCCACAGGCCTCACAATATGACTTTTTTAATTGTGGTAACACGCATATAAAATTTGCTGCTTTATATCAATGTGTACAACTCAGTGGCTTTTGCTATTTTCGCTGAGATGCGCGACCGTCGCCACCATCCAATTCCAGAACATTCCATCAGCTCAAAAAGAAGGCTTGCCCCCATTAGCTGTCACCCTCACCCTCAACCTCCCCAGCCCCCACGATGTTTCGCACACGTGGACTCACACCCCGTGGGGCCTCTCATGGCCGGTTCCCTCCCCGAGCATCGTGTGTTCGGGATCCATCCGCGGGGCGGTGGGGGTGGGCGCCTTGCTCCTGCTCGCGGCCGAGGGACGTGCGCGTGTGGGCCGTGTTCTGTTTATCTGTTCATCTATTGGTGGGCATCTTCCCCCCACTTTTTTGGCTGAGATGTCATTTTTAATAGATGCATTTTTAATAGATGCATTTTTAATAGATGCATTTTAATAGATCCCACAAAATGAATGAGCCCTAATTTGCTTAACCATCCCCTCCTGTTGGACATTTTCAAGTTATTAACCACGATGCGGCAAACATGCTGTCTTGCACAGTTGTGGGGTTCTGTCCCTCCCTCCGTAGATGTCCCAAAATGGAACTTATCGGTCAGGGGGCGCGGGTATTTGAAGGCATTTGAAATTTCCACGTGCAAGTTTGGAATCCGTCAGAACCTGGCCAGGTTCCCTCTCGTGGTAAACGAAGGAGCCCTGTTCTCCTCTCCCAAGTCGGGACTGTGTCTTCTCACCTCCAAAATACTCATCTTCACGTGGCCATGAGTTTGGCAGTTAGGTTTCATTCTGTGACATCTTTTTTTTTTTTTTAACATTTATTTATTATTGAGAGACAGAGAGACGGAGCATGAGCAGGGGAGGGGCAGAGAGAGGAGGAGACACAGAATCCGAAGCCGGCTCCAGGCTCCAAGCTGTCAGCACAGAGCCCGATGTGGGGCTCGAACTCACAAACCGCGAGATCACAACCTGAGCCGAGGTCAGACGCTTAACCGACTGAGCCTCCCAGGCGCCCCCATTCTGTGACATCTTGTATCGCGCACTGCTGTTTCAGTTTCTTTTATCCGACCAGCGTTTATTGAACACCTGGCACGCGCCATGGGCCGTCACTCGTGTGGCTTCCCTATGTCTGCCACTGAGAGGGTTGAAATGTATTCAGTATTCAATCAGCAAGCACTCCCCAACTTCCTTGGGAGGAACCAAAGCTGAACCAGCAGCTGTCCCTTCGTGCAGTGAGGGTGACTCCAGGCTCCCGTCTCAGCGTGGCCTTGAAGAGATGAGCTGTGGGGTGTCAGGACAGTTCACTTCGCCTCCCCGACCTTCTATAAAGTTGAATCAAAACTAGCAGCACCCACCTTGCAGAGCTGGGGGAGAAGCCAGTAATAAAGTAGATTTGTTAACACTTGCTGCACGGAAGGTTTCGGCCTCAGGGACACAGGCATGGCGGAGGGCAGGTGTGAAGGTGGAAACCAGCAATCAAGGTGAAAGTCACACAGGAAACCGTGACCTCTTCAGCTTCCAGAATACCAGCCGCAGGGCTGTGAGAAAAGCCCTACGGCGTCACTGGTGTTTGAGGCAGTGACCAGTGCCTTGTACTCAACCCACTCCAATGGCGAGGAGCCTCCTGCCAGCTCTCCGTCACTTGCCATAGAGCAAATGTTAGCCAGTGAGAGACTAAAACCCAAAAAGAGAAGGAAAATGTAATTTGGAGGAAAGAGACAATGAGAACAGAAGAAAGCAGTTGTAGAAAGCCCCTTGTGCAGGTTATCCTCAGAGAGCTTGTAGAAGATGCGATGGCCAGGAAGCAGGTTTACATTTGCCTTTTGAAAAAGAACTTTAAGGGGCGCCCGGCCGGCTCAGTCAGTGGGCGTGCGAGTCTTGATCTCAGGGTCGTGAGTTCGAGCCCCATGTTGGGTGTAGAGATTAAAGATGAGAATCTTAAAAAGGAAAAAGAACATTCAAAGAACTAGAAAGACGTTGGAAACTCAACCTGGTAGTCAAAACATGGAAATGTTGACAGACTTGGAAGAAAAAGTGGAATGAGAAGACAAAAAGAAAAAAAAGGCAAGAAAAGTAGGAGACCAATGTATGATGAAGAAGAAGAGACACCACAGGGGAAGAAATCACCAGTGACATCATTTAAGAAAGTTTGGCAGGGGGGCGCCTGGGTGGCGCAGTCGGTTGGGCGTCCGACTTCAGCCAGGTCACGATCTCGCGGTCCGTGAGTTCGAGCCCCGCGTCGGGCTCTGGGCTGATGGCTCAGAGCCTGGAGCCTGTTTCTGATTCTGTGTCTCCCTCTCTCTCTGCCCCTCCCCCGTTCATGCTCTGTCTCTCTCTGTCCCAAAAAAATAAATAAACGTTAAAAAAAAAAAAAAAGAAAGAAAGTTTGGCAGGAATGGAACACATGACACAGCCCGCCAAAACGTCCAGCGCGACCAGTGAACACAGATGCCCACCAAACCCACGCTTTGAAAGTACAGGATGTGGAGGCTAAGAAGATTGTACAAGCTTCAAAAGAGAGGGCAAACAACGTGACAAGCAGGGGATAAGGAAGCAGGACAGCTTCAGGTTGTTCAACTGCCCAAGGCTAGAATCTGGAAGACACCCGGCAAGGAAGTCAGCCACCACTCGGGATAGTGTCTTCAGTCAAGCCACCGGCCACACGGGGGTGGAAGGAAAAGCCTTGAGAGTACACACTCCCGAAATGAGGGCACAGACCAAGAAACAGGGAGACCTAGGACCCCCCCCCAAAAAAAAAAAACAGGAGTCACTTCCCAGGAACCCTAGGTGCTGAAGAAGGGCCAGGGGTACAACCTGGCCGCATCTGGCCCTGAGTGGAGAAGTTAGATCCATTGGAAAGGTTGGAAGAGACGGAGTGTCATAGATACACAAAACAAAGGCAATCACTAACTCCAGGCAAATACCAGAACAAGGCCTAGAAAATAAAAGTGCTCCTTAGCGGACATTGCTCCACTGTGAACAAGTTACACATAATAACGTAAAGGTCTACTGCAGGCTCGGCTCCAGAGGTAAATGATTGATCAAGCCAGAGATGATCCCTGCCCTTGCTCATGGAACATACATTTTGTCAAGGGGGCAAAGGCACGTCAGGAGGGCAGTCAACAAGAATGAGTAGACGTGGTAACATGTAGTGATTTGGGCTCAGATGGTGGGTGGCCACTATGGGTGGTCAGTAAGGGTCTCTTGGAGGAACCAGAAATGCTGAGAAGGAGCCAAGCTGGAGAGGAGCTGGGGAAAGCGCATAGGAGGAGGAGAAAACAGCATGCGCAAAGGCCCCAAGGCCAGGGGGTGCCTGGAACATTTGAGGAACAGCAGGCAGAGGCAGGGGAAGTGATAGCAAGCCAGCCAAGGGAAGTGGAGGGAGCTGAGAGCAAGAGGTGACAGCAGCCAGACACAGCTGGTGACGTGACGGGCCACCTAGAGGAGCTTGGGTTTATCCTAAGCATAGTGGAGCCATGCAAAGATTTTTTTTTTTTTAATTTTTTATTTATTTTTGAGACAGAGAGAGACAGAGCGTGAGCCGGGGAGGGGCAGAGAGAGAGGGAGACACAGCATCCGAAGCAGGCTCCAGGCTCCGAGCTGTCAGCACAGAGCCCGACGCGGGGCTCAAACCCACAAACCGCGAGATCATGACCTGAGCTGACGTCGGAGACGCTCGACCGACTGAGCCGCCCACGCGCCCCGTGCCACACAAAGATTTTAAGCCAAGAAGTGCTATGGACCCGGTTGGCACATGTGGAACCTACGAGCAGGCTCAGCTCCACCTACAGAACAAGAAAGACAAGATGAGGGATGGGGGCGGGCAAACAGGTTCCCCCATCAAAGGCAGGTCCCTCCCGCCTGGCACCCCAAAGCAGTCACCTTGAGAAGCCCTCCCTTCGGTGAGTGGAGAATGGCCCGTCACACCATGTGTCCAGTTGCAGAGTGAGCGATGCAGCAGTTTTCCTCGAAAGAGCGGAATGTTCCTCCGCTGAATCCCCCAAGTCCCCTGGCGGGGAGGAGAAAGCTAAATTTGAAGGTGTGCTAATTGGGGCACTCTGATCTGGCCCGGTGCTCCAGCCGAGGATCTTCGGGGGCCCCCACCCCCGGCAGCTCAGCTGTTCCCACGTCTGGCTGATGCCGTCCTGCCTCACCTGCCCCCTGGAGAACTCTTTGGGGGTCCGTCATGGGCCCAACACCTTGCCGTGCAACTGGCCCGTGGGCCCTGGAGCCCGACGGCCCGGGGTTGAAAGTGCAGCCCGCCGCTTCCTGTATCCCGGGGTGAGCCCGGGCACCGACTGGGCCTCAGTTGTCTCGTCTGTGAAATGGCTGCAATGAAAGCGCTCAGCTCACAGGTGTCAGTCATTGCCCATTACCTCTCCCCTCCCTTGTACTTGTTGGCTTAAAAAATACGTCCTGAGCCCCTCCCGTGTGCCAGGTTCAGGGGCCACAGCCGTGAATGACACGGTCCAAAACCCCTGGCCTTGGGGAGCTGATGTTCTGGAGAGGCCACAGCCAGTAGATAACACCACCACCACCACCACAAAACGAGTACAATACATGGCCAGTTAGACCATGGTAGCTCTACTGATCTACAAGGGGAGAGGACGTGAAGTGTCAGAAGACTGGAATATTCTGTAGGCGCTGGAATGATGGGTACGTCCGGGGAAGTGTCCCAGGCAGAAGGCACAACCAACGCAAAGGCCCTGAAGTGGGGACACGCCTGGGAGCTTTGAGGAGGCTTCCTTGGCCCCTGCTGTAAAGACTACATTTCCCAGCTTCCCCTGCTACTAAATTTGGCCATGTGGCTAAGTTCCACCCAATGGAATAGAGCAAAGCTGTCACGTGCATCTTCCAAGAAGAGCCCTTGAAGGGAAGAGGTGTACCTTTCCCTGCCAACTTCCCGCTTCCTGTTGGCTGGAATGCACATGGGAGGGCTGGAGCTTCAGCAGCCATATTAGCTCAAGAGGTGACAGTTCATGTGCGGAGAAAGGCAGAGCAACAAGATGGCGGGAGCCTCGGTTCCTGACGCTGCCCAGGAGTACATCCCTCAGAGATTAATTTCTATCTACTTCAAGCCTCCAGCACCCGTGTTCTTCCACCCTGTGTAGCCAGTCCCGATTCAAACTGATGCATTACGTAAGGTGCATGTCCTATGACTCCCCTTGTTCGCCGCCTATATCGATTTTCATCCATATTAGTACAGAATTAAGAAACGTGCCCTGCCTTTGAGAAGTTTACAACCCCACTGAGTGAGTCCGCAGGCCTGACTTACAGCCCCAGCCAGCTGTGCGACCATAGACCAGTAGCTTGGAACTCAGGATTGGCCCCCAAACCGCCAGGAGTTTGGAGAACAGGGGCTTCTGCAAATTGCAACAGCCAACAAAGGAGAGAGGTAGGACGCGAAAAACGGTGAGATTTGAATAAACAAAGAAGGGCCTTCAGGAGGGAAAGCGGGTGGGTCCTCAGGGCTCCTCTGTTGCACGTGTCGGAAGACGGCACCACCAGACCCAGCGGATGGATGGGAGACCTATCAGATCTTGGAAGGGTGCACCCAGGAGCTCCCACTTCTAGCCGGGGTTAGGGCAATCTAATCTGACTCGCCGATTCCACGTCCTGGAGTACGTTCATTTCAACGCCCACCTTCCTGACCTATTTTCAGTATTAGGAATCCTTTTGCTCGCAAGTGGCAGAAACCCCCTGCGGGAGCAGCCGAGAAAAGCAGAGTGGTTTCCAACACTAGTCATAGCGTGAACTCGAGGCACGGCTGGATCCAAGGATTTGAATTCCTCCTTCAGGATTCATCCTCTGCTTTCTCTGCACTGGCCTCCTTCCCAGGCAGGCTCACGGGGCTCAGTCACCAAGGCCAGGTCCACACCCATCACTCGGTGAGACAAGAAAGCTGGTGCCTCCAGCGAGGGGTCTTTTCGGGGCATGGAAGCAGGGTTTTGCTCTGAGAAGGTGGGTGCATCCTAAAAGTGGTGCCAGTCGAGATAGGTGTGAGCTGGAGATGCCAACAGGACAAAGGGGAAGGGCATTCTGGGCAGAAGGAGGTGCCAGACTGCTGGGTGCTTTGTGGGAGCAGGAGGGGGAGGCCGGGGAGGTCCGTTGGGAGCTGAACGTGAAGAGCTCTGAATGCCACGCTGAGCGTTTTCGGCAGTGGGGAGCTATGGGAGGATTTAGCGCGGGGGAGGGCTACAGTCACATTTTCATCCTTAGCCATGCAGGGGAAGGTGAATGGTGGTAGGTAGCAAGGGGGAAACTGGAGGCAGCCGGGAAGTCAGGGAGGGGCTTCTGTGTCGCCAGCCTGTACCAGGCGGGGTGGCCTGGCGCGTCAGAGAATTTCTGGAATCAAGCTCGACAGGACTGAAACACGGAGGGTGAGGAGCCCGGGACTGGGTAATTCTGAGGTCCAGCTGGCTTCAGACTAGTCGAGGGAAAGGGCAAGATCCCCCCCAGCTCCTGGCAGGAGGAGGAGATACTGGCAATGCCACCCCCGGGGACTGAAAGACCCCTCTAGCCTTTGAGATTCCAAGTGGCCAACTCGTGAATGTCTTTAGGGTTGGGGAGTTGACCCCTCCTATAGCTCTGACCGAAATACGCCCCGGACTCAAAGCCTATCTCCCTAAAGTCAGGTGCAGCTCAGTGCCCCGTATGCTTGGGGGGGGGGGCTGCACCCCCGGCTAGCCCTTGGAGATTTGGGAACCTGGCACTATCTACTTCAGCCCGTCCCTCTCCAGTCTCAGCACCTTTGGCTCCTCTGATCGCCTCTGGAGTTCGGGACAAGATCCCTGGGGTCCTGGGGAGGATGAAAGCGTTACCCAGACAGTATTGTCACAGAGGGAGCAAGCCAGCCCCTTTCACATGTCTTCCCACCTCTCTGACTGCATCAAGCAGCAAGTCTCCCTGGGGAGCTAGGGCCCCTTAGAGTCTTGTACGTGGGCTCACGTCCCTGCTGAGCAAAAGGAAGGCAGGCCTCCATCACGGGGCCTCCGGCTCAGTCTCTGGTCTGCACCTAACGCTGGGCTGCTGGGCTTCCTGTGGCTATTTTGATGTGTTTCTATTTCAGGCAAGTGATGATGGTTTGCCATATATGGTGGCCCCAGGACCCAACCGAATGCTGGCTGCAGGGTCCCCTTCTGGAACTTTCCCCCTTGGACCTCTTCTCTCCTGTGTAACACCAAAGGATGGATGGTGCCATTGGTATCGTGTCACATCTCGGTGCTGGGTGAACAGCTGTTGACTCTAGGACCTTAATACCTAGAAGTTCCCAGTTGTGGCTCCACAATAGGGAAGTTTTGTGACTCCGTAAGTGGGCGTCTGTTCCCAAAAGCCTTCTGGGGTGACATAAGATTACATACAGGACCCGGGATGCTCCTCCCTGGGCATCCTGGCTCACCGCCCTCCTAGGACCAGCTCTGTCCTTGCCAAGCGGACTCCTCCACCGGAAGCAGAGCCAAGGCCGGAGCCCCCGCCCAGACCCAGTGCCTCGGGCCTCAAATGCTTGTCTGTTTTCTGAGGTTGAAGCCGCAGGACCCGCAGAGAAGGAAGCCCAGGCAGGCTGGCTTGGCCCCGACCAGGCTTCACTGTCCCCTCCGCCAGGAGGCCTCCGGTCCCACGTGATTTTTTTTTTTTTTTTCTCTAGCCCCAGTTTCCCCTTAATATCGATGATGATCGTAACGACACCGATAACCGTTGACATTTTTGAGCACTTTGCGCCAGGCGCCAAGAATCCTCCGGGCAGAGGAGGTGAGTGAGGGCGCTGGAATCGCGGAGTCAGGAGGGTCCAGTACACAGCCTGGGCGCTGCGGCTTGCTTATCTCCCCAAACGGGCAGCTCACTCTCCCCGTCCCCCCGCCCCCCACGCTCCCCCGCCCCGCGCGCGGCACCCGCTCCAAGGCCTCTGTTTCCCAGGGTGGGCGGGGTGCGCGCCCGAGACACCACGCCAGGGCGCGCGACGTGGAGCAGGCGAGCGCCCCGGGCCCCCCGCCCGGGGCCGTGCGGGAGGCGCCGGGGGCCGCAGGGGCGGGGCGGGGAGGGGCCGGCGGCGGCGGCGGCGGCGGCGGCGGCGGCGGCGGCGCGCGGAGCAGACCGCAGTGCGGCCGGCGCTAGGACCTGCGGGGGCTTCCCGGGCCGCGGCGCCTCCCGCTCCCCCACTCCCCCCAGCCCTCCCCCCCCCCCCCAAAATGAGGAAACGGAGCAACTTGTTCCAAGTTGTGCAGCCAGGGCTGCCTTGGGGTGCCCAGCCAGCGCTCGGGGGCCCTCCTGGGTGTGGGCGCGGGGCGCGGCCCGGGGGCGCCCCCTGAGCAGGTGAGCCCGGTGGTGGGGGTAAGGGGAGAGACCTTGGGGCAGTGGCGGTGTGTGGGGGGGGGACCCCGAGGGCCCCGGGGGCGTCCCGGGCGTGCGCTGGAGCAGCCGGTGTGAGCGCCAGTGTGCGCGGCCGGCGTGCGCGGCCGGTACGCGGCTGGGGTAGCGGGTGGTTAGAGGCGATCGGGCGCGGGGTGGGGGGTATTTTTCTGGGTGCGAGTGTGCGCGTCTTCAGGCTCCCGGGTGTGTGTATCCGCGCGTCCACGTGGAGGGATGTTCGCGTGTGGCCGAGATGCGTGTGCGCGGCCCTGCGTGTAGCTCGTGTAGCGCCGGGTGCCCTGGCGGCCCCGCGTCTGGCGCCCAGGTGTTCAAGTGCGGGTCCGTGTGTGTGTTGGGGGAGACAGGCACACACATCTCTGGATGTCGGAGAGGCTGTTCGTGTGTGCACACGTGTAGACGTGTGCACACCTGTCTCTAGGTGAACGTGCCTTTGCTTGCACACCCGCGTGCCCGTGGGTCCCTGTGTCCACCTGTGTCCAAGCCCCATGTGTTTCTGTGTGTGCTCGTGTGTACATGGATCAGTATGCGTGTGAGTACACAGGGGGCTGGGGATTTACGGGGGGCAGTACTGGAGAGGCAGAGGTTCATCTCCCAACCGTCCCCACGGCCCACTCACCTGCTGTGGGGTCCGGGGGAGAAAAGCCCTCCCCCCGCAGCAGCAAGAGACCGTGTGTCTGTCCTAGGTTGGTGTTGGGATTGGTGGGGGATCAGAGAGGCTCAGCCCATGGCCAGAGGGGCCCAGGAGGGCTGCATGCCCCCTGCCCTCCCCCCCCCCCACGGTCCCGGCCCCACCCTAGGGTCAGGGATAGTGGGGAATGACCTTGAATCATCCTCTGGTTCCTTGCTCTGCCCCTGCCCCTGCCCACTTACCAGAAAAGAGGAAGAACCAAGCTCAGTTAGGCGGCACTGTGTTCCCCACCCACTGAGTGACTGCTGGGGGCTGAGCCAGGCGCTTCCCCCCTCCCCACCATATGGCCCCTTGCTCTGTGCCCACCCTGTGCCTCCGTTTCCCTTTTGGGACCATGGCGAGGCTAGATTCTGTGGTTTCCTCGCTGATGTTTCATGGCTGCAACTCTACAAGGAATTCCTGTGGATAAAGACCACCTCCCCAAAGGGGCTTAGGGAGCCATCACCCGGGACCCCCTATGGGGATGCCCTCCCCCTGTCGCCTCCATCTGGCCCCGGGCTGGAAGTGGTTCGTTAGCAATGGCCCCGGGCCCCAGCCTGGCTCCAGTCTGGGCTCTCCAGCTGGTCTCTGCCCCTCACCCAGGTGAGCCCCCGCTTCCTCCGTGCCTGGCGCCCCACGTTCGTCTCGGCCAGGATGCCAACGGTGAGTACCCCCACCCCGGGCTGCCTGTGTCTCGTCCCGTGCCCTGCTCAGTCCGCACCCACGGGACCTCGGCGCCGTGTCGGGGGCTGTACTCTGACCGTGTCCCCTCCAGCCGACGCTGCATTTCTGTCACCTTTTCTTCCCGATCTTCTGCCTTCGTAGAAGCAGATGTTTCTATCCTGGCTGCTCCCCCTTTCTTTTGTGTTCTTTCTGCCTCTGCCTGGCTGGCTTTTGCCCAGTTTCCATTTCTTCCTCACCCCTGGCATCTCTCATGCCCTTTTGCCCCCCGCCCCCCCCCCCCCCGCAGAGGCGCTGGGCCCCAGGCACCCAATGCATCACCAAGTGTGAGCACACGCGCCCCAAGCCGGGAGAGCTGGCCTTCCACAAGGGCGACGTGGTCACCATCCTGGAGGCCTGTGAGGTGAGCGGTGGCCCGGGGGCCTGGCGGCGCTTGGGGAGGTGTGCCTCTGCCGGACCTCCCCCCCCACCCCCCACGCGGACACCGACCCCTGGCTCCCTCCCTGGCAGAGCAAGAGCTGGTACCGTGCCAAGCACCACGCCAGCGGGCAGGAGGGTCTGCTGGCGGCGGGGGCGCTGCGGGAGCGGGAGGCCCTGTCGGCCGACCCCAAGCTCAGCCTCATGCCGTGAGTCGCGGGGCCGCCCGGGGCGGGGGCCCGGGGGCCGGGGGCCGGGGCGGGGGGCCGGAGGGCCTGGGCGGCCCGGTCCAGCACGCCCTTCCGCCGGCCGCAGGTGGTTCCACGGGAAGATCTCGGGCCAGGAGGCCGTGCAGCAGCTGCAGCCGCCAGAGGACGGGCTGTTCCTGGTGCGAGAGTCCGCGCGGCATCCGGGCGACTACGTGCTGTGCGTGAGCTTCGGCCGCGACGTCATCCACTACCGGGTGCTGCATCGCGACGGCCACCTGACCATCGACGAGGCCGTCTGCTTCTGCAACCTCATGGACATGGTGGAGGTGCGGCCGCCGCGAGGCCCGGGGCCTCCAGAGCCGCGCGGACACCCCAGGCCCTGCCCCGTGCCGGCAGTGGGGGATGGGGCCCGACGCCCAAAGCTGCGTGGGGAGGAGGGGCTGGTCTCCGCGGGCCACCAAGCCCAAGGTGGTCTGAGTCCTCTGGATGCACCCCTGGGGGGGGGGGGGCCCTGGGGTGGCTCCTCTAGACCCCTGGGAACCTCCAAGCTGACACTCGTCCAGAGACCACCGCCCCACCTTCCCCGGGATCCTCCTGTTTCCTAGCCTGCATCCTTTCCGTTTCCATGGAAACCAACCCAACTCCTCTGGAGGAAAGGAAACCCCCCTTCTCCCCAGCTCCTGCCCACCCGGTTCAGGGCACAGAATGCAGGGCGTCCCCTCACCGTGGGGCCAGGCTCACGGCTGCCTCTGCCCTGTCTCCCCCCCCCCCCCCCAGCATTACAGCAAGGACAAGGGGGCCATCTGCACGAAGCTAGTGAAACCCAAGAGGAAGCAGGGCACCAAGTCGGCAGAGGAGGAGCTGGCCAAAGGTAGGGGCCCCTGCCCTCCCGCACCGGGCCCACGGCCAAGGCCGCTGCACACGAGCGGATTGTGGGACCTGGCACGATGAGCAGAGCACCCGGGGCAGCCCTCAGGGCGGGCAGGAGGGCCCACAGACGCCCAGCAGCCCACATGGGGTGAATTCCCACACTTGCTGCTGCTTCCACGTCTCTGTCCCCCGCCCTGTCACCTGGGCCAGAAGCCTGGGCCTGAGCCTCAGGCCACCACCCACCCACCGGCCGTCCAGCCCCAGCCCTAGATCCTTCCACCAGAGCCCTGCCTCTGTGCCCCCAGAGGTGACTTTCTACCATGAAAATCTACCCGTATCTCTCCCTTCTAGAACCTTCCCTCATGGCTGAGCTGTCTTCCTGGCCTCATCTACAAGGCCCTTCCTTTTTGTCCCCCGTTTCCCTCCTTGTTTCCTCCCGTGCCTCTGTGCTGTTGTGCATTCTTTTCCCTCCCCAAGTACTCTTCCAGCCCCATTTTCATTGAGAAATGACATCCTCAATGCTCAAGGCCCGAAGCAAATGCCACCCCCACCTCCACGGCCACCCCCTTTGAACCTGACGATCATGTCTCTTTGGAAGCATGTCTCTCCCAGGGAAATCTGGACGTCTTGGGGGTGGCCCTCAGGGGAGGCTGGTGTCACCATGCTTGATCGTGGAGTGGGGCTTTGGGGAGGAAGGGGAGGGGGCCTATGGAACCTAGTAGAGAGGAAGGGGGAACATAGGCAGTTTTGAGACAAGGCGTCAGGGAGGCTGGACTGCAGATGACCACTTAGAGTGCTGGAAGATTCTGGAAGATTCTGGAAGAGTCTCCAACCTTTACCAGAAGATTCCAGGAACTTTGACAGCCTCCGTGTTTGTGGTATCTTTTGCTGTGTGTCCCTGGGTAGCCAGAGATGAAAAGGCTCTAAAGGGAAGAACCCATGGGATATTTGGAGGGACACAGTCTCCAGGTGGAAGAGAGGGCAGCCCCAGGGCTGCCCCTGGGGCTCCATGGGGTGTTCCTGGAGAGCGAGGCTGGGGCCTTACCCCACCCGCCCCCAACCCTTGTCAGCTCCTTTCCTCAGGTCGGCCCGAGATGGGCAGGCTCTGTTGCTTTCCAGCACTTGAAAACCAGGACCAGGAGTGGGGTGCCTCGCACAAGCCCTCGGGCCGTTGCTAGGCGTAGTGGCCGCCTGAATGTGTGTCCCTGCCAGGGCGCTGTGGGAGACACCACCGGCCTCTCGCCAGGCGGACCCCCCACGGGAGGGGCTGGTGGAACCCATTCCCCTCTGACCGGGTCTCCACCCCACAGCCGGCTGGTTACTGAACCTACAGCATTTGACGCTGGGTGCGCGGATTGGAGAGGGTGAGTTTGGAGGTAAGTGGGGTCCTGGGTCCGGGGCTGAAGGAAGAGGGGCGGGAGAGATGAATTAATCCACACCCGTGTTAACACCTTCTTGCTGTGCGCCTGTGTCTCCCTCTGTGGCGGTGGGGGGGGGGGGGGAGCGGTGACATCAGCTGTGCGGACCAGCACTCCGTGATCGGTGATCGCGCGCGATGCCTTCACATCTCTGGGCCCTGTACTGGGAATGCCATTCCTGGAAGCTGTTGTTCTGGAAGGCTCTGGGGCTTAGATCAGGGGTCGGCCTACCTTCTCTGTAAAGGGCCTGGCTTCAGGCCAGTCTGTGTCACATCTATTCAGCTCTGCCTTAGTAGGAGGAAAGTTGCTGCAGACACAGGTAAGTGAATGGGCCAATAAAACTTTATTTGTGGACACTGAACTGCGAATTTCTTGTCATTTTCATTTGTTGCAAAGTAGTATTTTTCTTGTGACTTTTTTCAAACGTGAAAAAAATGTAGAAACCACTCCGAGCTTTGTGAGCCCTTGCAAAGGCAGGAGGCAGGCCTGGATTTGGCCCACGAGCTGAAGTTTGCAGACCCTACTTAGCTGATTGTCTTTGATCAGCCTGCAGGGGTGAGGGGTTTTCCAGGCCTGGGGACCCACAGCCCTGCCGGTGTGCGTGGCGGTCGGTGTGTGTGGGTGTTTCCATCTGCCTGTCCCCGCCCCTGTCCCCTCCCCTCCCCCCCACAGCGGTCCTGCAGGGTGAGTACCTGGGACAGAAGGTGGCTGTGAAGAACGTCAAGTGCGATGTGACGGCCCAGGCCTTCCTGGACGAGACGGCAGTCATGACGTGAGTCCCGGGTGGGGGGCGGGCCCCCTGGGAGGGAGGGGCCCAGGCGCACCCTCATGGCCCGCCTGCCGCCCCCAGGAAGATCCAGCACAAGAACCTGGTGCGTCTGCTGGGCGTGATCCTGCACCAGGGACTCTACATCGTCATGGAGCACGTGAGCAAGGTGGGGGTGGGGCCCGGCGTGGGATCAGGGTCTGGGGGGGGGGGCACCTGAGCAGCCTCGAGCCGCCCAGGCCCACTTCCCTTCCCCACAGGGCAACCTGGTGAACTTTCTACGGACACGAGGCCGGGCCCTCGTGAGCACGCCCCAGCTACTGCAGTTTTCCTTGTGAGTGGGACTCCCCGGGTGGGGCGGGGAGGGGGCTTTCTAAGGTCAAGGGAAAACTGAGGTGCCAAGTGGGAGGAGCCTGGCCTTGGGAATCTGTGCTCCGGTCACCGAGCACCCCCCAGCCCCACGCCCCCCCCCGTGCTCTGCCCCCCACCCAGGCACGTGGCTGAGGGCATGGAGTACCTGGAGAGCAAGAAGCTGGTGCACCGAGACCTTGCCGCCCGCAACATCCTCATTTCCGAGGACCTGGTGGCCAAGGTCAGTGACTTTGGCCTGGCCAAAGCCGAGCGGAAGGGGCTGGACTCAAGCCGGCTGCCGGTCAAATGGACGGCGCCCGAGGCTCTCAAACACGGGGTGAGCCCCCCTCCACCCTGGGACCCTTCCTCGTGTGGCCCCATCTGGGCCTCAGTGTCCCCATTTCTGAAACAGACTTGGGTTCAGTGCCGAGGGCCAGAACAACAAGGACTCCTTCCCCCACTGAGTCTGAGTTCTGCTCAGTGGGGGGGGGGAGATTCAGAGGGGTCAGTCTATCGGGAGGAGACCAGAGAGGGAAGGTCAGCCCAGGGGGACTTCCTGGAGGAAGCAGGGGCTGTAACAGAAGCCATTAGGGCTCCCTCCTCACCCTGGTCCTGGGCCCCACAGAAGTTCTCCAGCAAGTCGGATGTCTGGAGTTTCGGGGTGCTTCTTTGGGAGGTTTTCTCATACGGCCGGGCTCCATACCCCAAGATGGTGAGTGGGGTCTGGGGGGGAGGCGCTGGGTCCCCTGTGAGTCTGGGGACCATGGCCCTGACCCCAGCCATGCTGGCGTGCCCTCTGCCCACAGTCGCTGAAGGAGGTGTCAGAGGCCGTGGAGAAGGGATACCGCATGGAGCCCCCCGAGGGCTGCCCGGGCCCCATTCATGCCCTCATGGGCAGCTGCTGGGAGGCTGAGCCTGCCCGCCGGCCGCCCTTCCGGAAACTGGCAGAGAGGCTGGCCCGGGAGCTGCGCAGCGCGGGGGCCTCGGCCCCGGTGGGCGGCCAGGACACGGACACTTCCTCCTCGCCCCGAGGCCAGGAGCCCTGACCCTGCCCCGTGGGGCCTCGGGCCCCAGAGGACAGAGTGGAGGGTGCGGGGTCCGGGGAAGGGGCCAGGCCCGAGAAGGGTCAGGGCCAGCGAGCTGCTCATGTGGCCCAGGTGGGGGGGCTCTGGGCAGCCCGGGGACACCAGGGACCCGGGGAGGCGAGGGATTAGCGCCTCCATAAAGACTGGTTCCAAGGACTGCGGGTGTCTGAGTCTCTCTACGACCCTTGGCGTCCTTCGCCCCAGGGGTTAACACCAGGGCACCCCCGTCACTCAGCCCAGGGCCATCCGCCAGCAGTCGTCTGCCTGCTGAGGCCCCCACAGCCGCCGTTGGGGACACAGATCCCCAGGGGTGGAGCCAGGAGAGCCCCCGGGCATCACGGCCACCCCGTGGGCCCACTTGTTACCACCCACGGTCCCCGCTGTGGTGCCCTCACAGCTGCCGTATTCGACCCTTGGGGTCCCCGGCTCAGAGGACCTCGGGAGGCTGCCTGCGGCCACAGAGGCCCACGTTCCACATTGTCTGTGCCTCCTCTGCGCCAGCCTTGCCCCTCAGGGCGGGCACACGGGGGCCCAGGGAGGGTCTGCCACGGCGGTGCAGCCGCCAGCCTGACCCAGTGACTCCAGAGGAGACTGACGGGAAGATGCAGGGGTGGGGGCTCTAGCTCGCACCCCCAAGTTCCAAGCCTGACACCCCTGGCTGTGTGGCCCTGACCCGCCGTGATGAAGTGTCTTGAACTGAGGACAGACGCTCCAGGGATAGGGGACATTAGTGCTAAACCCGGAGCCTCTGGGCAACCCCCCCCCCCCCCCGGTCCCAGCAGCCTCCTCTATGATCAGGCGTCTTTTCGGGGTGATGGGTGGGGGCCTGAAGACTCACACCGGTCAAGGCTCCGTGCACACAGCCGGTGCCCAGTTATTACTGGGACTGTCCGTCACCCCTTCTCATCGATGTTTCCAGCCAGCTTCTAGGATGCCCGGAGGGGTCTCCGGCCAGGCTGGGGTGGCCGTCGCCCCAGGACCCCTCAAACCGGAGAGGGCAAACCAGACCAAACACACCCTCCTGCTTTGGCTGACCCACCGCTCTTGAGCACGGCCTGAGCCAGGGACTTCCCCAAGGTCACACTGACCTCCTACGGCGCCCCTCCCGCCCCCCACCGAGGTCCCACCCACCCTCCAGCCTCATTTTCCCCACCAGCACCTGAAGGGGCCCAGGGATTTTTCCTGGGGGAGAAATGACGGGTGGGAGGCTGGTGGGGCTGACAGTGGCCTGACCCCCACCTAATCCAGCCGGAGGGGACGCCCGGCCCCGCCCCTCCCCGCCCCTAATCCCGCTCTCTAAGCTGACACAGCGTCTGCACCTCCTGCCCATCCGCTAAGCCACCAAAGTCCCCTGCGCCTAACTCCCGATCCCTCCTGCAGCCTCTTAACCCACCTGGGGCCAATTAGCTAATTGGGGCCTGAGAACAGAGCAGCTCGTTAGTGATGAGGCAATTAGGGCATTAGGGACCCCCCCGCCCCACTCTGTGCTGCAGGCCTCGCGCCCCTGTCCCCAGGCCCGCCCCACACACGGGGCAGCCGAGCCCGGACGGGCCCCCAGGGAGCCTCGGGGAGCACCGGCCACCCCGGGGCCCGGGCTCACCCGCCTCTCGGGCGCTCGGGCCTGGGTCTCCCACCTCGCCCCCCAGACAACCTCCGTCCCGTCCTCCGTGGCGCTGAATCCACCAGACGTTGTCTTGGCCTCACCGCTGCCCCCCCCTCCCCCCGCCCCCGTCTCCCCTCCTCTCGGGCGCCGAGCTCCTTGGGTGGGGGTGGACAAACCAGTCTCAGGGTCTTTCCCCTGGAACCTGCTCCAGCTCTTGGACCACTGCCTCTGGGACAACCTTGTCATCTACCTGTCCCCAAAACTGGGCCCTGGGGAGAGCCGCCTCCTCCCTCTTCCCCCAACTCTCTCCCCCAGGGTTGTTCCCCTCCCCCAACTTCCATCCCCACAGCCAGACCAGGCCTCCCATCTTGCCCCCAAGAGATATTCATCCAAAATGCCATCTGACTGCGTCCCTCCCCTGCTCCACAAACTCCCGTGGCTCCCCAGTACCCTCTCCACACACACACTTGGGTCCAGCATTTTAGCCTTGCACTTCATCGCTCTGATTACTTTCCGTGAAAGAGCAGCCCACCCTCTGTCCCCCCTTCCCTCCCCTGCTTGAGTTGTCTCACTAGGCTTAGAACCACCTGACGCTGTATTATGTCTCCTGGTTGGCTATCTCCCCGACTAGCATGTCAGCTCCGAGGTTTGTGTCTGTTTCGTTCACTGCTGTGAACACTACCTGGTATACTGTAAGCGCTCAACAATGTTTATTGAATGAATGAAGAACGGACTTCTATTCATTCCCCCAAACCCAGCGAAGTGCCCCCTACTCCCCGGCCGGCTCGGTGTCCGGGGGAGCCGACAGGAACCGCCTTCACTTCACTTCTCGGAACCACGGCTTCCCCAACCCCCGTCAACATCTAACCCCCGCCAACCTCTGTGTCTAAGAGGACCTTTTTCTGGCCCCAGCTGCTGAGAACAGTAACAGTGGGCGTTCATCGAGCACTTCCTGAATGCCAACCACTGTGCAATGCTCTCTGCTTCCGTCACCTCGTTGCCCCACCAGGGCAGGTCCTGGTGTCACCGTTCTACAGCTAGGGAAACTGAGGCCCAGAGAGGGGAGGCCCTTGTTGGTGTCCTACCGTGAAGGGAGGCAGACCCAGGCCGATGGTCCCCCCCCCCCCATGCACACACCCCTCTGGAGCCGCAGCTTTCCTCCCCCCCCCCCCCACGCCCTCCCTCTGCAGCTCAGAGCAGCCAGGGCCTGGGCGGGAGGGGCCGCCTCAATTAATCACCTCGCACTAATCTTCCCATCTCCGGACCCCAACCCGCTCGGGTCTGCAGGACCAGGCCAGCAGCAGACACGCTGGGCCCACTGGGGCCATCCAGGGGCTGCTGGGGGTGGTGAGTACGAGGCAGGTGGGTAAGAGTGGAAGCTGGGGCGCAGAGAGCCCCCCAGGGCGGAGGACTATGGGGGCAGTGTCCCAGCCTCCTCCCTTTCGGCGGGGGGGGGGGGGGGGGGTCCTAGACAGAGAGAGATGGACAGACAGCCAAAAGCAGACATGCAGGCAGAGGCAATCCAGGAGAGCTCGAGAGGGAAAGAGAAAATAGAGCTGGAGGGACAGGCACCCAGGGAGCCGTGCAGAAAAATGCCCCGAGAGAAGAGGAGGGGGAGGCGGATGGAGAGCGAGACCATCCGAGGTGGACGGAGGGCCGGGCCGGGCAGGGCGAATGCGGGACCCGGCACGCCTTTCCTCGGCACATCTAACCCCAGACCCAGAGGACTCGGGGGGGGGGGGGCTCCCTGCCCTCCCCAGCTGGGGGTCTCACCACCGCCTGCCCTGCTGCCATCCCGCCAGGTGGGGGTGAGGACAAGCCATGTTCCTGAGCCCGGGTGAGGGGCCTGCGGCGGAGGGGGGGGGGCCGGGCCCGGGCGAGGAGGCCCCCAAGAAGAAGCACCGGAGAAACCGCACGACCTTCACCACGTACCAGCTGCACCAGCTGGAGAGGGCGTTCGAGGCCTCCCACTACCCGGACGTTTACAGCCGCGAGGAGCTGGCGGCCAAGGTGCACCTGCCGGAGGTGCGCGTGCAGGTGAGGGCACCCGGCAGCCCAGGGAGGGAGCCGGGGCCACACTCGGGCCCTCCGGGGGCACAGGCAGGCGAGACACTGGGAAGGCTTCCCGGAGGAGGAGATGTGGGACTGAGACCTTGGCGTTGGAGTGAAAGTCGGCCAGTCGGGAAGGAGGAAGGGGGCTGGCTCAGGTGGTAGAACTTGTAACTCTTGATCTCAGGGCTGTGAGTTGAAGCCCCACTTTGGGTGTAGAGATTGCTTAAAAGTAAAATCATTTAAAACGAAAGGAGGGAGAGAAGGCAGGCAGGCAGGCAGCGCGGTGTCTTTCTAGGCGCACAGAGCAGTGTATGCAAAGGCGCGGAAGGTTACACCGGGGGTGTTTCCGTGGAGCTGGGTGCGAAGAGGGTGGAAGGGGATGCCGACCGCGGCTGAGAAATGGCTTTCCACGGGCGTCAGATGCTGCGCCGGTGGCTGGGACTCAGCGCCCAGGGCCGAGTTTCAGAGAAGTACCCCAGGTCGGCTTGATGGGGGCCGTGGGGGGGCCTTCTCAGAGAGGGCCATCTCCTTGAGGCAGGTAACTGCAGGTCAGAGGGAGGCTAGCCGGTTCTGCACAGCGGGGAGCCCCAAAGGAGGACACAGGGGGGGTAGGGAGCGGCGGGCTGGCTCCTCCCCACAGAGCCTGAACCGGGAGCACCCCTCTCACCACCTCCAGGTGTGGTTCCAGAACCGCCGGGCCAAGTGGCGCCGCCAGGAGCGTCTGGAGTCGGGCTCCGGGGCCGTGGCAGCCCCGAGGCTCCCCGAGGCCCCAGCCCTGCCGTTCGCCCGTCCTCCGGCCATGCCGCTGCCCCTGGAGCCCTGGCTGGGCCCCGGGCCCCCGGCCGTGCCAGGCCTTCCGCGCCTCCTGGGCCCAGGCCCCGGGCTGCAGGCGTCCTTCGGGCCCCACGCCTTTGGCCCAGCCTTCACGGAGGGCTTCGCCCTGGAGGAGGCGTCCCTGCGGCTGCTGGCCAAGGAGCACACACAGGCTCTGGACAGGGCCTGGCCTCCCGCCTGAGTCTGGGGCCCGCCCGTGGCCACCCGTGCCGGTGCCCCTGCCTTGCATCCCGGGGCGGAGGTGGCCCGGCGGGGGCCTCGGCCTCCCCGCCTGCGGGCCGGGCAAGGGGTGGACCGTGAGGCTCTGAGGCAGTAAGGCTGCCATCGCAAGACACGCCCAAGTCCCCCTGCCCGCTCCTCGTCCCTCACGGCGGAGCCCCGGCTCTCTCAGAAGTGACAAAGAACAGCAGTGGCCGCCCATGGCCCTGGCGTCTTTCACTGTGTGTCCCCTGCGTGCCCGTCGCTTTACCCCTCATGACAGCTGCTTTACGGGGGAGGAAACCGGCCCAGGGAGGCCAGTTTCCACAGCCACACAGCCGCTCGGGGTGGAGCCGTTGTTCAAGCTCGTTGCCCAAGCCCAACACCCCAGGTGCCACGCCGAGCCCACGCCGGTGTGGGACACGGGGGTAGCTGGGCTGGGCGCGAACGGCGGGTTCTCAGGCAGAAGCAGGCGGACGCTCTGCTCCCTCTGTAAATCAAAATGTGGCTTCTGTCCCCACTGACCACAGACCCGGTCACGTCTCCCAGCCCAGTGAGGGCGGGATGGGGCCCTGCTGGCAAGACCCACATTTGTCCCGTCCAACCCAGCCATGTCTCCCCAGGGCGTGACGGACACCCTTCCGGAACTCGGCCGGACTCCTTGGCAAGGGGGCCACGGAGGGCAAGGAACAGGGTGTGAGCAGGCCGGAAGCCCCCCCCCACCCCCCCAGCGTCAGCAGGACACGGGACTTCCCCATAGGACGGGGCAGCCCAGGTCACGACAGGAGGGGAGGGGCTGGAAGGCAGGAGGTGCACGTAACCGCCCTCCCTTTGCGCTCTGTCCGCGAAGTAACCACAGGTTCACTTCCGGGTCCTCACATCAGTGCACACCCACTGGGTGGGGTTCGAGCTGCCCTGCTCACCTTGGCTCACGTGACACCTCACGCAGGAGCCCCCTGGCCCTGTCTTCTTCGCGTGGCGGCAGCCAGGTCAACAGCCCACCCACGCATCTTCCATCCATCTGACCGCCGGCCGCCCATCCCCCACCCGTCCATCGTCCGGTGATCCCTCTATCCATCCATCCACTGCGCGACGGGGCCGTGACGGTGAACAGAACGAGACAAAAATCCCTACCCCGACGGAGTTGCCACTCTCATGGGAGACAGACACAAGCACAATTAAATAAACACCGACAATCGTTCGTAAAACACCAGCTGGCTTTAAGTGCTGGGAGAAAATAAAACCAGAAGAGGCAGTCGAGTGCATGCAGCAACTGTAGTTCGACAGGGCGGTCGGGGGGCCTCTCAGACGTGACGTCACGGAACTGGAGGAGGTAAAGAGGGAGCCATGGGAACACCTGTGGGGGGGAGCCACCCAGGCAGCGGGAACAGCAGCGGGAACAGCACACCCAAAGGCTCTGGGGCAGGACCGGGGTTGGCACGAGGGAGGAACCACCAGGAGGCCCCTGTGGCTGGAGCAGCGAGGTGCCCGCAGGGAGGTGACGGGAGGCAGGTGTGGCAAGGCCTTGTAGCCGTTACACCTCTGTTTTCACACCGAGAGCCAAGGGGATCCACGGGAGGGTTGGGACCCTCCGCCTGCTCTGGGCGGGCCACAGGGAGGGCAAGTAATCCGCTTGGGCAGAGTCTTCCTAAGAGGATGAGGACTCCCATTTTCCTGGGACTAGACGGAATTAGTCCCCAGCCCCACCCACCCAGCCACACAAGCAGAGGAGCCCCGAGGGCCCCTGGCCCGGCCCCCAGGGGGTGCCCTCATCCCATCCCCCCGCTCCACCCCCTGCAAGCCCCAGCCTCGGCCCTGGGTCCCAGGCAGGGCAGGAGTTAGGACTGCTGGGAGCCGGGGTTCTCACTCAGGTCTGTGGGTCAGGTTCGCGGGGTCTTAATGCAAGATTCCGGGATGCGTCTCCTGCGGGGGGTGAAGGTGAGGGAGGGGGCGGGGGAGACCGAGACCCGGGTACCAGACGGGTGGACGGGAGGATGGTGGTGAGGCCCAGGTCCCCAGGCTGTTTCAAATGACCGGCCCATGCAGACGACACATGACTCTGGCCAAAGAAGGAAAACCAAGTCCGTTCCCTCTGGCTGGGCCGGCTAAACTAGGTAGGGGGCTTCAGCCGGGGGTCCTGGGGCCACACTCGTCCAAGAGAACTAGTCCCTGGGGCTACAAGGACCCAGAGACAGAGCCACACACCTGGACACTGAAGTCCCCGAGGCCAGCATGCCTCAGGGCCAAGCCCGCCCCAGACACTTCGGCTTCCGAAGGCCACAAAGATGCTTACGGTCCGGGTGGCACAGAGAAGGGTTGAGTCTCTTGCAACCAAGAGAGGTGGGTCTAAAAACACCTCCTCCTGGAAGACGAGCTGGGGCCTCTTGGGCGGCGTGAGAAATCCCGAAGATGGACAGCAACTGCCCGGGGGGAGGCTGCAGCCACGGAACCACGGGGCCTGAGTCGCCCCCCGCCCCCCACCTGCCCCAGTCTCCCTCCCGGCTCCGGCAGCAGACGGCACCCAGCAGCACCCAGGGCCCGCGACGACCCCCAGGGCCCTGGTCCAGCCTCACTCTGGGGACCAACCAGGCACCAGGTGAGAGGGCCTCCTCTGCTCTCAGAAAACTCTTTTCTCCAGGCAGATAGAGTCTTCTGTGGGGGCAGGATGGGGAAGATGCTGTGTGCCTCCGGGGTCCTCCTGCTGGGCCTGGTGAGGTCCCTGACGAGTCAGGGCGGCCCCGGGGCCTTCCCCTGCTAGAACTTCCGGTTCTTGCTCAATCGGTTGTGACGCCAGATGTTGTGTTTCCGCAGCAGCCGCCAGTACTCCCGGGTCTCGGGGTCCAACTCCTCCAGCTTCTTGGGGGGGCCCACGTTCATCTGGAACAGCCTGATGCGGTGTGGGCAGGGGTCAGGGCCGCACAGCAGACCCTCACAGCTCCCCCACCCCGGGCACCCTGGGTAGAGGCAGCAGCACACGGGGCCCCACACAGAGGCTGCGCAGTCCTGCCCCAGGGCCTTTGCACTGGCTGTTCCATCCACCTTTAAAGCTCCTTCCACCCACTCAGGTCTGGAGCCACGCATCACCTCCCCAGGGAAGCCCTCTGGAAAGCACAGGGGATCAGCTAGGCCACCTTCACCCCGTCACTTGGTCTCCCGGGTCTCCAGCCTGGCCCACTCACCACTCAGGGTACTCCTCGTCTGGCTTCAGGACCACGTCCTGGCGCTCCTTGTAGATGTTGACGCCCATGGCATGACTGGTGAGTCGGACAGGGTCCGTACATACGTCTGGGTCCTTCAGGGCCTCGCTGACCACACCACCTTTGCCGCCTTTGCCCCCCTTCATGACTGGGGGGGGGGGGGGGGAGAGAGTCGTTTCTGTCCAGCTGCACCCCAGGAGGCCAGCCTTCTTTTCTACCCCTTTCTCCGGGTGGCCCCCGGGTCCCCTAGACTCTTGCCTGCTGCACCCAAAATGATCTTTTTTAATGCTTATTTTTGAGACAGAGAGCGAGAGCAGGGGAGGAGCAGCGAGAAGGGGACACAGGATCCTTAGCAGTGAGTCCGATGCGGGGCTTGAAGCCATGAACCGTGAGACTGTGACCTGAGCGGAAGTCTGACGCTCAACCGACTGAGCCACCCAGGCGCCCCATGCACCCAAAATGACTTTAAGTGAGACACAGATATTGCTTTTAACACTGCCGCGCAGACTGACCAGGTCATTGCTCTCCAATTCTGTTTTGATACCTTCTGTTTATCTCACAGAGAAAAAGGTCTGGTATGTGTCTTTAACGCCCAACATTTTGTCAGTTCCCTCCTTTCAACAAAGGAGATCAGGCAAGGCTATACCCAGCTGATTTTGCCTTTGCTTAGGTGGCTAATACTTAGACGGGCCCCTCTGCTTCCTCGAATTTCCGGTGGCGGGTAGCCCAAGGTCACACAGTGACCCAAGAGTTGGGACCCAAGTTCCTAACACCCCGCCCCCCCCCCCCCTCCCCGCAACAAAACACATCCCGCACCGGCGCAGTGAGCCAAATCCCTTCCTAGGTCCCTCAGAGCGCGCCTGCGCAAATAGCTCAGCGTCTGCCTCTTTAAGCTCGCGCCCGGATTCTAGGCACCGCCTCCCACACAAGCGCCTGCGCACTATTAACTCCCAATTCCCAAACCATGCCCATCTGGGTCCCTCTTAACCCAGCTCACCCGGTCTCTTGGCGTAACCCCGTACAAGGAGTCTTCCAGGCTCGACAGGGACCGGGAGCTCCCGGGCCGACCAGCTGGCCCAGGTCCGCGTAGCCCCGAAGAGGCATCTGGCCGCCATGGCGTATGCCGGCTGTCCGCACGTGCACTCTTCCGGGAGACGACAGCGGCTAAGGGGTGCTTGGGAGTTGTAGGCTCCTAGAGATTTCTGGGAAATGTAGTACTCCACCGTTAGCCATTCACCGTGACTTCTTTTACAGGGGTCTTCAGTTACCGTGTGAGGGGACTTTCCAAAGAGATTTCATTTACTTATTGCCCTTCTTTGGTTACTTACCACTTGAAGATCACACCTTATGCATTCCTGATTCTATTCAATGAGCAATTACTGAAAACCTAAAAGTAATTGGCTAATACTTAATAGCCTCATTATCCTCCAGCCCTTTTGCTAAATCTGTAGCCAGCTCGATCTCGTTTAATCCTCACCAGTAGCAGGTAGCTGCTATTATTATCCCCAGTTTATAATTGCGGAAGCGAAGCTCAGGGAGGGAAAGTTATGCCAGGACGCGCCATCCCTCCACCCTACTGTGAGCGAAACCGGAAGTCCATGTAAAATAGGGTCCCGGCGCTGCTTCCGGTGTCCCTGGAGTCGAAAGAGACCGCCTCTCCCTTTGATATTTTCCAGTCCCATTTCTTCTCATCCATTGGGATAATGCCCACAGCCGCAGAAGGCAGGCAATGATCACTAACCCCGTTTTGTAATTGAGGAAACAGGCCCAGAGGCCAGCCCGGGCTCTCACTCTGTGTAAACAGAGCATTTGGACTCGAACCCTTGGTTCCGACACCTGGCGCTCCGGCGCCGCGAGGCTCGCTGGGAGAACTACATTTCCCAGCAGGCCCGGCAAACGCGCGCAAGCCCAGTGGGCCGGGAGCGCTGCGCGGACGGACCTGCCGGCGCCGCGGCCACTGGAGGGCTGTCCTGCCGGGGCGTGGGGTCCTGGGGGCCGTGCGGGCTGAGGCCGCCTCGGTGTGGGAAGTGAGTGGCCTGACGGGGCAGAACGGGGTCTGGAGCCGGCGGCTGAGGTAGGGGGTCTGAAGTCTTGAGTCTGGGGTCTTCGGGAGGACCGGGGTCTTCACTTGTAGCTTTAGGCTCGAGTTAGGTCTTCAGGCTGGGTTCTGAGGTTCGGGTCAGAGCCTGGGGTTGATCTTGAGCGTGACATTGGAGGTTTTGAGACGAGGCTCTGATTTCTGGGGTCTTGGATCTCGGCTTAGACTGAGGTCTTGAGCCCGCGGTCTCATGGAACTGTACCAACCGGGTCTGTAGAGTCAGGGTGTGTCTCCCACCTGGGTTACAAGGTCGCGGTGGAGGAAGATGTGGAAGAACTAAGTCTGGGGTGACGGGGTCCACGGCTGGGAGAGGCCTGGGGTGACAGGTACAGGGCCGCGGGGGGGGGGGGGGCGGGACCTCAGGGTTTGGAGCCCGTGGAGCTACTGTCTTACAACGGCCTGTTCTGCGCCTCAGTTTCCTCATCTATACAATGGAGATCATAGCGGACCCTTCCTTGGAGGGTATGGTGCGGCTTAGGTTATGTGTTCTGTACGAGCGGCCCCCACCTAGAGCCTGGCACCTGGCTGGCACTCAGGAGATCGTATCTTTGAATCTCTCTTTCAGATGCTGGCCCAGGCATGGAATCCCTGACAACTTCCCAGTCTCCCCCAGGCCCTCCAGCTATGGACTTGGAGGAGCCCAGGGACGCCCTTTCACCCCCTCAGGACGTCACCCCCAACTGCCAGTGGGACCCGGTGCCGGGAGGCCCCGGCAGCCTGAATCAGATGGAACTTGATGGGCCAAGTATTCGGGAACTGGTGCAGCAGTTTGAGGCTCTGCCTGGTGATCTGGCGAGCTTGTCCCCAGACGGACCTCCCTGCCCCCTGCACGTTGCCACCGGCCACGGCCTGGCCTCCCAGGACGTCGCTGATGCCCATGGGCTCTTGTCTGCCGAGGCCGGCCGGGACGACCTGCTGAGCCTTCTGCACTGCCAGGAGTGTCCTCCTCCCCAGTCTTGTCCGAAGGAGCCTCCGGACCCTGCTCCTCGCCTGTTGCAGCCCCCTGAGGACCCAGACGGGGATGCCGGCCCCCCGGAATGGCCGGAGGGCGCTTCTGCCGAGCAGGCCGGCAGCCGGAGCTCAAGCAGCTCCCCAGAACCGTGGCTGGAGACAGTCCCTCTGGTTGTTCCCGAAGAGCCCCCTGCCAGTGTCCAGGTAGAGCCTGTCCCGCCTCCTGGGCCACCTCTGCTGCCAGCAGCCAAGCCAGGGGACTCAGTCCTGCCCCTCTTCTGTCTTCTTCCAGAGCCCCAAGACCCTGGTGCCATACCCTGCCCTCCAGGAGGGTGAGTGTCCTGTCCACCCTGGCCACAGGGACTGGGCAGTTTCAGAATAGCCCAGCTCAGGCTCCCAAATTGGCACAAAGTTGGCCAGTGACGAGTTGCTTCTAGAGAGGCTCTGAGGTTGGTTGAGTAGACTCCAGACGGTCCGGTGAGAATGTTCTAGAAGGAATTGGGACGGAAGGGCAGGTTTGCCATGTGGAGCACCGGGTTCTAGAGCAGGGGTTGGCAGATCGCCATCTGCGGACCACATCCAACCCGCCGCCTGTTCTGGCACGCCTCGTGAGCTAACCAGCTCTTAGGTTTAAAAAAAAAATTTTTTTTTCATGTTTTTATTTTGAGAGCGAGAGTGCGCACGAGCAGGGGCGGGGCAGAGAGAGAGGGAGCGAGAGCGTCCGAAGCAGGCTCCGCGCTGTCAGCACAGAGCCCCACATGGGGCTCGATCTCATGAACCGCGAGATCGTGACCTGAGCCGAAGTCAAGAGTCGGTCGCTTGACCGACTGAGCCACCCAGGCGCCCCGGCTCTTACATTTTGAAGCGGTTGGAAGAAAACGGAATAATATTTCTTGATGCATAAAAAAGATGTGCAACTCAAATTCCGGCATCCACAAATAAAGTTTTATTGAGACACAACCAGGCCCATTCATTCACGGACTGTCTATGGTGGTTTTCATGTTACAACGGCCAGGGGTTGAGTAGTTGCAACAGAGACCGTCTGGCTCACAAAGACAGACATATTTACTGTTTGTCCCCTTGCATAAGAAGTTTGTCAATCTCTGCCCCGAAGGCGTGGAAAGAACTGGTTCTGGGCATCTAGAATGTTCTAGGACTTCCACCTAAACTACCTGAGGCTATAAGTCAAAGAGCAAAGTTTTATGGTTGTGGGAAGGGGAGCTGGTTTGGACCTATGGTTACAAGGTGCCGGAATCATGGGTGGAGCTATGAGTCACCCAGGTAGTTCCAGATTTTGGCACTTTGCCTGTGGTTCTAGATTAAGAGAACCTGGGCCGGTGAGAGTGTTCTGGAATGAACAGAGCTATCTAGACTGGGGGGTTTCATAATCATGGGTGGAAAAGAGCTTATCTGCCGCTCCAGACCAAAGGAGGGTGTTCTGCCACTGTGGGTAGGGCCATCTGATTCTAGAGTACTCAGAAAGTTCTAGAGTTGTGCTATACAATAGAATCATAACGTGAGCCACGAGTGACTTTCGATTTCCTAGTTCTCTGCTTTACAGAAAAAATAAGTAAAACTGGTAACATTTTTTTAATTTTTAAAAAATATTTATTTATTGGGGCACCTGGGCGGCCTAGTGGGCCGAGCGTCCAACTTCAGCTCAGGTCCTGATCTCGCGGTCTGAGAGTTCGAGCCCCGCGTCCGGCTCTGTCCTGACGGCTCAGAGCCTGGAGCCTGCTTTGGATTCTGTGTCTCCCTCTCTCTCTGCCCCTCCCCTGCTCGCACTCTCTTTCTCTCTCTCTCTCTCTCTCTCTCTCCCTCTCTATCAAAAATAAATGTTAAGGGGCGCCTGGGTGGCGCAGTCGGTTAAGCGTCCGACTTCAGCCAGGTCACGATCTCGCGGTCCGTGAGTTCGAGCCCCGCGTCGGGCTCTGGGCTGATGGCTCGGAGCCTGGAGCCTGTTTCCGATTCTGTGTCTCCCTCTCTCTCTGCCCCTCCCCCGTTCATGCTCTGTCTCTCTCTGTCCCAAAAATAAATAAAAAACGTTGAAAAAAAAAATAAAAAAAATAATAAAATAAAAAAAAAATAAATGTTAAAAATATATAGAATTATTTATTTATTTTGAGAGACGGAGAGAGAATCACAAGCAGCCTCCACTACGTCAGCACAGAGCCTGACACGGGGCTCGATCCCACGATCCGTGAGATCATGACCTGAGTCAAGACGAAGAATCAGATGCTTAACCCAGTGAGCCCCCCCCCCCCCGCCGGGCACTCCAAAATTCATACCATTTTAACTAACTCAAACGTATTTGAGTGTCGTTTCAACGTCCAACCGGTATCTACAATTGTTTTTACGTTTTTTTCCTACTAAATTTTCAAAATTCTGTGTGCGTTTTACACGTCACAGCATATTTCAGGGGCACGACACCCACATGTGCCTGGCTGTTAGCATATTGGATGGTGCGGTTCTAGAAGCTCAGAGTAGAGCTGTCTGCTGTTCCAGAATGCTTAGGGTCTTCCAGACCTGGAACAAACAAAGCAATGGCTCCCGGTTAGGACACTTTAGAACTGACCGAGCTGTCTGGTCTGGTTCTAGACTGCTCAGGGAATTACAGAACCAGGAGGGGAACGTTCTGCGTGTTTCTGGGCTGGGTTGGTGGAATTCTAGAACTTTGAGCAGAGTTGTTTGTTGCTGGGCTGCTCCGAAAATTCTTAGAACCACAGGGTACAACTGAAGTGTCGCAACTATGTGAGGATGTTCTAGAACCGTTAGAAGCATGACCCGATGCCGTCACGATGAAGAAGTTACAGAATCACGGAGTGGGGAGATGTGGTTCTGGAGTGGTGCCCATTTCTGGACGCCCCCCCCCCCCCCCCCGGAATTCTGTGGTCCGAGACTGTCGGAGAGTTCTGGAGTCACAGAGGGGAGCCAGCTGGGGTTCTGGACGGTGTGAGTTTTAGAAATGTGACAAGGGGTCTCTTTCTGCTCTGATCGGGCAGTTCTCTGAGTATGGAACAGAGTCGTCTGCAGTTCTGGGCTGGCAAGGGAGAAATCTGGAACGGTGGTCAAAGCTCACTGGCTCTAGATGGATTCGGGGGATTCCAGAACCACCGAGTGACGTTGACTGGTCCTAGGACATTGCTGGTTTTAGAAGTGGGACTGCCTGGTTGTAGCCTGATGACAGAATTCTAGAAACACAGGGTGGAGGTGTCCGCCATGAGCTTTTTTTTTTTTTTTTTTTTTCTGGGGGGCTCTGACCTTGGTTCTAGACCCTCAGGGGTCCAGAAACTGGGTCATCTGGCCCAGAGTCCTTGAGCCGTGGACAGAGTCAGCTGGTTCGAGACTGACGAGAGGGCTCTAAATCTGTGAAGGCCAAGCTGCTTGTCCCTCCTGCTGCTGGGATGGTTCTGGAACGGCGGGCAGACCCGCGTGGCTCAAGTGCTAGGCTGGGGGGTAGAAGTCGGTGCTTCCAGACCACCGTGGGAGCCGGGACCCTGGGCGGAGCGTGTGGGGCTGGACACGGCCGGCAGGGCTCTCGGGCTGACCCTCCTCCGCTGTTGCCTTCAGTCCCTGGTCCCTGTGACCATGAAGACCTCCTAGACGGTGTCATATTTGGGGCCAAATACTTGGGCTCCACCCAGCTGGTGTCCGAGCGGAACCCGCCCCCCAGCACACGCATGGCCCAGGCCCGGGAGGCGATGGACCGCGTCAAGGTGAAGCCAGGGCCGGGCAGGTGGGGCTCCCCAGGGCCGGCGGGAGGTGGTGGGGGCAGGGGGGAGCCGCAGGCCGGTCCTCGAGGCCCCTGGAGCCTGGTGGGGGTGGGGCGGGCAGAGGCTGGGTCTTCGTGGGCCTCCACTTCCCACCCCCCCCCCCACAGGCCCCCGAGGGGGAGACCCAGCCCATGACGGAGGTGGACCTCTTTGTCTCCACCAAGAGGGTCAAGGTTCTGACGGCTGACTCCCAGGTACAGGGCCGGGCCCGGCCACCGGGCTGGGGGCGCCCCCGCCCCCCCCCGAGGGTCCGCACAGTCCGCCCAGGCCTGGTCTCCCCCCCCTCCCGCCCCCCTGCAGGAGGCCATGATGGACCACGCCCTGCAGACCATCTCCTACATTGCCGACATCGGCAACGTGCTGGTGCTCATGGCCCGGCGGCGGCTGGCCCGGCGGCCGGCGCCCCAGGCACACAGCCGCCAGCTCTACAAGATGATCTGTCACGTCTTCCACTCAGAGGACGTGAGCAGCCCGGCTCCGGGCATCCGGGGGGAGGGGGGGCGGGGGGGGGGGAGAGGGGGACTCGGCCCGCCCTGCGCTCTTCCAGAGACCCCTGGTCACACCGTCCCTGCAGCGTCCTCCCCTCGGTCCTCAGCGCTGTCGGCTGTCTCCCCCACCACCCCCTGGGCCTCTGGTCTTTGCCATAAGCCTCAGAGACTGGCGGCCCACCCCACAGCCTTCCCCCCTCCCGGCTGGTGTCCCTCCCCTCCCCCGACAGATTCCCCAAGACAGCGGCTGCTCTCCACAGTCCCCGTAGCCACAGGGCACGGGGCTGTCTCCCAGAAATCCTGTCCCTGACGGGGGCCGGGAGGGCTCAGCCCCGAGGAGGGTCTGGGAGACCTGAAGGAGGGGGGCGGGACACCCCCCGAGAGCCACTGCCCGTCGCCACGCAGGCCCAGCTCATTGCTCAGGCCATCGGCCAGGCCTTCAGCGTGGCCTACAGGCAGTTCCTCCGCGAGAGCGGCATCGACCCCAGCCAGGTGGGCGCCCAGCAGAGCCTGGGGGCCACGGGCCCCGGCCACCTCCACAACGGGGACCTCGACCACTTCTCCAACAGCGAGAACTGCAGGGAGGTGAGCGTGCGGGCCGGGGGGCCCCTGCCAGCCTCCCTCAGAGCCGCCCTCATGCCCCCCACCCACCGTGTCCCCCCCCCCAGGTGTGCATCGAGAAGCGTCGGGGCGAGGGCCTGGGCGTGGCCCTGGTGGAGTCGGGCTGGGGCTCCCTGCTGCCCACGGCCGTCATCGCCAACCTGCTGCACGGGGGCCCTGCCGAGCGCTCGGGGGCCCTCAGCATCGGGGACCGCCTTACTGCCATCAACGGGACCAGCCTGGTGGGGCTGCCCCTGGCCGCCTGCCAGGCCGCCGTCCGCGTGAGTCCTCTCAGGGTGGCAGGGTGCTTTCCCTGGGCCAGTCCAGAGGGGCATGGAGCATTAAGTCCCCCCCCCCCCCAAATGCCCCGTGCTCTGGGAAACTGAGTCTTGGAGAGGGGATGTTGTTGGTCCGGGTGACCATGATGGGGTGAAGGCAGGATGTAGCACCAGCAGCCCAGCTACAGAGCCGGGGCCTTCCTCTCCGCCGCGAGGCAGCAAGCGTGTTCTTGAGTCTGGACCCTTTTGTTGGATGGGGAAACTGAGGCCCGAACATGGGGAGGGACCTGGCCAGGTCAGGAGGGCGGGTCCGACCCGGCCCACGCAGCAGGTTAAGGAGTGAGCACGGCCGACCTGGCTAGAAGCTTGCTTCCCGTGAGGAAACGGAGGCCGCGGGAAGGGAGGGGAGAGGTCACACAGCTCCAACCCGAGGCCGCCGGGCTTGAGTCGTGTGTTCTTAACTGCTTCTCGAGGAGCCTTCTAGAATCTAGGGCCCTGACTCCAAAGCTCCATTTTACGAGTGGGTAAACTGAGGCCCCGGAGGGAGCTGCAGCGTGCCGCGAGGTCCGGCAGCGCCCTGGGGGCCTCGCTAAGCCCACAGCCCCTGTCGCGCACAGGAGGTGAAGTCGCAGACGCTGGTGACCCTCAGCATCATCCACTGCCCGCCGGTCACCACGGCCATCATCCGCCGGCCCCACGCCCGCGAACAGCTGGGCTTCTGCGTGGAGGACGGCATCGTGAGACCCCGGCCCCGGGACAGGGTGGGAGGGGGGTGGGGGGGGGAGACCGGCGGCCCCCCCCTGAGCAGCACGGCCCCCTCCCCGCCCCCTCCAGATCTGCAGTCTCCTCCGGGGCGGCATCGCCGAGCGCGGGGGCGTGCGCGTGGGGCACCGCATCATCGAGATCAACGGGCACAGCGTGGTGGCCACGCCGCACGCCCGCATCATCGAGCTGCTCACCGAGGCGCACGTTGAGGTGCGCGGGCAGCGGCCGGGGCGGGGCCGGGGGCGGGGCCGGGGGGCGTGCCCTCCTGCCGGCCCAGGCCCGCCCCCAGCCGCCGGCCTCCGCTCTGGCCCCCCCAGGTCCACATCAAAACGATGCCGGCCGCCACCTACCGCCTGCTCACGGGCCAGGAGCAGCCCGTGTACCTGTGACCGGCCACCAGCCCGCCACCGTGCCTTAGCGCCAGCAGCCCCGGGACTCCGTCCGCGGGGCCTCCGGAGGCTTCTTGGCTCCCTGTTCTTCTCTGATTGAAAACATTAAATGCTTGACAAACGGGCAGCATCTTGGCTCGAGATCTGTGGCGTTGAGAGAGGAAGGATACGACCGACTCTCAACTCGGTGTCCTTCCTGGAAATCTCTAGAAGCCACTGCTGTGAAAATACTCTATTTATTAAAGACTGGCGGAAGGAGGTAGGGTTCTAGGTTCCGTACGGGAAACTGAGTCCCAGCTCTAGGGAGGAAGAGGGGATAGGGGCCAGCTGGCCACCTGGGAGGGGTCACAGGTCGGTGGCCGGGCCCCAGTCGTAGCCGTCTTCGTCAGAGGACTCCATGTCTCGAGCTCGCGTGAACTTTTTCTTCAAAGCTTCCTGCCCGTATGTCCTGGGGATCAGGAAATAGAATAGAGGCTGTGGGCAGGGGACAGGCAGGAGCCACCCTTACCTGAGGCTGACTCTGTGGGGCACGGTGGGTGTGGACAGAGATGAGCGAGACTGTGCATTTAGGGATCAAGCCTCGTTAACGAACTCCACATCCTTCAAAGCCCCAGCCAGTGTCCTGTCCTTCAGGAGATTTTCCCAATCAGTCCTCGTAGGAAGACAGCATCTGCTTCTTTGGCCCTGACGACATGGGGGTCCGAGTGACCCTGTCTGCTTTCAACCCGCCCACTGGGCTGGGAGCACCATGAAGGCATAGCCTAGTTCTCGGTCTCGTCACCCCCAGAGCCTGAGTCCCAGGAAGAGGGCCGAGGGGCCCCAATCTGGACTACGGGGGGGGGGCTCTTACCGCATGCTGTCCTGTCGCCACTGACCATGGGGGGAATGGCCATCCACCTTGGAGGGGGAGAAAGGAGGTCAGCACTTCCCCCAGAGTAAGACAAAGTAGGGTGTAGAGGACCCCCATCCCAGCTTCCCACCTTGGCCCCGGTGGTGCTACCCACGCTTTCTCCTTGCCCCACACAGGTCTGCAACTCCTCCAATTTTTAGTGAGAAAATGGGGTGGGACAGAGAAAGGCCTTGGCTGCGATCCCCTAGCCTGTCAGCAAAGGGGGAAGTGGGTTCCCAGCTGTAGAATTCTTCAGAGGGCTGTTGTTAGGAACTCATAAATAAATCCGTGTATGGAAAGTGCTCAGGATAGTGCCTGCCCCATAAGCAAGCTGCCGTGGACAGTTGAGCAGGTTGGATACTGCACAACTCCAGGGAAGGACCATTCCAAGTAGAGACCTCACAGATTTGTACATTTTTATATTTAACAAGAGACAGTCTGGAGGAAGGGTTGCCTTTGTCGAATTTATAAAGGGCACTGCAGAGGCTGAGGCAGGCTCAGTAAGAACAAATGCTATATAAATACATGTTGTTGTTAAACACCCAACTAGTGTGGGCTGGGACTTGGACGAAGAGCATTGAGTTTAAACAGCCACCTTGTGACGTCAAGATTTATCCATTTCATTATGTCCCAGATAAGGAAATACAGAGGTTACAATGTTTGTTTTAAGTTGTTCAGTGACTCAGTGGCTCAAATACCCTAGGTCCGGGTCTCAGACACTGATCTGATCAGAGAAGCTTCTGTTCGTTAACATCCTGGTGGCAAACATCCTGGTGGCAAATCCTCCCCTGTGTGTCCCAGCCCCACCCAAGACCCCTGCCAGGCCGCCCCCCCCCACCTCCGCCGCCGCCCGTGCCCTGCTTACCTGGGCCCCTCGGGGACCCGGGGCTCTCCCATGATCCCCCGGGCTCTGAGGCTCATCCGCCAGCACGGGTTCCGAGGACCGGGCCAGAGCTGGCGCCGGCGGACCCTCGTCCACGTCCGTGTGGGGGCCGCCCTCGCCATCCGTGTAGCCCTCCCCGTCTGTCTCGTAGTCGCTGTTGACCCGGCTGTCACAGCTCAGATCCGCAGAGCTGTCGGCCAGGCCTCGGTGAGGCAGGTCCAGGTTGCCCTCCGACGAGTTGTCCGGCTGCGGGGTGGGCGTGGCCTGGCTGAGCCAAGGCCCCGCCCCCTCCTCCCAATCCCACCCCCGGCCTCCAACCTCACTGCCAAAGCAGGTCCAGACCGTCACCTCAGGTCCGACCTTGGCCGTGGACGTGCCCCAACCCCCGCCCCGGGTACCTGGTCCTCGGCCGTCCAGATGGGCCAGGTCTGCTGCTCGCGGATGACGGCCTTGAGCTCCCGGTACCAGGCGTCACTCGTGCCATGCAGGGGGATGGTGGCTGCGGGGAGGGGGCTTCAGCGTGGCCGCAAGTGCGCGGCCAGGACCCACCGCCCACGCAGCCTCCCCCCCCCCCACCCCCCACCCCGCCGTCCGCCTACCCGTGAACAGGTGTTCGCTGTGCTTGCGTAGCTTCTGGGCTTGCGCGTAGAGGCGGCGGGTGCTGCGGCGGGAGGCGGGCGCCAGCCACTGGCGCAGGGCCTTGAGGGCCACGCGGCTCTCGGGGGCGCAGAAGACCACGATGGGGTAATATTGCACGTAGTTGAGGCGTTCCACCGCCGACGGCGTCACGTCCAGGAGCGCGTGCTTGTTCTGCGCCAGCCCGCGGCGGAGGCGGAGGCGGAGGCGGAGGCGGAGGCGGAGGCGGAGGCGGGGGGCGGGGCGGACGGCAGGGAGAGAAACACCCAGAGACGCAGCGGATAGGTCAGGAGGCAGGTGAAAGGTCAGAAGATCAGAGGTGGAGATGGAGGATTGGGGTCAAGGTGGACCCTGACCTCAGGGCGCCCGCGAGCGCAGTGGGCAGGGGCTGTGACGGCCCAGGGCTCGCCACTGTGTCTCTGTCCCTCTCAAGCCCCGGCATCGGCATCGCAGCACCTCCGAGAGGGGCGCCGAGGGGGAGGGGGTCTGTGCCGTGCAGCCCGGCCGGGGCGGGAACGGGTTGGAGGCCTGGGCCTTGGTTTCCCAACCCTTGAAACGGGGCACAGAGCGGGGCCCTGCTTACGTTCTCGGCGATCACGCGCACGGTATCCAGCTTGATGATCTTGGAGGGGCTGTCGGTCCTCGATACGCTGTCTGTGGAGGGAGAGGTGACCGGCGGCTGCGGAAGGGCGCTCCCCTCGCCGCTCAGATTCTCGGGCCTACCTGCCCCTCCCCTGCTCAAGAACCCACCATGGCTGCCCATCACCCCGAGGGCAAGTCTAACAACAGCCACGAGCCTGACTCGCTGCACTCAGTCTCCCTCCTGACCGTGGCCTACACTGCCGTGGACCATGTGGCAGATGGGAAACAGCCTCAAGGACATAAGGTCACTGGCTCGGGGTCACGGAGCCGACAAGGGGCAGGGCAAGGAGCCCAATGTGGTGTTTGTGTTCCAGACACTAGCTGTGCCCCGCTTGGCCCCAACTTGGCTCGGGCTGCGTCTGCTGCTCTCCCATCCCCCATGCGTTCTGTAGGACTCGAGATAGAGCCCTGCCTCCTCCAGGAAGCCCTCCAGGACAGCCAGGGGCTGATGGAGGTGACATGCCCTGCTCTGGAGGGCCCAAAAGGAAAAGGGGGGGAGTGGGGCAGAACCCTACCTAATTTATTTTATTGTTATGTGCAGAACAGGGACACCTGGGGGGGCTCCGTCGGTTAAGGGTCTGACTTCAGCTCGGGTCATGATCTCACAATTTGCGGGTTTGAGCCTCGTGTCGGGCTCCGTGCTGACAGCTTGGAGCCTGGAGCCTGCTTCGGATCCTGTGTCTCCCTCTCTCTGCCCCTCCCCTGCTCGCACCCTGTCTCTCTCTCTCCCTCTCTCTCTCTCCCTCTCCAAAATAAACATTAAAAAAATTTAAAAAGTAAAATAAAATGTACAGAACATAAAACTCACCATGTCTAAGCACACAGCTCAGCGGCCTCAGGCACACTCACACTGTCGTGCAGCCGCCCCCGCCATCTGTCTCCAGAACTTTCCATGTCCCCGAACTGAGACTCCGTCCCCATGAAACACTGGCTCCCCACCTCCTGCCCCACCCCTGGCTCCCACCATCTACTCTCTGTCTCTGTGGGCAGGACTCCTCCAGGGGGTCACGCGAGACGTGTCCTTCTGTGCCCGGCTTCTGTCACTGCTCAGTGTCCTCCGGGTCCACCCACGTGGTGGCAGGAGACAGGACGTTCTTCCTTTTTACAGCTGGATCATACTCCAGTGTGTGGACGGACACTGTGTTTATCCTTCACTGTGGCTAATACTGGGAACGTGGGGGTGCAAGTGCCCGTTTGAAACCCGGCCGTTACTTCTCTTCGGTATAGACCAGATGTGGACTCGCTCGCTGGGTCAGACGATGACTCTGTGTAACCGAGGAGCTGCTCGTAGTTTTCCACAGTGGCCGCCTGGTCTCACGCTCCCCCAGCCGAGCACGAGGGCCCCCACTTTCCACATCCTCACGGACACTTGCCATGCTCTGTTTTGCTGTGTTACGCTCTGGCCCCGTCCCGGGCCTCGCTTGGCCTCGCACTGTGGTTCTGATCGGCACTTCCCCGGCGACTAGTGATGTTAAGACGACCTTGCCCTCCAAACCACACGCCGGAGCCTCGTCCTTCCGCCAAGTTCCCTTCCCACAGACCCTGCCTCCCCTTTTGCTGTGGGGAAAGCCCCCTGAAGGCTGCTGAGCCCTCCGGGGCAGTGAGAAAGGGCCTCACCTCCTGAAATGCTCGCACCTCGCACGGGCACGAAGACCATTCCCACACTCATTCCTCCTGCCAAGCACAACCCCATTTGAGAGACGAGGAAGTGAGGTCTCAGGGCAAGCCACCAGCTCAGGGTCACCCAGCCAGGAGGAGCAGGAATTGCCTGGAGATGACATCTGCCCAGAGAACGGCCTCGCTCGAAAGCCCCGGCCAGGGGACACTTTGGCAAGGAGACGGTGTGTGTCTGCAAGAAAAGCCCCTCCGCCCTCCTTTGGGGGGCTCCTGACCAAGATCGCCACCCCACGGGGCTTTGATCTGATGCTGTATTCAAGGGCATCCGCTCTGCAAACACTTCTCTCCGCTGGAAAGCGGCCACAGTGTGTCAACCAACAGGTGTGGCTGTATCCCAATAAAACTTTATTGATAGGTTATAGGTGGTGAAATGTGAATTTCATATCATTTTCATGTGTCACATCACATTTCTTTTAACTTCTCTTCAACCGTTTGAAATGTGTAGATACACCATTCTTAGCTGGCAGGCTGTATAAACACGTAGCTGATGGGCCAGATTTGGCCCTGGAGCTTTAATTTACTGACCCCCGCCCCCCCCCCCCCAGCTTGTTTCAGTAGTTGTTCGTGAATTTTTGGTGTTCTCGGGGGAACAGTTGTCTATCTTGCTCAACGCTGTGTCTGTAGCTCAATAAAGGAAGGGGCAGGTGGCACGTTGGGTTCATCGGCAATGGCTTTGGCAATGGCTGCCGGGCGAACTGTATTAAGAAGGATTCTGAGGCTCTATCCGGACAAAGAGCGCCATGATTGGCTCAGGACGTCTGGCCCAGGCCTTGGAGGGGGCGCTGGTGACTCATCTGCCTCGTGTCTGCCTGCCGTGGCTGTTTTAACTCTTTCCCGAAACAGCAGCAGCAGCAGCCCCCTCATCAAGCTGCCTCGGCCCCCGCGCTGGGGAAGAGGCTGTGAAATCGTTCCCCCAACAAGGCTGCTTCCTTACCTGCGATCTCGAACTGGTCGGGCATCTCCGCAGTCAACTTCTGCATGGCAATGTCTGCCACGGGCCCCAGGATCACCACCGGGCGCTTGAAGCTGGCTGAGGGGCAGAGAAACGGCAAGGATCAAGATCCCATTTGCAGCAAAGACCGCTAGACCCAGCCAGGCCCATGGCTGCCCGGCTGAAGACTACATCTCCCAGCGTCCCCTGCAGGCAGGAGGGCCACGTGACCACCTCCCGGCCAATGGGGTGCAAGCAGAATTGTGCGCCGTTCTGGGTTGTAGCCTTCCAGGAAAGATAGGATCCCTGTTCACCTTCTTGCCTCTTCCCCGGCCGGAATGGTCTTGGACCACATCATAAGGCGGAAAAACAAGATGTGAGACCACCCTCCGTTACTTACACCCGGGCTATGACTTAAAAAGAAGCTCTTTTCTGCTTCTGCAGCTCTCACGTGGGTTGGGTTATAGCATTGAAGTCAGTAGACCGCAAACTACAACCCGTGGGGCCACATCCGGCCCACTGCCTGTTTTATAAATAAAGTTTTATTGGGACACAGTCACGTCCACTCATGTACTGCCTCTGGCTGCCTTCGTGCAGAGTGGAGTCGTTTTGAAAGAAACCACACGGCCCCACAAAGACTAAAATAGTAACTGTGTCTGACCTTTTGCAGGAAGAGTTTGCCAACCACTGGACTGATGGCTACATCATTTTAGCCATGAGGAAACGGGCACAGAACGCACAATGGCAGGAGAAAAAAGAGTAGTCAGCCCCCTCCTGATACCCCTATTCCCATCCCTCGGAAAGGATTTTTTGAATTTTCTCTTTGAAGTTTATTTTTGAGGGGCACCTGAGTGGCTCAGTGGGTTAAGCGCCCAACTTCGGCTCAGGTCATGATCTCAGGGTTCGTGAGTTCGAACCCTGAGCCCACATCAGGCTCTATGCTGACAGCTCAGAGCCTGGAGCCTGCGTCGGATTCTGTGTCTCCTTCTTTCTCTGCCCCGCCCCCGCTCACACCCTGTCTCTCTCAAAAAAAAAAATAAAAAAATAAACTTAAAAAAAAAAGTCACCCCCTCCAGCCCCCACGAACCCCCTTCTTGTCCCTGGCTGAGCCTGTTCTGTACGTTTCACACACGTGGACTCAGACCCCGTGTGGGCTCTGGGGTCTGGTTCCCTTTCTGAGCGTCAAACATTCAGGGTCTGTCTGCAGGGCAGCGGGTGTGGGCGCCTCGCTCCTGCTAGTGGGCGGGGCAGCGACCTGCGCGTGCGCGGTGGACACGTTCAGCAGTGGACGCGCGCATGCGCGGTGGACACATTCCTCCGTGGACGCGCGCGTGCGCGGTGGGCACACTGTGTGTATCCCTTCATCTGTCGGTGAGCATGTGGGTTGTTTCCACGTTTGGGCCGTTGTGAGCCGTGCTGCTGTGGACACGCGTGTTCAGGCTTCGGTCTCACGCCCGTTCACAGTATGCGTGGATTTTAAAGGGTGTCTGTTCAGCGCCAGCTGACACCCCAGAAAGGGCAGCGCCCACGGAACGCCCGGGCGGCCACCGCAGGCCACGTGTGGCCGTGGAGCCCCTAAAACGTGGCTGGTCTGAACCCAGATGTGCCAAGTGCAGAATACACACCAGGGCTTACACACACACACACACACACACACACACACAAACACGTGCGCGCGCGCACAGGAGGGTGTGAAATATCTCACCGACTACTTATAATTGGGTTATCTGTTAAAATACTTTGGGTACGGTAACAAGGTAAATTGTTTAAGTTACGGATAACCACTTCTTTTCGAGATTGCGCCTGTGGCTTGCGGATCTCTACTGGAAAAGGAAAGGAGCCCTTTCCTGTTTCCTTCGGCACCCTAAAATAACCCAAAATGGGTATTTTGGGTGAGGGGGGGGAGGTTAAGGATGGGGGCTTCCGAAGCCTGGACGCGGAGGAAGACTTGGTCCAGAGCTTCCGAAAGCCTTACGAGCCCCCCCTCCCCTCGGCCCCCCGCCCCTCGGACCCACCTTCTCGAAGCACCACGCGTTCATACGGCGGGTAGTGACCCTGCCTGGTCAGATCGGACAGGTCCTCGCGGCTCCGATGGGTGGTCTTCTTGGCCCCTCGACGGAGACCCCGCAGCCGCCAGAACTCGGCCCGCGCGTTGGAGCCCGAAGACGCGCCCGGCCCGGCGCCCACGGCGCGCTGGGCGGCCTCCAGACTGGCCAGCTGCTCCGCCCTGGGGAGGAGGCAGGGGGCTGGGCACGGAGGGCGGCGGAAACCCGGCCCGGGAGCCGGGAGGCCGCGCCCGTCTGCGGCGGGGAAGCCGAGGCCGAGGGGCGACGCACCTGCTCTGGTTGGGGATGATGCCCCGCTCCTGCTCGCGGAGGTCGCGTCCCATGCGCGCCGCCAGCCAGTGGCCCCCGCGGGCGCGGCTCTGCCCGGGGCCGGGGTACAGCGTGTCCAGCACGTGGAAGACGTCTCCGCGGGTGAAGCCCAGGCCCGACGGGGGGCTGGCCTCCAGCTCGAAGTGCGTGCGGATGTAGAAGGAGTCGCCCACGCGGGACTGCACCATTTTCCGGAAGACTGCGGACCGGGGAGGCTCGGTGAGCGCCCAGGCCCCCCGCCCGGCCCCCGCCCGCCCGGCGCCGCGCGCGCGCGCACTCACTGTCCTGCTTCCGCTGCGTCACCAGCTCCACGTCCTCGCCAGGCGGCAGCCCCAGCAGGAACTGCACGGCCTCCTCGCGGGTCAGGTTCCGGAAGGGGACGTCATTCACCTGCCGGGGAAGGGGGCGTGGCATGGGCCGCGGCCACCCCCCCCCCCCCCCCCGGCCGGACCGGCGATGCCAGGTCTGCTGGGCACGGGGCCCACTCCCGGGAGGACAGCAGGGACTGGTCGTGACCCAGCCAACGAGGTCATGACACAGGCAGGGAGACGTTAAAACGTTCAGATGTCCAGGGGCGTTCAGATGTAGCTGGCTCGGTCGGTTAAGCGTCCGACTTCGGCTCAGGGCACGATCGCACGGTTTGTGAGTTCGAGCCCCAGGGCGGGCTCTGTGCCATCAGCTCGGAGCCCGGAGCCCGCTTCCGATTCTGTGTCTCCCTCTCTCTCTCTCTGCCCCTCCCCCACTCAAGCTCTGTCTCTCAAAAATAAATAAATGTAAAAAAAAAATTTTTTTTTTTTTTTAATGTTCACATGTCCCTGGGGGTGCTGCGGGTCCTGGGGGAGGACACACAGGCCAGGACAGACTCCAGGGCCACCCAGCAGGCCGCCACACCCACTGCCGGCTGCCCCAAGTCACCTGCAGAATCTCATCTCCCTCCTGGATGCCCTGCCCGTCGGCCGGGCTGCCCTCCTGCACCCCGGACACGAAGATGCCCACGTCATTGCCGCCGGCCAGGCGCAGGCCGATGGTGGAGCCCTTGGGGAAGCGGACCACCCTCCAGTCGGGGCTGTACCTGTAAGGGGAGGCAGAGGCGGGGTTAGGCCGGAATGGGTGGAGAGGGGGCGCGCTGGGCCTCCCTGGGAGAGCCCCCACCCCCTCCGGGCCTCAGTTTCCCCACAGCCTCGCATGGCGGCCCCACCAACACGGGGACGCAGCCCCGGGATGCGCGAGTGTCCGGCTGAGGGGGCTCTTTTCCCCGGGGGCACGTACCCACGGTCCTCCTTGCTCTGGCCGCTGGGCACCCTGTAGATGTCATAGCTGCTTTGCCTGGCGGAGCCTGAAAGGGAACAGCAGTGTGTTTTCCAAGCACCCTGACTGGTCTAGCCGCCACACCTCAGCCTTAGGGTGTCCCTGCCCCACGGCGCTGTCACCCAGCCCTCCATCCTTCCCAGGGAGCTGCCCCTGACCTCTTAGGCCCCTGCCCCCCTCTCCCGCCCTGCCTGGCACCACCTCACTGGTTGGGATCAGAAAAATCAGAAGGATGCTCAGAGTCACGTCCCTGCCACCGTCCGCTCACCTGTTTCCGAGATGGTTGTGGAACCCACTGAATTGTCCCGCCAAAGCGGGGGGCTCTCCCTGGAGGGGGAACAGATTTGGGGTGAAGCAGGGGCGGATGCCGAGAGGCGACTGTAGCAATTCTCATTTATTTGCACCCAGATTCAAATTCTGCCTTTCTGGCTGGGAGACCGTGGGGCCGCTGCTCTCTCTCTGAACTCGGGTTCCCTCCTCTGAGCCCCGGGGACGGCTAAGTCAGGGCCACAAGGAGGCATCGCTCAAAGTGAGGCAAACCTGTGGCCGATGGTCATGTTTATGATTCTAGTTAGTGAAAAGCTATAGAAGGTGATATGGTCTGAGTGTTGTGCTCCCCCCCCCCCCCCCCGCGCCACCGCCGTCCTAACCCCGGGGGTGGGGGGGATGATGGTTTGGGAGGTGGGGCGTCTGGGAGGCGAGGCGATCAGGGTTAGGTGAGGTTGGGGGGGGCAGGAAGGGGGTGCGGGACCCGAGTGCCGTCTCTTCCACGTGACCACACTCGGAGAGAAGCGGGTGGGTGTCTGCAGCCCGGAGGGGAGCCCCCAGCAGGGACCGCCGGAGCCAACACGGTGACCACGGACCTGCAGCCTCCACAAACCACCCCCCCACCATGTGTGGTATTCGTCATCACAGCCTGAGCTGCCTGAGACACACACGGGAAGGAAAGTCCCCTGCAAAGCCAGCCCGCTATTAGCACAGATGAGTTACTTTCCAGACCCGGCAGACGCTTCCAAATAAACACGTGCGGCTGACTATATACTTTCGAAAGAACGTCAAGGTCACGGGGCGTCTGGGTGACTCAGTCGGTGAGGCTCTCGGGTCACGATCTCGCGGTCCGTGAGTCCAAGCCCTGCATCAGGCTCTGTGCTGATGGCTCAGAGCCTGGGGCCTGTTGCGGATTCTGTGTCTCCCTCTCTCTCTGCCCCTCCCTCGCGTGCGCTCTGTGTCTCTCTTGAAAAATAAACGTCAAAGATTGTTTTTAAAAAGAACAAAACACGAAGATCACGCCGCACGTTAGCATCTGACATTCACCCCGTGAATCCCCAGGACACGGGAAAGAAATTTGGAAATACTAGTCCCCTCCCCACCTCTGCCTCCTGGAGCGGGCTGGCACCCCAGAAGCCGGTCCGGCCGCTCGGACCCACGGCTCCTCCTGTGTGCAAGTGGGACGCCGGGGAAGGTCATGCAAGAGACCCTCCCCCCCCCCCGCCCCCAACCCTCTGAGAGATGCCGCCCCGTGTCGCTCCAGAGGCTGGCGCTCCCGTTACCGAGCGTCCCCGAGCCCGGCTGCACGGTAACAGCCGTACGAAGGAGCGGGCGTTCACTGTGGCCCAAGCACACACGTGTTGCCTCCTTCTGTCACCGATACTCAGCACCCCGACATCTGGGGCTCTGGGGTCCCCTTCCCGGCCGAACCAGCCCCGGGGACCCGGGAAAAGTGCTGAGCTGAGGTTACGAGAAGCAGCTTCTGTCTCGGTCCGTATTCTTTTTTTTTTTTTTTTTCAACATTTATTTATTTTTGCGTCAGAGAGAGACAGAGCATGAACGGGGGAGGGGCAGAGAGAGAGGGAGACACAGAATCGGAAACAGGCTCCAGGCTCTGAGCCATCAGCCCAGAGCCCGACGCGGGGCTCGAACTCCCGGACCGTGAGATCGTGACCTGGCTGAAGTCGGACGCTTAACCGACTGCGCCACCCAGGCGCCCCTCGGTCCGTATTCTTAAGTCTCTGTGGGATCATTCGCTCTGGGGACCCGCGAGGCCCTGAGTCCTCCTGCCCCCACGGCTGTGAGTGCGCTGGGGATCAGCCACCCCCACATCCTACTGCCCTAGCCGGCGCCTCGGCTGTAGCCTCCTAAGACCCAGAGATCAGAGGCACCCAGCGAACTCCACATTATCCGTGTGGGATAATGTTCACCGGCGTTTCGAGCCGCTAGGCTTTAGGGAGATTTGCTACCCAGCCACAGATAACGGATCGACCCCTGCTTCATAGGTGCCGAAGGCCTTAGCGATAATATACCCATGACCTAATCCCCATGGGCTGGGCACTTAGGTTTTGGTTTTTTAATTTTTTTTAATGTTTTTATTTATTTTTGAGACAGAGAGAGACAGAGCATGAACGGGGGAGGGTCCGAGAGAGAGGGAGACACAGACTCTGAAGCAGGCTCCAGGCTCTGAGCTGTCAGCACAGAGCCCGACGCGGGGCTCGAACCCACGGACCGCGAGATCGTGACCCGAGCCGAAGTCGGACGCCCAACCGACTAGGCCACCCAGGTGCCCCTGGGCGTTTCTGTTTTTAGGCATGGAGTCGTGTCCCCTCAAAATTCCTGCGCCGAAATCCTAACCCCCAGCATCGCAGAATGTGACGGTACTTGGAAATACGGTCGCGGTGGATGCGATCGGTGGAGAGGAGGACCTACCGGTAGGAGGAGGGGAGGCCCTGATCCCGTATGACTGGTGTCCTTATACAATGGGGACGTTTGGACCCAGAGACAGACAAGATGACGTGAAGACATCAAGAGGAGGTGGCCACTTACGAGCCCAGGACTTGCTGGAAGCTACCAGAAGGTAGGAGAGACCTCCCGCCCCCTGCCTCCCCGCCTCCCCGCCTCCCCGCCTCCCCGCCCCGAGCCTCCAGGGGGAGCGTGGCCCGCCCACACCCTCATCTGGGACTCCAGAACCGGGAGACCATAAATGTCTCCTGTCCTAAGCCACCAAGTCTGGGCGCTGTGTTATAGCCACCGCAGGACACGGATGCAAGGTCACTGCCACTTGTTCCCATCTGTAAACATCATCATAACGAGCAAGCACCCTCCAGTCCCTGCACACACCCATGGCTATCTTGCCCCCAAGAGAAAATCCCTAAAGGAGGACTGAAGTCGAAAATGGGTTCGAAATTGGATGGAAGTCGAAAATGGGGGGGGGGGGGGGGTCTTGGAAAATTCTGCTCCTTCTGCTTTAAGTCGATCCCTACCAGGCTCCCCCGGTCCCAAGAACCCAGAGCCACGTACTGGGGGCCAGGAGGACTATGTGTGGACGGGGGAAGCCTCTTCCAGGCAGGCCACCAGGACTGCACCCTCCAGTCGGAAAAGATATGCCCACGTTCCATTCCCACTCAGCCATTCTGGCCGACAGGGGTACGTACTCGGGGGAGTCGGTCCAGCTGGCGTCAGAGCTCCGCCGCACATGCTGGGGTGGCGGTGGGACGTGGGAGGGTGGCGCCTGGGATGTTTCTGAGCCGAGGTCGGAGATGTCTGCAGCGGAGAGGACGTCCCATCAGGCCTGCAGCCCGCACCGCAGAGGGGGACGTCAAGGCCCCTCTAAGCCAAGGGGCCTAGACCAGAGTCTGGCTCGGCCAGTAAGCCCTCACTTCCTGTGTGGCCTTGGACAAGTGTCTGTCCCTCTCTGAGCCTCACTGGGCCAGGCTCACGTGCCCTGCTAGGCCCCGCCTGGCCTCCTCGGCTTCCTCTGCCCTCCGCTGCCCTCTGGCCCCTCACCGTCCAGGAGAGAGCTGTCGCTGTCACTGACGGCCGGTGGGATGTTCACCAGGAACTGCCCTCTGTCCCTGAGCACCAGCAGAGTCAGCTTCCCTTCTGACTTCTCGATCAGTCGCCGTGTGTCACTCAGAGACAGATTCTCGCTGGACACGCCATTGATCTAAAAGGCCCGGGAAGGAAGACAGGAAGGGAGTTAACACTAGATAAGGGGATACTAGAAACAGACAGCTTGGTGGGGGCACTAGAAACACACAATTGCTAAAAACAGACGTTCTCAAGAGAAAACGATCGGACAGGATCCCTCCTGTGAGGAGACCATGCCCAGAAGTGACTCCCACAAAAATTCCAGAATTTGGGCGCCTGGGTGCCTCAGTCCATTAGGTGTCCAACTCTTGATTTCAGCTCCTGTCATGATCCCAGGGTCGTGGGACCGAGCTCCGCATCAGGCTCTCTGCTGACGGCACGGAGTCTGCTTGGGATTCTCTCTCTCCCTCTCTCTCTGCCCCTCCCCTCTTTGCATGCACACATGCACGAGCTCGCATGTGCTCTCTCTCTCTCTCTCTCTCTCTCAAAAAAAAAAAAAAAAAAAAAAAAAGAATTCCAGAATCAGCCAATCTTCTGAGGGGCAGGGGGGGCTTTGGGGGAAAATTAAAAGCAGCCTGACTCCCCACCTCCCTAGAAGGGGAATGTCTCAGGAGACGCTAGAAACAAACATTAGGAACAAGTCTAACTAGGGGGGGCCTAGTCAGTCCATAGAGCGTGAGTTTGAGCCCCACGTGGGGCGTGGGGCCTACTTAAAAAAGAAAAAAAGAAACCGGTCTAACCAGGGAGCAGATATGTAGATACCCAAAGATACTAAAAGCAGACAATCTGCAGGAGGGACTAGAAACTGACATTTAGAGGTGGGTTAGGAACATACAATTGGAGGGAGGACTGAATGCCCCTCTGCACGCACTCCAGGAATCCCTTTCTAACATTTTCCGCGGGGAGTGTGTTTGCATTTACTCTGGGGATGGTGAGTTTCTCACCCCCCCTACTGAGTTACCCGTTTCTAGTGTCTGCCCCAAACCCCTAGAAACAGACAATTCCTGGGGATCGCTACAAACAGAAAACTCTGAGGACCCTTGAGAAGCTACCGCCTGGAAAGGGGTTGGAAATCCCACACCAGGAATCACTAGAAACAGATTTTCAGGAGAGGAGTCTAGAAAGAAACCAGCTTTCAGGCAGAGCTGGTCCTGAAAACCTGGCGACTGGCCCCGCGGCGGGATTCTGGGGATACTAGAAACTGACATTTGGCAGGTGGGGGCGGGGGGGCCCTCTCTAACCCTTGGGAAGGAGGCAACTAAGTACAAATGGTTCTGGCTCTGCCCACCTGCCCTGCCAGCCCCTCCCCCCCCCCCGCCCCCACCCGCCACTGGGTCTCCCTGTCCCGCCCCCCGACAGGAAGCCTGGGCTCACCTGGAGGATGAGGTCGCCTTCCCGCAGCCCGCGGTTCCTGGCCGCCAGGCCCGACTCAGTGATGTGCTTGATGAAGATCTGACTGCCCAGGGTGACCCCGAACTCTGTGGGGGGGAGGAGGGACACTGAGGCAGGGCCTGGGGTCTGGGTTGCAGAAGGTCCACGGCAGGGGCGTGGGAAGGAACGGAGCCCAGGTCCCAGCTCCCCGACACCCTCAATGACATCCCGGTGAGAGTTTTCAGGATGTGACTCTTGTTATCACGGTTACAAGGCAGCTGGGGCGCCCGGGGCGGGGGGGGGGGGGAGGCTCCGGGTTAAGCGCCCGACTTCGGCTCAGGTCATGATCTCGCGGTTCGTGGGTTCGAGCCCCGCGTCGGGCTCTGTGCTGACAGCTCGGAGCCTGGAGCTGCTTCGGATTCTGCGTCCCCCTCTCTCCGCCCCTCCCCCACTCACGCTCCATCATTCTCTCTCTCTCTCTCAAAAATACACATTAAAAAAATTTTTTTTTTTAATTACAAGGCAGGGGGCCGATGTCCCAGTGCCATTTGTCACATCATGTTTAGAATTCTAAGGCCAGGGTGCTGCTACTGAACTGAGATGGGGTCAGAGGCCACACGTTGGCCTTACGGAGGGAATTCTAGTATCGTGACGCTTCTACGGATGCCACAGTGTGTGAGTTTCCCGGGCCGGAAAACAATACCAGTTTGCAATCTCATGGTTCTGGGCTCAGAAGTCCCAACACCCAGGCGTGGGCAGGGCCGGTTCCCCCAGGGCCTGGCTCCCCCCTTTCCCGGCTTCCAGAAGCCCCGCATCCTGGGCCCGCGGCCCCTCCTCATCCTCACGGCCAGCAGCTCGGGTCGGGGTCTGCCCATCTCTCTGCCCCCTTCTCGTGAGGACCTCGCGAGGCCGCCGGGCCCCCCGGGACACCCAGGGTCACCCCCACCTCAGGGGCCTGGGCCTGCGCCCCTCTGCCGCACGAGGCCACATGTCCCAGGTCCCAGGGACCAGGACGGGGACGCCTCTGGACACACGGGACAAGGGGTCAGCGCGGCCACGGCGCCCCTTGGCGGGAACGGGGAGCCCCACTGCCGCCGACCCGCCGACCTCACCTTCGCTGTCCCTCCTCCGCACCAACACGGACTTCACGGGCCTCATCTGCACGTCCTGCCGCGGCAGCCGCTTAAAGCCCGACACCAGGGCCAGCCCGTTGGCCTCAGACCTGCCGCCTGGGCTCCTGCGCCCGTGGCTGCCGGCCCGGCTCCGGCGGCCCGTCCTCTGCCGGCGGGAGCGCTCGCCCCAGGAGCGGCCAGACCCGCTGGATGTGTCCCCGTCGTAGCCCTGGCCGTGGTCAGCCTCCCCATCCGAGACCTGATGTCCCCCAGAGGGGCTGGCCTTGGCAGGCAGCTGGATTTTCCGGGGACGCTTCACGGTCTGTGAGGGGAGAAAGGGGAGGGGCCGGCTCGAGGCTCCGCCCCGACCCCTGAGAGGGTGGGGGGGGCCCTCTCTGGGCCTCAACGTCCAAGCTGTGAAATGGGGACCGGATTCCACCTGCTTGTAGAAGCTTCCGCTCATAACACCCCCGGGCTGCAGGTGGGGCTCAAAGTGGGGGTGGGGGGAGGGCAGAGGTGCCCACGGGGGGGGGGGGGGGGTGGGGGGCTGCCCCGCCCACCTGGCCCCCACTCACAATGTTCGCCAACTTGGTGCAGGTTTTGAGTATCTGAATGGCAAAGGTGGAGGTGACGCTCTCCATGGAGACCCCATTCACCATGACGATGTGGTCCCCTGTCCTGAGAGACAAGGGAGGCTGGGTCTCAGGGACGCGTCCTCACATAGGAGCCCTCTCCTCAGGCCTTCCCTGCAGGCCCTGCCATGTCCCCCAGTGCCCGACTTTGGGGCAGGCACCTCCCAGTCTACAAGGCCTGGTTCTAATTCGCTGGTGTCCCCAGGCTCACAAAGACATTTATCCTCTGGCATTTATCCCTCAGTGTCCTCATCTGTAAAATGGGGCCAACAACAAATCCAACTATAATAATAGAATGCAACCGGGGCCCCTGGGTGGCTTAGCCAGTTAAGCGTCTGGCTCTTGATCTCGGCTCAGGTCATGATCTCACGGGTCCGTGACTTTGAGGCCCTCGTTGGGCTCAAACTTACTGCACGGAGCCTGCTTTGGATCCTCTGTCTCCCTCTTTCTGGCCATCTCCTGCTTGCGCTCTCTCTTCGTCTCAAAAACAAATAAATGTTAAAAAAAAGATTGAATGCAACCACAGAATGCAAGCTGTGATTATAAGTGTCTCCGTACCCCTCAATCCTTCTGTCACGCCCCGTTTCTGCTTTTCTCCCCCTCTTTCCCTGTGTTTCTTTCTTTTTTTTTTTATAACGTTTATTTATTATTGAGAGACACAGAGCGTGAGCAGGGAAGGGGCCGAGAGATGGAGAGACACGGAATCTGAAACAGGCTCCAGGCTCTGAGCTGTCAGCCCAGAGCCAGACGCGGGGCTTGAACTCACAAACCGCGAGATCATGACCCGAGCCAAAGTCGGACGCTTAACTGACTGAGCCACCCAGGCGCCCCTTCCCTGTGTTTCATAACGTCTCTCTCTCTCTCTGAAGCTGTGAGCTGTGTCTCGATTCTGGACTGAACCATATCACCCGTCAGCCACTCAGGTCCCAGAACCGTTTTCCCAACAGAACGCCTGGGAGCCTGCCGCTCCCGAGGGCTCAGAACACAGCGTCTCCTTCCCTGCGGCCACAAAAGGCTTCCAGGACCTTTCACCTCAGGAAGGCCATCATGACCCCGGAGACCTACAGCGAAGGACCAGGAAGTGGCTTGGGGAGGGTGACTCTCCCGACGCCAACCCTGTGCTGCTGCCAGCTCCGAGCCCTGTGTTGACAGAGCTGAAAGGCACCAGGCACTCTCCCCGCTCCTGGCTTTGGCCCACACGGCTCCCTGCTCTCGGCAGGCCCCGCCCCTGCCCGCACCCCTGCTGCCTTGACACTCACTGCAGTTGGCCCTCAGCTGGCCCCCCCGGCACCACGTCCGACACGACCACGGATCCACTGGGCCGGTCTCGGCTGCCAGAGATGGCAATGCCAAAGCCTCTCCGGGGGTCCTGAGAGAGGGGAGGAGACCTAGGATGAGTTTTTGCTTCCTCCCGTGGAGCAGCCCGGGATCAAGGTGGCACCCCTGTAGGCACCCACGCGGGGAGAGGGAGGCCTCACCTTGCAGAGCGTGGCCGTGTGCTGTTCCCAGATGGTCATCTCCTCCATGTCCAACACCTGACAGCAGAGGAACGGGAGGTGGGCTTGAGGCCACCTCAGGCCCACTGGAGCATGCAGGGGTCCCCCGCCCTGGGTGGGGAGCCCGGCTGTGACACTCCCCGGGTCCCAGGCCTGTGGGCAGGTTGCTACCTCTCTGGAGACCTCAGCTTTTCTATCCGCAAGGTGGATTTAGGTCAGGGGTTCTCAGTTAGGGACCACGCTGCCCCCCAGAGTACGTGTGGCAACATCTGGAGACGCTGGCGGTCATCACAATGCTGCCCAGCCCCCCACAGAGCGGGGAAGCCCCCCCCCCCACACACACACACACAGGGAATGATCCAGGCCCAAATGTCCAGATGCCAAAGCTGAGACCCTCAGCAAACTGGTGAGAGGCAGCGAAGCAAACCGGTGAGAGGAGAGAAAATGCAAGTGCCTGGGGGGGGGGGATCCATGCCTGGGGGAGGGGGGATCGAGTGGGGGGGGAGGGGGGTCCATGTCTGGCGGGGAATCAAGCCAGGCCTGCCCGGCAGAGGGAGCCCACTCTGCTCCAGCCACCTGGGGCCTCCTCACTGTTCCTCCGACCCCTGGGGCCTTTGCACGTGCCGTTCCTTCTGCCTGAAACTCTTTTCCCCCAGACCTCCACCTGGCTCCTTCCCTCACCTCCTTCTCCTCTCAGCTCCTGTGCTACCTTGCCGGTGAGGCTTTCCAAGCACCCGGTGCGGAACGGTAAGCTCTTCCGGCTCCACGGCAGACCGCCCTATCCACCCTTCCCCAATACGTGTTCCTAATTCGGAGAACTTGTGACCCCTTGACGTTCTCTTGGCTGTTTCGGTCTGTCCGTCTCCCCTCTCTAGAACGTCCGATCTGGAGGGCAGAGAGTTTTGTTTGTCTCGTTCACAGTGGAGTCCCGGGTCATAGCAGGGCTTCAGGAGCAATTTGCTGAAGGAAGGGAGGGAGGGAAAGAGGAGAGAGGAAGGAAGGAAGGAAGGAAGGAAGGAAGGAAGGAAGGAAGGAAGGAAGGAAGGAAGGGAGGAAGGGGGTGCTTTCCTTGTGCGGGGTGGTACTTTACAGGTACTATCTCATTTAATCCTCTCGCTGAAGGGAGATCCCGTCATCCCCATGTCACAGATGAGGCAACTGAGGCACAGAGAGGCGAAGTCACTTGCCAGGACAGCAGCCCCGATAGAGGCTGTGGCTGGGAACGTGGATTCGGTTATTTGCACGCCCGTGACACAGATGGGGACTTGGCTTCTGGGAGTACAAGACCACCCTCCAGGACACCCGGCCTGGCCCCCCCCCCCCCCCCCCCGGGGCACAGCAGGTGGTGATTCCTCCCCCTAAGAACCCCTGGCTGGCTGCTCTTAACGGATCCCGGGAGAGCGGCATTCCTGGCTCCCAGGGGGTGGGGGGAGGGGGCGAGAGACAAACACCGCCGAGGGCGGGGCCTCCCGGGCACTCCCCGCCCCGTGGTTACCCGGGAGCTCAGGGCAGCGCTCACAACCCCGACTCAAAGCCCTCTGCCGGCTGCCTCAGTTTCCCCGCCTGCCAAATGGGCTGCCCCCGCCCCCGGCGCCCTGGCCTTCAGGGCCGAGGCGGCGGCGGCGCGGGGCAAGGAGCCAGGCGGGAAAAGCAGAGAGCGCCTCGACTTTCCGCCTTTGCACGTGAGTAAGAGACACCGCGCTCCGCTGGCTGCCGATGTTTAACCCTGAGCGACCTTAATGTGTCACCGCTGTTATTCCCACCTTAAGGGAGAGCAAAGGAAGGCCCAGAGAGGGGCAGTAACTTGCCTGAGGTCACCCGGTGAACAGGCGGCCGGTCTCGCACCCTTGCCCCTAACCACCGCACCCTCCGCCCTGTCGCTTGTTTTTTTCTTCCGGACTTATGTTTCAAAGCAGAATCTTTGTACTTGCTTTGAGTTTACACTTTGTATCATTAAATGTCCTCCGGAACTTTGATTTCCCAGCCTTATTTTAAGACACAGCCCCAGGGAACCAGGGCCCCTGGGGGACAGGCGCAGGTGGCCCAGGCTTGCCCTGCCACCCGCCCCCCTCCCGGCCCGTGCAGGTTCACCTCCTTAGATATTAGAGACCTTGTCTAAAACCCACGGGGCCAAGCCTAACCCGCCCCCCAGTGGCCCTCAGCTCCGTTCACCTGCACGTCTTCGCCCTGGCAGTCCCCTGGGCCGAGAGAAACCCCCCAAGAACCCGCAGGCCGCTAGCCCTCGCCACTTGGGTCCCCCGCCTCCTCAGGCAGCCTTCCTGGGCGAGCCAAACTTCCAGGGCTCCCTGTCATGGTTCCCCGTTTTCTTTCTTAGGCTTGGATCACGGCACCCCAAGCCGTCTTAAATTATCCTGTTTAGGGGCACCTGGGCGGCTCGGTGAAGCGTCTGACCTCCGCTCAGGTCATGATCTCACAGTCTGTGAGTTCGAGCCCCGCGTCGGGCTCTGTGCTGCCAGCGCAAAGCCCACTTGGGGAGCCCGGTTCCCCTCCCTCTTTGCCCCTCCCCCACTCGCTCTCCCTCGCTCTCAAAAATAAACATTTCTTAAAAAAATTAGCCAGTTTGATCATCAGCTTGCAAGTTCCTGATCTTTCCTCTTGGGCCGTGAAGGCGGGCTGGAGCCGTCTCTCCGGCACCCTGGTGATGGCCCTTGGCATCTCCTGGGCCCTGGTGAACCCCTAGTCATCCTTCAGAGCCCCCGGGAGGGGACGCTGTCTCTTCCTCCAGGAAGTGAGTCCTCAGCGGCCCCATTCACACGCCTTACATCCCTAATCATTGGAATGGGGGGGGGGGGTGTCCCAGTCCATTGCCTCCCATACACCCCTCTGGTCTGGGGCCTGCGGCTGGGCAAGGTTGGGGACCCTGGGACCCCAGTATAGTCCCCACAGAACCAGAAGGGAGACGGAGTTCGAGGAATGGGGGTGAATGGTGAGATAAAAGGCCTATTCAGCCAGGAACTCAACCGGGTGTGTCCAGAATTCCTAGACCCCTCGGTCAGCCCTTCACCCACCCAGGTGAGCTCTGAGGGGGCGGGGCCTGGGCCTTTATCCCCACCCCCTCCCCCAGGGAGGAGGAGAGGAGGGGTCACCCAAACGGGCGAGTCAGGTGGTACCCTGTCACACAACCCCCGGGCACTTGGCTCCCCGCCCCCTCCCCATCTCCGCCTCCGGGAACCCGGGCGCGGGTAGAGGGGGTAGGAGGGCCACAAATATGGGAGGTGGGGAGGGGATTCTGGAAGCTTCCCCCCCCCAACCCCGCAGCCAGGACGGAAGTTGGCGGGAACCAGAACTGCCCGGAAGTGTGGTCTGGGGCGAGCCACGTTCTCCCTACGGCCTCACTTTACCCCTCCAGGCGCGATCTGCCGCCCGGTGCGGCGGTTATGAAAGGGGTCAGCCCGAGCTCGGTCCCCGGAGGGTGAGGTTTTCCCCCCAAATAGAGACAAGGGGATCCCCTCCCCCAGCTGGTTTGCTCGTGTGTAAAAGGGGCTCAAGACCCCTGTCTCTGCCCGGTAATGCAAGTTAACGGCTCTGTATACAGTAGGCGCCCAATGAATGCTGGTTCCGGCTTCGCCGCATTCACCGGAGCCACCCCAGCCCACAAATGAAGTCACTGCTGCCGTCCCACTGTTGCTCAAGACTAACTCGGCCCGAACACCCCGCGTAAACATCTTTATAGGGCACCCAAGACGTGCCAGGCGCTAAAAACACGGTTTCCTCTTTGAATCCTCCCTGCACCTCCTTCCCGAGGAAGATGGCCCATTTGAGGGGCGAGGTATGGAGAGGCCTTGATTCACCGGCCCGAAGTTACACAGAAAAGTCAGGATTTGACCCCAGAGAGGCAGACCTTGGAGCACGGAAAGACCCCCCCCCCCCCAGACAGCTTTTGGAGACCAGAGGGCGAACGCCCCTCTCTGAGCAGCCTCGGGCTAGCCACCACCTTCCTCTGGGCCTCAGTTTCCCCACCTGTAACCTGGGGTGGTCTGGGGTCCAGGCCCCAGGTCGCAGACTAGATCCAGGTCGCGGACCCCAGCTAGATCCCCTCCCCCTCCCGTCCTCTGCGCGCTACTCGCCTGGAATCTCACCGCCATGGTCCACCCCTGGGCTCTCCAGCGCCCCTGTCCCGGGGCGGGGGAGGGGGGGGCCTGGAAACGGTCAATCGGTCCCCACCTCGGGGTGAGGGAGGAGGCTAAGGACGGCTGCGGCGGAGAGAGCGCCCGGCCCTCGCCTCCTCCAGCCGCTCTGGGTCGCACCTGCCCCTCGTCCCCCGCCCCGTCCCCTGCCGGCCCCGCCCCCGCCGCGCCACGCCTTCGGGACCGCGCCGGGGCCTCCTCCGCCCCCGCAACACAGGCTCCGGGCTCCGGGCTCCGGGCTCCGGGGTGGGAATGCCAGACCGGGTTTTCCACCCAGCCGGGCACGAGCCCGCCGTCGGGGCAGGACGCCGGCCGGGCGGGGCTGCAATGAAGACCCGGCAGGAAGTCCGGCCGCGCTCGGAACCGGCGCCTGGGACGGGGCAATCGGCGCCCCCGGCACATTTCGAGGTTCCGCTGGGACATCGGTCGCACCAAAAGCAGGTTGAGTGCCAGAGACCTCCAGGGCGCAGGGCTAGCCTTCTTCAGGGCACCCCATCTCCAGGAAGTCCCCCCCCCATTGCATAGAGGGGAAACTGAGGCCCAGAGGGGTCAGAGACTTGGGCTTTCTGAAGGTCCACGGCTGCCGCCCCAGGGCCTGGCCCCAAAGCCAGCAGAGAGAGCTCTGTCTTCACACCCCACCCGGGGCGGGGCTCCCCGCGGAGGAGGGCGGGCTCTGGGGAGCAAAGGCCGGGTGCTGGGTGGGTCTCAGCCTCGGAAGGTGAGATCTTGGGGTGACAGGACCAGGGCAGACACCCACACGTTCCTTGCTGCTTTGAATATATATTTAAACATTTTATTTATAGGAGCGCCTGGGTGGCCCAGTCGGTTGAGCGTCCCTCCTTGGCTCGGGTCGCGATCTCCCGGTTTGTGAGTTCAAGACCTGTTTTGGACTCTACACCGGCCGTGCAAAGCCTACTTCGGATTCTCTCTCTCTCTCCCCCCCCCCCCGCCCCTCCCCTGCTTGTGCTCTCTCTCTGTCAAAAACAAATAAATATTTTTTAAACTAAAAAAATAAACATCTTTTTAAAAAGTTGCTTAATGTTATTTATTTTTGAGAGAGACAGAGACAGAGCATGAGTGGGGGAGGGGCAGAGAGAGAGGGAGACACAGAATCCGAAGCAGGTTCCAGGCTCCCAGCTGTCCGCACAGAGCCCGACGTGGGGCTCGAACTCACAACCCACTAGATCATGACCTAGGCCGAAGTCGGACGCTTAACTGACTGAGCCACCCAGGTGCCCCCCAAATAAATACCTTATTTACGTATTATATTTATAATATAAACGTTATATTATTATAAATATGTACCCTGAGTCCCCTCTGTTCCTGTGCCCCACTCACGCCAAGGTCGAAAGGGCAAATCCGGGCACGGACACCCTCCCCAGCCTCATCCAGTCAGCTCCGGCAGAGAGGAATCCCAGGCTATGGGAAGGGCACAGAAAGGCAAAGAGGAAACTGGGGGAATCAGGAGATGCTTTCTGGAAGAGGGAGCATTGCCGCTGGGGTTTTGAAGGGTGAATAAGAGTTTGCCAAATGAACAAGGCAGAAGATACAATCAAAAATCTCTGAGGCCCCCGAAGCTGACTTCTTGTTCTCCCCCAAAACACTAATCTGGAGAGCCCAGGCCAGAAGTGGGCCCTCGAGCATCTCCAAAGGTCCCTAAGGCAGTGAGCTTTTGCAGAAAGCTTCTCTGAGCACCTGCTGGAAACCTCAGGGCTGGAGGACAAAGCACTTCTTCCCGGAGCGACGTTTGGCCACCGGGAGGCAGCGCCCCAAACGATTGTAGGTAGAACAAGATCAACCCCCCCCCTTTTTTTTTAATCGCTGTGTGTTTGTGTTAATGAATCACAGGAGAAACCTAACCGAGCTCCCCGCTGACACGCGCACCAGGGTGCCCTCAATGGCTCCCTAGTGCCCATCCGATGCCCTTTTGCTCAAAGGCAGGGTTTTATTTATTTTTTTTTAAGTACGCGCCACGCCCAAGGTGGGGCCTGAACCCACGACCCCGAGATCAAGTGTCAAACGCTGCACCAACCAGGCCGGGCAAATGCAGGGCTGGGAAAAAGGGCGTGGCCAGTGCGGCGCAGTTTCACAGGCCAGAGGAGCCCGCCTTAAGCCCACTAGTCCAGCCGCTCCTGACCGCCAGATGCCTTTGAGGAAGTAAAAATCTGCTTGTCATCAATCCATTTCATTCACACGTTCATTGTTTAATTCATCTGGGCGTTAAGGCGCCGCGAAACTGTTCGGGGCCAAGCACGCGAGCGGGAGCCCGCAAGAACGAACTTCCCATCTGAAATTTCAATGCCAGATTCAACCAGGAGGGGGCAGTGTGGGCACAGCGTGAAGGAGGGAGGGAAGGGAAGGGAGGGCGCTGCGGACGGTGGGGTCGCCGAAGTCCTTCTGGGACGACCCTGCTCCGCCTTTCTGAGGGCCTAGAGGGAAACTGAGGCAGAGAGACGGCCTGGGCTGGACTGAGGCCCCTCAGAGTGTGGCCGCAGGAGAGGTGGGAGCCTGGGGGGTGGGGGGTGTCGGGGGGGGGTGTCACACAGGGGGCTTGGGCCCTCCCTGGTGGAGGCTGCTTTGCTGGGCTGTAGGAGGCTGAGGCCGTATCTGTGGCCGAACAGGTGTCGCTCCAACCCAAGGAGGCCCCGGAGCAGCTCTGCGGCCCGGCTGGCTCTGGTTCGTTCATCTGCATTTACGGAGCCCCCACTGTGTACACGCAGGACTGACGGGGGACCGACCCGGGAGAGCAAGACGACAACCGAGTCGTCACCCAACGTGAGTAAAAAGTACAACCCTAGGGGCGCCTGGGTGGCGCAGTCGGTTAAGCGTCTGACTTCAGCCAGGTCACGATCTCGCGGTCCGTGAGTTCGAGCCCCGCGTCAGGCCCTGGGCTGATGGCTCAGAGCCTGGAGCCTGTTTCCGATTCTGTGTCTCCCTCTCTCTCTGCCCCTCCCCCGTTCATGCTCTGTCTCTCTCTGTCCCAAAAATAAATAAAAAACGTTGAAAAAAAAATTAAAAAAAAAAAAAAAAGTACAACCTAGACTTCTGAGAGCGTCAGCGGGGAGACACGACAGGGGCTGGGGGCTCAGGGAGGGCTTCCCGGAGGAAGGGCACTCAAAATAAGGACTACGTTTAGGAGGCGTGATGGAGGTGAGAGGCCAGAGGTGAGAGGCGTCCGAGCAGAGGAACAATTAGACCTAAAGGAGATGAGGGAGGAGCCATGGGGAGATGTAGGTGAGGGCACAGCCTGTGCAAAGGCCCTGCGGCAGGACCTGGGCATGTTGGAGGAGCCGGGAGGCCCGTGTGGCTGGAGCGGAGTGAGCAAGGGGGAGAGAGGGAGGAGGGGAAGGCAGGGAGGGGCCGGGGCACGTCCTGCAGGGCCTTGGGGGCCTCGGTGAGGACTCCGGGCTTATCCGGCTCCATGCTGAGAACAGAGCCTGCTTGGGATTCCCTCTCCCTCTCTCTCGGCCCTTCTGCTCGTTGTTTCTCTCTCTCACACACACACACGCACAACGTAAATAACCTTAAAAAAAGAGAAAGGAAAAAGAATGCCGAAATGAATTCAGAAATGGATGGTAAGCCGATCGACAGCCACGGGTCCGTAGCGCAGTAAAGTCTCCACTGGGCAAAACTCACTTGCATGTCTGCGGATCAGAATCATTCGCAATGGTGCCAGTTCCCCATAATTTACGGGGCCGTAAAGTGGTCCAAAGGCAAAAGGAAGCGCGGACAGGGTTCGTGCCAAAGCCCGGCACGGATCGGACATCCATGAAGTCCGCAAGCCACCGAATGTTCTCGGGCCACAGTTCCCGCTTATTGGCTGCACTCCTCTCCGTGGGGCTCTTTCTGGAAGGCGCCTACTCCCTGCCGGCCTCTGTGAGCTCTACTGCTGTAGCATCCCAAGCAGCTAGAACAGCGCCCGGTATGCAGTCAGTGCCTACTAGGTGAACAAATCGCTCCCGGGCAGTCACCTGAGATTCTGAAAGTAGAGAGAGCAGTTGCTGGGTATTCTGGAAGGAACATTCCGGGTGTGGCTGGCGCAGCCACTGGGCACATGAGGGTTGGCCACGTGGGGGTCGTGGGGGGGGCCTTTAACGAGCGGTGGCCGAGGACAGCTGGCCTGAGGTACAGGTGCAGAGGCCGGGCTGACCACGGACGCTGTGAGAAAGGGGTCAGGGGTCTGGGTCCTACCCCCAGCTGGGCTCTGCTCTTCCCCGGCTTCCTTCCAGAACTCCGGCTTCCTCCCATCTGGGGGTGGGGGTGGGGATCCCTTCCGTGAGGCCCCTCCAGCTCCATTCCATCCACTGCAAGCTTCTGGAAGAGTCTACGTGCCCCTCTTCACCTTCCTTCCCTCCTCCACCACGGTGCTCTCAGGAAGGTGCCCCCGGACCCCCGTGTTGCCAAGCCCTGGGACATTCCTTATGGCTACGACTTTGCTGCCATGTCACTTGTACATGATTCCAGAATGAAATGGTTTGCTTGTTCGGTTGAAAGCCACATTCTAGCAGGGCCTCCAGGTTTGGCCTCCCTGGTCCCCCTGGTTCTGCCCTGGAGCCCACAGTCTGTCCTCCCCGCAGCGGCCACTGGGGGGGGGGGCGCCTTCGAGCCCCGAGTCAGGTCCTGCCCTCCTCTGCCTACAGCCCTCCAGGGCTCCCACCTCCCTGGGGTAAAAGCCTAAATCCGCCCCTAATCCCCAGCACCCCGCACAGCCTGCCCTGTTCCCGTCCCTCCCCTCCCCTCCTCTCTCTCTCTCCCCCTCTCCCACTCTGCTCTAGCTACAAGGGCCTCCTGGTTGTCCCTCCAACTCCAGGCCTGGTCCTGCCCCAGGACCTTTGCACGGGCTGTGCCCTCTGTCTGGAATGCTCATTCGCCAAAGTCACTTCCTTCAAGACGGCTCAAACGTCACCTTCTCAAGAAGGCTGCCTCTAATCTTTCTACGCAAGGTTGTAAAATACCCCTCTGCCCGTTTTATTCCTGCCCCTGTGGCTCTTTTGCATTCTTTCCCTCTGTGAGACTGACCACTCTTTAACCCCGGATACGATTTACTTCCTTATTATATCTCTTGTTTCTTGTCTGTCTTCTGCTACCAAAACACAAGCCCACAAGACAAGGGATTATTGTCGGTCTGGTCCCCTGCTGACTCCCCAAGATCCGGAAGGGCACCCGGCATACAGTAGGTGCTTGATAAATGCAGGTTCACTCCCTGGGCAGCCCCTCCTCCCAGGGCCATCTCCCACGAACCTCAGCCCGTTCCAAAGGGTGTCAGGCTCCTCCCTGAGCACATACTGCTCCTCTGGCTGAAGGCCAAACAGAAACCCGAATTTGCCTCCGCGGACTTTCCCCACAACCCAGGGCCACACGGAAGCACTGAGCCCAGGAGGCAGGACGTTTACAAGATGCTTAGCCTGGCGTGTTGGTTAGGGGGGGGGGGGTGGGCAGGGGCAGCCCCCAGTCGTCCCTCGTCTCCTTTCTGCCCCACTTTCCTGTGCAGCCCCGGGCAAGTGGCTACCCCTCTCTGAGCCCGACTTCAACTCCTGTCTAACGCAAAGGTGGACGGGACATTGCGACTCGCCTGGAATTCTGAGTTCTGACTTGGGGTGGGACGGTTTACCCCAACCCCCGATGACTGAGAATCTATTACCCACATTATCATTTGCTGCACTCAGCAGCCCTGGGTCGTGCTGACTCGACCTGCACCCATTTTACGGAGTGGAAGACTGAGGTTCAGATAGGCGAAGGGGCTGGAGGCTGGGTCTATCTGAGTCCACGGGTTTTCTCCCCAAACCCCAGGCGGGTGGGCTCTGACAGCCCAGATATATCTCCTCCAACCCCACAGACCCCAGACTTGACATCGCTCTGCTCGGCACGAGTGTCCCCAAATTCCAGACCAGCTATATGCCCCGAGACTCATAGGCCTGTGCCTCCCTGGCCCCAGGGGGCCCTCTCTGTCCCAGACAAAGAGACTTGAGGTGCAATCGGACACTTGGCTGGCCAGGAAGCCTTCTTTGTGCTGCCGTTTGGGGAGCAAACGACCCAGAAAAAACTGTTGCCGCCGGACCCTGTCCTCTGCAGGTTCCGGGCTTCCTTGGCCCTGGGGACCAACTGGCTCCTTGCCCACGGGAGGCTCTGGCCGCCGCCCTGCCCCTTCCTACATCTCTCCGCTGGCAAGTTTTGCCCAGGGAAGGAATCCAGACAGGGTCCCGGGGCCCCCATCGCCGTGGTAAGGCCACCGTGGGACCCCTTCCCAGGCTCTGGCGGGTCTCGGCGGTGGGGGGTCGGGGGGGGGAAGGGGGCGCCACTGTTTGGAAACTTGGGAGTCTCTTCAGAAGCTCCGGGAGGCCCACACACCGACTGGGAGCCAGGCTGCCTTGCCGGCCCCCTCCCTGCCCGGGCCTCCCTTCCTCACTTTGGGGGATCAGAGACCAGCCTGGGCCTCCTCTGCCTCCCTGGCACCACCTGGGCCAACAATGACCCTTTTAAGTCGCTGGCTCTGGCGCCCGGGCAGGTTGCCAGGGACAGTAACCGCCAGCCAGATAATCCCTTAGAAACTATGTCAAACGCCCACACATGAGTGTCAGTTTCCTGCTTTCTGGGCGGCCGGGGGAGGTGATGGAGGTCCCAGGACCCTGTGGTCAGGGAGTCAGTCCGCGCGGAGCAGGGTGGGGGACTTACCCATCCAGGAGGCCCGGTGGCCTTGGGGCAGGTGGCAGGAGCCGGGGCCTGGGTGCCCGCCTGGCATGGAGGTAGGGAGGGGACCTGAGGGCTGAGCTCTGTCCTCCCCACCTGTTTCCCCAGCTCTGTCCTCCCGCGTGGAGGAAGCACGTCTGTCCCGCGCCAGGTGGAACCAGCAGGACGAGGTGCACAACGGGAGTGAGAGCCCGGCCGCTGGTTGGGTATGTGCCTCTGTCGCAAGGTGCCCTCACGTGGGAGCAGCTGGCCTTAACCCCTGCTCACCCAGAGGCCCGGGGACGCCGGGCTCCCGCCCTGCTCACACCGCTGAACCTTGAGCCCCTGGCGTCAGCGCGGGGACTGGGACACGCGGGCAGGTCCTCGGGGAAACCCCCGCCCCCCTTCTCACCATCCTTGAACCCGAGACCGCCAAGCCCCTGCACTTGCCGAGGGACGGTCCACTTCCCACCGGACAGATCTGAGCGCAAATTCCGCCTCTCGGCCCCAGGCTCACCTGCCGGGATTCTGAGGCCAGGAAGGGTCAACCGTTTCCCTGCTGGGTGGCCTTGGGCAAGTCACCGAGCCTTGTCGGTTTCCTCGCCCGAGAAGTGGGGAAAACACGAAGCACCTGCTTCCTAGGGCCGTTTCGAAGGTCGAAGAAATGAATGCATGCTTGTCAAGTGGGCGCCCAGTAGGCCCACACCCTCCAGCCACTACCCACCCACGGGGCGGAAGGACAAGGTTTGGGTGAGTGTAAGACACACGTGGACCTGGAAGGCTCAGCATGCGAAAAAGAACGTAAAACGCGTCGCTATTTTTAATACTGATTCCGTGTTGAAATGACAATACTTCGGATGTACTGGGTTAAACGACATATGTATTTTTTTATTAAAATGTTTTATTTATTTTTGAGACAGAGAGGGTGAGCACGGGAGGGGCAGAGAGAGAGAGAGAGAGAGAGAGAGGGAGGGAGAGGACCAGAGGATCCCAAGCAGGCTCAGCACCGAGAGCGCAGAGCCGGATGTGGGGCTCGAACTCACCAATCGTGAGATCATGACCCCAGGGGGCTGACCTCGGACGCTCAACCGACTGAACCACCCAGGCGCCCCATACTGTTAAAATTCACCTTCCCTGGTCACTTTTTCCCCTTCGAACTGTGATTCCTAGAACATTTAAAACCACACTGAAAGTTTTAAATTTAAATCGGCTTGCACGATGGTCGCATGGGACCGCGCCGGGGCAGGCGCTTAATGCATCCGAACGCATTATCCGTTAAGTCCGTGTTTATCCATCCCGTTCTGTCGTCGTGGTACCAAATCTATATTGTTTCCGAAGGATTTATCAGCACCTGAAACTACCTTGTGTCTTGTGGCCGCTTATCTGCCGTTCCAGACTGTCACCTCATTGAGCTTGGGGATTTTGTGTTTCTCATTCCTGTGTCTCCGTGGCCTGGAACAGCGCCTGGTATACAGTGGGTGCTCAGCAGATAATTTGTGGCAAAAATGAATGAATGAATGAATGAATGAGTGAATTGTAGGATAGACGACGCGTGGAGTCCCCATCTGCAGCACCTGGTGCTGACGGTAATAGCCACCAGGGGGCGCCAGAAACCAGGAAACCGGCCCCAGCCGGGAGCCTCCGTTTCCCAGCCTGTAAAATGGGAACCAAGGAGCAGGGATGTGAGAGGAGGGAGGAGGAGGGTCAGAAGCTGCGTCCCCGCCCCCCCTCCCCAGACCCTCGCCCCTCCTCCCCCTTCCCTGCCCAAGCTCTCCTGCCTCCCACAGCAACACTAGTCTGGGGGTGTTTTATTTATTATTTATTACTTTCGCGTGTTTTCAGTAGTGCGCGCGCTTAACGCGCGCACTCCGAAGGGTCATGCCACCCCACGATCTCACCCTTCCCAGAGGGCCCCGCCGTCTTTCAACCGACTGACGTACACTTCCGCGTGTCTAGAGAAGACCTGTTTTGCTACTTTTTGGTGTTTTCAGTTTTAGTATTGACTTCCTTCCAGGAGAGATTCAGAATCAACCTGAGACTTGATTTTTTTTTTTTTTTCTTTTTAATTTGCTTCTTCGTCCTGATCCTTATCGTTGGCCCGACCCCCGGCCCTTCTCCAGGTGTCTGAACCAGTGGTTTTCAAACTCGGGCATCTGAATCGCCTGGAGTGTCAAGGTGGGGGCGTGGGGGGGGGGTCCTTGAAACCCGGATTGTAGGTCCCGCGGGTGGTGGGTGTGTTGGATACCGGAGGTCTGATGCCCTGGGAACGTCTAACGAGCTCCCAGGTGATGCTGATGCCGAGGCTGCTGGTCCAAGAACCCCTGCTCTTGTCTTCTTTCAAAGCAGATTCAAGATGATTCAGGAGATCTGTCTATGGCGTGTGTCCAAAGAGCTCTTCCTGAGCCTTTTTTTTTTTTTTTTTTTTTTTTGGTTTTAAACGATGGTAAAATGCACGTAACGTAAAATGTGCCACCTTAACCGTCTCTAAGTGCACTGGCACCAGGCACGCTCACGCTGTCGTGCACCCGCCCCCACCACCCGTCTCCAGAACTTTCCATCTCCCCAGACTGAGCCTCTGTCCGCAGGAAGCACGGACTCCCCGCCCCCTGCCCCACCCCTGGCTCCCACCATCCGCTCTCTGTCTCTGTGGACGGACGGGACTCCTCTGGGGACCCCCTGCGAGTGGGGTCACGCGGGACGTGTCCTTCTGTTCTGTGTCCGGCTTCTGTCACCGCGCACAGGGACGTCCAGGCCCATCCATATCGTAACAGGTGTCAGATTGCCTTCTTTTCCAAGGCTGGATAATATTCCAACGTGTGGATGGACACATCGTGTTTCTCCTTCACCTTTGATTCCCTTGAGCCTTTCGAGTCCACCACGGGTTGGCTGTCTTCTAACGGGGCACAGCCAGCTAAGCTGGGGATTCCTTTTGCCACATCCCGAATTCTGTTCTCCATCCCTTCCCTTTCTTGACTTGTGTCCTTGTTTTGATGGAGAACATTTCAGAAACATCTTTGTAACCTCCAGGTGTGACTGTGACCCGCTCCATTTTCCTGATTCCCTATCGTCTCATTGCCAAGCACCCCACACAGTCTCCGGAGTCAGACAGGCTTGGGTGGAAACATCCTAGGTCTGTCCCTCACTAGCTGGGCGCCCAGACTCCCCCACTATCCCCCCCGGCAGAAATCACTAGTCACGAATAAACCTAATAATACCAACGTTTATTATCCCCCGAATCGTGACCTCAGAATTAGTAACCTCCTAGCCATGTCATTAATAAATTCACCATTAAACTTTAATGACGGAGTGAACACAATTATTCTTTTTTGTTTGTTTGTTTTAATGTTTATTTACTTTTGAGAGACAGAGTGTGAGCGGGGGAGGGGCAGAGAGAGAGAGAAAGACACAGAATCTGAAGAGGCTCCAGGCTCCCAGCTGTCAGCACAGAGCCTGACTCGGGGCTTGAGCTCACAAGCTGCGAGATCATGACCCGAGCCGAAGTCAGACGCCCAACGGATTGAGCCACCCAGGCGCCCCTAGTCATTCTTCATACACTGGCACAGCATGGTAATGATTCTTTGTGATTCCAAGCAAGTGGCTTCAGCTTTCTGAGCTCCTGTTTTCTTGTGCGTAAAACGGAAATAACGGTTCCCATCTGGTTGATCAATACTATCAAATATGTATTTTATTCTAGGTGTTCTGTTCTATGTTAGGTACTGGGAACGTATTAGCAGTAAAAAGAAACAAACAAGTAAACAAGAAATAGGTCCCCAACTACGCATCGCATGCAGAGGCTTTAGCGCCCAGCCTGGCTTTTGGTCATGTTGTCACTTATAACTTACTTACCATTATGTTGTACGTGATGTCATACGTTATATATATGATACGTGCATGTTATATGTTGACACTATATACATCATAATAATGTACTTTGTTTAACAATGGTATTGGTATGTCTATCTCAATACCGCATCATTTATACACTGTGCATATAACACAAATCAAACTCATTTATTATGCCATTAGAAGTCCTACTTAGGACAAAGCGTATGCCATAAGTGTCACCTGCAATATGGCGGTAGATACTTGATTAATCGTGGACATGACTCGTGTTTATCACCTGTGAGAGGATTAGGGCAATAGGATTAAGCCGAGGGCAAGCCGCTGCCCTTCCACCCCCCGGGCGCTTGGGGGCGCTCGAGGCGCGGAGACGCACGCGGGCCCACCCCCGAGCCCCGATTGGAGGCGCGCGCGCTGCGCCACGGCGCACGCCGGCCCCGCCTCCGGGCCCGCCCCCCGCTCCCTGGGCCCGGCCCCCTCCCTCCGCCCTCCGGCCGGCGGCGGTTGTTGTTCGGCGGCGGCGGCCGCAGCTCGGGTGCAGCCGCCGGCCGGTCCGCGCGCGCGGCCATGGAGCTGGAGGTGCCGGACGAGGCGGAGAGCGCCGAGGCGGGGGCCGTGACCTCGGAGGCGTCCTGGGCCTCGGAGAGCGGGGCGGCGGCAGGTAACGGTCCCGGACCTCCGTCCTTCCTCGCTCCCCGAGTGGACCCGCCTGGCCTCCCCCCGCCGGGGCCCAGTGGACCCGCCCGAGCGCCGGAGGGGCGGCGGGACCCGCGGCGGCGAGGCCGGAACGTTCCACTCGGGGGCGCTCGCGGGGGGGGATGGGACGCGGGGCTCGGGGGAGGATGGAGCGCCCCGCCTGGGGGGCTCGGGGCGGCGCCGCCCTTCCCCGGGATGCCGGGGGTGGGGGTGGGGGGGGGACCGCGGGGGTGGGTGCGGGGCCCCGTTCTGGGAGGCCGTGGGGGCAGCAGCCCCCTCCGGAGGCGCGCGGGGAAGACGGGTCCTCCCGTCTGGAGGGGGGGCGGTGAGACCACGCTGTGGGTGGGTGCGCCGCCCCCTGCCGAGGGCGCCTGGGGACGGCATCCCACCCAGGCCTGTCGGCGTGTGGGATGGTGGAGTACCTCGGTGCCGGTGAGGGGCCAGGTCTCCTAGGTGGGCATAGCAGGGAGGTGACACTGTCCCAGATGTGCCCCCTCCCCCTTCCTGGACACACTGCTGCGGGGGGGGGGGCCCACCTTGCTGGCATCCGCTTGGGGGATCGCCCCTTCCTTCCACGGGCAGTCACCCCTATGGGCACAGCTTATTGGTGGTGAAGGGCAGGCCCTGCCCGCGTGGACGTGGGGGGTCTTCGAGGCCATCTGGGCCTCCTGACTATCTCATTTCTCTTCGTGGGAGTCACCAGCCCCGGTCTCCGGTGCAGTGGCCATTCATTGCCTTTCTGGGCCTCAGTTTACCTCCTTATCACAGGAGGGTGCTAAGGACGTGGCTTCTCAAAATGCCTTCGGTGCCGCGGCTCTGCAGGCAAGTGTGGGGGGGGCAGAAATAGCCCCCGCCCCAGCCTTCTACCTGGACGCTGGGGGGCGGCTCCTGGTGTGTAGGGCCCCTGCCTCCTCCCTCGGTCTTTAGAACAGCAGGTGGGGGGAGCCCTGTGGCCTGGTCCGGCCCATGGGCTCCCCCCACCTGCTGTTCCCTAACTGCTGCCCAGAGGAATGGCCCCCGCTCCTGCAAGGCTCCCTCTGGGTGGCATTCTCAAGCCTCCAGACAGAAGTTTCCGGATCTGCAGGATCCTCCTCAGGCAGCCCTCACCAGCAGAGGCCCTGCAGACACCCACATGGGCACCCGTCTTCCTTCTCCCCCAGGCCTCCTGAAGCTTCCTTGGCAGGCGGGGTCTGCTGTGTGCGGCGGGGGGGGGGGGGGGGGGGGGGGTCTGGCGAGAGAGCGCCAGGGCCAGCGAGTGTCCCCCTGGTTCTGGAAGGCTCCCACCGCTCCTGTCCCCACTGCCATCTGGAAGCGCTTGGTAGATGACCCGCTTCATTCGACCATCCTGTTGCCTCGCCCTTGGTCTGGGCGGGGACTGGTACCCTGGCTAGCCCTAGACGCGGTTCGGGGACCCAGCGCGCTCCGTTATCAAACCCCTGACCTCCGCTATCAACCCTCTGGCCTGCGCTGGTCAGAGACAAAACAGCCCAAGACTCAGTGACCACAAGAAAGCCGCATAGCAGACGTTTATTTTATCAGGGGCTCCGTGAGCCACTGGGGGGCAGATAAAGCCCCAGGCCCCAGCGGTGGCTGGGTCTGAGCGTGGGGGCCGGGAAGATAAGGGGTCAGCCCCGACTGCCTGTCACCAAAATGCGCAGAAATCTGACTCCCCCAGCGAATCGTTTACTTCCCTCGCTTTAAAATTACAAGCTGCACCTTCCCTTCCGGGCCTGTTTCTCCTGATGTGGGTCCTAAGTTTGGGCAGTAACTCCACACTTTCCCTCCTGCTCAGGGATTAAAGAAGTCCCTAAGTGTCTTTGTGCCAAGATGGTTCCATACCACACCAGGGGTCGTCGCCTCGGCCCTATTGACGTTTGGGCCGGAGAATTCTGTTTTGGAGGCCCCGTCCCGTGTGGGGTGTTGCGCAGAATCCCCGGCCCCGCCCATTCAGTGCCGGGATCTCCCGGGTTGTGATGACCCTAAGCGTCCACACACAGCTCCCGTGTCCCCTGGAGACACAGTCGCCCTGGACGAGAAACCACTGCACCACACCTGCTGTTCCATAACGTGGTTTGCTGTTTGTCCGCGGTAACGTGGATTTCCCCCCATGTGGGTATCAACTTTTCTTCGGAAGGAGGGATACCGTGCGTGGTTTAGGGGGCGCGCGCCCCAGACATACTGCCCGGCCTCCACCCGATCGCGGTGTGGCCTTGAATAACGAGTGCCTTGACTTCTCTGGGCCCCGGTGTCCTCGTCTGTAAAACGGGGTGATACCTACGCCTACTTGGGGCTGGCTGTGAGCCTTACCGGAGTTAGCACGCGTCGGCATGTCGAGAGTGCCCGATGACCGGCAGGGACAGCCCGTTTTAGGCACCAGCCCTTAACGAGTCCGCCCGCCTGCTGCTGAGGCCCATTCTGGCTGTCCCTGGCGTCCACCCTCTGCTGTGAGAAGCAGTGTCGCGGGGAACGTCTTTGAACGTGGCCCCAACTGTGGCGCTTTAACTACTGTCTGGCGGTTGAAGTCCCTGTTCTGGAACGGCTGGGTCATGGCGAGCAGATTGAGAATTCTTATCTGAAGCCTGTTGGCTTTCCAGAAAGGTCTGGCAGGGGCGGAGAGAGACTCTGGCCAGCGTTGCCAGCTCTGAATGTTACGAGCCTCGGTGATTTGGGCCAATCTGATGGAGGGGAAATGGCATCTTGGGGTTTAGAATCTGGTTACTTTAAATGCCCGGCTCCTTGCTCCCAAGGCCTGGTCCAGAAAGGGCCCGATGGGGTTCTCCGCTGGTTTGGGGGGTTTGGATGCATTCACGCGGCCCGTGATCTGCCTGTGGGCTCTTGGCCCGTGCTGCGGTCTGCTGTTCCGAGCCATTTCCCTCCTATCCTTCCTGCTTGCGTGAGAGCACAGAACAGTTGGCTTCGTTCCCAGCACCCCCCCCCCCGCCAGCCCCCTCCCACATCTAATCTGGTGGCAGATTATGCTGGTTTTGTCCTCAAAATGGACCCAGAATCTGCCTACTTCTTGCTCCTCTGCCAGTCCTGGTCTAGCCCCATCATCCGTCACTGGCTTGGTCCCTCGTCTCTTCCCATGCACCCTACAGCTCATTCCAGAAGGCTCCTGTTAAAAACTGAGTTAGGTCCTGCTCGCCTCTGCCCACAGCCCTTTAGGGCTCCCACCTCCCTAGGGGTAAAAGCCCAAGTCCTCCCTGAGGCCCCCAAGGCCCTGCACGACCTGCCCCATCCCCTCCCTCCCATCCCCTTGTCTTCCCCTTGCCCACTCTGCTCCAGCCACCTGGGCCTGGTCCTTGCTGTTCCTCCTAGGCCTGGTCCTGCCCCTGCCCCAGGGCCTTTGCACATGTTGTGCCGTCTGTCTAGAACGTTTGTCCTTTATATCTGTGTCGTTTGCTTCCTTAGTTTTTTCAAGGTTTTGCTCAAATGTCTCCTCAGTGAAGCCTCCCCTGACGGAGGGAGGCCTGAAGGAGAGAGAGAAGACGGCCCACAGGGCCCACAGGGCTGGGCTGGGGCGTTGTCGCCAGAGGCCTCCTCTGTGGTTGTGGGTGAGTGGTCCCTTACCCCTTGTGGCGAGTCGGCTGGAATCTCCCAGTCGGAATTCTGCCCTGGACGCTTCCTGGCGATGTGACGCTTTTACCTCTGACGGTCTGGTCCCCTCCGTGGAGAGAGGCCTGGGAGCCAGAGCCCTTGGTTCACATCCCAGCTGCATCCTTTACCAGCCAGGGACACTCGGCCTCAGCGTCTCCATCTGTGAGACGGGTGCGATGACTGTACCTTTCTCCTAGGGCTGAATCGAGCGGGTTGACTCGTAAGCCCTTAGAGGGGCACCAGGCGTGTGGGCGCGGGGACTTTCCCTCCTCAGATGGGTGCGTGGGTGGAAGAGGCCCCCGTGCTGCACGCCCCTCCCGCGCAGAACCCAGCGCAAGCGGTCGCTTACTTAGTCCTTAGCCCTTGGACGGTGCTGATTAAACATCGTCCAAGCTCCTGCCGTGGGCTCTAGGTGCAGCGAGCCGGGGGCTCCCTCCCTGCTCTCGCGGGCTCTCAGATCGGCGGGGGTCAGGATGACGGTGGCGGGCAAGCAAACCGAGAGGACCGGTCGTCAGCAGACTGCCTTCTGGGCCGAGTCCCACCCAGCACCAGTTTTTGTCGGGCGGGTTTTCTTCGCACACAGCCGTGCCCGCCCACTCACACGCTGCCTGTGACGGCTTTTGGGCTACAGACCTTATGGCCCGCAGAGTCAGAAATGCCCGCGGTCTTGCGCCTTGTGGAAAATGCTGCCATCCCCTGAATGAGTGCGTGCTGGTCAGTGGTGAGCACGCGGAGGGGAAAGAAACCGGTGGCGTTGCGATCGCCAGCGTGGGGCAAGCTGCAGCCGGGGTGGTCGGGGAGGAGTGGCCTAAGTGAGAAAAGCAGCCACGGGAGATGGGTTAGCGGGCAGAGGGATTGGCCTGTGCAAAGGCCCTGAGGCAGGAATGAGCTTGACTCATCTGAGCCACGGAAACAAAGTTCTTGTCGTGGGGGGGCCGAAATGGGCCAGGCCAGTCACGTGGGGCCTTTGGGGGGCGCTGGCGCAGCACTCTGGCTAGTTGGTCGGGAAGGAGCCTCCCGGGACAGGTGCCAGATGAGTGGTGCTGAGTTGTGCTGGAGCCTGGGTGGAGGCCAATGGGGGGGTGAGGGGGGTGAGGGAGCCGAAGAAGCCAGAAGGGATTGGTCTGTGCCCTGGAGCTGGTGGGGGGGGGGGGGGTTCTGGCAGGGTCGGACTGATGTCCTGGGGGCGGGGGGGGGGGGGGGCAAGGCAGGTGGAGTCCCACGGACCCTGGGCGGGGAAGCCCGGGTCTTGGCCTGGGTCTCACGCTGCCTTGGCCGCAGACAGCTGTGCCTCTGAGCAAGTGAAGTCCCTGCCCCCCCAGCCCAGCTCCTCTCAAGATGAGGGCACGGGGGACAGGAATCGGGAGAGGCCCGAGGCCCCCGGGGTGGTGCTCGTTGAACGACAGACAGCTACGCGACATCGGCATTTATCGCCGGGGAGGCCCGGGCTCCGGGAGGGTCTCGGGCTCCCGGGCCTTCCTGCTCGCACCGCCTGCCGCTGTGACTGACACGTGTCCCCACTCGTGACCGGGCAGGTTGAGACCCCCCTGGGGATTGCCTGCTGCCGCCAGCTGGCCGGCAGGGCCTGGAGCCGCGGACTGCCCACCGTGGGGATTACTGACCTGGCGGATTAGCCACAGGGCCCTGCACCTGCTGCCCCACTGAGCCACGCTGGAGGGCTTGGGGTCCGGCCCAGGGCGCCCTAAGTGCTTGAGCCAGAGTGAGCGAAGGCCTTTTGGGGGCCTAGCCTGTGACTTCGGTTGGAAAAAGGAACCCCCGGTGTCTTGTCACAACTGCTTTCTGTCTCGTACGTGTGCCACGCACACGTTTCTTGGCCTTTGTTCTGGATGCGTGGGGTTGCCGCTGAGGGTTTAAGGAGCAGGGTGCTGTTTGGGCATTTGCGTATGAAGGACGCTCTGGGGTGCGCTTGGGCCAGACCGCTTTTCATCGCTCACCCCTTTTGCCACGTTTAATAACGCACGTCTCGGAACTCTCTCTGTTTGATGGGAACCACGGAGCTGCGTCTTTCCCGTATTCGATTGGGCTACCAGTCTTTTTCTTATTGATTTGTGGGAGCTCTTTGTATATCGTGAAAGTTTTTTGGTGTTTTTTTTTTTAAATTGGTGACACAGGCGTAAGTAGTCCTTCCCTGTTTTCTCTCATGATGATAGCTGATCTCGGGCAGGTATCTTTGTATTTATGTGGTCAAGTTTATCCATCTCTCCTTGACGGTTTCTCAGTTTGATGTCACGGGTGGAAATGTGTTCTCCGTCCTGAGGTTCTAATTCTTCTAGTACTAAGGTGGTTTCGCCTTTTTCTAAGCATTTAAAGTCCTGCTCTATTTGGGATGTACCCCCGCGTACGGCGTATGAGGATTTCATTGTTCCACGGTTTTCCAGGGGGCTCGGGGTTGCCCCAGCGGTCTCTGGAAAATCTGCTTCCCTCACCGATTTGAGATGCCCCCTTTATTACATCCCAGATTCCTGCATGCGGCTGGTCTATTTCTGGACTTTCTATTCTGTCCCGCTCATCTGCCTGTCTTCTTGCAGCAGGCGAGCCTGTAACTACGAGTAATAACACGTTTCCTTTAAAAAGCAGCAGCCTGCCCTGTGGTCAGGAGACAGGGAGGACTTGTGTCTTGCCCTCTCTGTTTCTAGGAGGAGGTAACCAACCGTCAATCATTCCAGGTGGTTTTCTGCATTCGCACATACCTTTAATTTTTTTTTTTTTTTAACGTCGTATTTTGAAAACGTTCAAGGCTGCAGAAAAAGTTGCGAGATACTGCGGCAAACACCCCGAGGCTCTTAGCTGAGATTCGCCAGCTGCCAACACGTCTCTCTGAATGGGTGTTATCGCCTGTGTGCGATTTTGCGGGTCCTTTGAGAGTCAGTTGGAAGCCCCTTCGTCCTTAAGTACAGAGGTGGGTTCTCATTATTCGCAGTTCTGTGGAGTTTGGGAATACTGAGGTGCGGCTCCTGGGAAACACGCAGGTCCCCGCGAGCCTCTGGTCCCCACGTTTCCATCGCCAGATCACGTCCGTGTGCAACCTCACACCGTGTGTGCTTCTGCATAAAGACCCTTGTCGGATACATACTGTTGCGTCGTTAGCAGCGACCTCGTGACGAGCAGCGCCAACTCCTGCCGGGTGGAAGCGTGTCTAACACACTTTCTAAGGCGCGTCGCCGTCCTCTGGGCTCAGGAACGCCCGACCACCGCAGCTCTGAGCCTGGGGGCCATTGCAAACGGTGAAAACCACCAACAAACGGCACAAAACGTAAGACCCGCCTCTCGGTAGCCCACAGAAAGGGCCCCCGTCTACAGCACAAGGGGGGAGACAGGAAGCAGACTACGCTCGGCTGGACGCGTGCACGGGAGGTGACAGTTTTCGGTGCCCCGCGTACGTCTCCAGGTGACCGGGAAGGGCTCCCGAGTACCAATTGGGGGCTGCAGTAGCCGGGGGGTGGGTCTGCAGATGCGCAGTCGGAATGGTGAGCAGCTCTGTACCCGCGGACAGACGCCCCCTCCGCCAAGTGCGGAGATCAGGTTCAGGAAGTGTAACATCCGTGCAGAGTCCACAGTCAGGACCCACGTTGTGCTGGTGCGTCCAGAGTTGTCCTGGATGGCGATCTTTGATCCCTCGCTAGGATCCGGGATCACACTTGGAGACCTGGGAGCAGCTGGTCTCCCGGGCCTGACCCCAGCACCGGAACCTTCTGCCTGAGCAGCTGTGAGGGAGCTTCGCCCCTGCTCTCGGCTCCCTCGGGAAGCCCACCTGGTCCCCTCAGGCCTCCGGCCTGGACTTTGGTGGGAGGCCTGTGCCTGGCAGGGCCGTGTGCGCGGCCGTGTTTGTGGCAAGAGTGGTGAAAGTTCTGGAACCTTCTTTCTCTTTCTTTTGAGAGCCGGAGCTTTGGAAAGCCGTCCGCCGGCCTAAGGCCTGCCGAGTTCTGGATTCATGGCCACCCTCCCCCCATCCTTTGCAAGGCTTCCTGTTTACCACTCCGGGAACATTCGCTTTGTGCAGTGAGATCGAGATCGGGCGGGGATGCAGGAGGGGGCAGAACGCGTGGGAGTGGGTCTCAGCCTGGGGCAGGAGGGGTCGGCCGGTGGTCCGGGCTCTGCCCGCCCCCCCCCCCCCCCCCGCCTCCATTCTCAGCTCCCCCAGGCGCACCTTCCCCTGCAGCCACCCCAGACCCTGGCTCTCTGTTCCCCAAAAGCATCCTGTCCTGTTCCCACAGGGCCTTGGCACGTGCTCTCTCCGCCTTAGGATGCCCTCACCCTTGGTTTTCCTCGCTGGGTCCTGTGTTCAGGGTCCGTCCGTGGGGCAGCGCGTGTCGGCGACTCGCTCCCGTTCGGGGCCGAGTGACGTTCCGTGAAGTGGATGGCGATCATCTGTTGACGGACATCTGGGTTGTTCCCACTTTTGGTTACGGGCGGTGTCCATGACGTATGGATGACGGCCGCACTCTCCAGTCCCACCAGCCGTGTGTGAGGGTTCTGACTTCTCCACGTCCTGGACGTCACTTGTCACCGTGTGTCTGCTTGATTCTAGCCGTCCTCGTGGGCGTGAAGTGGTGTCTCGCTGGGGTTTTGATTTGTGTTTCCTGATGGTCAGTGACGCGGAGCATGTGTTCCTGGGCTTGCTGGCCATCTGTACGTCCTCCTGCGGAGAAGTGCGTGTTGAGATCCTTTGCTCATTTTTCGTTTGGGTTCATTTTATTGTTGAATTGTAAGCGCTCTTTATATATGCTACATACAGTTCCCTCATCAGACCTCTGATTGGCAGATACCTTCTCCCATTCTGTCGGTTGCCTCCCCGCTTTCTTGGTGGCGGCCTTTGAAGTGCAAACGTTATTTTTAAGTTTATTTTTTTAGTGATCTCTGTGCCCCACACGGGGCTCGAGCTCACAACCCCGAGATCCAGAGTCGCACACTGTGCTGACTTGAGCTGGCCGGGCGCCCTGCAGAGCAGACGTTTTCATTTTGAGGAAGTCCAGCTCGTGTTTCCTTTGGTGGCTTGGACTAAAGCGGTCACGTCCAAGAAACCACGGCCTGACTCAACGCAATGATTTACTTGTCTTCCCAGAGCTTTATGGTTCCATCCGCTCGGTGGGCTTAGATTTCTGCTGCGTCTCGTGTTCCGAGTGCATACGGTGTGAGGTAGGGCCCGACGTCACTCCTCGTGTGTGGAAACCCGGTTGTCCCAGAGCCGCCGGTCGACACTGAGTCGTCTGGGTGCTCGTCGAAATCAGCCGACCGGGAATGTGCATGTTTGGTTCTGGATTCCCACCGATGTATCCTGGACCATTCCAGGGCGTCCAGACGGGCGTCCCCATCTGTGTGTGCCCGGACCACATTGCCTTGATCACCGAGGCTTTGCAGCCCGTTTTGAAATGGGGAAACGTGAATCTTCCAACTCTGTTCTGCATTTTATGTTTTTTTAAACGTTTGTTTATTTTTGAGAGAGAGGGAGAGAGAGCACGTGTGTGCGAGTGGGGGAGGGGCAGAGGGGGGGACAGAGGATCCGAAGGAGGCTCCGGGCTCTGTGCTGACAGCAGTGACCCCGATGTGGGGCTCAAACTCACAAACCAGGAGACCACGACCTGAGCCAAAGTCAGATGACGCTTCGCCCGACCCACCCAGGCACCCCCCGCACTTTCCCGCATTTTCCATTTTAATGCATTAAGCTTGGCTTGGCTCTTACTTCCTGACCATGTAACTCAGAGCCAGCGTGTTCTCTCACACGCTGTTCGATACCCCATTATACACGCGCTAGTCACCCAGCTCGTTATTGAGCGCTCACTGTATGCCGGGCTCGGAGGGAAGCCCATAGCTGGTGGAGCCCGGAAGGAGCCCAGGCAGAGGCCAGAACCAGGTGGGCGAGGCCTTTGCCCCGGTGACAGGAGCAGCGGGGGTGGCGTGGGTGTTCGTTCGGCCCCCAGATCAGCCTCCAGCCCTGGCCTGGCCTCCAGTCATAGCGGGGGCCAAGATGGATCCCGGGCTTGCCTCCAGGAAGCCGCCAGGCTGGGAAGGCCTGGAGACGGACCCTAAGGTTCACCAGCCCTGTGTGGGTCCCCAGGGTGACAGGAGCAGCAAGGTCCGTCACATCTCTGCACTCTCCTCTCCTCACTCTGTTCCAGCCCCTTGGGCCTCTGTGCTGATTCCCCAACTCTGCAGGCACAGCCCTGCCCCAGGGCCTTTGCCCCGGCTCTTCCTTCGTCCTGGGAGGCCCTGCCCCCTCGAGCATGGCTGGCTCTTCCTGTCCCCTTCCACCCGTGTGCCTGTGGCTCAGGCTGGAGCCCGGCCACCCGGAATCACGTGCATCCGTGCCCACTTTTTCCCGGGGAACCTCAGGCAGGTGACCTGGCTTCTCGGGGCCGTGGCACCCACCTCACCGGGCTGTTGGGCGCATCGGGTGGTGTGGTTCAGACCCAGCGGGCCTCAGCTCTTTGTTGCCGTGCCCACGCGCCTGCTGCTTTCCAGCCGGTCGCTGGGGCCACCGGGGTGTTGGAGTCGGTGGCTCAGTGGTTAGAGACACTAAGCAGGCCGTGCCCCGAGGCTCCTCCTCCAACACTTGCCTCCTGAGCCAAGCCCCTGGTGCCCTGGCCCCAGACCTTGTCGTGACTCCCGCGGTCACCACCAGGGAGGAGGGAGCGGGTCCCGGTGCTGGAGGCACTGCGAAGTGTGGGCACGTGCCTCCCTGGGCTGTAGCGAGTGCTGCCCTCACGGGGCTCCTGGCCTCGAAGGGCGCAGTCACTGGAGGGCCCACAGATTAAATAGGAGGTTTAAACTGACCGGGGGTAGGAGTTATGATGGAGGTGGAGAACGGGTCGGGGAGCCGGCTTCAGCCAGTTGTGCAGGAAGGTCTCGCTGAGGAGGAGACGATCCAGGCCTGAACGGTGAAATGGAGAAGAGTATGCTAGGTAGAGAAGCGAGTGCAAGGGCCCTGGGGCAGGACTGTGCCTGGTGCATGTGAGGAACGGCAAGGAGGTCGCGTGGCGGGAGTGCAGGGAGTGAGGGGAGGCAAAGGGGAGGGGAGGGCAGGGAGGCCATCCGTCTAGACGCCCCCCACCCGCTGTCCTTCTCTGTACTCTCAGGGGCCACGTGGGAACCCCCAGTGTGTCACATCTGTTGCTGTGAACACAGACCCCGAAATGTGGCGGCTTTAAACAACAGCGCACACTTATTACCTCTCGGTGTCTGTGGGTCAGGAGTCCAAGGGTGGCTGGGCGGGGCGGTTCTGGCACAGGGTCTCTGACGAGGTCGCACTCCAGCCTCCTGCCCCATCCGAGGGCTCGACCGGGGCTGGAGGAGCCGGTCCCAAGCTGTTGTCTCAGGTGGCTGCCGGCAGACGGCCTCCGTTCCCGGGGCCACTTGTGTGTCCTCACCGCTCGGCGGCCGCTTCTCCCCGGCTGAGCGGCCCGAGAGCGAGCGAAGGTGGCTGCGTCTGACCTGGTCAGAGGTCGCGGGCCCGCACTTCGGCCGTACCCCGCCAGTCACGCCCACCGGCCGCGGCAGGAGCTGTGGCTACCCGGGGACCAGGCCGGCCGGGGGCCATCCTGAAGGCTGGCCGCCCAGCGGGCAGCTCGCGTGGCTTCAGAGCCTCACTCTGTCACCCGTAGAATGGGGCAGTCGTGGCCCTCGCGGGCCTCACGCAGAGTGACCCTCGAGGTGCGGGAGGTCCCGTGGCAATCCTGGAGCCCGGCCGGGCGTCGGGGGCCTGGTGCCCGCCTGGCTCAGCCTCTGTGCCAGACAGAGCCGTCTCCGGCCCCCTGGGATTCTGGATGCCCAGACCTGCCCTGTCGGGGAGGCTGGCCCCCACTGGGGAGGGAATTACTGGCATTTGCGAGAGTGCCCAGCCTGGCTTCCCACCGTCCGCCTGTCTCCTGGTCGGTGGGCACCTGCCGCGAGTGACGGGAGCAAGAGGCCTCTAGCCTAGAGGCCAAGGGGGCGTCTGGCCGAGCAGCCCTGGGCTGCCTCAGTGGCTCTTGGAATTCAAGTGCAGAATCTGCAGCCCAGCCCTGGCTTCCGGGGAGTAAAAATATATCTGGGAAGAAAACTGGGCCAAGAAACCTCACACGTTGGTCCTGAGACAGCGCGTGATCCTTCATTGGGCACCTGCTGGTGGGTGGGGGGAGGTGGGGGGAGCTCTCTCCGCTCCTGCCCTTCCGTCTGCGGATCTCGCCCATCGGCTGGCCCTTCCCGAGTGGAGGTCTGTGGTTGAGGGTCCAGCGTCGGTCTCCCGGTGTCCCCTCGAGGAGCCCCGATCCCCCACACCTCGGCAGGGTGCCGCTGGCTCCGGGGTGGGGACCCAGGCCTCGGCACGTGACCTGCAGGACAGTCAGGCGCCTACTTGGGGGTGGGGGGGGGCCCCCGCAGGGAGGACAGCAGCACTGGCCGGTGGGGAGACCGAGTCCTCAGGGCCCCCAGGTGCTGCCAGACTTGAAGCTCATCTTCAGTTAGGTTGGGGCTCGGCAGGCTCCTCCCGCGAAGGGCCGGGTGGTCTCTCGGGTGGTCTCTCTCTTAAGCGTTCGATTCTGCTGCGGGAGCGCAAAAGCCACGGCAGAGATTGGTAAATGAGTGGGTGTGGCTTTGTGCCGATAAAACTTTACTTACAAAACAGACGGCAGGCGGGTCTGGTCTGCAGGGCACAGTTTACTGGCCCCTGAGTTGTGTTAACAAATAATCCCTCTCCACATACTGTGTGAGTTAGGCTTCTGTCTCAGCACAAAACATCCTAACACCACTTCTTTGAGCCTCAGTTTCCGCCTCTGAAGAAGAGAGATGAGAGGCATAGGATAGGCCAGGGGGGAAGCCCCGTGGGCCCGTGGCCTTGCTGGGCCTTCCGCCCTGCAGCAGATGTCCAGCTCAGGGAACCTGTGAGAGCCACATTCCCCTCGCTCTTCCCCCGGGGCTCTTGCTCTCAGCCTCCTCCATGCAGCCTTCCAGGGTTTCTCAGCTGATGCCCCGTGCCTGGGAGCTGGTGCGGGGGGGTGGGGGGGGGAGTCACGGAGGGACACAGGGAGAAGTGGCCTGCCCTGCGGGGCTCTGGGAGGAGCCAGGAGACCCCTGAAGGCGGCGCTGTGGCGTGGGTTTCCGTGGGTTTCCGAGGGAGAGGCTGCGAGGAGAGGCCGCACCCACAACCACCAGGCCCCGGGACAGGCTCCGGGAGGGAGGGCGGTCGCGGAGCAGAGGGGAGGTGGGAGGTGGCCCAGGGCCCAGGGCCTGAAGGAGCCCGAACGGTGGAGGACCAGACAGCAGCCCACAGGCTGGGCAGTGGGCGCCCGGTCAGGGGATGGCGAGCCCGGGGCCCCAGCGTCCGAATCTGTGGAAGACGAGCTGTCGCCCTCTGCGCCTCTGATGGTGTGGGTGACCTCAGGCAGAGTGTCCCCCGAGGGCCGGGGACCAGACAGAAGCTGGTGCCGGTGGAGAGAGCCCCCGGCCGGGAGCGCCCGCGCCTAGGGCAGTGCGGGAGTCGGCAGCAAGCAGAGCTCTGCTTCTGGGCCGGGCGGGGGCTCTGCCCTTGGGCCCAGGGACCCGCGTGGGGGTGGGGCTCACACAGGTGACCGGACACCGGTCCGGGACACCGGGCCGGTTGCGTGGGAGCAGCGTTCGGCTTCAGGAGCAGCCGCTCTGCCCGCGGGGTCAGGGAAAGCCACCCAAGGGGAGGAAGCTTCTGGTTGCCGCGAGGGCGGGCCGGCTTGGGCTGCCTTGAGCACACCCGACCGCCAGCCCTTGCGGGCGGAGCGCGTCTGCAGAGACTCGGGAGCCCCTGCCGCAGAGCTACCTTGAACTTGCCTCTGAGACCTCTGGGCCTCAGTCTCCCCGGCTGTAAAGTGGGTCCAGTGGCGGTCGTCTCCCGGGAGTGTTAGGGGGTGGGGGGTGCGGCTTTCGGGGCGCCAGCCCAGTGCTGGGGCGTGTGCGCGCCTGTAGCTGTTTAGTACGAGGAGCTGCAAACAAGACGGAAGTAGACAGGAGAGTACGGCGAAGCTATTTTTATCACGAAATATTTTGTTATTTTTTAATGTTCATTTTTACACATTAAAAATAAAGAGCGAGCAGCAGGGGGGCGGCAGAGAGAGGATCCCGAGCAGGCTGTCAGCACGGAGCCCTACCCGGGATTTGAACTCATGAACCGGGAGATCATGACCTGCACCGGAACCGGGAGTGGGACCCTCGGCCGAGACTGAGCCGCCCAGGCGCCCGATGCGTTGGCGTCTTTTCTGGGCTCCTCGGATCTTCTGTCCCTAAATCTACTTAGACAGAGAACCGGTGTGTCCCCAGAAACGGGGCCCAGCACGCAGGGAATGCTCCCAGAGTTTGGAACGCGCAAGGGAGCAAGTGGTGGACAGAATGCTCTTTGGGAAGCTGGGAATCAGGACAATCTGTAATTCCTTACCTGCCACCATTCACCTTTCCGGGTGGTTCGGGGTGGTAAACGCAAAATCGTGAGAGGAAAAAACTACCCGCGAGGCAGAAAGGGGCTTTCTTAGTCCCGAAGCCTTCGTTTGAGACTTGCCCCCTAGTTCGAGGTTTCAGCCTTTGCCTGAGTCCTGCCCCTGCTGAGGCCCCGATGGTTCCTGGCGCGACGGGGACTTTTGTCCCCCCCCCCCCCACCCCGGCTGTCGGCTGTCGGGGTGAGAGCCGGGATGAGCTTCCCACGTGCCGGGACTGGACGCAGCGCTGGCACGCCCGCTGTGGCCTCTGCTCTACTGGGAAGGAACAGGTCCCTTTGGTGACGTGTGGCCCGAAATCAGTGAACCGGGGGTGTGGTAGAGGGTGGGCAGGGGTGGGGTGGGAAGGGACCGCTCTAGGCAGCGTGTCAGGGGTGGACCCTCCAGGAGGCGATGTTCAGGCTGAGACCATGTGAGTGCCGGCCGCGTGGAGATGCAGGGAGGGAGCCTCCGAGGCCGCGGGCACGGTGACGGTGGCGGCTAAGGCCCCGAGGTGGGACCGTGCCGGCCACAAAGGTGCAAAGGTGCGTTGAGCGAGTGCGTGTGAAACCCACGCCCACTCCTGGGGCCAATCCACCCCAAACGCGAGCTTCTCCAAAGCCTGAAAACCCCCGGCAGCACAGGCCCAGGTTGACCTTTAACCCGCGTTCAGAAAATTGTCAACCGAGGGGCGCCTGGGGGGGCTCAGCGTGTTGAGGGTCGGACCTTTGGTTTCGTTGGGGCCCCACGTCAGGCTCTGCGCTGACAGAGTGGAGCCTGCTTGGGATTCCCCCTCCCTCCCTCCCTCCCTCCCTCTCCCTCTCTCTCTCTCTCTTTCTCTCTCTCTCTGCCCCTCCCCCACCTCTCTCAAAATAAATAGACGTTAAAAAGCAAAATTTTCAACCCTACTGAAAAGTTGAAAGCAGCGGATGGTGGAAGCTCACTTCGTACTGCTTGGATCCCCCCATTGACCTGCTGCTGCGTTTAGTTCACATACTCCCCGCCCCCCATGCCCCCGTCCGCCCCTTCCCCGCGTCCCCTCCCTGCTCGGGGCTTGTAGCGCCCCTGGAGGACGGGGGTCTTCCCCGCGCCTGCTGGTTGGAAAGGGCCAGCTACCGAAGAGATAAAAACTCACGCAAGCGTGGAACCAGGCGGAGCAGGGGGTGGGCGCAGAGGGCACCGACTCCCAGACTCCCCGTTCTCCCCGGCTGGGAGCGCCGTGACCTTGGGTTAGCTGCCGGCCGCCTGCTCTGCTGTGTTTAGTTCTTCTCTTAAAAAAGTTTTTTTTCACGTTTGTTTATTTATCGCGAGAGCGAGAGCGAGTGTACGAGCCAGGGAGGGGCAGAGGGAGAGGGAGAGGGAGAGAGAGAGCGAAATCCCCGCCCCACGTGGGGCTCGAACCCACAAACCCGCGAGATCGTGACCTGAGCCAAAACCAAGAGCCGGCCGTGGGGCGCCTGGGTGGCTCAGTCGGTGAAGCGGATGACTTTGGCTCCGGTCGTGATCTCCCGGTTCGTGGGGTCGAGCCCCGCGTCGGGCTCTGGGCTGACGGCCCGGAGCCTGGAGCCTGCTTCCGATTCTGTGTCTCCCTCTCTCTCTCTCTGCCCCTCCCCTGCTCACGCTGTCTCTCTCTGTCTCTCAAAAATAAATAAACGTTAAAAAAAAAAAAAGAGCTGCTCAGCTGGCTGAGTGGCCCAGGCGCCCCTGCTGCATTTACTTCTTGGGTTTTCTGAAATTTTTTCTCTCCAATCTCCGTTCCTTTTCTTTTTTCTTGTCTTGCCGCACTGGCCGGCGTCCCCACCGCCGTGGTGGCTCTCGGCTCGTACCGTGGTCCCTGCTTCAGTCAGCTGTCGCTGCGTAACAGGCCGCCCGGAGCTTCGAGCCTGAGCGAACAAGTGCGTGTGTGCTCGCGGCTCTGGGGTCTCGCCCGGGGTCGGCGGGCGCCTGCACCCTGGTCCCGCACCTCGGCTGGGGGCCGCCTACCTCCCCGGTGCAGTCGCCAGTGTGGCGGGGACCCCCGCCGGGACCTCGGGGCTCGGGGTTCCCGGAGGGCAGAACCAGAAGCTTCCACCCTTCCCCACGCCATAGGGTTTCTCCGTTGCACCGCACCACTCGGAGCATCATGTGGCTGCAGAGAGCCGGCCGTCTCCACTCAGCCGCGGCCCTTCCGGTTTGGAGAGAGGACTTCCAAGTGTGGCTCGGCCGGCGGGGGGGCTGAGGGTTGGGATTGCCACCCCCCTGCAGAGGTTCCCAGCGTCCCCGCAGGCTGCCCGCAGGGCCCCGCTGCTGAGGCGGCCGCGCAGCGGGAGGCCCAGGGCCACCGGGTCGCTCCGGCCAATCAGGGAAGTGTGTGAGGCCACTTCTTGGCTTCTTGGGGCTGCTGGCCCCGCTGCCTTGTCCTCGCGCCTTCTCGTTTGCCCTGAGTCTCGGGGAGCCGGCACCCGGCCTGGGCACATGCAGCCCTGATCTGGGAAGCGGCCCCACCCTGGAGGCCTCGTGTCCCCCTGCTGCCCTCTCCAGCGCTGACTCCACACTCAGCTCTGACGGTGTCCGTCAGGGGGTGACTGAGCAGACCTGGTCTCTCTGTAGTGGGGGAGACATAACACATGAGCCCCAGGAGCTGCTGGGTGCCTGGAAGACCAAGAAAGCCACGGAGATGAGGAGAGTGACCTCAGAGGGACTGTTTTGGGCAAGGTGGTTGGGGGACACTTCAGAGGGGGTGACATTTGAGCCAGGTCTCAGATGAAGCAAGGGAGCAAACCCAGCAAGGGTCTTGGGAACGGTGTTTCAGGTGAGGGGGGAGCCCAACCGGTGCAAAGGCCCTGGGGCAGGACCTTCCTGTCATGATGGAGAAAAGGTGAGGAGGCTCATGTGGCTGGAGCAGAGTGAGGGGGAGAGAGGGAGAGGCGGAGGGCCGAGGGAGGGAGGACTGGGGGGGGAGGGCACCTTCGTGCAGGGCCTTGGGGACCCAGGGGAGGACTTGGACTTTTCCCCCAGGGAGGTAGGAGTCTTGGAGGGCTGTGGGCACAGGAGGGCGGGACGTGACTCAGGTGCTCACGGGCGCCCTCTGGTGGCCTCCGTGGGGAGACTGGGCTGTGTGGAGGACAGACGGGGGGGACCAGGGTGGAGGGGCTGCGGCGGTCCTGGAGCTGTGGGCCAGGGACAGTGGGCAGATTTGGGGTGGGTTGTAAAGGCACAGGTGGGTGATTGTGCTGAAAGACAGACGGCGAGGCTCCTCCCTGGGTCTTGGGGGCCCACAGTCCTTCCCGAGCTTTTTGTTGCCACATCCAACAGATGTGGAGACGAGTCTCCCCCGAAGCTGAGACGCGGGCAGAGGGGAGAGGAGAGGGTGTCTGTCCGCTCGTCATGGGTCAGTCAACGCACAGGCCCAGCCCTGAGGGAGGACGCCCCCAGCCCCCATGAAGAGGACATACACTGATGTCATTGTTGCCTGGAGGGAAAGGACAGGGTGTGCAGGATGGGGCGGTGGTAACTGGGGTGGGGATAGGGGGACCATCCAGGGCAAAGGCCCTGAGGCCAGCCACTGGAGCAGGGAACAGCTGATAGGAGGTGGGTCCTGCAGGCCAGGAGGAGGGGCTGAACCTGGGCTTTGGCCTGCTTTAGGGGCTGAGAAACAGGCTCAGAGGGAAGCCTCTGAGGGCGTGAGGAGCTCACCTCCTCCCTCCGGAGCCACGGGGTGGCTGTGAGGTCACCTGCACGGAAGCGGTTAGAGCGGCCTGTGGCAGGGTCCTGTGGTAGGGCTGGGCGGCGGGCTGGGGAGAGGGGGCCCAGCTCTGGAGCCCTAGCTTCGGGCACCCACGGAGGCTCAGCGAGACCACAGGAGAGGTGCTCAGAGAGGTGGAGGGGCTCGCCTGAGGCCACACGGCGCTGGGCCGCAGGAGAGCCCAGCCTCAGCCCTGCGCGCGTCCCCTGCCCCCTCCGCCCCTGCCCAGAGGCTGGCACGGCTGTGTCCCGGGGCAGGCGCGCTCTCCCCCTCCCCAGGCTATTTTTAAAACTTAATTTCCTCAAAAATTGGGTGGCTCATCCAGAAGAGAGTGGGTCACGTCTTGGGCTGGGAGGAGCGACATCGTGGTGTGGCCTCTGCCGTCCCAGCCGGCCTGGCTGGTGGTGGCAGCACAGGGCAGGGCCGTGACCTCCAGCAGTGGACTCGCCGTGAGCAGGAAGGGAAGGCCCTCCAGGGCCGGGGGGCCACGGGTTTTGAGGGTTTTGAGCAGCAGGGGTGGGGGGGTCCTCACAGGCATGGTGCTGTGCTGGGGGGGGTGGGGCAGACGGACCGCCGCGGGGCTTCCTGCCGGAGGAGGCCGGTGTGGACGTGGCTGGACAGGAGGGCGAGCAGGGCTGTGAGTGGCCAGGCCGCCCCCCGACCCGCTGAGGAGCCTGAGGAGCCGGGAGGACTCAGGGGCAGGCGGAGCCGTGGCAGGGGGGAGGCCGGGACCTCGGTGTTGGGCCTGCTCGGCCTGGGAGCTGCAGAGGACGAAGTCCAGAATGTTCTGCCCTGGTCCACCGCCAGCTTCTTGCCTTCTCTCCTCTTCCTTCCCCCACAGCCCACACATAACACCATGAATTGTTCTGTTGGGCAGCCAGCAGAAATATCACGTCAGCTTTCTAGCACCTTCTGCGACCCGCTTGCCTCTAGCTGAGCCTTGGGATGGGCCCACGTTCAGGCCCGGGGCCTGGGCACCCAGGTTGGAAGGTCTGTGGGTGGGCACCTGGGGCCTCGGGCAGGTGAGCCAGCCTCCGTGTGTCGGCTTTGGCCTCCTGGCTGGGGTGTTCTCTGCCGTGACCATGGCACCGGCCGGTTGCCCACCCAGCCTCAGTTTCCCTGCCTGGACCATCTCCGGCACCTGGCTGACTGACGCACAGGGCAGTGGTGGCACTGGGGTGGTGGTTGTGGCTGAAAGAGGACACTGGTCACCCACCCCGCCCGCCCGGGCCTGCCCCACATTCAGTGTTTCCTTTTCTCAGTAAGTGTAATTCATACCATAAAATTCACACGTTGAGGAACACGGTTTAGTTTTTCGTGTATTCCCAATGTCGTGCCACTGTCACCACTGATTCTAGAACATTCTTATCCTGCTAAAGGAAACCCCATTCCCTTTGACAGTCACTCCCCAGTCCGCAGCCTTGTCCGCTCCTCGGGACTGGAACCCCGTCTCAGCCCCACCACACCCACGGTCCTCTCTCTAGCCCGACCTCCCCTGAGCTCCAGACTCGGGGTCCGGCTGATCCTGGAGTCTCTGTGCCGGAGGCTCCGGGCGTCTCACACTCAGCTTGGCCACGCTGCACCCGACTGTCCCCACACCTGCTCCTGCCTTGTCCCTCATCTTGGCTGAGGCTGCTCATCCTTTCCGTTAATGGCTTTAGTCATAGTCCTTAGTCATCCTGGATTCCCTGCTTTTCGCTTTGCCTCCAGTGAGGGTAGCCTGTCTGTCCCAACTTGAGACCTGTCCAGAATCTGCCCACCTCCCCTCTGCCTCCCCCACCCGGTCCAGCCCATCTACTCCTGAAGGACCAGCTCAGTTCCCCACCACCCCCCCCTTCCCCCAGTCCGTCCTCCCCGTAGTGGCAGCCAGAGGGCGCCCACGAGCACCCAAGTCGGATCCCCTCCCTCTGCCCACAGCCCTCCAGGGCTCCCACCTTCCTGTGGGAAAAGCGCAAGTCCTCCCTTGCTGGCCTGACCCCTCACCCATCACCCAAGCCGAGGCCCTCCACCGTCCTGGTCACCACTTGGCTTCCCGCCAGCCTGACACGTAGACACCCAGCACGTGAGTTTCTGTTGCGGCTAAACAAATCACACGGCCTGATCTAAAACCACACTCTGGAGGTCATGAGTCTAAGATGGGTGTCACGGGGACCAAACCCAGGCATGGGCAGGGCCGGTTCCCCCCGAAGCCCCAGGGAGACCCCTCTCCTGCCTTTTCCGCCTTCCGGAGGTGCCACATCCTAGCCCGCGCGCCCCCCCCCCCCCCCCCCCCCAGCCAGCAGCATGGGGTCTGCCCGTCTCTCTGCCTCCCTCTCATGAGGATCTCGTGGGGACGCTGGGCCCAGGGACCCCGGGTCTCCCCGACCTCAGACCTCACCAGCCTTGGCTTCCTCCCACCTGCAAAGCCCGCCCCGTCTGCAGGAGGCAGGGGTATGTCTGCGGTCCATACTTGTTTGAACAGATAATCCTCAGCAGAAGCCTGCTTTGCAGGTGAGGACGCCAGGGCTCAGAGAGGTCAGTGGTTGGCCTCCCCACAGGGAGCGAGGATTGGAGGGCAGGGCGTTAGGGATAAAAACTGCCTGCTCCCTCACTGTGAGCCTCTCTCCACGGTGAGCACCTCTTTCCCGGGGACAGTGTGAACAGGGGCCAGGGAGCCGTCACTCCAGCCCTGGCCGCCTGGCCGCTTCCCACCGACCCAGCCGGTCACGTGATTTCTCTGTGGCCCGAGGACGTTGGATCTGGTTGAGCCCTGCTTCCGCCGGCAGGGGAAGGCCACAGTTGTCAGTTTGGTCAGCCCTTCGCTGCCAGGGACTTAACGTCTTTGGGGTCAGTGGTGGGTTGACGTCCGCGCCCGTTTCCCAGCCAGGGTACTGTCGTCCCTCCGTAGGGGTGCAGGGAGCTGAGTGAGGTCGGAGACACCTGTGTGCGGGGAAGGCAGGGTGGTGACACGGTGGGGTGGAGGGCCGCCCCCGTCTCCGGGCTGAAGCCTCTCTCTTCTCTCCTGCAGGCTTGGCCCAGAAGAAGATGGCCCCGTCGGAGGTGAGTGTCCTGTGGCCTTCCTGACCCACTTCTCCGAAGACCGACCAGCCCCGGGGCCTGCTGTGCGGCCTGGGGCAGCTGGCCGCACCTCCCCGGGCCCCACGCTCTGGCAGGTGGCAGGCAGTGAAAGTCCCTCGGTCCTGCCGGCATCTTGAGTTTCAGGGAGGGGAGCCGCTGGGGAAGGAAGAGCAAGGACCCGGCCTGGACAGTGAGGGACAGAGGGACGGAGACTGAGGGTCCAGAGGGGTGGGAGGGGAGCCGGGCAAGGGCGGGTCCCTGAGGAGCCCCCAGGAGGAGGGGGGTCCAGTCAGATGCGGCACCGCTGGTGTAGCATCCGTTGTCCCCACACGCCCGCCCACGTCTTCCGTCTTCTGTTCGGGATCCAGAGAGCTCCTGCTCCTGCCGGGGGGCGGCCGCTCGCCCGCGCCTTGCACCGTGGGGGGGTCAGCACTGTCCCTGGTCCTGAAAGCGGCCTGTGGGAGCGAGTCTGTGAGCCCCGCATTCCAGGAGCAGCCCAGGCGTGGCGTCCCTGTACCGGCGCTAGCTTCCTGGCCCCAGGCACCTGTGTCCCCCGGGTTGCCACCCGTCACGTGGGGCCCTTGTCAGGAGGGCTCTCCTGGAGGCAGTGGGGAGTCAGCGCGGGGTGCGGAGCAGGGGCGGTGCCCCCGATTTCTGGGGAGAGCCCGCCCCCTGGTGGCCAGTATGCGGAACACGCCGGGGCCTGCTGAGGAGCGAGGGCAGCTGGGGGGCTGCCTGAACCCCCGTGGGGCAGTGGGGGTTGGGCTGATGTGAGTGCTCCCAGCTGGAGGCCAGAGGGTTTCACGGGCTCTTTGGATGGTGCAGGTACACAGTAGATGTTTCTTAAATGTCCATGAGCGGACAGCCCCCACCGCCCCTCCACCATTCTCCCCTGTGGAGCCGCGCATCAGTGCTGGTGGCTCCCACACAAATTTGTCACGCCTGCCCTGGCTGTCCCCACACAGGTCCCGGGCCAGTGGGACCTCTCCCTGTTTCACAGTCATTCCAGCCCACATGTCTCGGCCCTAAGGGACGCTGTGTGATGTCTGGAGACATCTGTGGCTGTCAGGATGCAGTGAGGTTGCTCACTGCTCACAGTGCATGGGACGCCCCATAGGGGACAACCCAGCCCTCCCCCCGCCCCCGTCAGCAGGCCCAGGGAGTCCCTGAAGTTAGGGTTCTGCTCCTGAGGAACCGGAAGTCCGGTCTGGGCCTGGGCCCCTCTGGATGTGCAGAGTTGGACCGTGTGGCCCCAGTGGGTGACGGGGCACCTGCTCTGCCCTGGAGCCCGCCCACACCAGACTCTGCCCCACGTGGCTTGCCAGCCAGTGACTCAGCCCTGACTCTGGTCAGGATTTCCAGAGCACTCTGGCCCCAGCGGCGCCTCCTTGCTGATGTTTAATGCTTCCTGCTTCCTCCTCTCCAGGCCCCGTCGATGACTGGACAGCTGGGCCCCGGCCACGGGAAGAAGTTGGGTCATCGGGGCGTGGACGCATCTGGCGAAACCACCTACAAGAAGGTTCCTCCTCTGCCCTCGGCTGGTTGGGGTGGGGCAAAGTGGAGAAGGGCTCCCAGCCATCCGGGGCCCCCCACACAGGGCCGGGCGGGCTCTGTGCCCACGTGTGGCTGCGGGCAGATCCCCTCGGTGCGGGCCCCTCCGTCCCAGCGAGGCCCTTGCCTGCTGTCGCCATCACAAGCATCGGGCGATGTGCCCGCAGCTGCACCACCACCCGCCCGGCTACAGGAGCCGCCTGCGACCCTGGGCGAGCCCTCAGCTGCTCCGGCCCTGCTGGCTCATCCGGAAAAGGAGAAATGCGGTTCTCCTTCCTTCCCTTGGAAAGCGGGGCTGAGCTGTCACCCCCACCCCTTTCTCCTCAAGTGTGGGCGGCCTCCAGCCCAGGCAGCCTGGGCGACGTAATGCTGGGCGGCCCCGACATGCCCCACCGTGGCTGGGGAAACCGAGGCACGGAGCGGCGGTGTCGCTCACGCAGCGTGACCGTGCATGTCACCGGGAGAGTAGGTAGCAGGAACCCTGCCGAATCGGGACAGTTTTGAGAACTTGGAACCTTCTAGAACCTTGATGGAAAACAGGCCTCGGGGCTGCGTGAGGTGATATTGGGGTCCCAGCCAGGCCACCTTGCCGTGGGGTTGTGTGAGCTGAACGGCAGCCCAGAGGCCAGCGGGTCTGGGACGAGTGGTGGGCAGGTACCCCGGGGCCCCGTGCGTGATGGGTGCCAGGGTCAAGCTGCGAGCTGGACATCTGGCTCGTCCTGCTGCCCCGAGGGGCTTCTCGTTTTGCCTCCCCGCCCTGGCAGCCGAGGGTCTTGATCCAGCTGGGTTTCCCCACAGACCACGTCCTCCACCCTGAAGGGGGCCATCCAGCTGGGCATCGGCTACACCGTGGGCAACCTGAGCTCCAAGCCAGAGCGTGACGTGCTCATGCAGGACTTCTACGTCGTGGAGAGCATCTTCTTCCCCAGGTGGGCCCGGGCCCTGCGCCATGGAGACTGGCCCCGATGCCCGTAGCAGCTCACCCAGCACGCAGACACCGTTGGGATGCAAACAGCCTTGCTGTTCTCTGAGCTCCCTTCTCTGCTGGAAATAGCACGGGCCTCTCCCGGCACCTTCTTGGCTTTGAGGCCTCACCCTGTACCGGTCGTGATGTTAGTTTGCTGCCGAATCAGAGGGCTGCAGTACAACAGTGATTTTAAGAAACAGGAGAAGAAAACATAAAGTTCACTTTTCTCTCACATGGAAAATAGTGACAGGCAATCCAGGGCCATCAGGCAGCTCCCCAGTGTTGGGGTCCCGCGTTTTTCTGGCCGTTCCACCGTCCTTGTGTGCAGCTTTTGCAGCCAGGGGTTTCAGGTAGCTGCCCGAGATCCTGCCATCACGTCTGCATTCCACTAGCAGAAGGAAGAGAGCACATGCCCCTCCCCAGACAGAGCAGCACCAAGAAATGATGGTTTCTGCTCTGCTCATAGCCCATTGGCCGACCACGGTCACATGACCAGAGCTAGCTGCAGGAGAGGCTGGGCAGTGGGCTTCCTCTGGGCGGCCATGTGCCCAGCAAGCACTGGGAATGGATGTTGGGACATGGCCCTCTGTCCCCTGGGGAGTCCCATGCCACCGTCTGAGTTGGCCGTCCGGAGAAGGCCTTGGAGCTCAGCGGCCAGGGCGCCGCCCAGGCCTGGGACGTCTGCGCCACCGGCGAGTTGGGGAGGCACCCACGAGGCCGCCGTCCCTCACAGGCCCCCTCCCTCCTTGCTCCACAGTGAAGGCAGCAACCTCACCCCCGCCCACCACTTCCAGGACTTCAGGTTCAAGACCTACGCACCTGTCGCCTTCCGCTACTTCCGGGAACTCTTCGGGATCCGACCGGATGATTACTTGGTAAGAGCGTCAGTCAGCTGCTGCTGCGTAACAAGCTGTGGCAGACCGGCGGCCCACAGCGCCACCTGTCTGTCCCTTGTGGTTTCTGTGGGTCAGGACTTCGGGTGCAACTCAGCCGGGTTCTTTGCTCAGGGTTGTGCTGGAGGGTGGGCTGGGGCTAGAGCCTCGTGGGGCACCGGACTGGGGGAGGGTCTGCTTCCAGCTCCACGGTGACATTGGCGGGACCCCCTCCTCGCCCATCGGCTGGGGCTTCCGTTCCATCCCTGCGGGCCTCTTGGTCAGAGCGTGAGCGACAGGAGTGTCCTGTCCCCTTTGCCACGTCTGTGGGTTAGAGGCGCGTCACATGTCAAGCCTCCCTTCGGGAGGAGGTGGGTCGTGGGGACCAGTTCAGAACGTCCCCTCAGTTCTGGTGTGGTTTTAGTCTCTCAAATTAGAATAATCTTGGAGCGTCTGGGGGGTTCAGTTGGTTAAATGTCGACTCTTGATCTCGGCTCAGGTCACGATCTCATGGTTCATGGGTCCGAGCCCCATGTCGGGCTCCATGCTTGAGCGCACTGAGTCTGCTTGGGATCCTCTCTCTCTCCCTCTCTCTCTGCCCCTGCACTGCTCTCTGTCTCTCTCTGTCTCTCTCTCTCTCAAAACAAATAAATAAACATTTAGAAAAATCAGAACCTAGGCCCTACCCTTTGATCTCACAGTGAACGATCAGGACTCCTGAAAGTTACAGCTCGCCTGCACACGGGGCTCGTCACCTGGGTGGGTCAGTCTGCACTTGGGGAAGGTCTGGCGGGTCTGTTTCGAGTTCGCCCGGTCACCGGTTTGCGACTTTGTGTTCGGGAAGCCTTACTCCCTGGGCAAGAGCGTGTCCGTGACCGTTGGATATACTCTGTGTAATCCTTCCACCGTCTGCTGTCCCTGGGGCTCGGCCTGTGGGCCTGCTGGCTCTCACCTGCAGTGACTCGTCTCCCTGCGTGTCGGGAGGTACTTGGCCTCACTCTCCCCTGGGTTCTTAGTCTGCGGGAAAGCTGTGCCCTCAGCCGCGGCCGTGTCCCTGCAGAGAGAGCAGCATTTGCTCCGGCCGTGGGCACGTCCGGGCGCCCAGAAGTCACAGTGCCCCTTGCCAGGGCCAAGGCCTGGTCCTCTGACCACAGCATCCGTGTCGTGTTCCCCCTCTGGCCTCCGCCGCAGCCCCGTAACGACGTTCCCTTTGGTCCCGCAGCCTCCTCGGAGTGAAGCCAGCCTGGTGGTTCCGTAGTAGAGATGACCTGGGTGACCTCGGTTTTAGGTCTCGGGAGGGAAAGGGGACACCTGTGGCGCTCGCCGTGGCAGTGGTGATGCGGCCTCTGTGTGCTGGTGGGGAGCGGACCCAAGCTGGTCCTGGCGGCGGAGTGGACACAGGGCGACGGCCGAGGGCCTGTCTCGGCCTTGAGTGGGTGCTCAGCAGGTGTCCTCTGTCCTCTTTAAGACCTGCCCTGTTTGCAGCGACAGGGTGGCCAGGGCCCCTGGATCCAAGAGGCCCTCCCACGGCGGGGGTGGGGAGCTCGGACACGGCTGGATGGTGCACCCAGACAGCATCACTGCCCCCATTTATCAGCTCTGGTCCCTCGGTTCCTCTCTCTTCCCGCCGGGTCCCTGTGGGCCGTGGGCATCACCTCGGCTCCAGAGACTTCTGTGGCGGCCGCCATGGTCCTGAGTTTTGTGGGGGCTCGCCCACCATCACTGTGAGAGCCCTGGGCTGACCCGGTGTTGACTTCGGCTCAGGACAGCAGGGCAGCGGCCGGGGGAGGCGGGGGACACGTGCGGGGGCAGGGGCTGCAGACGGTCAGCCTCGGGCCACGGGCGCCCACCCTGGGCACTGAGGGGAGAGGGGGCACGCCTGGGGTCGTCTGCCCGTGACCCCGTCCCGGTGGCCGGTGGTCTCTTGGCTGGGAGGTCTGCCTGTGTCACCGCTGCCTCCTCTGCAGCCAGGACCCCGTGAGGCCTGAGCCCTGTACGCGGCCCCCCAGGCCGCTCCCTGAGGGCAGCGGCTGCGGCATTGCTTCCAGACCGTTCTCTGCTCACAGACTTCTTTGGTGCGAAGCCGCGCAGTCCCCCTCGGCGCTCATCTCTCCTCCTCTCCTGCCAGCTGGGGCCGGCTGTAAGGCCTTGGGGTTTCCCTGTTCCCGGCGGGCTCCCGAGGCCCAGGACGCCCCTCGCTGCTGTGCTTCCAGGGCAGGGTGGGGGGAGGTGGGGGTGAGGAGGGAGAACACGGGCAGCCTGGGCCTGGGCCTCTGCTTCCGAGGGTGCGGGGGCCTCGTGGCTGTGGGCGGAGCGGGACGGACAGAGGGCCGTGTTGGCTGCAAACTGGACCTGTCCTCCCCCTGCACAACCCACCGCCTCCCCGAGCTGCCTCCTTGCTGTCTGCGGCCAGCACAGCTGGGAGGCCCACTGACTCGGCTCCCCTCCGCCGACAGCCCTGGGCCGGGCCCCCACGCGGCTCCCCGCACCGTCGCCCCCACAGTCCAGATGGCCCAGGCAGCCTGTCCTGGCCCGGCTTCCGGGCATCCGCACGTCCTGTCTTATTAGCAGGCTTGCGTCAGCCCTGCGCCAGCCTGGTGCCCGTTTTGGAGCCGGTCACCACGTTGGGGACTGCCAGCACATTCCCCCTGAGTGGCCTGGCTGTTGGCTCCACTCCCCTGAGGCGCGGACAGTTAGAGGTGGCGCTGTTGTCCTTGTGGTCAGCACTAGGTCGCAGGTGTAGGGGCAACAGCTGTGGCCTCAGACCCCTCTTCCTTCCAGGGTGGCGCCCGTGGTCCCTGGGGGGGTCATGCCTCTGGTGTGTGCCCGTCCCACCCACAGCCGGCCCCCGACTAACCGCCCGGTGCCTGGGACACCGGGCCGCAGCCCGGAGTTTGCACAGCACCACAGCTTGCTGGACCACGGCTCGTCCTGGGCTCGGCCGTGGCCAGGCAGTGGGTGGGGGCGCCCGATCTTCCCAGGGTCTTTGTCCAGCCAGGGCGTGCTGACTGCTGGGGCATCGGGTTAGGGTCCTTACACCCAGCGATGCAGTAAGTGTTCCCTCGGCGTTTACCCTGTGGCCCGGGGGGGGGGGGGGCATGCTGTGGCCTCGTCCCTGTCATATACCAGCGACACTCAGTCAGGACTTCGGGGGTGCAGGGCACAGAAACCCAACCCAAACAGCCTTAATCCCGAAAAACACCTCAGTGGCTCATTAGCTGAAAAGGCCCAGGGGCAGCAGCCCGCAGGGCCTCACTTTCCTTGGCTTCTTAACAGACCAGGCACCTGCTGTATGCTGGGCTCTGTCATGGGTGCTGGGGACCCTCCATGAGAAAAATGCTTAAAAATCCCTGGGTCCACAGAGTTTACTGTTTGTTGGTGGGGAGGGCGTGTGGGGCTGATGGACAGCAGGCACGGAAGAAAGCCGATGTCCATGGAAGAGAAGATGGGGAAGAGAAGGGTGTGCTGGGGGCCGTGGTTGGGGTTGCTCGCCAGGGACACAGGCTCCCCTCTCAGCTGTTCTTGTGCGTGGCATCCGTACCAAAGGTTGTCTTGTGGTCCAGCATGGCTGCTGGGGTTCCAGCTGTCACATCAGCTTTCCACGTGGGAAATGGATGGGAAGGAGGGAGGGGCACCAGCGTTTGTCACCTGATTAGGGATTCAGAAGCTTCTACAGGCTCGTTGACCAGAGTTGACTGTTGTGGCCTCACCTAGCTGCGGGGAAGGTTGGGCAGTGAGTCTTGGCCAGATGGGTGCACAACCCAGCACGACTGGGTGTCTGTTACTAACGGGAGAGGGACCGTGCCCTAGGAGATCGGCACCCACGCTGCAGATTAGCCCGGGGTTCAATCCTTGCTGTGTGGCCTCAGGCGTGTCAGTTTCCCTCTCTGAGCATATTTCTTCATCTGTGAAAGGAGGCTGACAGTGACCTGTTCCAGAGCTGTCCGCTAGACGCTGGGCGTGTGGGGTGTCAGCGACCCACCTGCCCACTCACTGCCCCCCCAGTACTCGCTGTGCAACGAGCCACTGATCGAGCTGTCCAACCCCGGCGCCAGCGGCTCCCTGTTCTACGTCACCAGTGACGACGAGTTCATCATCAAGACGGTGATGCACAAGGAGGCCGAGTTCCTGCAGAAGCTGTTACCCGGCTACTACATGGTGAGGAGCCCCGCCCTGCATCCCCGCTCCACCCCGCCCCTGGCTCCTACAGGGTGAGGAGCCCCGCCCTGCGGCCCGACCCACCTCCGCCCCTCCCCTGCCCCTGCCCCTACACAGTGAGAAGCCCCGCCCCACCTTTTGCCCCGCCCCCTACATGGTGAGGAGCCCCGCCCCTGGCTCCTACAGGGTGAGGGGCCCTGCCCTGCAGCCCCGCCCCACCTCCACCCCATACATAGTGAGGGCCCCTGCCCCACCTCCGCCCCGCCCCTTCCCCCTACGTGGCGAGGAGCTCCGCCCCGCCCCGCCCGGCCCCCTACATGGTGAGAAGCCCCGCCCTGCAGCCCCGCCCCGCCCCCTACATGCTGAGGAGCCCCGCCCTGCGGCCCAGCCCACCTCTGCCCCTCCCCTGCCCCTGCACAGTGAGGAGCCCCGCCCTGCAGCCCCACCCCACTTTTTGCCCCGCCCCCTACATGGCGAGGAGCCCCGCCCCTGGCTCCTACAGGGTGAGGGGCCCCGCTCCCTATGCTGATGCCCCGCCCCCGTTCCCCGCAGCTCCGCCCCCACCTCGGCCTGTCCCCACCCCTACATGGTGAGGAGCCCCGCCCCGCCTCCAGCTCCTTTCTTGTTGGGAGCAGGTTCAATAGCAGCCACGGGCTCTGAGGCTAAGGAATTTGGGCAGATGGGGTCCGGGAGACCCCTTTTGGGCAGGCCATGGGAAGTCCTCCTGAGCCTCGCCTTCACCCCTACCCCCCCCCCCCCCCAGCACCACCACGTGGTGCCTCAACACTTGGCAAGCGGGACTTGCCATCTAAACCCTCATGGCCTTCCCTGGGGGTGGGGGGAGTGGGGGTGGGGGTGGGGGCGGGGGCGGGCGCGGGCCCAGCCTTCACTCCCCATCCCTTCTCCCCACCGACACCCCTGAGTCACGGAGCCCAGAAATCGAGGCTTGTGTCTTGGTAGCTGGTGACTCAGGCGTGGGGGAGGGAGGCTGGACCACCAGCTGGCATGTCACAAAGGACCAGCTGCCGGGGCACTTCCCATTCCCTGTGTGACTCACAGCCTGAAAGGGCGGCTCAGATCCCTGGGCGGGAGTGGAAGCAGGAGTGGCCAAGGGTCGTGACCAGGCACCTGGCAGGGGTGCAGATAGGCTTTTCTGGGCAGCTCTGTTCGGATTGTGGCCCCTCTCCCCTCCGGGGCGTCTCGTTCATAGTGCATGATGGTCAGGGGGTCCCTGGCCCCCACGGTCAGGGGTCGGCAAGCTTCCTGTAAAGAACCGTCTGGTAAATGTTGGGGCTTTGTGACCCAGGCAGCACCTACCTCCATAGCTCAGCCCTGCTGTCACTGCACGGAAGCCCCATGGACCCTGAGTGAGTGGACGGGCTCCACGTGCCTGGATAACTTCCTTTACTGACGCTGAAATGTCAAGTTCATGTCGTTTTCACATGTCACAGAACACTACTTTCCTTTTTTTCTCCCCACCTTTTTTAACAACACAAAGCCATTCATAGCTTAGCCGCTGGCCACGTGAGAACGAGTGGGTAGTTGGACTTGGTCGCGTATTCAGAGTTTGCCAGCCCTTGTCCTGGACTGTGCCTGGAAGCCGTGACCCCGTGTCACCCCAGGCTGGGGAGGTGGGGCACCTGGGTCTGGCCTGGGGGGGAAGCCAGCCCCTGACACCCGGAGGATCTCATCTGCTGGAACCTGGCTAACGTCAGATCTCTGGGAGGGCAGAGTGCGGGGCTGGCCCAGGCGGGTGGTGGTCAGGGAGGGCTTCCTGGAGGTGGCCCTGCACAGAGTGTGCCGGTGACGGCGGCCGTGGCGACTGTCCTCCAGCCCTGTCCTCCTCCTTCGCCTCCCAGAACCTCAACCAGAACCCGCGGACGCTGCTGCCCAAGTTTTACGGGCTGTACTGCGTGCAGTCGGGCGGCAAGAACATCCGCGTGGTGGTCATGAACAACATCCTGCCGCGCGTTGTCAAGATGCACCTCAAGTTCGACCTCAAGGGCTCCACGTACAAGCGGCGAGCCAGCAAGAAGGAGAAGGAGAAGAGCATTCCCACCTACAAGGACCTGGACTTCATCCAGGACATGCCCGAGGGGCTCCTGCTGGACGCAGACACCTTCTCCGCCCTTGTCAAGACGCTGCAACGGGACTGCCTGGTGAGGCCGCCACGCCCACACGGCCCCGGTGCAGGGGAGGAGCCCAGAGCAGAGTGCGTGGGGCTGGGGGGGGGGGGGGGGGCAGTTCAGGGTCCCTCGCCTCTCTGGGCCTCTGTTGTCCCGTCTGTGAAACGGGGACGCTGGTGGAAGCGAGTAGAGTGTGAGCCCCAGGCCCACGGACCCCTTTGCCCCCGCTTGTCCTCGTGGTCTCCTCCACCCCGTGACCTGGGGGGTTTCGAGCCTGCTCCCCTGGACTAGAGATCTCATCTAGTCTCGGGGAGCAGGCTCGAAACCCCAGGCCCCCAGGCCCACCACCCCTGGCTCCTAGGCCTCTTGGAAAACTTTGCACGACCTTGCCCGAGGACGCCCCCAGACCTCTCAGGACCTCGGGCTTCCCTGAGCCCAGGTGTCAGAGCCCTGGGGGCCAGGAGCGGGTTTGGTGTGCGGAGCGGCTGGACTCTGTCAGGAGGAAGGAAACACCCTGGGCCCTGTCTGTGTGGATGCCACGCCTCGGGTCCCATTGCCTGCCACGTGGCCTGGCCCCTTGCCCCTGACCCCTTGGACTCCTGGCCATCCGTGAAATGGGGGTCAGGACAGGCCTCTGCGAGGCTGTGGGGACCGAGTGGGCACAGACCCCGATGCAGCTTGGGGTTGTGGGGGGCCGGGCACCGGGAGCGTGACCTGTCGACCCCACCCCCGGCAGGTGCTGGAGAGCTTCAAGATCATGGACTACAGCCTGCTCCTGGGCGTGCACAACATCGACCAGCAGGAGCGGGAGCGGCAGGCCGAGGGCGCCCAGAGCACCGCGGACGAGAAGCGGCCGCTGGGCCAGAAGGCCCTCTACTCCACGGCCATGGAGTCCATCCAGGGCGGGGCCGCGCGCGGGGAGGCCATCGAGTCGGATGACACGTAGGTGACCCGGGGCTGTGGGGCCCTCGGGTGTGAGGCGGGCAGGGAAAGTTGGCCGCGAGGGCAAGAGACGAGGAGCAGGCGCGTCCAGAAGCCCGCGTGTGGCTGGTTCCTGGTTTGTGAATCGGAGCAGCAGAGTCTGCCCGCCAGGCCCCGCGAGGGTCACAGGTGGACGCACAGCTCCCCGGCCGGGTGATGACCGGGGCGTTCCGGCTCAGTCTGTCTGCGGACTGAGGCCCGTGGCCATCCGTGTGGGAAACACAGATGCCCCCTCCCCCTGCCGGACCCCAGAATGGGTTAAAGCACCACCATCTGAAGCAAAGCCGTAGGGGTGTTGAGTGCTGGGGACGAGGCAACATCTACAGCAGGGGGCCGAACCCAGAGCCCCGGGGAGAACAGGCCCCGGTGGTGGAGGCCGAGGTCACAGTCTCAGAGAGGGCTGTGCCCTCTGCCCGAGACAGATTCGTGGGGTGTCCGCCCCGCCCCCGGCACTGTGCACGCTGGGCCGGGTCGTTCTCTGGGGCGTCCTGAGTGCTGTAGGCCAGAGCAGCATCCCTGGCCCCCCCCCCCATGGCAGGGCACCCCCAGTCGTGAGGGCCTCAGACGTCTCCAGACATCGTCGAGTGCTTGAGGACGACAGTACCCCGGTGGGAACGGTTTCTGTAGACAGGGTGTCGAGACTGAGCGTGCCGGGAACCAGCACGGGGGCCCTGGAGGAGGGGGGCATAACCCCCCAGCGTCCGCAAGGGAGACGGGGGGGCTCACAGCTGGGGAGGACGGAGGAGGAGCCCTGACCCTGACCAGGCGAGGCAGTGGGGGCAGGGGGAGTGACACCTGCAGAGGTCTGGTGGCTTGGCCCGACCTCCACTGTGTTGGCGTTTGTAGGGTCTGTGCCAGGCCTGGCGGGATGGCGGGGTGCGCAGGTGAGCTGGGCAGTGCGTGGAGTGCGGTGCGCGGAGCCTGCAGGGCCCGGGCCTGGCGGGCCTGGGTCATGGGGACTTGAGGACAGTCGCTGCGTCGTGTGGCCTCACTAACCATGCCGGGCCGGGCACGTGTGGGCCTGGGGCTGAGTGAAGCGACTAACTCCCCAGACGGGACCCAGAAGCACTGGGGGCCCCGCCCGGGGTGAGCGTGTGCGTGTGCGTGCGCACGGGTGTGTGGGGGCCAGACCCCTCGCCAGCCTCCAGCCTCGCGTGTCTGACGGCAGCTCGGCCCCAGCCGAGCTGCCGCCTACAGGAGCACATGGGCTCTGGCTCCTTCAGCTTCTCCGAGGCCGGGCTCTGGGCCCCCCACGCCGCCCCCGCCAGCGGTGTGGCTCTGTGGGGTGTTGACGGCGCTCCTGTCCCCCCGCCCCTGCCCACAGCGGTGTGGCCCTGTGGGGTGTTGACCGCGCTCCCGCCCTCTCTCCCCAGGATGGGCGGGATTCCCGCCGTGAACGGCCGAGGGGAGCGCCTTTTGCTGCATATTGGCATCATTGACATTCTGCAGTCGTACAGGTGGGTGCCCCCTGCCCCCCTCACTTGCCCACGGAAGCGGTGCACCTGCTGCCCGCAGACAAAGCCTCCTCGGCCCCAGGAAGGCTCCTGATTGGCTGCCGTCCCCTGAGGCCTCGAGGGAGGCATTCGGTCCCCGACTGGGTGACTCCACCTTCGGGGTTGGGGCTGGCGTGGGGCATGTGGGGTGGGTGGGGTGTCGCCCGCCGGTCCGGCCCTGTCTGCTGAGCGCCGACCGTGTGCCCGGTGCCGGGCTAAAGTGCGCAGGACAGAAGTGCCCGTGGCCGCAGAGCACGGCATCTCGGGACAGCTCCTACGATGGGCAGGAGTAAATGCTCGTGGCTGGGGCCCCATATCGTGGGATCTCAAGTGCGGCAGAGCCGAAGGAACAGATACCCCAGCCTCACCTGTGGTTTAAAAGCTGGGGTGTGGGCCACCTCGTTACCCATGCCCTGACCCGCATGAGGTCTTGGTGACGAGCGTTTCTTAGTCTTAGTTTTCCGTCCTGAGAGCGGAATGCGTTCATTATGCACGTTCCCGACAGGACAGAGGGGACCCTGGGCGTGGTGGTCCCCATTTCCCATGTCCACCCCCTCAGGAAGCCCACTGGGTGGCTTTTTTCCTAAATATGAAACTGGGCTCCTGCCCGTCAAACACTAGTATTCGCAGCCTGTTGTTTTCCGACTCAGGGGCAGATGTCTTCCACGGGGACATCTCTCTGGGTTTAGAGCAGGAGTGGAGAGCTTTAATGTTTACTTATTAATTTTGAGGGATAGAGTGAGCAGGGAAGAGGCAGAGAGAGAATCCCAAACAGGCTCCAGGCTGTCGGCACAGAGCCCAACTCGGGGCTCAAATTCACAAACCGTGAGATCGTGACCTGAGCTGAAGTCAAGAGTGGGGCGCTTAACCAGCTGAGCCACGCAGGCGCCCGGGGAAACTTTGGAGGTGTCAGACCAGGGTTTCTGCGGAGGCTCTTGAGTGGGGGCAAGGAGGGTGGGCCAGCGTGTGTCAGGCAGCCACAAGCCTATCCTGGGGCAGGGGTGTCCCACGGGGGTGGGTGCTGAGAAGAGGACCCTTCCCCCACCCCATAGACTAGGGGGTGTCCAGGAAGGCTGCCTGGAGGAGGCAACGTTCTCCCCAGCCCAGGCGTGCAGGGATCTAGTTAGAGCCACAGTGCAGGCCACTGATTCCAGCAGAGAGGACCCGGGCTCAGCCTGGGCCATGAGAGAGGAAGGCCGTACTCTGGGGGTGCTGCCATATGCCCCCCACCGAGGGCCAAGCGCCACGGCCTTTTCACTTCCTCTCTAAGAGTAGCAGCGGTAGGAGCCACCAGCAGGCGGGGAGGGGAACAGAGGGCGCCAAAGAGGGAGGTGGCCTCTGGCTGAGGCGTCTCAGTTCCTCTGCACCAGGGCCCTCCCACCCACTTGGTGCCAGGAGCACACCCAGTCCCCAGACATGGCCCAGTGTCCCCTGGGGACGGGACCGCCCCACTAGAGGACCACTTTGGTTCACTCGTTTTCTCTGCAGGTTCATCAAGAAGCTGGAACACACCTGGAAGGCTCTTGTCCACGACGGGGTGAGCATTGTGCCTTCACGCGTCAGTCCACAGACGTGATGGTCTCCCGGGGCCAGGCACAGGTGCTCCAGAGCCGAGAAACACGGGCCTCCCTTCCCGGAGCCAGTGTCCCTTGGGGGCGGCCGTGTGCCCCCGGCAGTCACAGGCCAAGGGGTCCGGGTCAAGACGGGAGAGGGCAGGCAGCTAGCTGTAGGCCGTCCGGCAGTGGCGTCTGAGCCACCGGTGAGGGGCACGGAAGGGCTTCTTGGAGGAGAGGACGCCCAAGCTGAGCTGGGAGGATTCCCAAAGACCGCCCGACCGGGAGAGTCAGGGGCCAGCTAGGCAAAGAGCAGTCTGGAAATGCGCAAGACGGAGGGGGCTCGGGCACTGGCCACACCCACGGGGCAGGCCAGCTGTTGGGGACCAAACGGTGCACCTGCGACAGCAGCCCTAGCACCCCGGTCCGGTTGGGCTGACGAGCTGGCTGGGGCCTTGATGCATGCCTGTCCTCCCGTGGCTCCCTTCAGACCGATTCTTACTGAAACGCTAAGGGCTGTCTGCGTGCGTGCGGTCTGTAAAATCCAGAACCCCAGCCGGCCCCCAACACCCCTCAGAGAGTGTTTGGACGGTCCAGATGGGAGCTTCCAGAAGGTGCACCAAGAAGGGCCAGGGGGCAGGAACCCTCTCACGGCGTCACAAAGCCATGGCAGCCGGAAGCACTGTAAGCCCTACCGAGGCTGCTCGGGTTTGGGGGCCCAAACGGTGGTCAGCGTAGCCATACAGGCGTGAACGGTCTGGGGCAGGTGGGGTGGCCCCTGGAGTCCAGGGCCGGCTGCTTCTGCCTGGCGCTGCACACTCCTGGGCGTGGCCCGCACGGCTGGCCCCCCACAGGGCACTCCAGGCAGAGGAGAGGGCGGAAGCTGTCACTGCCTCGTCTCCCCCACCACCTGCCAGAACGCGGTCCTGCGGTCACGCCTCTGCAGCGAGGATGGGACGTGTCGCTTTCACCCTGGAGGCCGCGAGTCCCCTGTGGGTTCTGTTACGTTACAGCAGGAAGAGGACCCAGGCCCTGTCTGGGGGCACCACCTGTGGTCGTCACCCCCCAGAGGGGGGGGTCTTGGCATGGGGGGGCGGGGTGCCGTCGCGTCCGGCGAGAGTGGCAGCCTCTAGCCTCCCTGTCGCGCAGAGAAGGAGACAAGCTTAGAGGGGAGCCCGGCATCACCCCACACTGGGGTGTGGGACCGAGGGACACCAGCGGCCGCCTGTCCCCACCTCAGGCGTGGCTGTGCGCCACCAACCGTCCCTTACAAAACAGGCGTCCAGCCGTCCTTTGTTGAGACTCGCTCTCAGAGAATTGCTCTGGTTTCTGTGTTTCGACGTTCATTCGTTTACCTCTTTGAGTAGCTGTCGCTTCCCATGGTTCAAAGGATTAGAAATACAGACGGGTTTATGATGGCGGAGTCTCCCTCCCACCCTGCCCTCTGCCACCGTCACCTGACCCCCGGGTCCGTCCAGGAAGCCCCATGCTGGGGATCCAGTCCCCTCCCCACATGGGCGGCTTTGCCCCGCCGCCCGCCTGTGCCCTGGGCTGTCCCGCGGGACCCGGGGAGCTCCTGGTGGGACCACGGCACTCATGCCCTTCTGCCCTCGGGCCCTTGTTTCGCTTCCCAGGACACCGTCTCTGTCCACCGGCCCAGCTTCTACGCAGAGCGCTTCTTCAAGTTCATGAGCAACACGGTTTTCCGGAAGAACTCCTGTGAGCCTCCCAGGCACTTTGGGCAGGAGGGCCCCCGGGGTGCAGAGACGGGAGGCAGGGGCGGCCAAGAGCCGAGCGAGCCCACAGGGTCACCTCCCGCTACTCGGCCATCCTTGGGCCTCGGTCAGGGACTCGGTCCAGAGAACGGGATGGTCAGGGCACCACGCTCACGGGGCCCAGCGCACGGCCTGGGGCCCACCGTCTGAGCTCGAGTCCTGGCTGCACCGCCTCCTGCCGGGGTGACCTCCAGCAAGCGATGCCCCGCTCTGTGCCTCAGTTTCCCCATCTGTACACACGCAGCAGCTGGGCTTGACCCTGCACCGGTGCACATTGAGGGGGACCACTTGCAGCCTCGTGCCGTCACCGAGGAAACCACCTTGGTGGACGCGGAGGCGGCCGGTCAGCAGCCGGGACCCGGCATTGTCGAGGAGGACGCAGGACAGAGGCGGCTCTTGCCCCCTGGGTGTCTGTTGGGCCTCGAGTCCCAGATCCCGGCACACATCCCAGAAGGGGCCTTTCTCCCCGTGTGTCTGTCCGCCATCTGCCCCCCGCACCCTGTGTCCCCAGAAGGCAGCGTTCTCATCAGCCTTGGTCGCTCTGTGTCCCCAGTGTCTAGGCTGGGGCCTGGCACACAGTAGGTGTTAAGTGCCCAGTGCCTACCTGCTCTCCTGGCCTGGGCCAGGCCTGTGTGGGCCATGACCCAGCTTGGTCACCTGGAGCCGGCTCGTCGAGCCAACACTCCACGTTCAGTGACATCTAGACGGGAGCTTGAAATTGGCGGCAGTGGGATTGTCTCCTGAGAGTGGGTTGTTCATTGGCGTCCGCGTGCCACGCCTTGGAACCTCTCCTGGGGCGTCATTCTCACTGTGGTCCGGGGAGCTCACCAGCCTCCAGGTACCGGAGGGCTGTTCACAAGGCAAATTGAGCACGTACTGTGTGCTGGGGTTTGTGCCGGCCGTCCCGGGGCCAGAGCTCGCAGCAGGGACGGGGAGGACACCGTGACGGGGGCTGGTGGGCTGAGCCGCATTCCACGGGCCACTCATCCCGGGTTGGACCAGGCCCTTGGTGCTGAGCCCTGCACGTGCCAAGGCCTTCTGTTTCCTGTCTGAAAGTGGAGGCCACAGCCAGGGCGGGCTGCGACAAGGGGGCCTCCTGGTGCCTCCCGAGGCAGAGCCGGGTAGAAGGCAGGGCAGGGTTTTCTCCACAAAGACAGCGGCTCGTTGCCCAGGCTTGAGGGCCGGGCTGGAGGCCGGGCAGCGGGGGCCATGTGTGCAGGCAGCGGGCCTCGAGGGGGTGGCGAGCAGGCTTCTGCGCAAAGGAGGGATGGTGGCTGGGGGCCCCTGCCTCAGGGTTGCCGGGGGCTCCCAGGCGGCCCCTGAGCGCCAGTGCGCCTCTCTCCACAGCCCTGAAGTCCTCCCCGTCCAAGAAGGGCCGTGGTGCGTCATTGGCTGTCAAGCCCCTGGGGCCCACGGCCGCCTTCTCGGCCAGCCAGATCCCCAGCGAGCGGGAAGATGCCCAGTATGACCTTCGGGGGGCCCGCAGCTACCCCACGCTGGAGGACGAAGGTGACCGGGCAGGCTGGGGAGCGGGCGCCTCGGTGACAGGAGAGATCAGGGGGCTGCTGGGGAAAGACGACGTCCCTGGGGGGCCGAGAGGGGAGGGCACGCAGGGAGCACCCCAGTGTGAGGAAAGGTTCCCTGAAGCTGGTACTTGGATGGGAAGGGCCTGGGTCACAGTCACCCCGCCCCCATCCCAGTCTGAGATCTACAGCCCTCTGGGGAGTGCTGCGGAGGGAGAGGTGACCCCACCCCATCACCAGGCGTGCAGACACCCAGAGGGATGAAGCACTTGATGGGGTTGGGCATGGTGTTTTGGAAGGTCCCTCCCAGTTTCCAGGGTTAAGGAGTCAAAGATGCCAGACAGGGAGGGTCTGGGGGAATAGCATCAAGGAAGGGAAAGACTGCATGTGCAAAGGCCCCGTGGCAGTAGTAGGCCTGGCGCGTTGGAGGAACAGTGAGAGGCCTGTGTGGTCGCAGCAGAGTGAGCGAGGAGGTGGGCAGGTGGAGCAGGACCTGTGGGCCTCCAGGACGGGTGGGCTGCTGGAAGCTGTTGTGCCAGGGGTAAATTGGAATGCATTTGCCCTCTTAAAGCTGGCCAGCAGGAGGTAGTGTTGGGTGGCAGGTGGGGGTGGGGCATGGGTGCAGAAGGTGAGCCGAGCCACAGGTGGCGCTGGGGGCCCGGCTCCTGCAGGCGCCCACAGCCTCCTCCCCACAGGCCGGCCCGACCTCCTGCCCTGCACGCCGCCATCCTTTGAGGAGGCCACCACCGCCTCCATCGCCACAACCCTGTCTTCCACGTCCCTCTCCATCCCAGAGCGATCTCCCTCGGAGACCTCCGAGCAGCCACGGTACCGGTGAGGGGCCGGGGGCGTCTCCCTCCGCGAGGCGGGGGCGTGGCCACATCCCGTACCGGGTGGGGCGGGCTGCCTCCGCCACCGGTTCCACCTGCTTGCGTCTCTCTGCAGGCGGCGCACACAGTCTTCCGGACAGGATGGCCGGTGAGATGAGACCCCAGCTTCTCCCCACCTGACCCCACGGTCTCCCCGCAAGGCCTTTCCTCTCTCCTCCCCTCCCCCTCGCACCCCGTCTGCCTTCCCGCCCAGAGCCCCAACTCTCTGACCACTTGCCTGGGCGCGGATTTAAGTTAGGGCCTAGAACTGCACAGAATCTTGAGTCACTTTGTAATTCTTTCCACCCTCCCACTCCCTTCCCTGCACCTGTTTGTTGATCTTTTAATTTTATTAGTTTTTATTCTAAGGGGTACAAAAGAGAATGTAGTGAATGCCCCCCCTGCCCCCTGCCCGTTCCCTTCCATGGGGGCAACCCCTGGACGGGTCTTTTGTTTTTTTGTCTCTTTCTGGAACTACATTATGAGCTTATGAGAAAACGTACACACGGCCTGTTTCTGCCTTCGTCTTGACACAAGCAGAGGCCTGTGCCACCCCAGGCCCCTTGCTGTGCACACTTACAGGTCAAGGCCGGCTGTGAGCACGTGGAGCCCCCGTTGCTTCTCTTCCACCTCACAGGGCTTCGCCTGCCCCCCCCCAACCCCCCCCCCCGCCCCCCGGGGGGCACTTGGGTGGTTCCTCTTGCTGGATCTTACAACGCGACTTGTAGGGCTTGCCTTCCTTAGTTTGGGGGTTAAATATTCCTGCCAGTTGGAGAGAAAGTTATGGCATAAAGCACTTTCGGTGGAAAGCGTTTCCCACTGTCCAGCTGCCCCCTCCAGCCTCCACAACCTTTTTGCTCTCTGGTGTTGCTCTGCGGAGACATTGTCCATTCCTGGCTGCCCAAATGTTCTGACGCATCTACATCAGGGGCCTGGATCGTTGAACCCCCTGGAACCACCCCACCTCCAGGCCAGGGCCCAGCTACCCCCAGGAGGGTGGGCAGGATCCAGGCCACCATTCACACATTATTCCCCTGCTGGTACTGGGGTCACGGTCAGTCCCTGCCCCCTTGCAGACCGCAGGGGTGAGCTGGGCCAGCTCAGGGCGCTGGTCAGGTGGCACCCAGAGGGAGCACCCCACGGAGGCTCCCAGCTTCCCACCAGGACTGGAGATCCACCGGCCTGGAGCTTGCCTGGTGCACCCCCACCCCCACCCCCGGAGGGCAGAGTTCCGGTGAGGAGAGAGAGCGTGAGGTGCAGCTTCCCACTGCCTCCAGGTCCCAAGAGGAGACACACGTGGAGGAGGACCTGCAGCAGGTCACGGTGCAGGTGGAGTCCGCGTGCAGCGTGGAGATCGTGGTCCCCAAGGAGGAAGACGCGGGGTGAGTCACCAGCCAGCGGGCCGGCCGCCGTCCCGTTGCCCGACTCTGCGCTCAGCTCCTGCTCTGATCCCATTGGCTGAGCGTGGCCACGTGGCCAGCTGGCCCCCGAGGCAGGCTGGGTAATGGAGTCCGCGTTCTGGGGCCGGGAGTGGGGCCCTGGAAGGGGCGGTGCGGGCAGCGGGAAGTGGGCGATCCGCGCAGGGGCTCCTCCGGCGCCTCGGGTCTCCGGCAGAGCCGCCGGCTGTGCGCCAGTCCTGGGATTCTTCCTCAGCCCCTGGGGTCCCCAGCCTGGAGCCCCGAGCTGGCAGCAGTGGGGCCCCGGCTCCCCAGGGAGCCTTCTGGGCTCAGCCCGCTTCCCCCATCGTGTCGTGTTCCCGATTCACGGACTCCTGGTTTGTTTCCGTGCGCGGTCCTGCTCCTCCGGCGCAGACGGGGGTTCAGGCTCCCGTGTGTCTCAGACAAGGAGGCGCTCCCGGCCGCGCGTGGGCCACCCGGCGCTGATGCCGCCGTCCGTGGGCTGAGCGAGAAGCGGCTCTTCTATACTGGCCTGCCGAAGCGTGTCATTTCGCTTCTCACGTCCTCTCTGACCCGAGGCAGTGGCTCTTGGCCCCCAGAGGACATGGGGCTGGTGTCTGGGGACACCTGTGGCCAGAATCGTGCCCTGCCCCGCACGCCCCCAGAGAACCATCCGCCCCCATGTCCATGGAGACCCTGCTGCAAGGTTTATTTAGGAGTGTCTCCCAACTTTGGAGTATTTGAAGACTGTTTTGTTTACATTTTCAGTACTTAATCTTAGCTTTAAGTTGAAGGAAGCAGACTAGAAAATCCACGTATATTTTAAAAACATTTAGCCTTTCTGCTCAAATACAGATTTCGTTTTTTAAATGTTTGTTTATTTCGAGGGAGAGGGAGAGAGAATACAAGCGGGGGAAGGGCAGAGAGAGAGGGGGACAGAGGATCCGAAATGGGCTCTGCGCTGAGAGCAGAGACTCCGATGTGGGGTTGGAACTCATGAACTGTGAGCTCATGACCTAAGCCGAAGTCGGATGCTCAACCCACTGAGCCAGCCAGGTGCCCCACAGAATTCATTGTTTAAGGTCAGTGGACGTGTGTGAACAATGTGTGTTCTCTGTGAAGGGATGGAAAGTTCTGAGCCCGCTCTGTCTGATGTATCGATTGATGGCATTCAGTTGCGTCACATCCTCATTTCTCCTCTTTGGTGTGTTTGGTCCTATAATTGGCATCGTGATCAAATTTTTCTTGCTTTGTCACAATTTCTGCTTTATGTGCTTTTTAAAATTTCCATTGCGTTTCGAGAGACCTTACTTCACTCTCACAGACACACATTCCCAGGCTGCACTTTGCCATCCAGAGTTTATTTTGAGGGGCGCCTGGGTGGCTCATTCAGTTGAGCAGCTGGCTCTTGATCTCAGCTCAAGCCGTTATCTCATGGTTCGTGAGATCAAGCCCCACATCGGGCTCTGCTCGGATGGCTCGGAGCCTGCCTGGGATTCTCTGCCCCTCCCCCTTCTCACGTTTGATGTCGCGCTCTCTCGCTCTCTATTTCTCTCTCTCTCAAAATAAACATTAAAAACCAAATAAACAGTAAAAAAAAAATAGAATTTATTTGACACGCACAGACCCGTGTGCACACACAGCCGTTTCTGCTACCCGTGGCTTTTTTGCCCTTAACTGAATTCTTAACAGTATAACACGTCTTTCGGTCTTTGCTCCCAGAACAGCCCATCCCTCCAAGGGTAGAGGTGCTCCCCCATCTCAGAGCCTGTCATTCTGCTCAGGAGCTGGAATCCATCCCCGGTCACTCGGCTTAGGACACGCCTCACTTTCCATCTGGAGCCTCAGTTTCCTGTCTGTAACTCAGGAGGGTGGCAGTCCCCTCCCCAGTGGAGGGTCGCTGGGTGAATTCAGGCAAGGTTCCTGAAAGGGCCTGGCCCAGAGGAAGTGCTCGGTGAAGATGAGAAAGAGGTTCTGACCCAACATGGTGGGTGCCCGGCGTCCCTCCTCCACAGATGGGGAAACTGAGGCTCGGACGGGAAAGGACCCTCAGGGTCTCACGGGGAGTGATGGTGGCGCCGGGACCTGCCCGCCCACTGGTGTGTGCTCACCCGTTCGCGGGAGGGCCTATTATCTCCTGGGCCTCAGCAGTGATGGGGAGGTTCTGTTTTATTTGGCCTCCTGAGTCTTTCGAGTCTGTGCTGCCCCGCTGATGAGAGGGGAGGGGGCAGGCAGGACCCTGCGGCGGGGGCTGGGGCAGGTGGGTGCTGTCCAGAGCCCTTCCCCCAGGACTCCCGTGTCCCTGTGTCCCCAGGGTGGAGGCTTCCCCAGCCTGCGCCTCTGCTGCTGCCGAAGCAGAAACGGCCAGCCAGGCCTCGGAGCCCGCCAGCCAGGCCTCGGATGAGGAGGACACGCCTGCCACTGACATCTACTTTGTAAGTCCCCTGCAGCTCCTGACGTTGCCAGGCCCTCGACCAGACGCACTCACACGCTCACAAGGCGGTCCTGTGGACACAGACGTGCACTCACGGGTCAACGCTCCCCTCCGCACGCTCTCGCACACCCAGTGTGCCTTCACACGCATTTACACCCACACGCTCACGTGCTGTGGGAACGCCCTGCCCCGCGCCCTCCAGGCCAGGCCACCCCAAGTCAGGGGAACTGCCCTGTCCTCGAGCTCCGAGCCCCACAGGGCCCCGTAGGTCCCGGGCAGCCCCGGGGCTGGCTGCTAAGGGCTGCAGGCTGTGTGGCCCTTCTCCTGCTGGGAGGGGGTGGGGGGTACGGCCAGGTGGGTTCTGTTCTCGGGGAGGTAAGGGGACTGTGGCGAGGGGCAGGTGGGACAGGTGTGCTTCATGCTGCCAACCTCGTGGCCGAGGACTCACGGCTGCTCCTGGAGGAGGTGGGGTCTGTCGCAGCAGGAAGGGGCCTTGCCCCGGGAACCCGGGGACCCGGGACCTCTCTTCCAGAGCTGCGGGTCGCCTCCCGCCCTGCATCTCCCACAGGTAGACAGGTTAGCTGGGCCGGGAGCCTGGGTGAGATGGGTGCCGGGTGGCCAAGTGGCCTCGTGCAGTGGAGGGGCCTGCCTGTCTCCCTCCCGGACCTTTGATCTCGTCTCTCCCCCCCCCCCCCCCCACCCCGGGTCCCATGAGTTGGGGGTCTGCTGCACCGCTGTCTCCTAGCTAACACCACACTGCTGTCTGTCTTGGGGCCTCTGTCTGGCCTGGAGTCGTAACAGGTGCACTGTGTGTGCGTCCCCACACCCGCCGTCATCTCCCCGTCCCGGGGGGCTTGGTTTGTGTCCCATTCTGCGGATCAGTGTGCGAGGCGGCCCCGGGGCCGTGTTCGATGTGCGCGTCTGGGTCCTGTCACCTGAGTGGGTGGCCAGGCCCTGCAGGCAGCAGAGAAGGTAGGGGGCCAGAGCGGGACCCCGCCACCCCCAGACTCACCTCCCGCTTGGCCATCGGCTTACCTGCCCCGCGCCCTCCCCACCTGGCCTCCCCGCCGGATTCTGTTGCCTCATCCTGTCCTCTGTTTGCTTCTTCCCCCCGCTCGCCCGGCCCGCCCAGTTCACCGATGGGAGGTACTGGATTTACTCTCCCCGGCATCGCCGACTGCGGGCCGTGACGCTGAGCTCCTCAGGGACTGTAAGTGACCACAGCAGGCCTCCAGGGAGCCCAGCCCCCAACCCACCACCCTGGGCAGCAGGGAGCCACAGGTCCCAGCTGTCCCATGGCCTCTGAGAAGGGACTTGGGGAAGTAAGCACCTTGACCGAGACCAGCCACGTGTCCCCTGGTGATGTCACCACTGGGCCTGTAGGCACACACGGCCGGGGATAAGGGGACTTGCCCGTGGCGGCGGGGTCTGCATCTGACCCCAGCCCCTGGCGGCCTCTGCCCCTCTCCCCAGCCCGCCCAAGTCAGGGACAGGCCAGAGGACACTTGTCCCATAGTCAGACCTCGCTGCCGACGGCTCCCCAAGGGGCGTCTGCCCTGTGGAAGCAGGTGGTCACATGGGTCAGCAAAGGGACCGCAAAGCCAGGCTCTTAGCTGCAGGAGAGAGGAGGGACCAAGGTCTCGGCTCCCCAGGAAGCCCACGAGGGCCCACGGTTTACATAAAATCTGGGTCCAGGCTCCCAGGCAGCCCCTGTGTCTCGGGGACCCTCCTCTACATAATGGGCTTGGGGACTCTATGTGCACCTCATGCAGCAGTGCCAGCATCGGTACCTGATAATTGGCATCATGAGCAATAAATGAGGGCCCAGAGATGCCAGGTAACCTGCCCGGAGCCACACAGCGCTCCAAGCAGGCAGAACAGGTTGAGTACCTGAAGTAAGTTTCTGTTCTCAAGACGAGGACCCTCAGAGGCTCACACCCCCCAGCCCCAAATGCCTCTGAGCATCCCTGGTCGCCGGCACTGAGCTAACCCGAGAGGTGGAAACCGCATCCCCAGGCCTTCCTGCCGCGCTGTGTCCTCGTGAGTCAGGGATGCAACACCCCTAGGATGATCTAAGAGCAGGCCCCGAGGGCCCCCAGGGGAGTGCTTTGCAAAGGCTGCCTGGAGAGGGGTTGACCCTGACCTAGAATCACCGGGGTGTGGGGAGGTGGGAGAGGGAAGGCTGGGCTCCGTGGGGGGCACAGCGGAAGCCAGTGGGGGGCACCGGGGAGGAGAGGGAAGAGCGTGAGGGCTAGATGGGTGGGTCAGGCCCGAGGGCCTGCAGAACCGGGGACCGTGTGTCCTTGGCCCCACTTTAGTGGGGTCACCACGGGGTTCTGCTTCCTGCTGCCCACCATCGCTTCCCCGGGCATGCTCTTTGCAGAGTGCAGGCACAGACCCTCTTGTCCCACGTTCTGCCCTAGAGGGGCAGCTACCCTGACGTCTATCTGCGGCGGCGGCTCTTCCTCTCCCCCCTCCCCCCCCCCCACCCGCGCGAGGACTCCCAGGCAGGCAGCGGCTTTTGTTGTGCTGTGACCAGTAAGCAGCCGCAGGGCCTGTGCGCCCCTGCACGAGTCCATCCGCCAGCGGACAGCCCTCAGGGGGCGTGTCCCTGGGCCAGGGGCCCCTGGGCCGAGTGCTGGGGCAAGAATGAGCTGGCCGAGGTGTCCCGAGGCGGGCCGTGCCTCGGGTACCGGGAGTCTGGCCTGTGGAGGCAGGTCCCGCGGCAAGAGCTTGGAGGACGGGCAGGGTGAGGTGGGCAGAAGTGGGGGCCCCAAGGTGGGGCGGGAGGGCCTGGGCTCACCCAGAGAGCGTAGAGGCCGCACGCTGGTGCTTGTCCTTCACGAGGCCCCGAAGAAGCCACCCCTTGTAGAGGCGAGGCTGGTGGTCGGGGTCGGACGCAGGAGGGGCAGGTCTGGGGGCGTTTTGGGTTGTGGCCCCCGTGGGTTTGGGGGCCCTGGACGCCCAGGGGGGCGTGGCCAGGGCAGGTGCGTGCTCAGGCCCACTGCTCCCAGCAGAGGCGGGGCAAGGGGGTAGGTCTACAGGCACTGAAGAATGGGGGCGGGGGGGGGGGGGGCAGGAGAGAAGAGAAAGAAAAAGGAGAAGGGGGCTGGGGGTGGGGAGGATTCTTGTGGTGGGAGCAGACCCAGGACGGACACGTGTGGGTGGGTGCTGAAGGCACACGTGCCCTCCCCGCCAGTCCGACCCAGAATGGCGACCCCCTTCCCCGTCACAGCCGGAAGAGCGCACCCCCTGGCTGGGCCTGTGTTGCTTGCTGTCTGGGTGGCCCGTGCCTGGGTGTCTCCCGGCTATCTGTGCGTTTGGGGCATGAGGAAACAGCCTCCACCCTCTACCCCCGACTGCCCACATCACCCGGGACCCCCAGCAGAGGGTCCCCAGGGCCCTGCCCCAGCTGGCGGCCCCACTGGCCGAACAGCAGGCAGGACTGAGGCCGGAGCCCTGCCCGCGGGGCTAGGACGGAGGCGAGGGTGCCGGGGGGGAGGGCCGAGCAGGAGGGGAGGGGACAGCAAACAGGCCACGCCCCACGCCCCTCCCTTCCCCTCCGCTGCTCCGGGCCCTGCCTGCACCCCCCACCCTTGCACCGCGCCGCTCCCTGCCGCCCACCCCGCGCTGCCGCCGCTCGGCCCCGCCGGCCCGAGGGGGCCCGTCCAGGTGGGGCTGGGGCCTGTCGGGGAGAGGCCGGCGGGGGCTGAGCCGCCTACTCGTCGTCCGCGTTGGGGTCCGCCTCCTTTATTTCTGTTTCTTCCTTCCTCCCGCCTGCCTCTCTCGCGCCTCCTCGCACCCTGCTCTTCTGCGCGCCCTTCCTGCACGTGCGCCCGCCCGCCCTGCAGCCCGCCGACGAGAGGAGCTGGGTGTACTCCCCGCTGCACTATAGCGCGCAGGTCCACCCAGCCTCCGACGGCGAGAGCGACACAGTAAGTGCGCCCCGGCCCGCCACGCCCGGGGCCTCTCGGGCCCCGGGACAGACGGGGAAACGGAGGCCCGGGGCGGGAGGGGGCCGGTGTCTTGGGCCCTCGCGGCAGGGCGGGGGTGGGGGGGGGGGGTCCTCACCCGCGCCCTTGCCTTTCGCAGTAATTTCTATGCAGTCACCGACCCAGAGCCGAGCGCTCGCTGCCGCCCTGGCTGCTTCCCGGAGGCGCCGCCCGCCCGCCCGCCGGACCTCGCTCCACGACGGCCGCGGCCCCCAGCTCCCGTCTACTACCTACGCCTGTGAGACTGTGAACCTCCCTGAGTGTCCGATCATGTATTTATTTTGGGTCCTTACTCTTTGCACAAAGACGGCAGCACACGTGTGCTTTTTTAGAAAAAGATAAAAAAGGAAAAAAAAAAAAAAAAGGACGTGATAGGAAAAGAAGAGAAACCACCCCACCGCACCTTGTGGTTCTTCGCTGTGCTTGAATGTGTCTCGCCGAGGGAACGAGGCCAGTTGGCTTCGGGGACCTGGCGCCCTCTGAGGGGGGCCGGTCACCCAGGCTGAAACCCACACTCCGAGGCTCCGCCTCTCCGCTTGGACGGGGCGCCGAGGAGGGAAGGACCACGGAGGCCCCGCCGGTGCCTGGGACCACAGGCCCCCCTGGCTAGGTGTTGCGGCCAGGCACGTGACATCCGCCCTTGGGGGTGGCCGACCGGTGGTCTGGGGGGCGGGGGCTCTCCACCCCGCTGATGCCTGTAATCTCTGCATCTGTTTCCCACCACCTGTCTGCCAGCTGACCTGTGAGTAGGAATGGCCGGCGGCCGCCCCTCTCGCCAGAGCTCAGGACGGTGGGCTTCCCTGTGGTCCCCACGCGGCCTGCTCACTGTCCAGAAGAGGGGCCCAAGCGAAGGGAGACGTTGGGCCCCAGGCCGTGGGACTTCCGGAGATCACGTCCTGGCACAGGGATCCCCCCCATGGTCAGGCTGCCCAGCTGTCCGGTTCCAGGCCCCCCAGGACTGGGATGGGTGTTTGTTTGTTTGTTTTTTAAGACAGCGATGCATCTGTGAGTTAAACGATAAGAGAAGAAATTCTTCGTGAAAAACAAAAATTTTCTAGTTTGTCGTCTTCAGCAGGGGCAGCCCCTTCCGGGCTCAGAGACTCCATCGTGTCCAGAGGGGACGGTGGGAGCCGACAGCATCGCAGGGTCTGTCCTGCCCCCACACAAATGCACTCCCACCTCTTGAAAGGTGACACAGTGGGGGTGGCTTCCCCCTGCCCACTCTGCCCCCCACTGGCTGGCTCGCTCGCTTGGGAGAGCTGGGAGCTGGCTTGGAGCAGAAGCCTCACCTGGAAGAATTTCTCCCAGCCCTGGCCTCCCTGGTGGAGAACCTGCTGATCCAGGAGTTTGATTTTCCGAGTCCCTTGGGAGCTGCATAGTTTGCTGTTCCCTGTGTGGATCCCTCGTCTGCCCTCGTGTCCCCTCACCCGGCTCGCTTTGTGCACCTGGAGGGAGCCTGCTGGCCTGGCTGCTGTCCGCTCCTCCCTGGAGAACCAGGTTGCATGCTGGGGGCTGTCCCCTAGCTGCTGGCACAGGGGCTCCCGGGACGTGCCAGCATGCAGCCCAGGGAAGACAGCCCTCAGACGACCCGTCAGAACAAGCCCGTGGGTGTCCCAGATTAGAAGCAAAACTATGTCCTCTCCCTCTTGCCCAAGGAGCCTTTGTCCAGACCCTGGGAAGTGTCCTCACCTGGATTTCAGACCAGCATCTGTCTGCAGGTCCCCTGGCTGCATGCCACAAGTCGCCGGTCCATCCCTACCCCTTCCCATCAAGGGGATGACGGCGGAGCAGACAGAGGTCCGAAGGTGCATCTCAGACCTTGGTGACTAACAAGGACCACTGTGTCACCCGGAAGCCGGTGTCAGAGCCCGTGCCCGGGCACGGATGTGAGTTCTGCGGGGATGACCAGAGCAGCAGGCACTGTCCCGGAGCAGCGCGCCCCGTGTCCAGGGCGCGCTCAGCCACCTGGAGCTTCAGGAGGGAGCGGGGGAGCCCTGCTGGCCCCCTTGGGCTTTCCTGAATCACGGGACAAAGGCATTGCTGGGATGCTGATACAAGAGAAGTTTGCAAGCCTCCTGGATATCGTGACGTTTCTATTCTTGTGCAGGTCACTAAGACCCCCTTGGAGACCTGTTTTGTGCTGGTTGCATCCTTTGTCCCTTTTCAGAGAACTGTCACGTGGATGCTAGTGTGGCCTGCAGACTGTGCCGATGGGAGGGGTTTGCTTACTTTCCGGGCAGGGGGCAGGAAGGCAAGACTTTATTTATAATGTGTAGCAAATTCATGGCCTTTCCCAGCTCCCACCCCCACCCAGAGGAAGGCTCTGGACCCAGCCAGCTGTCACCCACCCCCCCACCCCCAGCACAGGAATCTAAATTCCTTCGTGGCGACACCCTGTCTCCCCTCCTGGCTCATCTCTGATGGCTGCAGTCCCTGAGAGCTGAGAGCCTGAGCGCTGGCTGGCAGTCTGTGCAAAAGAAAGGCATTTCCTGAGACTGTCTAGGTGCAACTTCCTGAGAGCCCTCGCTGGCCTCTGTCCAGCCTCGCCCCCTCCCTCCACCACTTGGCTCAGTGCAATACTCCCCTTCCGGTTGGGGTCCCTTGCCATGGTACTGTCGCTGCAGCCCCTGGGTCCGCACTGCGGGTCAACGCCCTCCACCGCCTTTTCTCTGGCGGCTCAGTTGCATCGCCTGCCCCGCCCCCATCTCGTTTTTATGGTCGAACTGATTTCAGAACAACGAAACTGCAAACCTCGTGTGTCTTAATTCTCTCAGGGGGTTCCGTGTGCTCAGCCCCTGTGGTCTGGTGTGTGACAATCTGGAGCGCGGCCTCATCGGGCACAGAATGCCGTCTCGCTCAAACCCAGAGCCGTGGGCACCTCTGTAACTGTGCAGCCGCTGCTGGCCCCAAATAACATATGCAGCCCTGGGCCCCCGCTCCCCATCCCCGCCACCCTTCCTTCTTTTTACGTTGGAGAGATCTCTCTAATAAATCGGGTAATAAGCATCAGCCCTCGTTCCCTTTGCCTCTGTGCGTGCCGGTGGTCTGCTTGAGAACGTGAGGACTGACTTTGAACGAGAGCAGAAGGAAACCTTGGTAAGATTTAAAATAACAGGAATGGGGCGCCTGATTGGCTCGGTCAGTTGGGCACCCCACTTCGGCTCAGGTCATGATCTCGCAGTCCGTGGGTTCGAGCCCCGCGTCCGGCTCTGTGCTGATAGCTTGGAGCCAGGAGCCTCCTTCAGATTCTGTGTGTCCCTCTGTGCCCCTCCCCTCGTAGCACTCTGTGTCTCAAAAATAAATAAACATTTAAAAAAAATTTGTTTTAAATAACAACAGGACCTAGATGCCTTAATAGCCGTGGCCTGCTTGGGGTTCCAGTTCAACTCAGAAAACTTGTATAATTTTCTGACATCAGTGCAGCCCAGTGTAAAAGAACAAACACTCCCCAGAGTTTGTATTCGTTCTGCCAAACTTGCTCAAGTTGAGTAATGCATGGACCCCTTTTATAGCAAAAGTATTTGTCCAGGATTTCCAATCCAAGAAACACTGCTTTGAAAGGTCCCATTTGTAAGCAGGACCTTGGAAATCCAGTTTTAAAATCAGGATGCAGAACGGCTCAGCTCGTTTATAAACTAGACGTGCAGATGAGATGATCTGGAACGTGCTCACCATCACGTCATGTTCAAAGATTAGTATTCAGATACTGTCAAAGATACATGTGCATTTTGAAATTACAAGGCCAGGGGCGCCTGGGTGGCTCAGTCGGTTAAGCATCGGACTTCAGCCCAGGTCATGATCTCTTGGTTTGTGAGTTCGAGCCCCGCGTCGGGCTCTGTGCTGACAGCTCGGAGCCTGGAACCTGCTTTGGATTCTGTGTCTCCTTCTCTCTCTGCCCCTCCCCTCCTCATGCTCTGTCTCTCAATAATAAATAAATGTTAAAAAAAATTAAAGAAACAAAGTTACAAGGCCAGACCCCCCCCCCACCTTAGTCCACATCCCATGAAAAGCAGGTTTGTTATCAAGAGGTGGTCTTCTGAAAGTCCTCCCCACCAGCAGCCCCACTCTGCGCCTTGGCTCCAAGCAGAGCATGCAAAGCTACCATTTAGGACGATGTCATGAAGTACTCCAAGACAAACATTTGAAGAGCTTAGAACTAGAATATCAAGGACCATCCTCTGGGGTGGGCTGGGGGAGCTTGGAACAGGACTTCAGGGTCTTCAGGACCTGCCTGCTGTGGTCCAACCTCCTCACGAGTCCAGCAGGGACTCCACCAGCGTGCCCCCCGCCCCCAGCCCATCTGTCCCTGCTCAGAGCCCTCCTGTGACACCCCGGCACCCACAGAACAAAGCTGCACCAACCTAGTTCAGATCCCAGCTCCCTGTTGCCTCGTTGGGGCTGTGGGGGCACTGTTTATTGAAGTGACTTTCCATCTCTGAGCCCCAGTTTCACTGTCCGTAAAATGGGTTGACGGTTAATTCGTGGAGTTATCCAAGTTTTTTTTTTTTTTAACTTAACCCTTGAAACACATAGGTATTCATTTCGAGCGATGGAAAATGATGGTCGCTCTCAAGGGTCGGCCCAGCCTCAAGGCTCTTCATTCTCCGACCTGGTTTCAGTTCGTCGCCTTCCGTCGCCTTCCGGAGCAGTCTGGACTCAACCGACGACCTCGCAGCTTCACACCCGCACCGGCTTGAGACCTCGCTAGCGTGGCTGGCCTCCCCTGGCCCCGCCCCCAGACCACGCCTCCTCTTGATCCCTCCCTGGGGGCCCCGCCCACGTCGGCCCCACTTTCCCTCGGAGCCCATTGTTCTTGGTCCCGCCTCCCCAGGCTCCGCCCCGCTCGCAGTTCCTGGTTCGCTCTGGCTCCGCCCACGGCTCCTAACCCCGCCCCCCACCAAGGCGCGAGGACCCACGTGGGGCTACCCGTAGCACTGCCTAAAGGGCGAGCCCCCAACCCCGGAGACGAAAGTCCGGCAGAAGTCCGTCACGCGGGCCACGTTTGTTGGCAGTGGGGAAGTTACGGGGAGTCGGAGTCCCCGCGGGATGGGGCGGCGAGATAGGTTTCCATCTCCCGGCTCAGGCGCGGACGGGGCAGCCAGGCGCGCGCCGCAGGGGAAGAAGGCCCCCGGCGCAGGCCCCGGATATTTGTGTCAGCGCTGCCGCCACCGTCTCAGCTGATGGGTCGGGACACACGCTCGCGCTCGCGGTCGGCTGGTCGCAGGGGCCGCAGGCAACGGAGCGGGAGTCGGAGCCGAAGTCGGAGCGGGAGCCATGAGCGGCGAGACCGCCGGCGCCGGGACGACGAAGTACGGCGCAGGCGGAGGCGGCAGAGCCGGGAGCGCAGGTGGGGGTCTCTGCGTGAACAGCGCTGGGGATCCGGCTCCCGCCCTCGGGGAGCCAGAGACCCACGGATTAGTCAGAGAGGGCTCCCTGGAGAAGGGGACGTCCGAGTACGAGTCGCAGTTCGCCAGGCAGCGAAAGGAAGGCGAGCGGCGTTCCAGGCAGGGCACCTGGTGGTTGGAGGGAACGGAAGGAGCGCAGCGAGCGAGGCGGGACGGGAAGGGGAGTAGGAGACGAGGTCGGAGCGGTAAGAGGAGACCGGATCGTGCGGTTTTGTGTGCCGTGGTGACGGGGTTGGCCGTTACTCGGAGGCAGGTAGGGAGCCATGGGGAGGTTTTTGAGCAGAGCGATGGGGTCTGACTGACTTTGTGGAACTTCCTCCGGTTTTCGCGTGGAAAAGGGACTGAGGAGGCTGGCTGGAATGACAGCGGGGAGGGGGAGGAGGAGGAGGATGGTGCAGTTGTCTAGGCAACAGACGGCGGTGGCTGTCAGAGAGGAGGCAGTGGGAGGCTCGGTGGGGAAATGGGTAGGTCTGAGAGGGATTTCATGAGTCGGGGCGGCAACACTTGCTGTTGGAAGTGGGTGTCAGACGAAAGAACTGTTGATGGCAGGAGGCAGGACTGGGTTGACTCCTAGGACCTGGGTCTCAGCTTCCACGCGGCCAGCAGCCCCTTTCTTTTGGAAATGGGACACCTGTCCACATTTGACTGGAGTCTCCTCCCGCATAGAGGGACGAGAACGGTGCCAGGGACCAACTTCCAGACCTAGGTCCCGGGATGTGACCCGTGACGTTCAGGCCAGTCCCTGCCCCACTGTGGCCCAAGTTTCCTCAAGATCTCTTGCTTTCCCAGCATGCCCAGTCTCCCGTCCCTTGGGCCCGTTCACCCCATGGCCAGAGTGGCTGTAATCAGACATGGTTGATTTCCCTCTACATTTGAGAAGGTGGTTTTTCCTTTTTTGAGTCTCCTAAGATCATTGCAACCCAGGAATTCCAAAAAGTTACAAGCCTGTGACTCCAAGACTCCATAGCCTGTGAACCAAGAATAGTTTTTACGTTTTTATTTTTATTTTTTCTTTAATGTTTATTGTTGAGAGAGAGACAGACAGACAGACAAAGGGCGAGCAGGGGAGGGGCAGGAAGAGAGGGAGACACAGAATCGGAAGCAGGCTCCAGGCTCCGAGCTGTCAGCACAGAGCCCGATGTGGGGCTCGAACCCAGGAATGGTGAGATCATGACCTGAGCCGAAGTCGGACGCTTAACTGACTGAGCCACCCAGGCACCCCAGTTTTTACGTATTGAAATGGTGAGGAAGAAGTCAAAAGTAGTATCTCATGACATGTGGAAATTGTATGAGGTGTCCGAATATATTCAGGTTTTGGCGTGCACAAGTGAAAGTGTATTGGGACCCAGCCGTGTCCCTTTGTTCCTGTCTGTGCGGGGCTGCTTCTGCAGTAGGGACAGCACAGTGGTGTCCCAGACCGTCTGGCTCTTTACAGAGAAAGCTTGCTGACCCTGGTTGGGGTCCCTGGTGTTGGTGTTTTCCCCACTGGTTCACGTACAGCAGGAAGCCTTGTCATGCCTGCATGTTTTTCGTTTGCTGTCTTCTGGTGTTTGAGTTGCAAGAACCAGCCGTCCTAGGTCTGTAATTCGAGTCGATGTGGTTTATGAAAATTTGACCGAATGCGTAGTCTGCGTGTAGGGACTCCCGAGAAGTTGGTTTCCAGGGCGTAGGCTTTTTCACCGAGCTTCATAGGTGGGGCATTTGACAAAATAAAGACATTTGGTTGTTGCTGTACACGTTCAAGGGGCCCTGAGCATTAAAGAATCTATCTCTAGGGCTCGCACATTCCATCCCCTGCCCGGTGTTTCTCCCTGGCTCTTCAGTCCCGAGACGCTTACTCCAGTTCCCTCTCGCCCAGCTTGCGGGACCAGTGTAGACACCACCTTCTCCTGTAAGCTCTCTCTTGTCGCCTTGGACACATCAAGTCCTCTGGTTCCTCCACTTAGAGCTTCTGTGCCGTCTGGCCCCAGCCTGCCTCGCTGCCCTCCCTTCCTTCCTCCCTCCCCCCGTTCACGCTCTTCTGCGCCACATGGGCCTCCACACTGCTTCTTTACATGCCGAGTAAATTCCTGCCCCAGGGCCTTTGCTCTTGCTGTGACTGCTGCCCAGATCACTTTCTCCCTGTAGCCCCCTCCCCCACATCGTCCAGTTGCCTCCTCAGATCTCCATCCACTAACGCTCAGTCACTCTTCTTTGTGACTCGTAGCACTGCCTAGGGTCACGCTGCGTGTTTATCTGTTGACGTGAGCCTCCCAAAGGCGGGGACCGTGGGTGGCACTGCTGGTCACCGCTGTGTCCCCAGAACCTAGAACAGCGCCTGGCAGAGCAGGTGCTCAGTGAACATCTGTCGAACAAAAGACTGGCAGCGAGTGCACCTTTGCGGGTTCCCTCCCCAGGTCGGGTTCGGACGAACACCGGTGGCGGCGGCGAAGGCGGCAGAGCCAGAGTCCGCTGCCCCCACGCTGGCGCTCACGGGGCCGGTCCTCCCAGTCTGACTCCGATGACGAGCGCCAGGAGCAGCAGCGGGGCCGGTGGGCCCGCCGGCGGCGGACGCGCTCTTGGTCCCCGGGCTCCTCGGCGTCCGGCTCGGCCTCCCCGGACCGCTCCCAGAGCCCTCGGGAGGCGGCGGCGGCGGCCCTGAGCCACCAGCACAGCCTGCAGGAGCGGCTGCGGCTGCGGGAGGAGCGGAAGCAGCAGGAGGAGTTGATGAAGGCCTTCGAGACCCCCGAGGAGAAGCGGGCCCGGCGGCTGGCCAAGAAGGAGGCCAAGGAGAGGAAGAAGCGGGAGAAGATGGGCTGGGGGGAGGAGTACATGGGCTACACCAACACCGACAACCCTTTCGGCGACAACAATCTCCTGGGCACCTTCATCTGGAACAAGGTGAGTCCGGGGCGGTGCCCTCAGGGGTGTCTTCCGTCCGCACGCGCGCTCACGAGCCCCGGCCTCTGGGGCCTTTGCGTCGCTCGCCCAAGGTGGGATTCCGGTTGCAGATGCTCCGTGGTCCCCGTCGCCAACACCTCGTTCTCGACGAAAGTTACACACGGTCCCTTACCTGCCAGTCCCGCCTCGCGCTTGTGACTGAGAGCACGGGCGTTCCCTCCCTCCCAGCCCTGGAGGCTGCGCCTCTGCGCCCTGTGCCTCTGTGTCCCGCTTTCTGCCTTCTTCCAAGGACACCAGTGATCAGCTTGGAGACTGTTTAGGTCCCATGTGACCTCGTCTTAACTAATTACACCCGCAGAGACCCCGTTTTAAAGATCTCCACGGGTTCCCGGGCTGGTGAATGGACGGATCTTTTCGGACACAGCTTCACGCTAACCCAGCACCCATTCGTCGTGGGGGGTGAGAGGGGGCAGGGAAGGCCTGGGGGGCGAGAGCAGGCGGCCACGGTCAGATGCCAGGGGTCTGCCGCTCACCGCATGCGCTCCAGGCACCGTCTCTTGCCTTTGTCTTGAACACACAGCCCACCTCGGGGCGCCTGTGCTCGCCATTCCCCGACCCGGGACCCTCCCCACCTCTTTCTCTGGCTGGTTCTTTCTCCTTCCTGAGGATCTCAGCTCACCCGTTCCCGCCTCTGAGGGCCTGCCCGGCCCCCTCGGCCCCACGGGTGCTCTTCCTCTCGGCGCGGCCTCGCCCTCCCTAGCGCTTTACTAGCAAACGTGTGCCGTGCGCCCGCTGGTGCTGGAGGCCGTGTGGGCCCTGGCGGGCGTCAGCGAGCAGGAGAGAGATCCCCGCGGAGCCAGCCGTCTCGTGGGGGAGAGCCTGTCGAGAAGCAGATTAGCAGAGCGCGCAGAGGAGAGAAGGCAGGCAGGTGTCGGGATGCCCTGGCTGTAGTTTGAAATCAGCCAGTCCGGGGCACGTGGGGGGCTCAGGCGGTTGAGCGTCTATCTTCAGCTCAGGTCACGATCTCACGGCTTGTGAGTTTGTGAGTTCAAGCCCCACGTTGGACTCTCTGCTGTCCTGTGTCTTCCTCTCCCTCTGCCTCTCCCAACTCGTGAGCGTGCATTCCCTTCCTCTCTCTCCCCCTCTCTCTCTCCCCCTCAAACATAAAATAAATAAACATTAAAAGTAGGATAAGTCAAGCCATGAGGCACCTGCGTAGCTCAGCTGGTTGAGCGCCCGACTCCTGATTTCGACCCAGGTCATGATTTCACAGTCGTGAGATTGAGCCCCAAGTAGGCCTCTGCCCTGAGCGTGGAGCTCGCTTGAGATTCTCTCTCTCTCTCCCTCCCTCCCTCCTCCTCCCCAACCCCTCTCCCCCATTTGCGCTCGCTCATCCAAAAATAAAATTAGCGGGCCCAGAGAGGTCTCGTTGCAAAGCTGACATCTAAACACGGGATCTGATCCATAACGTGTGATTCCTGCCAGGCCGTGAGCTCCACAGGGCAAGCTGTGTCCCCAGAGCCTGGCTCACGGTCGGCACAGCGTGAGCGTCAGTGAGCGTCAAATGAGCGAGCTTGGTGTGATTTGCACGCGCGTGTGCTCAGACATTTTCCCTAGTGTTTCTTGGAGCCGCAGCGGCCCTGGGGAGTTGGCCCCACGGGAGGCCACCGGCCCCTCCTGTGACAAGCACGTGGGGGCTCGGCCCCCGCTCAGCCTCTGAGGCCTCTCCGGACAGGCCCACGGTTTGGGCAGCACCACGCGCTTGTCCCCCCGTCCCGGGGCCACCGGCTGGCGGAGTGGGCAGGCGCGGTGCCGAGCATCAGCACGCGCTCTGTGCCCGGCCTTGCTCACAGCGCTCTCCGTGAGCCGACTCTCCCTGCCGTGGCCGCCCGAGGTCTCCCGCGGTGAGTGACGGAGCATGATTGGAACAGGGCCATCCAGCTTCACGTCCGTGCCCTGGGCTGCCGTTCTGCGTGGCCATAGGGGTGAGAAGTCCGGTCACCGTTAACGCCTGAGGCGGCAGCCCAGGCTGAGGCTGGGGAGGCCAGGGGGTGGCACAGGCATCAAGGGGTGGCCCCAGACCAGGCAGCGCAGGTGTGTGTGTGGGGGGGTGGCAGGGGCGTCCTCGAACATCCCTCAGAGCCGGGTCGGCGGGGGAGCGCTCATCCGGAAGCGCGGGCTTGGCACCCGGCTAGGGCAGCAGCTGTGATGTCGGAGTCCTCGAGGGGTCTGCAGACCCTGCGCCCTGAGCGCCCTCCAGGAGGTGAGGACACAGGGAACGAGTGTTTGTTGTGGGGCGTGGTGTCCCAGGGGCCTGTGAGCACGGGGACCGCAGTGCCCCTCCTAGCGACGCGGGCTTTCCGGCGCTGTCCCGCCCCTGCCCGCTCGCACCGGGCGTCGGACCTGCCGAGGGCGTGAGCACCCCGAGCTGGCCCACCTGGCATCTGCGTGCGGCAGCCTGGCAGGTCCCGGGTGGGGTGCTCCCGTGAGTGACGCTCGGGAGCCCCCGGGGCGGGCGGCCACCTCCCCGCCCGCTGCATGTTACTGCAGGTGCTGCCCGTGCCGGAGGCTGCTGTAAGCGGCCCCGTCACGCTGGTCCTGGGAACGCCAAGGGGGCTGCGTCTTCGGAGGAGGTCGGGGCGCTGTGGCCGCAGGCACGTCGCTCCTCGGGGCCGGACCCCCTTCCCTGCAAAGCCGCCGCTCGGCCTGACGGATCCGCGTCTGGATCTCGGAGAGGGCGGCACCGGGGACCCCGGGGCGGTGCCCGGGAGGGCGGGACGGGGGCGCCCCTGCTCAGCGGGCATGTGCTTGGCCCTTCCAGGCCCTGGAGAAGAAGGGGATCGGCCACCTGGAGGAGAAGGAGCTGAAGGAGCGCAACAAGAGGATCCAGGAGGACAATCGCCTGGAGCTGCAGAAGGTGGGGCTGCCCTGGCCGGCCTGCACGGGCCGGGCCTTCCCTCGCGAGGGCCCAAGGCTGGCCCACCCTGGCTTAAGCCAGGGACCGACCCGGCGGGTGGACACAGAAACCCCCGGGCAGGCTGGCTCCAGACACGGTCGGATCCAGGGGTGCGGGCTGCGCCTCCGACAAGCCGTCTCCCTCCGCCTCCCCGAGGGCCCCGAGACTTCTGGGCCTTGCTCTCAGACGCCTCCTTCGTCTGAGAAGGCAGAGTGGTCTCGGCTGCTCCTGGCTGCCGTGTCTCCAGCAGAAAGAAGCTCCTCGGCCCTACGGTCCGTCTGAGGTCTCGGGCTTCCCTGGCCAGTCCGCGTCCACGGCCGGGGCCGGGCCCGGGCTGTAGTCCCACTCCGGACCCCAGGGTCCCCCGTGGCCCCAGAGGGTGCAGGGCAGGCCCCACAAGACCCCCAGCCAGGCCCGCCTGCAGCACCCCGCCCTCCCCGTGCGCCTGCAGGTGAAGCAGCTGCGGCTGGAGCGGGAGCGGGAGAAGGCCATGCGGGAGCAGGAGCTGGAGATGCTGCAGCGGGAGAAGGAGGCCGAGCACTTCAAGACGTGGGAGGAGCAGGAGGACCACTTCCACCTGCAGCAGGCCAAGCTGCGGTGCGCCCTCCCCTCCCCCCCCCCCCAGCCCCGTCTGCCCCGGGGCCTTTGCACGGGCCCTTTGCTCCGCTTGCAATCTCCCGCCCTTCGGATTTCCACCCGCTGCCTCCCCGGGGAGTCCCTGCGTGCCCCTTGCTGCGTGCACCACTTCCTGTTTGCTCCTCCCTCCAGCCTGTCACTGATGCCCCCCCCCCCCCATCTCCATCTCCCCCCGTCTCCCGCGTTGAGTTGTGTGCCGAGGAGACCTCCGAATGATCCTTGCTCCGTGTCGCGGTGCCGCACGAGCTGAGCGAGGTGCCGGGCCCCTCGCGGTACCGACCGTGGCTCACCCTCTGCCGCCCGCGGGGCCACGTGCTCATCAGCCCCGTTTACAGAGGGGGAACACGAGGTTCCTGGGGGCAGGGGAACGCCTGAGGCCACACGGCGGGTGTCTGAGCCTCGGTGGCGCGTGTGCACCAGGAGCCTGCTCCCAGCCCCTCTGTCCTGCTGCCCACCAGCTGCACCAGCCCCTGGGGCTCGGACCTACCTGGTTTCGGGGCTCCCTTGGGGTAGAACAAGTGTCCGTTTCTGACACGCGTCCCCCTGGGTGTGGCACTGATGCTTCAGACCCTCCCCTGCCCCTGGGGGAGCAGATCGTCCACTAGAAGGAGGTGGTTCTCTCTGCCCCTCTGGCCCTGGCCTGTGTCTTCCGACCGCCCAATGCCCCCTCTTCCAGGAAGACCTCCTTGTCCCCCACCCCCTGCAGGCCAGGCTCTTCCCCGGGCGCCCACACGAGCCACCCCCCCACTCCACCCCACCCCCGAAGCAGGGTCTTCAGGAGGTGGGGAGGGGGGCCTCCTGGGCTCTGACACCACCTCCCTGCTCCCTGGCAGCTCCAAGATCCGCATCCGGGACGGGAGGGCCAAGCCCATCGACCTGCTGGCCAAGTACATCAGCGCCGAGGACGACGACCTGGCCGTGGAGATGCACGAGCCCTACACCTTCCTCAACGGCCTCACCGTGGCCGACATGGAGGACCTGCTGGAGGACATCCAGGTGCCGCCCGGCCCCGGCCCCGGCCCCGCCCCCTCCCGCACACCTCACCGCCCCTCACCGCCTCTCCGTACCTTCCGCCTCCAGGTGTACATGGAGCTGGAGCAGGGCAAGAACGCGGACTTCTGGCGGGACATGACCACCATCACGGAGGACGAGATCGCCAAGCTCCGCAAGCTGGAGGCCTCGGGCAAGGGCCCAGGTAGCCCCGCGCAGCGCGACCGGAGAGCGCCCGCCGTGCTCTTGGGGGGCCCGTATCTGGGCGCCGGCGCGCTGGGAGCTGTCTCAGCCCGGGGCTCTCCGCCTGCCTCGGTTTCCCCATCGGGGATCTTCAAGTCTCTCCGGGAGCCACCAGGGGGCAGCGGCAGGCTGCGGCAGGAGCTTGGCCCCCCCGCGGCTCCCCCTCAGGTGGGGGGCTCAGCCCAGGGCGGGGGCTCCCTTCCTTCAAAGATCGCTTAGCGTCTGCGCTGGGCTTCCCGGGAGTGGCGCCAGCAGGGGCCTGTTTTGTTCGGTTTCAGGTTTTTGCCAGAAGCTTGGTGTGTTCGAGGGAGGGCGGCACCCCGCTTGTCCACTTGTGCGGGAAGCCCCTAGAGCCCCGGTCTCTTGAATCTGGTGTTCTTTCCTAATTCGCTTTCCTTTCCCTCCAGAGGGTTCCGCGCAGTGTCCAGGGAGGTGACCCTCGGGGGGTGGGGGAGGGTCGTCCTGGGCCCTGACCCCCCCCCCATTGTCAGGAGCCCCCCCCAGTCGTGACAGCCACAGATGTCCCCAGACATCACCTGGTGTCCCCTGGGGGCAGGATCACCCTGGGTGAGACCCCTGTTCTAGAAGCTGATGACCAACCTTGCTCCTCCCTCTTCCACCCCTCCCACCCCCAGGGGCCTCGAGTGCCTGCCCCCCACCCCTCCCCCAGGCCCATGTAAATGCCCTTGTTACTCAGCCCAGGTTGGGGGGACGGCTTCCTCTTAGGAAAAGGAGGAATGTCTTTCGTCATGTTTGTTAAGTGCTGTTTTGTTTCCCTGCGCCCTCTCAGCCAGCACATCCTGCAGTAACTTCTAGAGAAAGAAGGAAATCCTTTGCTCTGGGAAACGTGTGGAGCGATTTCCCTTGGGGGCAGTGAGGCCCTGGGTGTAGACCTCTGGGGGGAAGGGCCCTGACTGCCACAGGTGTGGCTCTGGGCACAGATCCAGGCCCGGGCCTCCCGCGGAACTGGCGAGGCGGCCAGACCCCTCAGAGGGTCACCTCGGTGACCCCGGGCCTCCTTCCCCCTCGTCCCTGTGCACGTCGTCTGTCACCCCGCACTGCCTCCTCACTCTCTCATGTTGGAGCCCCTCTTTACTACCCCACGTCGCCCTTTCTTGCGCTTTGTCCCCTCGTCGTGTGGGACACATTCTCCAGTAAATTGTGGGGGAAGGCGGGAAGTTCTTGGACATCGTGTAGTTCGGGAAACGGGTCACGTCTGTGCCCTGCCAGGTGACGGGGGCAGGGCGCTCCCCAGACACACAAGACCCTGACCCACTGGCTGTGGAAGAGTGAGGGCCACCCTGCCGGGGGTCCCCTGCGCCGAGTCCCCCGTCGTCTCTTGCCAGCTGCCGATTCGCCCCCTTCTGTGGCCGCTTCCCTTCTCTCAGTGACAGCAGAGGCCCTTCCGTCCACTATCCCTCCTCCCCTGTCCTGGCTGGGGTCCCAGCTGGCTCCGGGTCTCCTCAGAGATGAGCTTGTGTTTCTGTTTCTCTTTTCGGCCTGATCTCCAATATCGTTCCTGGAGACGCGCAGAGTGCTGTGTGTTGTGCTTGTAAATTCAGTTGGGCTTTTTCTTTCGCCTTTAATGGGAAAGTCTACCTGTACATGGGCGCGCAGCAGTGTGGGTGTTGCGGCGGGGGGCCCCGTTACCATTCCCTGTGGGTTCTCCCCAAGCTGCTGTCCCAGAGCCCTCCGTCCCCCGCCTGGACCCAGCCGGGCCCCGCGGGATGCTCCGGCGGCATCTGAACCCGCGACTCGATCTCTACACCGCGGTGTGGCAGAGCGGGGCTTGTCAGGGTGTGCACGGGGTGCGGCCCTGCCGGTGGGAGGCAGTTTCGGTGCCCTGACGTGTCTGTGTGGTCTGAGACAGGGCTGCCTGGGGCCATCCAGGTGTCAGCAGAGGGGACGAGTGTCTAGATGCTGACTCGGGGGTCCCACGGTGGTTGCCTAGAGGGACTTGGGTCCTTTTTGAGCCCGTCTGCTCCGCTGGAGCCAGTGTGTGGTGGCCGTGGTGTCAGAAGCCGGTTCTTAGCCGGGAGCACGTGTCACTTGCACCCCGCACGTGCCAGACGCTGCACGCCGAGTTCTCGCAGTGCTAGGAGGCAGCAGTCAGAAGCCCAGCAAGGCCCCTGCCCTGGGGAAGCCACTAATCAGGCATCCAGGCCGAGGGGAGCAACCTGGTGGTCCAGCGAAGGCTTCCCGGTCCACAGGGTTCTCGACTGGTGGGGTCTGGGAGGCAGGCTGGATGAGGAAGAGCATGTTACTGCTGGAAAGCAACATATGTGCAAAGGTCCCGGGGCAGGGCTCAGTGTGTTTGACGAGCAACAAGGAGGCTGCAGGCAGGGTCAGGTGGCACCCAGCCCTGCCCTCAGGGGCTTCTCAGTCTGGAGCCGGGGCATGTCCCTGTGTCCCCAGCTAAATCTGGATGGGACCGAGAAGGGGCGGGCTTGCCTTCCCGGGGCGGTGTCAGGATTTCCCGCAGTGCCTGGGAAAGGAGCTGCTCTCCTTACTAGGGAAAACTGAGGTCCAGAGAGGGTGAACTATTTACCCAAGATGACACAGCTGAGACTAACAGGGCAAAATCCGAACTCCTGAGAGTCTGGCTGGCGGGCGATCCATCCCTCCTCGCTCTTCCAATGCGGGTGGGGGCGCAGTGGTGGCTGGGAGTTGGCAGAGCCGGATGCCAGGCTGAGAAATGTCCGCCCAGCAACCCCAGCCCCACTCAGAACCTTCCCGACTAGGGTCCGCGGCCCCGTGCCAGCTCCGTGTTAGCAGGGTCCAGCCAGGGTCAGGGGAGGAGCCGTGTGGGCCAAGGGAAGGGTCGGGAGCCCTGCCGCCGCCCCCTCCCCCCGCTGAGCGCGCCCCCCCCCCCCCCCCCCCCGCAGGTGAGCGGCGAGAAGGGGTCAACGCCTCGGTCAGCTCTGACGTGCAGTCGGTCTTCAAGGGGAAGACGTACGGCCAGCTGCACGTCATCTTCCAGGGCATCGAGGGCAAGATCCGGGCCGGGGGCCCCAACCTGGACATGGGCTACTGGGAGAGCCTGCTGCAGCAGCTTCGAGCCCACATGGCGCGCGCCAGGTCAGCGTCACATCACGCCGGCGTCACTGACGCCGGGGGGGGGGGGGGGGGGGGGGGGGCCGGGGAGCCGCCCCGCCCCTCCGGCCTTCTGGACACGCACGCTGGGGGCGGGGCCTGCGCGGGGCGGGGGGGGGGGGGGGGGGGGTCAGCTGGCATCTCGCGGGCCCCAGGCCCACTGTTCCCTGTACACGCCCCCCCCCCCCCACCCGCGCGCCTTCTGCCCACTGCACACGCTCCGTGTACAGATTCTCAGCGTGTTTGGCCGCGCTGTGTAAACACGGCCGTGTGTGCTGCTAACTGCGGCGGCGTCTCTAAGTTTATTCTCCTCGCCGCCCCTGCCCCCGCGTCCCGTGTGCCGTCCAGCCCGGCTCGGTGGCTCGTGAGGCACACGAGTCCCCCGAATCCCCCGTTCAGGGACTCGGTCCTCCCCGCAGGGTCTGTGGCCTTGAGTCCCAAACCCGGACCCAGACGCCCCTCCCCACTCCCACCCTCCACAGCCCTGGCCTGGGGGGGGAGGCGGTGCTGCTGCTCCCCCAGGCTAGCGAAAGGGGGTCATGAGATCGGCGGGCGGGGGGGGGGGGGGGAACCACAGGTCCCCGGGCGTGGGGGTGACCGCCGGCCGGCGTTGCAGGCTCCGCGAGCGGCACCAGGACGTGCTGCGGCAGAAGCTGTACAAGCTGAAGCAGGAGCAGGGTGTGGAGAGCGAGCCTCTGTTCCCCATCCTCAAGCAGGAGCCCCCGTCGCCCGGCCACAGGTAGGTCGCCGGAGGTCCCCCCTCAGGCCCCGCCCCCCGCGACCTCCCCGCCCGACGCCATCCCTCCCGTCTCGTCTTCTCCGCAGCCTGGAGCCTGAGGACCCTGCCCCGACCCCACCCGGGCCCTCCTCGTCCGAGGGGGGCTCGGGGGAGCCGGAGGCGGAAGGGGCGGCCCCCGCGGAGGGCGAGGCGGACGGGGAGGCTGTGCTCATGGAGGAGGACCTGATCCAGCAGAGCCTGGACGACTACGACGCGGGCAAGTACAGCCCCCGGCTGCTCACGGCCCACGAGCTGCCGCTGGACGCGCACGTGCTGGAGCCGGACGAGGACCAGCAGCGCCTGCAGCTGTCCCGGCAGCAGCTCCAGGTCACAGGTGAGGGCCGTGCGGGGAGACGCATCCCCGAGCCCCTGGGGGGGGTGGGGGGCGCCCTGGGCCCGCACCCAGAGGGTTCCCCCCCCGCCCCGCCCCCTTCCGGTCTCAGGGTGGGGTGGGGACACACGCCGTCGGTGCCCCCGCCCAGGGGGACCCGGGTCGGGCCCCGGGAGGGGCGGCTGACGCGCGCCCCGCCCGCAGGGGACGCGAGCGAGAGCGCGGAGGACATCTTCTTCCGGCGGGCCAAGGAGGGCATGGGCCAGGACGAGGCGCAGTTCAGCGTGGAGATGCCGCTGACCGGCAAGGCCTACCTGTGGGCCGACAAGTACCGGCCGCGCAAGCCCCGCTTCTTCAACCGCGTGCACACGGGCTTCGAGTGGAACAAGTACAACCAGACGCACTACGACTTCGACAACCCGCCGCCCAAGATCGTGCAGGGCTACAAGTTCAACATCTTCTACCCCGACCTCATCGACAAGCGCTCCACGCCCGAGTACTTCCTGGAGGCCTGCGCCGACAACAAGGACTTCGCCACCCTGCGCTTCCACGCGGGGCCGCCCTACGAGGACATCGCCTTCAAGATCGTCAACCGCGAGTGGGAGTATTCCCACCGCCACGGCTTCCGCTGCCAGTTCGCCAACGGCATCTTCCAGCTCTGGTTCCACTTCAAGCGCTACCGCTACCGGCGGTGACGGCCGGGGCCCCTCGCGGACTGGCCGCCACGTCTCCCCGGGCCCTCCCCGCGCCCGCGCCCGCCTTCCCCGGGGGGAGCGCGCCTGGGAGAGCGGGAGGCAGGCAGGCCAGGCCGGCCCGGGGTCCTCACACGCGGGACGGGGCGGGGGAACTGAGGCCCGAGCCCTGCGCCCACGGCACCTGCCGCGGGCTGGGGGTGCCGGGCCTTGGGGGGGGGGGGGGGGCGGAGGAGGGGCGCGAGTCCAGGGCGGCTGCGGGACCCCGCCCCCCTCCACCCCCGCACTCTGGTCCCCCATCCGGCCCCGCCCCGGTGCTGGTGCGGGTCAGGCCTCCCCGGCCTCTGTGCGTGCAGCTGCGGTGCCCCCCCCATCTGGCCCAGGTGCCCCCCCACCCCCCGCCCACGCTGGGACAGCCGTGCTCCTGGAGATCCTCTCCCGGCCACCACGGAGCTGCCTCCGCGTTTCTGCGGGCCTGACAGGTGGCGGCCGCCGCTGGGTCACACGCTGCCAGCGGTGGGGGAGGGGGCGCCCCAGGAACGTTTCTTCCAACGTTTTGTTACAGAGACGTCTCCGTGGGAAGGGGGGCCAGCCCCACCTGGGCTCCTCGGCCGGCCCACCCGGACGCCCCGGAAAGATTTTAGGTTGTTTCTCTAAAACGACGTTTTTTAAGGTGTGGGGAAATACCTTATTTTCACTTAATTGGCCTATTCACGGAGTTGCATGTTTTTTTAATAAACACTTTATTTTAGAGTACTTCTAGATTTTCAGAAGCTCTGCAGACCGGCGACCCCCCGCCCCTCAGCCAGCAGTTCCGGCCGGTAATGTCCTGGGGAGCCACGGCGGGCGCGTCGCAACCGAGGCACTCAGCACAGCCAGGGAGACCTTTTCTTGGTTAATTTTTTAGTTTTTAACTGTTGGCTTTATTGTTTTGGGGAGAGTGCGAGTGGCGGAGGAGCAGAGAGAGGGAGACGATCCCAAGCAGGCTCTGAGCTGTCAGCACAGAGCCCGATGCTGGGCCCAAAGTCCCAGGCGCCCTGAGAAAGACCTTTTAAAAACAACCATGACACTTCAAAATAGCAGCAGTAGCCCCTCAGGAAGCTTCTGGAAGTCCACAGGCCTTCTCGCCCCTGCCCCTCCCACAAGGAGTGGATGCTGGAAGGGGAGTAGCTGCCCTCCCGGGCCCCAGGGGATGACGGCGACGTCTGTGGTGTGGTCGCCACGGTGGGGGTGAGGGTGGAGGGATGCTGTTCAGTACCTACCCACCCCCCACGACAGGGAGGCATCTGGCCCGGGGTCCACAGCCAAGATGGACCCTCCCCAGGCCGCCGGTCACTCCCAGCTCTGCCCTCACACAAGGTCGCTGGGCAGCACGGTGTGTTGGCTCAGCCCGGAGGTGCGTCTGGTCAAGGGGCCTCCGAGCCGCGGACCCCGGCCCGCCCAAACCATGGTCCGCGGTGAGGAGCACCCGTTGTGGCATCATATGGGGCACGGCTGTGCCCTTCAGACCCCCTGGCAGACGACATCACTTGACCGTCAAAGCGGTCTCAGAATCTCCTTTGGATCTAGGCGGTTGGCACCAGCTGGTTCCTGGCGGGTGCCGCTGTCCCTGAGGTCGCGACAGGCCCCTGGGAGCAGGGCTGAGTGGGGCGGGCCCAGGAGGCACTCTGGCCCCAGCTGGCTGCCTGCTCACAGGACGCCTAAGGCCTTTAACGGGCGCCATCCGGACCCCGCCTGGCTCCATGGGAGGGCGCGCGCTTCTGTCCTTACGAGGCCGCCCGCATCCTCGGGCCTGGAAAGCAGCGGTCAGGGTTAGAATCCGGGTTTCTGCAGCTTGGAGAATCCCACCTCCCGGGCCACTGCCCACGTCCTGGCATCAGTTTCTCCCATCTGCTCCCCCGAGAGTCCCAGCCCCTCACACCCCCCTCTGCAGTCCTGGTGGGGTGACGACCCGGCCCTGGTTGGGGGAGACGGCTGCACTAGGAGGGAGAACGGAGTGGCCATCCCCCCGCCCCCTCCCGACCTGTGGGAGCTTAGAGACAGGAGCCCCCCCGGGGGAAGGAGGAGGGCTGGGCTCAGACACCCCTAGCTCGAGGTATGGCTACGGCGGGGGCAGGCAGTGGGTCTGGGGGACCCCGGAAGGAACACGAGACTTTCCGGAGACGGGGCACAGGCACTGGGCAGGAAGGGGCTGCAGGTGAGCCCAGGGCAGGGCCACAGCCCAGGCCCTGGACTCCACCCCGGGGCACTGGGGAGCCACAGCCGGTGAGTGAGTGAGCCGGACAGGGCCACGCGCTAGGGGTCAGGGAGGCGCTTCGGGCAGATGGGAGGCACTGTGGCCCCCACCCTGGCCCAGGGTCCACCCGGGGCGTTAAGCTGCCCCCACCCCCCCACCGGGTTGTTTTCCGCCCTTGGCTGTGGAGGCTAAGAATAGACACTCCCTTCCTGGCCCCCACCGGAAGCCACAGCCACGGGGGGCACATCCTGAGCCTGGCCTCTGTCCCACCGTCCGCTCCCCCCAGGCCATCTCCGCCCCTCCCGGGCCTCCCTAGCTGACTGAGCAGGGTGGGGTCAGGGAGGACGGGAGGCGGTGGAAGTCACAGCTCATGTTCAAATCCCACCCACGCGCGGCGGTGGACACATCATTTCTTCCCTCCGGACCTCAGTTTCCCCATCTTTTTTGTTTGTTCTTAAGATTTTTTTTTTTAACGTAAGCTCTACACCTAACTGGGGCTCGAACTCACAACCCTGAGACCAAGAGAGTTGCGCACTGCACCCACGGAGCCAGCCGGGCACACCCGCCCCCCCCAGGTCTTTCCCCGTCTTCACAACGAGCGTCTCTCCCCGCCGCCACGCAGAGCTGCCGTGAGGCCCGGGCCAAATGCGAGCCCAGTGGCCTTTTCCGACGCCTGCTGTGGCCGGTTCCCAGAAGGGACGTTGCCCTTGTTATCTCGGGCCAGAGGAAGTGGGGAGAGGACAGCCTCCCTCCAGCCCTGCGCCACAGCCGCTGCATCACATCTGCCTCCTTGCGATTCCCAGAAGCCGCATGCTCGGTCTCGTCTCTGAAGTTTTAAACGGGGAATGTCTGTCGCCACCGTGTCTCTCAGACCTGGCGAACTCCTGTCCATCCTACAAAGCCCCAGCCCTGACACTCCCCACCCCCCACCCCCCCCCTCAGTTCCTCCCCTTCCTGGCTCACCTCTGGGCCCTGCCTGACCACAGAAGGTAGTCTTTCTCTCTCCAGCCATGGGGGGGCATCCTCGAGGGCAGGTCTGACTCCACATTGTCTTGCCACATGGGCTAGGACACAGAATCGCACTGGAAGAGGGTTGGAGGGTGGGAGAGTAGGCTTTACGGGGTGGGGGGCGGGGGGGGGGGAATCCTCTGAGCCAGGGCTCTGCCAGAGGCCGGAGTTGGGAGTCGGGGACATCCCCTACCGAGGAGGATTAGAGCTAATGGGCTCACTGCCTCAGGGCCTCAGACAATGGGATAGGGCAGGGGAGGGGCCTTCTGGAAGGATGCTGGGTGTGAGTAAAGGCTTGGAGGCCGGAAGGATGGTGGAGGGGCAGCCAGAGAAGGGGTGTCAGACACGCAGGGGAGGGCGGGAGCGCGTGGTCCTCACTCAGAGCCTGACCTCAGGCGACCCTCCCAGACCCCCAAGCACCGGGTGGGGCGGAGTCAAGGCCAAACCGGTCAGTCCTGGCCCACTCGGGGTCTAACGTGGGGCCAGTGAGGCCCAGGGGATCCCTCCACGCCCAAGTCCTGCCCTGCACGCAGCTTCAAGGGCTCCCGGACCCCCTTCACCCACCTAAGGACCGTCTAGCACAGGCCCGTGCTGTAGCCGTCCCCAGCCTGGTCACCGTCTGTTTTCGTGGCTGAGGAGACTGGCCCAGAGCCCTGGGTCTGGGGGGGGGGGGGGGGGGGTGTCTTCAAAAGGAAGTGGACCCTGCCCGGGAGCCCAGGCCTCATCCTCCCATCAGTCCTGAGGGCACCGGGCCGACAGCCTTTCCCACCTGACACTGGGGTGGGGGGTGGAGGCCAGGGGGGAACGGACCCCCTCACTGCAGGCGGCCCTCCAGGGGCGGTCCCTTCGCTGGTTTCACTGCCATCTCCAAGCCTTTGTCCTCACAGGACCCTCCCCCGGAATGCGACGACCCACCACGTCCCACCGACCTGCTCCAGGAAAGCCTGGCTCAGCAGGACGCCCGTCCTCCCCTCTAAACAGACCCCCCCCCCCCCCCCGCATTGATTAGGTACCTACTGTGTGCCAGGCCCAGCCCCACCAGGTTCACCGGCTTAGAGCCCTGGGCCCCTCGGGGCCTGATTCTGCCGGGAGGGGGGGTGGGGAGGGGAGGGGGACGCCCGGCCCCTCCCGATGTCGGGTGCTGCCCAGATGGTGAATAACGCGGGGCCTGGCGGCAGAAGTGCAAAGAGGGCGCCCAGCTGGGGCGGGCCCAGGCTACAGTCCCCCGAGAGGGCCCCGGCCACCGCATCCCTGTCCCTGAGTCCAGGGGGCCGAGCCGGGTCCCCAACGGGCTGGGGGGCGCCCCCTGACCCCCATCAGCCAGGCCAAGCCTGAGGGGCGTGGCCAGCGCCAGGGGGAGGGGCCGGTGAGAGACGCTGGAGAGACAGACAGGGACCGACAGGGCGCGGGCCGCTGCGCGGAGCCCCCATCCTGGGCTATTTTTAGCCCCCGCGGACCCCGCTTCCAGGCGGGGAGGACTCGTCGCCCCTCCTCCAGCCCCGGAGGACCTCGCGCAGCCGTGCGTCCTGAGCTGCCGCGCCCTCCATCCGTGCCCTGCGGAAACGGGGCAGCGCCGGGGTCCTCTGTGCGTCCCGCCCCCGGCCGTGACTCGGTTTCCCCGGGGACCCCGGGAGGCCCGACCGCCCTGCTCCCCGCTCCGCCCTCCCCGGCCTGAGCCCGACACCCGCACGTCGGCCAGCCGGGCTGTGCGACAGGGGCGACCCCAGCGCAGGCCACGGATCGTCGTCTCCAGGTGAGGCCGGCCCGCCAGGTTAGGGGCGCGGCGTGAGCGCGGGCAGGATGTGTCCGGCGGCCCGCCCCGCTGTGGGTGTGTCCTCCCGTCCGCCGGTCGCCAGGTGCTAGGTGGCCCCGGGCATTGCTGAGACCGGGTCTGCGACCGGAGTGTGCCGTCGTGCCCCTGCCGTCCGCCCGGGGCCTGTCCCGGTGTGGCCCGCGACGTGCCTCTGTGTTTCCCTGGGAGCCTGCGGGGCCGCTCAGGGTCCTTCGGCGCCGCAGGGAGGGTGCAAGGCGCTGGGCGTGGCTGCGAGCCCGTGTCTGTGCGTGTGTGGCCGGTCTCAGCCCACGTCGGGACCATCACTGTAACTCAGTGCCCATCCTCAACCACGGCCAAGGGCCCCCAGGCCTGTCCCCTCACCTCACACCTGTCCTCTTGTGCAGGTGAGTGGCGAGCCCTGGAGAGCACCCACTGCACAGATAAGGAAACTGAGGCTCACGGGGTCCCCTTGAGTCAGGGCGGAGTCTGGGCTCAGACCTAGTGGGGCGGAGGCTGGCGGCCCCACTTTGCACCCTCTGGGGTGGGGGTCGGGTTGGTGTCACAAACAGGAAAAGGTCCCGGAAATTAAGCCTCATGATGTGGTGAGGGGAGGTGGGGCAGGCCTGGGGGCTGACATTTGTGTGCGGTGTCTGTGGAGGAGTCCACACCCATGGGCCTGCGAGCCTGCGTCAGGCCCCAGGCTGGCCTGGTCCCTGAAAAGGTGACACCGTTGGTCACCTGGACGGCGCTCAGAGCACTTAGCAAATGTGCTGGGGCCACCTCAGGGCTGCCCCCGTGCGCCTGGCCGGCCAGGAGCCCACCTCTGAGCTCCCGCAGGGCAGGGAAGGCTCCCCGGCAGGGAGGGGCCTGGTTGGGAGCAGGTCGGGCCCAGAAAATCAGCCGGAATGCCAGCAGGCGGCTCAGTGTCGTGGGTCTCCCCGCTTCACAGAGGAGGGGACACTGAGGCTTGGCACAGTTTACCCCCCCCCAGCCCGGGACTCCGGCGAGCCGGTCAGAGGTCAGCGTAGCCCCTGCGGGAGTCTGGGTGAGCCTGGGCGCGGGGACAGAAGGCCTCGCAAGCCACGGAGCCGGGGGAGAGGGGGAGAGACGTGTTGAGAGATGGCTGGCTCGGCGGACAGGAGGGGGTGGGGGAGGAGAGCCAGGGACCGACCCACAGGCAGAGGAGGGGCCTGGCGCTTGGGAACCGGAGATCGCATTCCGCAGGGGGCTGGGCATGGGAGGCCTGGTGCCTGAGGCTCTGGGGCAGCTGGAAGGAGCCGCCGGGCCTCACCCAGGTGGGCTGACGACGCCCCCGGGGCGGGCCGGCAGTCCTCCAGGGAGGAGCCAGGAGCTGAGACGGAAGTTCTGGACCCAGGACCCAGCCACGTTCCCATCAAAGCTCTAGAACCTCAGCCCCTTGGAATTCTCGACTCGAGGCCCTGCGGGTTCTGGAAGCGGGAGCGCGTTGGAATTCCAGAGCCCTGGTCCTTCAAGGCCAAACCTCCCTGCTCTTGGGCCACGGAATCCTGAGTCTGTCTAGCGGATCTGGGCGCCGGCCCCCCCCCCGGCGAGGCACAGAAAGGAGGATGGGTTCCCCCGAGGGCCACACGGTGCTGATTGTGGACCTCGGGCTATGGCGAGGACAGGGCCCTGCCGTCCCCTCCCAGCCCGTCTGGGGGTGGGGGTGGGGGGAGGGGAAGGGAGGCTTTGCCAGGTGCCCCTGCGGGCTGGCGTGGTTGCCTGGGGAACTCGGGAAGGCAGCTGTCACCAGGACCTGTCCGCGAGGGGACTGGAAACCAGAGGCTGTGGCCAGGGGGAGTCAGGCCAGTTTCCAGCCTCCCCCTGGGGCCAAGAGCTCTGGGTCACAGGTTTGTTCCCAGACGCGGGAGGCGCGTGAGGCGGTCTCCGGGTGAATCAGCAGTCGAATCGGCAGTTCACGGAGCCTCCCACGGGGGCTGGCGCTGTGGGCCCAGGAGGAGCCCCTAGCTCGCGGTCACTCCAGCCTGGGGTTAGGTCAGTGGTCGCAGGCACAGCCCAAGTCCCCGGGAATGTCCCGCAACGGTGCATTCCAGCTCTGGAGGGAGAGAGTGCCCCGTCCCGAGGGGAATCCAAATGCAGGCCAAATCTGTGACGGCAGAGCGCGCACCCCTGCCCTGCCGCGGAGGGGAAGGTTGCGGGTCACTGCGGAAAGCCCCCCCCCCCCGCCGTGCTGCCCCCGCACCTCTCCCGGGGCCTCAGTGTTCCCACCGGAGGCCCTACCCCACCGCCGAGGAGGGAAACTCCGTGCGCGTGTCAGGAGCTGGGTAAGGAGTCGCTGAGCAGAGGGACCAGGCCAGCACAGCAGGGAACACGTGGGAAGGTGGCCACGGCCACCACCCTGAGGGCACCCACGAGGCCCTGAGCCCTGTACTCGGACCCACTCGTTGGACGAGGCGTGCGACTAGACCAGAGTCAGTGAGAGGGTAGGCAGCGAGGCCTGGACCCCAGGCCAATCTGACCCACTTGTAGGAAATGCTATCCCTTGGGGGCGCCCGGGTGGCTCAGTCGGTTGAGCGCCCGACTTCGGCTCGGGTCATGATCTCACAGTCTGTAGGTTCGAGCCCCGCGTCGGGCTCTGCGCTGACAGCCCGGAGCCTGCTTCAGATTCTGTGTCTCCCTCTCTCTCTGCCCCTCCCCTGCTCATGCTCTGTCTCTCTCAAAAATATTTAAAAATTAAAAAAAAAAAAAAAGAAAGAAAACCCTATCCCTTAAAGGAAATCTCCACCCCACGCCCCCCCATCTGGTTATTGGCAAGGCTTCGAATCGTTTACACGCATTTATCCCTAACAAGACCTGGGTTTACACCTGAGATCAACTCAGGCCAGGCTGTGGGACCTCGGACAAGAGATTTAACTAACGCGCCTCGGTTTGCCCCCTCTGCAAAATGGGTGTCACAGCAGGACCTTTGTGAGCTTTCCCTGCCCGGCCACCGCCGTACCTCCCGCGTCTGCCCGCCTTCGCCCGCCCTTCCCCACCCCTGCCCCGGGAACCCCTGCTGCCCACACAGGGAGCCTTCCTGTCTTTTGGGGAACCGGGAGCTGTTTTTTGAATGATCTCTCAATTTATTTCTCCTTGACGTCCCCACATCTGGTGTGTTCGTCCACATTCGCAGAAGTCAGGCCCAGATGTCTCCGGTTTTGTCGCCCGGCCCCACCACGAGGACCAGGTCCCTCTCGCTGCCATTTATAGCCCATCCCTGGGGAGTCTGTCACTGCCCATGAGCCGTGTTTCTGTTCCCAGAATGGAACCGGATTTCTGGGTTTGTTTCTTATTATGAAAACAATGCCCTGAAAACGGGGGCGGCGGGGAAGAATCCGCACGATTGCAACATGTGCCAGGAAGCGTCGTCCTAAAACGCGGAAGGTGTTGGGCCCCCCGCCATGCGTGCGCGACAACTGGTGACCCAGAGGCTGACCTCAGAGCCGGCCTGGGAGCCAGGACCTCTGGCCGACGTCCAGCTGCCCTCCTCACCTTGGACGCATCCAGTCTCCCCACCCATCCTGGATTCTGCAGTCTGACAAGGGCTCAGAGGGGCGACAGGGGCTCAGAGGGGCGACAGGGGCTCAGAGGGGTGACAAGCAGGGGGCGGTGGTGCCCGGAGGGAAGAAACCATTTGCCTGGGGTCACGCCGGGGGTGCCCGGGGCTGCCGTTCAAACCCAGGGCCTCTCTCTGGGTTCTTCTCTGACACCCTGGTCTCCCGGGGTCACAGAGGAGACGGCAGTGGTCCTCACCCTTGAGGGTCACGGCCACCGGGGCAGGACAGAGTTGGAGGCGGTACGGCTAGTGATACTACTGAGCGGGGAGCGAGGCAAGTCGGGGAAGGTTTCTTCGAAGAGGGGTTATTCGGGGCGCCTGGGCAGCTCGGTCAGTTGAGTGTCCGACTCTTGACCTCGGCTCGTGTCGTGGTGTCACCATCCGTAGCCTCCCCTCTCCTGCCCGTGCTGCCTCTCTTTCTCTCTCTCTCTCTCAAAATAAACAAACATAAAAACAAAGAAAACCGAAGAGGGTCATTTGGACTGGGGCGTTGAAGCCCGCGTAGGAGTTCGCCAGGCCCGCGCGGATTCAAGGGCAGAGTGACTCACCGGTGTTCCTTCTGCCTGCTCCCCCAGGTGTGCCCGTGCCGTCCCCGCCCGCCGCCCCCCCGGCCCGATGGGTTGGTGACCCGGCGCCATGTGGCCCAACGGCAGCGCCCTGGGGCCCTGTTTCCGGCCCACCAACATCACCCTGGAGGAGCGGCGGCTCATCGCCTCCCCCTGGTTCGCCGCCTCCTTCTGCCTCGTGGGCCTGGCGTCCAACCTGCTGGCCCTGAGCGTGCTGGCCGGTGCGCGGCAGGGCGGCTCGCACGCCCGCTCCTCCTTCCTCACCTTCCTCTGCGGCCTGGTCCTCACCGACTTCGCGGGGCTGCTGGTCACCGGCGCCATCGTGGTGGCCCAGCACGCCGTCCTCTTCGACTGGCGCGCCGTGGACCCCGGCTGCCGCCTCTGCCAGTTCATGGGCGTCGTCATGGTCTTCTTCGGCCTCTGCCCGCTGTGGCTGGGGGCCGCCATGGCCTCGGAGCGCTACCTGGGCATCACCCGGCCCTTCTCGCGGCCCGCGGCCGCCTCCGGGCGCCGCGCCTGGGCCACGGTGGGGCTGGTGTGGGCCTCGGCGCTGGCGCTGGGCCTGCTGCCCCTGCTGGGCGTGGGCCGCTACACGGTGCAGTATCCCGGCTCCTGGTGCTTCCTGACGCTCGGCGCCCAGCCCGGGGACGTGGCCTTCGGCCTGCTGTTCTCGCTCCTGGGCGGCCTCTCGGTGGGGCTGTCCTTCCTGCTCAACACGATCAGCGTGGCCGCTCTGTGCCACGTCTACCACGGCCAGGAGGCCGCCCAGCAGCGCCCACGGGACTGTGAGGTCGAGATGATGGCTCAGCTCACGGGCATCATGGTGGTGGCCACTATCTGCTGGATGCCGCTGCTGGTGAGTGGCGGGCGGTGGGGGGGGGCAGAGGGGGGTCTGCTCGGGGCTCCTGCCGCTCCTGGTGACCGGGCTTGGGCTCAGCCACATGGATTTAGGTCTCCCGGTTCTCACCCGCCCGGGAAAACGCGGGCACGGACCCCAGGGTTCGGGCGTCCTTCCTCGAGGAGCTCACGAGCGGGGCGCAGATAACCCCCAGACCGGGGGCGCGATGGGGATGCCCAGGGAGGGGCTCCAGGATTCCATCTGGGGCATCAGAGAAGGCTTCCCAGGGGAGGGGTGTGGGAGCTGGGGTCTTGAGGGATGAATAGGAGTTTTCTTAACAAAGCCAAGGAAGCCATTCTAGGTAGTGTCGCTGAATCATCAAACATCTCCTGAGTCTCCTCCGTGCCTGGTTCTGGGCTGGAACCCAGGCCTGCCCAGGTTTTCCGAGTCGGGGAGGCTGGGCCCAAGCCCTGCGAGTGATTGGCATAAGTTGGCCATTCAGGGTGGTTATCTTTCCATCTCTGTTTGATCGGGACGAGTCTGGCGTCTGAAGTCAGACACGCGGTTCCCAGCCCACGTCCCGTGAGGACTTGCCGTGTGACTCTGGCTCCGGGCTCCCCTCCTGCAGCCTTGCTGTCTGGTTACGGGGATCCAAAAGCGTGATGGTGAGGTTGACATGAACTCGCTCGTTCATTTGTTCTTCCAACAAGCGTGTCACGAGCGACTCCTGTGTACAAGGCTCCGCTCTAGGCACCGAGGACACAGCCGAGATCCTGTGTTTCTGGGAGCTCTTGCCAGCGGGGCAGGCGGGCCGTGAACTTAGTCCGCTCCCTCCGCCGGTGGAGCGAGCGACTCCTGGTCTCGGGATTGTGAGTTCGAGCCCCACGTCGGGTGCAGCGATCCCTTAAAAATAGAACCCCAAAAACAAAACAAAACAAAACAACCCGCGAATGGAAAGATCGCGAATTTGTTCTTGCTTTTGCCTTGTTTTGTTTTTGTTTTGTTTTGCTAGAACGTCTTGCATACGTGAACGGTTAGAGGAAAGGTACAAAGACCCATAATATTTTGTGACACATGCAAATGCCCCGGGGTTCCCATTTCCACCTCCAGAAAGAAAGTCCTGTTGGAACACGGCCGCGCCCATTCGGTTCCACGTGGCTTTCACGCTGGAGAGCTGAGTGGCAACAGAGACCGCGTTTCGAGTGTTATACGGTCCTTTAAGAAAAAGTTTGTCACCAAAGGGGACTCGGGAGTCGTTTAGTGATTCAGCGAGATTCTACCTAGGACGCCTTCCTGGTTTTTGTCTAGCAGTTAAACTCCTATCCGTGTTTCAGAGAGCCAGCTCCAAGGGTTCAGAGCGGAGCAGGGCCCTTTCTGGGCGTCTGTCCCAAGGGATTGCAGGCTGGAGGGCAGACCCTGGTCAGGGGCCTCTTGGTGAAGGTGACATTTGAGCAAAGACATGGTAGAGGGGTGAGCTGTGTGGAGCTCCGAGGGCGAAAGCATTCCAGGCAGCGGGCGCGGCATGGGCCAAGGTCCTGAGGCAGGACCCTGCCTAGTGTGTGGGAGGAACAGCCCAGAGGCCTGTGTGGTTGGAGCAGAGCGGGGGAGGGGGAGGGAGGGAGGACGGGAGGGCGGAGAGGGGATGGGCACAGGTCGCGGAGGGCCTTGGGGGGCCGAGGGGAGAATTTGGGCTTCTACCCCGGGGCGGGGTGGGGAGGGAGAAGCCCTGGAGGGCTGAGGGCAGAGGGGGGAGGGACCCGACTCAGGTGCTGCCCAGTACATGTGAGGGATGCTACTAGTAATGAGTTGAATACGTAAATGTTCTCAGATCATGAGAACAGGCCTGGGAGGGACACGCCGAGGACAGGACAGGAGCACCTCCGTCAGCCAGACGCACCATCCTGTAACTGACGCTCCCGCGGGAACCCATAGGTGCCCGTGGCTGGCACCCACCCCGGGAACGGGTTCCTCGCAGGCTCCCTGCTTCCCTCCCCCGGCCGGGATACACACAGCCGTCGGCCGACGAGGACCCTGCCCTCCAGCCTCCTGGCTCTTGGTAACACCCAGAAGGAGCTCCGTCCTGCTCCGAGTCGTCAGAACTGGGGCTCTGACGCATGAATAGGAGTTCACTCGCTAGACCGAAGGGGGAAGGCATCCCGGGTAGAATCCCTGCCTCACGAAACAATTCCTGAGTCCCCTTTGGGGGTAAGCTTTCTCAGAAAGGGCCGGGCGGTGAATATTCCAGGCACGGTCTCCGTCACAACGACTCGGCCCGGCCCAGGGAGCGTGAAGGCAGCCACCGAGGATGGGGAACGTGCACGTGGCTTGCGCCCCTGGGCTCCATTCGTGGACGCCGAGGTTCGAATCCCATGTCGTTTTCACCTTTCTCTTTTTTCTCCCACTGTTCCCGCGTGGAAGGACGTGCTCGACATAACAACAAAACCAAAGCAAAGAACAAAGCAAACAAAAGAAGGCAGAAAGACGCGGAGGGCCAGATTTGGCCCCTGACCACCCCCCGCTCTAGAGCCTCCCCTGGCTCCCATCACCCCCCAGGACAGGCCCCCAGACGCTCCCTGCAAACTCACCTGGGGAAACTGCCACCTGCCAGCCGGTCCCCGCCCCTCCCCCCGCGGTCAGCTCAGGTGCCCGCTCTGGGCTCCTGCGGGCCTCACCCCTCCTCCACCGTGGCTCTGTCACCCCCACCCGCACGCTCTGACAGCCTGGCCACCATCCTGGTGGGGACTGCGGACCCACGCCGGAGGGACCCGGTCTGTCTGCCCCCAGCCTTGCCCAGCACACAGTAGGTGCTCAGGAAACAATATAAATACAAGTTTTTAAAGATTTTATTTTACCTTTATTTTTAAAGTTTGTTTATTTTGAGAGAGAGAGAGAGAGACAGAGAGAGAGTACAAGCAGGGGAGGGCCAGAGAGAGAGGGAGACGGAGAGAATCCCAAGCAGGCTCCTCACTGACCAGCACGGGGCCCGATGCGGGGCTCGAACTCACGAACCGTGAGATCATGACCTGAGCTGAAGTGGGAGGCTTAACTGACTGAGGCACCCAGGTGCCCCCCGGATTTTATTTTTAAGGAATCTCTACACACAACGTGGGGCTCGAATTCGCAACCCTGAGACTGAGTCACAGGCTCCTTAGACTGAACCAGCCCGGGTGTCCCAATGTTAATATAATTTCAATATAACAGTTTATTTTAATATAAGAATTTAACATCATGTGAATTATGATTATGCTTAACATAAATTTTCATTATAGTTACAAAATATACATTATAACTATTACATTGTTACTGAGTTATCATTTATATCTAATTGTATCAATGATACAGTTAGTTATATGATTATACTTGTAATATATATATATATATTTTTTTTTTTTTTAATTTTTTTTTCAACGTTTATTTATTTTTTGAGACAGAGAGAGACAGAGCATGAACAGGGGAGGGGCAGAGAGAGAGGGAGACACAGAATCAGAAACAGGCTCCAGGCTCTGAGCCATCAGCCCAGAGCCTGACGCGGGGCTCGAACTCACGGACCGCGAGATCGTGACCTGGCTGAAGTCGGACGCTTAACCGACTGCGCCACCCAGGCGCCCCGAATATATTTTAAATACTATATGTTATAATTAACAGTATATTAGCTATTCGTTGTATCATATAGTTGTAAATAACTTATATGACATATGTAATATTAAACACAAATGTCAACAGTAATGGAATATACTTAAATGATTCAGTATACAAGTTTAACATAGAATTATTTAATATAAAATTGTGTCATAAAATCATATAAAATATAATTACATAAAATATGAATCTCAATGCAAGATATAATTACTTGAAATAAAATATATGATATAAAAATTAAGTATTTAGGGGCGCCTGGGTGGTTCAGTCGGTGAAGCGTCTGACTCTTGGTTTCGGCTCAGGTCATGATCTCACGGTTCGCGAGTTTGAGCCCCATGTCGGGCTCTGTGCTGATGGCTTGGAGCCTGGAGCCTGCTTGGGATTCTGTCTCTATTCCTCCCTGGCTCTCTCTCTCTCTCTCTCTCTCTCTCTCTCTCCCTCTCTCTCAAAATAAATAAACCTAAAAAAATTAAGTATTTCATGGGCGACTTTATAGTCCAATGTTGTATTCTACCTTTCGTACGAATCGAACAGTAACGCTGTGGCAGGAACGGTGACTCCGCCTGCTTCCCCCTGCAGGTTTCCGTTTCTTTCCCACCGTTTTTAATTGTGCCCCAGGGAGAGGCAGGAAAAGCGTGCTGTTTTCTAGCTCCATCAACTGCAGCCCAGAGAGGTCAGGCGGCTCTCCCGAGGTCACACAGCAAAGCCGGGACACAACGAGCACTTGGCCTCAGCTGCCCCCGGGGCGGGGGGGCCCGCAGGGAAGGTGCCGGTGAGGGGCAGGGCTGGCGGCCGGCGGGGTCCCTGGCTAACCGCTCTGACCCCCGGCAGGTGTTCATTGCCCAGACGGTGCTGCGCAGCCCGCCCGCCATGAGCCCGACCGGACAGCTGTCCCGAGCCACGGAGCAACGGCTGCTCATTTACCTGCGCGTGGCCACCTGGAACCAGATCCTGGACCCCTGGGTGTACATCCTGTTCCGCCGGGCCGTGATCCGACGTCTCCACCCTCGCCTCGGCGCCCGGCCCAGGTCGCTGTCCCTGCAGCCCCAGCTCACCCTGAGGCCCACGGTGCAGTAGGACCCGAGGGGGACAGCCGGACGGGGCGCTCCCGAGGGTCACGGCTGGTCTCTTCTGAAGCCCCAGGAGCCGGGAGCGTCGGAAGGACGGAGACGTTGGAGGGCAGGCCTGCGGGCTGTCCTCCATCCGCCCTGGGGACTCCCTAACTGCTCCCTGATCCCCCTTTCCCCTCCCGTCCCTTCTCCCCCCCCCCCCCCCAGGAAGGGTGGGCAGGCCTGTGGGGTGTGGGGTGGGTGTCTGAGGAGATCAGACTTGCAAGCCTCCCCTTCCAGAAATCCTCCAGAAGTGGGGGCCCTGGCACCCGACACGACCTGCTTACTGGGGGGTACAGTTGATTCAGCTTGGTGCCCCCACCCAAGAAGGCCCTGTTTGGAAAATGTTGAGCACGAATAGAGGTCCAGACGGCATCGATCTTCACCGACATGCGGGCGGCCGCCTGAGCAGAGCTGGGGCGCAGGGGAACGGGGGTGGGGGGGGGGGGGGAGGGGGCTGGGTTCTGACTCCTCCCTCCTTTCTGGAGTCTTGACTAAGCCCTCTGTAGGTCCGGTCTCCCGTCATCCCTACAGTCCCCGGGGTTCTGGCATTGAACCCACTCGCAGGTAAGGAAAAGAGGAGACAGACAGAGACAGGCAGGACTGGGACGTGAGCAATTGCTACCCAACCCCCCCCCCCCCCAGTCCCAAGCAGGGCTCACTCCCTCACTCGGGTAGCTGCTCCCACACCACTTCAGACCCCAGGGCCTTGAACAGAAGGCACTTGGCCCACAGCAGGTGCTCAATAAACATCCATGGGAGGGTCAGAGGACTGAGCCTTTACCACCGTGTGTGTGTGTGTGTGTGTGTGTGTGTGTGCTCGTGCAGGTGCCAGAGCTCATGCACAGCGCTTGGCAAAGAGCTTGGCACAGAGTAGACGCCTGAGAAGCACCCGGTGTGGTCACGTCAGCCCCCTAAAGCCTCCTGCCTGCCCCTTCCTCTGTCTTCCCAGGAGCTCCCCCCAGAAATGACACATCCAGCTGCCGGGGTGGGAGGTGCCTTTATTTCCCGTGAGCCCTCGAGGTACATGAGGACAGAATTCCCCTCCTGCTCCCCATTTCTCCACCTCCTGCCCGCAGGCCCCTCCCCCCCCCCCCCCCCCCCCCCCCCCCCGCCAGCTTTCCACTCCACAGACCTGGGATCTGCTTACAGCTCTCAGAGCCAGGCCCCGGTGAAACTAAAGCCCCTGTTTCCACTCTCCCTACCACCCGCCCCCCTCCCCGCCCCTGCAACCTGCTGGGGGAATGAGGTCACCTGCTGCTTCCAGGGGGGACCCAGGCTGGGAGGGGCAGGAGACAGGATGGGGGAGACCACGGAGGCCAACAGAAGTCATCCTCGAACTATAGCTCCCCTTGGTGGGGGAGGGGCTCTGATGACTCCTTGAACGTGGGGGAGGGGACAGGTCCCTGAGCCAGGCATTCAGGGGGCTGGGAATGCAGGAGGGGCTCCCTGGGGGCAGAACTAGGGATTACAGATATGGTGGGGGGGGGGGGACTTCTGGGGTCCTAGCCGAGGCTTGGGGAAGAGGGCTGGTTTCGCGGGGGCTGAGGACATCTGTGGCCGAGGGGCCGGGTAGGAAGTTGCTGGGCTTTGGCTCAGGCCGGTGTCGGCCTGGGTTCCATGTACCAGATCATGGGGCCGGGGCTGAGGCCGAGAGACTGTGCTAGGGGCCAGAGTCAGGGCTCTGGGGGCTGGAGAAGTGAGATCAGCCTGGGTTCTAAGGTCAAGGCCAGGGATCTGTAGGTGGAGCCCACTTTCAGAGCTGAGCTGGATCTCTGAGCTGGTCTGGGTCCTGGAGCTGGATCGGGTTACCGAAACAGGCTGGGTTCTAGAACTAAGGCAAGTTCCAGAGCTGGGCTGAGTTCTTGCACTGCTCTGGGTTTCAGAGTTGGGTGGGGTCTCAGGGCTGAACTGAATCCTGGATCTGGACTGGGCTCCAGAGCTGGGCTGAATTCTTGTACGGGGCTGGGTCTCTGAGGCAGGCTGGGTCTCAGAACTGAGCTGGGTTCCAGAACTGATCAGGGTTCTGGAGTTGGGTTGGGGTCCAGAAACAGGCCGGGTTCGGGAACTGACGTGAGTTCCAGAGCTGGGCTGTATTCTTGAACTGGTGTGGCTTCGAGAGCTGGGCTGTGTCTCAGAGTTGAACTGAATCCTGGGACTGGGCTTGGCTCTAGAACAGAGCTGGGTTTCGGGGCTGAGCTGAATCTCAGAGCTGAGCCAGGTCTCAGAGCTAGACTGAGTTCCGGAGCCAAGCAGGGCTCCAGAGCTGGGCTGAATTCTTGCACGGGGCTGGGTCTCTGAAGTGAGCTGGGTGTCAGAGCTGGGCTGGGTTCTAGAACTGATCAGGTTTCTGGAGCTTGGTTGGGTTCCAGGAATAGGCTGGGTTCTTGAACTGCTCTGGGTTTCAGAGTTGCACTGGGTCTCAGGGCTGAACGGAATCCTGGAGCTGGGCTGGGTTCCAGAGCTGGGCTGGGCTCTAGCGATGAGCTGAGTTCCAGAGCTGGTCTGCTTCCCAGAGTTCAGCTCAATACCAGAGCTGCCTTGGGCTGTGGCTTGGAGCTGGCATCTAGAACTCGGCAGGGTTTCTGAGACGAGCTGAGTCCCAGAGGTCGACGGAGCTCTGGGACAAGTCTGCGTCCTGCAACTGAGTCTGCTCTCAGCGCCAGACAGATTTGTGGACTTTAAGTCTGTTGCTGCGTTGGTCCGGGTCCCAGGGCTAGATAGGATGCCAGGGTTTAGCTGGATTCTGGAACTTAGGGGGGCCTCAGCCACGGACTGCACTGGGGAGCCAGACGGGATCTCAGACGCACTCCGTGCTCCAGAACTGAGCTGAGCTCCAGAGCTGGGTGGAGTGCCTGAGCGAGACTGAGCTCTGGAAACTGCCCAGGCTTTGAGGTCGGTCTGGGTCCCGGAGTCCGACAGTATTCTAGAGCTGGTCTGCGTTTTGCCGTGAGAGCGGGGCTCGGCGTCGAGCTGGGCTCGGGAGGCAGGCCTTGGCTCAGGGAGGGCTGTGGTTCCAGAGCTTGTGTGAATTCTGGAGACGGGCCTGGTTGTAGCACTAGGTTGGGGCGTAGAACTGGGCTCCGTCTCTGAGCTGGAATCATCACCGGAACTGGCCCGGGCCCCGGGTTGGGAGTGGGTACTTGAGGGCACTTGGGTTTCAGGGCAGGGCTGGGGTCTGGGTCTGGATCGAAGTTCAGCTTGCGTCTGGGTTCGTGAGCAGACTTGGGTTTGGGGGCCCTCTTCCAATCCTGGGCCGGTGTGGCCACTGCGGCCGGGCTGTTTCGTGAGTCTGGCCTGGGCTCCAGAACTTGACTTGATTTCAGGGCTGGGCTTCGCGTCAGAGCCGTCTTGGGTTCTAGAAGAGGGCTGGGTTTTGGAGCTGGGTTGGGTCTCCGCACGGAGCTTGGTTCTAGAGCAAGGCTTGACCTCAGGGCTGGGCTTGCTCTCGGAACTGGTAGGGGTTCTAGAGGTGAACTCGGTCTCAGAGCTGGCCTGGGCTCTGGAGGGGGACTGGGTTTTGGAGCTGGGTAGGGTCTCAGGAGTGGATTGGGTTCTAGAGAGGAGCCCAGTCTCCGAGCTGGCCTGGGCTCTGGCGCAGGGCTGGGCTTCGGGAACCGGCGGGGAGGGCCGCGGCAGGGGGCTGGGCTCTGGGCTGGGGCTGCGCTCAGCCCCGGGGCAGACTAGCCGCAGGCCTCTCTGGCCTCGCCGATGGCGGCCCACACCTCCACCACAAACTCGTCCGGGAAGGCAAACTCGCCCAAGACGGAATCTAAACGATGCGCAAACTCCTGGACGCTCGGCGTCTTCTTGGCTGTGTCCACCATGGTGGACGCTGCGGGCCAGAGAGGAGGGGAGGTGGGTGAGGGTGCTCCCTGGGGCCCCTGCCTCCTCCCTGTGGGCTGTCCTCCCCCCAGGGTCCACCCGGCTTACCCTGGCCCCTTACCCAGCTCAGGGTCCCGAATGCCCATGTAGCTCTCCAGCAGATCGTCGACCCTCCGGGACGCCTCCTCCTCAAACTCGGTGGGCTGGGGGGCGGGGCGGGGCGGGGGGGGGCGGCGGACAGAGGAGCACCGCAGAGGGTCAGAAGCCTGGGGTCCCTCCAGCCCAGCCCCTCCACGGGCTTCCGCCCCTCAGGTGACAGGGGAGCAGGGCTTGGCAGGAGTCAGCGCTCCGTGTCACCACTGTTGTCCTGCCACACGACCAGGGGGCATCCTGCAGGAGGTGGGGGGGGGGGACCAGGCTGGACGAAGGGGAGGGTCTTACCCGAGGGTGCACTGAGTCAGGGGAGTGCTTGCTGCAAGAGCCCCTGGAGACTCCCGTCCCCTTCACTCACCACTTCCTCCACTGTGGCGGCCCCCCCGGAACGCAGTCGCAGGGTCTCCCTCCCGCTGGTCACTTTTGCATCCGCGGGGCATTTGCTGCTTCTGCTCCGCTGGCCAATCATATCTGCGGGGGACACGGTGGGGGAGGGGCATCTGTTCCTCGGGATCCCCATCCGCGGATCCCTCGGAAGCTACTCGCTGAGCCTTTCTAGAACCTTCTATCCTTCAAAGCCCTCCTTTACGTCCATGGGTGAATCTTCAGAGACCCTGCTTGAGAATCCTTTCTTCCCCCAAATCTCCCTTCTCTTTATTTTTTGTTTTTTTTATGTTTTTTTTTTTTTTTTTTTTTTTTTTTAAGAAATCTCTCTGCCCGGCACGGGGCTCAAACTCGTGACCCCAAGATGGAGAGTCGTCCCCTCCACCGACTGAGCCAGCCAGACGCCCCATCTCTCCTCTTTTTTTTTTTTAATTTTTTTTAACGTTTATTTATTTTTGAGACAGGGAGAGACAGCATGACAGGCAGGGGAGGGGCAGAGAGAGAGGGAGACACAGAATCCGAAGCAGGCTCCGGGCTCTGAGCTGTCAGCACGGAGCCCGACGCGGGGCTCGAACTCACGGACCGCGAGATCGTGACCTGAGCCGAAGTCGGATGCCCAACCGACTGAGCCACCCAGGCGCCCCTCTCCTCTTTTTAAAAAGTCTCTCTAGGGGCGCCTGGGTGGCTCCGTTAGCTAAGCATTGTCTGACTTTTTTTTCTAAGTTTATGTATTTACTTAGAGAGAGAGAGAGTCCTGGCACAGAGCACAACACAGGGCCCGAACTCATGAAACCGCGGTGACATTATGACCTGATCCGAAACCATGAGTCAGAAGCTTAACGACTGAGCCTCCCGGGGGGGGGGGGGGAGGGGGGTTAGCATCCAACTTGGCATCTTCCGTCTTGGCTCAGGTCACGATCTTGCAATTCGTGGGCTCGGTGCTGACAGTGCGGAGCCTGCTTGGGATCCTCTCTCCCTCTCTCTCTGCCCCTCCCCCCCATGCTCTTTCTCTCAAAACTAAAATAAACATTAAAAAAAAGTGGGGGGGGGAGGGGAGTCCATGCGGAAATAAGATGGGCGCCAGGATGGAAACTGACATCCGGCTCCTTCCTTGAGAAAGTCCTCAACAGACCATCCTAAACAAGATGGTCTACATTCTAGAACAGAGGTTTTTAACCTGGTGGTAGGGGCGGGTGGTTCCCCCGCCCCCAGGTGACATTGATGTTGCCATTGGCAGCCGCTGGGTCGAAGCCGGAGGGGGGGGGGGGTGCTGCTCAACATCATACAGCGCACAGGACGGCCCCCACCGCAGAGAATGATTGGGCCCAAATGTCACGGCGCTGAGGTTGAGAAACTCTCATCCTATCCCGGTCTTCCCACCCCCACCCACACACACCTCCATCCCTCGGCTGGCTGTAACAATCTAGAAACTGCCTACCTGTGCCCGACACAGTGCCGGAAGCTCCCCGTCATGTGCTTCTAGAACCTTCCATCCTGTCCCATTCCCCCCCCCCCCCCCCGCCACCATCCTCCAGTGTACTGGGCCTCCAGGCAACCCACTTCTGGAAGAGCTCCTCAGTGCCACCCCACCTGCCCCCGGGGACCCCAGGGGGCCCTCACCGAAGGCTCTCTTGGGCTGCACCAGGCGCAGGGTGAAGGGCTGTGACTTGGGCAGCTCGCGGAGCATCTTGGCCACCTCGTAGTGGCGGCAGCCGACGATGGAGTGGTCGTTGATGGCCTCGATGCTGTCGCCCACGCACACGGCCTGGATCCGGTTGATGATGCTGCCCTCCTTGATCCTCTGCAGGGACCCAGAGTCACTCACGGGGCCGCCCCAGCCTCCGACACCCCCGCCCCCAGCTCCCTAGAGCCCAGTTAGACCAGAGGGGGCCGGTGGCTCATCCCAGGTCCTGGAGCACCCGGGAAGCCGCCCGCCCTGCGTGGGCACCTTAATGAAGGCGTAGCCGGCCCCATTGTCCGTGATGGTCAACCCCAGGGCGTCTTCGGTCTTAGTGACCTCCACTTCCTTGGTCTCGCCGCGCACGTGGGCAAAGATGAAGTCCTCCAGCCCTATCTGGCCGCCCAGGAGTTTCTGCATGTCTACCTTGTGGCTGTTTAGGGTGCAGAATAGGATCTGTCCCGAGGGGAGGGGAAGCCCAGAGTTAACGACAGTGCTCCTCGCCCTCTGTCTGCGCAGGACAACCAGGGGGATGCGCTCAGGAGAGGGAAACCGAGGCACGAAGAGGCTCGCCACTGGTCTGATCACCCAGCCGCCAGGATCCCGGTCCACGGGAAAGGGCAGGGCGCGGGATCCTCAGAACGGGGTGACAGGGAGGCCCTGCGCAGGAAGAGCGCCCTCCTTCGCCCCTAAACGTTCAGTTATACCCCGTCGGTGCCCCGACACCCCAGACCAACTTTTTCAGGCGATTCTGAATCGGCCGGCGCCCCCTGGGGGCTACGAGCCGCACCGCCCTGCAGCCCAGCCCCTGAACCCCGCGGCCTCCTGGAAAGCGGCTGCCTGGAACCCCGGTCCCCAGCCGCGCGCCCGGGGACCACAGAGGCGCTTACCCGAGGGCTGGGGTCGCTGCGGGCTGGTTCGGCGGCGTGGGCTCCCGGACAATCTAAAGGAGCCGCTCGCCCTAAAACATGCTCGTTGCTTTTGCGCAGGGCTTTTAACGGAAGAGGGTCCCTGGAGTATGGGCACCCCAGGATCTGGGAGATGCGTCTCTGAGACCCGGCGATCGGCTCCCCTCCATCGGGGGAGGAGGCGAGCCGGGGCCCCCAGGCCGGGGCTCCGGACCCCACCCCTCTCCCCCGGTCAGACGGGTGGGGCGCTGGCTCCGGGGCCGCGGCGTCCTCACCTCGGTGGGCGCGATCCCGAAGGCCTCGGCGATCTTGGCGTAGAGCTCGCGGACGTTGGTGAAGCCCTCGATCCTGCCCGTGGGGCTGCCGTGCGCCAGCTGCGTGCGGAAAACCAGGCGCGGGCGGGCGCGGGGCGCGGCTGGGGGCTCGGCGGGCGACGGCGGGGGCGCGGGCGGGCGCGGGGCCTCGGCGCCCCGGGCCTCGGGGGCCGCTGCGCTCTCCATGGCCGGAGCTCGGCCACCCCGGCCACAGCCGCCGCCGGATCCGCCGCTTCCTGCAGCCTCCCCCTCCCCCGGCCCGGGGCCCGACAGCCGAGCCGCTGGGGTAAGGGGATCCGGGAATCCGAGCCGCCCGGGAAGGCGACACCGCGGGGCGCGGGGTGGGGGCGGCCCCAGGTGTCCGGGCCCTGGCAGGGCCGGCTGTGCGCTCCCGGGGGTGGGGGTGGGGGTGGGGGTGGGGGACCCGGGTGGGGGACCCGGATCACCAGGGAGCATGCCGAACGCCCAGTCTCTGCCAGGCGCTCTCATTTAATTCTTCCCGCAAGGTGGGGGAAGACAAACCCTTGGATAACCTCGGCCACCTCCTGTCCCTGCTCAGCCACAGCCCCCCAGGGCCCCGTCCTCCCCTGGGGTAGAAGCCCAAGTCCTTCCAGAGGCCCACAAGGCCCTGCAGGACCGGCCCCAACTCCTTCCCGCCCTCCCCTCCTCCCGGTCTCCCCCTCCTCACAATGCACCCGCCAAAAGGGCCCCCCCCCCCCCCGCCTTTCCTCCAATGGGCCAGGCCCGGTCCTACCCCGGGGCCTTTGCACACGCTGTTCCTACTGCCTGGAATGCCATCTCTCAGTCACCCACTGGTTCCCCCCCTCACCTTCCTCTGCCACTTGATCAAATATTGCCTCCTCCTGCCACCTCGCAATCTCTTTCCCCAGATTCTTCCCCCTGGTGCTGAGCACCAGCTGACACACCAGCTGGCCGTCCCCACAACTGGAGCGTCAGCTTCGGGAGGCCGGCTGCTCTGACCTCTCTTTTCCCAGCCATATCCCGGGTGCCCAGTGCCTGGCCCGCAGCAGGCCTTCAAGCAGTCTTTGGCGAGGAAATGAAGGGACCTCCAGGTTACAGGTGGAAAAGCAGGGAAAGAGGGGCGCCCGGGCGGCTCAGTCGGCTGAGCGTCTGGCTTTGGCTCAGGTCATGATCTCACGGTTCCCGGGCTTGAGCCCCGTGCGGGGCTCTGTGCTGACAGCTCGGAGCCTGGAGCCCGTTCTGGATTCTGCCTCCCTCGCTCTCCGCCCCTCCCCCGCTCACGTTCTGTCTGTCTGTCTCTCTCTCTCTCTCGAAAATAAACGTTAAAAAAATAATTAAAAGAATAAAACATTTTTAAAACATTAAAAACAACAACAACAACAACCTCACAACACTCAGTGAGAGAACCAGGCACAAAAGGCCGCATAGTGTGTGATTCCATTTACGTGAAATGACCACAACAGACAAATCCACAGGCAAAAAGTGGACTCGCTTCTGCCAGGGGCTGCGGGAGGTGGGAGGGGGGTGGTGACTGCTGAGGGGTACAGGGTTTCTTTCTTTCTTTCTTTTTTTTTTTTTTAATGTTTATTTATTTATTTATTTATTTGGAGAGCCAGAGCGCAAGCAGGGGAGGGGCGGAGAGAGAGCGAGACACAGAATCCGAAGCAGGCTCCAGGCCCGGAGCTGTCGGCACAGAGCCTGACGTGGGGCCCGAAACTCACCAGCAGTGAGATCATGACCCGAGCCGAGGTCGGGCGCTCAACCCACTGAGCCACCCAGGCGCCCCAGGGTTTCTCTGGGGTGACGGAAATGTTTTCGAGTTCGAGCATGCTGCTGATTGCACAACTCTGTAAACGCACGAGAAACCACAGAATTGCACACTCTGAAACCTTGAAAAACCGAGGAAACCCCCCCTCCCCAAAACGGTACTCTTTTCGGAAGACATACTTAGGGGCTAACAGTAGAGCAAGAACCGCCCGGCAGACTGCAAATTCCGGGTGGGCGTACCTGGGCCAAGAGGAGGTGGGACCAGGGACCTGGGCTGGGGAGGTGACGTTATCTGGTTGTGTCGGTCTCCCGGGGCCGCCATAGCAAAGCACCACGAGCTGGGTGGCTTAACAGGGATGTACTCTCTCGGTTCCGGGGGCCCGAAGTGTGAAATCAGTTTATGGGCGAGGACCACGCTCTCCCCCCCGCCCCCCGCCAGTCCCCCACAGACCTCAGCAGAGCCCTCCCCTGTGCCCCAGCTTCTGGTGGTGGCCGGACCTTTCCAGCGCTTTTTGGCAGCTGTATTTTTCCCATTTCTGCCTCGGTGGTCACGTGGCCGTCTCCCAAGTCTGTGTCCGAATCTTCATCTTCTTATAAGGACACCAGTCATATTGGCTCAGGGGTCCACCCTGCTCCAGGATGACCTCACCCTGACTAATTATATCTGCAACGACCCTATTTCCAAATAAGGTCACATGCTCAGGGCCCGGGGTGAGGGCTCCAGCATAGTTTTTGAGGGAACACGATTCGATCCACGATACGGGTGTTTGGTCAAATGCTCCTCCCGAAGTTTCGAGATGCCTTCAATATTCCGTGACGCGAGCGGTCTCGGAGACGATCGCTCAGTGAGTCGGGCACAGAATCACCACGTGAGCCAGCAGCTTGACTCCCGGGGAGAAGCCCCGCGCGACGGCAGGCAGGCGATCAGACGCCCGAAGGCACACGGTCGCGGCAGGATTCACAACCGCCAAAGGGCGGAAACAACCCAAATGCCCATCAGCGGGTGAATGGACAACCGTGGGGGCTCCGTCCACACGCCGGGATGTTATTCAGCGGCGAACAGGAGGCCCGCTGCCCTGTGGACGCTCGGGGAGGGAACCGGACCCAAAAGGCCGCAGAGCACGTGACCCCATGTGTGAGAAACGTCCAGAACAGGCAAATCCAGACAGTTCAGTGGGTAGGTGGGGTTGCCAGGCGCTGGGGGAGGGCAGGTCCGGAACACGCACGGGGGCGTCCTGGGGGCCACGTCTTCTAGCCCCCACCTCTGCCCCCCAACACACACATACACGCAAAATCCACAAACCTGGAATTCAAATTCCACTTTTTATTTAAAAAGTCCCGATTGAGCAAAGGCAGAGGCTGCCTCCACATGGGCCCCTCAGCTGGATGAGGGAGGGCTGGCCGGTACCAGCCTCCCCGGCGCTGGGGTGCAGGAATCTGGGGGTGACAGGCAGGGGGCCCCGCCTGGAGTATAGGCTTGTCCCTGCTGCGCGCCCACGTGGGGGCGCTTGTGGGGAGCACCTGCTGGGAGTCCCAGTGTGTCAGCTGTGGGTTTTTCTCTCTCCTGTGTCCCAGGGCTCGGTCCTCAAGACCCGGTATAGTAGGTACATCCCTCCCCACATTGGATGTGCAAGCTGCCGTGGGCCCCCCCCCCCCGTGTCCTGGGCTACGCGGCCCGTGTGTGGTGTCCCCATGTCCCTGTAGTGTGACGTGCAAGGTGAGCAGGCCTTGCTGGGCCTCGGGGCTCTGGGTTCTAGATGTGCCTCGTACAGCAGGTGGTTTTCTGGGTTCGGGGTGCTGGGGAAGTTGAAAGCTAGAGGGAGGCTGTAGAAATTTAATTTGAGGGGGGCTGGAGCCCCCAAGGTGCAGGATTGGGCACGGCCCCAAAAGGTGGACCCCCAATCCTCCTCCATGGTGGGGAGAAGGGGCCGTGACCAGAGCTTGGTCTTCTCTGGATCCATGGGGCGGCGGATACCCTCATAGGTGCTCGCTGTGACGGGAAAGAGGGGGGGCGGGGACTCGTGATGGGGCCCCCCACCATTTATCAGCCCCGACTCCCATCGCAGGGGTCACTACAGGCCAGCCGCCAACCCTCAGCACTTCCAAACAGATGCCACGAAGGGGGCCTGGGGTCGAGCCCACCTAATCCAGGCAGCTGGGAGCCACCCCGAAAAGCCCACCGAGCGGCGCGGCTGTAGGAAGTCCTAGGCCCCCCTCCCCTCCCCCCCCCCCCCCCCACAGTGGATCTCATTGGCCAAGAGGAACGGGCATATCCCAGCCGGCAGTGCGAATAAGCTACCCGGTCTCATCAGCGCCCCACAGTGGTCCGACCACCGGCCCCTGGCACCGAACAAGCCCCACCTGGTAGCTTCCCTTGTGGCCGGTGGCCTCGGAATAAGATCCCACGGCCGGATCCCACCCGGCAGCGCCCACAGACTCCGGGAACCACGGTGGAGGGTGAGATCCAGTCATTTCCACGGGGCCCGCCAAGGCACGTCTAGCCCCAGGCAGCCCCCCAAGCCCCAGGCCGGACAGCCCCCCCTGGACTGAGCAGAGCCCCGGGACTCGCCCCGGCACACACCTGGCGACCTGGGCCAGGATCTCCTTGATGCGGACGATCAGCTTCTCGTGCTGGGCGGGGTCGCGCTCGATGGCGCCGTGCAGCCGAGCCATGTAGAAGTCCAGGGTGCCGAGAGTGGGCGTCTCGCCCGTGCCTGGAAAGAAGGGACTGGTCACGGGAGCCCAGCGCGGCAGTCCACGCAGGCGGGGATCCCCGGAAGCGGAGGTCAGAGAATGGGGGGGGGGGTCTGCAAGGGCGCGGCGCGTCAGTGGGGTCGGGTGGGGGATCAAGACGTCTAGACCCAGAAAGATCCAGGTCGGCTGAGGGAAGGGGTCAGAAAATGGAAAGTGGTGGGGCCGAGGTCGCGGTGGGGGAGGCGGGGACAAATTGGCGAGGAGGTAACCGAGGTCAACTCAGGCCAGAGCGTGGAAGGCCGGAGACGAGGTGGGCGGTGGGCGCGTGCTTTGCTCGGGAAGGGGAGGGGTCCTTCGGGGCCGGAGTTGAACGGCCGGGGGCGGGGTTGGCGGGTCGCGGGGGCGGGGCTCCAGGCCCGAAGCAGTTGGGGGCGGTGCCAGTGGGACCAGGGGGTGGGGCCGGCGGGGCGGGGTTCGGAAGATAAACGGTGTGGGCCAGGTGGGCCGGCGGGGGCGGGGCCAGGAGGTGGGGCCGGCGGGGCGGAGCTCGGAAGACAGAGGGTGTGGGCTGGGCGGCCCGGCGGGGCCGGGGGCGGGGCGGGGCCTCCGCACCCGGCACAGGCAGCGAGGCGAAGCTGGCGGTGAGCGCCTGGCGCACGGCCTGGAGCTGCTGCTGCAGCGCCAGCGTCCGCCGCTCCTCCAGCGCCAGCTCTTGCTCCAGGCGCTCGCGCGCGCTGCTCATGCTCTGCGTGTGCCTCTGCAGCACGGCGTTCTGCTCCTCGAAGGCCACGTTCATCTTGCGCAGGCGCCGCAGCTCTGCCTCCCGCGCTGCGGCGTGGGGGAGCCGGGTCAGAGCCTGGCGCTACCTCCCTTCCCTCTGCCGGGCCTTTGCCTTAGCTGTGTCCCCCCTGCCTGGCCGTCTGTCACTGCTCTGCCTCCAGCCCCACACCTCAGCTCCGGGGGTGGGGGCTGCGGGACGTAGGCACCTCGGCTTGGAGAGGTAGATTCCCCCCCCCCCCCCCCCCGGGGGCCTGCTACCTCCCGCCTGGGCCCACCCACTCTCCCAACACCCCCTTCCCCAAGAACCCCTGCTCAGTGCTCACCTTTGTTTTGGTCCAAGAACTCTTCAGTGAAGATGGGGACGTCGAAGGTGGAGAAGCCATCACAGTCCCCACCCTGGGATGACAGGACAAGGTGACGATTTTGGGGGAGAGGGCAGCCAAAACCCCTCTGGGACGTGCCTGAAGCTTGGGAGGGATTCCTCTGGCCATCTGGGTAACAACATTCCCAGGATGTGGCTGTCCCACCTCTGCCTGGAGGCGGGACACTCGCTTCCTCCGGTGAGTGTGAGCGGTTGGTTCTGGCTCACCCAGGGGTCTAAAGACCTCCAGACCTTTCTTGCCCAGGCACTGTCCTTGGAGGAGGGGCACTTACCTTGTGTCCGTTCAAGAGGGTATTCATGAGCCCAGAGCCCGAGTCTTCTAGTTGGGGAGGGAGGAGGGCAGGATCAGCTTGGCAGGTCTCTTCGGACCCCCCCCCCCCCCCCATTGCTTTGCAAGTGCCGTTCCCCCTGCCTGGGATACCCTCCTCCCCTCCCCGCGTTAGCCTTACTCATCCTGGGACAGGCTCCTGCCTGGGCCCCCCTGTGTCTGCGTACCCTCACGTCCGCATCGCCCGGCCCTGCTCACTCACAGCTGTCTGATTAGGGGGTCTCTCGTCTTGATGGGACGAGAGCCCCATGGAGGGCGGGGCGGTCTGCCCTGGTCGCCTGACTCAGAGCCCGGACCCAGCTGCCTGGGGGGCTGGGTCCCCTCGCACCTTTCTTGATCTTCTTTTCCTGAAGCTTCTCCGTGCACATCTTGTAGGCTTCTGACTGCTGGTAGGCGCGCAGCTCCTTCATGTACTGCTGCTTCTCCCGCTCGGCCTCATCCAGGTACCGCTGGGGGGGTGGGGGGGGGGCGGTAGGAGGCTCGGCCGGGCCCAGGGGCACGGGAGGCAGGCCTCCAAGGCCACACGCCATCTCCATCACTCAGCTCACCGTGCCCAACCTGCCCCTAGCTCCCTACCGCCCGCCTTTCGAGGGAAAACCTGGCTTCTCAGCCTGCTGCTCAGAGACCTCCCTCCTCCCCCCCCGGACTCCCGCCTTTATAAACCACTCCCTGCCTTCTGACCGCAGCCTCCCATCCGTGGGCTGGACTGCCCTCCCGCACCCATTCTGCTTGTTGAAATCCCACTTAGACGGTGCAAACCGGTGGTGCTTTTTGTTCCCGTGATGTTGTGGCAACTTTCAGTTAATTACCAGGATTTGAAGTTCGGAAGGTATCGCATAAGACTCCAGCCCCCACCCCTGCTTCTTTAGACATATCCACGTTAGTTATTGACTTTCCGTCTCTTCTTGCCACCCTCCCCTGCTCGCTTCAGCATGCTGGGGAGAGCTCATGGGTGGTCAACTCTCAGGCAGAAGCAAGGGCCCAACAAAGCAAGGGTCCTTTGGGGGGTGGGGTGGCTTCAGCAGTGTCCAGCGGGTCGGGGTGAAGGTCAGTGGTCCTGGGCCAGCCCCCTCCGCCGCCCCCCGCCGTCCCACCTGCTTCTCTGCAGGCTGCAGCTTGCTCCACTCGGCACCCAGCATCTTGGTGATCTCGGGAAAGGGCAGATCCGGGTGGCGGGTGCGGATCTGCTCGCGCCGCTCGTTCAGGAAGCGCACGTAGCCGGTGACTGGTGCCTTGGGCCCATTCGGCAGTATCTTCTTTCGCTTCTTGCCCTTGGGCCACCCGCGCTTCTTCACCGGCTGCAGAACCGCACGGCGCCGTTGGGAGGGGCCTGAAGGGCTGGGGCAGGGCTAGAGGGATGGGCGGGGCCTATCCAAGGAGAGAGGGCCCGGGGGTATGGCCTGGTGAAGGGTCAGGTTTGGGAGAGGCGGGGAGGGGGGGTTCGGGGAGCGCCGGCCGGGGGTGAGGGATCGGAGGGACGGGGCACGTGGCATCTGCAACGGGGTTAGGCCCAGGGATGGGGTGGGCTTGTGGGTGTGGTCTCTGGCCTGGGCGTGGCTTCTGTGCTGGAGCAAAGGCCCATAGGACGATGGGAAGGTGCCTCCCACAGGGCAGTGGGCGGAGCCGTATTGGGCGACGGGCGGGGCCCGGACCTAGTGACTGAGGATCCCCTTGGGGGCGTGGCATGCGGCACGGGGCGGGGGGGTCTCAGATCTGGGAGGAAAATCTGGGCTGTGGGCGGAGCCACAGCGAATTCAAATCTGGCCCGGGGTGGAGCTTCCAGGCGGTGGGCGAGACCCAGGGCCTCCCCCCATCACGGTGCAGGGACTCTCACCTCCTCTTCGTGGGACCCCTTCTCGCCGGCCCGGGGGCCCTCGCCGCGCTCTTGCTTGACAGCCACCACGAAGCCCCCGTGCTGTCCCGGAGCCTTGCCGCCCGCCGGCCTGGAGCCACGGGATGCCAGGGTCACCCCCACCCTCACCTCCACCCCCGACCGCGGAGCTGGCACTGAGGGGGCCTGAGTCCTGGGGGCAGGCGTCCGGCGGGGTCATTATTCGCGGGACGGGGCAGGAGCACGAGAGGGGCGGCAGAGACCCCTGGGAGGGGCTGGGCCGGGGAGTGGCAGGGGTGGGTGGGGGAAGAGGCCGGCGGGGACCCACCGGGGAGGTCCTGACCCGGGTGTGTGTGGGGGGAGTCAAGACCCTGGGGGACGGGGGTCCAGGAGTTCCGACAGGGCGGGCGGGGGCTGGGCTGCAGCCCCGAGTGGGCTGGGGGAGGGGATGTCGCACTCACGCGGCGGCCGCGCCGGGCTGCTTGGAGCCGTGGGACATGGCCGCTCCCGGCCCCACCTGGAAGGCAGACGCGTGGCCGAGTGAGGGGCGCCCGAGTCGCCGACGGCGGGGGAGCCCCCCGGAATGCCGGGCCCGGGGCGTTTGGTGGGGGGGGGGGCCGGATCCAGGGGCGGGGAGGCCCTCGAGGGCGGGCGCCCCGGGGATCCTTTGTTGGGCGATGGTCCCCCGGAAGGCCCGGGCCCACCCTCCTCCAGTCCGAGGGGGGCCTCTCCCCAGCCCCAGGACCCCCGCGCCCCCACCCCCTCGCAGGGCCCAGAGTTCCGCGGCTGTTTTCACCTCCAAAGAAACTTTCCCGGACCTCTCCGCTGCTACGACGCTCCAACCAACCGCCCCGAGCCCGCCCCTGCCGCTCGCCCCGCCTCGGGCATGCTAATGCAGCCTCTTCGAGTTGTCGGATTGGGTGCAGTCTTTCCCTGGGGTGTGACCATGCAGATGAGGGTTGGCGCGCCGGTCGGCGATTGGCTGGGGTAGTCGCCGGGCCGCGTGGGAGGTGGAGAGGGAAGACTGCGGGCGGGTGCGTCAAGTTCGGCTGCGCTCGGCCGCTCTCGGAGCCAATCAGGGCGCTTTGAGGCCTCGCAGGGCGGAGCCCCTTAAAGGGCTAGTAGGCGCGGCTCGGGTTCCTCCTCTCCCGGTGAAGGCGAGACTCCCCGCCCCTGCGGGATCCCGGACCTGCCGGGCCGGATCGGGCCCCTCCCTAGTTGTCATGGAGACAGCGGCAGGTTGCTAGGGAAAGGGTTAAGGTCCTTCCCGGCAGCCCCCTGCCTCAGGACCAGGTGGGACCTGTTCTCAGTGTCTTGCAAACCTGGCGGGCAAGTCAGCTTTCCGTTCCCCGAACTTAGGGCCTCCGGAGTCCAGCTGCGCCTTGTCCTGCCCTGAGCCAGCAGGGGCTGCTCTCCCCGCCTCCCGGGGACGTGCGCGGCTTTCCCTCCTGTGCGATGGGGACCTTGCACGATGGTTAGGACCAGGAGGCTGGGACAGGAAGGCTGCAAGAACCTCGTTAACATGGAGGGGCAGGAGGCTCTGCTCTGGGATTTTGGGGGCCCCCAGGCGGCAGCGTGGTCTTATGGTCTGCCTGGGACTGCCCTACTCCCGCGATGACAGTTGGGGTCACTGGTTGTGCACCACGTCCTATTAGACCTCACACACCTTGCCCACATCACCTCCCTGCCGTCATCCGCCTCCTCCGTCGGCCTCCTTGCTGCTCCTCAAACACAGACATGTCCGTTTCACTCATTCCCACCTCTGGGCCTTTGCACCTGCTGTGCCCTTCCTCCAGGTTATCGGCCAGGCTCACGGCTTGGTCTCCTTCAGGTCTTTGCTAAAATGTCACCTTCTCGATGAGGTTTCCCCCGTACACCCTGTCTTATTTTTTCTCCACACGTTTGTTTCCTCTGCTACAGCACAACAAAAGAAAAAAAATTTAAGCTTTATTTGCTTATCTAAGTAATCTCTACCCCCAGTGTGGGGCTCGAACTCACCACCTGGAGATCAAGAGTCAGCTGCTCTGTGACTGAGCCAGCCAGGGGCCCCTGAAGAACAAAAATTGAACGGAATGAATTTGAAGAGCTAATTGGCTTTATTAAGGGATTTGCGAATGGGGCTCAAAGAGTTGTACAAAATGGAAGGTTTCTATGGGAAGCAGGGTGGGGCAAGGAGGTTCTTAGCAAAAGAAAAGAAAGGATTGTCTCACGCAAGGTCACTTCTCTAAGCAGGAAGTCTTATTATGCAGATTATCTCATTCTTTGAGGTGCAGAGGGCCCAGGAGACAAATTACCTACTTGGTGCTTATGAGAAAGTTCCCGACTGACCCTTTAAGACTTAACGTTTCTGGGGCAACTGCTGTTAGGTTAGGTATGAAGCTGCACGTCGTGACTTGGCCTAAGTGGCTCTTTTAGGGGCAGGTGGTTTTATTTTTTTAATTTTTTTTTAAACGTTTATTTATTTTTGAGACAGAGAGAGAGAGAGAGAGAGAGAGCATGAACGGGGGAGGGGCAGAGAGAGAGGGAGACACAGAATGTGAAACAGGCTCCAGGCTCCGAGCAGTCAGCCCAGAGCCCGACGCGGGGCTCGAGCTCACGGACCGCGAGATCCTGACCTGAGCCGAAGTCGGATGCTCAACCGACTGAGCCACCCAGGCACCCCAGGAGCAGGTGGTTTTTAAGGCTTCCAACCCCTAGCGCAGTGTCCCTATGGGCTGCTGGCTACATACTTGCTGAATACACAAAGGAGTGAATGCAGAAAATTTCAAGCGCTTGGAAAAGAGCCTGGCAACGCCTCGAAACACTAAATAAACATGAAGGTCCCACGCGATCCGGAAACCCCATTCTTAGGGATCCGCCCAAGAGAATCGAAAACGCCCGTCCACACAGAAACGTGTACGCGGATGTTCACAGCAGCATGATTCGCAGCAGCCGAGAAGTAGAAACAGCCCAAGTGTCCCATCCAATGGGTAAACAGATAGACAAAATGTGGTCCCTTCGTTCAATAGACTATTAGCAGCCATAAAAAGGAATAAATTGCTGACTCACGCTACGACAAGGGTGAACTTTGAAAACATGATGCTCTGTGAAAGACGCCAGCCACAAAAGACCACAAGTGTGTGGCTCCATTCATACGAAATGTCCAGAACAGGCAGCTTCACAGAGAGGGGAAGTGAGTGGTTGCCTGGGGCTGGGGAATGAGTGGGGAGGGCGGGGGGGGGGGGGGGGGGGGGGGGCGGGGCGGAGGGACTGCTTAATGGGCGCGGAGTTTCTTCGGCGTGATCAAAATGTTCTAAGATTAGCCCGCAGTGCTGGTGGCATAGCTATAAATATACTAAAAACTACGGAATTGCACACCTTAAATGGATGCATTATATGGCACGTGAATTAAATCTCAGTAAATCTGTTTTCCTACGAGGCAGCCCAGGGTCGAGTAAGAGGACCGCGCCCTGGAATTTTGACAGACCCGGACTCCATCCAGCCCCTGCTGTTGCTTCGTCGGTCACCCTTGCCTCTCACCGCTCGGCTAGAAACAATCCAGGTGACAAGTCCACGCTGGAAGGCGGGGGAAGCCGCGCCCTCCAAGCCCCGCCCCCTCGGGCTTGAGTGGCCTGCGTTGCCTTGGAAACTGTCTTCCCCACTCCCAAGGTACCACCTGAGGAAATCCGGGGCGGGGGTCTTCTGGTCCATCGAAAAGCAATGAACTGGTTTTTTTTTTTTTTTTTTTTTTAACGTTTATTTATTTTTGGGACAGAGAGAGACAGAGCATGAACGGGGGAGGGGCAGAGAGAGAGAGGGAGACACAGAATCGGAAGCAGGCTCCAGGCTCTGAGCCATCAGCCCAGAGCCCGACGCGGGGCTCGAACTCACGGACCGCGAGATCGTGACCTGAGCTGAAGTCGGACGCTCAACCGACTGAGCCACCCAGGCACCCCAGCAATGAAGTGTTTTGAGGTCGATTTTGAGGGCAATCTGCAGCTCCTTGGCATCGAGAAAAAAAACAAAAACAAAAACAAACAAAACATCTCGTGGCACGGACATTTTCTGGAAAAAATTACAAAAGCGTCTTCGGTCCAATCTGCAGTGGATTCAGTCCATTTCATGCGATCCACACGCCCCCACACCCCCCAACAAGCGACGTCTGCGAGTAAGCAGCCTTTATCCGATTCGACTTGACATCCTGCGTGCATTTCAAGAGCAGATCCTTTCAGCCCCCAAACTACGAATCGTTTTTTCTTTTTCTTCTTTTGCGTAGCCTCCACACCCAACATGGGGGCTTGAACTCACGACCTCGGGATCAAGAGGCGCGCGCTCCACCGCCAGAGCCAGCCAGGCGCGCCCCCTTGCTTTTTCTTAGCAACATAAAGGCCTCTCAATACCCAGCTCGCGGGAAAACCAGCAGCCACGGCTGCCGAAAGTCGTAAATTGCGTGCGTTCCTTTCTCTGGCCTCCATTTCTGCGTTTCATGGAGAAATTTGTGTCGTCGGAGGCCAGGAAGAGAATCCCAACCTGCAGACCTGGAAATACAAGATCCATTAAGGATGGCTTAAGCTTCTTTGTTTTTGAAATTAATCTTACGATGCAAATAACGTGGAAATCCGTTTCGTTTGCACAGAAGTAAAGTCTGTGTAGTTAAGGCCGCCGCACGTCCACCATATTCCCCATTATCAGCTTGTTACGCTTCTTGCTAAAACTTTTCCTACACACACACACACACACACACATGCACAGAGTGATCGTTTTCTAGGACGTGCACCAGCAAAGCACCACAAACCGGGGCCTTGAACTACTGTGAACGTATCGCCTCACACTTCTGGGGCCTAGAAGTCCAATGTCAAGGACTGGATCAGGGCTGGTTGCTTCTGAGGCCCTGAGGGAGAATGTGCCACAGGCCCTCCGGCTTCCGGGGGGGTCACGGGCCATCTTTGGTGTTCCTTGGCTTAATCAGGTGCCACCCCGATCTCTTTGCCTTCCTTGTCACCTGGCTTCGCCCCGTGTGTCTGTGTCCGGATTTCCCTTTTCAGTGGGTCACTACTGCCCTATACCCGTGTGACGTCATCTGAACTCAGCATGTCTGCGATGACCCTGTGGGCACATGAGGTCTCGCGTTCCAAGGTCCTGGGGAGTTAGGACTTCCACCCACGAATTTGCGTTTGTGGGGGGAAACACAATGCCAGACACAACACACACACACACACACACACACACACACACACCACACACACACGTACACGTGTATGTTTCTGTGCCAACGTGAGGCCACATCTTGTGTTGAATGATCGCACCGCCACCGTGCTGAAGACGTAAACATCAGCCTGCCACTTGGCGCTTTCGCTCCGTCACCTGCCCCTGCGTGGCCGGGTGCCCTGCGTGGTCCCGCATTCCGAGGGGCCACCACGGTCTAAGCAGCCCTGGCTGATGCTGTGACAGCCCTCGCTGCTGTCTGGGGCCCGTGGACTGCTTTTCCGGGGCACGTAGGAAGACACAGAAGAATCAAGAATGCGGTTCGCGCTCTCTCAGGACATCCCAGCCCTCCTCGGGCTTGTTTAGGGACAAATTTAACACAGGGGGCTGCTGGGAAGGACAAAGAAGGGATGAGGACACACAGGTCATAGCTGCTGGAAAGAAGGGGTGTGGGGGCTGGGGTCTCAAACCTCTGAGGAGGGGGCACCCCCCACCCCCCCGGCTGCTGCTGGACCCTCCGAAGCTCCGGGAGGTGGCCCTGAGCCCTTCATGTGTGGCTTGAGCAATTTACAAACTCTCTGAGCCTCAGTCTGCCTCTCTGTGAAGTGGGATAACTGAGTCTACCCCCCAGGAGGTCTTTGTAAGGGTTTAATGAGTTTAACTAATGTTCTCCCTCAGGGGCGCCTGGGTGGCTTCGCCCCTTGACCTTGTGACTTCGGCTCAGGTCATGATCTCAAGGTTTGTGGGTTCGAGCCCCACGTCCGGCTCTGTGCTGACAGCTGGGAGCCTGGATCCTGCTTCGGATTCTGTGTCTCCCTCACTCTCTGCCCCTCCCCCACTCACACTCTGTCTCTCTCTCTCTCTCAAATGAATAAACATTAAAAGAATGTATAACTAATGTTCTCCCTCAGAACCGGGCCGGGCTGCTCATTGTGACTGCAAGCGTTTGCTGGTTTTGTCCATGCAGCTTCAGACCCCTGTTGCAGAGAATTTTCTAGTACAGTGAGCGGTTGCCACCCAGGGTAACTGAGGGAGACATTGGGCAAAGCCTAGACACATTTTTGGTTGTAGCAACGTGGAGGGGGCCTGAGTCTGCTCCTGTGCTGGGATGCACAGGACAGCCCCCCCCCCCCCCCCCCCCCCCCGCCATCGCCACAAAGAATGATCTGGTGCCCTGTGTCAGCAGTGCCTGGGCTGGGAAACCCTGTTCTGCGGGCCGAATCCTCACCTGTCTAATCTCCCCTAACCCTATTCAGCAGTGCTGCTGTCATGCCCATTACAAAGAGGGAAACTGAGGCTCGGGGGATTGCCTGAGGCTGCCTGGGCCCCCCAAGCCACCCCAGGAATCTAAGGAAGTTCCTGGCTGTTTCCCTGGGTTCTAGGAGCCCTCCCTCCCCTTCCTTCCGCCTCTCCCCTCTTCTCCCCACCCCTACTCCCAGTCCTCCTGGGCTGGGTCTGAGGGAGGATCAAAGCAAACCCCTCTTCCTACTGGGGCCACGGGGACATCCGATCTCCAGCAGGGGCTGGGGGGCAGCTGGGGGTGCTCCGGGGACATCAAAGCCTGTCTGGATCTCTCCTGACCCCAAGTCTGTCTCTGTCCCATCCTGAGGGCAAGGCATTCCACTCTCCCTCACATCCTCCCTCTTGGGCAGGACCTTCTCTGATCTTCCTGGCAAATCTGACCCCCCACTCTTATGGGGGGGCAGGCATGTGTGCCCTCCACTGGTTTGCCAACCCCTGGAGCTGAGGCCCACTTTGGAGTAGACTGCCCAGTCCCCGCCCTCGTACAGCTTTTTATCTGACCCTCCCACCTCCTCTCGGAACCCTACGTGGCTCCCCAGGGACCTGGAAGTAAAAGCCAGACATTTGTCTGTCCTTCTGCCAACCCCCCACCCCCTCCTCCGTGGTGCATCTGCCGGAAGGGCTGCTGGGGGACGATCCCTGTGGGTTCCTGACCCACGCAGGAGGCTGGTAAGCGTATCTTCAGGTGGGTCCTCCCGGGCCAGTGCAGAAAGGACTCAAAGATGCTCAGGGCGCCCGGGTGGCTCAGCCGGTCAAGCGTCCGACTTCAGCTCGGGTCATGATCTCACAGTCCGTGGGTTCGAGCCCCGCGTCGGGCTCCGTGCTGACAGCTCGGAGCCGGGAGCCTGCTTCGGATTCTGGGTCTCCCTCTCTCTCTGCCCCTCCCCAACTAGCGCTCTGTCTCTGCCTCTCAAAAAATGAAATAAAAACGTTAAAAAAAAAATGTAAAAAAAGAACTCAAAGATGCTGGAGATCACGCGGGGCCCAGTTTGGATCCTGAGTCTGCCTCTTGTGAGCTGTGTGCCCTCTGGCAAGGACTTCTGTGAAAGCCTGTTTTCCCTGGAAAAATGGGCCAGAGGTACTATGAGATCTCCTGGGGAGGTGGGAAGAATGGAGAGGAGAAACGTGAATACAAAATGTAGGTGGGGGGCGGCCTGGCGGGCTCAGTCCTTAGAGCAAGAGACTCTTGGTCGTGAGTTTGAGCCCCACGGTGGGTTGGGGGGACAGATTACTTAAATAAAACCTGAACAGATATTTATTTTTATTTATTAAAAAAAATTTTTTTAACGTTTATTCATTTTTTTTTAAATTTTTTTTTTCAACGTTTATTTATTTTTGGGACAGAGAGAGACACAGCATGAACGGGGGAGGGGCAGAGAGAGAGGGAGACACAGAATCGGAAACAGGCTCCAGGCTCTGAGCCATTAGCCCAGAGCCCGACTCGGGGCTCGAACTCACAGACCGCGAGATCATGACCTGAGCCAAAGTCGGACGTTCAACCGACTGAGCCACCCAGGCGCCCCTTTAAAACCTTAGCAAATATTTTAAAAGCTGAGGTGAGTATTTTACAAGCCCCGTAAAGCTGAGTGAGCAGGAGTTTCTTCAGGTGTTCTTTTACACCCCCAGGGAACACAGAAGGGGAGCTTGCCCACACGAAGGAAAGAATTCAGATTCTTGTCTCTCCTTATCATCTATCTCCTCCACATCGGTGACCTCAACCTCTTATCTCCCCGCTCCCTGCTAGTTTACCTCTTTTTTTTAAATTTTTTTTTTCAACGGTTTATTTATTTTTGAGACAGAGAGAGACAGAGCATGAACGGGGGAGGGGCAGAGAGAGAGGGAGACACAGAATCGGAACAGGCTCCAGGCTCTGAGCCATCAGCCCAGAGCCCGACGCGGGGCTCGAACTCCCGGACCGCGAGATCGTGACCTGGCTGAAGTCGGACGCTTAACCGACTGCGCCACCCAGGCGCCCCCCTGCTAGTTTACCTCTTGAGTCCCCATTGCCCCCTCCACACCCACTTTCCAGGCCCCTTTTCATAAAAATGTGGGTATTGCCGTGGGTGGTCTGGGCTGGGACCTCCTTGGGCTGCCTGAGCCTCTGGTTTGTCAGTGGGTTGCGGTCTGTTTCCCGGTTTCTGTCTACACTTCTGAATCTCTGCCTTCGCACGCCCACCAATCATTGGACAGATATTTCTTTTAAGTTTTTATTTATTTATTTTTAAGAGAGAGAGAGAGAGAGAGAGAGAGAGAGAGAGAGAGAACAAGCAGGGGAGGGGGAGGGGCAGAGAGAGAGGAGACTCAGAATCCGAAGCAGGCTCCAGGCTCTGAGCTGTCAGCACAGAGCCCGACGCGGGGCTCGAACTCCCGAACCTGTGAGATCATGACCTGAGCTGAAGTCGGTCACTTAACCCGCTGAGCCCCCCCGGGCGCCCCATGGACAGATATTTCTTGGGCTCCTCTTATGGGCTGGGCATTCCTGGAGACAACACAGTGACTAACCCAGTCCCTGCCTTCATGGGGATCAGAGTTCAGTGGGGGACCCAGCGACAGCGGGGGTGGGGGGGGGAGTGAGGGAAAGCAGATATCAGGGTTGTGATGTGGGCCAGTGCAGAGTACTGTATAATGACAGGGGAGGAAAGGGTGATGAGTAGACCTTCCGAGACTATTAAGAGCTAACAATGATATCCCTTGAAAAATATTTTATGTATTTATTTCTTTTAAGTAATCTCTACACCCAGCGTGGGACTGGAACTCAGGACCCTGAGATCGAGTCACGCTCTCTACCAACTGAGCCAGCCAGGGCCCCTTATATCACTTACAATTTTTTAGGGGCACCTGGGTGGCTCAGTCAGTTAAGAGTTCAACTTTGGCTCAGGTCATGATCTCACGGTTGGTGGGTTCGAGCCCCCCCCCCCCCCCGCCCGTCAGGCTCTATGCTGACAGCTCGGAGCCTGGAGTCTGCTTTGGATTCTGTGTCTCCCTCTCTCTCTACCCCTCCCCTGGTCGCGCACCGTGTGTGTGTGTGTGTGTGTGTGTGTGTGTGTGTGTGTGTGTGTGTGTGTGTGTGTGTCTTTTTCAAATATTCTGTGTCTCCTTCTCTCTCTGCCTCTCCAGGAAGACCCAGAATCCGAATCAGACTCAGGCTCCGAGGTGTCAGCACAGAGGCGGAAGGGAACTTGAACCCAAGGACCGGGGAGATCATGACCTGAGCCAAAGTAGGAAGCTTACTGGACTGAACGACCCAGGCGCTACGCACCGCCGCCCCCCCCCCCCCTATAACTTTTAATGCGCATTATACCCATTCCAGATCTGGGGAGACTGAGGCTCTCCAGAGTTAAAGGCTGGAACAGCCAGGAGGGAGTGGGGTTTCTGGCTGGAGTGCAGGTGTTCAACCCCCGCCGGAGGGGCCCTGGGGGCGCGGGGGCACAACAGCACCCAACGCTTGGGGGAACTTGAAACCGCTTGGGTGGTGACCCAGTCGTGGGAGGGCGGTTGGGGGAGGGTGGGGAGGGGTTGCAGGCACCTGACTCCCTGAGCCCCCGGGGCACGCCCGCTCCGTTCTCTGGGCCTGTGTGAAATGGGAGACACTCGCTTCGCTTCCCTCCAGGCTTGGGTGAGAAAACCCACGTGGGCCGTTTGGCACAGCCGGCGCTCATTAAACACCAGCTGGTGTTATTATGATGATTATCCCCATTATTATCCTTAATAACTAATTAATTAGAACGAATGCGTCCTCTCCGCGTCCGACTGGGTCTCTCCGGGTCGGGAAGTCACCGGACCCCGAGGAGGGGCGAGCTCAGACTCAGAATTCTCCCCCATCTCCCGCGCCCCCAGCCCGCCCCCTCCCGGCCCACACGGTAGGCCGCGTAGCGCTGCCGCCAGGCGAGGGGGGCGCCGGCCTGAAGGCAGGGGTCCGGGCGTGGGCGCTCCCGTGTCGCCGCCCACGTGCGTGGGGGTCCCTCTCACCCGAGGGCGAACCGCCCGGCGCTAGGACCGTCTCAGCCCGTCGGCGCCCGGCACGGAGGCCGAACGCGCCCCGAGGCCACGCCCCTCTCTCTGGTTATTGGCTTCCGGGTCCCGGCGCGCGGCCCCGATTGGTGGAGGCGGCCGTCAGCCTGCCCCGCCCCGCCCCGACCAGGCCTTAATTTTGGGCTCGGGGCTCGGCGGCCGCCTGCGCGCGCCGCGGGGCGGACTTGGGCGGCGGCGCGGGGAGAGCGGGGCGTCTGCCGCGCGCCCGACCGCCCGGCCGGAGTCCGGGGCGCGGCCATGGGCCCGGGGCCCCCAGCAGCCGGAGCGGGGGCGCCCCCACGGCCACTGTCCCTGGCCGCTCGGCTGAGCTACGCCGTGGGCCACTTCCTCAACGACCTGTGCGCGTCCATGTGGTTCACTTACCTGCTGCTCTACCTGCACTCGGTGCGCGCTTACAGCTCCCGCGGCGCGGGCCTGCTGCTGCTGCTCGGCCAGGTGGCCGACGGGCTGTGTACGCCCCTCGTGGGCTACGAGGCCGACCGCGCCGCCGGCCGCTGCGCCCGCTACGGCCCTCGGAAGGCTTGGCACCTGGTCGGTAAGTCTCGGCTGAGCCTCCCCCGTCTGACTGCCCGCCGGCTCGAGCCTCCCCCGTCGGACTGCCTGCCCCGGGGCCCGAGCCTCCCTCCTGTGCCCGCCTGCCCTAGGCCTGAACCTCCCGCGTCCAGTACTTTCCCCCGTCCATGAGCCTCCCCCATCTGTCTGCTTAGCTGCCCTGTACTCCTTCTGTCTGCCATCTGACCGCTCATGTGACCCTCCGGTGTCACTTCCCTTTGTCTTTCTCTCTGACCCCCGTGGGCACCCTGAACGCTCTGCCTGCCTAGTGCCACCTCTGTCGCTCTGCCTGGTCTGGCTTCTCTATTTGTCTGGGTGACCACCCAGGACAACTCGGTGTGAGTGGGGGGTCAGGCTGCCTAGACGCCCCCCCTCTGTCAGTCTGTCCGTTTCTCCGGTGCACCTCTGCCCATCGTCTGCCCCGGCTCGGGCAGCCTGGTGCTTGGGAGGTCTGAGGGTGCTGTCCCCGAGCCAAGACTTGGGGGCAGGTGAGACCAAGGAGTCAGGGGTCTGTGTCTGTCTGGCTGAGGGGGCTGGGGTCTGCGGGGCCAACAGGGTGGGGCTCTGGGGGACCTGTCAGAACACCTGTGTTGGTGAGGGGGTGGAGGCAGGTGCCCCGGAGCTGGGGTGTCCCGCCCCGTGCACACCCTTGATAAGGCCGGCCTCCCAGCATCCCTTCTGTGCCGCCGTGGACCCTGGGCCTTGAGATTAGCCCCCGCCGCTTTCTCTGCCCACCTCCCCCTGGCACGGGTGCCTCCCGGCACTTGGGGCCCGCCGGGCGTTTCGGGAGGCAGGCACAGGAATCCTGCCCTGCGAATTCCGGGCGGCAGCTTTCTAGAAGCTAGGAGGGGCCGGCTGATGTCTCCTTGCCCTTGGGAACAGTGACCGAGGAGGCAGTGACTTGCCCTGGGCCCTCGTGAGTGCTGTTTTTGCCAGGTGCAGCAGATCTCCAAGCGGCCGGAGGTCGGGATTCTCGGGCGCCGAGGACACCCAGGCTGCCCTGGGGTCACTTTAGACTGTAGCGGCCGGGGAGGGGAGCAGGGAGACACGGGAGACTCAGACTGGTGCTCCCCTCTGAAAAGCGGACGGGAAAGGTGCTCCTCTTTGGGCCCGTGCGGGGATTGCTTGCAGAGTCTGAGAGCCCGGCCTCAAACGCAGTTCTGTTCAGGTCAACTCCTTGACGAGCAAACGCGATAGTTCCTAGGCCTGACAGGTGACAGATACGTGGGTGTGGGGGTCTTCTCCCTGGGCCGACAGGGGAGCCACCCCTGGGGAGCCGGAAGCAGCCATGGGAAGGGGTCCCCGGGAGCGCACGCTGTTAGCAGCCTGATTCTGCGCCCCTTTCGTAGGTGGGAGGCCTGGGGTTCAGTGAGGCTCCCACCAGACCCCAGAGGAAGAATCGGCATCCCCTCCCCCCTGCAAAGGTTAGGCACCTTTATAAATAAAGAGCCGGCTTTGTGTTTATGTACAACCGGCCTGGGGGCTACGCACCCCTACGAGGCACCACGGCCTCCACCTGCACCCCTTCCCCTTGTCCACCGCAGGGTGAGCGTGTGGGGAGACCCAGGAGGATCTGAGAGGAAGCCGAGGCAGCCCCTCTTGAGGCCTGATAAGGGGACCTGAGTGAAAGTCACCTTGGCAACCCTCCCCACTTCTCTTTTTTTCTTTTTTTTTTTTGCCGCTGAGCCTGTGGCCGGTGGTGATGGATTCACTTTTTCCCTTAACAAGCTCTCTGGGCTTCCCCCAGCCCCGAGAGGATACAGCCAGACAGGGGATGATTCTCCGTGGGGTCCACGCTGGGGCATGTGGGTGGACTAGGTTTCATAAGGGAGAAGCAGAGCTTTGAAGGAAGGGACATTAGCTTTGGGGGTTTGAAGGGTGGATAGGAGTGTGTGTGCGCGTGCATTCCGGCCGGTTGAGACAGCTGTGCAAATGTGACCTACCACAGTTTTAAAAAAGCTCACGAGGCAGGTTTTGCACGTTAATCTTTTTTATTTTTTAATGTTTCTTTTTGAGAGTGAGTGAGACAGAGCACAAGTTGGGGGCGGGGGGCAAAGAGAGAGGGGGACACAGAATCCGAAGCAGGCTCCAGGCTCCGAGCCATCAGCACAGAGCCTGACGCGGGACTCGAACCCACGAACCGTGAGATCATGAGCTGAGCTGAGCTGAAGTCGGACACTCAACCCACTGAGCCACCCGGGTGCCCCTTGCATGTTAACTCATGCTGACTTTGAGAGGCAGATATTTTTGCTATCTCCGCTTTCTGGAAACTGAGGCCCCAGGTCCCTTGCCCAAGGTCCCCCAGCCAGGCAGCCTCGTCCAGACAATGGTTAACCTGGCCTGGCCGGCTCCAGGGCGGGTTCTGGCCAGGGCGGCGCATTCTTCTGACCAGAGTGTACGGTTTGTGCCTGGGCCCTGCGGGGGCCTCCAGGGCCCCAGCGCCCCCAGGAATCGGATCGGGATGCCCCGCCCACGCACCAGTTCCAGAGAAATAGCAAGGAAAGGTGGTTTTGGTTTCATTTCCCCATCCCCGGGACTGCGGACGTGGGCCCCGCGTCGGGGCGTGAGGTCCAGAGCCTCGGGGGAGGAGGGAAGGCCAGCTGCTGGGCCCAGCGGGGAGGTGGGGGAGAGGGCCCTGAGCTGGAGGGAGGGAGCAGCTCGGGGGCGGGCAGCAGGCTGGGTTCTCGGCTCTGCGGCTCACACGATGGACCTGCGTCCTCGGCTGGAAAATGGGGATGGCGGTAACACCCACCTCTTCAGGCTGTAAATTGGTGGCATTATTAATATTATCACTTAGTCACTCAAAAGGTCTGTACCGGGCTCCGTGCTGGCGGGCCAGGCCCACACAAGTGACCCAGAGAGACCTGTCGTCTGCCCTCCCAGAGCCTGGTCTGGCGGGGGAGGCAGGCAGGAGACAAGCAGAGACAGAAACATCCGTGTGTGTGCTAAGGCACATGAGAGGGAAGCCGTGTCCAGACGGGCTGCGTCGAGGCGGGGACGGGACGGCCGGTGACTGGGTCGGCCAGGGAGAGCTTTTCTGAGGAGGTGGCGTTTGAGTTGAGTACTGAGGGACGAAAAGGACTCGGCCTTGCTGGGACGGTGTGAGGGAATAGCATTCCACGCGGCAGCGCGACCTGTGCAAAGGCCCTGGGGTAGCACGGAGCCTGGCGTGCGGGGGCAGGGAGGAGGCCCGTTGTGGCTGGGGCAGAGGGGGCAGGGCCGGTCCCGCAGGGCCTGTTGGCTGCCCTTGAGGACCTGGGCTTGTTCTGAGGTATCGGGCTTTTTTCCAGGAAGAGGCCAGGCCTCCTCCTGAGCTGATGGGGACACTGGGGCTCAGGGAGGGCAGGGTCCAGTGTAGCCTCACCCGGCGTCCCCTGGCCTTCTGACGGCTGGTAGCCCCGTGGGCCGCTTGGTAGGAGCTGGGGGAGGAAAAGGCCCTACCGGGCGAGGCAGGAGGGGGAAGTTGGGGGCATAAATGGCGTGTCCGGTGGGCAGTGGCGCCCTTTCAACCTGCCGACCCGCGGCTCCTCTCATTCCCTCTGCACCCCTCCCCCCCCATCCCCTGCCCTGTCACCCTGGGGAGCCCGAGGCTGGCGTGGGGAGGCCTCGTCCTTGTCCTTTCCTAACACTTGGCTGGAGGTCCTGGCCCTGCCCTTGTACTCGCTATAGCACGTGACCTCACGTGCCTCAGTTTCCCCATTAGACACCGGGGGCGCATCACCTGAACTGGCAGGTGGAGGCCTGGCTCCGCTGTCCTCTTGGGCCGCATGACCTTGGGTCCCTCTGCCCCGGCTTCCCCGTTTGTCCCGGGAACCCTTAACCTGCTGACTCCGACCCCACTGTATGACTTTGCAGGGCCTTTTCCGGGCCTGGCTCGTCTCCACCTGGTCGCGCCCTGGGGAGCCGGGGGCTCGTGGGAAGGCCCTGCGGGGTGACCGCCCTGCTCTCCGTTCGTCCACAGGCACCGTCTGTGTCCTGCTGTCCTTCCCCTTCATCTTCAGCCCGTGCCTGGGCTGCGGGGCAGGTACCCCGGAGTGGGCCGCCCTCCTGTACTACGGGCCCTTCATCGTGATCTTCCAGTTCGGCTGGGCCGCTGTGCAGATCGCCCACCTCAGTCTCATCCCGGAGCTCGTCACCAACGACCACGAGAAGGTGGAGCTCACGGCCCTCAGGTACGTGGGGCACCGGCGAGGCCCGGAGACCCGGGGCGCCCTCCGTGTTTGGGCTCCGCTTGGCGGTGTGGCTCCGGGACCGTCAGCCCCGGGTGACCCTTCTGTACGATGGCGTATCCCTCCGCCGTTGCGGCCACAGAGTTAGCAGCTTACAACGGCACCAGATAGCCTCTCCTGGTTGCTGTGGGTGTGGAGCCTGACTCTGCTCGGCTGTACTTTCTGCTCCGCGGTCTGTCTGGAGGCCCCTGTCGAGGTGGTGGCTAGGCCTGGGGTCTCACCTGAGGCTTGGGTTTTCCTAAGGATCTCCTGATTAGGCTTGGCTCACCCAGGATCATCTCCATTAATTATACCCGCAGGATCCCTTTACCTTTGTCACTTTCACCTAAACAGCGGGAGTGATCTCGCCTATCCACGGTCCCCTTCTCCAGGGGAGGGATTAGGACGCGACCAGGGCGTGGGAAGATCGAGGCCCATCTCAGACTCCAGCTTGCCCACACGGATACAGCTGGCGCCGGGCTGGTCTGTTGGCTGGTTTGAGGCACTGAAGGAGGTTCTCCTGGATATGGTAATGGGAGCATTTATGCAGTGCTTGCTGTGTGCAGCACAGTTCTAGGCCCTTTGTGTGGATTATCTTTAATCATCATGGCAAGGCCAGGCTTGGTGCAGAGCCCGCCCCTACGGGCCACTGTGCAGCGGGACAAGGGTACGGGAGATGATTGAGTGCCAGGCGGAAGGGCTAGCACAGGTGGTGGCGGCCCCTGTGGCCGGAGCTGAGGGGAGGACTGGCTCACGGGAGGCGCCCTGAGCGTGCACCCCTCTGGCATCTTCAGTGGGGCCTTGCCTTCTCCACCTCGGTCCGCTTGGCCCCAGCGCTGCCCAGCCCGGCCTCTGACTTCCACATCATGGCGCGGAGCCGTGGGCGCCAATGACGGGGGTTGCCCCGGGCCCGAGGGCCCCAGCTGGCGGGCCAGGCAGGGCTGAGACCGAGCTCGGGGGGCCACCTTCCACCTGCCGATGCTTTACCACCAGCCTTGTGGCCGATTCACTCTGATCTCTGGGGGTGTTGTGCTTACTTTCAGAAAGGGAAACTGAGTCCTGGTGTGCGATCCAGAGGCTCTGCCCCCAAGCCCTGGAGGGACACTGTTCTAGGGCTGCGAGCAGGAGCAGGCCTGGATGCTTCTAGACCATGGAGCCCTGGCCCTGTCAAAAGCCCAGGAGCTGGGAACCTAGAATCCCCACATCCTGGCTTCTGAGCGTCTCCAGCGCACAGGCGTGTGGGCCATGCCCTGCTTCCCCGAGTCTCGGTGCCCGGACAGCTCGGGTCGTCGTGGTGGACTCGTGGGTCATTGTAAATCCTCGGATAACGCGTAGCCAGGGCTTTCCTGGGGCCACCCGACGTTTAGTGGCTGAGATCGCCCAGCAGCCAGAGATTCCCCGGATGCCAGCGGTGGCAATGGCAGCGCGGGCCCCCGGGGACGCGGCAGCCGTGTGCCCTCCCGGGCCGCCGCGCCGAAGCCTCGCCTGCCTCCCGCCAGGTACGCCTTCACCGTGGTGGCCAACATCACCGTGTACGGTGCCGCCTGGCTGCTGCTCCGCCTGCAGGGCTCCCCGCACACGGACGTGGCCCGGGATGTCCGCGACCAGCTGGGCGTCCAAGACGTGCGGGTGTTCCAGGTGAGCTGGGCCCCGGGCGGGACACCCCGGGGCCCCGGACCCCGGGGCTTGGGCTCCGGCCGACCCCTGTCCTGCCTGGCCTCCAGAACCTGTCCCTGCTGGTGGTCGGAGTGGGCGCCATCTTCTCGCTGCTGTTCCACGTGGGCACGAGGGAAGGGCGCCGGCCGCGGGCGGAGGAGCCCGACGAGCACAGCCCGCTGCTGGCCCCGCCCACCGCCCAGCCCCTGCTGCTCTGGAAACACTGGCTGCGGGAGCCCGCCTTCTATCAGGTGTGCTGAGGGGGTGGGGGCGCTGGGGACACAGTGTGGCTGGACCTGAGGCCCCTACTCTTGGGGGGGGGGGGTGTCACTTCATCATGAAGTGGGCATCCTCCGCGCCGTCGGAGCCCAGCCTTCTCTGCCCGCAGGTGGGCCTGCTGTACATGAGCACGAGGCTCATCGTGAACCTGTCCCAGACGTACATAGCCATGTACCTCACCTACTCGCTCAACCTGCCCAAGGTGAGCTGGGCGGCGCGGGCTGGCGCGGAGCGGGGAGGATGGGCCCTTCTGTGACAGGCGCGCATGCGCTCTGCCCCGACAGAAGTTCATCGCCACCATCCCGCTGGTGATGTATGTCAGCGGATTCTGCTCGTCCTTCCTCATGAAGCCGGTCAACAAGTGCATCGGGAGGAACGTAAGTGGGCAGGCGGGGCTGGGCGGGAAGGATCCCACAGCGGAGAGCTGGGGGGGGCGGCTCCGGACCGCGGCACCCACACTGTGGAAGCCCCGTGTCTGGGAGGTCTAGAGTCCCGGCCTCGGAGGGGCTCAGGGCTCCAGGGTTCTAGAACTTGGGGCTGCCAGGGGCAGCAGCCAGCGGTGGCATGGAGCCCTTGAACTCTGGCCAGCGTGACTAAGGAACTGAACATTTCACTCTGTTTAACTTTAATGGACTCGGGCGCGGCCGTGGCCCCGCGGTGCGGGCTCTGTGGCGCTGCAGACCCCAGGCCCCCGAGTCTTGTGGGGTCCGAGCCAGGGGCCCCGAAGGGATGGCTCCCCTCGCCCCTCTGGGCTGCGGCCGGGCCCGGAGGTACGGCAGACGGAAGGGCAGAGGGGGTAGGTGCTGCCCGGCAAGGGCGAGGCGGGCCTGACCTGGGCCCGCTCCTCCACAGCTGACCTACTTCGTGGGCCTCCTGGTGATCCTGGCCTTCGCCGCCTGGGTGGCGCTGGCAGACAGGTTCGGCGTGGCCGTGTACGTAGCCGCCGTGCTGCTGGGCACGGGCTGTGCCACGATCCTCGTCACCTCGCTGGCCATGACGGCCGACCTCATCGGCCCCCACACAGTAAGGCTGATGGTGTGGACCGGGTGGGGGGTTGGGGGACCGGGGCCGGGCTGTGACCTGCCCGCCCGTGTCCCCCAGCACAGCGGAGCCTTTGTGTATGGTGCCATGAGCTTCTCGGATAAGGTGGCCAACGGGCTGGCGGTCATGGCCATCCAGAGCCTGCATCCCTGCTCGTGAGTGCTGCTCACTTCCTCGCTTAGTAAGACGTGCCGGGTGCCAGGCACTGCCCGGGGTCTGGGGACTCAGCCTGGGCCCAAGGCGGCACGCTGGCGGGTTCTCACAGGGGGGACGCCCGGCTGTTCCTTACCTCCGGCACTTGGCTTACTTAGGAAGCAAACGCGGGGTCTGCCGTGCGCCGAGGACACAGCATGCGGCTGTACCAGGGCCGTGGGCAGGGCTGGGGCAAAGCCAGAGTCTTGCTCAGACCTTGGGAACCTGTAAGGTTCCAGACCCCGGTGGTTCTAGAGCACGGAGGCCGAGCCTTGTAGACGTCTGGGCTCTGGGACCGAGGGCGGTCTGTTCTCGTCCTCATGGACCTGGGGGCAACGCCAGCCACTTTAATAAGCACATAGCTGCGCGATCCAGACCAATGCAAGGTGTGTAGGAAACCCCACTTGTGGGAGCCTGACTGGGGCGAGAGGTCAGGGTGGGCTTCCTTGAGGAGAGGACACTGGACCTGAGCCTCAGTGGCTGTCAGGGAGTCCCAGGTAAACGGGGAGGAACAGCAAAGAGGAGGCCTGTGTGGCCGGAGCAGAGGAAATGAGGGCGACAGGAGGAGGAGGGGGAGGAGGAGGAGGGGGAGGAGGGGGAGGGGGGGCAGTGCAGGTGTGCGGGGCCTTGGGGGCCGAGGCAGGGGGGGCCCTCTGGTGGCTGCTGTTGGCGCAACCAGGAGCAGGGGACTGTGGCAGCCCAGCCGGGTGAGGGGGCGCTGGGGCGCTGAGGGTGGCTCTCCGGTTCCGGCTACCCGACGGCTGAGCGGGAGGCCCAGGCTGCCGGGTCCTGAGGGATGTCAGCTCACCTGCTTCTGCCCCACCCCTAGCTTGGAGCTCTGCTGCCGGGCCTGCGTAGGCTTCTACCACTGGGTGATGGTGGCTGTGACTGGAGGCGTGGGCGCGGCCGCCACCCTCTGTCTGTGCAGTCTCCTGATCTGGCCCATCCGCCTGCGGAGCTGTGAGTCGGGGCCGCGCCCCACCCTTGACCATGGGCGGCAGGGCTGGGCCCCCGGCAGGCTCCGGCCTGACTACCCTCATCCCTTTCTCTTGCAGGGGACCCCGGAGCCTAACCCTGACACCGTCCCCCAACGGTCGCGGTCCTGTGCACATGAACTCTACGGGCCATGCCCAGCTCCCATCCCTGCCCCCCATCCTCACCCGGCTGTGAGGGCGGCAGGTGAGGGCAGGCGGTCAGCAGCCCAGACTCTGAGCTTGGCCCTCTGGGATCCAGGGGAGCGCTCGGCTCACCTGTCACCCCAGGCTCGGTCAGGGTTTCCTAGGTGCTGCCGGGTCCCTGGACGAACGGTGTTGTCATTGGGCCTGATGGGAGCCTCAGGCTTGGGGGTTGGGGGGGACCCGGTCCCACAACCCTGTGCCCAAGGCCACGACTGGCTATGAATAAAAAGCCACCCAAGGGCAAGGACTGTGGCCTCAGCTGTCTGCCCGGGGCCCAGAGCAGGGAGGGGGCAGCCGGCGCCTCCAGGGTCCATCTGCCTTCGTCCCAGAGTTCTGGTCGCCAGGGTCTCGGTTAGTGGCTCCCTTTATCTGGCCGCCAGGCCCCAGAAGTGGTCGGGGGGGTGGGGTGGTGTCAGAGGCACAGGGGCCCCTGCAGGGGCGGTGCTGGCAGCGTGACCTTTATCAGCAGACGGGCAGGTGGGCGGGCGGGGGCCGCTGGTTGGCGGAGGGACGGTAAGGCTCCAGGCTCCACCGCCAGTAGCTCTGGGTGGCGTAGCACGGCCGCCGCGGCACAGACAGGTACGGCACGTGGTCCGACCGCCACAGTGGCTCCACCCGGTATTGGTGCCTGTCGACCACTGTAGGGACCAGGACCCAGGTCACCTCCTGTCCCGCGCTTTCTGGCCCTGGGCAGTCTCCACTTCGGTCCAGGGGCCTCGCTCCCCCAGATTTCTGGGCCCCCGGTCCTCACCGTACTCCTTGCCCCGGATGAGACTGTCCCTCCACAGCGTGCTCCCCCACCGTGTGCCGGGGTTCCTGTACTGGGCAGGGAGGACAGGGTCGTACCAGGCGGTCTCCCGGAGGTGCTGGGTACAGGCTGGGGGGGGGGGGGGCGGGGAAGAGAGAGGAGGTCATCTCTGTCCTTGCCCTCCCCTGGGGGGGCCGGCCCGGTGGCGGGGCAAGACCGGGCTGAGCACTCACCTGAGGGCATGCTTCGTTCCCGGCAGCTGTGATATCTGTGCCGGTGGCCGTGGGCCTCCCGGTAGGGGCTGTCCGGGGCCCGCGGGAACGTGTACCAGGCCTCACGGGGGTCTGAGGTGGTTAGGCCGGTGGACCACAGCTGGCCAGCTGCGTCGCGCCCCAGGGGCGTGTACTTCCAGCGTGTGGCCTGCTTGATGGCCGGTGTCCAGCGGGGCCCCTCCAGGGACAGGCAGTCATCGCTGAGGGGGTTAAGGGCAGGGAGGAGGAGGCTGAGCCTGTGGCCCTCCCTGCCCTCCCCCCGGGCCTCAGCTGGCTCTGGAATGGGCCTTTTTACCCCCTGCCATGTGTTGCCAGCATCGAGGGCGCAAGGGCCTGGACACCCCCCCCACCCAGGCCCGGCAGAGCAGGAGGCCGACCCTTCGTGGCCCCCTCCTCTCTAGCCTCCGTGCACCCTCCCTGAACTTTTTACTTTTTCGGCTTTCCTTTCTCCCTGGGGACGCAGGGGGCGGGGACAAGGGGAGCACCTGTTCCCGGCGGCCTGTGGGGCCAGAGCCTGTCCTGGGCTGGGCATTAGGACGGCTTCCCTGAGGAGGCCGCAGCACCAAGCTCCAGGTGGATATACAAAGGCCCTGGGGGAGCACGGGACGGTGTAGGAAACGGAGGCCATGGTGCAGAGAAGACAGCCTCAGCGTGGTACCATTAAAAGCAGAAAAAAACCCTCCAAAGCTGCCGAAGCCGCACACACTTGCTTGAGCAGAAACCTCGACAGCCACTCCTCTGAGCCGCTGAGCTGCCCCGAGGCAGTGCCTGCAGGGCTGCTGGCAACAGGCTTTTTCACCAGCGCCTGCAGGCACAGATCTGGTCCCAGAAAACCGGAAGCCCACATGTCTCCCGAAGGGGAGCAGGGATTAGCCTGGTAGGTTCCGGCACATCTGTCTCGGGAAATGGACAGACAGGTCTGCCGCTCGCTCAAGGGGAAGTTCAAGACCATCTTGCGTACCCCACACTGCAAGATGCACGTGACTTGTAGAATACCATGAAAACGGTCCCAGTCCTCAACGCGGGCTCCCAATTCCGTACCCACCTGGAATCTCAGAACGGAACCCTATTAGGAGGCGGGGTTTCAGCAGACACAGCTGTAAAGCTGGGAAGCGGGAGGCTAGGCTGGCCCCGGTGCCGCGCCTGGTGTCCTTGGAAGGAGGGGTTTGGACACGGAGAAGGCCACGTGAAGACGGGGCAGAGGTCAGGGTGACGCGTCCTCGAGGGGTGCCAACAACTGCCACGAAGACACGAGAAGCCGGGGGGCGTGATGGAGAGTCCCCCCCCAGGCCCTGAAGGAACCAGCCCTGCTGACCCCTTGGGGTCGGACATATGGCTTCCAGAACCGGGGGAGGGCAAATCTGAGCCCCCGGCCCGGGCTCTCGGAGCAGCGGCAGCAAACTGGGGTCTGCTTGCTATGTGTGTGCGGTGCCCACGCGAGCCTCTGACCTGCGGTTTCCACAGGCGCCCCGCTCTGGCCGTGGGCAGGGAGGGAGGAGAGGCAGGGGGGAGGAGGGGGCCAGGAGGCGGGAGGACAGAGCAACACCAGCGTGCCTTCGCTCAAAACTCAGACGACATTCAAGAGAAGCCACACCAGATCCCGTCTGGCCCGAAACCCAGAGGTGGGGTCTGTGGGCAAGGCGCGCACTCACCTGTACAGAGGTGCTGGGAATGCCACTTCCAGGGTCCCCTGGGGGACGTAGGGCCGGGCAGCCTCGGGCCGCTGCCACGCCAGGGTCTGCATGTCTGCCTCTGGGTCCCCAGGGGCTCACGCCTGGAAGGCCTGTGGGGCCATTGCTGACAGCGACAAAGGCCCTCGGTGTCCCGGCAACGGTACTGGCCAGCGCTGGCCTCCATCCAGACAGCCGCCACCCGCCCCCGCCCCAGGATGCCTCCCCCGGGAGGGGGAGGACCAGGCGAAAGGCAGGCATGTGCCTCGGGTGGTGGCCGTAAAACGGGGGCTCCCACCTCCTCTCTGGGCCCCCTGAGAACACCCTCACGTGGGGCTCTCGGGGCTGTGCCCTCAGCTGCATCTCTCCAGAAGCTCCGTCTGGGCCCCCCCATTCCCAGCCCTCCCTCCTCACCCCCCACCCCGTCCCTCTTCTGCTTCTGACCCACCACTTGGAGCGAGACCCTCACACGTGCGTGCACAGCTCAGTTCACAGTCCTCAATGGCACGACAGACACAGACCGTGTCCCCCGCGCACATGTATGTCCCTCGGCCACGAGCAGGAGCGAGGCGCCCACACCCGCCGCCCGGCGTAAGGACCCTGAACACACGACGCTCAGGGAGGGAACCAGACACAGAGGCCACACGGGGTGTGATTCCATTTATGTGAAACGTCCAGAACAGGCTCATCCACAGACAGGAAGGGGGTTTGTGGGGGCCGGGCGCCGGGGAGGGGGCAGGGAGTGACAGCTGATGGGGACGGGTCGTCTTCTGGGGTGGTGGAATGTTCTGGAACTAGACACGGTAGCAGCACCACCTCGTGAATGTACTAAACATCACTGACATATGCTCCAAGATACACCACATAATAGACACGTGAACTCAAAGGGCCCCCGAGGCCCCACCTGCCCTGCCCCACCCGCTCCCCACCCTCCCCCCTCACAGGCTCTGCTCCAGAGCCTGTGCGGGGACTGTGCTCTCCACCCTGGTGCCCCCTGCTCTCTGGGCCCTTGATCAAACACCAGGCTCCACTGGGCCTCGGGTTCGAAGGTGACATTTTCTAGGGCCTCCTGCCACCTGTCACACTGAGAGCCACGCGGGCTTCTCCCTGTCCCGTCCCACTCCTGCCACAGCGGAGGCCCACGAAGGCAGGTGCTGTGGTCCGGTCTCTCTCGTCCCCATGGCCCCAGGCGGGGCTCCTCACCTAGAGGGAGGGGCCGGGGTGCGTGCCCGCTGTGGGCACCTGCTCGCGGCAGGGGGCTCACCCTTCTGAGACCCCTGGGGCCCCCTGACCTGCCAGGTCCTGCCCCCACTCTGGCCGGGGCTGGCCTTCCTGCCCAGCCCCAAGACCTCCTGCTGCCCTCCAGCACTTCCAGATCTCTCTCTTCCACGGTCCCCGCGGAGTCCTCAGCTCCCCCTCTGGCTGCCCCTCACTCGCTGCCCCTGCCTGCACCTCGTCCACCACCACCACCACACCCCTCCCTTTTCTCACAAAAGCTACACCCGAAGGTCAACCAACAAATCTCACCCCCCCCTCCCCCCAGCACTCCGTGTGACACGCTGGGCCAGTGACGCCACCCACTGGCCTGTTTCCCTACCAGCCAGATAGAGGTGACAGAAGCACCTGCCCCACCCACAAGCTGCCATGTGGCCCCGTGCCCCTAGTCCCACGGCCCCCGTCTCCTCCGGCCCCATCCTCCCCCTCCTGGATGGCAGCCAGGAGTGGGTGCCTCTCCCCTACAGCAGGGCCGTGCCCTGGCTGGGCCACGAGGGCTGGCTACACCCATGTCCTCTGCCCCGGGGGACCACGAAGCCAGGGTCACGGGCACCTCTCTCAGCCTGCCCACGAGACTCCTCCACAGCCAGCTTGCCCAGGGCGAGTCGCCTGTGCCCGTTTGTGACACTTAGGCTGGCCTGTGGCCCTGGGCACGTGCAGACCCGCAGGACCCCTCCCAGCTGGGGACCAGAGAGACGGAGAGCCAGCCCCAGCAGTGCGTAAACCCACAACCGGTTTAATGACAACGATGCTGCGTTTGACAAGAAACAAGGCTCGCTCCGCTCCCAGTGCCCGTCCCCGCACTCGAGGCCCGAGCGGTGCACCGGGCACCTCCCTGTCCCAGCTCCTGGGCGGCACAGCCACATGAGCACAGCCGGTTCCCGGGCTCCCGCAGGGCACAAGGCAACAGACAGCATGACAGAGCCGGGGTTGTTTTCTTAAAAAAACCACTCAAACAAAAATAAGAACTCGACCAATCAAAACACACATCTATGTACACTGTCCCCGGCCCGGCCCCGCAGGGAGGCGGCCCCCCCCCCCGCCCAGTTCAGGTGGGCTCAGCTGGTCGGGAGCCGGGAGCCGTCCCCATTGTAGTGGCTGAGCCACTGCTCCTCTCCCACCACCCCTCAACTTTCCTGGGACCCGTCTACACAAACACAAAACCAAATCTAAACAAAAGCCACAAGTACGTATACACACATGCACACGCGGCTGACAGAAGGGAGCGCAAGGCCACCGGGACGCGGAGGGGATCTACGCGGCCCTGCCCTGGCTGCTGGCCCCCAGCCTGGCCCAGGCCCGCTCCGCCCGCTCCGCTGTGCCAGTATACCCACCCCTCCACCGACCCGAGGAGGGACAGGGGCCTGCTGTTCAGGTCCCAGGCCACACCCAGGCCCTCTTTCCTCCCTCGGCGGGAGGGGATGGGCCCGGGTGCAGCTGGGGACAGAGCAGAGGACACGAGGGGAGGGCCGCCTCCCCCAGCCGCCCCGCAGCCAATGGAACAGAGGGTCGGGACCCCACGGGGCAACCTGGGCGTGCGGGGGGGCGCCGGGGAGGAGGACCCGGCCCTCAGGGTTGATTCTGCCCTTGGGTCTCCCTGGCTGGCTGCCCGGCAGGCTGTAAGAGCCCGAGTCCTGCTTGGGGATAAGGCGGGGCTGGGACCCGGCAGTGACAGGACAGTGGGGGATTGGGGTGAGCACGACACAACGAATGGACCTGACTCGTCTTCCTCGGGCAGAAGTCCGTCTCGAGATGACCGCCTGGCACGGAGCCTGCCCCGGGCCTGCGCCGGAGGCCGTGCTGAGCCTGTGGAGTCATGGGCACAGCTGCCGAGACGCCGGGCAGCTGGATGTGTCTCTCGGATCCACGGGCCGAGCTCAGCCGTCTGCCCAGCCTCAGCTGACCGGCCAGGCGTCCGGCTGTCTGTCCCGCAGGCGTGGGCGGAGGCAGCGACGGTGGCGAGCGCGTGCTTCAGGAAGAGCATGCAGGCCCGACGACGACGACGACAGGACGACGACGACGACGCAGCGATGGACGTGAACAGAAGCAGGCTGGGTCCCAGGAGGCGTCCGTCGTGCTCCGAGCAGAGCGGCCGAACGGATGGTCCCTGCCGGGGCCGCCCAGCGTGCAGGGAGCGGGAGCCCCTCTCCTGCTGGTGCCCGGCCATGCCCCCGCCCCAAACACTGGCTGCCAGGGTTCGCAATCAGGCTTTAATGAGAATCTTCGGGGTCTCTCCAGGCCCGACTCCCCGCCCCACCCCGGCTGCTTCCTCCGGGGACCGCGTGCCGGAGAGGGGAGGGTCCGTGAACGCCGAGGAGAGACGGTGCTATTCCGACCCGGACAGAGAGGCCCGAGGGTTTACCGGATCCTGGTGAAGAGGTTGAGCACTGACACGGACTCCTGCGGGGCACACGGGAGGGACCGCTGAGCCTGCGGCCCCCCGGGCTACCTCTCTGGAAGTGCCCGCCGCTCGGCCAGGCCCCCGGGGCTGGGCGCCGGGCGGCACCGGGCTGGGAAGTTCTGCCTGGAGGGGACGTGACATTTTGGGCCAGAGGAGCCTGCGTGGGCACCTTCCCTGGCACCCCGAGGCGCGTAGGGGGTGGCCAGGCTCTGAGTGCCTCGTGCCACGTGGTGGGGGATGTGCAGCGATGTAGGAGTTGGGGGGGGCCACGGGGGACCACGGGGGGCCACAGAGGAGATTCCCAGGGAGATGCTGGCCAACAGAACGAACGGGGCTGGGTGGGGGGGTGGGGGGGTGGGGGGGTGGGGGGGGGTGGGCAGGGGAAGCCCCCAGGACAGGCGAGGGGACGCGCGCAGGGGAACAGCTGGCACTGATACCGACCCACTTTACCTTTGTCGAACGGGTTTTGCTAAAGACGTTCCAGAACCTCAGGGTTTCATCCCCAGCACCAGTGACTATGGCCTCTCCATCAGGGGACATGGCCTGCAGAAGGAGACAGACCCCCACTGTCTCTACGCCCCGCAGGCAGTGCTTCGCGGACAGAACCGCGGAACCAGGCGTGGCACCGCCGGACAGAGCCGCGGACGGAGCGCTCTCGGGAAAACCCCAGGCGGCCTCCCTCCCGCCCGCCATGAAGCACAAGACGTCTTCTTCCGAAAAGAAAAAAGAAATCGAGCGGTCTGCAAGAGAGGGGGCCTTTCTGCAAGACCTGACAGATGGTGGTCTGGTGAAACGCTCAGCGATCACGTGAGTGCCGGGACCCAGATCCGCAGAGATTTCTTTCCGCGTGTGTCCCAGAGACACCCGGCTGAAGGGAGGGACGGAGGGCAGAGGCGCAGCACAGCAGGTTCCCGCCGCCGGTACCACGTGACCTTGGCGGACAGGAGCCCACCCTGCTGTGCAGTCCTGGAGGCCCCCCAGGCCGTGGAACCCCGACACAGGGCCGCACGCTGCCTCTCGGGGCGCAGGGCAGTGGTTTCTGGGCGGCCACAGCACGTCTCCCAGAACCCGGGGGCTGGGGGTCGGGGTGGGGGGGGCAGACTCACCAGGTACAGGACCCTGTACGAGTGCCCGGTCAGCTTGGCCACCTGGGTCAGGGACGGGTACTTCCACACCAGGATCTGGTTCTGCGAGTAGCCGTGCGTGCTCACCTGGGGGGCGGAGAGGGTGCTGTCGGAACCCGGGCCCCCCGCTTCCAAGGCCCGGGGCCCGGACGCAAGGACATCTGAGCCGGCACCTCAGACTCGCCAAGCAAGCGACGTACAGAGACCACAGGTGACGAGGTAGAGAGAGCACGGTCACAGCCCCTGCTCCCCGCACTCTGGTCGGTGACTGGACAGAGTGGGACACACGGCACCTGACAGCCCCGGGAGCCTCTCTGGCGGGCACTGGGTATGGGGGTGTGGGCGTCCGGGTCAAGGACGGGCACATCCAGGCACCTCTGGTCTGCACGACGAGGGTGGCAGGGGCCTGGCTGAACTCAGGACCCCATGGGACGCCTCAGCGGGGCCAGGGCTCCTGCCTCCCCCGCCTCCTGCCCGCACCCCCAGGCTCCTCTGCCCCTGGCTCTTCGCGGAGAGGCTCCGAAGGCCGTGTAGCGACGAGGAGGGAGGCGCACGCGTGTGTCCCCGCAGGCCCTCCCTGGCCGGCCCCGCACTCACCAGCTCGTTGGCGTGCTTGGACCAGGCGAGGTTGCACACCTGGGAGCCCGTGTCGATGCACTGCAGTGGCTGCCCCGTGAGCGTGTTCCAGAAGCGGATGCAGCGATCAGCCGTGCCACCGCCAGACGCCAGCAGCCCGTGCTGGTGCGGGGACCAGGCGATGGCCTTCACGGCCGCCAGGTGCTCCGTGTACTGCTGCACGGGGCTCAGGCTCGAGTGGTTCCAGACCAGCAGCTGCGGGGGCAGTGGCTGTGAGGCCCCGGAGGCCACCACAGTCCGCCCCCGGGGGAAGAACCTGCACGGCCCTCACTCCGTGGGGAGGCCAGGGCTGCGAGGGGCCCGCGGTGCCTACCTTGTTGTCGTTGCCCCCCGAGGCGAGGAGCTGGTGGTCCGTGGACCACTTGAGCCCACACACCTCCTGCCGGTGGCCCTGCAGCCGCCGCTCTGACTGCAGGGGCGGGGTCCGGATGTCCCTCTGCAGGATCATGCGGTCCCGGCTCCCGGACGAGAGCTGGTCAGCGTTCCAGGCCAGCGCCCCTGGAGGCCAGGCAGAGGGCAAGGGAGGCTGAGGCCTCGCCCCCGGGAATCACACCTGCCCCCTGGGAAGCGGGCGGCTTCTCACCAACGCGTGCCGTGTGGCCTTCCAGCATGGACAGCTTCTTTCCTGCAGCTGCGTCCCAGATCTGCACAAAGCCCTTGTGCGTGCCAACGGCCACCAGGTTCCCCTAGGACCGAGCACACGGGGGAGGGAGTGGGCATCAGGCCCAGGCATGGGGACCTCTCCCTCTGCCTCCTCACCGCAGGGCGTTGGGGCCGTTTCTTTACAGGTTTCTTTGAACCAAAAGGACACCCCTCCTTGGAACTTTCTGGGGGAACGGTCACACAAGTGCACCGGTTTGTCAAAATCCAGTAGACACTCAGGCTAAACACCTGTGCGTTTCTATCTGTGGCTGCCACGCCAGCTGTGGGGGCGGGGAGAGGCGTGCAGGGGACCAAGTCTGACCCAGAGTCACCATAACCATCTTTACAGGCTGGGGACAGGCAGGGGTGCAGGTGGAGATTAGACTCCTAAAGATTAGACAAGTGACCTCCAGGCCGGCTGCTGGCCCCTCTGGGTCCCCAAAGCCCCCTCAACATCGGGGAGGGCCCCTGCCAGCAAGACTGGGTCATATATTCCTGACTCTGCCCGGCTAGGGGATGGGGCCCACGTACTGACCCGTTCAGACCAGCCCACGGAGGTCACCGAGTCCCCTTCCACCGAGAGGTCACAGAGCCGGGTCACCTGGGGAAAGGGGAAGCGGTCGGTGGGCGCGGACGCACAGCCACCTGTCCGTGCACCCGTCCACCCTCCCAAGCACCCATTCGCTGGCTTACGAACACCAGGGCAACGAGGCCGGGGTGCCTGGGACGCTGTGGGCCAGGAGGGGACACACACCAGCATGGGGATAACTGACCACACAGAGATGGGGCGGGCGCTCAAGTCCCCCTCCCCCACCGCCCTGGGGCAGGCCACAGGCTGCTGGGAGCAGAGGGGCAGCCCTTTCCCTGAGGGGGCTTCACTTGCCCCTTTGAAACCCAACCTGCGTCTGGTCTCATTCCCGAAAACAGCCTACTGCGAAGAGCAGGCCTTGAACCCCGGCAGCTACTCTGACAGATTGGTGGGGTGGCTGCTGATGACCGCCACCGAGGAAGCGGCCCTCAGGGGGGTCCCCTGGCCAGGCCGGGCCCGGGGGCCTCGCCCGGGTCAGCGTGCATGCAGAGGGGAGGCCCCGGGGAGGGCAGAGGGGTGCTACCCCAGCCCTGGAGGTCCCCAAAGTCCCCCGAGCCCCCCCAACCCCTGCGCGTTGGCTCTCTGGCGCCACCTGGCTGGTGCAGGCGCTCCACAGGTACACGCAGGTCCCCAGCCCCACGCTGAGCACATTGAGGGACGACCAGTCCACCAGGTTCAGGTAGAAGTCGTCCTGCAGCTCTGGCGCGTCCAGGACCTTGAAGGGGATCTTGGAGATCTTGCGGGTGGGTTTCCGTGGTGACCGCAGTAGCTTCTGACTGCAGGGAGAGCCCACCGCGTGGGGTGCCGTTGGCGTGACCTGTGGGCTCCCCCTCGTGCTCTCCTGCCACCCACGTGACCCCACAGCTATGGGTGGTGACCGCCGGCCGTTGGGCCGCCCTGAGCTCTGACAGCCACACCACACCCTCTGCCCAGCACCTCCTCCGGGGAGCCCTCCTTGACACCCCTGTCTGGGCCCAGCGCCACTGAGCCTGAAGCGCGTCCCCACTGAGGAAGGTCCCCCTGAGACGCCTCTGTACCCCGTGCGCAGTTCTAGGACCAAGCTAGGCTCCCAAGCGCCGCCTGGCTGCCCACCTGCCCTGTTCCAGCCCCCACAGGCCTAGACTCACCTCTTGTTGCTAACGGGGGACAAGGAGTAGGGAGACACATCGTTGCCATCGTCGGGGCTGGAGCGCTTGGTGCTGAGGGAATACTGGAGGCAGGGGAGGGGGGACCCCAGCTGAGCAGAGCCTCGGCCGCACAGCCCGGGGACCTCACACCCAGGGCCCTGGTGCCCCGCGCTGCCAGTGGCCAGGCCGGAGTGCGAGGTGAGTGAGCACTCGGGTCGGAGACGTGGCCCGGGTTCCAAGGATCCAGAGAAGCAAAGCAGGCCTCATGCCTGAGGCCTCCTCTGGACAGCGACTGCCCGGTGCCGGCCTCCCCCTGCCCCACTGGCCGCCAGCCTGCCGGCCCTCGGTCAAAAGACCCGAGCCAGGCTCCTCCTGACACTGCCCTACGGCTGCCCCCAGCCTCAGGACCGTGCACCTGGCGCCTGCCCCAGCACTGCCTTTGGAGCAGCAGGAGAGCAAAGCCCCCGGTTCGAGGCATGGGGCCCGGCGGCTCCCGGGGTGAGCACAGGCCGAGCGTGGGGGGCCGAGCTGGGCAGCCTGCAGAGGGCCTGTGCTGCACGCTGCCGGCAGGGAGGGCGTGCTCACCGTGAACAGGCCCTTCTTCTCAGGCGTGGAGGGCTGCAGCCTTCGGTCCTCCGTCTGCGGGTCCTGCACCTTCTCGATGCCGGCTCCCAGCAGCTCGTTCTTCAGCAAGGCGGAGTAGGCCAGGCCATCTGTGGGCGGGGGCTCTGTAAGGCCTGGGGGAGGGGGTGGGGAGGGGGGAGGGGGGAGGGCGGGGCAGGGGGCCAGACAGGGTGTGACCCCTGACCTTTGCCGTTGTCCGAGGTGGCGTCCTTGGCTTTCCGATTTTGGCTGGGAGACTTCTCATTCTCCTGCAGGCAACGGAGGGAAAGGAGGCGGGTCAGCTGGAGCCGCCCGCCCACCCGGCCCCCCTCCCCCCTCCCCCGCCCTCTGGGCGGCCCGCACATTGATCCTGTGGAAATTGACGCTCCAGTTGGCACCGGCTCTCGAGGGGATGAAGCGGTCTCCGTGCTTGCTGGGGGAGGACACGGGAGAGTTGGCGGGCGTCAGGGTTCGCCGCATCTCTGCGACCTGGAACGATGGCAGGACGGGGCTGGTGCCTGAGAGCCCCCCAGCGCGCGACGCCAAGGCCAGCCTCTCCTCTCAGACCCCAGGCCAGGCCTACCCCACCTCCTCGCGCGAGGCCTCTGGCCGCCGAACCAGCGGGTCGAGCAGCAGAGGTGAAACATTTTGACATGCGAGCCGTGGGGGCTGGAACGCTGCTGGCGGGCCTCAGTGTATCCTCCCAGCTGGGGAGGCGACACTCTCAAGAACGGGGCAGCCCGAGAGCACAGGCACCCGCCACGGGGCTTTGTTCGCTTCTAAGCCACCACGACGGACCCGACACCTTGCTGCTCCTCGGGCCCCATCTCCGTCAGGCAAGGACGGTCTCCCACAGAAGCACGACTCCCCCGCCGGAGCCGGCGCACGGACGCGGGGGCCCTGCTCCCAGGAAACCGGCCCAGCCCTCTGAACTGTCCCAGGAGGGTCCTTTCTCTCTAAGGGACCTGCGGGGGGCTGGACTACATACATCCCCCCCATCCCCCAGAAGGACGGGTTGAAGTTCGAGCCGTCCCCACCCCCGCACCCGGGATGTGACCTCATTCGACACCATCTTTGCAGGTGTGATCCAGTTAAGACGAGGCCACCCCGGGTGGGATGGGCCCCAAATCTACGCCTGGTGTCCTAAGACTCAGAGACACAGACCCACACAGAAGAGGGGGACGTGAAGGCGAGGACTGCCGGCCACAGCAGGAGCTGGGGAGGCAGGACTCCTCAACGGGACCCCCAGAACGAGCGTGGCCCTGTGACAGCACGGGCGAAGGCCTCAAGTGCCCGGCACAGAGCTGAGAGCGTTGAGAAGAGTGGTGAGCACAGCCCGTGACACGTCAGGAGCCCGCGATGGCGTGGCTGAGAGGGGTGGGGTCCGGGAAAAGAGGCCTCCCCAAACTCTGCTGAGTTCCGCAGATAAGGACAGGGCCGCCTCAAGCTGCCGCCACGGCTCTGCCCGGTCAGGCCGGCCCCACAGGTCTGAGACCCCGGGCCCTTCGGCTCCCTGTCTGCAAACTGGGAGAGCAGCTCACCTTCCCTCGTCCCTGCAGTCGGTCCCGGGCGTGGCCCCGGGGGACAGGGGTCTGGAAGCTGACCGTCCCTGTGGGCCCCAGCAGCAGGAGGCACGCTGGAAGCCTGAGGAGGGAACTCCCTGGCGTGTGGCCCTGCCACTGGGAGGCCCGCGGGAGGACGTGCTTCTCGCCGGCCGGGCACCTAGCGCTCTAGAGGCTGCTCCCCGCCACCCCGGGACCCGGCCCGGCGCCAGTGGGGGCAGGGCGCCCGGTACTCACGCAGGGCATCGTGTTCTCGTTCTGAACGACGATCTGCCGGAGGAGGCGCCGCTCATAGTCCTGGTCCATGGCGACGCAGGGCAGGCACAGCCCGCCGGCCAAGGTCAGCCGGCCCGGGTCAGCCTGGGGCAGGAAGGGCAGCAGAGGTCAGTGCCGGTGGGCAGCAGCCCCCTCCACTGCCCAGTGACCACAGCGAACTCCACGGTGATGGCCAAGGCCTTCCACTTCCTCCCAGGAGCTCCGTGCGGGGGGGGGGGGGGGGGGGGCAGGCACACCCCACAGGCTGTGGAAACCACAGGCGGCTGTGACGGGGAGGACGGCGGCTGCTCTGAGGGACCTTCTGCCAGGACTCCCGGCCTTTGTCCTGCTTAGTGCAAGTCTGTCATCTAAGTCTGGGTCCTGGAGCTTGCCCTCCGGCCACCCTCCTTCCCATGCACCCACCATGTCGCCTTCCTGCTTCAGACCCTCCGAGGCCACAAGCCACCCTCAGACCATGTCCAACCCCGAGGTGGGGGCTGGGCAAGCGTCAAAGTGGTCCCAAACAGGCTCCACACTACTAGCACGAAGCCTGACGCAGGGCTCGATCTCATGAACTGTGAGATCATGGCCTGAGCCTAAATCAAGAGTCAGATGTTTAACTGAGGCCCCCAGACACCCCAGGAAGCCTCTGTCCTAATGCACAAACGGGGCCACAGTCCTCAAGCTGCAGGCACCTGGATGTGCACACGCGGGATGGGGTTCAACAGCTCAACTCTGCCCATTCAGAATTTGTAAAGCTCACACCCTCTTCCCACTGGGCTCAGCCCAGCTCGGAAGGCTTCTCTGAAAAGGAGAAGGGGGGAGACGGAAGAATGTTCTAGAAGCAAAGCACCTGGACGCAGGAAAGGGCGGTGCACTTTCCAGCACAAGTGGGGTGGGGGTGAGTGGCCACCTCTGGGAGGAGGATGTTCCTCACTGCGGGGCTGGACACAGGCCCGCAGCCAGTGGCTGCTTCCAGAAACCAACATGAAACGTTCACCAGTCCTGCCTCCCCCAGGGGCACCGCGGAGCAAATGGGGGGGGCCTGAAGCAAGTGTTTCTGGGACAGAGCCTGACAGAGAGGGGGCTCAGAGGGCTGCAGCTCCTCGCGACGCACCCGCTCCCCCTGCCCCAGACCCCCTATGCGCTCAGAGCCACCGCGAGCTCTACTGCTCTGTCTGGAGCCCGGGTTCACGACAGATCAAATACCAGAAAGTCGAAGACTGGCCCAAAATTAAAAGTCTGTGAATCCTGAGGGGTAGCACTCTGGAGAAGTCAACATTTGCTTTAAAAAAAATTGTGGTGAAATACGCATAAGATGTACCACCCTAACCATTTCTAAGTGCACAGCCCAGCGGCTTCAAGCACACACAGTCGTGCAGCCACCCCCACCATCTGTCTCCAGAACTTTCCATCTCCCCAAGCTGAGACTCTGTCCCCAGGAAACACTGACTCCCTGCCCCTGCCCCCATAGGCTCCTCTCTGTCTCTGTCCCCCCACACACAGGGCCACGTAGCCCAATAATTCCACTTTTCGGTGTGCACCTGGGAGGAATGAAAGGAAACAGACCCGCACAGAAACCAGTCCCCTAAAGCTCCAACTGGCGTTATTCTAGGTTGTTCGTAATCATCAAAGAGAGAAACACTCCCAAGTGTCTGTCGACAGGTTGAGTGAATGGATAAACCCGACACGCCCCACCCGCACACTAGAATGTGACCCAGCCTCGGAAAGGAAGGACGCCCTGCCACCTGCCACCGCGTGGGTGGACCTGGAGAACACAGGCGCAGGAGGACACGTCCTGTGTGTCCCCGCTCACAGGGGCTCCCTAGAGGAGTGCCGTCCACAGAGACAGAGAGTGGACTAAAGAGAACATCTGCCCTTTTGAAGAGAGACTCCTGGGGGCAGTGTGAGCTCAGCGTCACCTGGGAGGGAACCAGCCTGGGGGTCCACCTCTCGCACCTCTCCAGGAGTGGCCACACCACGAGGTTCTCAGGCCCACCTACCTGCGTCCTATCTTCGACAGCCCCAGATGGCCTCTCTGACGGGTTCCTGGGCCTGTGGTGGAGACCGTGCAGAGCACGGGGCAGAAGGACCAGCACGAGCCCACCGAGTCCTAGACCCTCACCCCGCAATTACGGGACACGGCCAGCCTGGCGTGGCCCGGGCCCAAAGCCGGACGGACACTCAGCCAGAGCCAAGCCCGCTGGGTGAGACTCAGAGGCACAGGCGCGTGGCCGCTAGTCGCCACGGTGTGCTCCACACCACGCACGTTAGCGGGCTTGCACGTTTGACCCCGTGCTCCCCGTGCACGACCTCACGACCCGTGTGTCTGCACCATCGCCTCGTGCACGCGAACCTGGGATGGCCGAGCAAGGGGCAGCGGCGCTGCAGGCTCACGTGGGGTCACGGGCAGGAGCCCCTGCCCCGAGGCCCACCTCCCCGTGCCCACCTGCCCCCAGGGTCCTCCCTCCGCTGGGTCCGGAGTTCCTCTCAAGTCCACCGGCCCCATCGTCCCCATGGGGCCAGACGGCGGGCCTCCCGCTTTGTGAGCAAAGCCCTGCCCACATCTCGGGTAAGCCTGTGGGGGCGGCCACCTCCTTCTTGCCCGTCGGCCCCCTCCCCCTGCACGTGCCCTGTAGTCCCAGCAGAAGGTCCCCAGACCAGTCTCGCTCCTCTGTCACAGAGTCCAGCAGTGACTGATGGCTGCGTCCCTCAAGCCTCCCACACTTCTCTGGCGGCGGGGCGGGGGGGTGGACCCCTTCCAGCCCACCTCCAAGTCCCCAGGATGAACCCCAAGGTGTGCCCTCGGCACAGTGACCACTCCTGGGGCAGCATGGCCGTACGAGTTTCTGTCCAGGCTGCAGACTCCCATTCAGAGGACGGAGTCCCAAGGGTGAGCCTGGGCCACGTGGGAGCCAGAGCTGAGCTCCAGGAGGCCGGCGTCCACTCTGACCGCGGACCAGCATCCCGGGTGGGGTTTATGGCAGGGAAGAAGGGGCATAAAGAGGAACAGTCACGGCTCCATTCTGGTTAAGTTCTGCCATCAGCGGGTACTTTCCCGGAGTCGGGCCAGTCAGCTGTCCCGAGTAAACCAGGGTCACAGAGGCAGCAGACTTCCTTCGGCCACTGTGTGCGGAGTCAACCCTCGAGGGCCCTGACTGGGGCCTTGCTTGCCACCCGCCCGCCAGGCAGCGAGCCCTGGGGGGCACCGGTGAAGGCCACGCTCGGTCCACATGCTCAGTGACCGCCCCTGCCTTGCTCTCCCTGAGCAGGGCTGCTCAGGGCCAGCGGGGCTCTGGGGGAACGAGGGTCCTCACCACAGGGAATAGTCACACTGTGGGCTAAACCTCTCAGCCCCGACGAGCTTCCAATGGAAACCACATGGAAACCACGGCCCCCCAGTCACAGACCAAAGCCACCGTGCTGATGTCCCCGGCGGGGGGGGGGGGGCTCCCCATGAGGCCGGCAGGGCTGGTCTGTTTCACTGACGGCAGGGCCCAGGCCACAGTTCAGGAGAAACCAGAAGCGTCTACGAGGGAAGACGTACCACAAACGGTTTTATTTAGAAAGACGACACAGGGACACCCGAGGGGCTCCGTCGGTTAAGCACCTGACTCTTGACTTTGGCTCAGGTTGTGGGCCCATGGTTCAGCTCTGTGCTGACAGTGCAGAGCCTGCTGGGATTCTCCTCTCTCTCTGCCTCTGCCCTTCTTCCCTCTCAAAAAAAAAAAAAAAAAAAAAAGACACTAGCGGAAAAAACACCTGCTGCCCACGGGAGACACTGACGTGAAGGGTGTGAACACAGCCAGCGCTCCTGAGACGCCCACCCTCGCGTGCAGCCGGAAGGCAGCAGGCCCCACGCGGACAGCAGGGCCCCGGCCCACAGCCCCGCACGCCAGGCCGCGCAGGCGTAGGGAGGAGACAGGCACCCGCGCTCCTTGGCAGGAGCTGAAACCCGACTTCTAAGAAGGCAATTTGGCAGCTGCTTTCCAAATTTAAAACGCACATCCTTTCTGACGCACTCTCTCTACTTCTAAGAATTCCCCCGGAGGAACTCCGGGCTGCGTGTGCAAAACCGCAAACACAAAGGCAGCGCCGCGTGTGACAGCAAACGGTGAGGCTCATGTCCCCACGAGAGGCGGCAGGACGGTCGGCCGGACCCCCCCCCCCCTAAGGTGACGGCAGCACTGGGCCAACGAGCTGCTTCTAGAAGGCTGGGGAACACGCCAGCAGCACAGGTCAGCTCTCGGGAGGGGGCCGGGGGTGGGGGACAGAGAGGAACGCCTCATGTACTTCTTGGATTCTGTGTCATGTGAGAGCGGAGGCGGGATGGACGCGGCCGGCGGCCCAGGCGGTGCACTGAGCACTCGGCCGCCCTTGCCCTAGTCTGAGAATTTCCTAATAAGACGTCCGCGGGTGTGGTGTGCGGTGATTCTCCCGTTAACGAGCAGTCGCCGTGCGCAGACCGTCTGCAGGCCCCCGGCGGCCGGGCTCCCCCACCCGGGCCGAGCCCCAGCCGAGGTGGGAAGGGAGCAGCGAGCCGCCCTGCTGACCGGGCGGGCTGGCGTTGTGTCGGGTGAGGGGGGCCAGAGCCCTCGGCCCCTCGCTGCCACTGTCCCCTCCACAGGGCACCGTCGCCGGGGGACTCGCCCGCCCACCACGCCAGCCCTTCGGAAGGGGGCCTCCTCTTCCACCGCGGCCCCCAGAGCTCACCTTCCACCACCGCCTCGCACGAGCCTTCAGCCTCCCAGCCTGCCCTCCCGGGACAGAGGCGCCACCCAGCCGCCTCACAGGACAGTGAGGTTCCCGCACAGCCACCGCGAGGGTCAGGCATCGCCGGCCCTCCCTGAGAGCGAGCCCAGCGGCAGCGGCAGGGCAGGCCGTGGCAAAGGCCGTGGCACTGTCCTGCCGCCTCCGCTGCCCGCCAGCCCGTGGCCTCGCCTGGCCAGCCCTGCGGCCACGGTGCTCCCACGGTTTCCGCCCACCAGGCACTCACTCCAGATGTGACCCAGGGGCCGTCAGACTGGGCAGCGTCTGGGGACACGTGTGTCTGTCGACACGTGTGTCTGTCACGACTGGGGTGTTCCTGGCCTCGAGGAGGTGGGGGCTGGGGACGCTGCCCAGTGCCCTCAGTGCCCAGGATGCCCCCAAAGAACGTTCATGGTCCCGGGCCAGGGAGGCTAGCGGATGAGGGACACGACGGGACACACGGGCCAGGCCTGGTGTCAGCAAGGACCGATGACGCAGCTCGAGGCACCCGCGATCGCCTCCGAAGCCTCCCCCAGCAGGGGTGCAGCCGTGGAGGGCACCCCAGGAGCAGGGCATGCAAACGGACGGCCTCTTCTCTGGGCCTGGTACAGCAGGGTCCACGCTGCACCCCCCCCCCCCCCCCGCCAAGTTCATGCCGAGCCCCAGGCCCCCAGGACAGAAGCTCTCTGCTCAGCCAAATTTCACATCCTTCAAAGTCTTGCTCATCTTGAAAAACCAGTCTCTCCTGCACTTAGATGTTACAAGGCTCTTCAGGAAGCCCCAGGAAAAATGAAACGTTTCGTGACTCAGTATCTCGAGGGTGACTGTAGCCTGGACGGGACTACCTGTAAAATGGGTTTATACCGGAGGCTCTCCCTGTCACGACTAACAGGTGTCCTCCACACCGGCCAGCGTGTCCCGGCAGAGTGGTTCTGGGTGCAGCTAACTCCAGCTTCTGGAGGGGACGCCGGCCAGTTAGGTCAGGTGGCACTGGCTATCCACACGGGGTACGAGGAAGCAGCCTATGGACGCCCACTCGGCTACGTCCTATGTGGGCGCCACGGGGTCCTAGGTGAACAGGACATTGCTCCCGGCCCTGTGGGATAATGACGGCAGCGGGTCCCGCCTGGGGCCTTCCGCGGGCCAGCACCGCTCGAGGCCTTGGACTTAACTGTGTCCCACGAGCGGTCCCGCCTCCACCTCACAGAGGAGGACGCCGGCTGGCGGGCCGGGGGGCTGGGTCCTACCTGGGCAAGTCCGGCTCTGGACTTACCTGTGCTCACCCCGCCTGCCCATGGCTGCTCAGATCACGACACTCCCCCAGGTGAGGGGGTCCCCAGGCCCAGCACCCGAGCAAGCCGGCCACCTAGAGCTCAAAGCCCTGCTCTGGAGGGGGCATCCTCTCACGGGTGCGTATCTGCTGGTCCGTTCTAGCGGGAACCATCCCCCAAGTAGGGATTTACTGATAAATGGCTGGGGGCTCCCTGGGAACGGTCACCAGGGGGCACGACCTCTCACAGGGCCCCTGAAACCTTGAGGAACATGCACCTGTCTGGGAGATATACAGGCGGAGACGGCAGGAGATCTGGGGGGGGGGCAGGCGCTCCCAGACTACCCAGCTTCCGGTGCCCTCCTCCTGAGAAAGAGGAGAGGCTCCCGTGGGGGGCCTGGGGCCCGGATGTGTTACTCTCAGCTATTCTCCAAGGGACCGAGGAAGCAGCACATGAGAAAGACCCAACTGGAAGGAGGAGGACTTGTCTCATTTTCTGCTCGCGTGGGAGCCTCTGGCTCTGCTGTCCCGGCCTCGGCTCAGGCAAGCTGGGGACCAGCCCTCGAGCCCCCCGGTCCCACCACTACAGGAAACCTAAATACCATATAGCCCTAGAAAGGTACACTGGAAAAGGGGGGCTTCAGAGAGGGACACACCTGGCTTTGAGTCCTGGCTTCCACTCTTACTGGCCCAGTAACTTCTCTCCGCAGCGGGTGAATGGGTAACACCACCTGTGTTGCTCTAACACTGGACGTGACTTCCGCGAAGCAGCTAGGAGGGTGCCTGACTCAAAGGAGATGCTAGGAGGTGCTGGCTGATCCCACGGGCTCAGCGACAGGTGCACAACACATCCCCCATGTGCCGGCTTCCTGTTCCTCCCTCCGCAGTGTGTGTGGGCTGTATGGCACGGGGGGCAGGGGTGGGGGGGTGCCTGGGCGGCCGCTGCTCCAGTGAGCTCCTGACCGCAGCTGTCGGCCGGGTGGCCAGGTGGGGCCCCTTCTTTTCCCTCACTGAGGCTGCAGGTAAGGAGACTGGGTCTTCCTCCAAGAGGAGGGAAGACTGTCGTCAATAAAAAGAAATGGGGCTACGTGGAGGCAGGAGGGCTGGCCGTGGCCTTCAGACATGGCCCAGAACGCAGGCTCTTGCACTCCCTATAGCTGATGCACAGAATGGGCCCTTTGAAGAGAGAGCTCCCACCCCGTGGAGGGAACACGATGGGCTAGCGGTCCCTCACGTCTCATGACACCAAAGACAAAGCCCAGAGGAGCTGGAATCAAAAAGGGCTGAGCCCGGGGCGCCTGGGGGGCTCAGTCGGTTGGGCGTCTGACTTTGGCTCAGGTCATGATCTCACTGCTTGTGGGTTCGAGCCCCGCACTGGGCTCTGTGCTGACAGCTCAGAGCCTGGAGCCCGCTTCGGATTCTGTGTCTCCCCCTCTCTCAAAAATAAATACACGTTAAAAAAAAAAAAATTAAAAAAAAAAAAAAAGGGCTGAGCCTAACACATACGACAGGGAAGCGACGAGCCTCCCCTCTGGGGGCTGACGTGAATCAGCACCAGAGGCAAGTTCTTTCTGGGGAGGCCTGGAGGTGGGGGCCCCCGAAGAACACATTCCAGCACCCATGTGTGTATCCGTTCTCTCAGCTAAAGCTTACTCCCCGCTCTGTGCAGGCAGACCCTGGGGCTGACCGAGGAGTCCCGCCCTCCGGGGGCTGACGGTCTAGAGGACATGGCCTTTGGACCGGAGGCTCTCCCCTCTGACCCTGTGGAAACGGCCACACCGTTGGCACCCTGGGTGAGCCCTGCTGCTCTAAACCTCAGAAGTGCCCAAGGTGAAGCCTCTCGTCTACCACCTCTGGGCACTGGGGTCGGCAGCAGCCCAGAGGATGCAAACCCCACGTGAGGGAGGGACAACTTGGCAACAGCAGCAGGCGATTTACGATCATTTACACGACTGAAACTGTGGTTTACATCACAGGGCCAGATCTCAAGGCTGGACCAGGCCTTAAAGGGGTTCAGATGAGCCCCTCACAACTGCATCTGCTTGCATGCCTGCAGGGACAGGGAGCTCACCCCCTCACAGGCGGCCTTGAGCAGCAGAAAGTGCTCCTCAATATGTCTCACCAGGGACCCCACGTATGGGTCCTAGATGGGGGCAGAAGGAAGACCTAAACCTAGTACGTTTAGGGCAGGGACCGCCAACCCCAGCTGCTGGCACTGCAGACACTGGGACCAGGCATGTTCTGGGGGGGGTGGGTGCGTTCTGGGCACTGCAGGGGGCTGAGCAGCCTCCCCGGGCCCACCCACTTAATGCCAGAACACCCCCAGCGTGACAACCACAAACACACCCGGACGTTACCCCCAGTGGAGAGCCCCCCGGTTTGGGGGAATCTGTAGAGGGAAGTGTGGCTTCCCTCAGGCTCAGGAGAGCAGCGCTGACCTTTCTCTTGCCGTGCGGCCTTGGGTAAGTGGAGGCACCCCCTCCGAGCGGCAGTCTGCCCCTTCCCTTGCTCCCTCCGTCACCGCCGCCCCCCACCCCCGGCCTCTCCTTATCTCTATCGTAGGACACTGTGCAAATATAACCTGACGCCTCCTGCACAAATCGGTGGTTTCTGGGCCCGATCTACTCCGGGAAGGAGCATGTGCAAAAAAAAGGGCAGGAGGATCTGGAGGGGTCTGCTGCTTTAGACAAGCGCACAGAGGTCTGGGGAGGCCGGGTGTAAGGAGAGCGCTGGGGGCAGGAAGAGGGAAAGCGAAGGCCCAAAGAACAGTCTCCTGGGCCAGTGGTGGGGAGGTGGGGAAGGCCAGGGAAGAGGGAGCCACAGGATGAGACGTGCCTTCATGGACTGAAGGTAGTGTCGTGTGGAGGAGGGGGGACCCAGGGGGACCCGACAGTGCCTGCCCGGTCCGGGTGGGGAAGCAGGTGGTCCTGAGAGGATGGGGGAACAGGCACGAGGGGCCCCACGTGAGGCTGGGGGAGGGAACGGTCAGAGGAAAGCGTGACCTCCTCGGGGCTAACTCGCCCCAGGTGCCGGCAGGACCCCCAGGGGACGGTGACTGGCGCTGGCCCCATGGGGCTGGAGCTCAGGAGCCAGCCTCGGGGTCCAGCAACGCACGAGGACAGGGAGTCAACTGTGCCCAGCAAGAACGCGCGCAGACAGCACAGCGGCATCTCACGAGAGCCTGCGCTCAAATGTCCGTAGCAGCTCTGACCGGAACAGGTAAAAGGTGGAAACAGCCCAGGCATCCGCCAACTGGCGAGCGGACAGCCAACACACAGGAACGTCACTTGGTCTGGAGCAGGAGAGTCGCCCACCCCCGCCGCCCCGCGGACGGACCCCGAACGCACGACGCTCAGCGAGGGAACCGGACACGAGAGGCCCCACGGGGTGTGAGTCCGCGGGTGTGAAACGTGCAGAACGGGCTCATCCTGACACAAAGTGGGGTAGCGGGTGCCAGGGGCCGGAAAGGGCATGGGACTGACGACTGACGGGAAGAGGGCTTGTCTGGAGTGGTGAGAATGTTCCAGAATCCATCTGGTGATGGGTACACAGGCCGAAAACCTCTCAATTGCATAGTCTAAATCAGTAACTCACACGGAGAGGGAACCATATCTGAATAGATCCGTTACCAACAAAGGTCGAGCAAACAAACAACGGAAAGGAGGCTGCTCCCTGAAGGGAAGACATAGGAAGCCAGGGGACAGTGGAGTCCACTTTTCGGGGGGAGGGAGGGAGGGTGCACGTGTCAGGCACGGCGCTCGAGGACTAGATGGCACGGGGCCGGTGGCACATCCCGTGTGCTCCTGCCACTGTATCAGGTGAGGACGCCACAGGAGGAGAAAGGGGTCACCTGCCAAGGACACGAGGATGCACAGCTGTCCACAGCTGACCAGAAGGTCAACGCCACATGAGGAAGGAGTCCCAGCGTTCAACGTGCGTCTGGTCACCGAAGGAAGGTGCTGCCGCACGCGCCTCGCTCCAAACCACCCAGCGTCCGCGGCCACTCCGTGTGCACCCAATCTCGGGCAGGTGCAGCGAGAGGTGGCCCACGTGGTGACAGTGGACTTGACAAGGGGGAGGCCACCGCGGCCTGTGGTGGGTCAGAAACTGGACGGCAGGAAGATGCTGGGCCGAAGAGGGGCGGCCAAGTAGTCCCTTCCCGGCTCTGCAGGACACCGGCCCCTGGTGCCAGCTCCCGGGACGGGCCAAACGCACCCTTCCCTCGGTCCATCAGTCCCTCCCGCCCTCCAGCACCCATTCGAGCCAGCGTTCTCACGCTCCAGCCTCACCGGGGCACCGCGCAGGCTCTGGGGACAGAGTCCCTGCCCTCACAGGGCTCACGGTCCCCCCTCGACACTGCTGATGTTTGGGGCCATGCTGAGCACTGGGTGGTGGGGTGGGGCAACAGCGTCGCTGACCCCACCCACTGGATGCCAGGAGCACCCCCAGATCATTGATCCCAATCAGCGTCTGTCCCGATCACCACAGATGTCCCCAGACGGCACCCAGGTCTCCGGAAAACAATTACAAGGGTACCGTGATCCTGCTGGTTCCTAAAACACCAAGTCCCCTGATGCTCACACCCGACTCAAGTCTCCAGGCTCGCCCCTCAAACAGAATGATTTTGGATCCTCACCCCATTCAGTGCTACCCCGAAAAAGGTCCCCACAACCAACGCTCCTGTGGATCCCCAAACCCAGAAGTCCCTGGTATCCAGACCCCACCAGACCAGAGGCCCCAACAAGTAACAGTGGCAGGACGTTTCCTGCTGCTGCTGAAACAGAGGACCCGGTGTGAAAACCCAGGCCGACCAGCTTCTGAAGACTCATCACTTTTCCATCTGCTTCCGGGCGCTTCTCCCCTAGCCCGAAACAGCCGCCACCACCGGCTAGGGCACGGGAGTCGGAGATTTCCCCGGGGGAACAGTCCCAGGGGGCAAAGGAGCAGCACAGCTAACTCCCTGGACACTGCCCTCCACCCAGCGAGGCAGCTGTCCCTTGAACCATGAGCTGTCCCAAGACCAGAGCCCTTGTTTTCGGGGGGGGGGGGGAAGCCCATATCCTCGTTCGCCGGGCCAAGCGCCATGCGGCCCGCACACCTGCTTACACTCTGAGGTTCGCAAGGCACGCGGGCCGGTTCGGCTCACACGGAAGGCGCCCTCGGCACCAGGGGCCGAGACGGCCCACGAGAAACTCTGCACGATGAACAGGCTAGGATGCGAGCTGGGGGGCAGTGCGCCACTCGGGGGACGGGCCCCAGAGGCTGTCGTCAGCTTCTAGTGTGCAAATCCCCCACCTCCTCCAGGAGAGACCACCCAACCCCCTACAGTTCAAACACCCTCTCACGTGTCCCCAATTTGGGGTAAGGGGCACAGCTGGGTATGTTGTGATGGATTGTTTTTCTTCGGGCAAATCATCCTCATGCAAAGCGTGGTAAGAAGCTGGGGGGGGGGGGGGGGACTGGTGCAGCCTCACCAGCAAGAGGCCTGAGGTCATCACTCTGCCGACCGGAGTGAAGGGTGGGACGGGGACCAGTTCCCAGCCTGACAGGGGCCTGAAAGAGGGGATGATTTCGTGGGGGAAAGAACAGGTGAAAAACTAAACGGGTCCAGGCGGCAGAGCGGAGGGTCTCAGGCTTTGGGCTGGGGGTGGGCCCAGCCAGTGCAGGACCAACGGGCACGGGTCGGCAGTTTTCAGCAGGGGGAAACGCTCTGATGGGGAGAAACATTCCACACTTGGGGGCTCCGGGGTGGCGGGGCTTGGGCTCACAGGAAGAGGCAGGATGTTCCGGGGTCGGGGCGCAGCCGGGCTCAGATTTTGGTGGGGTCAGGGCCCAGATGGAGAGCTGGACTCCGGCTGGATGGGGGCTGGGAGGGCTGGGGGCAAGGGGACACTTATGCATTGAAGCAGCCGGGCCTGAGAGCTTGGGTGTGCCAGAACCGAGAGGCAGGGGAGCGGCGAGCACGACGGGGAGCCCGGACCACAGGGTCCCCACACCTCCATCTACTCGCTTCAGGGGCCACACCGCTCGGATTGTATTTTACTGGGATGGGGGGAGGGGGCCCGGTTCGAGCCGGGGTGAGTCGTGACAGCTATGGGGGCAGCCGAAATCTGGGCAGGGCCTGAGCTGGGACGGTCCCGGTTTGGAGGAAGCGGGTTTGACAGGCCAGAGGTGATCAATGGCTATTTTCGAGGGTGAACGCCCGGCTTAAGGAGACAGAGCTCGACCCCCGTTCATAAGCGGACCCCGGACGCCGGCTGCGGGGGGGGGGGGGGGCAGGTCTCGGGTCGCAGGTGGCTCGGGCTGGGGCGGTCACGCAGGGCCGGATCTGGGGGTGAAGACGGGAGCGAGATGCTGAGGTCACCGCGGGCCTAGCTGGGCACTGGGGGGCGGCGTTCAGGAGGTCTGGCCGGTTCCTGGAGAGGGCCCCGAGCGCGGGGGCCGCAGCCCCGGCCGCCGGCGCGGTGTCGGGGGACCCCCGGGTAGGCCCGCGCCGCCGTCGGGCCCCGCCCGGCTCGGGGGGTCGCGGCTCGGGCCCGGGGGGCGGGTCCTCAGACCCCGGCCGCCTCACCTGGCTCGCTCCGGTCCCCCGTTGGCTCCGCCGACCCCGTCTCTCCCGGCGCAGCGCCGCGCCGGCCTCTGCCGCCCGCAGCTCCACTGGTCCGGCCGCGGCCGCCGCTGTCGGGACCCTGGGCTCCGCGCTCCTTAATATGGCGGCGGTCGCTGTTCCGCGGCCTCCCGGAGCCCTCCTCCGCCGCGCGCGCTCCCGTGGCCGGCCACGCCCCCGCGCCGGCGCGCTGCGTACCGCCGCCACGCCCCGCCACGCCCCCGCGCGCCCGGGCCTCGCGCCCGGGCCGCGCCACGCCCCTCCTACCCCGCGCAGCTGCGCCTGCGCGCCTCGGGCATCTCGGGAGGACGTGACGTAGCCCGTGATTCGAATCAATACAGGAAGCGGGGCGCCACGCGTTGCCACGGGCGACCGGAGCCGCCGGGGGCGCCCGCGACCCCGCTGACCCGCTGAGCCAGTTGCGAGGGAACTGCGGGAATGGCTCTGCCTAGTTTAGGACGCGGTTCTTAGCAGGAGACAGTCGCAGGCGCGGGCACTCAAGGGCGGCCCCACAGCCCAGGAAGTAGTCGCCCTGCGTGATAAGCGCAGAGGGGACTCGGCAACAGGTGCATGTCGGGGACCCGCATACCCACTGCCTGCGGGAAGACGTTCCGTTCGTTCAGTATCCAACATTTATTGCGCTCCTACAGAGTGCTCTCCAGTCGGAAAAATCTCTGCCCCCGACATGGGCAAAGGGTGCAGGCAGACCTTCAACAAAGAAAAGAGGTGAATGGCCCAGAGGCTCATGAAAAGATGCTTACCATCAGGAGTCATCAGGGAAATGCAAATCAAAACCACTTCAGGGTTGAAGAGAAGGGAAGGGAAGGGACCACTTCACTCCTACTAGGATGGCTATGAAAAAGAAAACAAAGGTAACACATAACAAGTGTTCGTGCAGACGTGGAGCAGGGGAACCCTCCTGAACGGCTGGCTGGTGGGCCGTAAAATGGGGCAGCCCCTGGGGAAAACAGCCTGGCAACTCCTCAAAAAGTTACACGTGGAATTACCATATGACCCAGCGATTCCACTCATAGGTATCGACCCAGGAGAATTGAAGACGTGTGCCCTTAAAAACGTGTACAGGGATGTTCGTGGTATTATACGTAATAACCAGAAAATACGAACAACCCAACTGTCTATAACGGATGATTGGGTAGACAAATGTGGTGTATCTACATCGTGACATGTTGTTTGTGGGTAAAAAGGAGCGAAGCACTGATACACGCTCCCAGGTGGTAGCGCGATGCTCGGTGACAGCAGCTACACATCAAAGGTCCTTGTATCGTGGTATTCTGTTTATATGAAATGCCCACAATGTCCAGGCAAGTCCACAGAGACGGAAAGTAAATTGGCGGTTGCCAAGGAGCTGGGGGGAAGGGAGGCATAGGGAGTGACTGCTAGGAATTTTCTTGCTGGGGTGATGTGATGTTCTAAAATTGATGTGATTGATGGTTGCACAACTCTGAATATACTGAAATCCAATGAATCGTACGCTTTGGGTGAGCAAATTTTATAGTACGTGAGTTGTATCTCCATAAAGCTGTTATAAAAAAAATTCCTGTCTGTCAGGGCACCTGGGTGGCTAGGTTGGCTAAGCGTCTGACTCGCTTTTGGCTCAGGTCATGATCTCACAGTTCGGGAGATCGAGCCCCACTTTGGGCTCTGCCTTGATGGTGCAGAACCTGCTGGATCTTCTCTCTCCCTCTCTCTCTGCCCCTCCCCTGCTTGCTTGCTCTCTCTCAAAATAAATAAACAAACTTAAGAAAATGACTCAGTACTCACCAAATTCATCTATAAATTAAAAAAAAAAAAAAAAAACTTCTCTGCCTGGAGCTGAAGTATGGAGAATAATAAAACAAGGAAAGAGAGAATGAAGGGCTATAATCTCCAACACAGCGATCAGGGACATGTGGGCAAAGATTTGGGGGGGAAATACCATAATACAGGATTTCTATTCATTCATTCGGTATGAGGTTATACATGTCACACAATAATGGATTTCAGTGAGCTCTGCAAACACCATAAGTTCCAGAGCAGCGTCATCTGGTAGAAATATAACATGAGCCATGTAAGTAATTTTAAATTATCTAGTAGCCGCATTAAAGAAAGACAAAGAGGGGCGCTTGGGTGGCTCAGTCAGTTAAGCCATGTTTTAATGTTTTAATGTTTATTTTTGAGAGAGAGAGAGAGACCGGGGGAGGGGCAGAGAGAGAGGGAGACACAGAATCCGAAGCAGGCTCCAGGCTCCGAGCTGTCGGCACAGAGCCCGACGCGGGGCTCGAACCCACGAACCGTGAGATGGTGACCTAAGCTGAAGTCGGACGCCCAACCGACTGAGCCACTCGGGTGCCCCCTAAAAATCCAGACTTTTGGTCCAACTCTTGATCTCAGCTCAGGTCTCGATCTGAGGGTCGTAAGCTCAAGCCCCACATTAGGCTCTGCACGGGCATGAAGCCTACGTAAATAAATAAAAGTTAAACTAACAAAAGAAACCAGTGTAGTTAATTTTAATATATTTTATTAACTTAATATGTCAAAAATATTTAGATTTCAACATTTAATCAAAATCAACAATTATCAATGAGATATCTCATATTCCTTTTCTCACATTAAGTCTTAAAATCCAGCGTGTGAACACTTACGGCCCATCTCAGTTTGGGTGCTAATTTTCACTGGAAATTCTGGATCTCTGTATTTAAAGTTGACGGGGAAAAACAGATCCACAGGCCCCAGGGATTCCCAGCATGCTTAAAACTTTTCCAATAACTGAATCAAATGTCAGCCTTTCCCATTTCCATTTAAATTACTTACACTTTAAAATGAAAAATTCAGTTCTGGGGGCACCTGGGTGGCCGAATCGGTTAAACATCTGACTCTTGGTCTCGGCTCAGGTCATGATCTCACAGTTCATGAGTTCGAGCCCTATGTTGGGCTCTGTGCTGACAGTGTGGAGCCTGCCTGGCATTCTCTCTTTCCTTCTCCCTCCCCTCTCCTGTGCTCTCTCTCTCTCTCTCTCAAAATAAACATTAAAAAAAATCAGTTCTGTAGTTGCACTGGCTACATATCAAATGTTCATACCCCCAGCCCCCTCCGGCTAGTAGCTGTCATATTGAATGATGCAGACATAGAATATGTCTATCGTAGCAAATTTACTGGACAAAGAAGGTCCAGAGCAGTGCCTGGCACAGAGTAGATCAATAAATGTCAAACAAAGAATCTTCTTTTTTTAAAAATAATTTTTTAAATGTTTATTTATTTCTGAGAGAGAGTGAGACAGAGTGTGAGCAAGGGAGGGGCAGAGAGAGAGAGAGAGAGAGAGGGAGACACAGAATCCGAATGAAACAGGCTCCAGGCTCTGAGCTGTCAGCACAGAGCCCGATGCGGGGCTTGAACCCACAAACCGTGAGATCGTGACCTGAACCGAAGTTGGATGCTCAAGCGACTGAGCCACCCAGGCGCCCCAAAGAACCTTCTTGAGTATCTGCTCCTCTGGACTGGGGCTGATAATCATTCCTGGGGCCCACTACCAGATTCAATAACCGTGTCTACGATTTTCTGTTCCTCACCCCAAACAAACACTATAAACATTCCAGCTAAAACGTGCCCTGTAGAGCTCAGTGGAACAATCCAGATGCACTATATGCTTCGTTTTGTTTTGTTTTGAATTCTGGTGATGAAAAAGCGTGCCGATCTGGTGCCTCTTTCGTTTCCAACAGAATCTGACGCACACTCGGGGAGAAAACGAAAGTCAGCAAGTTCTTTCTGGATCAGAATTCCACCTCGGCCATCTGACTCGCTCGTTTCATTTTAAATAAAAGACAGCGTCTGACTGGGCTGGGATTAGGCTGAGGCCAGAGATGTGGCCTGGGCAAAGTTGAATCCCGTCTTCATTTAAAAGTCTGGATTTTTGGGGGGCACCCGAGTGGCTCAGTCGGTTGAGCGTCCGACTTCAGCTCAGGTCACCATCTCACGGTTCATGGGTTCGAGCCCCGCCTCGGGCTCTGTGCCGACAGCTCGGAGCCTGCTTTAGATTCTGTGTCTCCCTCTCTCTCTGCCCCTCCCCTGGTCTCTCTCTCTCTCTCTCTCTCTCTCTCTCTCTCAAAAATAAACATTAAAAAAAAAAGTTTAGATTTTTTTAATAGTAGACTTCACGCCCAGCACAGAGCCCGACACGGAGCCTGAACTCACCGCCGTGAGATCCAGACCTGAACTGAGGTCAAGAGTTGGACACTTAACCAACGGAGCCACCCAGGCGCCCCAGAAGTTTGGATTTTTTTGCACTAATTTTTTAAAATTTTGATTTTTAAAAATACCTCGTTGAGGCAGGAACGTGGGGGTTGTAGGAGGACAGTGCGGGAGGTCGCTGAGGGCGGTTTCTGTGGCCACAAGTCACCCAAACCCAGGAGCCGAGGACAACGTGACTGCGTTATGTCACCGTTCTGGAGGCCAGAAATCTTGTTTGTTTTTGAGAGCGCGAGCAGAGGAGAGGGGTGGGGTGGGGGGTGGGGGGCAGAGGACCCAAAGCAGGCTCTGCCCCATCAACAGCGAGCCGGATGTGGGGCTCGAACCCTTGAACCACAAGATCACGACCTGAGCCAAAGACAGTCACTCAACTGGCTGAGTACCCCAGGCGTCCCTGGAGGCCAGCAATCTGACACAAGTTCCTCCAGGCTGACACCCAGCGTGGGCAGGGCTGCTTCTGCAACCCCCCCTCCCAACCCCTGATGCCGGGGGGGGGGGGGGGCCCAGGGGGTCCCGTATGCCCCCTTTTCCAGTTTCCAGAAGCCGCCTCGTCCTTGGCCCTCGGCCCCTCCTCCAGCCTCAAGGCCGTGGGGGGGGGGGGTCTGCCCATCTGTCTGCCTCCCTCTCGTGAGGACGCTGGGCCCCCCAGGCACCCAGGGTCACCCCCGCCTCAGGGGCCTTGGCTTTCTCCCTCCCGCAAGGTCCCTTTTATAGCATATAAAATACCATCTTCACGGGTTCTGGGCATTAGGGAGCGGGTATCTTTGGGGGCGTCATTGTTCAGCTCGTCCACACTGTTCTGTGCCACGACCGTGGCGGGGACACGCAAGCTGACACGGTGGTACGACTGACCGTATGACCGTATGATGACCTCAATATGCACGCTGATTTCTTTAAATGCTTATTTTTGGGAGAGAGAAAGAGAGAGCGCAAGCACGCGCATGCAAGTGGGGGAGGGACGGTGGGGGGGGGATCCCAAGCAGGCTCAGCACAGAGCCTGATGCAGGGCTCGAACCCACGCTATGAACTTTGAGAGCACGACCTGAGCCGAAGCTGGATGCTTAACCGACTGAGACACCCAGGCGCCCCTACGTGTTGATTTTTAAAACGAAAAAAAAAAAATGCATCAAAATATTACTATTTATGGAGTTTTTTGTCACCCCCTTCAATTTTGTGCTCACCTGCCACACCACCGAACAAACCATTTCCTCGCTCTGGTTCCTCTTGCGGAGAGCATCACTTAATTCCCTACTTAATTGTTTTTTTTAATTAAAAAAAACATTTTTTTTTTAGGGGCGCCTGGGTGGCTCGGTCGGTTGGGCGGCCGGCTTCGGCTCAGGTCACGGTCTCGCGGTCTGTGGGTTCAAGCCCCGCGTCGGGCTCTGTGCTGACAGCTGGGAGCCTGGAACCTGCTTCAGATTCTGGGTCTCCCTCTCTCTCTGTCCGCCCCCCCCCCCACTTGCATTCGGTGTATCTCTCTCTCAAAAATAAACAAACATAAAAAAAAAAAAAAGATGCTCGACCATCTGAGCTACCCAGGGACCCCATTTTTTTTTGTTAAAGTAAAGGCTCCTATCTTTGGCAAACTCCAAGTCCAGAGGGGTGACAGAGCCTGGCAAACATCCCGGAAGTCCTTCCTGCTCTCTGCCCCGGGGCCCCGAGAGACAAGGGGACATGCAGGAGCCCAGGGGAATTCTCTCACTCAGCCCGGGTTGGGGCAGGGACTTGACGTCCTAAAGCCCAGCAGCTGTGGATGGAACCTTATTCGGAAACAGGGTCTCTGCAGATGACATCACCAAGTTAGGATGAGGTTATACCGGCGGGGCGGGCCTCCATCTGGTGGGTCGTGTGCTTCTGGAAAGAGGGGAATTTGGATACAGACGTAGGGGAAGAGGGGAAGGCCACGTGAGGACGAGCAGGGACTGAAGACGTGCCCACAAGCCGGGGAAGGTCAACGGGAACCGGCAACGAGGGAGGCCGGAGGAGGCAGGGTCTCCTCCCCCGGGGGCTTCAGAGGGAGCAGGGCCCTGCGGACACCCCGAGTTTGGACTTGTGGCCCCCACAGCCCTGCTCGGGTGTAAAGAAGCCACAGAAGGGAGGGTGCGGGACGTGTGGGTTCCACACAGATGTCTCTCCTGCTATCAGTTTGTCGCATGTCTGGAGGCTCGAGATTTCAAGCTCTCTGACGTTTCCAGGTCTTGCTTTTGGGTGTGGCTTCCGCTATCTACTTCCTGTGCCCTGGACCTATCTCCTTCCCCCAGAACGTGCTTGGGGTGAATCACACCTGGGACCCCGCCTCGGAGCCTTCCAGAGTCAGCACATCGCGTGGCCCGCGGGGAAGCCCTGCATGAACGTTAGCCTGAGTCACAAAACACGGTCGAGATGATGTCCTTGTAAGCCAGCCAAGGCCACTGCAAAGTCAACCCGGAGTCACCTTGTGAATATGCAGGAAGAAAATAAAAAAAAGCATCCGGACGTCAGCTCCACGAGGCCAGACTCTCGCTCTATGCCCTCTGTGCCCGTGACCGCCTGCCACACGGTAGATGTTCCATACATATTTGCGAAATGAATGCCTGAACGTTTAAACCAGCAGCTGGCCTGTGAAAGTGACTTCTTTGCTATGCATGGCACTTGGATGTTTTTAATGAACTGTCCACATTTCTCAAGTGGGAGATTTTTTAAATAGTTTACTTATTTAGTTTTGAGGGGAGGGAGGGGCCAGAGAGAGAGAGGGAGACAGAGAATCCCAAGCAGGCTCTGCACCAACAGGGGTTCTCGAACCCAGAACCTCGAGATCATGACTGGGCAGAAACCAAGAGTCGGATGCTCAACCGGCTGGGCCGCACAGGCGCCCGTTAAATGGGAGGCTGTACGTCAAATGAGTTGCCGTCTGGCTGCCCTTAAAAACAGAAACATCTGGGGGCACCCGGGGGGCTCAGTTGGTTGGGCGTCCGACTTCGGCTCAGGTCACCATCTCACGGTTCGTAGGTTCGAGCCCCTCGTCGGGCTCTGTGCTGATGGCTCGGAGCCTGGAGCCCGCTTCGGATTCTGCGTCTCCCCCTCTCTCTGCCCCACCCCCCATGCTCTGTCTCTGTCTGTCTCAGAGATAAACATTAAAAAAATTTAAGAACAAAACAAAACAGAAACATCTGGCTACACAGGTCAATGACCGGCCGGACAGGGGTACACGCCAGGGCGCCTTCCTGCCTAATTTCGTTACGCTTTCTGGCCCAGGAAGCAAGAGAAAGCCACAGACAGCACCTGAGTGAGAGCCACGTGAATTCTGTCCCCAGGGAAAGCTGTCTCGCACAGGCTGTTTGCTCACTCCAGAGCGGCCGCTGCCACCGTGCGTGACAAACGCCGGGAGTACGCATCACGGTAAAAAGTCTCAAGTGGCATGGGGAGTTCAAGGGCTCTGGGGAAATGCTTGGCTATTTTTCCAAGAGGTTACCCACAGGTAATTTACACGTACGACTCCGCTTATGCAAATCAGGCCACAGGATTTATTCTGGGCTTTGCTCGCTTCACTCTTTGGAAGTCGAGCTCCCCAGCTTTTTGAAGGTCTGATCGTGAACGTAGTGAACCAGCCAGCGCCCCCGATGACGGGCGCGCCTCAAATACCGATTTGCCACCCACTAGGAGGAGCCAGGCACGCGACCTAGCGGGGCGAGGGGTCCGCTCAGCGATGTGCTGAGGCCCGTGTGTCCTGACTACAAAAGTCACGATCGGGAGCTACATGAGTGGACCGTGGTGGGTATAGGGAGGGAAAACACTGCACACTAGGGCTTTACTTTCATGTTCCGTCTCGCGGCTCAGGCGCCACCCCGCTGTCATGCCGCGGAAAACAAAATCCCTGCTCTCGCGGTGCTTGTGCAGGTGGAGAAAACAGGCAATGAACAAAATTAAGGAACGCGTACAGGAAAACAGAGATGCTGCGGAGAAAAATAAAGCAGGGAACAGAATAAAGGAACATTAGGAGTGAGGTTATGATTTCAACGCAGGCGGCTCAGGCAAGCTTCACTGAGGAGGGGACATCTGAGCAAAGGAGCAAATATCTCAGCGAGGGAGTGAACTGATACCTGGAGGAAAAAAGGTTTCAGGTAGAGTAAGTAGCAAATGCAAAGGTCCTGGGGCAGCACCAGGCTCACATGATGGAGGAACAGTGAGAAAGCTTGGTGGCTGGGGCAGAGTGGGCGAGGGGGAGAGGGAAGAGGGAAGGGCAGGAGCAGGTTGTACAGGACTTTGGGGACCACAGGGAGGGCTTTGGCTTTTCCTCCAGGGAGGTGGGAGTCCTGGAGGGCTGTGGGCAGAGGACGGCGGGACCTGACCCGGGTGCTCACAAGCGCCCTCTGGTGGCTGCTTCAGGGAGGACAGACTGTGGGACGCAAGGTGGGGGCACGGGGAAGGGGGCAGGGGGGACTGTGCAGTCCAGGTGGGCGATGCGGTGGCTGGGGGCACAGGAGACGGGGGATGTGGCCGGACCTGGGATGGATTTTCAACCCCAATGTTTTCAGGCTGAGCACCTGGAATGACAAGCGCATTTCCACCTCCTGTGGGAGGAGCAGCTTTGGCAAGTAACCTGAGGAATTCTGACCTCCGAGCCCAGTTTGGGACGCCTCCCCAGTACCTAAGTGGAGACTGGAGGGGCAGCGGCACCGGGGCTGGTGGCTGGCGGGGGGGGGGGGGGGCACACCCTCGACGGGGGGCGGGGCGGTAACCACCGATGGCCACCGGTCAAGCGCTCACGCCGGCGCCGTGGAGCCTCCACGAAGTCCGTGACCCACGGGGCCGGGAGAGCCCCCGGGCGGGTGACTGTGTCCGCGTGCCAGGAGGAGGCTGTGCCCCAACCTCCTGGGGAGGAAGCTGCTGGGTGCCCTTCAGGAGGAACGGGCGGGAGAAGCGCCCTCCCGGGTTCTGTGGGCTGCCCTAGCAGATCATTCCGTGTGGGGAGGGGGTGGCGGGAGCCCCGAAGCCGGAACCCGCAGGGCCCGCGCTAATTCGGGTCGTCCGCGCCAGAACTGAACTGCAGGAAGCCCCGCACATCTGGTGTCAAATGGGGTAGCAGCAGCAGACGTCGGGGTGGTAAAATCCGCCGCCCGTGTCAGGGCTGCTGGTGACCGAGGGTCAGGTCAGCGGCGGGAATGTGGACAGTGTCCCACGTGAGATTAGGCTCTGCTGTTACAGCCGTCTCGTCGCCACAAAACAGGTGGTTCAAGGCCGCACACGGAGAATGGGAGGGGGGCTGTGATGAGAACCCGTAGCCTGGGCTCCCAGCCAGGCCCCCAAACCCCTTCCCCTCTGCCTCCGCCAGGGGCTGGGTGAGAAGGAGGGTCTGGGGGAGGCCAGGCTGGAGGGCCTGCTGGGCTGACTTTACCCCCGGGGACGGAGATGACCCCGGAGCGCCTGGGGCGGGGCAGATTTCAGAGCTGAGCTCTTCAAACCCCGCCCCCCCCTCCCCCCCCCCCGCCATTAGAGGTTCCCCGACTGCAGCCCTGCACACCCGCCCCCCGACATACTTGCGGAGTCACGGCTTGGCAAAAATAATTTAATAGTGCATTTGGACCCTGGGGTGGGCTCGTCCCTCCCCTCCCTGCCTAGTCCCAGGCTGGGGAGTCAGGGCCCCGGCCCAGGCCCAAGGCGGCTGGGTCTGCCCACAGCGCCTTTTCCGGCACCCCCGGTTCCTCGAGAAGCTGGGCCAAGGCAACCCCACAGCCCCGGCCGGCACCCTCAGATGCCGGCTCCACGCGACATCCCACCCCGACCGGAAATCTGGGTGCCGCCGCCCCGCGCGAGTGGGGGGACACAGGACGCCTCAGCCTGGCCCCAGCGGGACGGGGAGCCAGATCCCACCCACACGAGCTCGGTTTATACGCAGCCGCGGTGTGGAGTCCCAGGGCCCCGCAGGGGAGGGAGGCTGCGGGTCGGCGGCTCTAGGCGGGCGCCGTGCGCAGCTGCTCCAGCCCGTCCGCGTACTGGAAGGCCGGCCCCGTCTCGTAGTCGTACATGTCCAGGGCCACCTCGCAGCTCTCCCGCACCACGCGCTCGGGGTCGGCCGCGTGGGCCCGCAGGGCGGCCAGGCAGGCGGGCCGGGCGATGGCTCCCAGGGCCTCCGCGCACTCGTGCCGCACCATGGGGCTCTCGGTCGGCCGGGCCAGGGTCGCCGCCAGCTGGGGCACGGCCGCCTCGTGCTGCAGCTGGCCCAGGACATAGCCGATCTCGTGGCGGAAGAGGGCGCCGCCACAGCGCAGGCCTGCGGGCGGGCGGGGGCGTGGTCACTGGCTGGGCGGCGCCATCGGGGCAGGCCAGGGACCACGCCCCCGCCCGCCCGCAGGCCTGCGCTGCGGGACCCAGGGCTGAGCACCGCAGGGCAGAGAGAGAACCGGGAAAGGGGGTTCCCCGTCTCGAGGTGGTCAGTGCTGCTCAGGGGGAGGGACGTGGGGCCACGGGGGCAGGAGCGGCCGGAGGGCACAGCCTGGCGGTGGGTTCCCTGCGGGCTTCCTCCGAAGGCCGACGGGGCAGGAGGGGGCTTCCCGGGCCCAGGGTCCCGGCCCGCTGGCTCCCGCCTCTCCCTGCCTTTGGATTCTGTGCTTGACGGCGGGGTCAAGGGCTACCGGCGAGCCTGTACGCACGTCCGCACACGCTGCAGCGTTTAATAAGGGGACAGTCACGGGCACCCTGCCCCCACTCCACACACAGGTCAGGCTTGACACCGATGGGGAAACCACAGCCGGGAGACGGGTGGTGACTGCCCAAGACCAGACGCCCTCGAGGCCGAGCCAGGGCCCAAGGCCACCTGCCTGACTGTGCGGCCCCCGTTCTCAAGCAGCACCAGCCCCTCTGGGCTCCCGCCCGGCATCGCCGGGTCTCCCGCCCCTGACGCAGGGTCACAGCGATGACCAGGCGTCTCCTTGCCAGACAGGAAGTCATGGGAGGGCTGCGAGGGCTCTAAATCCTCAGGGGGCACATCCCGGGCATCGGGCCACGGGGGACCAGGGACCGCCCGGGGAGAGGCCTGCAGAGCCGGGAGGGGAGAGAGAAAGGGGTTCAGGGTCCTGGAGCCACACCGCCGCGGATCGGATCGCGACTCTGCCGCTCGCCAGCTGCCGTCTCCTCGGGCAACCACCTCGGCCTTTCTCGGCCGTGGCTTCTCCCTCGGAGAACCGGAAGTCAGGGTGCCCGCCCACCACGGAGGATGAGTTCTCGCGTGGGGAAGCGCCGGGGGCGGGGGCCGGGACGCACATTCCCCGGGTCACGCTGGCTCCGTGTCACAGCCGCAGCCGCTGAGCCTGACTGAGGGGCACTGACCATGACCCCCACCCCCCTCCCCGGGCCCCGACTCACCCTCCGCCAGCGCAAGGGCAGCCTCCTCGCCGCCGGCGTCGCGCAGGGCGAACATGGCGCGGTACCGGTCGAAGAGTGGCTGGCCTTCGTCCAGCAGCACCTCCCGCAGCCGCCCCACGTCGCGCTCCTCAGAGGGAGGGGCCGGGTCCACCGAGAGGTAGGGCCCTGCCACCGCGGGCTCCCCGCTGTGCTGCTGCAGCCACTCCAGCCGCCTGACAGCCAGTTGGCACGTCTCGGCCACCTGCGGGCACAGGGGTGCACAGGTGGCCACTGAGGACACGATAGTGGACGTGAAGGCGCCCCTTCCCCAACCTCAGGGGCTCCAGATTTAACAGAAGCCGGAGGCAACAGACGCAGGAGTTAACTGATCGTTCTAGATTGGACATAGGCCAGCACGGGCTTTATGCGATCAGGGAGTGACGAGGAGGACAGAAGGCCAGGAGACTCAATGAGGAGGTGGCATCAGAGTGGAGCTGAGGCCAGAACCGAGTGAAAGAGTGAGGTGGGTGGAATGGCCAGTGCAAAGGCCCTGAGGCAGGACCCTGTGGGACACGTCAGGGAAGAGCAAGCAGGCTGGGTGGGCAGAGGTGCGCCCCCAGGTAGTCAGGCCGGACTTGTCAAGGCCCGCGAGCTGCAGCAGGTGTTTGGGATTCTGTCCTAAAGGTCATCGGAACACGTGAGTGCTTCTGGCCCGAAATAGGTCCTTACACACACACACACACACACACACACACACACACACACACACACACACACACACACACACACACACACACACACACACACACACACACACACACACACACACACACACACACACACACACACACACACACACACACACACACACACCTCCCCCGTACCCAGAGGACACTGAGGGAGAGGTACGGGACCGGACTTGTCAAGGCCCGCGAGCTGCAACAGGTGCTTGGGATTCTGTCCTAAAGGTCATCGGAACACGTGAGTGCTTCTGGCCCGAAATAGGTCCTTACACACACACACACACACACACACACACACACACACACACACCCGTACCACACACACACACACACACACACACACACACACACACACACACACACACACACACACACACACACCCGTACCCAGAGGACACTGAGGGAGAGGTACGGGAAGCGGACAACAGAAGCACCAAGTGAGGAACACACACGACCACACAGAAACCTGCACACGCGTGTCCGCGGCAACACGGCTCATGCAGCCAAAAAGCGAGAACGGCCCAAACGTCCCGCAGCAGATGAACAAAACGTGGCCCACCGCGCACGCGCACGCATGAACATATCCACCGTGCACACGCACGTCCACAGATGAACGTCCAGAACAGGCTCATCCATGGACACAGGAAGTAGATGAGACACTGACAAGGGTTGGGGGGCAGGGGAGTGACTACTGATGGGGCGGGGCTCCTTTTGGGGTGAGGGAATGTTCTGGAATGAGAGATGATGGTTGCACACCTCTGTGGATGTTCTAAAAACCACTGAAGTGCACGCTTTCAGAAGGTGAATTTTATGGTGTTAACATCTCAGTAAGGTCGCTCCCTGAAGAAGGAAGAAAGGCAGGCGGGGGGGGGACGGACCGTGGGGCGGACAGAAGTGGGTGGGCTCGGAGGGGTCCTGGTGGAGGGACTGGAAGGGCGGGAAAGGTGGGGCGCGTCAGCCGGGCAGGGGGGAATCAGGAGCCCGCAGCCACCCTGGCCGCCGCCCTCTGATCTTGTCCCGGCCAAGAGGTCGCCCTGGCAAGCAAACCCTGGTGAGGCTGGTCTAGGCAGGAGCGGGAGCGGGAGGGGTCAGGCGTTAGTTACCTCGATGACGGGGTCGGTGGAGTACTGTTTCAGGACCTCCAGAACTTCCGGGTTCCCGATGGCCCCCAGGGCCTCCCCTGAGAAGAAGAACCATGGACACATTTCACTGTTGGTCAGGAAAGTAGGAAAGGCCCCGGATGCGGGGGTGGAGGTGGGGGGGGTGGGGGACGACACCAGCACCACCACCTCCTTTGCGCTCCGTCCTCCCTACAGCTCTGTATGTATCTTGTGACCCACTCTGGCCCCGTGGACTGGAGCGGAGTGGGCACGGCCCCCAAGTGGTCTCAGTCGGCATCCCTTCCCCTGAATTTGGACTTGGCTGGAGCTGGGCTGAGACCTCTCCCGATCCCCGGGCCAGTGCACCTCCCCCCGGGCCCCCCACCCCCTCGCTCATGCTCTAGATGGGGAGACACAGGTGAGCATGACATTACAGCCTGGGGACACTGGGTAACATGGAGCTCCAAGGACACCCGGGCGAGGAGAGTTCGTGGGGGTGAGCCTGGAGGAGGGGGATCTAGGCGGCGAAGTGAGGGAGGAAGGCCAGCGGACCCAGGCAGGGCTGGAGGAGGCTGACCGTCTCCGTGGGTCTGCACAAGCCCTGAGTGGGAAGAGACCCAAGGCCAGCAAACACTCGCTCCCACTCAACTCCTCCTCTGCTTGGCAGGCTGGTAGAGTGTGATGCTGCCCCCCATCGAGAACACCCCAATGGACCTGAATCCAAGTCAGGGCGTCCTCCTCTGCCCGCAGCCCTTCAGGGCCCCCACCTCCTTCAGGGCAAAAACCTAAAGTCCTCCCTTTGGCCCCCAAGGCCCCGCACAACCTGCCCTGTCCCCTTCCTGTCCTCCCCTCTCCTCCCTCTTGCTCACTCTGCTCCGGCCACAGGGACCTCCGTGCCACTTTCCCAAGGAACAGGCTGGGTGCTGCCCCAGGACCTTTGCTCGGGCTGTATCCTGTGCCTGAAGCACTTTTCTCCAGATAACTGCCTTCCTTCACTCAGATCTCTGTCCACTGATTAAAAAGGGCAACACCCCTGGCACCCCCATTCTACTCCCTGCGTCATCGCCTCCTTAGCACTTCCATAACACGACGAGGTGTCCCGCACTCCTATACACTCAAAATAGCGGGACTTATGGGAAAGGTGAGGTTTGGAGTAGAGCACTCTTGGTTAAGGAGAGCTCCAACCGAAATAGCGACTAGCACATCGAGCGTCACCAGGGGCAGCGTGGGGATGGGGACAGCTCAGCATGAGTAGAGACCACTTCGGGGAACGCTAAAAATACCTAAAACAGTAAAATGGAAACAGCTGCCCTGTGCCCATCCACAAATGAGCTCGCTGGTTATAGAGGCAAGGCCTCAGCAGCACAGTCTTGCCGAGGATTTTATTCGTTCCTCCTGTTTCCTGCTGCCCTGGAGGTAAGAGGGCCTGGTACATAGCAGGTGCTCAATAAACACTGGCCCAGGGACTAAAACGAACACATGAAACAGACATCACAGGCTGGCGAGCTCACCACCTGGTTTTGTATCAGCAGAGGATGGTTTTTATGTTTTTAAATGTCTTTCTCAAAAAAAAAAAAAAATTTTTTTTTGTTAAACGTTTTTATTTATTTTTGAGAGAGGGAGCACGCACGTGCAAGCAGGGGAGGGGCAGGGAGAGAGGGAGACAGAGGCTCTGAAGTGGGCTCTACACAGAGAGCAGACAGCCCGACGCGGGGCTCGAAGTCGCGAACTGTGAGATCGTGACCTGAGCTGAAGTCGGATGCTTAACCGCCTGAGCCACCCAGGCGCCCAAAATCGCTTTCTTTAAAATCAAAGGGACGAGGGACACCGGGGTGGCTCAGGCTTAGGTCAGGTTTTCACAGTTTGTGGGATCCAGCCCAGTGTCGGGCTCTGTGCCGAGTGTGGAGCCTGCTTGGGATTCTCCCTCTCTCTCTGCCCCTCCCCTGCTCGCGCTCTCTCTGTCTCTCTCAAAACAGACAAACTGCAAATCAAGAGGACGACATTTCCCCACGTGAAAATGACGCGAACTTCAAACCTCAGCGTCCATCAGGGTGCACCTGCACGTGGCCACGCCCCTCCGGGGATGCTAGTTTATGGTGGCTTTACGCACCGTGGCGCAGTTGAGTCCGGTGACAGAGTCTGTCCGGCCCTGGGTGGGGGTGGGCTGGAGACTTTACCCACCCTTCGCGGACCCAGCGTGCAGAGTTCGGCTAGATCACACGGGGGGCAGCTGGGGGGGGGGGGGACACACCGAGGCAGGAGGGAAACAGCAGGCGGGTGAAGGCCAGGCGCCCTTGCCCTGGCCACTCACCGGCCTCGTGGCGCACCATGGGCTCCTGGCGGGTGTCACGCAGCACGTCCAGGAGCACGGGGATGGCCCGGGAGTCCTGCATCTGGCCCAGGCAGTAGGCCAGCTCGTGCTTGAGCAGGGCGGAGTCGTCGCCGAAGGCCTGGCTGATCCAGGTGATGGCGCCTGGGCCGCCGAGCCCGCGAAGGGTGAAGAGCGCCCTGAAGCGGGCCTGCAAGGGCTGCTGGGGGTCCACCAGCGTGCGCCCCACCGCCTCCACCTCCTGCTCGGTCACCATGGCGCCGCCGCCTTCCTCCGCAGCCCCGCCGGGGGCCGAAGCTGGGGACCGTGGGGCACAAGAACCTACGTGCAGAAAACCGAGAGCCCAGGTGAGAGGCGTCTTCCGCCCATCCGTGAACTCGTTCACTTAAGAGTTAGGGCCCGGGTGGGGTGGATTCCCACCAGCCGACCAGCCCGGACGTCTGGGTTGAAAGCCAGGGTCCGGCCCTGTCTACTCGCTGGGCGGCCTTCCGTAAGTCACTTTCCCTCTCTGGGCCTCTCGCCTCTGTACCGGCAGGGACTTCCGCCGGGCTGCGCTCCACGCCATAGCCGGAGGGACCACGGTGGTGGGTGGCCAACACGGCCCCCGGTGGTCCCCACTCCGTGCGGCCCCTCTCGCACCGGAAGGGACGACAGGGACCCCTGAGGGCAGGTCATGAGAGACGCTGCGGCGTCCTCCTTGCCCGCGCTGGGGGAAGCCAGCCATGGAGAGGCTCCGTCAGCCCCACGTAGGGGCTCGCGGGGCGAGGGACCGAGGCCTCTGGCCAAGTGTCACGTGACAGCAGGAGGCCGGGAGCAGCTCCTGCAGCCGAGGCGGCCCCAGCCTCACGAGAGGTCGGAGCCAGAAGCTACCAGGCCCAGATGCCTGGCCCCCGGCAACGGTGTGAGTCTGCTGCTGCTTAAAGCTGCTGAGTACGGGGTGTGGAAACTGCACCAGGTCACTGTCCTGTATCCCCCCCTCCTATGGCACCTTATGATTCCAAGCCCCCTGATGGTCCCCAAGGCCCTGCATGACCTACCTCGACCCCTGCCAGCCCTCCCTCCTCTCCCCCTCCACCCCCTCGCTCACTCTGCTCCAGCCACAGAGGCCTCCTGGCTGTTCCTCCAACAGGCCAGGCCCAGTCCTGCCCCAGGACCTTTGCACGGACCTGTTCTCTTCCCCAGGAACACTCTTCCCCAGATGCTTCCCATGCTCATGCTCTCACTTCGTGGGTCTCAAATGTCACCTCCTCAGGGAAGCCTTCCCGGGTCACAGTCTTCACTGTTGTTCCTTTCCCGTTTTACGTTTCTTCAAAGCACTTACCACTACTAGACATCGCGTAAGATGTTTACCAGTTTAGCTGCTATGGCTGGTCTTACCCGTCACAGAACTCTGAAGGCAGGGACCGAGTCTATCTTGGTCACCACTAAACCCCCCAGCACACAGTAGGCCGTCAATGAAACCAACAGCCCTCCCCATAACAGCGGCTGACGTGCACAGAGCATCTGCTCTGTGGCAGGCACCTCTTCTTTTTTTTCTCTTTTAATTTTTTTTTTAACATTTATTTATTTTTGAGACAGAGAGAGACAGAGCATGAACGGGGGAAGGGCAGAGAGAGAGGGAGACACAGAATTGGAAACAGGCTCCAGGCTCTGAGCCGTCAGCCCAGAGCCCGACGCGGGGCTCGAACTCACGGACCGCGAGATCGTGACCTGAGCCGAAGTCGGATGCTCAACCGACGGCGCCACCCAGGCGCCCCGGCAGGCACCTCTTCTAAGCCCCCTACATTCGTGAGCTCCTGTGATTCTCCCCATAAAACTATGAGACAGGCACTAGGACTGTCACCCTTTTACGGGCGAGAGGGCAGAAGCCGAGAGGTTAATAACTCGCCTACGAACCGCGTAAGGAGTTTATACATCCAGGTAGCCGGGCTCCAGAGTCAAGTTCTAAACCACAATTGTTCTGCCGAATGGACGGACTAAGATGAAATGACGCGGCTGGGCTGGGCTGGGCGGGGAGGAGGGGCTCCCTCTCCACCGCCCAGATCAACGAAGACCTGGCAGACGCTTCGTAACGCAAGCCCTGGCGTGCTGCGTGGCCTTCCGGTTCCCTGCAGCGTCGGCAGGGCTGACCCGGCTTCATGAGGGAGGTGTGGCTGCCTGAGTGGGGATGACCATCGAAGGAGGGGACACCTTGAAATAAGGACCACCAGAGACCACAGAAACCAGGAGCCAGGGAGCTGGCAAGGCCTTAGGGGCCATGAGATCTGACTGTCTTCTACACAGACGAGCAGCGACTTGTCTGGGGTCACCAAACAGGAGCCGGGACTCCTGCCTCCCAGTCCGTGCGGGGTCGCCCTCAAGACACCTGGAGAGGGCCCTTCATGGCCTACTCATCATCCCCAGCGTCCTCAGATGCCTGGGAATGAGGGGAGATCTGGCCAACAAGGCAGCTCCAGCTACGGGAGAGGAACGTGAAGAGAAAACAGGGCAAGACCTGAACTGGGGCAAAAGTCTCTGGGCTTGGCTTCCTCGTTTGGAATAAAACTATCAGCAGCTCACGAGCCGGGTTTCCTTCCAGTCTCTGTTCAGATATTAAAGTACAGGCAGGAATCCTCTGAGCACCCGGCTTTAACAACGCAAACCCTCCACCGCCCTGCACTTCTGTTCCTTGTGGCTTTCACTGTTCCCCGCGGCCTCTCGCAGCACCTGGCGTCCAGTACATTTCACTCATCTGTTTCTTACTAGAAAGTCGGCGCCACAGAGACGGGACTTTATATATAAATAAAGATGAATCTGTACCACACGCACACGCGGACGGACCCAGGTATATATACTGTTTTGTTCATTGCTATGTCCCCAAGGCCTAGCACGGGATCGGTCACCATGGCAGCAGGTGCCCAATCCTTAGTTGTTGAATGAACCGAACGTCTCCTGCGCACCAGGCATCGTACTAGGCACTTCATGCCCGGCGTAAATCTGTATCATTCGTAAGATGGGTAGAAGGGGCACATGGACCCAATGGAGCCATGCTCGTAGAGCACCTCCTACAATTGCTGGCACTTAATAGGCCCTTGGACAAACCAGAGCTACTGTTAAATATTCCTGCAGGGAGCCCCAAACCCACTTCTGTGCCCAGGAGGGCGCCCCAAGCCACCTGGAAGCCCGCAAATCATACTTTCGGCCCATTTTTCAGTGGGAAGCCGGGGCAAGGGTGTGGGCGCGGGGTTGAGGGGATCAGCCCCCAACCAAGGCGGAATCCGGGAATCCGCTCGCCCCCGTGAGAGCCTCTTAGAAGAAGACACGATGGATTAGTAAGGGATGGAGAGAGAGGAGACGAGGATCCTCAACCCTCCGGCCCCCCATCCCCGACCTACCTAAACCAAGAATTCCCAACGAAAAGATACCTCGTAATCAACGCTCCTCCAGGAAGGGATTCCCTCGGGGCTGCTCGCAGGTTCCCTCCCCCTGGAAGAGAACCCGAGGAACTGGATGCTTCAAGATCTGCCCACGCGGGTCGCCAAGTACTGGATCCCTCACGCCGCTGGATCGCCCAGAAATCTCGAGAAAGGGGTCGCCCGATATGGGAACCCCGAGCACGCTCCAGCCCCCTGGATCTCCGGCGACAAGGACCCCGCAACCCGGGGAAAGAGTTCGCCCAGACTCTAAACCCCTCAGGAGGGGGCCCCTCGACTTCCCCACCCCCCCCCGCCCCCCAAGCAACGAATCCCAGAGACTGGACCCCCTCCCGCGGCGTCCTCCCCATGCCCGCCCGCCAGGCCGCGGCCACGTACCGCGCTCTCTGCTGCCAGAACGCCCGAGCGATCCTCCGGAAGACAAGGAACGCCGAGTCCGCCCGCTCCCTCCGCCGCCACCCGCGTCTCACCAACCGCGACGCTCGCAGCGCGCTCCGGGAGCCGCCACCTTCTCGCCCACGTGACCGGCCCGGACGGCACCAACACAGCCCTCGGGGGGAGTTCCAGTCAAAGTCTCCGCGGCGGGAGAGAGGTCTGGAAGCATGAGTCGGCGCCTGGGCCACAGCTCACACTTAAACACCGATGGAGTCTACGGACATCCCTCAGGGAAGGGCGAGGGCAACCTTCATCTTTCCCCGGAAGAGATTCTCTCCGGCCTCCCCACCCACTTCGGTCGGTGGAAATGGTTTGTGCCGATTCAGGCCGGAGCCCGGGGCCGGCTGGCAACGGAACGTGCGCGGCGCTCCTGGGGCGTGGCCAAGTCCTGGGGGCGTGGCCAGTGGCTTCAGGGGGCTGGATGCGAGCTCGCGAGGGGAGGGTTCGCGTCCTTTCCCCCACGCGGTCAAGTTGTTCAGCGCTCGCGTAACAAATAGCTCATGGAGGCGGAGGACAAGACAGCCTGCAATCCATAACCTCGTAAACCTCCCAGCCTGGTTGTCTGAGGGAGACAGACAGTAAATAAATAAAATACATGTTAGATCGTGACGCGTGTTAAGGGGAACAAAGCATTCAAGCAAGGTGTATGTGTGGGGTGTGAAGTCTTAGGGGGCGTGGCCACAGACCGAGGTGATGACTTATATGAGTGCGGGAAGGAGCCGTGGGGATGTTTGGGGATAGAGCCGCCCAGACAGAAAAAGGACTTGGCTTCACTCTGACAAATGAGAAGCCACAGAAGTGTTCTAATCAGGGACATTCTGAACAGGCTTTTTTGGACTGGTAGGCAGAAAATCGTTATTAGGAGGGTGGAAGCAAAGAGACCAGAAGTACTCAGATTCTGGATTAATTTTGTTTATTTTTATTATGATTTTTTTTTTTTTTTTTAGAGATTTTAAGTAATTTCTACACCCACACGTGGGGCTTGAACTCACACCCCCCGAGATCAAGAGTGGTGCACGACACTCGCTGAGCCAACCAGGCTCCCCTGAATTAATTTTGGAGGTAGGGCAAACAGGATTCGAGGAAGGATTGGATATGGAGTTTCGGAGCAAGAGCGCTCTCCAGGATAAGTGCAAGGTTTCTCACCAGTACCTGGATGCCATTCTTACCTTCCCAACCTATCCATCCAGGGTCTGAAATAGGGTCGGAATCCCGTCACTTTTTCCTCATCTTACTGCCCCCGTGAGAGTCCAGACTACCACTGGCTGTCAGCAGGATGCTGTCCACACAAGACAAAGCAAGCTTTTAAGCAGTTATGTCCAAACAGGATAGTATTCCTCAAAAAGTTAAACATACCATACGGCCCAGCAACTCTGCTCTTAGATGTATATCTAAGATATACACTCAAACAGGTAATTGTATACCCGTGTTCACAGGAGAATTATTCCCCGGAGCCTCAGGCCCTGGCAACCTCGATTGTATTTTTTGTCTCTTCGGATGTTATTCGCCTAGGGACCTCCAGCGAATGGGATCATGCGGGATGTGTCCTTTTGTGTCGGGCTTATTTCACTGAGCACAGTGTCCTCAAGGTCCATCCAGGTTGCGGCAGGTGCCAGGATATCCTTCCTTCTTAGGGCTGAATACTGTTGCATATGGTGTGGATGGACCACAGTTTGTTTATCTCTTCATCTGTTGATGGACATTTGGACTGTTTCCACCTTTTGGCCATTGTGAATAAGACTGCTGTGAACATCAGCGTGCAAGAATCTGTTTGCTTCCCTACTTTCAAATCTTTGGGGCAGATACCTATGAGCGGGATTTCTGGATCCCATGGGAAGACTACGTTTAACTTTTTGAGGCACTGCTGAACTGTTTTCCACGGTGGCCGCACCATTCTACATCCTGGCCATCCTGGCCCAAGGGTTCCAATTTTGCCACATCTGTGCCTTTAAAAAAAAAGGTTTATTCATCTTTTGAGAGACAGAGAGAGACACACACAGAGCGCAAGCAGGGGAGGGGCAGAGAGAGAGAGAGAGAGAGACCCAGAATCCGAAGCAGGCTCCAGGCTCCAAGCTGTCAGCACAGAGCCCGACCCGGGGCTCGAACCCATGAACTGTGAGATCATGACCTGAGCCAAAGTCAGATGCGTAACCGACTGAGCCACCCAGGTGCCCCTGTACTTTTTGATAGTAGCTGTTCTGATGGATGTGAGGTGTGCAATTTATTTTGATATGCATAATTGTGTGTGTGTGCTTGTGTGCGTGCGTGTGCGTGTGGTTAGCTATATAATAGAGCAGATATAGCCGTATGTTAACTGGGGAAAGTGGATGGTGGGCATATGACAGCTGTACAATTCTTTAAACTTTTCTTTTTTTGAAAAAGGTGTTTATTTATTTATTTATTTATTTATTTTTGAGAAATAGCACAAGTGGGGGAGGGGTAGAGAGACAGAGAGAGATGTGCTGCCAGGGCAGAGCCTGACTTGAGGCTCAGTCTCCCAAACCGTGAGATCATGACCTGAGCCAAAATCAAGAGTTGGCCACTTAACGCACTGAGCCACCCAGACACCCCCAACCTAAACTTTTCTATCCATTTGCAAGTTTTCATAACAAATCACCGGAACAATGGATGGCAGGGAAAAGGCGGACTACTATTCCCAGCATTTAAAAATTTCAAAGTCAGGGGCGCCTGGGGGAACTCAGTGGGTTAAGCATCCGACTTCAGCTCAGGTCATGATCTCGCGGTCCGTGAGCTCGAGCCCCGCGTCGGGCTCTGTGCTGACAGCTCCGAGCCTGGACTCTGTGTCTCCCTCTCTCTCTCCCCCTCCTCCGCTCATGCTCTGTCTCTCTCTGTCTCAAAAATAAATAAAAACATTAACAAAATGAAAAATTTCAAAGTCAGGGGCGCCCGGGGGGCTCAGCCGGTTTAGCGTCCGACTTCGGCTCATGTCACGATCTCACAGTCCATGAGTTTGAGCCCCGCATCAGGCTCCGTGCTGATGGTGCGGAGCCTGCTGGGGATTCTCTCGCTTCCTCTCTCTCTCTCTGTCCCTACTCATACGCGCTTCCTCTCTCTCTCTCTCTTACGATAAGTAAATAAACTTTAAAAAATAATAAACAGGGGCGCCTGGGTGGCGCAGTCGGTTAAGCGTCCGACTTCAGCCAGGTCACGATCTCGCGGTCCGTGAGTTCGAGCCCCGCGTCGGGCTCTGGGCTGATGGCTCGGAGCCTGGAGCCTGTTTCCGATTCTGTGCCTCCCTCTCTCTCTGCCCCTCCCCCGTTCATGCTCTGTGTCTCTCTGTCCCAAAAATAAATAAACGTTGAAAAAAAAAAAAGATTTAAAAAATAATAAACATTTGAAAGTTAAACATACGAAAAGTGTTTTCACTTTGAAAGGTGGAAAAGAAGCGCCTCTTGCAACATTATTTGTAATGGCAAGAAGAAAAGTTGGAAAAAAGTCCTGAAGGACAGCCTCTCCTCTGCCTCCAGGGGCACCCAGCCCCCATCGTCACTTAGCTGGACCCCAGCAGTCCCTTCTAGCCTGTCCTCTCCCCTCGCGGTCCGTCCTCCCCGCAGCAGCCACGAGAGGGCGCCTCTGAACACCTGAGTCAGGTCCCGCCCTCCTCTGCCCACAGCCCTCCAGGACTCCCACCTCCCTCAGGGTAAAAGCCCAGATTCTCCCCACCGCCCCCAAGGCCCTCCATGGTCTGCCCCAGACCCCTCCTCCTCCTCCCCTTCTCCCTCTCTCCCCCTCACTCAGTCTGCTCCAGTCAAATGGGCCTCCTCGCTTTTCTCCAGTATCCCAGGCAGGTCCTGCCCCAGGGCCTTTGCACGTGCTATGCCCTCTGCCCGGACTGCTGTTCCCTCTGGCACTCCCATCCCTGGTTCTCTTCCTCCTCCGGGTTTCTGCTCACATGCACCTCCATATGGCCTTAGCTACCATATTTTAAGCTTTCACCCCCCTTAGTAGTCCCAGCCCCATAGACTCACCCCCCCATCCCAACACAGCCCTGCACGTTCTAACCCAATACATTGTTTACTCTAAGGCCCTGTTTTTCTCAACGTCTGTCCCCTCGTCTTGAATGTCAGCTCCATGAGGCCAGGGAATTTCCCAGGACAGCTGGAGCAAAGGCCCTGAGGTCGGGAGAGACATTCAGAGCACCAGCCAGGTTGGCGGGAGCTGAACGAGGGAGGAGGGGGGAGCGAAGCGGGCGGAAGCGATTTGCGCTGTGATTAATCCAGACAGATGGTGGCCTCGAAGGAGCCCCAATCCTCTTACCCAAAGCCCCTTAATATTTCCGCCACGCGGGTCACCTCCAGGCCTCTCCTGCTGCGGGCGGCCACCATGCCGGGGCTGGCGGTCGAGGAGGGGATGGAGGGCTGGAGCCCGGCCCCGCCGCTCTACGAGGAGTACCGCCCGCCGCCCCTGGATGCCATCCGCCTGCCCAGGTATGTGCTGTACCTGCTGCTCGCGGCATTCCTGGTGGTGGCCGTGGCCTACGCCATTGTGGGGCATCTCATCAAGGACCTCGCCCACGACCTGGCCGGTGAGCCGCTACCCACCGAGGGCCTGGCTGGGGGCAGTGCTGGGCCACCCCGGGGCGGGGGGGGGCAGGGACAGAGGCGGGGACAAGGGCCTCTTGTAGCCAAGCAGGGGGCGCAGGGCGGACGGGGTCCCGGGGGGCTCCTCACCAGCGTCCTACCGCAGACTGGGCCTTTGGCCCGAAGCCAGACCAGGAGGACGCCCCCCAGGAGCTGCGCCCGAGCCTGGAGGGGGAGGATCTGGAGGAGCTCGATCTGCAGCTGGCCCTGGCCTGGCGGGGCGACGAGGACCCTGGCGGGGGCACCGACGCAGCCCCCGCAGAAACCTCCGCCCCTCCCCGCCGCCCTTCGATTGCCTTCAAGGACCCCCCTGGCCGAAGCTCCTTCTGGAGGCTGAACTGAGCTGGGCCCTGCCCTCTGGCCTGGCCCCGGGTTTGAACCCCTCTGGCAGTTGTGTAGCCTGGACTTGGGCGCTCAGGACCCCTTGTTCCGCTGATCTGCCCTGTCTTGGCACAGAATGTTCTCGTTCTCGGCAGGCAGGTCTCCCAGTGGTTGGCACTTCCCGCCTGTTTCCCCCTTGGCCCCAGAGCCTAATCCCGCCCGGCCTCCACCAAGAAGATGTTTTTAAAAGAGTGATAATGGTGGCTAACCGTGACCTAGTGCTTAGCCTGTGCCTGCTGTTGTGCTCGGTGAGCCTTTTCCCTGTGATCCTCGCGGGCAGGACTCACTTGCCCCCATTTAACAGATGGGACAATGGAGGCACGAAGCCCAGAAAGGACTTGCTTGCAGCAGAGAGATCTTTTTTGTGGCCGGAGGCCGGTTCTGTGACCTGCCTTCGGAAGCAGAAGCCCCAAGGCGGGGTTCTGCCCCCGGTCTTCCGGATCTGCTCGGTCCCCACCCCGGCCTCCTTCCCAGGCTCTGCTGCTGGGCCCCGCTCGATCTGCCGGTCCCCGGGTCGGGGGGGGGGGGGTCCTGACTTCCCAGCTAACCCGAGAATTCCCGGAGGACAGTGCCTGAGGCTTCCTCCCTCCCATCTGAGCTTTGCACAGAATAGGGCACACAGTAGGGGCTTCATACGTACCGCCTGGGTGGTCGGGGTGGGCTCGCTTTGAACTCCACCGCTCTGCTGGGTGGCCTGTAGTCTATAGTCAGACCGCAGGGAGGGAGGAGGCCCCAGGGATGCGTAGGCCCTCCATAAGGCCATGTGCAATGACGCTGTTATCCCCCAGTGCCCCCCGGACCCCCCCCCCCCCGCCAGGGCCCTGCAGAGACCCCCACTCTGGGCCTCCTGCCACGTGCCCGGGCCGTGGCTGTCCCATGACAGCGGGGCTGCAGCACTCCCTCGCTTGGGCAGGGTCCCCTATCTAATCAGCCCCGGGGACCAAGGTTGCCGGGCAGGAGAGCCTGGACCCTGAGTCATCGGCAGCCTGGTTGACCCACTCTCCAGCCATAAGGGCGTGGGTGGGTTTGGAGATGCCCGGTGGGCACGCGGCTCCGGGTGACCGGGGTTCAGATCCCAGCTCGCAAAATTTCCGCGTGACCTCTGTGCTCCTGGCCTCCTCGAGCTTCTCTACGACATGGGGGCACAACATTTTGTGGGGAGTTCGGAGACGGAGACATAGCGACGCGTGGAGGCCCATCGCAGCCGGGCCCCTGCCGCAGGGAGCCTGGGAGCCTGGAGGCTGGGTCCCGGGGCAGGGCCCAGGGTGGAGGGGGCTGGACTCCCCGCGTTAATTGTTATTTCAGGTCCAGAGTCTGACCTCCCGGTGGGGAGGGGAGGAGGGAGGGCCCCCTCCGGGTCTGGGCCTGCCCCACCCCTGGGCCCGCCTGCCGCTGTATCCAGGGCTGGGCAGGGCCTAGACCGGGCCTGACCTTGACTGTGCCTTGCTGCTGGCTCCTCCGCGGCCATGGGGACCCTGGAGACCCTTTTCCTGCTCGGCGCCCTGCTCCTGTCACCTGCCGAGGCTCAGGAGGGTAGGGCTGTGCCCTGGACCCGGGGTGGCGGGGGAGTGGTGGGGAGCGGTTGTGGGATGGGCTCATCCAAAGGCTCACCTTCTCCCCATTTTTCATGATGAGGACCTGGGGCCTCTGAGAGGAGGGGGCAGGGAGATGAGGAATGGGGCCCGGCCCCTCTTGGAGCGCCCCCCCCCCCAGCCCCTCCACTCCCTCTGGGCCTCCCTCCCCGTCCCTGAGGCCAATCCTGCCTGTCACAGCCCCTAGCCCCCTCCTGGTCTCTAGATCCGGTCTCTGAAACCCAGCCCCTTTCCAAGACCCCATCTGCTTGAGCACCCCCAGCACCGCTCCCCTCTCCCCTGTCGGGGGCCAGGCACCCGGCCTCCCCATCTCTGAGTCCCACCCGCCCCACCTTCGGACAGCCGCGCAGCGTCACCTGAAGCCCTGGCTGGTGGGCCTGGCAGCCGTCGTGGGATTCCTGTTTATCGTCTTCCTCCTCATGCTGGCCAACCGCATCTGGTGCTCCAAAGTGAGGTGGGAGCCCCTCTCCCCGCTCCCTTGTCCCCCGTCCCCGTCCCAAAGTGCTGGGCGCCCCTCCCCCTCTCTGACTCTCTCTGGTCCCTTCTTCTGTCTCCCCATTTCCCTGTCGCTGCTCAGACCCCCACCTCACAATCCAGGACACCTGCCTTCCTTTCTGTGGTTCGTGAGCCCCAGCTCACGGCAGAGGGGCCGAGGGTCTCCCTACCTCCTGCCCTTCACCCCCCCTCACCTCCCCCCGCCCCATTTCTATCTCTCCTACAGGGCTGAGGATGAGGGGGAGCCCAGGTTCAGAATAGAGACCAACCAGGATGTGGACCTGAGGTACCGCCTGTGTGAACGTGGGTGGCTGTGTGCGGGGTCAGGGGGTCTGTGTGCGCCCTCTCCGGGGGTGGGGAGGCACGGGTGGGCACAGATGATCTCCCGCTCTTGAACACTTCAAGCACATTCCCGCCCCAGGGCCTTTGCACCTACTGTTCTCGCCGATTGGAACACCTTTTGCCGTGTATCTTCCGGCTGGCTCCTCCTTCAGTCCCTGCCCAGATCTTTCTTCCTCACAGAAGCCCACCCTGACTACCCACTCTCCCGACGCTCTGTGTCCCCAAGCTGTGTGTTTTTCTTTGCATTTAACACCAGCTGAAATTCTCTTAGTCATTTACTGCCTTCTCGACACTACACGGTAGCTTCCAATTGATGAATAGAACTTAGCTTCGGGGCGCCTGGGTGGCGCAGTCGGTTAAGCGTCCGACTTCAGCCAGGTCACGATCTTGCGGTCCGTGAGTTCGAGCCCCGCGTCGGGCTCTGGGCTGATGGCTCAGAGCCTGGAGCCTGTTTCCGATTCTGTGTCTCCCTCTCTCTCTGCCCCTCCCCCGTTCATGCTCTGTCTCTCTCTGTCCCAAAAATAAACGTTGAAAAAAAATTAAAAAAAAAAAAAAAAAAAAAAAAGAACTTAGCTTCAGTCCCGGCTGTGTGCCCAGTGCTCAGCACAGGGCCCGGCACCCAGTTGGCACTTGGCAAATATGTGTTGAATAAGACGGTGGTGTGGGATTGTGTAGGTGTCTGTGCACAAGCGTGTGGTTTGTTGTGGGTGACTCTCCTGGACTCAGTGCCTCCTATGGTCCTGACTGCTTCCAGGCACGATTCTGATGGGAAGGCTCAGGGATGTGGCAGGGCGGGGGACCTTCCGGTACAACATCTCAACTTGGGCAAAAGTTGGGGGATAGGAGTAGGAGGGCAGGAGAGGGGAGGAGGCCAGTCTGACTGGAAGATTCTCAGTTGAGACCAAAATGTACAGAAGGACAGGTGCAGGTCTGATGGCTTGCTTTGTCTAAGACCCAGTGCAGTTCCAGCGAAATGTGATTCGCACTCCCCAGATGTGCTGGAGGTTGTAGAATCCACCAGGGTTCCTATGTTGGCAGTTTTCTCCCTGCCTTGTTCATTCCTCCATCCGTCCATCCATTCTTCTGTCCATCATCCATCCACCCATCCATCCATCCATCCATCCGTCTGTCCATCCATCCGTCTGTCCATTTTCCATCCATCCATCTGTCCATCCATTCTTCTGTCCATCATCCATCCATCCATCCATCCATCCGTACGTCCATCCATCCATCCATCAATTCTTCCATCCATCCATCCGTCTACCCATTCTTCCATCCATCTATCTGTCCATCCATCCATCCATCCATCCGTCTGTCCATCCATCCATCCGTCTGTCCGTCCATCCATCCATCCATCCATTCTTCCATCCATCCGTCTGTCCGTCCATCCATCCATCCATCCATCCATTCATCCATCCATCCATCCATTCTTCCATCCATCCGTCTGTGCGTCCATCCATCCATCCATCCATCTATCCATCCATTCCCTACCCACCCATCTACCTACTCACTCACCCATCCATCCACCTGCCCATTTCCCCCCCCCATTATCCCAGTGATCTATCCCCCCACCCACCTATCTACACTCCTATCCATTCATCCATTGACATTATTCCTTCCTTCCTCTAATCAATCTACACCTATCACTCCGTCTACCTATTCCTCCCTCCATGCAAGCTTCCATTCACTTCTCTACTTATCTACCTATCCATCCATCCATCCATTCTTCCATCCATCCGTCCATCCATCCATCCATCCGTCCATCCATCCATCCATCCATCCATTCTCACAGCCATCCACCTGCCCACCCATGGGATGGTTGGTTGAGCCTTAGTTTCTGCCTTTGCGAAAAAGAGATAAGCCTTCCTCACAAGGACTGTTTCGAGGACTCAACAAAGATACTTTTTCTAAAACACTGGTCACAAGGCCTGGCACAGGAAAGTGTCCATTAAATACGAGCGACTCTGTTTCTTATCGTGGTCTGGGGCCTTTGTATTCATACAGTGAAAGAGACAAGAGGAAGAAGAAAGACGAGATACAGGAGGAGAAGGAGAAGAAGGCTGAGAAGGAAGGAGAGAGAAACTTGGGGCTGGAGCTGGAGGAGGAGGAGCCCGGAGATGATGAGACAGTCAAGAACACAGCCATGTGAAGACTCACCACACACTTCTTCCAGGCAGCCCCCCAGAGGTACCCCTTCCACACCATACAAGCAATGACCCGGATGTGAAGCCACCCCGACATTCCACGTGGAGTTGAGAACACCGCTCCCAGAAAGAAGACCGGTGGAACTCGCCCTGCCCCTCAGGGAGGGCTCTCCGTGCGCTACACGCGTGGGCTTTATCCGCCCTCCTTCCTGATGTGTCTGCCTAGTGATTCCTGGACTTGGAGCACATTCTTGGTTATGGAGAAACCCCCAAGCCCTCTGCCATCTCCTGGCCCCGCCTACTTCTACCCACTGCCTGATTTCTTTTCCCTCTCCCTGATATCTGTTGTCCAGAACCTCCCCCGTCCCTCTCCGCCCCGGGACCAGCACGGGGCCGGGGCTGCCTTCTGGGAACCTGCATTAAAGAATTGATAAGAGCCCTCCAGAAGGGCCCCTGTTGTCTCGTGGGACTCAGTTTCCCCCTGGGGGAGGCAGCTTTGGGGGTCGGGGCCAATGCCTGTGCGGGTACGGAACAGCAAGTTGCCCCGTGCCCAGATGCCCCGGCACCCGGCACAATCTCCGTGCAATCTCGAGTTTGCTGCCCTGAGCCCTGGACTTTGAGTCCCCAGAGAGCCGTATCCTGGGAAATCGCCGCTCCTCCACCCCCCGGGGTCACGTGGCTCCATCCTGGGGAACTGGGTCTGGGAGGCTGCAGGTGCCGCAGGGTTCCCTGCTGTCTTGGGAAGGGACAGTGCTTCCTCCTCCCAGTTTCCAGCTTCCTCTTTCACCTCCGCCTCTCCGGGCCCTGGGCCTTGTCCTGGATGTTAACTATTTCTCAATGGGGACCTTGATAAAGGCCGGCATCCTGGATCGGTTTTGGGGCCCGTAGCTGGGGTTGGTGGGATGCGACCCAGAAGGCAGGGAGCCACTGTGCAAGAACACTTCCAGGACCGTCCAGCAGGGGGTGGAAAAGCCATAAAGAAAATAAAGGTAATAAACGCCCTGAGAGATGCTCCCAGCGAACCCCTAGCAACTTCATCCTCGGTCAGCAGTACGCGATCTGTCCCATTTTCCAGCTGAAAATACCAAAGCGCAGAACGACAGATGTCGCCGGCCAGGTGTCGCTGGCTGCTGTTGGCAGAGCGGGGATGGAAGTCCAGGCCACCCAAAGGATGAGGGAGTTTGTAGGCTCTAGCTAAGGTCACACTCGGAGATGAATGTCCTAGGACGGGGAGGGTTGGGGTGCGGGGTGCATGTTCCAGGCTGTGCTTCCTAGCTGGGACAACCGTGTCCCTCTGGAATGCCAGACGCAATTCTGCAACCTGGGGACAAGACATAAGGCGCAAAGGAGGTGCCGGGGGTTAAGAACCCTTGCAGGTGCTGGCACACAGTAGGTGTTTGGGGAAGGAGTTCCCCACCTCTCCTCAGCCTCTCCCCCCACCCCCACCTCGGCTCTGGATGTGGGGAGTGAGGGGGTCCGGTGGGGGGGGCGGTCCTCAGGGAGACAGGGTGCTGGGATGCCTGGGACCCTGAGGCCCCTTCCCCGGCAGGCCCCGAATCCAGAGAAGGGGGCCCCACCCCCACTTCCTGCCACACCGGCCACACCTTGCCCCGGGGTATCCTGGGCAGGCCACTTCCTCCTCTCGGGGGGGGGGGTGGCACCCCAGAACCTACTGGAGAGAGGCGAGGACAGACCCACAAGGATGGACAGGTTCTGGATGACCACTGGCCGGGTCTCCCTTCTGGAAGCTCTGGTCCCGTGCCTGGTTCAGGCACAGCCCTGTAAGGCCTCTGGGAGGGAGAGGAGGTGGGAAGGGAATCCCGACCCGGTGGCCCAGCCTCTGACCCTGCCCCGCGCCCCGCCCGCAGTGGCCCAGAGGAAGCCGTGGCTGGTGGGGCTGGGGGCCGCGCTGGCCGCCCTCTTCCTCACCTTCGTCTTCACCGTGGTCTACGCCGTCTGGTGCAGAGAGGCCCGCGACAGGTGGGCGCCCTTTGAGCCTGAGCCCCCCCCTCCCCTGCCGAACCACTGGCCCCCCCCCCCCCCCGGGGAGTCTCTCCCCTCTCCTCCCAGAGCCTCGGAGGAGGCAGGCAGGGCAGGGCCGGGGGGGGGGGGGGGTGGTTCTTGGACTCAGAACCAATGGGGCCTCCCATAACCTCACGGACTTCCCTCCTGACTACTCACCTGAAAACGAGGAGGCTTCCCCGAGACGGGTGTATCCAGCCCCCATCGCTGCTGCCTCCATCCACCCGTGCGACCGTCCACCTGTCCCCCCCGCCCACCCACGTGGCCTTCTAATTGTTCTGTCACCCAGCCACTCGCTCACCTAGCCACCCATCCACCCACCCGTCTCCGTGGCTCTCTGCCTGTTGGGGCACCTGCAGTTCTGAGACTCAGGACGGTTGGGGCTCCTGTAGCTCACGGGGGAGGGGGGCGGGGGGGGGGCTCCGGCAAGGGTCCTAACCTGTCCGAGCCTCAGCACCCCTTGTGTACGAGGGGAGCAACAAAGCGTGGGGGTTTGGGAGGTTCTGGGAGAATCGCAAGAGGCCGGGAGCGCTGGAAGTCCTTATTAAGTGAGGTGTTCTGGACCCTTCTCGTTTCCACAGCGACAAAGAGGAGGACGTGGGGAGTGTGAGAAAGGAGGAGAAAGAAGCAGAGGGTGACCAGGGGCTGGAGCTGGAGGAGAGAGAGGTGCCTCCAAACCGTGAAGGAGTGGTGAGCTCCTCCAAATGAAGGTTTCTCGCCTGCCTCCTCCAGGCAGGCCTCCAGGGCTGCCCCCATGCCTGCTCTGCACTCTGCAAGCAAAGTCCCGGTCCTGGGGCCAGGGGAATTATCCCATGTGGGGTTCGGGGTGAAGGGTCCCTGAATGAGGAGCGCTCAGGACCCACCCCAAGTCCCTCTGGGAGGTTTCTTTGCATTTACCTGGGTGTTTATGCGTCCCCTTCCCCAGCACATCCTGCCCCAGCCCCCTTTTTCACTGGCAAGAGGGACGTGGGGCAGAAACCGTGCAGTTGGCTCTCCAGTGTTTGCAGGGCCCAGGCCCGGTCCGGTCCTCCTGCAATCTCGCTTCTGCTGCTTCTGGGCAAGAACTTCCAGCCGATGCGGAGCGCAGGGCGGTTTCCTGGGAGACGAGCGCCCCTCCCACCGTGTGCCGAGTTTCTGGTCACTGTCCCCCGCCCCCCCCCAAGCTGGGACTGCGTGCGGGTGCCGAGGCTGGGAGGAGACGCGGCGTCATCACCCCCTCTTCCTGCCCTGCCCTCTTGGTGGCGGCTCCGCGGCTCCGTCCTTGCTGTGTGGCCCTAAGCATGTAACTTAACGTCCCTGTGCCTCAGTGTCCTGTCCCGTAAAGGGGGGGGGGGGAGGAAAATAACTTGATCCTTTATAAGTTGTCATGAGGACGAAGTGAAAAGATGTCCGCAAAAATCCTGGGCACAGAACCCGGAACCCAAAAGGCGTCTAATAAATGCCAGCTTTTTGTGATGCTGAAACGGCGCGGATGGGGCCGGGCGCACGGCCGTCCTCGAACAGGCTTGGGGGATCTAGAAGGCCACAGCGTGAGCACCCAGACTGCGGCTCTGGGGTCCGGACGATCCGGGGGTTCCGGGTGGGGGCGGAGCGGAGGTCGGAGAGGTCGCGAGAAGGGCGGGGCCGCGTAGGCTCCTCCCCTTCCGCAGGGGCGGGACTTCTCCTCCAGGGGCGTCTGGAAATGGGGCGGGGAGCGTTTTGTTGCTGTCGCAAGCCTGCGTCCCTTGTATGGCATTTAGTTGGGGGCCCAGGGGACGGCGAACAGCCTGCAGTGTTGGGACAGCTCCCCCCCCCCCCCAGAGCCAAGAACTGCATCACCTCAGGGGCCAACGTCCGAAACCACAGATGCTTTCCTGGAGATCCCCCCCCCCCAATAGCGGAGCCCTGACCTCCGGTCTGAGGACCCCAAGCCCGGTTGACCTCCCACTCTGGGTTGAGCCCCACACCCCTGGTGAAGTCCCACAGCTCTGAGTGACCCCCGATCCCGGCTGAGCCCCCCACCTTGGGCTGAGCTCCAGACTGACCCCCCCCACCTCTGGTTGATGGGGGTCGAGCCCCCATCCCGCGTGAGCCCTGCCCCAAATGACCCCCAACGCTGTCTGAGCCCCCACAACAGGCTGAACCTTCATCCCGCAAAAGAAGCTCCTGCTAGGGCCCCCTTTCTCGTTGCGGGGAGGGGCTGGGCTGCAGGGTGGGGGTGAGGGCGCAGGTGGCTGGGGGCTGCCTGCCACGCCTGCGCCCAAGACTGGCTTCTGGGTCCAGCTCCCCGTCCCGTCCACGAGGGGGCGCCAGAACCTTGCTGCCGAGGGCAGAAGGACCCAGCCCGGTCCAAGATGGGGCAGGGGACGGGAAGAGGTGGGGTCTGGGCTGCCTCGGCAGCCCCCCCCCCCTCGACGACTGTCGTCTGTTCCTATCTGGTTGGCGGCGTGGGGCCGTGCATCTGCGTGGAGTGTAGGGGCACTGTGCCTGGTCCCTTTGTGTGTCCTCGCTCTATGCCTCAGTTTCCCCATCAGTAAAAAGGGATGTAATCATCCCTCCGGGGTAGGTCTGTTGGAGTATGGAAGGAGACTGTGCAGCACAGAGCTCTGGTTGCCCAAATTGGGGGGCCCTTGGAGGTCTCTGGGGGACTTGGAATGGGGGCGTAGGATGAGGGGCAATGCCTCGGAGACCCCAGCCCCCCCAAGAAAGGGAAGTGACTGCCCCTCACACCTGCAATGCTCCTGTGCCCCCACAGCCTCGCTCCTATCTGCCCCCAGCCTTTGAGAAGCCCCCATGGCTACTGGGGTTGGGGAAGAACCGGACACGAGCACTGCCAGCCCTGTGTGACCAGGGCCAGGGTGGGACGGACTGGGGGCTGGGGGCTGGGAGCTCGGAGGGTGAACGGGGGCTTTGCCCAGGCAGGCGGGGGAGGCCCCCTGGATGAGAGGGTGTTGGAACCGAGTGAGGTCCCACCCTCCTCTGCCCACAGCCCTCCAGGGCTCCCACCTTCCTGGAGGAAAAGCCCAAGTCCTGACGGTGGTCCAGAAGACCCTGCATGCAGGACCTGCCCTGTCCCTTCCCCTCCTTCCTCAGTCCCTCCCTCTGCCTCAGCCACACCGGTCTCCTGGCTGTTCCTCCAACACGCCAGGTGGGGTCCTACCCCAGGGCCTTTGCACAGACTGTGCCCTCTGCCTGAAACACTCATCTGTCAGATTTTCAGAGGGCTGTTTCCCTCCTTCTGTTCAGGTCTTTGTTTAGATGCTACCTCCTCATGTGAGGCCCACTCTCCCTTCCCTTACTTTGCTTTACTTCTTTGGCACCTACCTCCTCCGATATATGTCTTGCTGATTTTTATTGTTTACCCTGCATCTCTGCAGCTTGGAGCTGTGACGGCTATGAAGGCAGGTTATTTTGGGCGTTTTGTTCCGTGCCGTGTCCCCAGTACTTGGTACTCGGCAGATGCTCCGGAAATCTTTGCTGAATGAATGGGACTTTGACAGGTGGAAAAAGAGAGGGAACGCATCCTGCATGTTATGGAGCAACGTCTGTGTGCCAGCTTCTGTCCTGGGAGCCGGGGTGGGGGGGGGGGGGGTGGGGAGGCGGAGATTCCTGGCACAGAGCAGGTGCTCCCTAGATAACCACGGAGTTTGTTGGCTGAAGACCCTGGGGGAATCCGAGACCGGTGGGGGAAACCCGGGCAGGCCTCCCGGAGGAAGAGGATGTTGGAGGACCTGAAGGGTCTGCGTAGGGAGGGGAGGCTGCAGAGAGCAGAACGGCAGGGCAAAGGCTTGGGGGGTGCGAAGTGGCCCATCCTGGGAGCGGGAGACCACTGGAGCCACTAGGGACTGTGCAGGAAGGACCTGGACCCAGATCACTCTCTGTCGGGGGCGTCCCGGGCAATGTGGGGGGCTGAACGGCATCCGTGCCCCCCCCACCCCCGTCAACGGATGTCTCCAGACACTGTGGAGCGTCTCTGGGGGACACTTGATCTAAAGACCTCAGAACACCTGCCCGATTCTCCGAAGTGCTGGGGTCCCTGCTTCCTGAGGCCACTGGCCCGGCGTCTGCCCTTCATCGGCACAGAACGGAACACACTCAGCACAGAAAGGACCCGAGACAGTCACAAAGAGTCGAAGCTTAAGCTTGTTTAATTTTTATACATTTTTTCTTTTTCTTTTCTTTTTTTTTTTTTTTTTGCTTTTTATTGAATCTTTTATGGAACCCCCCCTTTTTTCATTTTTTCTTTCATTTTTTTTTTTTTTTTGCATAGGGAAACAAACAAACGAAATAATAACAGCCAGAGTCACTTTCTGTAAATGGTACTTAGGTAGGCGCGTCTGCAAAACCCGAAATGACTGCGTAATATACAAGGTTATGATCAGAGAATGATGTGAGGAGGGGGCAGGCGGGTGAGCCGGGCAAGGGAGGAGTTGGCCAGGTCCGCCTAGATGTCCCCCGTCCCCACCTGGGGAGGGAGAGGGGGGCGGCAGACCCAGCCCGAGGCTTCTCCCAACTTGGGTTCATGAATGTGGCGCGCGCGCTGTGTGTGTGTGTGTGTGTGTGTGTGTGTGTGAGATCTGGTGTGTGTGGCAAGCAGGAAGCGAGAAACAGAGTAAACTATCCTGGTAATATCAGTAAAATACAAAATGGGGGGGGGGAACCTCAAAAAATATCTTGGAGGAAAAGAAAACGAACAGCAACAACCACCAAAAAGTTTTTAAAGGAGGGAAAGAAAAGGAAAGAAAAAAGAAAGGAACTTCAGAGTCAAGTGGGTCTCTCTCCTTCCTCCCTGTCTCCCCTGTGCTGTGCTCCGTCCCTCAGACTCTCTCGTCTTTCCCCCATGCGGGGTCCTGGGGGTGGGAGGGCAGGAGGCTGGGGGCAGAGGCCAGGACCCCCGGATTTGAAGGGACTTTGGTTTTAGAGGCCTGACTGGGACCCAAGATGGAGGGGTGGGGGGTTGATGCATTGGGGGAGTGGACCGGGGGTTCCTGGCCGGAGGGGGCTGGGACACAGCCCCCTGTCCCCTTCCAGTGGGTCCCCTTGTAGCCAGGAGGTGTGAATGGAGGGCTGTGGGGTGGGCGGTAGCTTGGGGCGGGGAGTGACTTCCTTCCTCTCCCAGAGCCCTTACTCCTGTTGGATCCCGCCTCCTCTTTCCTGAGGCCTGGGGGGGCCCCTGGGGAACAGGGGAGGAGAACCCCAAAGCCACACCAGCAGACATGTGAGGCACTGCTTGGGAAAAGGCTGTTTTGGTATCGCAACAAGTCCCACTGGTACGGCTTTGGGTCTGTGTCCCTGCCTCGCCTGGGGGTGGGGGTGGGCCAGCTCAGGGGTCCCCACACGCTCCGAGATGCTTCGGGATGGCTGGCTGGATGGGAGAGGCTGTGTCAGTTTGGAGGGGGGACTCTCAGGAGGCGTCCCGAGGGGCAGAGATGGGGAAAGATGGGAGGAAGCCGGATTTGAGGATGTATGTCTGGAATCTCCCTCCCAACACCCTCCAAAAAGAAAGTGAAAACCGGGGTCTCAGAGAGGGAATCCAGGCCAAAATAAAAAGTAGCCACTGTATAATCTGTATTAATGAGAAAAAAGTCCAAAGTACCGTGGGGGACGCCAGAGTGGGGAGGGGGTCTGCGTGGTCTATCCTGCAGGGGCCTGGGGTTGCTGCTTCTGGCCCCAGGCTCCTGCCTAACGGCTGCTGTCCCTGGGGACAGACAGAAGGTTCCAGAACAGAGACGGGGATGTGTGGGGCTGAGGCTGGAATTGTCTGCTGCCTGGGGGGTGCGGCTGCCCCCCACGTCTGCTCCGGGGTTCCTCTTGGGTCTGATTGTCTAGCTCACGGGTGGAGGTCTGGGCTCAGAACTCGGCAGGAGCCTGGGGCCCAGACCTGGGCCTGGGGACCCCCGACCCCCTTTCTCCTCGGCTGGACGGGCCCGGGACTGCTCGCCTCTCCACACCTCCCCCTCCACCTGGTTGGTATTCCAGGTCCTCGTCCAAGAGAGGACGGGGGGCCATCTGTATGTACTCGGGAGGCCTCCCGGTTCTTTTCTACAGCATGGCTGGAACTTGGGGTCAGGCGGGGCGGGCTGCGAAGGGACCGTGGCGGGGGACCACGGGGTCCCCGAGAAGCCCTCGGGGTGGGGTCCCGGTAGGGACTCTCCAGTGGCTGCTCCCCAGTTCTGGGGGGAGGGGAACAAAAACCAGAAATCAGCCGCATGAACACGGACATGCGTGGCCTCGGGCCCTCGGACCTAAGGACAGATCTCAGGGGCAGTGTTTCGGCCACTGAGACCGCGACCTGCCCCCTGGGACCTGCTGAGGTGTCTTTTTGCAACAGGACATGGTATGAAGCCAGGGCCGGCCTGCGGGCCCTCCCACCCCCACCGCTCTGGGGGGGGGGGGGGCGGGCAGCAGGTCAACGAATGGGGGCCATCTGCCTGCTGTGTCCCCTCGGGAGATGCGCGGTGGGCTCAGGTGGGGGCCGGAGGTTGAGAAACTCAGCCCTCTGACACCCTCAGTCTGCCACTGTCTCGGCTTTGGTTGAGTAAAGAGCAAAGGAAACTGAAGACAACAAGAAAGAAAGGAAAAGAAAGGAAGTGAAAGGAGAGGAAATAAACTCAAGGAAAAGACAACAGTGTCAGCAGCCACGAGACGGGAGGCCTGTGCCCGGGCTGTCCCTGTCCCCGCCGGCCCGGGCTGGGCCCACGGTAGCTGGACTAGGTCTACAGGTACAGACGGACAGATATTGCATATTATTGAGTTTGGCTTCTGTTTTCTGTTTGCTTCATACCAAATACCTTCCACAGTCACAGCTGGAAGACACAGAACTGGGTGCTGGGGCTGGGGGGTGGGGGGGGGAGAGGGCAGGACGGGAAAGGCCGCCCAAGGCCAGTCTCCAGGGATGGGGGGGCCGGCGAGTCCTTTGGCAACAAGCAAGGGGTGCCTGGGGGGCTGGAGGGGGGCCTCGGGGGTGGGATGTGACCCTGAGCCGGGGGGCGGGGGGGGGGAACGCCAGCCTGCAGGAGAGGTGGGATGAAGTCTGGCTGTGGGCAGGATGGCCACCCCATGGGGACACCGCTGGCCGGGGGGCCAGGGTGCACCCCTGAGGTCTGTCCGCTGCTGCTGTGGGCAGGGGACTCGGAAATGACCCCCCTGGAGCCCAGGGGTGGGGCTGGGGGTGGCAAAGCACCAGCGAGCACCCCCAATGCGGCAGGAGACGCGGAGCCGGGGGTGGGGGGTGGGGGGGTGCGGACCGTGGGGCGATTATTCTGTGGGTTGCTTTCTTTAGCGTGTGATTTTGCTTTTTTTTTTTTTTTTTAATTCTTCTTCGTTTTTTTTTCTTTTTTTTCTTTTTTTTTTTTTTACAAATAGAAATACATCCCTCTTCAATTTTTATTCTTTATTTCATGTCATTGTTTTGTCTTTTTTTTTTTTTTTTTTTTTTTTTTAACTACACGAGCAGAACATGCGGCTATCTGTGCGCTGATATTGTTTAAAGGTAATACTTATCTTCGGAAGGCAAGGCACATCATGTGGTAGAAAATTCCGTGCAAATTAGGAAACATGGAGTTTTTTTAAGGTTTTTTTTTTGTATCTTTTTTTTTTTTTAAAGAGGAGGGGGGGTAGTGTTGGAGGGTGGGGGGGGATGGGGGGGCGGGGGGGGGGGAGACAGAGCCAGGTATCATTTGCCATGCAGTGTCAGCCACAGCGAGCTGACATCAGGAGCCAGGTCACAGGAATCCCCGACTAAGCACCATGCAAAGTTAGGTAGCTGGGGGGTGCCAGGCGCCCCTCCCCTCCCCTGCCTACCCGCACCCTAAGGTTCCCGGCTGAGAAGCTTCCGGATACCCCAACTGCACGACCCACCCCCTCCTGCCCTCCCGGAGAGCGGCCCATGCTTTGGTCCCCTACGGCCACCCGGTGGAGGGGGCCCTGGGGACAGACGGACGGACCAAGGGCTCTTGGAAGCCTCTGGACGATGGGAGGGGGGTTGGTGGGGACGGGTCTTTCTCTCTATGGTCGAGTGGGTTTGCCAAGCCCCTTGGGCTGGTTTGGGAGGAAAGTCCAGTTTCTGGGGAGGTGGGAGAGGCTGGCCAGGCCTGGGGCACGGGAGAGGGGGAGAAGGACCAGGCTGGGAGCAGGTGATGTGGAGGCCCTCCCCAGGGCGATGGCTTTGGCCCAGGCGGGGGGTGGGGGGCTGCGGTGGGGGAGGTTTCCCCCAGGGCCAGGCATGGAGGAGGCCAGCTGGGCCTGGGACGGGATGGGAGGGGCCCCTGTGTCTGGGCCTGGTGACCCGGGAACACCTAACACCCCCTCCCAGGCCCCCCACCCAAGATGGCCATCCCGGGCTGGAGGTGGGGTGGGGCCAGGGAGCCGGGGCTGGGGGGCACCCGGTGTCCCCAGCTTAGTGTTTTTGGAGCGGCTCAACGGAAAACGTTTAGCGGATGGGGGGTCCCCTACATGGCTACAGGGGACCCCCCCTAGGCGCCGGCCCCTCCCTCCCCTGGCCAGAACCCCCCACCCCCGACCCCATCCAGGCCTACGTGGGCTACAGTGACCGGCCTGCTTTCCTTGTGGGGGCCCGGCCACAATGCACCTCCCTGGCTGCGCCCCACTTCGGCGGGGGGAAGTTGAAAGTGCAAACCGTGGTCCCCCTTTGGGCCGGGAGGCACCAGGGAGGGGGTGTCGCTCCAGGATGTAAGGCACTGGCAGAGGAGGCGAGGGAGGGCCCGCTGGCTCCCCGGATCCCACCCCTGTGCCCGAGCGCAGCAGGGCTTGAGGGACGCCCAGCTCTGCCCCTTGGGCCGACCGTGGGTGGGGTGGGGGGGGGGAGTCCCATCTCTCTAGCTCTGAGGGGGGCACAGCAATGAGGGTCAGTGACTGGAGGCAGCCGGGCTGTGGGAGGGAATGGAAGGGGCCCCCGGCCATTTCGCATCCCAGCTGGACAAAGGGGGGCGGGCGGTGGGAATCAGGCACTTAAACCACTCGCTCTCACCTCCCACCTCCGTGGGCTACGTGGCGGCGGGGGGGGGGGGGGGGGGCTCCCCTCCCAGGGCTCGGGTGGATGGAGGCTCCAGACAGGTGTCCCCTCCCGGGGAGCTCTGGGTCTCTCCACGCGCCCCAGCCCCTTCCTCGGAAAGTGCATTTCTTACAGTGTGTGCAACGTGGGTCCCTCCCCGGGGGCGTGTGGAGCAGGGCCGGCGGCGGGGTGCGGGGTGGGGTGGCCTCCAATGCCGAGGGGTGGAGCTGGGGGTCAATTGCATAGAGACTTCTCCTCCCAAACAGGGCAGGCCTGGGGCTGAAAGACCAAGTCCCCAGCGAGCCCAGCAGGGCGCGTGCATGCGTCGGGGCAGGACGCTCCGGAGAAAAGTTTCTGCCGCGCGTCCCAGTCCCCCGGAGACACGCAGGGTCTCCCCACAACCCTCTTCTGCCCTCGTCGCTTCCCTGCCCGCCCGGGGCCTCCAGGGCGGCCTCTGCTGCCCGCGGCTGGGGTCCTCGCCGGCCCCCCACCGTCCCCACAGCGCCTGCGTCCCCGCTCGGCGGAGGCCCGGCCCACATCGGGCAGAGGTGGCCTGGCTGGGTGTCCTGCCCCGTGGGGCCTGGGCAGGGGCACCAGGCCGCGCTCACCTGGTCCTGGGCGGAGGCGGGGAGCGGGCGCCCGACCTTCCGGAGCAGCAGCCAGAGGAGATGAATAACTTAGGAAGACGCCCCGACCTCCTCCGAGCGGTGGCTGGGCCTGGCCCTCTGGTCCGGCGGTGGCGTCCCGAGAGTCTGAACGGTTGCTGTCTTCGCCTTTTGTCTTCTTGGTTGGGTGGGTTGATTTTTATGGTTTTTTGTTTTTTGTTTTTTTTTTTTGCCTTTTTTTCCTTTTTGCTTGTTTTCCTCCTGTGTGTACGTATGTGCCTGTTTTGTCTTTTCGGCCAGGCTGGGAGTCGGCGGGGTGTTCTTGCTTGCTGTAACTTTCCACTGAAAACGTGGGCCAGGGGCCGGCTGTGCGGCCCCCTGGGATTCCCGCGACGGAGGAGCAGGGCGTGGGAAGAAATATTTCTTATCCCAGATACCAGGACTGGGTGCCCGACAGGGACACAGAGAGAGAGAAGGGGGGGGGGGGGGAGAGAGAGAGAGAGAGATGGGGGTCAGACTCTCCTGTTGACCTCGCTGGCCACTGCCCACACCCACCTCCCTGTGACCTGTGACCCCCGCCTCCCTTCTCCCGGACCTGTCATAACCTGCTGGGTGACCCTGGGCGAGTGCCTGCCCCAGAGCAAGGCTGCTACACAAAGTACAGGATGCCCAGTGAAATCTGAATTCTGGAGAAGCCCCAGAGAAAGCTTCCGGCACGTAACATGCGGCTTGCAGAATATACTTAATGCTACAACGGTTTTCTTTTAATTGATTTGTTTTTTATCTTTTCTTTACCTGCAATGTCAATCTATTCGAGCGTCCTGTGGTTTTGTTGAGAACCAGGTCTCTGAGCCTCAGTGCCCTGAGCACAGAATAGGGGAGAGGATGTGCCCCCTTATATCCAGGCCATGCGATCGATCGCGGCTGTTTCCTTTCGTTTTCCTTTTTTAAACAAACGCTGTCCCCACCCTGGCCGCCACCCCATTTCAAAGTGAAGAAGACAGGGGCCCAGAGAGGTCAAGCCGTTTGCCTAAGTCCACCAGCGTGGGAGCACCAAAGTGGAACTGAGGCTGGGGCCTGTGTGGTTCCAGCCCCCGCTCCTCCCCTGCCCAGGTCGGACCTCTGGCCTGGCCGCTGAGGGGCCATGACTTCCACTTTACGGGGGGGGGGGGGGGGGGGGGTGGTACTGAGGCTCGGGATCGGGGACAGCTCCAGTCCTGGTCTCCACAGGGAAGTCACGGGGAACAGACCCTTCCCCCTGGAAATGCATCGACTGCACCTGCGTGGGGCCGGCCTGGGGACCCCCCCCCCAAACTGATGCTGAGTAGCGCTGCCCCCCCCCACCCCTGCTGTAAATCAATCGTGCCCCTCCAACCAGGCCGCCCTGTGGGCCATCCCAATGAACTGGCGCCATGGCTCCCAGCCCCCCACCTCCAGCCAAGTTCAAGTTCATCTTGGCCATTACCTCATGTCTGGTTTCTGTTGGCAACCAGACAGACTCTGGGCGTGACCCTCCCCCATGGTGGCCTCCCCTTGGCCCTTGCTCCCTTCCTCCCTCCTCCCTCCCAGGCCTCTGGTCCCAGTAACTTAACATCCTCCTCTTCCGCTGACTGGGGGACCGAGGTGAGGAACCGGGGGTGAGGTCCCGGCTGCGGACTCCCCCCCGGGCCTGGCTGGAGCTGCCAGTGCGGCTCTGGCACGCGGCTTAACCCCTCTGGTCCTTGGCTCATCTATCTGCTGGACGGGTGTCATGTGCTTCTGGGCAGAAAGGGTCCTGGTGTGAAATGCTGGAGGGGGGACCCCAACACATCGGGGAGGGGGCAGAGGTATCAGGGTCCGCGGAGCCCCAACCTGGGGACCAAAAAAGTGATGGATGGCTCAAGGCTGGGGGGATTTACGTGGGAGGTGAAGGCAGGTAATTGACCGGAGGGCGATCAGTTGAATTGACCGGGGGGAGGGGCACCAATGTGCAGGGGCGTAGATGGGGGAGCAGATGTCAACCAGGGAGAAATATTGATGGGGAAGGGGATATTGACCTGGGGGAGGGACACTGATGGGGGAGGGGGATATTGATCAGGGGAGGGGCACTGATGGAGGAGGGGGATATTGATCAGGGGAGGGGCACTGGCGAGGACGCAGAGGATGGGAAGGGCGTGGGGAGGGCCAGAGCTGCTCTAGGCTGGGATTGGGGGCTGGGGGGGGGGGGCGCAGAGGAAAGCAAACCTCCCAGGAATAATGAAGGCAGACGCAGAAGTGCTGACTGGGTCAGAAATGAGAGGCCTCTGAGCCCTTTGCACAGGGGCTCCGAGAGTGGGGAATAGGGTCTCATGGTTTCCTCCTCCCCGCCCTTCCTTCCCTTCAGGGTCTGCAGGGAGCAGAGAGGGGCACCTGACCCCCAGGGAACTGGGGTGCCCCTAATCCACAGATCTGTGGTCCAGCCAACAGCAGCGTGGGCAGGGTCTCTCCCAGGATGCCCTCCCGTTCACCCGGACTCAGGCCTCACCTCTTCTACGACCCAGGCTCCCTTGGGAGTCTCCCATCAATCTGACATCTCCCTTCCGTGCCCCACACACCCCACCAATGCCAGCCTCCGAGAGTTCTTTCTCATTCTCAGATCTGGTTGTGCCCCTCCCTCACTCTCAACCCTTCCATGGCTCCCCACGGCCCTCAGGACAAACCCCACATTCAAGCTGCTTCTCTGGCGTTTCTAGCCTTTGTCGGTGCCAAGTCCCCTGCCCGGGGACCCTGATCCTTCGCTCCTGCCAGCCACTTCTGCACCAGCTCCAACCCCTCCCTCCCCAGGCAGGGCCTTGGAGGCCCCCTCCTCCAGGTTCCTACCAGGCTGGGCCCCACTGGACCATAGGGGGAAATGAGAAGCACACAGAACCAAAGCACTGCCCTGGTCTGCCTCGGTTTCCCTCCTCTTCTAGGATGTCTGCTGGGGTGGACCCCCGTGTGGCGGTCGATAATGGAGAGGTGCGGCAGGGGGGGTGGGGACCTGGGGAAGGGTGAAGCAGGCAAGGCCTCCTCCCTGTCATTTTTATTACCTTTGGTTTCTGAAGAAATCAGGACATTTCCCCCCCTCCCATTGGGGATGTGGGGTTGGGGGCGGCAAGGAAATGCATGGGTTCCAGAGCCCTGGGGGGTGGGAGTATCCACGCCAGGGCTTAGAGAGGGTGGCCCACGGGGTACCCCAAACTCAAAGTGGGGAGTCCTGGAGTCACCCCAGCTTTCTGGGTGACTCTGAGCAAGGCACAACTCTTAATACTCGGGGTGTGGAAGGTATGTGGGACAGTGTCTGCCTTTTGGAGCCCTTTCTAGATAAAACTGGTCCAGCTTCGACGGCTGCGGGCCTTTCCAAGACTCTCCCCCGGGAAGTGTCCAAGGCCAGAAGAAGAGACGGAGGTTCAGAGTGGGTGAGCGGAGTCAGGGGCGAGCACTCACTGCTGAGGCCCTGGGCAGGGAGGGAGGGCGACGGCTGGCTCCTCTCCATACACTCTGGCCCCGGTGAGCTGCCAGCAGCAACCAGGTCCGCCCCGGAGGGTCCCCGGCCGATTCTGGTCCCCGCCGAGGAAGGGGGATGTAGCTACCAGGTACCCGATGTCCCCCTCAGTCCCTGCGCATGGACTCTGCTGCAGGAAACCCTCCCACGGTCCCGGGAGCGACCAAATGTGGCCCCCGGGGTCCCACAAATGCCCACGCTCTGCGGTTCCGGCAACTGGGAGATGCTGGGGAGCCCCGGGCTGCTTCCTCTGTGCATCTGGGCACCGGAGGGGCTGCCCTGGGGGGGGTGGGGGCCCCGGGGCCCAGCCACCACCCCCAGACACCATCTGGCAGCACACTCCCGGCCCGCGTGCGGCACAGACCCAGACCCCAACCCTGCGGGAAGCTGGGAGCCACCGGTCTTAGTTCCGGACCCACTGGGTCTCTGCCCTCCATGGCTGTGCAGCCTCAGCCAACTCACTCCTCCTCTCTGAGCCTCCGTGTCCCGGCCCGGCCCATCCCCCTCTCCCCACCCTGGCGCCCACTCCGTGGAGCAATGCCGCCTCTGCCCCTGCTGCTCCCCTCTCCACCTCTGGGACTGGAGCCTGGGGTGGGGGTGCACGTGCTCTCCCGGGAGGCCCCGCCCCCTGCCATGGGCTGCCTCAGTTTCCCCGCCTGCCCCCGGAGTCCTAGAGTCCACTGCCACCCCTGCCCTCCTTTCTCGTGGTCCCTCCGACCAGCAGCACGGGCGGGGACAAAGGCTCGGGGGCTGCAAGCTTGGGCTGACGTGCTGTGTGATCCTGGGCAGATCCCTTCGCCTCTGCGGGCCTCAGTCTTCCCATCTGTACAAACGGGCCTGGGGCGGTAACAAAGCCCGGCCTCACAGCAGCTCTGCCGTGTCCCCCGCTGGGAGGTGACACACAGGGTCTGGGGCCGCACCACGTTCCTGGGCGTGGGCTCGAGGCCCTGGAAGGGTATGGGAAGCTGGCTCCCGTGCCAGGGGTGCAGCTGGAGGGGCGGCATGGGACCAGCCGGCCTGCCTCTCCCTGCGTGCCCAGGCAGGCCCCTCTGCCCTGCCCCTCCCTACCCCGCCCCAGCCGGCCTCTCGGCCCCTACCTGTGCCTGATAAATGCCCGCTGGATCCCTTGGTCCTAATCCCACAAAGGAACGGTTTGCAGGGGGCGTGCCGGGCGTAGAGTAGGCTGCGGGGAGGAGAGAGACCGAGAGCCCGTTAGCGCAGGGGGCTGCGCGGGAGCACCCAGAGAGGGTGGCCGCTGCCCAGGGTCACACAGCCGGGCCTTCGCACCCAGCACCCGGCGCCTCCAAGCTCGCTGCCCTCCCCAGCCGATCCGGGTCAGCCCCGGAAAGCCCACGGTCTCGGGCCCCGGGGTCACCCGGGCGGGGCATCCGCTGAGAGCGCAGGCACGAGATGAGATGCATGATCAGAAACCGCCTGTGAATTATTCAGGGTGTGCTTCGGTCCTGCTACCGCGGCCTGCAGCCCGCGCGGGGCGCCATGAATTATTGAGGGCGCTTTACTTATTAATTTTCCTCTCGGAGGCTGCTGGGGGGGGGGGCGGAAAGGCCGGGGGTTTGCAACACAGACGCGTGCGCGCACACACACGCGCGCGCGCGCGCGCGCGCGTACACACACGTTGCCGCGGAGGCTTTCATCTGACCGGTTACATTTTCTTGGCAAGTAAACGATGCCCAGGGCTGCCCGGGGTCCGGGGGGGAGGGCGGGACGGTCCCTTGGTAGCATCAGCCAGGGTGGGGTATGTGGGGGGCGTGAGGCCCTGGGGTGGGGGGTGGGGGTCTGGCGGGAGAGGCGGCAGGCCGGACTTGCCGGTGAAAGCCGCGTGCAGGGGAAGGGGGAGGAATCCAGGTCTGTGCCAGGCACCGGGCACAGTCCCACTCAACCCGCAGTGGCCTCGATCTAGCAAACGGGATCATTAGCCCCACTGCACAGACGGGGAAGGAGGTCACCGTCCCCGCGTATTTGCTCCCTACTCTGCGCCTGGTGGGGCACTGACTGTTCTCTCCGATCTATCTCATCGGCTCGCTCCCACAGCCCTGCGACGGGGCGCTCTGTGACCGTCCCATTCTGCAGCTGAGAAAACGGAGGCTCAGAGAGGGGAGGGCGTTTCCCCGAAGACACACAGGGAGCGAGCTGCAGAGACGGGATTCAAACCCGGCGCTCTGCGCCGCACGCGGCATTCGGAGACAGCCCGTCGGTACGCGAAGCTGTCCTGGGCCCCTTGCAAGGCGGTGGATGCTGGCGGCAGGGGGTGCGCATGTGGGGGAGGGGGTGAACCGACAGTCCCTCCTGCTCAAGGCGGGTGAGGAACCTCATTTGGGGAGGAAAGGAGAGAGACGCTCAGAGTCAGTGTGGGGGCCAGACTGAGGGGTCGGGGGTCTCTGAGACCATCTGCTCGGGGACACCGACCGAGACGGCCTCACGGGATGGCCCAGAGGACGGCGGCCCAGAGTGAGGCAGCCTGGAGGAGGGTGGACGGCCCGCCCAAGCCCGCACTGGGGTGCAGGGAGAGCCTGGGTGCAGGGCCACCGTTGACGGGTGGACCTCGGGAGTGCGATTCTGGGAGCCGCTTCCCAGGCTGGCGGTGCTTGAGGGGCCAGCGAGCTGTCACCTGGAACCGCATCCAGAGCGTGGAAAGTTCTAGAAGGCGAGGCAGTCAACTCAAGGCCTTCTGGGGTCAGGTGGGGGCTGTCCCATCTAGAGGCGTGGCCCAGCCTGGGCGCCCGGCAGGAGCCGGGCCCATTTCAGCTGCTTTCTCCCCCAAGAGTCTAGAACTCCGGAAATTTTCCGGTGAGCTGTCCTGATTCTACGACAACGACAGATTCTCATTTTGCACAAACACAACTCTGCCCCCAGGGCCGCCAGTTTGAGATCTTCGCCTACGGCCACCTGCTCGTGGCACAGAGGAGGGCGCTTATCACCGGGAGCAGGCGCGCGGGGACCCCAGACTGCCCCCGGCCCTCTCCTGCCATTCCCTGAGGCTGCCTTGGGCCCCTGTGGGCCTCCGTCTGGGGACCCACCAAACTCACCAGCACCCGGCAGGCCGGGCCTGAGCCCCGGGCCCCAGCAGTCGGGGAGGGGAGGGGAGGGGGCCCCTCAGGGACGCCCGCCCTGCCACGGGCACCGCTTCCCGAGTGCTTACAGGGCGAGGTCGGCGACGTGCTTCCTCCCTCGGAGGTGGGTTTGGTGGCAGGGGGGAGCGCCAGCCGCGGCAGCCCAGGGGGCGGGGGCGCCAGCATCTGAGCAGAAAGGCAGTGACTGGACATTTTGAGCTGACCACTTCCATTTAACTGGGAGGAACAGAGAGACAGGTGGTTAAGGCGGCGGGCGCCCCCCTGCCCCGGGCGGCCGTCTGCGGGCCCCGCCGGGGGAGGGCCTGAGGGGCAGCAGGGCCGGGCCGGGCCAGCCGGGGGCCGGGACGAGTCTGGTGGGTGCCTCTGGTGCCCACTCGCCTGAGCCCGCAGGCCCGCGGCGGCATCGGGGACCCCTCGTCCCCTCCTCGAGCCGCTCTCTTCCCTCTGCTCTCCTGGCACGAGACGCCGCCTCACCCTAAACGACGCCCGGCCTGGCCTCGCGGCTGGGTCCGCACGTGCCCCGCCTCCTTCACCGGCAGGCCTGCGGCCAACCGCCTCGGCCCCAGCTCCGGAAGGCACAACCGCTCTGAGCCCCAAAAGCTTCCGCGGGAGTTTGGTGAGCGTGGGCCCGCGCCGCAGCCGCGGGACCGTGGCGGGTTTGGGGCCAGCCACGCGCCGTCGGTTCCAACGCGCGCAAGAGCCTCAGTTCTGACCTGGCCCGGCTCCGGGCGCTTCAGACAAGGGAAGGTGGCGGCCCTGGCGTCCACAAGGCCATTCAACACGGAGGCTGAGTGACAGCCGGGGCCCCGGGGGACGTCGCCCGGGGCCCCGCGTGGGCAGGCGGCCCGTGGGGCCGAGGGGAGGCCCGAGTCGCCCCCGCCCCCGCAAACTCACCGGTCCAGGTTGCTGGCTGGCTGGGTCGCAGGCCAGCGACACGAGATCTTTGAGCGGGTCCTGGGGGTTGAGGTGAGGTGGGTAGCGTATGGCCGCGTGCGGGAAGTAGGTGGAGGCCGTCTGGGGCAGAATGGAGGTCGTGGGGAAGTGCAGGGCCGAGGTGGGGTGAGGGCTCCGGGCGATCCCTGTGGAGACCGGGACGGGACGGTCACTGGAGGCTGCGTCTCGGGGTGCGGCTGTCCCCTGCGCCCCGGTGCCTCCGATAAGAACAGAGCAGGATCCAGCAAGCCCTGCCACCGGCCAGGCCCTGTTGTCTCTCACACGCCCAAATTCGATGACGTTCTACCACAAGCCCACGGCGTTCTGTTGCCGCCCCGGTTTTGTCCGGTTTTGTTATTAAACCGGACGATGAGGTGGCTGTCAGAGGTTACGTCCCTTCTGCCCGCTCCCCCCAGAGACCAGGCAGCAGACCCGGGGGAGGGTCTGGCCCCACGGCCCACACCCTAACCCAGGGCTCGGCTGGCTCTTTCCGCAAGGGGCCGGTGGTCACTATTGTTTTTACCGTGGAGATACAATTTGCATACTATAAAGTTCACCCTTTCCAAGTATTCACTTCACTGGGCTTTGGCACGACTGGGGACCGTGGAACCACTGCTATGATGGTTCGTGGGACATTTTCATCATCCCGAGAAGCAACTCCGTCCCCCTCAGCCATCACACTCCCCTCCCCCCATGAGTCCCCTTCCTGTGCGGGGATGAGCCTGTTCTGGATGTTTCACAGAAATGGGTTTCAGATACTCTGGGGCCCCTCGTGTCTGGGTCCCTCCGTGAGCATCGTGTGTCGGGGTCCGTCCGCGGGGCAGTGGGTGGGGGCGCCCCGCTCCTGTGCGTGGCTGAGTGGCGAGCCCGTGTGTTATTTGCTTGCGTTCTCTTTTTAAACAATCCGGTGACTTCTAGTATATTCGCTTTGTAATTCTGGAATGTTCCCGTCACCCCCAAGGTAGCTCACGCCCCCTTCCTCTCTCTAGCTCCTGGCCAGAGTAAGTCTTCTTGGCTTTTCAGGCCCCACGGTCTCTCACAGCCACTTGCCTCTGTCGCTGAAGTCTGAAAGCTGCCACAGGCAAATGGACGGCCAGGGCCGTGCACCAATAAAACTTTATTTACAACAACAGGCAGCCGTGGGCCTGGTCTGCCGACTCGTGATCCGAACCACTGCACTGTTCTGATTCTCGCCTGCCTCCCTGCGTGTGTGCCTGCCTTTGTGTGCACCGAAATCATAACCATCAGGACAATGGGGTGACAGGCGATACGCGAGCCCTTACCGCGATTAGCCCATTCGGCCCGAAAGACAGCCCTGGGAGGGGGACGTTTATGAGCCCCCGTGGACGGACGAGCAAAGGAGAGCCAGGTGCACCGTGACCAGCTCGGCTCGTGCCCTGTGGTTGCTCAAGTCAGTCTCCCTCTGTCGCGTGTGAGGCCTCCTGTCCCTGTGGCCAGGAGCACCCCCGTATGGCCTGTGTGTCCTTGTGTGTGTGTCCAGCCATGCGTCGGGAGTGTCTGCCTCCTTCTGTGACCACCCAACCCCGTGGGGGTGGAGTGTGAGCTAAGGGGAGCGGGGGGACGGGCAAGCCCAGACTGGACCTCCTTCCTGTACGGAGGGGGAAACTGAGGCCTCAGAGCCTGAATCAGGGCCAGGCGCTCTGCACCATGACACCTCTGGGTGCTGTGGCCCAGCCGGGAGGCTATGGCACCGGGACTCACGGTCAGATGGCCAGAGGGACTTCCCCGGCCCCAAGCGGGGGGGGGGGGGGGGGGTGCCCGATCAGAAGGCCCAGCCGCCCCTCCCTGCCTGGGGCCCACGTGCTCACCGCTGTGCACAGCAATGACAGGCCGGTGGTGCTGGGTGAAGCTGGAGAGGCGGGGGGAGTCCTGGGGAGACGGGCTGTGGAAAGGTGACTTATCCATCTCTGTTTTCTTCACCGGGGACGAGATGCCTGTGTGGGAGGAGCCAGAGGGTCACAGGCCTGCAGGCAGTCAGAGCCCCTGCCCCCCCTCCTGCCAGCACCCGTGGGTGAGGGGGCTGGGAGCCCATCATCCAGGGGGGCAAACCGAGGCTCAGAGCAGAGAGGGGCTGCCCGGGGTCACATGGCCCACGGGACGAGGAGCCTGGTGGCAGCAGAGGCCCCTGACGTCACGGCCTGGCCCCTGCCTTCTCTCCCTCCAGAGACAGAGACGGCTCAGGCTGCCCCACCCTCCGGAGGCACCCTGTACCCCGCAGGGTAGGCAGAGACGAGGGGCCGTCCTAAAGCCCCAATAGGCAGGGGTGAGCCGGGAGGACGCCGACGAGGCCCAGAGTGGCCCTGCGCCCGCAGACTCCTCCTCACCGGGGTAAGGGAACAGAACCTTCCTCGCGGGGCCATTGAGAGGATAGAATGGGAGAGAGCCCCTGTAGCCGTTAGACCAGGGTCTGGCTCACTGACCCGTTGGGAGTTTCCTGTGTGGACGGGCCTCACACGGGCCGCCGGCTGCCCGGGGCAGCTGTGGCCCTCAGGGACCCTACCAGCCTCCAGCTCAACCTCTGGCACCTTCCTCCATGAATGAATGAATGAATGAATGAATGAACGAATGGTGTGCCAAGGGTGCACACGGACTCCACAGAGACCGCGCACAGGAGTCCCTGTTGTCGTGAAGGGGACAGGCCATCCCGGTGAGGGGCATGTGCTGGCCCTCAAGACTCAGGGGAGCCCCCGCCCCTCCCCCCCGCGCCCCGTCCCTGCCAGCCTCCAGACGGGAGAGCTGGGGAGGAATCGGGGCAGAGTCCCGGGCCCGGCTCCCCCGGGGCGACCAGAATCTCGGTGCAGTGGGGCCTGCCGATGGGCATGTTTAGAAATCACTTCAGAATGTATTTTAGGGGCACCCGGGGGGGCTCAGTCGGTCGAGCGTCTGACTCTTGATTTCAGCTCAGGTCACGATCTCAGGGTCGCGGGATCGAGCCCCACATTGGGCTCTGTGCCAAGCGGGGGGCCTGCTTGGGATTCTCTCTCTCGCTCGCCCCCTGCCCTTCCCCCGCTCATGCACGGGCGCTCTCACAAATAAACAAACAAATACATAAATAAATTGCAGGAGAAAAAAGTTTTAGACTGAAACCCACCCACCGAGGCCCACAGGGGACCCGCACATGGTGAGGGGTGTGCCCTCCCACCCAGCACCGCTGACATTGGGGAGGGTCACTCCCTGTGGAGGTGCCCTGGGCACCGCAGGCCAAGCAGCGTCCTCGCCTGCACCCCCCACGCCAGGGGCCCCCCGATGTGACAGCCGCTGCCGTCCCCGGGCAGAGTCACCCTGGTGAGAGTCACGGCCCGCCTCTGAGGCTTGCTGTCGCGGGCGTGGGGGTCTCCTGCCGCCCGTGTCCTGGCCCCCCGCCCCCAGCCTTGTCCCCAACCGTGTTCCCTCGGCCTCAATGCTGGGTCCTGCTGGTGGTGATACAGATGTGGGAACCAGCCCCCCCAGGGCCACCGGGGAAGTCAGCTGCTTTTGTGTCACAAACCCTGCTGCCCTCATAGCCCCAAACACACACGGTGCTGGGAGTGAGTGTGTCCGGGGCCCTGGGTCGGCAGGCCCAAGAGGCCTGGCAGCCAAGTGTCGCCTCTGGAGCCGGGAGCCCAGGCCGTCCCAGGGGACAGGAGCCGGTGGGACCCAGGATGGCCGGCAGGTGGGGGGGGGGGGGGGGTCAGCCCTGCAGGCGGCGTGCGCGTGCACGTGCGTGCGCATGCACACGTGTGCGTATGTGGGTGCGTGCGGCAGGGGCGACAGTTCCCTGTTGCCACGGGGCCTGGTGGGAATGAGGTTAGGGCCGGCGGAGGCTCACTTAGGAGGATTTCCTAGAACAGCCTGTCCTGGATGCAAATAGCCTGGCTGGACCCTGCCCCCAGCCGCATCTCCGCAGGCCCTTCTAGAGCTTCCTGAGATGGGGCCTGGGGGAACCGGGGCAGGCGGGAGGGAGTGGGGGAGCCTGGCCCGGGGCCCTGCAGGAAAGAACAGCCCTTGGCGCTCCGGGGCAGGCCCCTAGAGGCCCTGAGTGTGCTTCCCCGCGTCTGGGCATCCCTCCCGGCTCAACAGGCCGTCACGCGGTCTGGTTAAGACGAGGCCGGTGCTCCCTCCGGCCCCGGGTGCGAGCCGCTTTCTGCGCCCCCCCCCCCCCCCCCCCCCCCGTGTCCCCATCCCGGCACCGCGTCTGTCCCCATCCAAGCACATCCACGCCTGCACCTTCTGCCTAGTGTCCTCCCTTCGGTCCCTCGCGTGCGCCTGCCCGGGCAGCACGGACCCTACCCCACGAGCGGCCCCATCTGCGCGTGCGCCCGCTTGCTCGCCCAGCCGCACCCCTCCCCCTCCCCCGTGCGCATGGTGACTGCACATGATGTCCGGGCCCGGGTCTCCACGGCCCCAGGCTACGGGCGGGCCCGCTGTGGTGTGTGCGCCCTCCCCCCAGCTGTCCTGTCCCCTGGGGGCAGCGCACATCGGAGCCTGCCCTCGTGTCACGCTCACACCCGCCCCGTGCGGGGGGGGGGGGGGGGTCACAGTTGTCACCCCCGTTTCACAGATGTGGAGACTGACGCCGGACGGGAGGTCGCTTGCCCAAGGCCACAGAGCCAAGAAGTGGGGGAGAGGATTCAAATCCAACACCGTAACTCCACAGGCCTCACTCTGCGCCCCTCCTGCCCTCCAGGTTCTAAGAGGTGGGGGGAGCCCCCCACGTGACAGGGGAGAGAGAAGGAGCTGGTCCCCGCGTGGCTGGGTGCCTCCGCCCCCTGCAGGAGGGCCACAGAAGCAGCAGGAACAAAGCACTCCCGGGGGCCAAGCAGAGGGGGCCCTTTCTGGCCTGCTTGGGTGGGTAACCAGGGAAGGCCTCGGGAGGAGGTGGCCAGGAGGAGAAAAGGCACTCCCAATCTGGGCACAGAGGGGGCAAAGGCCTCAGTCTGGCGCGAGGCCTGGGAGGTGGGGCCGACAGATCCCCGAGACCTCCGCCCCGCCCCAGGTAAGGGAGCACAGATGCCGGGGGGAGGCGGGTGTTAGCGGAACACTGCCCTTGTGGCGGGAGGAGAGGAAGGGAGGGGGTGCTCTAATCAGCTTAACCCCCTTAATGAGCAGCTAATTGGGGGCTGTCTAGACAGGAAGCTGGAGGAAGCCAAGAGGAGGAGACTGTGGGGGAGGGGGAAGAGGACATGGGAAGGGGAGGAGGCGGCGGCAGAGGAAGAGGAGGGAGGAGCAGAAGGGGGAGGGGAGGAGGAGGGAAAGGAAGAGGAGGGAGGAGGGGGCGAGATGAGTCCATCTTCCCCACCAGGCTGGGCGCACCGGCAGGGTGTAGACCAGCATACAGCTGGGGGTTATACTGAGGGCCCCACAGGAGGGAGCCAGTCTGCCATCGCCTGAAGCAACCAGTGGAAACCACAAGGGACAGATTCAGCTCTGTGACTCCGTGGGGCACACCAGAAGGGGGTGTGAGTTGCCTCCTCGTCCACCCCCGCTGCTGCCGCTTCATGCTCAGGGCAGGAAGTTCACACCAGGCTCCAGTGACTCTCTCGAACATTTCCTTCCTTTTATTGATTGATTGATTGATTCTCTCTTTTCGAGCTTCCTGCATTGAAAGCTAGGTTTTTGTTTTTGTTTTTGGCTTCCATCCTTTCTCTTTTTCTAATCCATAGACTTCAGGCTATAATTTTTCCTCTCCGGGCTGCTGTGGCTACATCGCAGAAGCTGCCCTCCACCTCTAAATAGTACACGCTTTATATGTGGCCGGTCCCGTCGATCACAGAGTTAACGAGAAGCGCTTAAAGGCAGGGCAGAAGTTAACAGTCTCCCAATATCTGCCCTACCCCTCTTCCTTAGTGGCAGAACCCTTAAATTTGAGACGGGCATGTACTTGCCGAAAATAAGACTACATTTCCCAGAAGCCCCTGCGGCAGGGTGTGGCCCTAGCAGCGACTCAGGGGCCCAGAGATCAGCAGAAGAGGTAAGCGCATCCTCTGAGAATTATTTTTAAAGGGAAAGGACATGCTCAGACTTGACCCTTCTCTCCTGCTGGCTGGACAGCAGACATGAGGGCTGGAGCTTCAGCAGTTGTCTTGGACCATAAGGTGGGAATGAAAACCGTATTCACTTGGGGGCACCTGGGTTGGTTAAGCGATAGACTCCTGATTTCGTCTCAGGTCATGATTTCACAGTTCATGAGTTTGAGCCCTGCATCGTACTCAGTGCTGACAACGTGGAGCCTGCTTGGGATTCTCCCTCTCTCTCTCTCCCCCTCTCTGCCCCTGCTCGTGCTCTTTCTCTCTCTCTCTCAAAAAAAAAAAAAAAAAAAAAAAAAAAAAAACCATTTAAAAATGCTCCACATTCGGGGCACTTGGGTGGCTCAGTTGGCTAAGCATCCGACTTCAGCTCAGGTCACGATCTCACAGTTGGCGAGTTCCAGCCCCGCGCTGGGCTCTGTGCCGACAGTTCAGAGCCTGGAGCCTGCCTCAGATTCTGTGTCTCCCCCTTTCCCTCTGCCCTTCCCCCAATCGACCTTTGTCTCCCTCTCTCTCTCTAAAAAATAAAGTTTAAAAAAATATTTAAGGGGCGCCTGGGTGGCGCAGTCGGTTAAGCGTCCGACTTCAGCCAGGTCACGATCTCACGGTCCGTGAGTTCGAGCCCCGCGTCAGGCTCTGGGCTGATGGCTCAGAGCCTGGAGCCTGTTTCCGATTCTGTGTCTCCCTCTCTCTCTGCCCCTCCCCCATTCATGCTCTGTCTCTCTCTGTCCCCAAAAAATAAATAAACGTTGAAAAAAAAAATTTTTTTTTTTAAATATTTAAAAAAATGTTCCACATTCACTGGAGCTAAAGGCGGGAGCCTAAGTCTCAGGGTTGCTGATGGCTGGACATTTACTTTGGAGAGAAATGCACTGTCCTTTTGGGGTTTGTTTCTCACAATCGAACTTAAAGCTTATTAAACACAGGATCTTTACAGAGGCAAACCTGTCAGAAGTGGGGAACCCACAGGGACAGAGAACCATGGAGACACTCTGACCCACAAATTAGAGCCTCCTAGGGAGACACATCCTCCCAAGGTTAGGTACCTGCCCTGGGAGCCAACACAATGGAAGAGGGAGGGCCATTGGGGCTCAAATGTCACAACCAGACATGATAGAGACTCATTCACAGACATGGGGATTTTATAACGACGCGAACAACGAACTCTCTTGTGTCCTGGGCTCTCATCGTGTGCCAGGTGGCTGCTTTATGAGCCTTCTACCATTTCCTCCTCCCAGCTCCAGGAAAGAAGAGTTATCTCATCAATCCCATTTTGAAGATAAGAAAACTGAGCTTCAGAGAAGTCAAGTCACCTGCCCAAAGTTACACAGCCCACACAGCGAGCCAATGGCAGACCTGGATTTCAAACCCAGGTCTCTCTGGCACTTAAACCTGCCCTCTTAACTGTAATGCTTTCCAGGAATCCTGTAGGTATGGTCTTCGTGTAGACAGACCTTTATAAGAAAGCTGGCCCTTCGGGAATAGGGAGTAGGGACCAAAAAGCAGGGGGCAAGCAAACAAATCCTCAGGTTTACTGGGTGTGTACTATGCGCCAGGCCTGTTTTAGGGACACCGCACGTATTAACTCACTTAATCCCCACAACCTTAGAGGGCGGTGCAGATATTAACCCCATTTTACAGATGAGGAACCGGAGGCTCAGAGCAGTGCGGTCACCAGAAGCTGTACTGGCCGGTGGGCCCGAGTCCACGCTGGCAACCGTTGGGTAATCCGCGGGGTGAACCCTTTTTAAGGGGTAAGGGTCTGGACTGAGCGACGTTTCTAAATTCTGGGACACAGACTCCGCTGGGGGCCTTTGCATTGCCAGGGACACCCAGCCCAGGGCAAGGCAAGCTTGTGGGCCCCCCTGAGCATAGTGTCCCCGAGCAGCCCCGAGGCCAGCCCGCGGGAGAGCAGAAACTCGGGTTCTCCGGAGGAGAACCGCGGTGGAGACGAGGACCCCAAGGAACGGAGATCTTCGGGGGGAGGCCGCTGGGGAGCCTGTGGCAATGCCGCCCCTGCAGAACAGGACCCGTTCTGGGGAGGGCCCTAAAAAGGCAGACGAGTGAGAGGCCAGCCGCTCCCCAAAAAGGAGGTTCAGAGAAAAGGAGACCTGGGACCGCGCGGAGGCCGAGCCCGTGGAGACGGGAATCTCGGAAGATCAGCAGGACCCCTGCGACGGGGCATGCTACAGCTCGGGACCCACCAGCGGGGACCCTCCAGATGAGAGCGTAGGGCGGACCCCGGGAAGAAGCGCGCTGCCGATCACAAGCGCCACCGAGTCCACGCCGCAGGTCGGGAGCCCCACGGAGACGAGGCTGCACCGGGCAGAGGGCAGGAAAGCCGCGGGAGGGACAGTCTCCGCCCTCCCCGGCCCCGACGGAACCCAGAAGCTCCGGGAACGTGAGTCCGGACTTCCCAGCGGCGAGCCACCCGCGCGACTACAATTCCCAGGAGGCCCCGCGGCCCCAGCCCCAGGGCTTCCCGCACCCCGGCGCCGGCGCAGTGCCTGCCGGAATATGTAGTCCCCGCCGCGGTAACCCCGGCCCCGAGGCCCGCTCCGCCCCCACTGCCAGCCCCACCTCCTTCCATGTCCTCCGTCCAGTTGCGGCTGCTACTCGTGGGAGAGCTGGGCGAGGTGTAGTAATCGCCGCCGGGGCTCGTGTCCACGTCTTCCTCCATCGAGCCCGATTTGTGCCGCTTGCTCCTAAAGGGCGAGGGAAACAGAGCGCAGGCCGGTTACCACGGCGACGCGAGGGTGTGGCGGGGGCAGTTTGGGCTGACTTCCGGTCCGTAGGGGGCAGGGCGGGGAGGGTGCTATCGCGAGACGTCGAGGTTCCCGCGGACTTTCAGCCGGTTCGGGGAGCACCTGTCTCAACCTGCCCGTCGCTCGGATGGGACGCCCGGGGCCAGAGGCAGTGAGGCACTCGGCCGAGCGCAGACGGCCGGCTGGCAGGCTGCGCACTAAAACCCTGGATAAACACTCGGCCTACCGTAAACCTCAGAACAACCCGGTAGGACTACGATCCCATTTTACAGATGGCGGAAATCCACGCAAGCACTGTGACCGGCTCAAGGTTACCCAGCGTATCTCCGCAAGAACCGGTGTCTATTCCCGTGGAGTCTCAGGGGGTGGGCTGATAGGACTCAAGGCTGTGGGAGCCCTGGGTGGGGTATCGGGGCTGGGGAAAGGAGCACTTGGGGCTGGGTTTTGAGGGATACGTAGGAGTTTACCATGTGAACCCTGAAAACAGGCATTCCAGGGAGAGGAGTCAGCCAGCCGGGGCCAGGTGGAGGTGGGCGAGGGGTGGCTGAATGCCCAGAGGCTGGGACCGGGGCACGTACCCGCTGGAGGAAGTGCTCGGTAGCGTTCTCCTCATGCCTGTGCTGGCTGGATTCAGGTCGTATGCCAGGTGCCCCTGCAGCTCCCCCAGGGAGAAGTTGGGTCCTGTTCCAGTCACCACGGGTGCTGCGGAGGGCGAGAGGGGGCAGAGTGAGAGAGGGTGCAAGGTCCAGGGCTGCAGTTTGCCCCGGAGGGGTGGGGAGAGCCACCGGGGGACTGGCCAGCCCCAAAAGGAACCCCGTCCCCTGAATGGCCTGGTTCCTAACGTGGCTGAAAGTGTCCTCATTCTATGGGTCAGAAGCCCAAAGCCAGCAAGAGAGGCCAAGCTCACACTGTGAGGCAGAGGCATAGCCAGAGCGGGAGGACTAGCTTCCCAGCGCTCCCTGAGGCCAGGCTCTGCTGATCTGGACAGGGAGGATGATGGTCAGGGTTAAGGCAGGACAGTGCCCAGAACTCCCTGCACTGGAATTCAGGTGGGGGTGTCTGGGGAGTGGGTGGGTCCCCAGCAGGTACATTAGGAAGGTAAGGGAACAGGAGGCAAAGCGGGTGGGGCGTGTGGGCCCCTACCTACTGCCCTTCCTAGGCACCTTAGCTCGGTGACAGAGGGGAGTAGGGCAGGGTGATGGGCAGCTTCCCTTTCCCTGAGACTCTTTCTCAGAGTCCCCATCCCAAAGCCCCCTCTCCCTCTCCCGCGCCCCTCCCCTCTCCAGATCCCAGCACAGGGTGGGCGGGGACACTCACTCCGGGACACCTGGATGAGCTCGGTGACACTGAACACGCCGGAGGTGACGAAGCTCTCCTGGAAGTCGGTCGTGTCTGGAACAGAGAGAAAACAGGACTCACTGGGTCTGTTTCCTTCCTCGACACCCTGGGCTACCCAGACTCCGGGGGCTGGAGTGGTCACCCTGCCCACCCCCTGCAGCCCCGTGGCAAGACGGAGGCAGAGGCCGGACCTGCGTTCGAATCTCAGCTCGGCTGCCGCTTCGCGTGTGCTCTTGGGCAAGTCCCTTCCTGTCCGTGAGCCTCCGTGCTCCCTAATCTCCAAAGTGGGGGCCACACACCCTGCCATCGGGGTGGCTGATAATGAATCAACTGGCCGCAAGGGGCTGGCTTGCTCTCCTCGCGTCACATGGTTCTGCAGCCCCTTATCCCTCTCCCTCCAGACTGGGAGCTCTGTCCTGACGGGGAGGTCCGTGTGCCCAGGTCCCGCGGTGTCCCCAGTGCCTGGCCCAGAGCCTGGCCCACAGCAGGGGCTCCGAATCACGGGCTGAATGGAAGGTCCCAGTTAGAGGCAATGGTTGCACAACAGTACGAATGTAGTTAACGCCACGAAGTGTACATGTTCTGTCATGTGAATTTAACCACAATACGGTTTTGGGTTTGTTTTTTTTTTTAGATCGTTAAGGCAAAGGCACCACGCGTCAGGCGGTGGTCGGCAGGCAGGCTTGGGGAGCCTGCCTGAAAGAGGACCGAGAGGCCTACAGACATTAAAGTTTGGGAAGTGGCAAGGATGGTGCCTGGTGCAGGGTAACGGCCTCGCAGGCCAGTGTCGGCTGCCGCGATCAGGATGATCTTAAACAGGAGGTTTGGCCGCCTCCCTGAGGGTCACGATATTGCCAGCAGTGGCCCATGCAAAGGCCCTGGGGCTGGAGGCAACAGGAGGGAAAGAAGCCAGGGAAGGTGGTCAGAGTGGAGAAGGGACCAGCAGGTGGGCGGCTCTAGGCCTCGGGGGTGGCGAGAGCGGTTCTTCTCCAGGCCCCCAGGGGGCAGCACGGGCCACAGGGAGCCGACCTGGGTGCCCGGTTCCCCAGCTGTGAGAGACCCAAGTCCTGGCCAGTCCGGAAACTCCAGTCTCCCCGGTTACCAGCTTTGTGCACACCATTTATTGAGCAATTACTATATGCCCAGCCCCGTGCTGGGGGGCTCAGGGCCACCACATTCCTGGGAGGAGAGGGCGATGCCCACCCCCCCGCCCCCAGCGTCCAGGGGAAGTGGCCTCGGCCGTTTCCTGCCACCCAGCCGGCCAGCTGGTGTCAGCACGCCCCTCCGCCTTCCCCCCACCGGGGTTTCCTGTTTGTGCAGCACTCGCCCAGCTCCATCTCCAGGGGACTCCCTGGCGGGTGGGAGGAAGTGCTTTCCTCCGCCAGACGCTGGAGCTCCCCATGGGACCAGGCCAAGCGCCGCTGCCCCCGCCTGCCTTGAACATCTGGCTTGGAGGCAGGCGCCTGAGGATCACAGGAGGCCAAGGAGGACTCAGGGTCACAGCCGGCCCGTGGTGAGCGGCACGGGGGCCTGTGACGCTCCTGGAACCATCCGGCCTCCCTGTGCCGGCCTTTCCAACGGGGACGTCCTCACCCACTTGCTCTTTCTTCCATCCTTCCTTCCTGTTATCTCTCCTCCTCCACCCCTGTGTACCATCTCTCTTTTTGTCTCTGCTTCACCCCTCCCTCTCCCCTTTTTTTTTCTTTCTGCAAATATTTATTGAGCACCTGTTGTGTACCAGGGTCCTATCCTAGGCGCTGAGGACACAGTAGTGATCAGGACAGACAAAAGCCTCTGCCCTCAAGCAGGTGAGGCTGCATTAGGAGAGAGAAGCACACAAGCAACTAAGCAAATACATAGGCGATCACTAACTTCCTCAAAAGGAAATAAAACAGAAAGTGGTCATTGAGAGTGGCTGAGGCTGTCTGAGGTCAGCAAATCTGTCTGAGAGGGGGGAGTATGTGAGCTAAGACCTGGGTGATCTAGAGAGAGAGAGCAATGAGCTGTCCAGATAGAAGGCAAAGCACATGCAAAGGCCCTGAAGCAGGAACTGGGCCTGGACTGTTGGAGGAACAGCTAGGAGGCCCATGTGGCTGGAGCAGAGAGACCGAGGGGAAGAGAGGGAGGAAGGGAGGGCAGGCAGGGCACAGGGACAGGTCCTGCAGGGCCTTGGGGGTCAGGGGGGGACTTTTGCCCCAAGGGAGGTGGGGCCCCTAGAGGACTGTAAGCAGAGGAGGGCAGGACCTGACTCAGAGCTCATGGGGGCTCTCTGGCCACCTTAGGACAGACAGGGAAGCGAGGACAGAAGCCAGGGGACCAGGGTAGAGGTGACTGCTCTGGTCCAGGAGGGCGATTATGGGAGCAGACCAGGGCAGAAGCAGGGCCCTCTCTTGTGGGGTGAGCCCCTCAGGGCCCAGAGGGCGGGAGCTCGGAGTCGTGGGTTCCAACCCCAGCTCCCTGCTTGCCCCTGGGAAGGCCCCTTGACCTCTCCGTGCCTCGGTTTTCTCATCTACAAAATGGAACAATACCAGTGCCTGCCTATAGCATGGCTGTGAGGTGCCGACGCGGGGCCACGGAGAGCACGATGGGGCCGTGCGCCCCAGCCCTCGCCATCCCCAAACTCACCCAGCGTGATGGGCTTGCTGTCCTCCTGGTCGGAGCCCATCCCTGCCCGGGGACTACCGCTCTGCTCCGCGTCTGCAAAGAGAAGGAGGGGGACGGTGTGGTGACATTGCAGGGGACCCCGCCCCGGGGGGAGAGGAGGCCTCCGTGCCGGGGCCAGGCTGGGCAGCGCCGTGGAGAAGCGGTCCCGAGCTTGCCCGGGCCCGGGGGTCTCCGCTTGGCCCCTTCCCCTCGGCCTCTGCCCTTGAAGTCCCCGGGGCCCCAGCCCTTGGTCTTGGGTTGTAGCTCAGGGCCCCCAGGAGAGGGCAGAGGGGCGTCCCCTGCAGCCGCCATGCGGCTACCCACCCGCCTGGCTTGGGGGCTCCCTCCCACCCTGGCGCCCGCCCTCCATCTTATCTAAAAATAATCAGGCTCCTTGGCAGACGGCGAAACAGACAGACGCTGAGCTCAGCATTATCAGCTCCGGCAGCCTGGATGGAGGGCGAGGCGCGCCAACCCCTCTGCAGCCCCCACAGCGTCCACCCGGGACCGGGACCGGGGCGGGGGCGGCGGGAGGGGGGGACACCCACGAGCCCAGCCTGACGGAACCCCCGGCCCTGCCTGTCTGTCTCTGAGGTCAAACACCAAGGTGGTGGGAGTCACGGCCAGACGCCAAAGAAGGAGAATCAGCCCCTTCCACCTGCCACGTTCCAAAGCCAGGCATAACCGCTGTGTGCCCTCAGGCAAGTTGCTTAACTGTTCTGAGCCTCACTTCTCTCTTTCAAATGGGTGTGGGCATCACCGAGAGGTGGTAAAGAGGTAATACAGACGGGTCGGGAGCCCCTAGGGCACGCCCAAATCGAGTTCGAGCCCCGGATCTGGTTCAGCGTGGACGGCGTGGAGCCCGCTGGGGATTCTGTTTCCCTCCCTCTCTCTCTCACTCTCAAAATAAATAAACTTAAAAGAATATTTTAAATCCCTAAAATGGCCGTAAATGTGGGGCTTCAGCTCATTTTCGAGGTCTCCTTCAATCCGTAAGAGAGCCACACGTCTGGCGTTGTGATTGTGCCCTTTTTTTTTTTTATTGTGCCCATTTTATAGGCAAGGAAGCCTGAGGTTGGAACAGTGAGCAAGTGCCCACCCACGGCACTTGTGTCCCCCCCCCGTCCCCCCCCCCCCCCCCCCCCCCCCCGTTCACCAGGGTGACTATCTGCATGAGTGGGCGTGTGCGTCCAGACCTGCGACCCACGGCCCTGCGTTAAACACCTGGCTTCCGGGATCGGACGCCCGAGTTCCCATCCCAGCTCCGGGAGCCTCTGAGGCGACGTGCCCTCTGCTCCCTCGGGATCCCGTGGGGGTGACCGTGCGGACGCCTCCCCGACGGCCGCGGAGCCCTCCCCGTGCGCCTCGTGGCTTGGCACACCCTGTGTGTCGAGCACCTCCTGCCCGCCAAGATCGAGGGTGCCCTGAACGCCACCGGGCCGAGGACCCGTGCCTCAGTTTCCCGACCCGCCACAGGAGCGGACGGGGGCAGCCCCAGTCGTGACCCACTGGGCTGGGCAGGGCTGGGCAGCAGCCGAGGCGAGCGTGCCTGGCTCGGCCCCGCGCCCTGTGGCCGCTCCCAGACCGGGCTGCCAGCGGCCCCTTGGCTCCAGCCAGTTCCGCTTGGACGGCCACGCGGCTGGGCACGGTGGCCACCGCGTTGGGAAGAGCCCAGCCCGGGCAGCCGGCCTCGGGCACAGGACCCTCTTCCGGATCCGGCGCCCACACGGCCTCGGCAGGCAGCAGGGCGCGGCGGGCGCTCAGGCGATGCCCGGTCAGGGCCGCAGGGCTGTGGGCCTCGTTCTCCTCATCCGTGAAGTGGGCACAGCCACACGTCTCTCTCAGAGGCTGTCCCCTGACAGAAAAGGCGATCGCGAATACAAGAAAGAGCCCCAGACCGGGGTGGGGGGTGGGGGGCACACAGTAAGCATGTCGCCAGCTGGAGGGAGGCGTTATCACTCCTCGTGCTGCGTCCCCACCCCCCCCCGCCCCCATTTCCGTCTAGGGTGTTGTTACTTTGCATCCGTGGAGAGCGAGGGCGCTCGGCCACAGCTGGCTCTTAGCCAAGGTCGCCCTGTGACCTGGGGCCGGCCAGACCACCTCTCGGAGCCACGCGGTTTCCAGGGAGCAGAAAGATGGCAGAACCCACCTCCGGGCTTTGCCGGCCGCCAAGTCAGCGAATGCGTGTGAAAGCGCCGGTGGGTACTGACGGTCAAAAAACCGTGGGCTTGGGAGCGGCTGTGAACTGACACTGTGTTCCGCGTGGCGGTTAACTGTCCGCTGTGAGCGCTGAGAACCGCGGCTGGCCGTCGCCTGTCGGTCTTGTATCCCGCAGCCCCGCTGAGCTCACTCAGTAGTTCTAGGAGATGTTTGTGTTTTCGTAGATCGCTCGGGATTTTCTTTGTAAGACCCTTGTGTCATCTGATCTGTAGGCCTCTGATTTCCTTTTTCTTGCCTTATTGCACAGGCAAGGACTTCCAGCACGATACCAAACGGAAGTGGCGAGAGCAAGTGGCCCTTCTTGGTTCCGATCTTGGGGGAGACTCCCCAGTTTCTCACCCCCGAGCACGATGGAGATCCCTTCACTGGGGTCAAGGGGTTTACCCTTCCCTTTCTATAGTCCGGGGAGCTTTTTTTTTAAATTAAATAAACGTCGTTTCTAAACACTGATGCTGTAATGACATGCTATCTCATTAAATCTTTTTTAATTTAGTTTTTAGATGGTGGTTAAATAGACATAGCATAAAATTTACCATTTAACTGTTTCTTTTTCAATTTTTTTTTTGATGTTTATTTATTCTTGAGAGAGACCATGAGCAGGGGAAGGGCAGAGAGAGAGACACAGAACCCGAAGCAGCCTCCAGGCTCTGAGCTGTCGGCACAGAGCCTGATGCGGGGCTCGAACCCACAGACGGCGAGATCACGAGCTGAGCCGAGGTGGGACGCCTGACCGACTGAGCCACCCAGGCGCCCCGCCGTGTAACTGTTTCTAAGCGCACGGCTCATTGGCATCAGGCACACTCACGCCGTCCTGCATTCACCCCCACTATCTGTCTCCAGAACTTTCCATCTCCCCAAACTGAGACTCTGTCCCCATGAAGCACGGACTCCCCGCCCCCTGCCCCACCCCTGGCTCCCACCGTCTACTCTCTGTCTCTGTGGACGGGACTCCTCTGGGGACCCCCTGTGAGTGGGGGTCACGCAGGACGTGTCCTTCTCTGTCTGGCTCCTGTCACTGCGCACGGTGACCTCCGGGTCCGTCCACGCGGTGGCAGGCGGCAGGACGTCCTGACTTTTAATTATGTGATCTTATTTTTAAGTACCTCCAACCTTCACAAAAAGTCTCATCTGTCTGCTGACCACTTGCCTGTCACTTGGGTCCTGAAAACTCCCACCAGCCACATGCGACTTTACACGTAAGCGAACTAAACTGAGATCAAGTTAGAATTTCAGGACTTCGCCAGCACCGGTCACCTTTCGCTACTCAGGAGCCCACGAGACTGGCGGGGACCAGATTGGACGGTGCGGAACCCTGCCACCATCACGGAAAGCTGAGCCCGGCTCAGCCCCCCGGGGGCTGAGCTGCGATGGATGTTTCCATGAAATATCGGGAGGGAAGGGGCACAGAGAGTCCCTTTTCCTCTCATCTGCTTAGACAGCCGGCCCTTAAATGCAATGTCCTCTGGTCTGAACAGACGTCTAATGGATAATGTTGAAAGGACAGGCTAAACATTAAAAAAAAATTTTTTTTTAAAAAGGGGCGCCTGGGTGGCTCCGGCGGTGAAGCGTCCGACTTCCGCTCAGGCCACGATCTCGCGGTTGTGGGTTCGAGCCCCGCGTCGGGCTCTGTGCTGACGGCTCGGAGCCTGGAGCTGCTTCAGATCCTGCGTCTCCCTCTCTCTCTGCCCCTCCCCCGCTCACGCTCTGTCTCTCTCTGTCTCCCCCTCAAAAATAAATAAACGCTAAAAAAAAAAAAAAAAAGGATGGCTAATGTCCAGTGCCCCCAGCTGCCCCAGGCCCCAAGACAACGGCTTTTGTCTGCTGAGTCGTACTGCGTGAAGAGCGGTCACGGTAGATTGATTCAATCTACCCAACTGATGAGTTTGGTAAACTGAGGCGCAGCTCAGTCTCTTATCCAAAGCCGATGTCAAGTCAGAGAAGTTATGTGCCCATCGCAGAGTTGCTTAACGGGGGTGATCCTGCCCCTCAGGACAAAGTCTGGGCGCCTCTGTGGTTGTCACGACTGGGGCTGTCCTGGCATCCAGGGGGCCGGGGACGCCGCTGACCCCCTACACACCCAGGACACCACCCACAGAATGACCCGCCCCAGTGTCTGCAGTGCCGAGGGGGGGGAGGCCCTGCTCTGGATCCATCCGTTTCCAGTGGGGGTGAAAACCAGTGCTTGGGGGGAGGGAGAAGGTAAGCAATTCTTCTCTTCGCTCTTTTTTTTTCTAATTATAATTTTTCAAAAATGTTTATTTGTTTTTGAAGGAGAGAGAGACAGAGCGTGAGCTGGGGAGGGGCAGAGAGAGAGGGAGACCCAGAATCCGAAGCAGGCTCCGGGCTCCGAGCCGTCGGCACAGAGCCCGACGCGGGGCTCGAACCCACGGACCGCGAGATCATGACCTGAGCCGAAGGCGGCCGCTTAACCGACGGAGGCCCCCAGGCGCCCCCCGTTTCCTTTTGAAAGGAACTGACTGCTGGGCACCTCCTGGGTGTCAGAAGCCTGGAAGACACAGTGTGACGAAAATGGGCAAAAAAGCCCTGCCCTCGTGGCACCCAGGTCCTAACGGGGGAGCGACGGGCAATGAACAAGCAAACAGATTCACCCAGGGGATAAACTCGGGGCGTGTCAAGTGCCAGGGAGGCCCCACGGGGCTCGGAGATGTGAGTGGCCGCCCCTGGAGGAGGAGGGGCATAGACTGGAGGTCCTGGGAGGGGTTGATGAGGGTTCTGGGTGAAATGGTACGGTCCAATTGTTAATGCTTAGTGACTCATTTCTTTGACTATATTGGGCTGCACGGTTCACCTCCACTGACTTATTTAATCTTCAAAACTCCCCCAGGAGGACAACATGGATGGGTCTAGAGAGCATAACGCTGAGCGAAATGTGTCAGTCGGAGAAAGACAAACGCCGTAGGATTTCATTCATATGTGGAGCTGAAGAAACAAAATAAACAGAGCGCGGGGCGGGGGAGAGACAAGCCAGAAAACGGGCTCTTGACTACAGAGAACCCGCAGAGGGGAGGTGGGAGGGGGATGGGAGAAGTAGGTGGTGGGCATAAGACCACACTCATCCGTGTGCTGGGGACACTAGGGACAGAATACGCCCTTGGTACCTACCTCCCTGCTCTGCCCACGCCGACGAGCACCCCCTCGGGGAGCAGAGCCCCCAGACCCTATCGCGCAGGCTGGGGAGACTTCCGAGCACGCCCCGCTCGGGTCGCCGGGGGTAGGGGCCGCGGTGTCATGAGACGGGGTGCGTCGACGGGCGACACGGTCTGGCCTGACACCCTGAAGCCGTCCTGGATCCGGTCCGGCAATCCCCGGGGTTACCCAGAGACGGCAAGTAAGTGACGGTTTTATCTGCTCCTCGTAAGAACGCATAAACGGTGGCGGGGGGGGGGGGGGGGGGGGGAGGGGGCGCCTGGGTGAAAGCTGAAGCAGGACGGGCCCGCCGGTGACCCGTGCTCGTGGTTCGAGACCCGACCGAGCACGGGCCTCATGGTCAAGAAGAACGGCATCTCTGGTCTCCGAGCAGCTGTGGGGCTTTCCGGGGCCTTTAAAACGCACCGGGGTCTTGAAGGAAGGGGGCGGGGTGTAGCCCCCCTCCCTCCCCCCCCCCCCCCGATCGTCGGACCTCGGGGGTCTCCTGGGAGCCAGAGCCGCACGGAGTCCCTGCCCTGCCTGGCACAGCCTGGCGTGTGACCTTGGACTAGTCCCGTGTCCTCCCTCTGAGCCTCGGTCTTCCCATCTGCGAAGCGAACCTTCTCCACCGCTGCCTTCCTTCATGGGGGTGAGGCTGGAGTCTGAGCTGCTTCGGAAGAGGAAGGGCCAATCGCTGATAAGGGGATAAATACTGTGCTGGTGACGGCGTTTGTCCAAACTCAGAATCCAGATGAACTTCGTCCTTCCTCTGCCGGGGCTCCCACCTCCAGCGGCCCCCTGTGGCCCCGCCAGACCGCCCCATCCCTTCCCACCCCCCCTCCCATCCCCTCCTCCTTCTCTCGCCCATCGTCCACTCTGCTCCAGCCACATGGGCCTCTGGCTGCTCTGCCAACGTGCCAGGCCCAATCCTGCCCCAGGACCTTTGCACAGGTGGTGTGGTACCCTCTGCCTGGATGTCCTTTCGGCATCTACATGGCTGACACTCTCCTGTCATTCCGGGCCTTTCCTCGAAGATCTCCTTCTCTGGGAGGCACACGAGGCTCTTTAGCACCACGCACAGAGCATAGGTAGCCACACTCACGCTAGTATAAGTGAGAGTCTGGCCACTGGCAACAGCTGAATCTCAAGTGACTCCCTGCTTCGGCCCGGACCGGTTCTCTCGACTTTCTCAGGCCCGTGGGGCGTTCATGTGTAGCCGGGACGTCACCTCCTCCCGTATCCTTTTGCTCAAACAAGCACATGATCGTGGCGACAATAGAAATGTAAACTGGATCCCACTGACGAGCGTACAGAGTGTTCTTTCCTGTCCGTGGCCAGGAGCCCAAATTCGGTCCGTCCCAGCCCCCGAGAAAGGCGCCGCTGGGCCTCCGGTCCCGCCCTTCCCGCCCAGGAACACCCACCCCTTGGCACCAGACAACTCCCTTCATCCTCGTGGCTAAACCTGCGGCCGTCCCTAACTGGGAGAGCGACACGCCGAGGTGACACACTCATCTCACAGGTGTTTAGTGACCACCTTCTACTTGCCAGGCACTGGGGAGACGGCAGGGTGCCAAGGGCGGAGAGACAGACAGGAAGCGAGCAAACAGAAGAGGCCCGGGATAACTCCACGTGGCTCTAAGTTCCAGCGAGGCCATTAAACTGGGTGAGGGGACAGAGGGCGGCTCTGGGGGTGACTTTCGACACAGACGCCCGGCGGGGGCCCCTCTGAGGAGGTGTCGTTGGCACTGAGGCCTCAGCAACGGGGAGGAGCTGGCCCCGGGGAGAGCCGGGCAAAGGCAAAGCATGTGCAAAAGCCCTGGGGCGGGAACAGACACAGGATGTTGGAGGACCCGACACGGTGAGCAAAGGGGAGTGAACAGGGCCACGCGGGCCACGTGGCTGCAGCGACAGGCTTGGGTTTTATTCTCGAGCGCCACGTGGAGGGACAGGCCCCCGGCTCTGCCAGACGGCACAGCACCTGTGGCTACGAGGCCGTGCCAAGGCGTCAGGAGCGCGAGACGGGCGGCCGCTCTGGAGGCCGGCATGGCGCTTGCTCCCGCGGAAAGTTAGACACGGAATCCACGCGACCCAGCAATTCCACGCACCCAGATGCACCCAATGAGGGGTGCAAGTGGGGCCCCCAAAGGATGCCCGCACCCCCGCGTGCACAGCCGCGAGGTTCCCGGCTGCCCCACGTGGGGACAGAGGGAAGGGTGAACATGGTGCGTCCAGCCACACGCTGGAATGTGACCCAGCCTCAGGGAGGAAGGGCGTCCTCCCACCTGCCACCGCGTGGAGGGACCCGGAGGCCACCGTGCGCAGGGACAGGAGCCGGACACAGAAGGACACGTCCCGCGTGACCCCACGCACAGGGGTCCCCAGAGGAGTCCCGTCCACAGAGACAGAGAGCGGATGGTGGGAGCCAGGGGTGGGGAGGCCGTGCTTCATGGGGACAGGGTCTCAGTCTGGGGAGATGGAAGGTTCTGGAGACGGGTGGTGGGGGTGGACGCAGCACAGCGTGAATGTGCCTGAGGCCGCGGCGCTGTGCGCTTGGAAACGGTTACGCGGGTGAATTTTCTACTCTGTGTCCTTTAACCGCGATAAAACACACACACGCGAAAACAGCGTGGCTGCCGAGTGGCTTCTGGAACCTTGGGGGCCGGGAGACCGGGCAGGGGGTGCGGGCACTGGCCCAGGGTGGTGGCCCGCGGACGGACACAGGGACGGGACCTGACGAAGTCGGGCCCGCGCCTCTTCAAAAGCCGGCGGGACACGGGGGGGAGCCCGGAGTCCCCGTGCGGGCCCCGCGGCCCGGCTGCCGCGCGCGCGGGGCTCGCTGGCCTTCTTTTCCGGCCTCAGCGGGCTTCCAAACGCAGCTGGCTCGGCCGGGCTGCCACGTCCGCCTCCGACGCCGGCCAGCTAGAGACAAACCCAAAGCCAGGCCCTGGAATTCCGAGCTCCCGGCTGTCACCAGCCATCTTTAAACATTAGCCAGCCGAGGCTCAGCTTTCCCCGTCCTGGAAGGCCGCGCGCGCGCGCGCGCGCGCGCGCGGCACATGCGACCCTGGCCTTTGTCCCTCCGCCCCGCCGCCCCCTCCCTCCCAGGCAAGCCCCAGCCATCTTCACCAGCCTAACCCTAACACCTCCTTCTCCGGAACACCCGCCCTTGGCCCCTTGGCCAAGCCCTAGCCCCCCCCCCCCCCCCCCACCACAGGGGTCTATCAATACATGAAAATCCCAAGTCCTCCCTGCGGCCACCAGGCCCTGCCGAAACTGCCCCCCTGTCCCCTCCCCGCTCTCCCCTCCTCCCTCTTTCCCCCTGGCCCGCTCTGCTCCGGCCACACGTGCCTCCTCACTGTTCCTCCAATGTGCCGGGCCCCGCGATGCCCCGGGACCTTTGCACAAACCGTGCCCTCCGCCTGGACCGCCCTTCCTGTGAATGCCTGCCGGGCCCATCCCCTCACTCCGCTCATTTCAAATGTGGTTTACGTGTCCACAGTCCCTGGCACGGGATCTGGGCTCGATGTTGGGGGGAGTTGGGGAATTCGCTTCCGCCCGTCCCTCCCGAGAGGCGGGACGACGGAGTCTCACGTGCGTCCGGTTATGTGACAACCTGCTTCGTGTCCCTGAGCCTCCACCCCACCCCATGCCAGCGTCTGCGCACATCCAGGCACAAAGGGACACGGCGACTCGTTTATTCAACCCACGTGTTGAGCACCTCCTGGGTACGAGGCCCTGTTCTAGGTTCTGAACAAAACAGACCCGAAGTCCCATCCCTGAGGCTCACGGCCGCAGGTTGCGCCCCAGCCATTGTAAGGAAGGCCAGGGGTCGAGCCACGGTAGGAGGACTTCAGGCTACGCTCAACTTGAGCTTGGTGCTGGTGGTGTGGCAGGAGGACCAGAACTGAGACCGCCCTGAGTCGCAAGGAACCTCAGCACCAACCCTGGCTCTCCGGTGGGGGGGGCCCGGAACACAGGCTGCCCAGCCCAGCAGCGGCGACCCCTGGCCTGCGGTCCGGCCCCCGCTGTGTGACCTCAGCGAAAGCGCTTTCCCTCTCTGAGCCTCCGCGTCTCGGCACCGAGGCTCTAGCACGCCTCCTCCAGGCGCCGCCTGGACAAACCGGAGGGAAGAAAAAGCAAGACGCTGGACGTTCAAGGCGCGCGCTCGCCGGCCTCCGGGGAACGTCTCGGAAACGCGGACGAGAAGCAGGGCACCCGAGCGGCGAGAGGGCGCGGCCCGGTGACCTCCTGGATGCCGGCCTCCTCCCTCGCCTTGTGCTTCCTGACCCGCGTGTTCCTGGAGTCTGGACCGCACTTTCCCTCTCCCTCTCCCCTGCCGCCCGGCCGCCTGGGCCCGAGCCAACCTGCCTCGGAGTCACTTTCAAAGAAAAGTTTCTGTTCGCTTCCCACCCGGCCCAGCGCCCCCGCCGCCTGGCCCGCTCCGTGGCCTGGCTCCGGCCCGGCCGGGCGCCCGTGGACACCTCAGGCCAGCGGGTCAGGGTGCTGGCCCTCCGATGCCCCGAGCCCAGGCCTCGGGCCGCACTCGGGGAGCCCGGGAGGCCCCACGGGGGCCCCGGCGTGGCCGTTTCGGGGTGTCTGGCCCCAGAGCCCCGCGGGGAGGTCCCCGCCGGCCACAGGGCCCACTCGGAGGCCTGCAGGCCGGGACTAGCCCCATCCCGGGATGCTTTGGCGCCCAGGCCGCCTTATGACATCATGGCTCTGGCGGCCATTTTCTCCACTCTCCCTCCCCCGGCTTCCAGATGCTTCTGCCGGCCTTGGCGGCCATTTTGTCCGCGCAGGAGGCTGGGGCTGGCACGGGAGCGGAGCGCCGGCCCTCCCTGCCGGGTGGGGGTGGGGGGGGGGCTCCCCTCGGGCCCCTCGTGGCCTCCGAGGGGTTAAGTGCGCGCCCCACGGGGCGCGGGGGGCAGGCAGGCGGCCCAGCACACGTGGCCGCCCCGCGGCCCTGCTCCCGCTCACGCACCCCACTCCGGGTGGCACCGGGGCCGCGAAAAACAGGTTAAAAATACCCACACGCGCAACCCCCCCCCCCCCCCACCGGTCCCCTCCAATGTCAAATGTGTCAGCGCCACCCGGGGAGGGGGGCAGCCTTAAAATAACTTGCTGTTTACATTTGGAGCAAATTCTTGGCTCCTCCGGCAGCCAAGCCCGGGCCTCCTCCTGCCTCCCTGGCAGGCCTGCTTCAGCGGCCGCCGAGCGGGGCGGGGAGCTCCGGGGCCACATGCGCGGCCCCGGGAGGGGACGGGCCAGCCCCACTTGTGGCCACACGGTGGACGGGGCCGGGCGGGAGCGCCAGAGAACGCCGGCTGCCAAAAATGGGCGCGGGCCGCGGCCCCTCCCGGCTCCCCCGTTTCTGATGCTTCTTGGGTGGGGGTGGGGGGGGGAGAACTTCCTGGCCAAGGGAGGCGGGCACGAAGGGAGGGCTCCAGAGCGGGGCAGAATCCTGCAGGAGCTGTGTGGCCTCAGGCCAGCCCTGCCCCTCTCTGGGCTTCCAGGGAAAGCAGTCCGGCCTCCCCGGAGTGGGGTCAGGAGGATGGGTCCCATCCCAGCCTTGCTGGGGTGGGTGGGGGGCGGGAAGGAAGGGGGACACGGAACGTCGCAGCCCCTCTCCCTGGCTCCCCTTCTGCAGAAAGTGGGTGTTGAGGTGCAAACACCTCAGATCTGGGCACTCCCATTTCACAGAGGAGCAAACTGAGGGCCAGAGGCAGGAAGGGACTTGGCCCAAGTCTCACGGCTGTTAAGTGCACGAGCGGCTCAGAGCCCAGTTACTCTGGTTCCGGAGCCCCCGCTTTAAACCCACCGCCTTGCGGTGGCCCGGCCAGTTAAGCGCCCAACTCTTGTTGTTTTTTTTTTAGCTCAGGTCACGATCTCACGGTCCGTGGGTTCGAGCTCCGCGTCGGGCTCTGTGCCGACATCAGAGAGCTTGCTGGGATTCGCTCTCTCTGCCCCTCCCCCGCTTGTGCTCGCTCACGCTCTCTCTCTCTCTCTGTCTCAAAATAAGTTAACTAAAAAAAAAAAAAGTAAACCCACTGCCTCAACTGCAGGAGGAGGTTGGAAACTCCAGGGCCCCAGCCTGAATTGAAGGGAGAGGGGGTGGGAGACGTTTCTGCTCCCCTGGCCCTCCTGAGGCCTCTCTTCCTGGAGCCTGGCACGCAGTTAGTACTCAATACACGCTCGCACATAGCTGGCGCTCAATAGATGCTTGCAGACGAGTGATGATCATTCAGCAGGGGCTGGCACACTGTAGGCACAAACGACTGGGATTATCCTGACAGGGCGTGGCATACAAAAGGTGCAAAATACATGCTTGTCAAAGGAGTCTGAGGACCGTCGGGAAAATTGGGGGATAGTCAGAGGAAAAGACCAGGTTGAGGGGGACACAGACTCTGATCAGTGGTGACACAAGGGATTTCCGGCAGCAGGCCCGAGGCAGGGTGTGGAATGTCACGCAAACATTGCCCGTGTCGGTCCCCCTGGTCCTTGGAGAAGGTCCCTCACCTGCTCCAGGGCCTCAACATCAGAGGGAGGGACCTGTGGCTGCAGAAGCCCAAGGAAGTAACTGGAATCTGTCCTAGGGGCCCAGGAAGGCTTCCTGGGGGAGGGGATATTGGAGCTGGCACCGAAGGGGCTTGTGGGGAGTGAGAACGGTGTATGAAGGTAATAAGAATCACAGCTTAATTCCTACCGATCCCAGCAGTGTGCCCATTTCACAGATCTGGAAACTGAGGTATAGTGAGTGGCTTGGAGCCAGGCCATCTGTTCCGGGGGCACCGGAGCCACATGGTGAGATGCCCCTCCCCCCCGCCTTGCCCCAGATTGGCTGTGACGCCAGGCTAGCCCCTTGTCCTCTCTGGGTCTGTTTCCCCAGCTGCCACGGTGGAATTTGGCCAGGCACCAGGGGGGTGCCATTTTACTGGAACAAAACAGGGCCTCGGAGAGGGCACAGTCAGTTAACTGCCCGGTGGCCCGTCTCAGTGAGTACTGCGGGTTTCCACTTGCACGCCTCCCGTGCCGGCGGGCTCTCTCCCTTCTTATGAGCCTCCTGCCTCACGACTGCTGACCGCTGGAAAGGGGCCTGCTCCGTGCCAGGTGCTCACTGAACCCGCTCCGCGGTTACAGATTGTCACTCCCGTTTCACAGATGAGGAAACTGAGGCGCAGAGCGGGGCAGGTCCTGGCCTGAGCTCCCCTGGCGAGCATGGAGATAAGAATGGGGGAAACGCCGCCCCCCCTCCGCTGCGTATGCCCAGGCCGGGGGCCGGAGGGACCTATGACCCAGGCGATCGACTCGCACGGCCCGCTCCGCCTAGGCTGACGATGGTCCCTGAACTGTCACACCTAGGAACAGGCTTGCAGGCTGGCTGCCTCCATTCTCCCCTCTCCGGAACCCATGCGGTGGCCTGGGTCCCTCAAATATCACCCCCTCACTTTCCCACCAGCGTCTGTCGCCCCCCCCCCCCCCTCCAGGGCTCCCAGCTCCCCAGGGTAAAGGCCCAGTGGCCTCCAGGGCCCTGCAGGACCTGCCCCCGTCCCCTCTCTGCCCTCCCCTCCTCCCTCTCTCCCCTTCGTCCACTCAGCTCCACCCATACGGGCCCCCTTGCCGCTCCTTCAAACCACCAGGCCCGGTGCTGCCCCAGGACCTTTGCACAGGCTGTTTCTCCCACCTGGAATGCTCTCCTCCCATTTGTTCACCCAGCTGGCAACTCCTCAACCTTCGGGTCCCAGCTGGAACGTCAGGCCCTCCGACAGACCCCACCAAATAGCCCGCTGTCTCTATCTCTTTGCCCTTATTTTTTCGACAGCCCTCATGGCCCACTGCTGTTTCCCGCTTGTTCTTTGTCTGTTGCTCCTCCCGACCGGGAACCCCCCCCCCCCCGAGCGCCGCGGTTTCGTCTGTCTCGTGTCCCGGCCGTGTCCCCAGGACCCAGAGCCCACAGTGAGCACTGAATCTATTTACTGACTACACAGGGACTGCGCTGGCTGAGTGCTGAGTGCGGACGTGTTCTGTGCTGCCCCGGACCCCTGGTGGGTCTTCACTCTTGTCTCCCTCGGCGGCCCCACGAGGCAAGCAGATTTTACAGATGGGGAAACTGAGGCTCGGGGAGAGCAGGGAATAAGCAAGTGTCAGAAGCCGAGCAGGCCACGCCAGGCCTCTGGGCCCCCGCGGCCGGCCCACTGCCACTGGGAACAAACAGGGTGTCTGTCAACAACCCCAACAACCGTAATAGTAATGCCGACGGGCCGGCAATGACTAGCACAGCATCACCCCGTCCATAAGGGTGCCCCCGTGCGGGTTGGCGCGGGGCCCCGGAGGGGAGACTCAGGGGACACCGGCCCCTTTAAGATCTTCCCCCTCCCCAGCTGGGCGCCAGGCCCGGCCTCCCCTTATGTAAGCAGGCCAGCTGCCCTTGCATAACCTGGTTACATAAGGAAGCAGGGAACAGGCTTGTCCATCCGGCAGCAACCTGTCCCGGGCCGTCTGTGGGGCCGGCCTGGGGCACAGGAACGCCGAGGCCACCCAGAGTGGCCGCCGGGTGAAGGCCCGTGCAGGGGCCTCTGGGTCGGCTCCTGTCCGGGGTGGGGGGGAGGCCGGCGTCTCAGCCACAGCATCCTGTGCCCGGAAAAGTGAAAGGCTTCCAGTCTGCGAGTGGATGGGGGTGTTCCCATTACTGTGACAGAGAGACTGAGCCCCAGAGAGGCCGAGGGAGCTGCCTAAAGCTTCACAGCCCCAGACAGAGGGCGGAGGCGACAGGCCTCTGGTGACAGCTGGGGTCCGGCCTCAGCCAGAGCCCGAACCTCCCACCTCCTCTGTACAATGGGGCTGCAAACGCGACCTTTCTGCACAGGGCCTGGTGTGCAGCTGGCACTCAATACATGCAGCCTTGAATTCAGCACCGGGCCTGCTCTAAAAGGCTTTTAATTCTGTGGACGGGCCTGCCGCCGTGGCCCCGTCCTGCAGTGAAGCCACAGGCAGGCCCGAGGGAGTGGCCGTGCCGGCCCGCGGGGGAATGTGCGAGCCTCGGGTGCTGCGTGGTGGCCCCACTGTGTGCCAAACCCTGGCCCGGGTTCTATTCCGTCTGCCCAGCAGGCCCCAGGGCGGACGCAAGGAGCCCCAGGAACAGGTGGGGAAACTGAGGTGCGGAGAGGAGGGATGTGCCCAAGGTCAAACCCAAGCCCTACCGTGCGCCCCCCGTCTCCTTCGCCAGGCAGGCCTCCCCAGCCCCAGGCCCTCCGTCTGACTACGTGGGCTTGGGGGTGTCTGGGTGTGGCAGTCCCCCCACAGCCTCCCCACCTCCCCCCAGCCCCGGGAGGCTCAGTTCCTTGGGAGGGGTGTGGCTTGGGGGGGTGGAGGCGGCCCCTCTCCTTCTTCCTTCCTCTTCTCCCTGGGCACTGGCCCTTTAAGGCAGCAGGCTGCCAGGGCCTGTCCCGGGGTTACCCCAAGGGGCGGGTGTGGTCAGGAACAAGGGGCCCATTCAGCTGCTGCTGCCACCTCCGGGCAGCCCACAGGCTGGCCTGGGTGGGAGGCAGGGAGGAGGCAAAGGCAGGGACTAGGCGTAGGCAGAGTAAGAGACAGGCACTAGGAGAGAGACAGAGAAATAGAGGCAGAGAGACACAGAGATACCTGGCCTCTTGGCTGCACCTCCTCCCTGGTTCTCCTGGACCGGGCCTTTGAGGCTGACCCAATGCCCAGCCAGGAGGCAGCCCCCAAAGGTGCTCCTTGATCCAGCTGAACCTGGCGTCCACTCACTAGCACCCAAATCCTGTAATCCCAAAGGGCGGATCCCGGGACATTCTGGGGAGGCCCCTGACACACCTCAGATGGCCCCTTCCCAGGGGACCGTGGTGGGCCCTCAGATCTTCCAGGCCTGAGTTCGAGTCCTGATGCTAGCTCTTGGCTATGTGACCTCAGGCCAGTGGCTTTAACCTCTCTGGGCCTCAATTTCCCTAACTGCTAAATGCAGCTCACGACAGTTGCTACCTCGGTGGGGTTAGCATGAAGTGAAACGGGGCGGACAGACCCTCACATCCGCCGGGAGTCTAAGAGCCCCCAGGCCGGCCGCGAGTGCCCCAGACGTGCAACCCTGCCTCCCATCCAAAGTCACGGCCTCCAATTACAGCCGCTGCCTTCACCCGAGGCCCTACTAAGCACCTGCCGGCTGTGGGTAGGAGCTGTCCTGGTGCCCCACCCCCAGCCCGCAACGGCCTCTGGAAACACATCCAGGGTTCCATGTCCCCGCGACTGACATCTATCTACCGCGGATCAAACGAAGTCTTGATTCTTATTCCCGGGGCTACCTGGTTTCAGGTTCTCACCCCCACGAAACGGGGCCTCCAAGAAGGCAGCCGCTGCCTCAGCCAGTCCCGGGCGGAGAGCCTCAGAGAAACCAAAATCTGCCCCCTGCCCTCTGTAAGCATCGTTTCTGAAACATTCCGTTCTGTCACCTGGTCTCAGGACAGACGTACTCGACTGACCTGAGCTTTCTGCATCTCCGACGAAGAGAATCCTAGAGCCTACCCCTGGGAGTTCTAGGACCCAGCTCAAGAAAACTCCAGAGCCCGTCCTCGGGCATGAAAACACCCCGTGTGAGGAATTCCGGAACCTGCCACCAACGGTCAAGAATATACTTCAAGGGTTTCTTGGATGTCGATGAAATCGACGCTGGGAGAAGCACTGACAGATTTCACGGGTTTGGAATTCTCATGTGCTTGAGAACCCTGGTTGAGATCATGTGAGATCTGTTCCCAGATGCTTGAAAACATCTCCCCTCGAAGACGCCAGAACCCGCCCCGGGGGTCCTAGAACTCAAGTCGTACAATTCCGGAGCTTGTCCCTCCGGAAGCAAAAACCCGTCGTCAAACACTTGGGATCTTGCTTCCAGATACTCAGAAACCCGCCCCTGGATGGTCTGGAATACGCGTGAGGAATTCTAGATCAAGGGATCGGCTTGAGGGTTTCCAGGAAAGTTTCCTGGACTATTAAATAACAACCTCGATGAATGTTGGGGGGGGGGGGCTGGGTGGCTCAGTCGGTGAAGCATCAGAATCCTGATTTCGGCTCAGGTCACGCTCTCAGGGCGGTGGGTCCAAGCCTCACGTCGGGCTCTAACGCTGACAGCGTGGAGTCTGCCTGGGATTCTCTCTGTCTCTCTGTCCCTCAGTCTCTCCCCGCTCCAAAGAAATAAATAAACTTAAAAACATTTAGCCAACTTGGGGCGCACTTGAGATCTGCGTTGAGTCTCTAGAATTCAGATGCTCTTAGAGCCGAGTTGCCCGCCTGGTCCACGCGTGGCTCTGAGCGGCTGAAACGTGGCTGGTCAGAATCAGGGTGTGAATTTCAAAGACCGAGAAGAAACAGAGTAACGTAAACCATCTCAATACCTTGTCCGCCCTGATTCTGTGTCAAAATGACAATATTTTGGTTGTCCCGGGTGAAACAGAATATATTGTTAAAACCCACGTCCCCTGTACGTTTAGACTTTTCCGTGCGGAGACCGGAGAAAAAAGTTACATTATCTACGCGGCTCACGCCATATTCTACTGGACCGTGCTGTTCTGAAACCGGCCTCGGAGAACTGGAGAATTGCCCGGGGGCGGGGGCGGGGGGGGGGGGGGCGCCTGGGTGGCTCAGTCCATCGAGCGTCCGGCTTCTGCTCAGGTCGAGATCTCACGTTCGTGAGTTCGAGCCCTGCGACAGGCTCTGTGCTGACAGCTCAGGGCCTGGGACCTCTTTCGGATTCTGTGTCTCCCTCTCTCTCTGCTCCTCCTCCGCTCATGCTCTGTCTTTCTTTCTCTCTCTCTCAAAAATAAATAAACATTCGAAAAAATAAAAAAAACAAACTGCCTACACAGTAAAGACCCCTCTGAAGATTCTAGAACTCAGGCCTTGGGAATTCCTGGAACCCCCCTCGTCCCTGCCTTGACCTGTCTTCCCTTGGGGCACAGGATGGGACAGAACAGACCGGAGGAAGGGCCCCTACTGGCTGGGCAGCCATGGGCAGCGTCCCACCTCTCTCTGGGCCTCAGTTTCCCCATCTGGACAAGACGTGCAGTGTCCCCGTGTGCCCCCTCCCTCATGCTTCACCAGCTCTGGCCATCTGTGACTTCCTGCCCACACCCAGCTGGAGGAAGAGGGGCTGGCCTGGCAGCTGGCTGGCGGGGGGCGGGGGGGGGGGGGATGCCAGAGATGTCCCTAGCTGCCCTCAGCCTCCCCTCGGCTCGCTGGGCAGAGGGCCAAGGCGGCAACTGCAGCCGCCATGCTGGGGTGGCCACCACAGGTGCACCGCAATGTCTCCCTCTCCCGCTGACACCGTGGGGACAGGGCGCTCGGTGGGCGGCCCCCCCCCCCCCCCGGGAGCCTCCTCACCCCTGCCTCGGTGGGGGTGGACCGCTGGGGGGCGGGCAACAGGGGCGCGAAAGGTCCGTCCGCAAGGGGAGCGCCTCCCCGCCAACGGGGTCCCCCTCCTGAGCGCCCGCCGCGTGCTACGAGGTTCCCTTGTCACAGATTGGACACTCCCTGAGCTCCGCGGACCCGGGCGCAAAGATGGGCACATCTGCCCATCGGAGGGCAGAGCTGGGGCCAGGACCACAAGCACGGGGATGCTGATAATCACTATTTTACGGTACCGTGGTCATTTTTATGAAGCTGATGCATATAGAACGCACTTCTGCTTATTATTATTATTATTATTATTATTATTATTATTATTATTATTATTAACAACAACAGCGAGTCTTTCAATTGGGGTAAAATACACACAACACGAAATTCACCATCTGAACCCTTTCCAAGCACACACAGCTCAGCGGCCTCAGGCACACGCATGCGGTCGTGCAGCCGCCCCCGCCATCCGTCTCCAGAACTTTCCATCTCCCCAGACCGAGACCCTGCCCCCAGGAAGCACGGACTCCCCGCCCCCTGCCCCAGCCCCGGCTCCCACCATCTGCTCTCTGTCTCTGTGGACGGGACTCCTCTGGGGGCCCCCTGTGCGTGGGGTCACGCAGGACGTGTCTGTGTCTGGCTTCTGTCACCGCACACAGTGGCCTCCGGGTCCCTCCACGCGGTGGCAGGTGGGAGGACGTTCTTTTTTTTTTTAAGTTTATTTATTTATTTTGGTGGGGGGTGGGGGGGAGAGCGCACAGGCAAGTGGGGAAGGGGCCAAGAGACAGAGGGAGAGACAGAGAATCCCCAGCAGGGTCCACACCACCAGCACAGAGCCCGACGAGGGGCTCGAACTCATGAACCGCGAGCTCATGACCTCAGCCCAAGGTGGATGCTTAACGGACCGGGCCACCCAGGCGCTCCTGGATGTCCTCACTTTTTCGGGGCGACAGATCGTTTTTGGGTGCTTCCCGTGGGCCCCGCGTTCCGGCCCTCGGCAGGCGCTCCGTGACTTTGAGCCCACGGGGCCCAGCAAGGTGGGCACCGTTCTTATCACGCCCATTTGAGAGGGAAGGAAACCGAGGCCCGCGGCCGTGATGTCAACTTTTCCTGAAGGCCACGACAGGCACGAGCCGTGTGATTTGAACCTGGGTCACCCGGCTACAGAGTGAGTCCCAACTCTCCCCTTGGGCTCCCGGCCTGCTGTGTGAGCGGAACCCTCACCTGCTGGTATCTCTTTGCTGCTGACCAGGAGCGTGGAGGCCTGCCACAGCTATAAATACGCCGTCAGCTGGCGTCTGGGCCTCCCACCCCTGCGGCCACCTTCCCTGCACAGGCAGACGGCCGGTCCACCTGGCCGCCCAGCCCTGGGGGAATCCGGGCTGCCCGGAGCCCCTCACCCCTGCGCCACCCAGGCACCTGGAGGGGGCAACGCCGCCAGCTGCCAGCGGAGAGCCCGTCCTGGCTCGCGGGGCGGGCGGAACGAGGCCCGGGGTCTCAGAGCGGGCCGGGGGTCTCTCCCACTGTCCCCTGGGGCTGGAGAGAGGGTTCAGGAAAGGACCGAGCGATTATCTGGTGCCTCCCATCTGCTTCCGGGGGATCGCTGACTCTGGTCCCCAGAGCGGCCGACACCATTTTTAGGCTTCCCATTCACAGATGGAAAAACCAAGGCTCGAGAGGAGAATGCACTTCGCGCGGCCTGAAGCAAGCCCGGGCGCCAACTGTGAACGTCACGCGGACAAATGCGTGCCCTCACGCGCCCTCCCGCCCGCCTTTCGTCTCCCAAGGGCCCCGTGCTGGGCCGAGATTGACGGGGCGGAGGAGGCAGGGGGGAGCCTCAGTCATGGCCTGGCCTGCTCCTCTCTGTATCCCACAAGGCCCCACCTTCCTGCCTTCAGTCCCCCACAACCCCCGACCAGAGAGGGCTAGGTCACACAGCACACCAGGGGCAGGCCCGCGGCTGCCCTGGGCCCCCTTGCTCCAGACCGTCTGAACCCAGGGTGCCCGTTGACCCTGGCCCCAGGCTTGGTCCCGGTAGGCCCTTCGGTGCGGTTCACTGCTGGTCGTTCATTTATCCACCGTGCATTCGAGCTCCCCCTCTTTCTATCGTCTGGACGACGGAGAGGGTGTGGGTGCCACCCGCCAACCTCCAAAGCGGCTCGCGGGCTTTTTCCCTTTAGGGGTTTCAGGCACTCAGGATCCTGTAGGTTCTAACTCGGCTCTGCCTCTTAGGAGCTGTGTGACCTCGGGTGAGTGGCTGACGGTCTCTGGGCCGGCTTCCTCGCCTGAGACCTACCAGAAGGTAACCGCCCCCCCCCCCCCCCCCAGCAGGGCGGTGGCGAGAATCGAACGAGGGAAAACGTGGGATGAGCTGAGACCCAGCCCGCAGCGGGCACTCCGAATGTGCTCGCACTGCTTTACCTCTGTGGTTATCACGGCTCCCCACTTCCCTCCGGGAGGGGCTGGGGACCCCCTCGATTCTCCTGCCGCTCCCTGGGCCGCCCCGGGGCGCCCCTCCAGCAGCTGCAAAGCTCCCCGAGCCGGCCCCTGCCCACAGCGCCATCCCGGGAGGTTGGCACCACGCAAGGCGGGAACGAGGAGCCGGCCCCGCGTCAGCAGATGGGCACCATCTGGGCTGGCCGCTCGGGGCGGGCTGGCAGCTGCCGGCGCGGGCGGGCCTGGCAACCCCTCCCCCGCCCGGCCCTGGCACGGGGCCCGCCCGCGCCTCAGGTTTCTCAGGCCGCCAGAGGGGGCGGGGAGGCCTGGCTGGGCTTCAGGGCTGGGCAGGCGGCTTCCCTCTCTGGGCCTCGGTTCCTCCAGGCTCCCTCCCAAATGCAAGGCAGGTGGAGGAGTGCCGGGCTCCCCCCCCCCCACTCCTTCCTGGCCTCCTCACCACCCTCCCCACGAAGCCGAAGCCGCCACGCAGCAGGCCTCGCCTCCGCCTCTGCCTCCGCCAGTCTCCTCCCCTCCCAGGCCTTCCCGCGCTCCGCTCCTCACGCTTCGGGCCACGCTGGCCTCTGGGCCTTTGCACTGGCTGTGCCCCCGTGCCCGGTGCACTCCCACAAGTGCCTCTGTGGCTCCCTTGCTTCCTTCAGGCCTCGATCTCAAAAGCCACCTCTTTGGGGCCGCCCTCCCTCCTCGGCCTGCAGTGTCCCCCTCCCCACCCGTCTCCACACCCTGCCCTGCTTTGTTTTTATTCACTGAACCGTGAATTGCCAGCTTCCGGGTCCCCTGCCCAGTGTACCCATTCAGCGGGCAGCCCCCCGGGTCCTCAGGTGAAGCTCACATCACCCGCTCATCATGGTCCCCCAGCTGCCCCCAGGGCACATACTGAGCCCAGCCCCTGGACTCAGGGCCCCGTGGCCCCAGATGGACACTGGGGCAGCCAGATTTCACCCCAGGAGATGCCCTGGGCTCTGACCGGCCTGGGAACCCCAGTGGTGAAAGGGCCTTCTCAGAGCTTACCCCCACCCCTTCGTCCCCCATAATAAAGGTGGGAGCACTCCTGTGAGTCCACCTGACCCCCCAGGAGAGACGCGGAAGCTGGGGGGGGGGGCTGCGCCTGTCCCAGGATAGGGGGACTGAGTGCCAGGCCTCTGTGCCCGTCTGTCTGTCTGGACCTCCAACTGTCTCCGCGTGTGTCTCTCGGTCTTTCTGTCTGTTCCGAGGTGCCCCGTCCCCCCCTGCGTGCACGCTCCCCGTGGGCCCGGTTGAAGGGGCTGCTGTGCTGCGGCCCAGGCCACAACACTTTCCAGCCCTGAGACCCCAAAGTGGAAGAAGGAGGGCGGCCGGTGGCCATCTGCCTCCGCCGTCAGACCGACAACCTGCGGGACCAAGAACAGAGATTTCGCTGGGGCCTGGGAGGAGCACGGGGGGCCTGGAGGTGGGAGCCCAGAACACAGGCCCAGCCCGGGGGTGCCAACACGCCGACCGGATGCCCAAGTTGCGCACTGCAGTTTTCCTTTATCTCCTCCACCACTCAGGGGGAAGGGCCGGGCTGTGTTCAAAGAAGCTGCCCACATCCAAATCCCACCTCTGCCCTTTCTCGGCCACGTGACCTTGGGCGGGCAGGTCCCTTTTTGGGGGCCTCTGTTTCCTCATCCTCGACGCGAGAACCACAGTGATCCCTGCCTTGGAGGGCTGCTGAGGGAACGGGAAAGAATCGCTAAGTGCTCAGAAACGATGCCCGGCAGAGAGAGAGAGTGGAGTTCGGAGTTGGGGTTTTGAAGCATACGCAGGAGTTTTCCGTACGCGAAAGACCTCCGGGCAGAGGGAGCATCAGGGGCAAAGGGGCAGAGTTGGCCAATCGGAACCGCGATGAGGATACTGGCGGGGGTCACAGGAGTGGCCTGTGGAGCCCTGGCCCCCGGGGGCCTGGCACCTCTTCCCGCCCCGCGGGGGGTCGTCTCTGGGCACTTACCATGCGGGCCCAGCGTTCCTACCGGTCAACTATTTTCGAGCTTCCCATTTTAAAGACGAGGAAAGAAGGCACAGAGAGGTTAAGCGACTTGTCTCGGATCACCCAGCCCGCAAGCTGCTGAGCTGAGGCCGGGTCAGCCGGGACCAGGGTGAGCTGGGGTTCCCACGGGGATGACGGGAGCCTTGACCTTCCCCAGCCCTCGAGCGAAGAGGCAGACGGGGCTGGCCGGCAAAGGCATGGCCGCCGGACACGAGGGTGTCTGGGGAAGCCTGGAGGCCCGGCCTGCCTGCCTGCCGAGCCGAGCGGGGGAGGGGGCCGGCTGGAGATTGTGCTGACTCCGGCAGAAAACTCGCTTCAAAATTTTATCAGCTCAGCGCGGAGGAGGTGGGGGCAGGGCCAGGCTGCAGGATGGATGTGGGTGGTGTGTGGTGGGAGAGGCCTGGACCCGCGTGGTAATGAGCTCAGCAGCCCCCAAGGCCACCCCTGCCCCCCGGGCCCCGGGACACACAGGCGCCTCGTCCGCCCCTCTGCCTCCGCGACCCCGAAGGCGGCTTCGCTCCCGGCCTCAGTGGGTTTGCTGCTTGTCCGAGGGGGCGGGGCAGGGGGGCGGAGGGGGTCAAGGTCGGGGAACCCAGGTCGAGACTGGGAGGCTGCCCGCGTCTCCCGCCCCCACACACCCCCTGGAGACCGCCAGGGGTCGGCGTGGTTGTCCCCCCCCCCCCCCACGCGTGCAGAGGAAACACACAGAACGGCGATGTGTGCAAGGTCACGGCCTGAACAGGGCAGGGCTCTGCGTGGAACCTGGGCGGCCGGGCGCCCGGTCTGCCCCCACCAGACCCCCACGCCGGGCCGCCCCCCGGCCTTCCTTCTGTTTCTGGTGGTGCCACGGAGCGTGCTCCCGGGGGGGGGGGGTCTGCCGTGGCTGGGCGTGCAACCTGAGCGTACCCACCGGACCCACTCAGGCGGCCCCCAGGTGCGTGCCCACGTGAGCACCAGGCTCAGCCCCGGGGGGCGGGGGGGGGGGCGAGGCATGGGGGGGGGCATGTGACATGTGACCGCTGGGTCCTACGGGCACGCTGGACTCCATTCACATGAACACATTCCCAGCTGACACCTGCCACGTGGCAGGCCAGTGTTCACAACCTACATGTGTGACCTGGCGAGTCCCCCGTGGCCTAATCGAGCTAAGGACTCATAACCTCCATGTGACAGACAGGGGAAACTGAGGCCCAGGTTGGACCCACAGCCAGGAAGCAGCAGGGCGACAGAGCCCACGGCCCTGCCAGCCAGGCCCTGCCCTTGGCCACCAGCCCTGCCGGCATCCAGAGGCCGGCCCGCACATCTGGCCTCCGCATCTCTGCCCAGGCCGCTGACCCTCTGGGACGCCCCCACACTCGGCTCTGTCCAGCCATCCCGCAGAGCTCAGCTCAGCCACTCCACTTTGTCCAGGAACCTGCCGTGGGTCTCCTCGCTCTCACAAACCCTGCTGTCTCCAGGAGGGGCATCCGGCCCCAGAGCCAGCAGACGCCCGGCTAGAAGGGCCGGAGCTGGGGACACAGGGGACCAGCGGACCAGAGAGGGTGGCCACCCAGCCCAAGTCGCACAGCACCCAGTCTCCCACGCGGCACAAAGGCGGGACCTGTCAGGCCTCTGCGGAAGGCCCGAGGGTGGACCAACCAGGATCCACAGCGGGCGACCAGAGCCCTGTCTCCGCTTTCCCCAGAGGGATAAGGTTGTTTCTCTGCCACCGGTCACTCTCCGGTCCTCACCCCTATTCCCAGCAAGGCCTTCTGCTGCCCCTCGGGCCTTCCGGGACAGGATCTCGTCTCCCGCCATCTCAAGAGCTCGCCTCTCACCTCTAAACCCCCCAGGACACACTGCCTCCTCCCTCAGACCGTCCTTGAACCCTATCTTGTCCCTTCACACCTGTGCCTGCCCGCTGCCCTAGCGCGGGCCCACCTACCCCCTCGGACCCTCCCGTTGCCTCTGCCTCCCGTCTGGGGGGCGCACCTGAGCCGCCTCCCCGCTTCGGCCGAGCGCGCGCGCGCGCGCACACCGCCCCCTGGAGACCCCGGGCGCGCGCGCACGCACGCACGCACGCAGCTCGCGCCCGCCCGCCTCACCTCGCTCGCGCACGAAGTAGGCCAGGTAGAGGTCGAGCTCCTTGACCGCCACGCCGATGTGATGCGGCTGCACGCAGAGCACCGGGTGGCCGCACTGCGCCGCCTTGACCAGCCGCTCGCCGTCGGTGCTCTCCAGCGGGATGCCCTTGAAGAGGATGACCATGACCAGGTCCAGCCGCCACACCTTGTCGGCCTGGCGCAGGCAGTCGATGCGGCGCATCTTGCCCTTCTGGTCGGGGTTGGAGAGCACGCAGCCCGGCGCCTTCTTGCCGGTGATGGCCAGCACGAAGTCCTCGCGGCACTCGGGCCGGATGTCTTTGCGCAGCTTGGCCAGCAGCCGGGACGCCCACTTCTGCTTCACCTCGGCCTTCTCGCCCAGCAGCTCGTCCTTCACCGCGCGCTCCTCGTCCTTCGACATCCGCTTCTCGTGCTTCTTGAAATACTTGCGCTTCCGCGCCTGCAGGTTGAACCAGGTGTAGGCGAAGGCGCGGACGTGAGGCAGCAGCGCCTCGATGAACGGGTGGAACTCATCCTGCAGGCACGAGAGGCCAGAGGTCAGGAGGCGCCGGGGACCGGGGGCCCACCGCCCAGCCCAGGGGACTGAGGTCTAGGGGCCCCAGGAGGACCCAGGCGCGTGTGGGCAGGGAGCCACCGCGGACCTGCTAACCTCCTGGGGGAAACTGAGGCTTGGACTATGTGGGAGGCGCAGGGCAAGGCAGGAGTTCATGGAGGGCCGTCTTGAACCCTGGAGGGCCCCCAGAGGCGGATGGGGGCGAACCCACTGTACAGATGGGGAACACTGAGGTCAGGAGAACAGGATGTTACGGAGCTCTTCTCTGTCCACCAGAAAGGGGGTCGGCAAACCCCAGTCTGGAAGCGCTTTAAAGGACAAGGTGGCGAGCGTTCCGTTCTGTTGCACCTGCTCGACTCTGCACCTAGTGCCAGATCAGCCGTAGATGCGACGCGTAAATGACGGGCGTGACCACGTTCTGATGACACGGTATTTAGGAAGAGAGGTGGCGGGCATCGGGCCCCGGGACCTGGGGTTTGCAAACCCCGGAACCAGAGCGTGCGCTCCCGTGTCTAGACCGGGGCCAAGCATACGCCAGGCATACAGTGAGCACTCAATGATTGCAGGAGAGGCCAGGCTCTGAGAATGTCATTTGGTGCTGGTTTCTCAGGTCTACCATCAGCAAAGAAAGCTGACACCGGGGCGGGCAGGTCTGAGGGCAGCCTCCACTGGCCCCTGGTGCAGATTTAAGAAATGAGGGCTAGGGATCGTTCCTATAGACCAGCGGTACAGACAGGGCCGGCCGAGGTCTACGGGCCAAGACTAGGGCAACCTAGACGTCAGGGGCCGAGGGAAGGGGGAGGGGCTCCTGTATAGACCCCCCTGGAGGGGTAGGGAAAGCGGAGGCCCAAGAAGGCATGAGATCAGAACCCAAGAGACAAGGGGAGCCCGTCCAAGGAGGTCCAGAGCTGGAGAGAGGAGCCCCTGGAGGCCGGTAAGACCCATTCCACAGACGGAAAAGCTGAGGCCTGGGGAGGCTCTAAGTCCTGGCCAGACCTGTGACTTCAACACCCAACCCCCCCCCAAGTCATGCCTAACTGGTGTTGCCGGGAGGCCCCAACACCCACTTTACAGACGGGAAGACTGAGGCCCTAAGAGGGGACCTAGTCACGAGGGGCGTGGAACCTACACCCATCTGACTTCCCCATGACAACAGCAGCGGCCCTCGCTGGGTCCCCCGGAGCGCAACCGGGGGCCGTGGGAGGCCCAGTCCCCTCCCCTGGGGGTAGGGGGGCTGCCTCTCTCCGTGTTTCATCAAGGGAAACTGAGTCTGCAGAACCTTCCAGACCTGGTGTCTCGGCCTCCAGGAGAAAGGAAGACAAAGGGACGAAAACCTTGGGCCGTGTGTCTCCACTCTCGCCTGGGCCCGCCAGCTCCCGTGACATTGTTACAAGTCTTCTGGTGGCTTACAGTCTTCCAGGGCTCAGGGAAAGGCCCAAGGACCCCACGGTAACCCCCACCCCAGTGCACCCTCCCTGCCCTGGGCACCTCTGGCCGTGGGGTGCCGGCGGGGGGGTGGGGAAGGGAAACGACCTCAGATTTCACCTATTACCCAGGCTCTGAAAATAGCCTCCCGCCCTCGCCAGGGTGGGGCGGGCCGGGGCTCGGCTTGTGCCAACCCCAGCTCCCCACTCCGATGTCCCCCAAAGCGTGAGTCACCGTGACAGCTGTGGCAGGGACGGGACCTCAGGGCTCTCTTCCGCTGCCCACACCCCCACCCCTGCCCCCACCCCGGCTGACCTGCTGAGGCAGAGGGAGAATGGAGGGGGCCCATCCTAGGCCGGAGTCTGTCCAACCTCAGCCTGGCTTTTCTGTGCGTGAATGCCACCTGACACGCTGGACCCAGAGACGGGGGGTGACTCACCCAGGGTCACACAGCCGGTCAGCAGAGCTGGGACCAGAGCCCAGGCTGCCTGGCCAGAGAAGCCGGGGTTGGGGGGGGGGGGGGTGGGGATCAGTAGAGGCATAGGTCGCTGCCCCCAGTGGAGGGGACGCCAGGGTGGCAGGAGGCCAAGGCAATGGTGTTGACCTTGGGCCGTGGCCGCCACCCAAATTCTCGCGCTTACTGGGGCAGTGATAAGAGGTAGCTGGGAAGGGGCAGCCGGACTGTCAGCCCGCAGGGACAGACAGACAGGTCGCCAGAACCCTTTTCTCTCTGAACCCCTCCCCTTTCTCTGGGCTCCGCCCCTTCTTGGAGCCCCACCCCCCCTCTAGGTCCACTCTCAGCAGAGGTGCCAGGGAGGTGGGCAGGGGTGGGCGCCCACGTCACCAGTGACCCCAGCTGGGCCCGGAGGAAGGAAGGCAAACAGTCTGTAACTGGGTCATGGACCTGCTGCCCCAGCGTCCCCTGTCCTCCCTGGGAGGTCAGGCCAGGTGAGAGGCAGGCCCGTCACCGTCTCTGTCCCACAAGGCCTGCCACAACCAATGCATCTTTCCCAGGCACCTCCCGATGCCCTCGCCTGGGGGAGCAGCATCCGGGAGCTGGACACCTGGGTCCCAGCCCTTGCCGGATGGGTTAGACCATGAATCTCCTATTCACAAACCACAGCTTTTCCAGGAAAGATTCTCTCTCCCTCATCTACTCGGTGGCTCACGAAACGTTACGGCGAATCAGTCTCGCCAGCTCCTGAATGCTTATCCCAAACTCTTACGCATCCTTCAAAGCCCCGGGTCCAATGTCTTTCCCTCCGGGTTAAACCCAGGTTAAGCGGCAAACAGCAGAGCTCGTATTCAAACCCAGGCCCATCTGGCACCAGATGAGTGTTCCTAACCTCAGGTCCTTCCTCCCCTCAAGCTCAGAGCGTCACAGCTTAGGCACAACGCTCATATAACGAGGGAGAGATTCATTTGGTTGTTCCACAAACATTTATTGAGTGCCTACTGTGTGCCAGCTCCGCGCACGGTGCTGTGGACCCAGCAGTGACCTGGGCTCTGTCCTCACCTGGATCCTGATCTGGGGTAGGGACGGATGTTAAAACAAGCCGAGAAATATGTAATAAAATGTCAGTTTGAACAAAGTGCCCTGAAAAAATTTCAAGGAGTTTGAGGAGGGCCAGGGGATCCCTTGGGTTGCGGGGTTTTTTTTTTGTTTTTTTTTTTTTTTTGCTGACGGTGGTCAGGGAGGGTCTTTCGGAGGAGAGGACACTTGAACAAAGACCTAAAAAAATGACAGTCCAGGGTAGGAGCTCTCCACATAGTGAAAACAGCACGTGCAGAGGCCCTGAGGCAGCCCCGTGCCTAATGTTTTGCAAGAACGGCGAAGAGGTTGGTGTCACTGAAACAGAGTGAACAGGAAGAATGGGAGGGCCGAGAGCAGGGAGGCGACAGGGGCCGGGTGTGCAGGGTCTAGTGGGCCACTGGGAAGAATTTGGGCATGTATCCTGAGGAGTGGGAATGGAAACTTCCTGCCAAAGTGACCAGGGAGTCTGAACCCTGGAAGTCTCCCGACCTCCCTCTCTGTGCCTTCATGTTCCAGCAGGATGGCCGGGGTGCGGGAGAGACAGATAGGGAGTCATTTCAGGGGCCGATCACTTCCTGAGCTACCGACAGGGACGATCCTTGCACCCATTTTCTGGATGGAGAGACTGAGGCGCTGAGCACCGAGGCCACCCGCCCACAGCCACGCAGCCGGGGAGGCGCCAAGCTGGGACTCGGACCCGCGTCCCTGTGACTGGGGACCTCCTGACCCCCTCGGCCTCGCTGCTGGGCCCTTCAAGCACGTGGTCTGGCCCCATGGCTGGGACTCCCCGGAGCACCCTGCGTGCCCGCTCTGAATCCCGTGTGACTCCCTTCCCCTGCTCCGTCCCAAGTCACACGCCACCTCGTCCTCGGCCAGAGCGGCAGGCCCTCCAGGACACGGATTTGGTCCCTGTCGTTCACCGCTGTGCCCCCAGCGCCCGGATCCCCGTGGGAGCAACCTCACCCTTAATTACCCCCCTGTTCACACACCCCAGGCGCGGAAGGATGCTGCTACCCCGCTGGGTTTGGCCAGACTCGGGACGACCCTGGACAAGGCCCGGCGGGGAGGAAAGACCACGAGAAAGACCCTCGGGGGTCACCGCTGTCCCCATCACCCAGCCCAGGGCCTGGCTCCCTGCCCAGCAAGCAGTGACAGAACGAGGGGAGGGTATGCTGGAAAGGCCTCCCAGATGTTTGATCCAATTACTAGTCTAGCGACCGCCATAATCACAACCACATTTATTTGGCACCCACTGCATACCAGGCGCTGTGCTAAGGGTGAGGCATCCGAGGAAGGCAGGCCTGCACACCTTGTCTCAGCTGGTGGACCCGTGCGGCCGTTCGTTTATGCAGCAAACATAAGCACCTACTGTGCGCCGGGCACCTCAGAGGGGACGCGCCTCCCTGAATCCTCAGGCCGCAACGAGCTGCTGAAGCTCACCCTGAACTTCACCGTGAGGACGGGGCACGAAGAGTGAGGTCCCCTGCCCAGAGGCACCCAGCCGGAAGGCCCAGGGCTCAGTGCTGAGCCTCCTGAGCGAGATGTGGAGGCGGATCCGAGGGGCCCTAGGTGTCCCGCTGGGGGAACCCCGTGAGGGCACGTCCGCGGCGAGGCGGGGCCGTGTCTCCGTCGGTGCGGTGTCAGCCCGCGCGTCTGTGCGTCTGTGCGCGTGGCTGCGTGTGGTTCAGTCCCGCGGGGGCCCCTGCACGTGCACCAAGGGGATGCACCTAGGCGAGGCGGCACACGCGTGTATGGGTCGGTGTGAACGCGTGCATTCGTGTGACGGGGGGCGGGAGGACCCAGGACCTGGTGAGTGTTTTGTGTGCATTTGGTGTGAGACAGGTCAGACGGTTCAGGCTGAGAGAGACAGACAGACAGACAGAGACAGAGAGCCGGAGGGAGAGAGAGACAGAGGGAAAGAGAAACAGAGACCGAGGGAGAGAGAGAAGGAGGGAGGGAGGAGAGAGAGAGAGAGGGAGAGAGGGAGAGAACGCTGACTCGGCCAGAATCCGGGCTTCGTGATTTACAAGGCGCCTGGCCCTGACGCACTGAGGCACCTCACCGCCGCCGCAGAGAAGGGAGGGAGGGACGCAGGCACGGAGACAGAGAGCAGCCTGGAGCGAGGTCGTGCTTTCTGCAGGAGCGAAGCAGGGGCCATCAGACCACGGGCGGCGGGTGGGGGTGGGGGCACACCCACAGGGAGCGTCCACCTGCCCAGGCCCGGCTCAGCACCCAGGCAGGAAGCGGCCCCAGGCCCAGCCTTGCCAGCCGTGCTGTGCTGTGCCACCCCGGGCAGGCCCTGGCCCTCTCTGGTCTGGGCTCCTCTCCCGGCCCTGAGGTGCTGGGGGACCCCGACCCCCCCAGGGCCCCCACCAGGCCTAGACGTCACTGATTCCCGATCCCCACCCCCCGCCCCTAGGAGGCACTTCAAATATCTAGTACACAGATCACAAGTCCCGGCCACCCTCCCAGCCTCAGTCTCCCCGCTGGAGAAACGGCCCTAAGGGGCTGAGAGGGACGGAGGAGCAGAAATGAAGGGAGGAATGAATGAATGAGGGAGGGGCCCTGGCGGCCCGGCTTGGCCGTGGCCGTGGCCGTGGCCTGGGCCCAGCCCCGCGGCCCCGGGGAATCCTGGGCCCTGCAGCCAAGAGGGATTTGGCCCCAAACCCGGAATAACTAACGTGGCGGGCGCTTGGGGCGGAGGGAGGCAGGGAGGGAGGCCCAGAGCGGGGCGAGCGGGAGGCCGGCCTTCCCGCCGGCAGGATTTATGGAAGTAACCGCTGCTCCACAGTTACTCTCGAGAGTAAAAGTGAAAAAGCAAGTGAAAAAGCGCTTGAGTCACCATTGAAACAGGGACGGGGCTCCCAGAATCCTCCAGGGCCGCCGTGGCCACCCCCCCCTCAGTGGGCAGGGCCGGGGGCGCAGGGGCGCTGGCACCGGGTGGCCGCCTCCCCCCCCCCCCCGCCCCCCCCACCGCTCCGGCTCCGACAAGGATCCGGGTCGAATCAGCTAAAAGGGAGCTATTTTCGGATGGGCTCAGGTTGTAAAATTAGTCGGGAAAAGGGGGGACATGGAGGCCCAGAGACGGGGAGACACGGGGAGAGACACACAGAGACAGGGGAAGAGATGTAAGACGTGGGGAAGGACACATGGGGGGACAGAGAGAGAGAGAGACAGGCTTGGAGGCAGAGACAGGGAGAGACACAGAGACACAGACGGGGGGACAGAGAGACGGGTGGAGGGAAATGATGGTCAGACAGAAACGGGGTGCTGGCGAGGGGCGCAGGCTGAGTGGGGCGGCCAGGAGTGGGGGTCCTGTGGGGGCGGCCAGGGTCCTTCCGGGAGCCCCCAGACCAGGCTGGGTCTGCAGGGACCCCTGAGGATCACACCTGGCTGCGGGGCACCCCTCCTCAGTGGGGGGGGACGCAGGAGAGCAGCAGGGGAGGGGTGCCCCCTGCATTTGGGCCCCTCCCCCTCCCTCCACGGTGGGGGGGCTCTCTCTGTGTCCCCCCCCCAACCCCCCCCCCCGTCGCTTGCACGGGGCAGCCTCAGATTTCCCTCACTGTTGTCTCCACCACCCGGGAACAGCCACCAAGCCAGGCCCCTGAGCACACATGTTCCCGCTCGGGTTCCCACCGCAGCAGCGTGGACGGAGGCCTGTCTCCCGAGGAGTCCTGATGGGGCAGTTCCAGGGCTCGGTGACAAAAGGCGGCCTTCCAACCTCCTCCCCTGGAGTAGCCTCCCTGGCTCGCCCCCCCCCCCCCCCCCCCCCGTGTGGCTCCCGGGAGCTGGGGAGCGTGAGAAGGGCAGAGGGGGCGGGGGCACCCGCAGCCACCCAGGCCACCCCACCAGCCCAGAGACGGGGAGGCCCAAGGTCACACGCAACCCTGACTGCAACCTTAGTTGTTCCCGGGGGGCCGGGGGGGGGGGGCGGTGGTGCAGAGCCTCAGGACAGTGGGGAGGCAGAGGTGGGGCAGCAGGGGCAGCTTCCGGGGACCCCCCTCCCGAAGTTGTTCGGAAAGGGAAACTGAGGCCCGGATAGGGGCAGGGACTTGCCCAAGGTCACTCAGGGGATCATGGGTAGGACAAGCCTGAGACCCTCTCGGTGCCCGCCCTCCCGCTGGCTGACAGGAGCCAGGAACTTCCCAGCGGGGCAAGAAAGATTCTACCACGAATGAGGGAGACCCCAGCATCGTGAATAGGGCCCCCCGCCAGAGACTGGCGGTCCCTGGGGCCCAAGCTAGGCATCCACGTGCTCCCCATAAGGTGCTCCTCAGGGCACCCAGGCTCCCGGTGGACTCCCGCCCCCTGACTTCTGCACTTTACAGTCTGCCCCTGACTCCAGAACCTGTCTTAGTCCTCCGGAGAAACTGAGGCCGGAACCCCACTGGCCTGAAGACACATAAGGACACGGGGGGGGGGGGGGGGGAGCTCGAACGAAGGCAGACCTCGGGAGGCCGTCCCACGGGAGCTGGAGGAGGAAAGGAGTCCCCCGGGGTGCGGCCCGGGACAGGGGCAACCGCCCCCTCCCCACGCACCCCCTTGCCGGTCGCACAAGGGCTCAGCCCGGGGCAGTCTGGGAGCGGGGCCAGGGGTGAGAGGCTACGGGAGGGGGGCAGGGGCAGGGGCAGGTGCCGGGCTGGCGAGGGCGTCCGCAGCGCCGCAGTGCCCCGGCCAGACCCCGGAACGCCCGGCCTCCCGGCTCCTCCCGGCGGCGGCGGCGGCGGCGGCGGCTCAACAATCCAGAATCGATGCGGCGAAAATATCAGATCGGTGTCGGGGGGCGGGGGGGGGGGGCGCGGGAGACCAAGCCGGGACGTCAGCGCGCCCCCTCCCCCAGCTGCTGGCGCCTCCAACTCCGCGCGCCCCCTCCCCCTCCACGCACACGTGGGCCAATAATGGGGGGAAAGGCGTCCCGGGGCTGGGGTGGCGGGGCACAACCTTGGTGGGGGGGGGGGGCGGGGGGTTGTCTGGGGAGCACATCCGAGGGCTCCTCTCCTCGAGAGAGTGCCGAGTGGGGGGTCCAGCCAGGACCCCTCGATGCCACCTGGAGGCAGGCCGGGTCCGGGGCGGAGGGGTGGGGGGGTGGGGGGGGTCACGCAGAGCCCGCCTTCGGCTCTCGGGGCGAGGGGCGCCCCCAGACCTTCCCGGGTGGAATGGGGGCGCGCGTCCGGCGAGCCTGCTCCCCGAGCCCCGCGTCCGCGTGGGGTGGGGGGGTGGGGGAGAGGCCTGGGCGCCGGGGGGCGGGGCGGGAGTCCCGGCGGAGGGTCGGGGCGGGTGGGGGGGGTCCCCCCGACCCAGCCCATCCCCCACCGGCCCCCGGCCCCCGGCCCCGCGGCGGGGGCGCCCCGGCGGGGCGGCGGGAGGGACGCGCGCCTTTCGCGTCCCGCCTCCTCGGGCTTCCCGAGTCCGGGGCCAGGCGGCGGGGGGCGCGGGGGGCGCGGGGCGTACCTGGGTCAGGCAGAGCGGGGACGAATACATCCCGGGCGCGGCGGGAGGCGCAGGGCCGGCCGGAGCGGGCGCGCTGAACTTACTGAGTCATTTTTCCAAACCCCCCCCCGCGGCCGCGGCCGGCGCGCTCCTCGCCGCCTCCTCCCTCGGTCTCCCTCCTCCCTCCCTCCCGCGCTCGCTCGCTCTCCCTCTCTCTTCTTTTCCTGTCCCCCCTCCCTCTCTCCTCCTCCGTCTCTGTCTCTCCGTGTCTCTGTCTCTCCTCCCTCTGGCAACCTCCCCCCTCCCTCCCCCCAATCTCCCTCCCCTCCCACCCGAACCTCCCACTTCTCAACATCCAACTTTCAAAGAAACGAGGGAAAAAAAGAGCGCGAGCGGGGAAGGAAAGCCGCTCCCCCCCGCCCCCCCCCGTGCCCCATGAACCCCCATCATTGCTATTATTACGAATTACGAGCCGCCCTGGTCCCCGGCACCGGACCGGGGACCCACCAGCCGCCACGGGTCCCCCAGGACCGCCCACCCGAGCCAAGTGGGGAGGGGGCGCTGGGCTGTTGCTGGACACTTTGGGGCCGGAGGTGGATTTTTAAGACCCCCCCCAACCCTCCCCGCTCTGGCCGGGAAGTTGGAGAAAAGAGCCAAGTTGGGGGGGGGGGAGGGAAAGAATGAAGAAGTGACGTGTGCAGAGGCCCAGCGCCAGCGCGCGTCTTTCCCCTTAAAGATGTACGACCCGGGGTGCATGGCAGGAGAGGGGATCCCTCGGCACCTCTGCCCCTGCTCCCCTGAGAGCCAGACATGGGCTGCAGTTGCCCGGGCACAGGGGCTTCGCTCCAAGTGACCTCCCTGCACCTACCAGCCCGAGAAAGTTCCCAGCTAACCCAGAGCCTCCAGGAATCTGCTCTCACCTTTCCAGTTAGCACCAAAGGGGAACTGTGGGGGGGAGGGGGGCGGGGGGGGGGAGGGGTTGGCATCGCCCATTAGTCTCCTCAACATCCCAGGAGGATGTGTCCAGAACGTAAGGCTGGCCAGACGGACCCTTGCAGCCTCTTCTCTGGGTGCCCAGCAATTTCTCCTGGCACTCCAGCCGTGTGCCCATTTCACGGATCTGGAAACTGAGGCACAGTGAGTGGCTTGGAGCCAGACCACCTGGCCTCAGCCCCTACATCCCTAAAGCTCCCTTGTTCTCCTTCTGGAGTAACTGGACACAGACCTGCCCTCCTCCAGTGTCAGCCCCTAGAGCACCTGATGACCATGACCTCAACCCTTCTCCATTCACCCCCTGAATCCTCCCAGCCTCCACGGCTGAAACTCCTATTCCCACTCCACAGACTAGGGCGAGGTGTCGCTCTGCCCCTTGGCGTTGTCCCCTGTAAACTGCACTAACACCGCCCCTCCCCCGTGGGGTCCATGGGCATAAGCATATCCACACTTAGCCTGAACCTCTACCCAATGTGCACCGAAACATTCTTAGAAAGCCTGGTGCTTTTGACTTGTCTCTCCCAGTGTCCTGACTCCAAATGCTACCCTCCAGCCAACTTGAGGCAGCTGTCCCGTGCCCAGGGACATGGAAGGTACCAGGAACCCTATTATCGTCCCGTGTTACAGGGGAGGAAACTGAGGCCCCGAGGAAGGAAGCCACTCGCCCAGGGTCCAGGCGCTGGACTAGGAAGGAGGAGGGTTCCTACAGAATGCCTGTTCCCGGGGCCACCGCTGCAGGCGGGCGTCTGTCATGCAAACAAACAGTGCTTAGCACATCATGAGCACTTCGCAAATATTTTATTTAAAAACGCCTTGTGCGGCTGGGGGGGGGGCGGTGTTAAAACCCCAGGATGAAGGGGGAGGGCAGGCGTCTAGGAATCCGAATGCCAACCTAACATAAAGCAATATTTTATTATTTTAAAATGGCTAGGAACGCATAGAGCCCAGAATCCCCAAGTCACAGACGTTTAAAAGTTACACTTGACTTCAGAGCGTCCTCCCAGCTGGCTCCCCTCCTCCCAGCCCTGCCAGCAAGCTGAGCTCCTTTCCAAGGTGAAGTCCGGAGAGCACAAGACTACCCCTCTGGGAACCTCAGTTTCCACATCTGTACAATGGCAGCAGTATGGGACGCACGGAGGAGGGCTGGTGAGATAGGGGTCCTGGGGTTACCTGTGTGACCCCCGTTGACGCCCTTAGTGGCGGAAGACGGTAGAACCTTCTGCCAGTTCACAGACACCAGCGAACTGTTACATGTCTCTATATTCTGGTTCGGGTCGGAGGAGCTACGGTGCAGGGTCGCGGCCAGGTCTGCGTCTCCTGGGGCAGCAGCTAAACTCCCATGTGTCCCTCCGCTTTGCCCTCAGTGAAAAAGGGCGAAGGGTAGGAACTACCCTGGTGAGCCAGCAAATGCTTGCCCTGAGTTTCTTTCCAAAGCAATCGGTGCATTTGGACCTGTTTGTTCCAAGACCCAGAAGGGGAGGGGGGCAGGTTTAGCTCCTGGCCCTCTGGAGCACAATTTAGCTCGGTGGCTAAAAAATGAAATGACGCGCCCTCCTTATAATCCGTCTATAGTCTTCTGTCCCTGACACGGATGCACAAGTCTGTGGACCGCCGCTCTGTGCCAGTCTCTAACACTAACGCCAACAATTCGGGCCAGCTCCGGACTGAGCGTGCTCCCCCAGTCCCGACGACCCCGGATGTCCCCCAGACATTGTCCAGTGTCTCCTGGGGCACAGCAGTCTCTGGTGAGACCTCCCCCCCCCCCGCCCCGGCTGTAAATGCCGCCAGGTAGACTCAACACCCCATTTGGGATTGTTTTTTAAAAATAGGTCAGCATCCGTTTATGAGACTATGTGTTTGTTCACCTGTGCAACGGGTCAGGCGGGGCTGAACGAAAATCTAGCTTCTTCCCCGGAGTGGGGTCCCGCACAGGGAGGGATGGTGAGGAAGGCTGGTTTATCACTTGGGACACTTGTGTATCCTCTTGAGATGCCCAGCGATGGTTTGTGGAACTAAAAGCAAACTTTTTAAAGAGGGAGTGGAATTCACAGAGCAGCTCAGGCAGGGACCATCGGTGTCCACGAGGTAACTCCACGGCTACCACACCCAGAGAACAGAGGGCCCAGCACCGCGCCAGGCCTTGGCCACGCATACCTACGACAGGGTCACCCTCCTCGGCCCGTGTGTGTCCCCATTTTACGGAGATGAAACTGAGGTCCTAGAAGGGATGTTAAGGTCTTTGGGCTCACGTGAAGGTAGGCTAGGACACAGACACAGAACGCCGTGCCACGCAGGTTCTCACGTATCACACACACGCGTGCACACACACACACACACACACACACGTGTGCAGTGGCCCGAGGCACACCAACACCTGAGCTCCTCCCCCATGGTTGCCCCATCAACCCCTCCCCAGGGCCAGCCCGGTGCTCCGCCTGGATGTGGGGGGAGGCGGGGCGGTTTGTCCCTCGACCCTCCCAAGCACAGGTGCCTGTGCCCTCGAGGGTCTGTGTGGGTCTGCGCTTGCTTTTCTGGGTGCCTGGGGGTCATGTACACCCGCGGCCAACTGTATACCATGACAGGCTGTGGGGGGTGTGGGCGTGCGAATGGTCCTGCACAGATGTGTCCCACTGCACCAGGCGACCCGTGGGACAGGCTGGTGTCGGGCAGGGCAGACCAGGTGTCCCCGGGAGTGTCGTGTCTGGGGGCTGGCAGCCAGCGAGAGTGCAGGGGAGGGGGAGGACCCGGCTTGACTGGCAGCGGGTGGGAAGGTGACCAGACTATGTGACCCTGATGGGGGAGCCCTGTCACCCCTTCCCAAACAGCCCCCCCCCCCAAATGGGATGCAGGTTCAAAGAAACAAGACAGAGACTCCGGTCTGGCCTCGGTGCTTTTATATTTAGAAAATTATATAAAGTTCCCTGGTGTGGGGGTGGGGGTGCGGCGGGGATTCCCCTGTAGGGGAGAAAACAACACTTCGTGCCCGTCAGGTCTGGCCTAGTAGGGGGCAAGTGCACGGAGGCAGGGCCGGAGGGGGGGTGGCTCCCAGCATAGGGGGGTCAGGGGGTGTCCTTGGCCAACTCTCCTGAGCCCGACCTGGCCCCGCACGCTTCACTTCTGTAACCGGCCATTCCTCGGGACCTCCTCTGCCCGCGGAGTCGGGGGACCCCCGCCGCCCCGCCTCCCTCCGGGGCAGGTCCCCGCGCACGCGCAGCCCCTGGCGGGAGAAGGCGCCGCCGCCACCGTGTGATCGTGTCCCGGCGCCACCTCGCGCCGAATCGCAAGCCAGGACCACCTGGGGACAGCGTGTGGCGTACCCCGAGTCAGGGGGAAGTGGAGGGGACCGTGTGTGGGGGGTGAGATGGGGGGACAGGGCTTTGGCCTGTAGAGGAAACACCCGTCCCTCACTCAGCAATCCCGGTTACAGGAAAAAAGGAAGTGGGGGGGGGGGGGCCGAGGGAGAATGTAGACCCATCCCCAGGAATAGTCACTCAGCGCTAATCACACGCTCACAGAGACACCCAAGTGTCCCCGGGGACGCAGCCACATGACAGAAGTTCCCCACTCACCGGCAACCCCCTAACCGCCACACATTCACTTGGGGACACCCCACGGGTCACCCAGGGACATCGCGGCCCTCGGGGACACACACCCCGCCGTACGGCTTCACGACACCTTCCCACAGGGACGCACGGTTACCCAGACACGCACACACTACCCCTCAGCCGCACAATGCTCCAACACGGACGCAACACAACACGCACAGCCACGTGGATGCGCAGACACACACAGACACATAAAGGAGAGGACTCGACGCCTCGAGACCCACGGACCCCTGCACGGAGGCGGGACTACCCAGCCACACAGACACGCGGACGCACTCCCGGCTTCCGTGCTGACCCGTCCCGGAGCACAGAAGCCCCCGCACGCACCCCTCGAGCGCCGGATTGCCCCCGACGCCCTCGGACTGGACACCGGAACCCTCGAGCGCAGCCACCGACGCTGGCGGGCCTGGGGCGCGCCGGGCCGAGACCCGGTGACCCCTCCCGGCTGGGACCCGGCGCGCGCCGTGGAGGGGCCGGGGTCGGCCCGGGGGCGGGGCTCGGGCACCGCAGGAGCAGGCCGGGGGGAGGCCCCCGCGCGGCGCCCGGCGCGGCCTCCCGCCGGGCTCCAAGTTCAAGGCGCCCGGCGGCGGCCGCTGCGCGCTCTCCGCCCCTCTCCGCAGCGGCCATTTTCCGCTAGCTGGCGCGCGGCGCTCGCCCGGCCCGGGGCGCCCCGCGGGGGCCGCCGCGACCCCCGCCCCGCACGGCCGGGGCGGGCGCCCCCTCCTCGGCCCGCTCTCCCCCGCGGGCTGCGCGCTCGGGGGTCGTGCGCTCCGGGCCGCACCCTCCCGCCTGCGGCCGGGCCAGGGAGGAGGCGGGAGCCGGGTCTGGCGTGTGTGTGTGTGTGTGTGTGTGTGTGTGTGTGTGTGTGTGCGCGCGCGTGTGTGTGGGGGGACCCTCTCCCGGGAGCCCCGCCCTCATCGCCAACTCCGCTGCGCCAGCCCGGGGCCCCCCACTTGGGGTCCCCCACTGCGCCCCGCGCGCCAGCTCCGCCCCCAGCCGCGAGGGGGGGGGGGCGGATCGGCGGGCGGGGGTCCCGCGGCGGCGGGCGGTGGGGGGGGGGTCCCCGCCTCGAGCCCCTCCCCCGGGCGGCCCCCGCCCCCCGCCCCCCCAGACCTTGCAACTTTCGCCGGGAGCCCACGCACCACCCCAAAAACTCCCCGGGCGAAAACGAAAGTGGGGGCGGCGACGTACCATGGCGCTGCTGCGAGGAGGCGAGGCCGGCGCCGGAGCGAGCGCGCTCGGTCCCCGGCGAGGGGGGGCCGGAGGCGGCGGGAGGAGGCGGCGAGGGAGGGCGCGCGGGGGAGGGAGCGAGCGCGCGAGGGAGGGGGGCGCGCCGCGCCCGCCCCCCCGTCCCGCAGGACCCTCCCCTCGGCCCGCCCTCCCCCCGGCCCCGCGCGCCGCCCGCGCCTCAGGCCGCTCCGCGCCCGGGCCCCGGCTGCGGCGGCTCCGGCTGCGGCTCCATCCCCGGCCCGGCCCCGCGCGAGGGGAGGCCGAGCAAGCGGCCGCCGCGGCGGGTCGCGGGGCCCGGGTCGGGCGGGCTGCGGAGGACGCGGACCCACCTTCGCCGCGGCGCGCGCGCGCTCGCGCGCACACACACACACACACACACACGCGCGCGCGTAGAGGGCTCGGGGACACTCGCGGGGCCCGGGCCTCCTCGACTCCGACGCGGACACGCCACGCACACCGACGCGCGCAGACCCACACACTCGTCACGACACACACAGCCTGCGGTGCCATCCAGACACACGGGGACCCGCGCTGGCAGCCGATGCGGTGTCTCGGACGCACAGCCCCTGCGGGCTGCCACGAACACAGACTCACACAGCCTGCGGGTGTCACCCAGCCAGACGCTCGGGGACTCACATATTCACAGCCTGCGGGTGTCACCCAGACAGCCACAGCCGCCACGCTGTCCCGTACACAGACTCACAGCCTGTAGGGTGTCACCTGGACGCTCGCCCAGGTTGACAACCCTAGGAAGACACTCCGGGCCTCGGACTGACCAGCACCCCCACCCCCAGGACCCCTCCCCCCCCCCCCCCCCCCCGGCGATTGCGCCAGCCACCCAGACCAGCGAGTGCAGGTGTCCCGGATACACGCAGTCACAACAGGCACGCAGAGCGGGGGGAGACGGGACAGATGGGGATGCAGACAGAGACTCGGACACCGAGGACGACAGACCTGGGGGGCGGGGGTCCCCTGCGGGACCCGCAGGGGCTCCAGCGGGGCGGGGGGCGGGGAGCGCGCGCGGCGGCTGCACAGGTGGGGGTGAGCGGGCGCCCCCTCCCCGGGTCAGGATTAACGGTGGTAACTCTGCAGCGGGGGGGGGGGGGGGGGGGGAGGGGGGAGGGGCGGGGCCGAGGAGGGTCAGCCCCCCGCCCCTGCCGAGCGGGCAGCGGAGAGCTGGGACGCGGTGCCGCAGCGCCCCCCCACCCCTCAGCGCTCTCCCGCAGTCCCCCTCCTCCGGCCGCCGCAGAGCAGGCGCCGCCCCCTTCCCCCCCTCCCCGGCTCTGCGTCTGGCGCAGCTGGGGGACGACGGGAGGGGTCTCGCCCGAGCCTGGTGGGTGGAGAAGATTCTGTTATCATCCTTCGGTCCGGGTTTCCCTGTGCCTGCGACCCCAGTTCCCCCGCACTGGGGGCTCCGGGGTTCAGGGACCCCTTTGGGGAAGTGGTTCCCAGCTCCCCCAGGGAGGACGCCAGGGTTGAGGGTGGGGGCAGGCGGCATCTCACGACCAGAATCGGGCCCTGGGCCGCCCTTCTGGAGCCATGGCTGACTCTGGGGGCTTCTGGAAGTTGACTCTGCGGTTCTGTGCGCGCCGCTGGGCATCCCAGAGGCTGGGAAATCTCGAGCAAACGAGATGTGACACTACCCTGCCTACATAGTAGGTGCTCAGTAAGCCTCGGCCCGCACTTAGCGGATCTCCACCGGGCCGGGAGCACCCACTCTGAGGCCTGAGGTCTCATCCCATCTGCACACTCTCGTAGGTTTTCAGAAGGGAAAACTGAGGCCCAGAGAGGGCACCTCATTTCCCCCTGGTCAACCAGCATGTCGGGAGCCCGAGGACCCTAATCCTGGCGCCTTCTCCAGGGCGCTCCGCTGGGGGGAGGGGAACGCTGTGCAGGTGGCCTTGCCTCTCACAAACCTGAAGCCGGAGGAAGGGGGGTGTCTATTCTGGTTTTGGTAAGGGAAGGGTTAAGGGGATAGCGACCCCTTCCCCCACCCACCTTGCGTCTCTCTCCCCCTCTCCACCCTCCTTCCTCATCTCTAATCTGCCTCTGTTAATCCCCAGCTCGAGTCTTCTGTCCCTCCCTCTTAGGTACCTGAGAGGAGGGGGGGGGGGATGGGTTGATAGCAGCCGGATCCCAGGGGTTGGGGCCCAGGGGACAACCGGGGGTGTCACCGATGGAGCCCCAGCCATCATTCCCCCCAGGAGGCCACCCCTGGGCTGTGGGAACAGTGCTGCGTGTGAGCCTGCTCAGTTACCTTCGTAGCAGCCCTATAACTCCATCTCCGTTTTATAAGGAAACCGAGGCTCAGAGAGGTTTAGATAGGTCCCTGAGGTCACCCAGCTAGCCCAGACTGAATCGCATCATTGCAGCTTCTTCTGTGATCTGAATAGGCTGAGAATGTCTCAGACCATCACCTCCTGCTTCCTGTATAACCGTAGGACACAGCTGAGCTGAGTTTCTGCCACTGTGGAGCAAAGCCCCCCCCCCCCCTTCCTCCAGCTGTTTGGCCTGAAGTTCTCTCACTCTGTTTCATTCCTGGGAGACGGAAGGGATTCGTCAACGCATGAAAAGTGCCCAGCCTTACGCAGACCAAAGAGAGGATAGCAAACAGGAAGAAAACACCATATGCTTTGGCACTCATCAAAGAAAGTAGGTAAAGATGTTTAAACTGATAAAAGCTAGTGCTGGTGAGGATGTGGTGAAACCAGCATTTTCATAAACTGCTTGGAGGCGAATGTGGGTATGAATTGGGAGAGCCGTTTGGCGTGCGCGGCGGAGGCCTCAGACAAGGTTCGACCTTATGGTCTAACTTCTGGGAGTCTATCTCGAACTTCTACGACGTATCCGTGCCCCTGAAGATGCCATTGCCGTATGCTTGTGAAAATGGCCATACGGCGTTTCTCAGCCCTTTTTTCATTATATGCACCCTGGAGCTGTTTTAGACTTTTTATTTCCTAATCATCTCTCATCAACTTTTTTTTAATGTTCATTTATTTTTGAGAGAGGGAGAGCGAGAGAGACTGGGGGGGGGAGGGAGAGGGTACAAGTGGGGTGGGAGGGGCAGAGAGAGAGAGAGAGAGAAGAGACAGAATCTGAAGTGGCGTCCAGGCTCTGAGCCGTCAGCCCAGAGCCCAACGTGGGGCTCCAACCCAAAAACCGTGAGATCATGACCTGAGCCAAAGTCGGATGCTTCACCGACGGAGCCCCCCGGGTGCCCCCATCTCTCATCCACTTTTAATTCCACAGGTAGACTGCATGTTTGTTTTCTACTTTATGTAGGTCTGTGTTTTGTACGTTAGAAGAGTAAGATTTTATTCACCGCCCCCGTCCCCGTCCCCTCAGGATCAGTTTTGCTCCTGTGGAGAACACATGCTACACGTAATGGTACAGCCTCCTGATGAAACGAGACAGTCTTTATTTTTTTTTTTAATTTTTTTTTTCCAAACGTTTCTTATTTATTTTTGGGACAGAGAGAGACAGAGCATGAACGGGCGAGGGGCAGAGAGAGAGGGAGACACAGAATCGGAAACAGGCTCCAGGCTCTGAGCCATCAGCCCAGAGCCCAACGCGGGGCTCGAACTCACGGACCGCGAGATTGTGACCTGGCTGAAGTCGGACGCTTAACCGACTGCGCCACCCAGGCGCCCCACGAGACAGTCTTTAAAAAGAATGACGTTCCATGGGGCGCCTGGGTGGCTCCGTTGGTTCAGCGTCCAGCTCTTGGTTTCAGCTCAGGTCATGATCTCATGGTCGTGAGTTGGAGCCCTGTGTCGGGGTCTGAGCTGATGGTGCAGAGCCTGCTTGGGATTCTTTGTCTCTCTCTGTCTCTCTCTGTCTCTCTCTCTCTCTCAAAACAAACAACCTTTATTATTTTTTTTTAATTTTTTTTTCAACGTTTATTTATTTTTTTTGGGGACAGAGAGAGACAGAGCATGAACGGGGGAGGGGCAGAGAGAGAGGGAGACACAGAATCGGAAACAGGCTCCAGGCTCCGAGCCATCAGCCCAGAGCCTGATGCGGGGCTCGAACTCACGGACCGCGAGATCGTGACCCGGCTGAAGTCGGACGCTCAACCGACTGCGCCACCCAGGCACCCCAAAACAAACAACCTTTAAAGTGCCCAACAATACCAAACGCCCAAGAGCCTGTGAGTACACGGACCTCTTCCACTCTGCAACCACTTTGGAAAACGGACAGACATGCATCACAACACTGAATATTCATGTGCCACATAACATGGCCTTTCCTCTCCCAGGTGCGTATCCACAAGAAGCCCTTGCTCGCTGCCTCCGGGAGCAGTCCTCACTGCCCTGCGATAGAAGGCAAAAACCCAGAAGCAAGCCAAGTGCCCATCGCTGGGAGAAGGGAGAGGTGCACTGTGGGAAATTCACCTACAGGCGCATATTAATCAGCAGCCCAGCCGTGTTCCCACCCCAGGCGAACAGCATGGAGGGACCAAACAACGTGACATTGGGTGCGGCAAGAAGTCCCCCAGTGTTACACGTAGTGTGATGGTCTCTCTCTTTTTAAATGTTTATGTTTTTAAAAATGTTTATTTATTTATTTTGAGAGAGAGAGAGAGAGAGCGCGCCCATGAGCGGGGGAAGGGCAGAGAGAGAGAATCCCAAGCAGGCCCCACACGACTAGTGTAGAGCCCGACACGGGGCTTGATCCCATGAACCGTGGGATCATAATCTGAGCCGAAACCGAGAGTCGGACGCTCAACCGACCGAGCCCCCCCGGGTGCCCCAGCATGACAGTCACTTTATGAAGTTACGATACTTGAAATGGAAATGATATTTTGGGGGTCACAACCATTTGAGACACAGTTATCTTTAAGCGGGGGAAGGGATCAATTCCAGATTGCGGGGTGGGGTTACTTCAGGGAGAGGAGTCACAGAGCAGGATGGGGTTTTTGCTAAAATTCTGTTTATCCAGGTGGTGTTCACTTGGCGGGTGTTTATTCCATGAGCCGACTGTAAAATTTACTGATAAAGGGAGCAATGGCGACGGTAAGTCACGGGGCGGACTGGGATTGAACTCATTCTAGCATCTGGAGCCCAAGCGAACGGCGGAAGCACCAGCTCAGAGCCATGTGCCAGACGGCGCTGTGGCCCCACACAGGGGGTGTGGGGATTCACTGCTCCGTCCCGGGCACGGAGAACAGCTCCCGCTACGTAGTAGGTGGTCAAGAAATATTTGTTGCATGAATGAAAGTTTCAGAGGGATCAAAGGCCTTGTAAAGTCCCCTCTTATTTACTTATTTTGAGTGAGAGAGAGAGAGAGAGAGAGGGCAGGGGAGGGGCAGAGAAAGAGGGGGAGAGAGAGAATCCCAAGCAGCTGAGCCCAAATCAAGTCAGACGCTTCACCCACGGAGCCACCCAGGAGCCCCATAAAATCCGCTTTGAAAAGCAAATCGTTTCGGGGCGCCTGGGTGGCTCAGTCGGCGAAACGTCCCACGTTGGCTCGGGCCATGATCTCACAGTTCCTGAGTTTGAGCCCTGCACTGGGCTCTGTGCTGATGGCTCAGAGCCCCCTTCAGATCTTCTGTCCCCGCTCTCTGCCCCTCCTCCTCCTCCTGTGTCTCTTTCAAAAATAAACATTAAAAAAATAAATAAATAAACATTAAGAAAAGAGAAGAAAAAAACTACTTAAAAAACCCCCAAATTGGGGCGCCTGGGTGGCGCAGTCGGTTAAGCGTCCGACTTCAGCCAGGTCACGATCTCGCGGTCCGTGAGCTCGAGCCCCGCGTCGGGCTCTGGGCTGATGGCTCGGAGCCTGGAGCCTGTTTCCGATTCTGTGTCTCCCTCTCTCTCTGCCCCTCCCCCGTTCATGCTCTGTCTCTCTCTGTCCCCCCCAAAATAAATAAACGTTGAAAAAAAAAACCCAAATCATATATATGTATGTAATATATTGGTATGTATTACATAAACATGTAAAATGTATAACATAAAATGTAGATGCATTTATGCATCATATATTATGATTTAGTATACGATGCATGTTTGTGTATTTGTATGTGTATATCTGAAATATGTTTTTTAAGTAACTAAACACGTAAATGCACATATTTAGTAGAATCACACACACAGGCACACACACGCACACACACCCCAGGGTTGCTCAATCACAGCGCTGACGTGAACTGAGGTCCAAGATGCTTTGTGACGGAAGGGAAGCAGAAAGCAAATCCGAACCGCTGAATCATTGAAGACATACTTCCAGCATTTGTGCAAGAACACAGCCAGAGCCACACGGGGCCAAGCTGCAGACACTGACCCGGTGACGTGGGGGACATGTCTAGCCCCATTCTGCAGCTAATTACCCCAAGTTCCTTTCGGCTCAACTCTGCCCCAGTAGCCCCAAAGCAGCCCCGGATGAGCAGTAAACCCATGGGCACGGCCGTGTGTCTGGCTTCTCTATGTTAGCAGAAGTCTTTTTAATGTTTATTTATTTTCGAGAGAGAGAGAGAGAGAGAGAGAGAGACGGAGCATCGGAAGCAGGCTCCGCCCTACTGCAGAGAGCCCGATGTGGGGCTCGAACTCTCGCCCCGAGATCATGACCTGAGCCAAAGGGACGCTCAACCACCTGAGCCATCCGGGCGCCCCGCTCAGCATAGTTATTTTGGGGTTCGGCCATTCGGTCACCTATGCCTTTTTATCGCTGGCTAGGGTCCCGCCGTCTGGATAGGTCACCCTGGTTTATCTGTCTCTCCTTTCGCCTGGGTGAAGACCCAGGAGGAGAAGAAAGGCTGCATCCCATGGGGGCCGGTGTGTGTCTTTTCAAGAACGTGCCGAACTGTTTTCCAAAGTGGTGGAACCATTTGACACGCCCACCGGCAGGGATCTGGTGGGGGGGGGGGTTCTAGCTGCCTCCCATTGGGGGGTCGAGCCTGAACAAGCGGGAAGTGCGGAGGCATCCTTTCAGACAGGGCAGGTGGGGGGGGGAGGCAGTGGGCACATGAGGGGTAAAGGGCAGGGGAGCTGATAAGCAGAACCCTGCTGGCCACGCCCCCCAGGCCCAGGAGAGAGAAACAGCTCGGGGATCCGGGGCACAGCCGCTGCATCTGGGTTGTGAGCAGGGATCCTTGCTCCCCTATCTGGCGGGGATGGCCAATTCTCCCAGCAAAAGTCAGACTCCCGGGCCTGCCCTCGGGAGGCCGAAGTTAGGTCTGGAGCATCAAACCCCACGCTGGCCCTGAGCGATCTCCATGTGCATCCACGGGCAGCAACTTGCCGGGGAGCAGCCAGAATCTTTCCATCCTGTCTCCCTTTGACACAAGGATTTGCCTTCTGGGTCTCTACCTCAAGGAATAAGGAAGCAGGCAAGCCACAGACAGGAGCCACCCAGCCTGGGTTCATATTCTGGCAGCGTGACACTGGGCCAGTCGCCTCAACCATCCGAGCCTCAGTTTACCCGTCTGTAAAACGGGATCGGAGTAGCTGTAGCAAAAGGATCGAGCAGGTTCACGCTTGCCAAGTGCCTAGAACAGGACCCAGCGGGCAGCAAATCATGCAGAAGGGTCTGTTATGTGAAAACAGGGGCACCTGGGGGGCCCAGTCGGTTGGGCGTCCGACTTCGGCTCAGGTCATGATCTCGACAAGCTCCCTTTGTGTCCCTCATGATCTCGAGTACAAGTGCACCAAGCTCCCTTTGTGTCCCGCACTATTCAAAGTTACTCAGGGGTCAAAAACTTCTGTAAAGAGGCAGAGAGTAAATATTTGCAGCGTGGCCAACCAGATGGTCCCTGATGCACCTACTCAGCTCTGCCCTTGTCGCTTGAAAGCCAAAAGCCACCAGGGACAGCATGTGAACAGACGGGCTGTGTACCGATAAAACTTTATTTATGAACACCGACGTGTAAATGTCACATAACTTTCACCTGTCACGAAATCTTATTCTTTGGATTTCTTCCAACCATTAGAAAATGCAAGACCAGTGGTGCCTCGGTGGCTCAGTGGGTTCAGCCTCCGACTCTTGGTTTCGGCTCAGGTCGTGAGTGATCTCTCGGCCATGAGATCGAGCCCCGAGTGGGGAGCCTGCTGCACACGCACAAATCTGGCCCCTGGAATGTAGTTTGCTGATCCCCACGTTAACTCATCGCTACTGTTCCATGTGAAAGACACTGTCATCATTCTATTTCTTTTTGAGAAAGAGAGAGCACTTGAGTGGGGCAGGGGCAGAGGAAGAGGAGAGAGAGAATCCCTAGCAGGCCCCACGCCCATCATGGAGCCCACCACAGGGCTCAGTCCCACAACCGACCGTGACACCGCGTGGGACGCCCAACTAACTGAGCCACCCAGGCTCCCCTGTCATCATTCTGATTGTATAGATGGGGAAACTGAGACACAGAGAGGTTGAGAGAGTTGCCCAAGGTCACACAGCCAATAGGTGGTAAGTCTGGGGTTTAAAGCTGGACAGTGTGGCTCACAGGGGCCATCAGCCTAACCCCCAGACAGTCTTACCTTGTGGCTCTTGGCTGTGAAATAGGCCAGGAAAAAACAAGGGTGGGGGCAGAGGGGGGACAGACCATGAAGAAAGAGATCACAATCGCAACAATGGTATTAGATGATTTTTCTTTTTTTGCTATGCTTTTCTCCCCCAGTGTTGCAGGGGGTCAGGGTGTCCAGACTTTGCAACAGAAGCCACTGTCCCCACCTTAGCAGAACTTGTTCAGCCTTCAGATGTTCCCTCTGCAACATCTGAGAATCACCCTTTGAATCCTCGGGAGCCCTGGAGGTTAAACAGTAACACGTATCATTATGCCCATTTTATAGATGAGGAAATTGAGGCCCGCAGGTGGCCCTGAAGCCCTAATAAGGGCTTCCATTGTGTAGGCAGCGGTTTCCGGCTATTATCCCATTTGGTGCAAAACCAGGCCTGGGGGCAGGCAGGGGAACCCTCATTAGCCTGCTCTTCTTGCAAGAGGCAGTACTCAGGCTGGGAGAAGGAAGTGACTTGCCCAGGGTCACACGGCGGCGGGTAAGCTGCTGTGACCAGGTCTGCTGGGGTCACGTTCCCTCGGGCAGGCTCCGGGACCCGGCAGGTGAGGATGTCCCTGCATGCTCTGTGCCCAGGGACCCAACAACCAGCCTAGGTGTGCCCAGGGCCCCCTTTATCACTGCTCTTGCCTCTCTGGGGTCTGTCTCCAGGGGGGAGGGCCAGACTTCGGGCCTCTTTGTATTCCTGGCCTTGTCCGAGCCCTCCCCGAGGCTCCAGATCCTGAGAACCAAAATGAGGGCGAGGCACTTAATGGGGGCCATAACATTGCAGGGAGGGGGGCACCCAAAACCCAGTCCTCAAGATAACTAATCTCATCACACAGTCTTGTTGAGACTCAAACAATCCACAACCAACAGAACCAACGTGTTTGTTTCTTTAATTCGTCTTAATGTTTATCTTTTGAGAGAGAGAGAGAGAGCGCGCGCACGAGCGAGCAGGGGAGGGGCAGAGAGAGAGGGAGACACAGAAGCCGAGGCGGGGTCCAGGCTCTGAGCTGTCAGCACAGAGCCCGACGCGGGGCTCGAGCCCACGAACCACGAGATCATGACCTGAGCCGAAGGCGAAGTCGACACTTAACCGACTGAGCCACCCAGGCGCCCTGAGAATCCTTGTGTTTCCATAAGGACAAGGTCAGTGTTACTCCTGATCTGTGTGTTTTGGCCTCAGGTGTGCACCTGGCACCCCTTCCTGGAGGTCCAGGAAGACCAGATCCAAGGTGGCCTGGGGAGACAGATTCTGCCGTGGAGGGAAAGGGCGTCCCAGGGGGAGGGAACAGCCCAAGCAAAGGTGTGGAGGCAGCATGTTGAGTAACCAGTGGGGGAGGGGCCGTAGCCGCGGGGGGAGGTGGCCGTGTCTGCTGTCCTTTGAGCAGGCTGCCCCCTTTTCTGGAAAATGCAGGGATGCGGTGGATGAAGAGAGGCTCCCAACTCCCTTCCCGCCACCCCCACTCCCAGCCGCCAGGCGTGAGGCCGGGAGTGTGATTTTCAGGGTGAGCCCAGCCTAGGCTTCCTTCCAATCCCTCCTTCCTGCCAACAGCTCTCTCCTCCTTTTGATTCTGTTGGAAAAAAAAAAAAAAAAAAAAAAAAACCTCTCCCTCCCCCCCCCCCCCCAACCGCTGCCGGGAGGAATCTGACCTGGCAGAGGGCCCGGGTCTCCGCCCTCCCCCATGCTGTCCTCTGCCAAGTGCAACGTGGGCAAACCAGGGGACCCTCTGCGGACGGTGCCCCCCACCCTGGGCACAGAGGCATGGAGGGACTCCCTGCCTCGGTTTCCCCCTAGGAGGGCAGCAAGGCTGCTCCAGAGACCTCTGGTCCCCTCCGGGGCTCAGCTCCACACCCCACCCCTCCTCGACCTAAGACCATCTGTTCATCATTGAGAACCTCAGCGCTGGCTGGGGTTTCGTTGGCAGAGAGATTCTGGAGCTCAGGGGCAGGAAGCCTGGGCCCGAAGCGGAGGGGGAGGAGAGGGCTGGCCCAGGCCTCAGCCACCTAACCCCCTTGGTCCGAGCTGGGCCTCTGGGCTGGGTAGGGTTTCGAGACCCCTACACTTGCCTCCACACGCCCACGTGGACCCGTCTCCTCTGCTCCCCGGGGACCGGGATGGATGGCTTCGGGCACTGGCCAGAACCGAGGTCCAACAGCCGGCCGCTTGGCAAGGCCTCGCCAGGCCACAGAACCTTCCCACAAACACAACCCCGGGCTGCCTCCCTTACTCCCCACCTCTAATTCAAACAGAAATCACATGGACTGCTCCCCCTCCCCCCCGCCCCGCCTGGTTCTCCTTGCCAGGCCTGCTCCTCCCTCTTGTAGCCCAGTGAACCCCTGGGGTTCCCTCCCCTAGGGCGGGGGGGGGGGTGGTGAGTGGGGGAGGACAGGAAGGGGAACAGAGGCGAGCTGGAGCTTGGGGGTTGGGGGAGGGGCAGCCTAAGGATAATTCTAGTCATCTTTCACGAATTCATTCATCAACATTTGGTGAGCACTTGCTGTGTGCCAAGGGCTGTTCCGGGCACCGAGGATACAGCAGGGAACACAAAGTCAAACTTTGTGCCCTCATGGAGCTGATGATCCGGGGGGGGGGAGACAGATGGTTAGTGAGATCCAGAAGTGGAATGAACCGTGTGCTGGGTGGCGGGGTCGCTGAGAAACACTATGCTGGGGGAGAGAGGGAGGGGAGGTGGGGGGCGGGGTCAGGCTTGGGGGTACAACTTGAAGGAGCTGGGACCTGAAGGAAGTGAGGGAGGAGGCATGTGGATGTCTGGGGGGGTGGCGGGGGGAGAGGGTTCCAGAGCGAATAGTCCATGCAAAGGTCCGGGGGCAGGAATGGGCCTGGCACCTAGGAGGAACAGCAAGAAGGCGTGTGTAGCTGGCGCAGAGTGAGCGAGGGAGGGGGCGAGGCCAGGGAGGGGACAGGAGCAGGTCGTGCAGGGCGCTGGCGGCCGTGGGGGAGGACTTGGGCTTTTTTTTTTTTTTTTTTAACTCCCAGAGAGGTGGGAGCCCTGGAGGGCTGTGGGCCGGGAAGGGCGGGCCTGACTCGGGTGCTCAGGGGCGCCCTCTGGTGGCCGCCGTGCGGAGGACGGACTGTGGCGGCGAGGGCGGGAGCCCGGGGACCACGACCCACGACCCAGGGGCGTGCCCTCTTTCGGGTGGGGGCTAATGAGAGCTGGAGCCCACGAAGGCTGTGCACCCGCCTCGCTGGAGCCTCTCTTCGCATCGCTCCCCAAGGAGGTATTGTCGCTCCCCCGTGTGATGGCTGAGCCTGTGGCCCAGAGAGGGAGAGGACCTTGCCCCAAACCGCACAGCCTCTAGGTGGCACGTCACATCTCCCCACTGTCTAAAGCCCTCCATGGCTTCCTTTTGTCCTCTCCGCAGCCGACGGGAGGACCCGCCCCGTCCCCTCCTTGGCCGCCCCTCGCTCACTCTGCTCCAGCACCCGGGCCTCCTGGCCGTTGCTCCCACACGCCAGGCCCGGCGCTGCCCCAGGACCTTTGCACGGGCTCTGCCTTCTGCCCGGACCCGCTCAGCCTCTCACGTGGCTTCCGAATGACTTACTGAACTTTTAAGCACAGCTCTGGCTCTGATAAGGTGAGAGGAGCCCAGGGACGCATGTCTGAGCACAGACGAGGCCTGAGCGTGCCCCCTCAGAGCAACCCTCGGCGCCCCCATATTAGGAAGCCCCAGCAGAAGGACGGCTGGAAGGGAGCGAGGCGGCGGATTAGAGGGACCTCAGGGACCCACCCCTAACGCTTTCCTCGGGCCAATGGGCTCCCCCTGGGGGTGTGGCCTGCCTCGTCGGGGCCTCCCATTGGCCAGGACGTACCCAGCTTCCCCGGATAGGCCGCGCCGCGGGGCGCAGTCTCCACCCGGGCCCGCCGTCTCGCCCGGCCGTGCCCTGCCCGGGATTCCACCGCCTGTCCCGGTGCCCACTTCTGAGTTGCTTTTTCTTTCCTGGCGGTGCCCGCGGGCCGAGGCGGCGGCCGTGCCCGGGCACGCCGGCACGCCGCCCTCCGATGTTGCAACAGCGGGCCTGCCCTGGGCTCCTTCTGCCGGTTCCTGGAACCCAGGCACGGCCGGGGTGCGGACTGCCCAGCCCTCCCCGGGGCGGGCCCGGAGCCCCGCACGGCGCGGAGGCCCGAGGCCGCGGCAGGGGCCGGCTCTCTGAGCCCCACACGCCGACCCCGCTGCCCTGGACGTTTATTGCGCACCTACTGTGTGCCGGGCGCCGCCCACACCTCTTCCGCGCGGGTCCGACGCAGCCGTTCCTACGCACCCATTTCACAGATGCACACACCGTGGCACCCGCCCAGGGTCACACTTTGCACCTGAGGCCACCTCAAGGCCGGGTCCCGCGCGGGGCTCGGTCCCTTTCCCGGGGACCGCTGTGCGTGCCCCCGCCCCGGCTTGCCCGAGAGCATGCGCGGTACGTGCTCCCGGGGCCCAGCCCCCCGTCGCCTGTCTGGAAGGGCGCCGCCCGTTGGCCCACCCGGGGGCCGTTCCCCGCGTCCACAGCCTGTGCCTGTTCTCGTTAGTCAGCCCGGGCCCTGGTGGTGGTTGAATGCCCCGCGCGGCGCCGCATGGGGTGTAGACGGACTCACTCATTCACTCGCGTCATAACAGGAATCCCAACAGCCGGTGCTGGCATAAACCCTGTGCCCCATCCCTGACACGCTTCACTGCACGGACCCTCGAAGCCGCCCTGTGAGGGAGGTGGCCCTACCGCCCCATTTCGAAGGTGGGGAACTGAGGCCCAGAGGGGCGCGCTTTTCTGTTCCAGGCCTCCGGGGCCTCGTGCAACAGGCAGGCTCCCAGGGCTTCTCTGGGCTCCACACGCTGTGCCCCCCCCCCCCCAAACAGCTGGGAGGGGCGGCCGAGTGGCGGGAGAGACCGGGGCTAGACCGTTGGCGGGACTTCCCGGGCTTGGAGCTCAGTGGAGCAGGAAATCTGCCCAGTTTCCCTCCCCCTCCGGACACGTTTCACACCCTTGAAAGTGGCGCGGAGCAAAGAGCGGGTTGAGTGATGCCACTTCTGGAAGAGATTGGCAGACGGCGGCCCAGGCAGGTGTGGCCGCTCGCCCGTGGGTGGCGGGACTCCTGGCGGGCAGAGAGCTGGCGCCCTGAATTCTTTGAAAGTCTCCAGACGCTGTGGCTTTGGAGCCTGGCTGAGCGGGGCTGTGCGACTTCCCACAGGTCCCGAGCCGGGCGGAGCCCGGCGCGTTCGGGGACATCTAGAAGGCGGTGGAGTGGAGTGTGCGGCCGGGCCGGAGTCAAGCCCAGACCTCGAGGCGGAGGGGAGGCAGGGAGAGGCCTCGCCCAGCCCCTTCCCGCCGGGGCGTGGGCGCCTGGGTGTGGGCGCGGGCACCGCCTGGCACTCTAGGGCCTGCCCACACTCGCCGGCCCGGGGCCCGCCTCGGAGTCCCACTCACATCTCCCTGGCATCACCCCCCTTCAGATGGGGAAACTGAGGCCCGGGCGTGCCAGGATCTCTCAGGGAGGGAGCCGCTGGAAGATACGGGGCCTGGGGACGCTGCCTCCGCGTCCCCCATTGGTGCCCAAATTAGGCATCTCCCCCTGTTGGGTGGGAACTGGGGACGAGCTGCTTCCTGGCCTCAGTTTCCCCATCTGTCCAGGAGGAGCTCACTCACGAGCCTGGCAGGGGCCGCCGCAGGGAAGAGAAGGCCATCCGCTTTGGGGCAGAAACGTGGGGTGGGGCTGCCGTCCTTGGCGGGAGCCCCCACGCTCCCTGCCCGGGCAGGGCGGGGTTGGCCTCTTAGGAGCCCGAGGGCATCACCACCCCCCGCCCCCCCCCGACCCCCGCAGCCACTCTGAAAGAAAGGTTCGCTTCCCTTCTGGGGCACAGACAAGGCCGGCTTCTCTGGATCTGCGCAGGGGGGCTCCCTGCCCCTCACCCTTGCCAGCCAGCCGTGTCCCCGCCGAGTGGCAGGAGGGGAGCCTGGCGGGCCCCTGGACACGGCGAGGCGGCTGTTCCACCTGGGGGGCTGCCTCCCCTGGGGTGGGAGCGTCAGGGTGAAGGACTCGAGCCCCCTGCCCCCCGCGGGGACCGGGGTGCAGGGGAGGGGGTGGGGGCGGGCAGCCAAGGTAGGTCCCTAACGGCAGGAAGCGGGTTACGGAGGGAGAGATTCGTTGGCACTGCGACTTCCGGCTGTGCCGAGGGGCGGGGCGGCCGGGTGGGGGGTGGGGGCGGGCACCCCGACACCGCCACCCGTCCGGGTCCCATGTGACCCAGCCTGGTTACTGGCTCGAGGCCACCGCGCGGGGGTCTGAATCCGGCCAGCTGGGGCCGGACCCCCTGGCTCCGTGCCTCCAGCCCTGCACTGGGCACCACGGGGGTGGGGGGTGGGGGTGGGGGCGGAGGCAGCCGACTTAGGTTCCCAGCTCCCAGCCCCGCCCTTGGCATCCACGTGAGCCGCGGCCTCGGTTTGCCCGCCTGCCCAATGGGGCTGGTTTATTTACTTACGTTTCGGGTCTAGCTTCCTTTTATTTGGCGCATGTGCGTAAGTGTCCAGCGCGCGCTCTCAGCACCTTCTACGGTTGAATGCGGTTAACCCTCTCGGGGAGCCCCGAGGGGAAGGGGGTGCCAGCACGATCCCCGCGTCACAGACGGGGACACCGGGTGGCCGAGTGGCCTGGATGGCGCAGCTGGTGGCGGAGCGGAGACCTGAGCCCAGACCTCCCTGGAGACACTGCCCCGAAGCTGTGCCGTGGGGGGCTTGGTGCCGGCCTCCCCCCTCCACAGATGGAAACCCCGAGTCCTGGCGAGGACCACCGGGGTCGAGCGCCCCCCGCCCCGGGGTGCATGTGGGGGGGCGGCGTCAGCACTCTGGGGGTTCATAATAAGAGCGAACAGCCAGTGCTAAGTGAGCACTTAGTCCACGCCACGCACGGTCCTTGCATGGTCTCCTCAACGGCCTGGAGGTCGGGACTCTCGGGACCCCCATTTTCTGGATGCAGAGCCACGGCCAGGGTCCGAGCGGGGCCAGAGCCTGACTTTGGTGCCCTTGCTCTGGGCTCTCATGCGCCCCTCTCTCAGATATGTTCCAGCAGCCTACCCAGCCCCCACCCCTTACCCCAGCTGGACCTGGTCTCCGGGGGTCAGAGGCCCCGCTTGGGTCTTCATGGGGAGGGAAGGGGGTGGCCAGGGCCCAGGCGGGAGTGTGGGTTGGACTGCAGACCCTCCTCCTTTAAGAGGCCAGGCCCCAAGTACCCCACCCCCAGCCCCCCACGAACAGGGTGATTGAAGAGTGGCAGGATGGGAGGGGCGGCGGGGCGGGGGGGGGGGGGGGGAGGCCTGAAAGAATTAAACAAACAAAGGGAGAGGCCGGCTTATATAATCCCTAGTACAACGTGTCCTCCTGAGCCAGGATTAGGCGCTGGCGCTCCCCAGGCAGCCCTGTGGGCCCACCGCCCACCTCGACCCCCGCTTGGGGGAGCTCGGGGTGGAGGGCCAGGTGCCGCTGGGAGGGTGCCAGCTCTGCCCGGGGAGGGGGTGGGGTCCCGGAAGCACGCCACCTGGCAGATGGCTCCCAGGCCCTGCCTGCACAACCGGCTTGCAGCCTCGCACCGACCCGAGACCTCACTTCGTCCTCCGGGAAGCGGGCCTGCCGCCTTCGGCGGCCGGAGCGCGGTCCACAGTCGGCGCTAAATAATCGCACGCCTTGGAGGGCTGGGTTAGTCGGGTACCAGCAGCCGCGATCACAACGGTGCCAAATGTAAGGATCGTGCCTGTTCGCTGCGCGGTGCTCAGCATTCCTGGCCACTGCGCTCGTCCGCGTGTCCCGCTGGCCGCTGTCATCAGCGTCCAGAACAGGACCCGGCACCCAGGGGACCCCCCCACCCCGACCCCTCCCGCGCGGCTTTTGGGAGCGAGCGGCCCCTCCGTTCGTGTGTGTTGGATAGCCACTCAGGACCACGCTCTGCAGTGGCAGGTCCCTACCGCACGGGGGCCTCATGGAGCCCGGTTCACAGCTCCCATTTTCCGGAGGAGGAAAACCGAGCCTCAAGAAGGGGGTCACCTGCTCAAGGTCACCCAGCAACACAGCCACAGAGCTGGGGGGGGTTAAACCCAGAACCCCCTGATGTGCAGGCTCCTGGCCTAGGTACTGACTTCCTCCTCCTGGACACAGGAGCAAGGTGTGAGGAGCAGGGGGCGGGGTGGGGGGGGCAGCCAGGGGTGCCTGGGGCTCTTTCTGCACCCTCCCATCAGCCTTGCAGGGAGCCGGGGCGCGGGGAGTGGCCAGTGTCGCCGCGGGGAGCGTGGGTGCGGCGTGGGGCATGGCCTGTGTTCCAGGAGGACCCTCAGCCGGGTCCCACGGCCCTCGCCTCCAGCAGCGGGGCTGGGGACCGAGCCTGTGCACCCTCCTTCCCGAGGGCGCGCTGCAGCCACCCGGCTGGCTGAGTTACTCTTCCGGTCACCATTACTCAGCTCCGGGATCTGGGAGAAAGGTCACGGCCTCCCCTCCGCCAGCCGGGAGCTGGACCGGGCGAGGGAGTGGCCGGAAGTCACTCTGTCCCGGCTCCTAGCCTGGCCCCGGCAGGTGTCTGCCGTTCCTGGAAGCGGGGAGGGGACAGCAGAGGCTCCCTGACCCCAGATACGCCCCGGACGGCCCCACAGGGTGCCCCCGCCCCTGCCCCGAGCGCTCCACCCCGCCATCCGTTTGGTCCCCTCTCGGCCACCTGTCTCCAGACTCCAAACCCTGCCCCTGACAATAGCGGGACCCCGGGGTGGGGGGAGGGCAGCCTCTTCTGGGGCCCTCCCCGTGGCTGGCACAGAACCCGGGAGCGGGAAGGGAGGTCGGCGGGACAGGGTCCTGCCCAGGCCCTTTCAACCTTCGGGGTTCCCACGCTGTCTGCTTCATCCCCTGTGTCCCCGCGGTTCCTGCTTCCACCCTTTGGCGTCTGCGTCGGCTGGGGACACCCCGTGGCCTCTTGCTTTGCTGTGTAAGTGGGTGCCATGACCTCCACTCTATGGAGGGGCTGGAAACGAAGCCATGTGCCCGCTGGACGCTGCTCCAGCCCCTCCCTGGCCTCCTGGGTTTCACCCCTGCCTCCACCCCACCCCATCCGTGAAACATGCCTCTTAAGTTCTCCATGGCTCCTCATTGCCCTTCGGATACAATCGGATCTCCGCTCCCCGTGGCCCACAAGACCCCACACGGCCTGCCCCCGCCCCTCCTTGCCCTCTCCTCCTCCCTCGCGCCCCGTAGCTCCCTCTGCTCCAGCCACACGGGCCTCCTGGCTCTTCTTCCATCACGCCAGGCCCGGTCCTGCCCCAGGACCTTTGCACGGGCTGTGCCCTCTGCTTGAAACACCTTCCCCAGTGTCTTCAAGGCTGCCTTCTTCTCATCTTTCAGGAGCATTCTCTCCGGCCCTCCCTTCTCCCCTCCCCCCTGCCCCCCTCCTCCCATCCTGCTTTATTCCCCAGCCTCGTGCCTGTCTGATGTTATCCCATCTGTTTACGTGTCTGTCGCGTCTTGTCGTGGTCACACGGATCTGGATCTGTCGTGCCAGATCTCCAGTGCCTGGAACAGGGCTCAGTACCCAGTGAGGAGCTTCATACACATTTAGACTAGTGGTCAGCAAACTGGAGTCCAGGGCCCAAGTCTGGCCTATCACTTGATTTCACAAATAAAGTTTTATCGGTACATGGCCAGGCCCATTTGTTCACATGCGATCGTGTGGCCACTTTTGTGTTGCCATGGCAACCACAACCCGCACACAAAGCCGAAATTACTGCCTATCTGATGAAATCAAACCACCGAAAACATGTCACTCTGTCCCAGCTTCCGATCCTGCCTCCACCCTCCCCCTCCCCGACTCGGAGTACTGTCCTCCCCCGAGCCTCAGTTTCCCCACCTGTCAACCGCGCAGTAGGAGAGTCCCGGCCTCACAGATGGCATCCTGGAGCGGGGCGGGGGGGGGGGGAGGGGGTGACAAAATGCTTACGGGAATCAAATAGACCCACCAGGGCGACCCGAGCTCTGCAGCCCGTGCGGGGAACACAGGGGTTCTATCAACGGCCTCGGGGGGAACCGGGTGGCTGTGGGAAGAACCCCACCCTGGAAACAGCCTGGGGGGGCCCACCCACCTCAGGACAGATGAAGAGGGGAGGTACGTTCACACGAGGGAATACTACACAGCGGGGAGAAAGGGCCAACCACATTTACCACAGGGTGTTGGGAGGCCAATTGCGTCCCCCCCCCCAAACTCATATTTCGGAGCCCCAATGGGGACAGGGGCTTTGCAGACGTGATCAAGCTACAACCGAGATCGTCGGGGTGGCCCTGAGCCGAACTCCTGGTGTCTCGTGCCCCGCAAAGGTGGGCAGAGAGGTGCAGGAGGGAGAACACCGCGGGGACTCGGAGGCGGGCATCTACAAGCCAGGCAGAGAGGCCTGGAGCTGATCCCCTCTGACGGCCCTCATGAGACCCCCGGGCGGACACCTGACTGAGGGCTGGAAGCCTCAGAACCACGGGTCACTCCCTTTCTGGTCCCCAAGGGGCTCAGTTTGGGGCGCTTTGTTGCAGCGGCTCCGGGAAACGGATACACAGGGGTGGGCACGCCGCGACCCGTGGATCGAACCCAGCCTGTGCTGGTCAGGTTTCATGTGTCCGCCTGGCCGGGCTGTGGTGCCCGGCCGTTCGGTCAAACACCTGTGGCGATGATGCCACCCACGTGTCTTGTGGTGCCATCACATCCACACGCGGTTATAATCCGTTGCTCAAAAAAAAAAAAATTTTTTTTTTTACATTTATTTATTTTTGAGACAGAGACAGCATGAGCAGGGGAGGGGCAGAGAGAGAGAGGGAGACACAGAATCCGAAGCAGGCTCCGCTCCGTCAGCCCAGAGCCCGACGCGGGGCTCGAACTCACAAACCGTGACATCATGACTTCGCCGACTGAGCCACCCGGGCGCCCCACGATCCGTTGCTTTCCGTGAAGGACATGGGCCTCTGTGATGTGGGTGGGCCTCACCCAATCAGTTGAAGAACTTAAGGGCAAAGACCGGGTTCCTGGGGAAGAAGGAATTCTGCCTCAAGACCGTAAAGAAATCCCGCCTGAATTCCCAGCTTTCCCAGCCTGCCCTACACATTTCAGACTCAGGACCACAACATCCGTTCTTCTTTATATATATATATATATATATATATATATATATATATATTTTTTTTTTTTTTTAATGTATTTGTAAGCTTATTCATTTTGAGACAGAGAGCGCGCATGCGTGCACACGACTGGGCAGAGTAAGAGAGAGAATCCCAAGCAGGCTCCACACTGCCAGCGCAGAGCCCAACGCAGGGCTCGAACCCACGAACTGTGAGATCATGACGCGAGCCTAGGCCAAGAACTGGGCGCCCGACCGACGGGCCACCCAGGCGCCTCCGCACACTGAACGCTGGAGACGTTTGCCCGTGGAGGGAAGGTAATGGGATAAAGGATAAAAATGGGGTAAAGAGAAGAAAGTATAGAAAATACATAGGTAAAGAACACGAAAAGGAACAGGAGAAAACCACCAGCCAAACGACAAGCCCCGGAGCCGAGCACGAAGGCGGGTCTGCTGGTCGCGTGCTGCCCTCTCGTGGGCGCTGGGAGCACTGCAGCCCTTAGACAGCTAGAAAGATCCGGAGCGTGCTCACCGCTGCAGGGGCGCGTTGCATGGGTGCACGACAGTTGTTTTTTAAAATGGTGGTGAACTATACATAATCTATGACTTATCATCGTAACCACTTTTAACTGCGCAGCTCAGCGGCATCAGGCGCGCTCGCGCTGCCGCGCAGCCGCCCCCGCCGTCCGTCTCCAGAACTTTCCATCTCCCCAAACCGAGACTCCGTCCCCGTGAAGCACGGACTCCCCGCCCCCTGCCATCGACTCTCTGTCTCTGTGAGCGGGACTCCTCTGGGGGACCCCCCTGTGGGCGGGGTCACGCAGGACGTGTCCTTCTGCGTCCGGCTCCTGTCACCACGCGCAGTGACCTCCAGATCCATCCACGTGGTGGCAGGTGGCAGGACGTCCCTCCTTCCTGAGGCTGACTGATACTCCGGCGTCCGCAGATTGTAAATCACACTGCTGTGAACATGGGTGTGGAAGTGTGTCCCCAAGAACCTGCTTTTGGTTTGGGGGGATGAAGACCCAGAGAGAAATTGCTGGGTATAGTATATACCATATATGTAGTAATTCTCTTTTGAAGGCTTTGAGGCCTGCCGTACTGTTTAGCGCAGACCACGGTTTCCTCAAGTTCGTCTCCCCTTGAGGCTTATTTTGGTTATTTCCAGCCCTTTGCCCCTATAAACGAGCTTGAGAGGCATATGCTCACACACATGTCTTTGCAGACATTTAAGATATATTCCAAGAGGTGGAATCTCGTGAAAACGTGTTTGCATTGAACACTGGGGCAGAGGTTACCAAGTTACCTCTAAAAGACGTGTGCTCGGACTTCAGGATGTATTACGAAGCTGTCATCAGGACAGGATGGCACTGGCCCAAGAACAGACACTCAGATCAGTGGAACAGAATAGAGAGCCCAGAAACGGACCCACAACTGATCGTATGGCCAACTCATCTTTGACAAAGCAAGAAAGAAGATCCCATGGAAGGAAGACAGTCTCTTCAGCAAGTGGTGCTGGGAAAACTGGACAGCGACAGGCAGAAGAATGAACCTGGACCACTTTCTCACACCAGACACAAAAATAAACTCGACATGGATGAAAGACCTAAGCGTAGGACAGGAAGCCATCAAAATCCTCAGGGAGGAAGCAGGCAAAAATCTCTTTGACTTTGGCCGCAGCAACTTCTTACTCAACACGTCTCCGGAGACAAGGGAAACCAAAGCAAAAATGTACTACTGGGACCTCATCAAGATAAAAAGCTTCTGCACAGCGAAGGAAACAATCGGTGAAACTAAAAGGCAACTGACGGAATGGGAAAAGATATTTGCAAACGACACGTCAGATAAAGGGTTGGTATCCAAAATCTGTAAAGAAGTTATCAAACTCAACACCCAAAAAAAACAAATAATCCAGTGAAGAAATGGGCGAAAGACATGAATAGACACTTCTCCAAGGAAGACATCCAGATGGCCATCAACACATGACAAAATGCTCAACATCACTCATCATCAGGGAAATACGAATCAAAACCACCATGAGATACCCCCTCACACCTGTCAGAATGGCCAACATTAACAACTCAGGCAACAACAGATGTTGGTGAGGATACGGAGAGAGAGGATCTCTTTTGCATTGTTGGTGGGAATGCAAGCTGGTGCAGCCACTCTAGAAAACAGTATGGAGGTTCCTCAAAAAACTAAAAATAGAACTACCCTACAACCCAGCCGTTGCACTACTAGGCATTTATCCAAGGGATATAGGTGTGCTGTTTCTTTTTAAAAAAAAATTTTTTTTTCAATGTTTATTTATTTTTGGGACAGAGAGAGACAGAGCATGAACGGGGGAGGGGCAGAGAGAGAGGGAGACACAGAACCGGAAACAGGCTCCAGGCTCTGAGCCATCAGCCCAGAGCCCGACGCGGGGCTCGAACTCACGGACCGCGAGATCGTGACCTGGCTGAAGTCGGACGCTTAACCGACTGTGCCACCCCGGCGCCCCTAGGTGTGCTGTTTCGAAGGGACACATGCACCCCCGTGTTTATAGCAGCACTATCGACAAGAGCCAAAGTCTCGAAAGAGCCCAAATGTCCATCCATCGATGGATGAATGGATAAAGAAGATGTGTAATACACACACACACACACACACACACACACACACACACACACTGGAGTATTACTCGGCAATCAAAAAGAATGAAATCTCGGGGTGCCTGGGTAGCGCAGTCGGTTAAGCGTCCGACTTCAGCCAGGTCATGATCTCGCGGTCCGTGAGTTCGAGCCCCGCGTCAGGCTCTGGGCTGATGGCTCAGAGCCTGGAGCCTGTTTCCGATTCTGTGTCTCCCTCTCTCTCTGCCCCTCCCCCGTTCATGCTCTGTCTCTCTCTGTCCCAAAAATAAATAAACGTTGAAAAAAAAAAAAAAAGAATGAAATCTTGCCATTTGCAACTACGTGGACGGAACTGGAGGGGATTATGCGAAGTGAAATTAGAGAAAGACAAAAATCCTATGACTTCGCTCCTATGAGGACTTCAAGACACAAAACAGATGAACATAAGGGAAGGGACACAAAAATAATATAAAAACCGGGAGGGGGAAAAACAGAAGAGACTCATAAATATGGAGAACAAACAGAGGGTTACTGGAGGCGTGGTGGGAGGGGGATGGGCTAAATGGGGGAGGGGCATCAAGGAATCTACTCCTGAAATCATTGCTGCACTGTATGCTAACTAACTTGGATGTAAATTTAAAAAAATTAAATTAAATTAAATTAAAAAAGACGTATGTTGGGGCGCCTGGGTGGCGCAGTCGGTTAAGCGTCCGACTTCAGCCAGGTCACGATCTCGCGGTCCGTGAGTTCGAGCCCCGCGTCAGGCTCTGGGCTGATGGCTCAGAGCCTGGAGCCTGTTTCCGATTCTGTGTCTCCCTCTCTCTCTGCCCCTCCCCCGTTCATGCTCTGTCTCTCTCTGTCCCAAAAATAAATAAACGTTGAAAAAAAAATAAAAAAAATTAAAAAAAGATGTATGCTCTCAAAAACAGCAAACAAAAGAGCTTTCTTCCTTATCGACACTTTGGGCTGGATCATTCTTTGCTGAGGGGGCGGCCCTCTGTGCTTTGGAGCGTGCTGAGGGGTATCCCTCACTACATTTCAGTCATCTCCCCCCCTGAGTTATAATGATCAAAAATGTCTGCAGACATCGCCGAATACCCCTGGGGCTGAAATCGCTCCTGGTTGAGAACCAGTGCCCCATGTCTATACAGCTAGAGCACAAGACTGTTACTCGTTTGCAATCTGGATGGTAGCTATCCATTGTTCATTTCACGTGAGTGTCTCTTCCGGTGACTAAAGTCAGACCCCTTTTCATAGGTTTTGTCCCCTTTGATCTATTGCAAGTCTTTGCTATGGTGGTCTGTTCATGTCCTCTGCATATCTTTTCTGTTAATGTCTTGTCGTTGATTTGTAGGCACTCTTTACATATTCGCGGCCTTGTAAAAATCTTTTGCAAGTATGTTGGAAATATTTCTCTCACGTTTGTTTGTTTTCTGGACATTTTGCCAGGCATAACATTTTAAATTTTATGTAGTGAAACTTCCAGGTCTTTCATGGTCTCTGGGGCTTTGTTCTTGCCTAGAAAGGCCCTCACATTCTGATCCTATAAACAGTTTCTCTCATATTTTCTTCCAGTATTTTATGTTTTAATTATACATATATATATATGTATTTATTTTGAGAGAGAGAGAAAGGGGGAGAGCACAAGCAAGTGGGGAAGAGCAGAGTTAGAGGGAGACAGAGAATCCCAAGCAGGGTCCCCACTGTCAGCACGGAGCCCGACACGGGGCTTGAACTCACACACCGTGAGATCATGGCCTGAGCCGAAACCAAGAGTCAGAGGCTCAACCGACGGAGCCCCCCCCACCCCAGGCGCCCCAAAATTTGACCCTTTTGTAATGCATATCGGTGAATGATATGGTATAGGGAAGCAATTTAAGGCTTTTTCTCAAAGAATAGCTCAAAAGTTGTCCTACCCCAGGAGCCCTGTGAAACGGCTCCAAAGGCAGAGCCAGAAACATTGGGGGCAAAAAGCAAATAATTCGGTATCGGACAATAAACTAAAGTGTAACATTAAGAAAGATTTTCACATTAGGGGAGTCAGGGTGGAGGGCATATAAGAAGTCTCTGTGCTCTCTGTGCAACTTTTCTCTAAATATACAATTATTCTAAAATAGAACATTTGTGGGTTTTTCCCCCGTAGAGCTGTCTTATCAAAATTTATCAAAGAAATTGTCATTTTTCCACAAACTGAAAAAGCCTCCAGATATGTTGGGGTCTATTTCTGCCCTTTGGATCTGTCTCATTCCCTATAGAACCGGTTCTTAAAAACAGAAAGTTAAGGGGCGCCCCGGGGGGCTCAGTCGGTTGAGCGGCCGACTTCGGCTCAGGCCACGGCCTTGCCTTGCAGTTCATGAGTTCGAGCCCCGCATCGGGCTCTGTGCCGACAGCTCGGAGCCTGGAGCCTGCTTGGGATTCTGTGTCTCCCTCTCTCTCTCTGCCCCTCCCCTGCTTGTGCTCTCTCAAAAACCAATAAAAACATTGAAAATGTAAAAAACTCAGAAAGTGAAAATAAGGAAAATGAACTCCCTGAAGCCCTATTTGAAAATAATCACGAAGTCAGCCAGGGTTGGGGGAAACGAAGGTGATTGATTGGAGCTCAGGTAACCGTTTCGCCCCGTACTATTTGTGTGATATTTATGCATTCGTCTCTTCATTTACCCAGGAAACGTTTATTTAGCACCTACTGCGTGCCATGCCCTATGCTGAGTGCCGGGGACCCAGAGAAGGCCACGGCAGAATCCCACTCCTATTCTCCTATCGAGCGAGGGGATACAGAGCTACACAGAGTGTAATCTCAAAGTGTGATTACTGCATTAACAGGAATAATGAGGGAGGGGCCAGAGACAGAACAGCAGAAACGCCTACTTTAGTCGAGAGGGTGGGGGGAGTTCCCTAGGTGCCATCTGAGCTGAGATCCGAGGAATGAGACGAAACCAATTTGGCCAACAATTGGTGTATGAAACAGAGGGCACAGCCCGTGCGAAGGTCCTGGGGCAGGACCTGAATGGACTGTTGAAGAAACCGAGGGGAGGCCCGTGTGACTGGAGCATTGAGCCGGGGGTGATAGGGAGGAGGGGAGGCTAGGGAGGGGGCAGAGCAGGTCGTGCAGGACTTTGGGGGCCATGGGGAGGATTTGGGCTTTTACCCTGAGGGAGGTGGGCGCCCTGGAGGGCGGTAAGCAGGGAAGGAGGGGGTGACCTGACTTGGGTGCTCATGGGCGCCCTCTGGTGGCCGCTGAGGCGAGTTCTGCCTGTGAGGACCAGAGCTGCGGGGGGGCGGAGGGGTGGGGGGTTGGGGCTCAGAGCTGAAGAGGTTGTGTTGGTCCAGGCACACAATGGCGGCACTGGGCCTCGGTGACCCCACCCCTAAAGTGAGATTGCCGGGGTTTGGTGCCCACGCTCAGTCCTTTGCGTGGCACACGATAAATGCTCGACAGATCCCAGTTGCCTCTTAAGAGCTCACTTTGTCCTTTCCGCGGCCTTATGAAGAAGGGATTATCATTATCCTGGTTTCTAGATGAGGAAACTGAGGCACAGAGAGGGAAGGGACTTGTCCAAGGACACACGGCAGGCGAGTGGCAGAGTGGAGGTCTTGCTTTTAGCCCCTGCATGTCCAGGAACATAAGATCACAGAGCAAATGCCTGGAAGAGTCCATCTAGTCTGGGAGGGCTTCCTGGAGGTGGTGACACGGGCCTGAGACCTAAAAGCTGAGCTGGAGCTACCCCGGGGCACACTGGGGGAGAAAGAGCGGCCCGGCAGG